>NC_092052.1:130620477-131918513 GCF_003086295.3 Arachis hypogaea | reverse complement strand
TGTCTGTAGAAAAAGCGTCAAATGTATATTTAAATGTGAGATCAAAATTATTATAAAATACTAAGAAAAAAATTATTGGATTATTTGGATTAACAAAATAAAATAACAATGCTATCAATTATTAAGACACTTGTATAAAATTCAATGCATTTGTAGGTGAACCATATACAAATTTTTAAATAAATAGACTTGTTTCATTTCAGGCTTCAAAACCAAGCTATGAGCCAACTTTTCATTTACAAGACAAAAGATGGACACATGTCAAAAAAAGTATAGTTAAAATAGAATCTCTGTAAATCTGTACACATTTACATTTGTACAGTATAAGGACTCTCTATCAAATTATAGTTCAATATATAAGATATTTATTAGATTATTATTGATATAGAACTAATATTTCTATGATATTTGTAAGTACAGTTTGACTTTTTAATGAATGAAAAATGTTTCTTTCCGTAAAAAAAAAAATTGTTATTTTAATTCAGAGAATGTTGAGAAAACAAATGTACCAAAAGCAGTACTTGAATACAATAGAGTAAATGGTTAAATTAGTCTCTAAAAGATCACTCAATTTTTAAATTGGTTCTCGAAAGATTTTTTAATTAAATTCATCTTTTAAAGATTTTAATTAGTCATGTTAGTTCTCTCGTCACTTTCTTTATTGATGTGTCAAATTTGTTAATCTGGCACGTTAAGTGACACCACAACATACACCTAAGAATTTTAATTGACTATTAACATAATAAATTTATGAAATTAGATCAAATAAAAATCTAATTGATAGGAGAATTTGAGATATTAGAATCTCTCAATTTGGGGTTATTTAATTTAATTTCATAAATTAGTTAGATTAATAGTCAATTAAGACTATTAGGTATATGTTGTGATGTTACTTAACGTTTACATCAACAAATTCTGACACTATTAGTAATAGAAGTTACAAAAGAACTAACATGATTAATTTAAAATATTTAAAAAATAAATTTAATTAAAAACATATTTTAAAATTCAATTTAAATAATGAATAATCTTTTAGTAACTAATTTAATCATTTACTCGAATACAATGTGACAAAAGAAGCAAGAAACAAAGCACTCCATCATAATATTAATCTTTATAGTTTAAATGAATGATGTTCCCTGTGGACATTTTAAAGCCCCTTTTATAATTGATGTGTTTCTCCGCCATCTTATGGCAAAAAAAAAAAAAAAAAAAGATTCAGAATAGCCTAGGTACTCTTTCACCTTTATTTAGTTGTAATGCATTATTACTCCATAATAATGCTACATCTTTTTCTTGTGTTGTGCTTTCATTGCACAAAAGGATTCAGAATAGTTTAGCGTTATATTAAAAGAATTGACTCAACCCAAAAAGGAATTTCAAATAATCAATGTTGAGTGCACTTCAATGTAGAAAACTTTTCGTTTTATGCATGCATTTATTTTGTGTGTCACCTTTATCCCTGTCCACCATGTTCATAAATTTTTTCAATAATATTTAAAAAATAATAAAAATTTATTTTAAATTATTTAAAATTATCTTATTTAATATCCATTAATTATCACTAAAATAATTATATAATATTAAATATAATAAATATAAAATTATAGATATTATATATATATAAAATTATAAATATTATATCAAATAAAATAAATTTAAATATTATTCGCTAACAATACTATTTTTTAAAACCTTTTGTAAGAAAGGACTCCTTCAGTAACAAAGAATCTTATGCCTGAGGAACAAAGAAATGAACTGTGATTTAAGAACAAGAGCCTATTTAGTTTGCATTGCATTTTGAATTTTATAATTTTCAAAAGAAAAAGGAGAAAATATTAAAAAGAAAAATTTTTTTTTTTTATTTTTATATTTTATTTTTAATTTTTTACAAAACCATGAAAACAAAAACTAAAAAAGTGAAACTGAATAGAGGAATGGGCTCCAATTCAACAAACATTTTTCTCGTTCTCAGAAGGGCCTCTAGTGTCGAGCACAATAACGGGTTTTTTTTTTGGACATAAAATTTTAAAGCATTTTTATATGTATAAAATCAAGATTGAATTACACGTCCAAAAAAAAAAAGATTGAATTAACCGACTTGGGTTGGTCAAGTGGTTAGCTCACTTGTCCGCTTAAATAAGTGTCGGAAGTTCGAATCCCGCCTTAGACCCTTAAATGGAGCTCCGATCCACGACGGATTAGTCCTTGGCCTGTCGGACTGAGGGATACCGTGGACAAAAAAAAATGAGGATTGATTTTTTAGTATTTAATTAAGATACGAATGGATTAACTTGGATTTTTGAGTGGTTAATCACTCGTCAGCTTAAGTAAATGTTAGAATTTTGTTATGAATTAGGGCCCGTTTGGGAAACTCTAGAAGTAACTTTTTTTAACTTTTGACTTATGAAAAGTAGTAGTATTAATGTCGGGTTCAATTTTCAAAATCAAATTGTAACTTTCTAAGAAGCTATTTTGGAGCTTATAGAGAAGTTAAAAAAAATGACTTCTCTCATAATACTTCTACTTTTCATTATATTTCTTTAAAATAAGCACTTTTAGAGTTAAAAATTCAAATACAAAATAACTTATTTATAAGTTACTTTTAACAGAGTCATTTATTGTTTAAGTTATTTTATCAAAAGGAGCTTAATTAAGTTAGTTACCCAATAGATTGAGAGATACTATGAAAAACAAAATAATAAATTAATCAAAATACAAATAAAATAGACATAAAAAATAAAATTTTTCAAAGAGGTCTTATAATTTTTTGGCCCAATTATTATGGGCTCAACCAATAATAGTGGCCCATACGGAGCCCAAATCCCAAGAGGTTTTGGTCACTGACTCTCACTGGAAAAAAGCTTGAAAGAAAACAAAAAGAAAAAGAAAAAAGTGGAAAAAATTTCTGTAACTTTGGGGGTTTTCCGTCTCATATCACATCGCTGACGCCGGCCGCATACGGCGCTTTCTTCTTCTTCGTTCTCCCTTCGGTTCCCTTCGCTCTCGCTCGCGATTTCGTTCCTCAAGGTTTCAATAATACGCATGCTGTTTTTCAATTTCTCGTTTCGTTTTCCTTTTTTCTTGAATGTTTCTTTCATTAAATTCTATTGTTTGCCGTACTTAAAAGTTGAACATCCTGATAAGTACTTTATTGCTTAGCTGAATTTGGCAATTAAATGTTTGTTCAATTCAATTCACTTCTTGAATAGTTTTGGCACAGAAGCTTGTGGTTTGAATTGTAGTTATTATATGTGTGTGCTTGTGTTAGTTAGTGATAATGCTGATGCTATGGTGTGAAAATAGGTGTGCCACATTGTTTATTATCAGTGTTAGTTTCCAATGACATCGTCTAAGAGGCCAAATGCGGAGCCAAATGGGAAAGCGAAACGCCAAAAGTCAGGAACTGGTTTTCCGCCGTTGGATTTTGCTCCGGGAAGTGTTGTTTTCCGGTTGCTCTGCTCCGCGTCGAGGATTGGGAGTGTTATCGGCAAAGGTGGTGTCACCGTGACACAAATCCGACAGGAAACTGGTGTGAAGGTTAAGATTGAGGAAGCTGTACCTGGATGTGATGAGAGGGTTATTACTATTCTAGGTTCTGATAAGGAGACTGAGGAAGTCACTGACCAAGGAAGGGAGGTTAATAACAATAACAACAACAATAAAAATGATGATGATGAAGCTGAGAGCAAGGAGAAGGAGATTGGGGCAAAAGACGATGCAGACAATGATGAGGATAAGGGGTCTGTTCCGGTTGAAGATTTGAAGAGCGAGAAGGGGCATTCTGCCATTCGGAAGGCTCTCTCGCTGGTTTTGAGAAGATGGTTGAAGGAATGGAGGAGACAACAGAGGGGGATAAAGAAGGTAGTAAATCTTTGTCCTTTGTTTTTAGGCTACTTGTCCTTTCTAGTCAAGTTGGATGCCTTCTGGGGAAAGGTGGTAGCGTAATAAAGCAAATGTCAGCTGATAGTGGGGCACAGATTCGGATCCTTCCAAGGGACAAACTTCCACTGTGTGCATCGGATTCTGATGAGCTTGTTCAGGTAAATGATTGTCACTCTGTCTGAACTAAAACAGCAAAAAAGTGCATCTCATTGTACAAAACTACCATTGTTAATGTTATTTGAAGTTGCAAAGACCTTGCAGGATTGTTTGCTTGGTCAAATACTATTTGATTCACTGTCAAAACTTAAATGTAACTTCTTACTTCTGTATGTGTGCTTTTGCATGTATGCATAGTACCCTGTTTAAACCCTCTTCATGCTGTTTTAGCATTATTTTTCATATGTATGCTGTGATGTAGATCACGGGTGGAATTGATGTCGTCAGGAAAGCTCTTCAATCTGTTTCTCAACAACTTTTGGAAAATCCACCTCGGGATCATGAACCTCTTCGTGCCAATCCTACAGGACCATCTTCTCATTCATCTGGTCAATTCCCACCACATAACCGTTCTCTTGCTGCTCAAGGAGCGCCTTTTGCTGCAGGACCTCATGATATTTCTGTTTTTCATCCTGGTCCTCCTGTAATTCCCAAATTTCATGAAGGTGCCATACATGGACGCATGAGGCCTTCACAGGAGATGCTTACTTTCCGTTTATTGTGTCATGCTGAAAGAGTAGGAAATGTTATTGTAAAGGTGGAGCAATCATAAAGGCTGTGCAACAGGAGACAGCTAGTGAAATTAAGGTTATAGAAGGCAGTCCAGATTCAGAGCATTGCATTATTGTCATATCTGGTCCAGCGGTATGGTGCTAGTATCTCCCCCCTCCCCCTTTTTTTCTTGAACTATTGTTATGGAGCTGTATTCCTGTTTATGCTGATACTAGATTAATAATCGCAGCACCCAGATGATAGAGTATCTCCCGTGCAAGAGGCTGTATTTCGTGTGCAGAGCAGAATAGGAAGGTCTATACCTGATCCCAAAGAGCATAATATGTTAGCTAGGCTTCTTGTTTCTTCCAATCAAATAGGTTGTCTCCTTGGCAAGGGTGGTTCCATCATAACTGAAATGAGGAAGTTATCAGGGGCCCATATCCGTATATTAGGCAAGGATAAGGTTCCAAAGTGTGCTTCAGAAGATGAAGAAGTAATTCAGGTGGGATTTCTACCAAGTTTGATGCTCTTAAAATTACATATACCATTTTATCTCATCTGACTATTGTTTATGTAGTGATTGCTGATATCTTGTAATTATTTCACTCGAATTTGATTGCTTTCCTTGGATTTAGGAGATACAAGGTGGATGTTACCTTAATTATACAACATACTAACCATGTTCTCTTAGGTAAATAAAAAGCTCATTGTAAAGTCATGTGGATTTTCAGAGCAGTTGGAGTAACTTTTTGATATTCAATTATATGGTTGTGATTTTTCTGTTCTATTAATTGGACTGACAAGGTTGCTCAGTTATTATTAATTGAAACAAATTTTCATTTTCTAGTGTTATTGCAGTCATGCTTCACCTTTTGCTTATCTTTTGTGATTTTATGACAGATAAGTGGAGAAGTTGAGGCAGTGCACGATGCACTTCTGCAAGTAACCACAAGACTAAGACATCATTTCTTTCGTGATGCATTTCCATCTATCAATTATCCTTCCAATTCTCCATTTCTAGATCAAGGTCCTCCATTCCCACCTTACTTTGGAAGGCGAGGACTTTCACCACCACGGATGTATTCTAATCTAGGTCCACCTCCACACGGGGGTTTTCCCCTTGATGATGGTCCTCCTTTTATTAATAATATACGCAGACCAGGCATTCCTCCTCATTTATCCGAAAGGAAGCCTTGGGGTCCTCAGGTATTAGCTTATTCTTGCTAAACCCTTTGCAGCATATTTATATATAATTGAGATTTAGATTTAGGTCATCTACTATAAAACCCTATGGTTCATAATTTCTTAATGGGTTCTCAATAAAAATTAGAAAAAATATATTCTTTCAAAGCTCTAGTTAATGTATTTAATTTCATATTTAACATCAACTGTGACTTCCTAGTTCAATCCCTGGCAGGGAAGTTTTTTTTAAATTATAAAAAAATTTTTAAATTCTGGCCTAATTCTAATTTAGGCGATGATAAGAACCTCGTTCAAATCAATATCTATAGTGGAGGACAGATTACGGGCAAATATGTCCTTAACCAAGCCAGACCAGGCAGTATAGTCTTGTTCTCTGGCTGTAATATTTCTGAACCTATAACATATCATATTTTTCTAAGGAGCCGTTATGCTTAAAGAAGCTCCTTCTTTGACGGGGCTTACCAGTAGTTAAGAGTTATGTTGGATATATTGTTTCTAGGGGTTACTAGAAGGTGGTGGACCCATGGGCTTGCCAGACTTTCCAGGAGGCCCTCATAGGAGAATTCCAGGATTTGCAAGGTATGTTTCTTGTCTTTCTTTTGTCAATAAATTTCTTGCTATAATTTTTCAATTCCCCTTCCGATTTTATAATTATAATATTATAATAACTGACTTTTATTGTGTAGTGGGGGCCAACCAATTATCACTAGTACCACAGTTGAAGTAGTTGTTCCTCGAAAGCTTGTGCCTGTAATTTATGGGGAGGATGGTGAATGCCTAAAACAAATACTTGAGGTGAATCCACTACTTTTGAAAATTTGCAATTATAATTTTGTAGCTTACATCTGGTGTTTACTGTTTACTGATGGATAGCTTTTGCGCTTTCCATACGGCATAGCTGCGGCATACATATACACATGCATTGATATTCTTTATGTTTTGAATGCTCTAGGAACACTCAGAAGAGATATCTTAACATTGTTCATATCATTTGTATTTTACTTGTGTGATAGCTTTGATATGTATTAATGTGACTCTGACATCAATAATGCATGACTAAAATGACAAGATCATTAACCCTCTGTTCTATTTGCTTTTAACTTCAAATGTGCTGTGGTGTGATTGTTGATGAAGTCACTGCATAACACTTTATGATTTTGACATTTACAATTTGATCAACACTTCCAGATCTCTGACGCAAATATCAAATTTATGGATCCAAAGCCTGGAGCTGTGGAAACCAAGATTATAATATCAGGAACCCCGGAGCAAACTCATGCTGCCCAAAGTCTTATTCAGGCGTTTGTCTTGAGTGAGACAGAGTCTGGTTGATCTCTCTACTTGGGTAATACATTGTTTATTTTACTCTGTAGCTGCAATTGAGTTCATTATTTTGCTTACTGTTATATCTTGATGTCACAAATTGTAGAAGGAAAGCAGTGTAAAGTGTTAATTGTCATCTTATAGAAAAGACCATTCCCCATCCTTGCTTTTATGCACACTTGGGTTTTACATTCCCAGAACCAAACTTCAAGATACATCATATGTTGTCGGATAGATTTACATTATGTCCAAAATGGTATTGCTATTCAGTGTCAGAAAAATGAGAGAACTGGAACAATGAAAGACTGAACACAAGAAAGAAAATGAAAAAATGGTGTATTATGGAAATGGATTCTATCGTAAATCAGAGGTAGACGGTGAAGTAGTTAAAATCGTAAGGGCTATTTATTTGGGAGAAGCCCTATTTATATGCTAAGTTGCTAACTGGCTTCTAACTAAGGAAAGCCCTGTTAATTAGGGGCCTGATCCACAACAATGCCCAAGCACTACCCCCCCCCCCTCTTCCCAAAAAAAAAAAAAAAAAAACCAAAATACAATTAAAAAAGGCCCCAAGGGATAGTTTGGAGAGTTAATTTGGCCCCTGACTCAGAATGATCCTTACAATTTCGTTGGCTCTAATTAGAACTCCCAAATTTACAATTGTGGCTCCAGCTTGTCCCTGCGATTATCTCCGTCACCGGAATGCTGATTTAGCGCAATTGCATGATATGATGGACACTACTTAAACGACGGCGTATTGGTTTCGCATGCAAACCCTTTGGAAACCACGTAGTGTAAGGGTTTTCTTGATATTTGGCAACTTATGATCGTCGTAGTGGAAAGAAAGAAAGTTTTAACCCACAAAAAACTGAAATGACATGGTTTCTAAAGGGTTTGGGCGCGAAACCAATGCGCCGTCGTTTAAATAGTATCCACCGTGTCATGCAATTACATCAAATCAGCATTCTGGTGACGGAGATGATTGTAGGGGCAAGTTGGAGCCACAATTACAAATTTGGGGGTTCTAATTGGGGCCAACGAAATTGTGGGGGTCATTCTGAGTATCGGACTAAATTTCAGGGGCCAAATTAAGATTTAACTCTAGTTTGGACTTTGGAAATTAAGTCCCCAAGGCTTGGAAAATAAGCTTGAAATTATGCTTAAAGCGTAGTTATGATTTTCGGCTCACAAGCTCGTTATCTACCACCATAGCCTTCTGGCCAATATGAGTCTTGGCATAACCAATGCAGTTTTGTCTTTTTCTGGGTACTGTAAGCAATATAGTTTTACGTTAATTAACTTATCATCTTGCCTTCCGTATATTTGATCATGCTTTCACCTTTGAACCTGTATTTAGTAACCTCTACCTCTCTACGTGTCTACTAAAATTTCTGATTTGTTCATTTCATCTTTTCATATTATTATTATTATTATTATTAATGGTAGAAACATGGAGAGTAGTGATGAGACATATCACATGTCTATTGTACATGATTGACGCCTCATATATTTATGACAGTAGTAAGTGGAGTGAGCATGATGATGCTTGTTATATTGTTTTCCAGCAACTCACCAGTCATGGACATAGTTGTCGATTAAGTTTCTGGATGCTGAACTTGATTCTTGACACTTGAAACTTTCACTATGCCATTATAAATACTCTCTTTTGATGCAGATACAATATAAATGAATCAAGTGGGTATATGTTACCATCAATGGCAATGTTAAATGATGATTGATGTGCTTAACTTGGCAAACTAACATGGGGATTGATTGATTATTCATGACATATATACACTAAAACTGCATGCTACATTCTTTCTTTCCCACAGGACACTGATAACATTACATTATCCATGAACTTACTGATAACTTATTAAAACAAGAAACACACAAAAATAGCAACTAAACAAAGAAAAACAATATAATATAATAACACATGGAACAAGGTATTATTGCTGAGGCTTGAAAGGCTGATATTTCTTGAGATCTTGAGCAAGGCCTTGGATGGATCCAGCTGCTGAAATAATAGAAACAATCAAGCATACCCAACTCAATATCTTGAGCCATGTCCATGTGAATGAAAATCTTTGCATATTTGATTGCTTTATGTACATCTCAATGGGGAAGTAAACCGTTAATGGCCAAAATGATATTGAACCAATTAGGCCAAGGAAGTCATTGAAGAATGGGAACATCATAGCTATCAAAGCAGTGAAGATAACATATAAGGTTCTCCACACCACTCTGAACAAGTTCACACTGTAGGTTCCACATAGTGGAAGGTTCACAGAGTGCTCTGCATTCACAAACTGGCTATTGCTCCATTTTTCTTTGCTCCATTTCTCTACGAAACCAAATATGGGCTGGCAGAAGACCTACCAACAACAACAATAATAAAAGCATTAACGAGCGACCTCTAGGTGAGTATGGAGAGATTATGCCATTGGAGCTATAGCTCGTTGGCACTTTTCAACTAGTATCTTTACATAAAAGACTATTTTAGTCAAATTAGAGTTTCTTTTTACCTGGTATGCGCCGATCAAGTGGACGGCGATGCAGACGTTGGCAAAGTCTATTAGCCAGAATGGCTCATAGAATCCGAACCCTGTGAGGAAGTTTCCGGGTGCATCGTTTCCAAATGCTGCATAACCTATGCAGCCACATAGCACATAAAATATGGTTGTGGTCATGATTCCAATCAAACTTGCTCTCTTCATGACCTTGTTCTCTGGAGGGCTTGATTTCAGGGTATCCTGCAACCACATAGACTCCATTTATTTAATTACTACTTACTATGCCCATAGAATATTGTGATTGTTACAGTTGTGGTTAATGGTGTGAAACTTTTCACTCAAACTCATGTACAAAAATGTTTGTACTTCTCTTTTTTTAAAGATTTTGTCTTTGATATATATGTAAAAAATTATTTTGATTTAGGTCCAATTTTTTCTTCTCTTAACCTTGAATAATTGTGATAAATTGGTCTCAGAAACTTGAACGATTATTTGAATGACTTATACAGTTATACTATTTTGATGTAAGGATCAAAATACAAAAATAAGAAGAAATGGGGATTAGACCACCCAAAAAAAGATTATAGAGATTAAAAAAAAAAAAATCAAAATTTAGAATATTTTCAAAGACTAAGCTTACTTAAAATCTCTCTTCTTTTTTTCCCCCTGCAAGTTGCCATTGGTGATAGTGGTTCATGAGTGTAATGATTCATACTGTTTGTTTATAAGGAATCTTTGAGGGGGGGAAAAAAATAGTGATACACATTTCTGTGATACCATTGTGATGGTGATAGGATTTTCCTTAGCTTTAGCATCTTTTCTTGGACCTTTTAGTAGAAAGGTGTAATTTAACTTTACTACTACTTTTTCCATGATAGGTTTTAATAAAAATCTTAAGAATCTTTAGTTTTGAATAGTCATAGAACATATTCTACCATTTTGATGGCTGTAAATATTGACTTTAGCAAAAACCCATCAATATCAGATAAGTTAAGGTACATATTATTCTGATTAATCTTTTTTTATCTACCCTTTTTTAATAATTTGTTTACATTTATTTAAGTGTCAAATGTTATTAACAGAAATGAAATTATTTTTTAATCATACACTATAATATTATTAAAAAAGGAAAATATTAAGCAATATATTGCGCAAATTATTTTTTATATTGGGGTGGAAATGGTATTTTTTAGGATTATGGATAATAAGAGTGTTATTCTCAAATGTGTAACTTTTTTATTTAAAATGTGAAAATCGGACCCTCCGATTTGTTTGAGAATAAAAATCGGACCATCCGATTTATAAAAAACAAAAAGTCGGACCCTCCAATTTGTAATTTTTTTTTAAAAAAAAAATCATAACAAACAAATTAAACTCTCCGATTTGATATTTAAAAAATTTTAAAAATCAAATTATAAAGTAATTGATAGGTCCGATTACTAATTTCCATATCAAAATAAAATATATACACACACCAACAGAATTGAATTGCACACGTTTATCTTTCATAATAAAAATTTTTAGCCAATATATTGTACTTAATAGTATATTAATATTTCTATGGCCACCTTTTTCATAGGGACAATTCATTATTATTAGTAACTATTTTTGGCATGTAATAATTATAACAAACAAGAACGATGGGGCTAACTATACCAATATAGAAATTAATGATTGTTTTTGTAGACACCTGTCGAAACCAGATAAATGAATGTGGCTGTTTATAGCTATATATATGTTTCTCTTTATTAAGTGGAGGATGATTTTATTTTATTTGATTTGATGGTGTATGTGGACAATGCAAATACAACGCATTAGAATAGACATGTATGTGTTATAATCTCCAAAAGAATATCTATTCTTTATATATTATATTATTATACACGCATTTCACGATACTACTATACTTTTCTCTTGTTATTATATCGTGAGAACTGACAAGTGACAATACTTGAATTTATTATATTCTTTTGTTAGTTGCTTCTGTGCATTTTTTTGGTTGGTGTTTCACACTAATTATTTTACACGTATACTAATTAAACATGATAAACATGAATCACTAAATCAATTATTTATATAATTAAAATAAACATATATATTTAATATATTAAAAACAATAGATTTGAATCCTCTAAAGTTTGAATTTCACTTTAGAGAATAAAGTGTGATCTCTCATCATTAATTTCATAGGTGGGACTAATAATAAATATGAAAGAAAAATTATTCAAAGATAAAAGATTACACTTTATTCTTTAAAGTGAAATTCAAACTTTAGAGAATCCAAATTCAAAAACAATATATATTTATAAATATATAATAATTAGTTTATGGTAAAAATTCACATACAGTTATTTTTATGTGAAGTTGATATTTAATAATTTTCAACTATTAATTTCACATAAAAACTACTGCAGCTTAATTTAATGATTAGTTTTTGTTATATAAATTACACATTTACACCTATCAAATCTTGAAAGTTTATTTTCTTTTTTCTTTTTTTTAAATTCTTTTTTATTTTTGAGGACACATTTGGCTTATTCTCTAAAATATGCGTCCAAACCTTTTGTAAATGTAGGCATGCATAGACCTCTTTTTTTTTTTTTAAAGACAAAGAAGTTCAAATTCACAACTTTTTAAATGAGTATAGAAAAATTATATTTTTTGAACTATAACTTGTTAATAAGTAAAAATTATTTTTCAATCTAATTAAGATAATAATATTAATAATAAATAAAATAATTAAGACTTGCCTGAATCTCAATGAGGACATTAGAATAGGCATAAGCAAATGCAATGTCACCAATTGCTTGAAACATCCTCCAAACTTTCTCTGTTCCGGTAACGTCCACCCCAACTTGCACGCCGGTTAGCGTCGTCCGTGCCGTTTGTCCGCCGCCACCTTCACCGTACAAAACCCAAAACACGCATCATGCAACTCTTTCTATATAAATATAAAAAATATCTCCAATACTTGATTTTAGTTTCATTTTATTTTAAGTCATAAAATGCTACATAAAAGTATTTATGAAACCATACATCATAAAAACTGATTTAAGATTCGATCCAAGATTTGTTATTTTAATATTTGGTTTCGTTTCAATTTAACAATATTACAATAATAATATTATAATATTTATTTAATAAATTTAATAGATATATAAATGACAGCATTTCATTTGTCTTTTTTTAAAATAATACGGTACGATACAAATTTTAATTTTAAATAAAGTCAAAAGTGATATTTAAAAAGTAGAAACTCAGGTGCAGTACTGAGAGTCTTTAGATAAAAATTTAATCAAATCAGTCAAATTATTTAACGACTTTCAATTATCAACTTCACGTGAAATTAACTGCACTGAGTTTTCACCTATCTAAAAAAGTATTCTATTGAAGTTGTTTTAAATATTCTCTTTGTTTTAAAATTATTTGTGTATTCAAAGATAATAGTTGGTTAGTTAGTTAAAGTTAGTACCTGTTACTTTAGCTATGGAGAGAGCAAGGCCAATGGAAGAATAAGCAAAAGACATAACAGCAGCAACAATGGAGAGCCATGAGAGTTTGTGAAAATTTGGAATCTGGCTAAGCACGATTTGGATGCATGCAAAGATGATCATAGATGGGTTGTTTGATATGTAGCACTTTGCTTCATGCCCATGTTTGTGGAAACAGTTCGACCTTTTCACAGCCCTGTACATATCATTTCAAAATTAGAAAAAAAAAATAGTTAGGTGAAAATTCAGGTGAAGTCGGCTTCACGTAAAGTTGATATCTGAGAGTCGTTAGATGAAAATTTAGTCAAATCAGTTAAATCATCTAATGGCTCTCAAGTACTAACTTCACGTAAAGTCAACTGCACCTGAGTTTCTACCAAATAGTTATGATCACTACTAATTAATTTACTATCATTATCACATCTCTTAGCTTAATTAGTGAGATATTTCTTTTAGTAGGTTTAGCATGGGTACATATTAAAATTTTCAATTGAATTTTTTTATAAAAAATATAAATTTAAGCTTTTAATATATTTATTATTAAATTAGTGAATAAAATTAAATACGTAGAATATATTCATATTAATAAATAATTTTGATTTTAATATCATGAAAAAATAAATAAATTTTAAAATAATTTAATTTTTATATACTATTAATATAAATATTTTCTTGTAACAACCGATTAGGAGTTGCTGTAAAGGTTAAAGTATTTTTTTTCATATATGATAATAGACGCAAGAATTAAAAAAAAATAGAAGAAACAAAACAAGCCATTCAACATAGAAGGACTTGATTTATAAAAATATATAATAATATTTAAAAAAATTAATTAAAATAATTTAAATTTATCTTATTTAATATTTTTTTTTCCTCTTTACTATTACCGAAAATATAAGACAAAGTACACATTGTTAGTGGAAAGTAGCATTAGTAATGTAAGATATTTAAGAGCTTTTATTAATTAATAATAATCATAATTATACATGGAATAAAACACAGCGAGTTACGTGTCATGTTATACACGGAATAATAATATGTGAAAGTTTAAATATGGACAAAGAAATAATTATTAATATTGAAGTCAATTGTGTAAGGTTTTTATTGGAAAAAACTTACACCATACTGATTGAAGCAGTTATCGTGTAGCCGATTGTTACACCGACAAGATTTATATACTGAGCTAATCCACACAGCTGAAACTTCTTCCCACCTTAAAATCACCAAATTCAAAAAAAAAAAAAAAAAAATCAAACACAAATTTATGATAGATCTACCTTTATGTGAATTTTATTTACTTTTACTTAATTATGCTGTAAATGAATTATGGGTAAAATTAATTAATAAATGTTGTCACGACATGAATGCATGATGATGTATATTACGACTCTGGAAAGTCCAAGTTTCAATAACAAAACTTAGGTTATAAATAAGATTTACCTATTTTGTATCTTAAATACACATCGATATAAAAGTAGTTAAATGTTAAAAATGGCTAGATATTTTTAACATAATTAAATATTAATCAAATAATTTTCACTTACCAACTTTAAATAAAAATTATAGTAAAGTGATTTTTCAAAATATATATATATATACTATCTGCACGTGCGATTATTTTGTTAAAAAATATTTAATAAAAAAATAAAAAATAGCTAGAATTTATTTATTTAATATTCATTACAATTAATGAATATTAAATAAAATAAATTTTAACCTTTTTTTTCCTCTAACATTATCGCCCTATTGTGAAAACTCAGGTGCAGTCGACTTCACGTGAAGTTGATAGCTGAGAATCGTTAGATGAAAATTTAGTCAAATCAGTCAAATTATCTAACGACTCTCAATTGTCAACTTTACGTAAAGTCGATTGCACATGAGTTTTCACTTTAAAATAGAATGAGGATGAAAGAATATACGAAAAATGACCTAAAGTAGCCTTGACGACATCGGAATAGGTGTAGTTTCGCTTGCCGTGGACGGGGTCGGGGGAGCGGTAGCAGTCGGCGAGAAGAGTGGAGGTGAAGTAAGTGATGAATGAGAAGGCAAAGAGAACCGCCGGACCGGCCACCCAACCCATTTGGGCAATGGCCCATGCAAGTGATAACACTCCTGACCCTATCACCGCCGTTATTATGTGAGCACTTGCTGTTACCCATGTACCTTCATCAATTCAATCATACGTGAAATTGTCTTTATATGAAGTTGATAATTTAAAATATTAACCTTCTGAACCATAAATTTATAACTTATGTGAGTTTCGTATATAAAATTTTCATAAGATGAATAGTAAAGGATTAACAAAATTTATTATTTTTTATCAGTAATTAATAATATTTAAAAATATAGACTAAAAATATACCGGTTCGCTTGATTCGTCCGTCATCGTCGAAGTTCTTGGTAGCCTCTCCAAAAGCTTCGGGTGTTTCTATGTACATGGTATTCTTTTGGAAATGATCAGTGTTCATGTTTGTGTTTTGGTTTGAGTGTGTAAAATAAAATTGTGTTATTGGGAGTGTGAGATCGAAATTGAAGAGAGAAAGAGAGAAAGTTTGTGTTGTGTTTTGGTTTGGCTTGCTAGGGCCTTGTAGTTATAGTGGTGGGGTTTTGCCAACAAAGATACTCAGTAGTTAGTACAATAATAGAAAAAGAAAAGTAAGAAATGATAATCATTATAGGGTGTGACAATAAAATAAAATAATGTAGAACGGGAGTAGATTCTCTTCAGTAAAAAAAATTAGATAGTGTTTACTATTTAATTTTACTCTTTATTATTCTCTTTTCTATTTATTTTTAGTCCTACTTATAAAATTAAAGATGAAAGATCACACTTTATTTTTTCTAAGTGTTAAAAAAATTGGAGAGAATCTATTTCCGAAAACTGAGGAGGAAATTAAGTCAAAGGGGGAGATGCATGGATTTTGGAAAGTGGGGGGTACGGCACATGTCAAATTAATCATGGGTGATTAGGAATAATCTTCCATTTTTTTAAATGAAACATTAAAATATTTTGTTTATTTAATTTAGTCAAAATATTCTAGCGTACACATTAATTATTTAATTCAATAGATTTGTTTTTGTCATATCGCTGTTTTAATTTAATTTTTATATCACTATTGTGACCGTTAAAAAGAGTATTAATTAATTGCACGATTTTGTACTATTAATTAGTGCATTAAAATAAAAAATTTATTTAATATGTATTTTTTAGAGTATATATTAAAATTTGTATTAACAAAATTTTATTTTAATAAATACATATGTTATATTAGAAAATAAACTATTAAATTTATGTATATTTTTAGATGATTACTTTTAAAAAGACGTTTTTATGTGAAAGTAATTATCATATTTTTATAAATTTTTTTGATTGACATAATTTTATTATGAACACATGCTAATTAATAATCTCTAAAATTAATTAATTTCTTTAGACTAGGTAACTTTATTCTTATAGTAGTTAAGAAGAAGGAAGGGAAAAAAAGTTGGTTGCTTTATAGAAAATGAACTAGTGATTTCAATGAGACAAATACAAAATAGACTTTAAGATGAGCCAATTGAAGTAGAGAAAGTACAATACAAAATTGAAAAGCAAGGGTTAATAATGGGGTGTTAGGGTTCAAAGGGGTGTTTAGAAAAAAAAGAGGTGGAATTTTAAGAGGCCTTAGGAACCATTGAAGGTGGCAAAATGCAGGCTGGCATGTGGGTCCCACTTTTGAGGAGGTTTTTGTTTTGGTCCATCCATTTGGGGGATTCTTCTTTATTATGGCAGCCACTTAGTAATAATAGTTCTCTCTTTGATTGAGAGACATAGATCCCTCTGACTAGGGCACCATGCATGCCCTCATCACTCTCTAATTCACCATTGCTTTTTGTTTTGATTCCAATTTGAGTCTTGCTATCAAAAATTGTATTAACTTAGTTGGATTAACACTTAATTAGTTTAAATGCTATATATTTCTTGTTTCTAAAATTCAGGTGAAGTCGACTTTACGTAAAGTTGATACCTGAGAGCCGTTAGATGAAAATTTAGTCAAACTAGTCAAATCATTTAACGGTTTTTAGGTATTAACTTTACGTGAAGTCGACTGCACCTGAGTTTCCACGTTGATTTTAGTTGCGATTTAAACACTACAGCAAAAATCAAATAATTGTAATAGTTTTATAAAGATTTTGCGACGGTTTGAAACTGGTGCTAAATAATTTCTTCTTATATAATAGATTGTTGTTCTTTAAAGTACTGACAAAATTTTTTGATAACAAGAATTTTTAAAATCGTCGCTAAATAACTAATATAATTGTTCAGATATCTTGTAATGAGTTATGAAAAATTGATGTTAAAAAAGTGATATTTTCTATCAAATCTTAAATGTTGGAGGAATAGAATTACTTAAAAAAACTCCTATGGTTAGTTAAAAAAGTTAATATATATTTATTTTTATTCGGTTAGATACATAATTTTTTATATATCTCTATTTAGTAGTTTATACATTTTTAAATAAATTATTTTATAATAAAATATAAAAATTGTTATGAGGAAAAAAGGTTAGAATTCAACTGTTGCCACAAAATTGGGACAAAATTTTGTTACATATATATCATTCTCGGATGATACATAACTTTGTGGCAAAATTTTGGTTGTATAAGATATCTATGTGAACTTTGACCTAACTTATAATTGAATATTTTATTTCTATGCATAGTTGGGATGCTATGATGAAGAAGGATCATATCAAAATGCAACCACACCATGCTGATGAGTTTCCAACCAACTACCACAGCATCTGCATTTCATTGGTTCCAATATCAGAGGCACTAATTCATTATCAACTTAAATAATATAGGAATAATTTTAAGTATACCGAAAATACCGATGTTCCAATTGTTCTAACAGTAGATTTTAATTAATATATATTATATATATTTTTTATAATTCAGATGAACGGTTAAAATAATTGAAATATCGATATTTTCAGTACACTTAAAACTCTTCCAATAATATATATATTTCTTTGAAATCTTTTGACACAATTGACACTGGTCTAATTATTGAGTCCACACAATTGTAACCACTTGATAATGAATTTTGTTCATGTTGATCTAATCAATAATTTTATCGAAAATGTTTGATAACTAAAAAAATTTAATCAAAATTAATTAAAATTTATTTTATTTAATATTTATTAATTACTGTAATAATTAATAATTAAATAAGATAATTTTTAACTATTTTTTTTGTTAATATTACCGTAATTTTATTATATTTTAATATTAATTTAAAAGGTTCAATATAGACATGATATATTTTAGAAGAGAACAAATCATGAGGAGAGATCATATATTATAAATTTACAAAATTAAAATATAATTCAGCTTGAGAGAATTTATTCTCACAATGAATAGTCGTCTATCTCAATTAAATTGAAAGCATCATCACCTATATTCTAGTGTCCTATATAGTCTCGAACAAAATTGTCTTTTTAATAAACATACCCATTATTAGAAGGAAGAAAAAAAAAATAAAAACAACTCTTATTGATTTGTAATATTTGTCGATTAATTTTACTATTTGTAAGAAAAAAAAAAGTTTTTCTGTTAATAACCGTTACTATATATAATACTCATTCAATCATTGACACTAGGCACTTGGTAGAGTTAGAAAAAAAATAATTTGAATTGATCAAGTAACTAATTCATTCGTCTGCTTAAATTAAATAAGTATCAAAAATTCAAATCGTATTTTATGTATAAATAACTCATTAACCAGTGAATAATCTTTAAATAAAGCATATTTAGACAAATAAATCCTTAACTTGTTGAATAATAATAATAATAATAATAATAATAATAATAATAATAATAATAATAGTTAGCCATAAAATTTGGTGACACTTAATTTTAATTCATGATGTAGACTGTTCTTAATTTTAGCAGCAAATGGTGTTGGAAGAGCTTTAATCAATCAGTGTTATTATTATAGTTATGGAGTTTGTTCATCTTTGTATAATTTGCATGTGTATCAAGAAAATTGGAACATGTATGTTTTCAATTGATGTACAACGCCATATGTCTATACGTGGATCCAGACAAACAATCTAGAAACAACAAAATAATTTATTTAATTTGCGGTTTGTAACATAGCTATCATTTATTTATGGCTGGGGTCTTTAATTTTCCTTTTTCTTCTCTTTAAAACGTTATGTTATTATTTATCCAACATGACTAGACAAGAATTAGGATTTTTTTTTGGTTTCCCACGGTATCTCCCAACCCGACAAGTCAAGAACTAATCCGTCGCGGATCTGAGCTTCATTTAAGGGTCTGCTGCTGGCCAATGGATTGTTGCATGCACAAGGCGGAATTTGAACTCCCGACACTTGCTTAAGCGGACGAGTGAGTTGACCACTCGACCAACCCAAGTTGGTTAGGGTTTATAATCCCTATAACCTACTATTGGTTTTTTATATGGTGATTCTAGGGCAGGGAAATTATTTTTTCTGTGATTTTTTACCATCTCTTCTAATTCAGTGGACTAAAGATTAATTTGCTATAGATTTTCAGTTTTATTTAAGGGTCTGATGTTGACCAATTGATTGTTACGTACATATATAAGGTAGAATTTGAATATCCAATACTTGCTTAAGCGAATGAATAAACTGACCACTCGACCAAACTAAATTTATTAGAGTAGGATGATTCTATTAGCCAAAATAATATTGTGTTGTGTTCAAACTTTAAAGGAGGGTTTAACAAATAACAAAAGTTAATTATAAGAGAGACACAATAATATAAAAAGTAAAATCTATAATGTAATTTATTATACTCTTAAATTTATATAATAGTGTATTATTTTTTCCTATGTTAAGTTTTGTTCTAGAGAATTTTACTAATAGAAAATTTTCAACAAACAGGTTACGTGTATGTAGCTCCTAGATTGGACTTAAAACTATGGTCAGTTAAGATAATTCTTCTTGTGAACATACTAATTCATAAAAAAAAATATTTTTTTAATTATATTCACGTAAGATTTTACATAAATTTTACACAGAATTATCTAATTTTTTCTAGATTTGTCTCTAAATAGTATAAATAAAAAATTTAATACATATTTAAAGTACAAAATTTATTCTTAATTTTTATACTTTTTAGACTATTACTAATAATTTGAGTATAAAATTAAGTACACTTCCTCTGTAAATATGTCAATCCAGATTAAAAAAATTTAATTCGCTGTAATTTTGTATTGGGGAATGCTCCCATAAAAACGCTTAAAACGTTTTTTTTTTGTAAAAATGCTTATGTTTTGCATTATTATTGGACGTATGAGTGAATCGATTATTTTAAATTTCTTAACAAATTAGAATAAAACCGATTTTTTTATAACAATAATAATAAACTCTTTTTTTTAGAGATTTAATTGTATTTTTTAATTTTTAGGGATTTAAATGTTCACAAAACAAAAAATTAGGGATATATTTGTCTTTTTATCAAAAAGTTTAAAGATATTCGGTTTAAATTGTGTAATTCGATCGGATCAAATCGGGTCTAATAATTATAATGCAAACAATTGGATTTATTATTATTGCTATAATATATATATATATATATATATATATATATATATATATATATATATATATATATAACACCGATTTTATTTTGTTAGAGTATGGTGGGTTATATTTTTTTTTCTTTTTTTAAAATCTCTTTCTTGTAATTTTTTTTCCCTTCATTCATCTTGAATGTCAAGCATTCTAAAACTATATATATAAATAAATAGAGAATCGTAGCAAAATTAATAATATAAACAGCACATGAATATTGACATCTCATTCGTATAGTGAGAGCTCCTGTGTCAATTTGTTATCAATGCATCAACGAACCAATTTCTATTCTTTCGCTGTTATTATCAATACTCTCAAATAATTTATTCCAACTCTTCTAATCCTCATCCATTTTTTTTTTCTTTTAATGTTGTTCTCTAGAATACTTTTGTTTAGTTTTGTATAACAATCGTTTGTGTATAGTTATTTTTTTAATTCTAAAAACTTAAATAGATAAAAAAAGATATATAAATAATTATATTTTTGTCTATTTCTAAGAGTCTGACCTTTATGTAATAATAGAAATTAGAAAACGCGGACTTCCATGAAAACGATATTTATTATATTCTTTCATAAAGTTATTCACCGATAAATAATATATCACACTAACAATTTTTTTGTCAGGGTATAACGATTTTAATATATTAGATGAATTATCTTTATTTTAATGAAAAAAGAAGTTCCAGAATTATCATCTAATTATTAACAACCATAAATTGTAGAAAAATTTTAATTATATTATTCTGATGATTTCATAGACTTTTTCTTTCTTTAGATAAATAACTCAAATAAAAAAAAAGATAAAATTTGGAATAGACTAATGGTAAAAGTTTGAATCTTGTTAATTAAAAAGTACAGCTTACTCCAAACAAATATGAAATTGGGTATTAGTTAGAGATTTTTATTGTGCTAATATTGCTATATTTAAAAAGATAATTTAGATCTTTTTTTATCATTTAAACAAGTTATAGATTCAATTATTGACAACCAAATATCACTCCTCTCAAGATAACTGTTTCGGTTGTTTTAGAGACACAAATTCTTATTTTTGGAAGAGTCTATGCAAGAATTGTGAAGTGCTAAATGATGGATTTGTTTGGTGTATTAGAGTTTTGAACCAAAATTTTCGGTTTTTTAATTGGAGGAGAGTTAACTATCTAATGAGATAGATTATTTTTACATTTCTGATTCGAATCTTCGGATAAAGAATCTTTGGTGTCGTTTGGTAGGTGGCACCTGAAAAATTTTTATTTCCTTCTAAATCAGAGTCTGATAGGTAACATTCCTTCTTATAATCTGTGAAAATTAGTAAAGCTAATTTTAGAAAATATATAAATAAATAATAACTAAATAAAATGAGAGGTAATAAACAATCTTAGTTTATAACCTTAGAATTTTAGTGGTTGAAAAAGAGAAGAATTATATACCTCTAATTGACGGATGGTTCATATTGAAGAGACTCACCTATAAATTGAGTTTTTCTTTAATTCATTTCAATCAAGTCATCCAAAGAGAATAACATAATATTTCTTTGAGTAGTTTTCTTCTATATATATATATAGAGAGAAGTGTGTTCTCCTTTTGTCAAGAGAGAGTGTTATTATAGTCTCCTTGTGATAGAGAGAAGTTGTAATTCTCAAAGAAAGTTATTCAATTGTTTCCATATTTTATACAAATTTCTAATTTTTCATCTCTATATTTTGCTGTGTCATTTGTCTGGTACCTAACAGTGGTATCAGAGCCAAAGGTTGCTGATTAATATATTTTTTTTCCGCTGCGAGTTACCGTCTAAAAAAAAATGGCAGCAAAGTATGAAATTCCGAAATTCAGTGGGAGTAATTTTTCCATATGGAAATTGAAGATAAAAGCCATTATGAGAAAAGACAATTGCGTGACAGCAATTGAAGGTAGACCCACTGGAATTACAGATGAAAAATGGAAGGAGATGGACAACAATGCTGTTGCAAACTTACACTTGGCACTAGCTGATTCAGTTTTATCAAGTGTAGCAGAGAAAAAGACAGCAAAGGAAATTTGGGATGCTCTCACCAAATTATATGAAGTCAAGTCACTTCACAACAAGATATTCTTGAAGAGAAGACTTTATACTCTTCGAATGAGTGAATCCACATCGGCAACGGATCACATCAACAATCTAAATACGCTATTTTTCCAACTCTCATCGTTGGAATATACCATAGCGGAAAACGAACGTGCAGAGCTCTTACTTCAAAGTCTACCAGATTCATATGATCAGCTTATCATTAACTTAACTAATAATGTTTTGACTGATTATCTTTCTTTTTATGACATGGCTGCTGCGGTTCTTGAAGAAGAATCTAGGCGCAAGAATAAGGAAGATAGATTAGAAAGCTCAAAACAAGCAGAGGCTTTGTTGATGACAAGAGGGAGATCAATGGAGCGTGGTTTCAGTGGGAGTCAAAGTAGACCAAAGTCACAAAGTAAGAAGCAGGTCAAATGCTACAATTGTGGTAAGAGAGGGCACTTCAAGAAAGATTGTTGGAATAAGAAGAGTATAGAGAAGGTTCCAGAAGGATCAAGTTCTCAAGGATGTGTTGCAAGTACCTCTGATGATGGAGAAATCCTGTATGGAGAAGCAACAATTGGTTCTAAAGGCAGTAAACAGCTCACTGATGTTTGGATTGTTGATTCAGGAGCAACATGGCACATGACTCCTCATCGTGATTGGTTTTGTACATATGAACCTGTCTTGGAAGGATCTGTGTTTATGAGAAACGATCATGCCTTAGAAATTGTTGGAATGGGTACTGTCAAAATAAAAATGTTTGATGGTTCTATTCGTTCACTTCAAGGGATAAGACACGTGAAAGGCTTGAAGAAGAATTTGTTGTCGATTGGGCAATTGGATGAACTTCGTTGTAAGACCCATATTGAAGGTGGGATCTTAAAAGTTGTTAAAGGAGCTCTTGTGGTAATAAAAGCAGAAAAGATTGCAGCAAATCTATACATGCTTATGGGAGATACTTTGCAAGAGGCAGAGGCATCAGTTGCTTCAACAAGCCAAGAAGAAATGACGATGATATGGCATTGCAAACTAGGCCACATGTCAGAACGAGGCTTGAAGATTCTTGTAGAACGTAATCTCATTCCCGGGCTCAAATCGGTAAACTTACCATTTTGTAAGCACTGCGTTACAAGCAAACAACATAGATTGACGTTTGGTAGATCAACTGCTCGGAGCAAGCACATATTGGAGTTGATTCATTCTGATGTGTGGGAATCGCCGGAGATGTCCCTAGGAGGAGCAAAATATCTTGTATCATTTATTGATGATTA
The DNA here is from genome assembly GCF_003086295.3 of Arachis hypogaea. Classification (NCBI taxonomy): domain Eukaryota; kingdom Viridiplantae; phylum Streptophyta; class Magnoliopsida; order Fabales; family Fabaceae; genus Arachis; species Arachis hypogaea. The sequence continues at coordinate 131,894,462 of NC_092052.1, read as the reverse complement.
CTCTAGGAGGCTATGGGTGTACCCGATCAAGAAAAAGTCAGACGTGTTTGCGATGTTCAAAGAGTTCAAAGCAAAGTTAGAACTTGAATCTGGAAAGAAGATCAAGTGTTTAAGGACAGATAATGGAGGAGAATATGTTGATGGTGATTTTATAACATTTTGCAAGCAAGCAGGTATTCAACGACAATTCACAGTTGCATATACGCCTCAGCAAAATGGTGTAGCAGAGCGAATGAATAGGACTCTCCTAGAAAGAGCACGAGCTATGTTGCAAACTGCAGGTTTAGCCAAGTTTTTTTGGGCAGAAGCTGTTAAAACCGCCTGTTATGTGATAAATCGGTCACCATCAACTGCAATTGGGTTAAAGACACCAATGGAGATGTGGCAAGGTAAGCCACCTAATTATTCTTCTTTACATATATTTGGTTGTCCTGTGTACGTGATGTACAATTCCCAAGAAAGAACAAAGCTAGACCCAAAGTCTAGAAAATGTATATTCTTGGGTTATGCTGACGGTGTTAAGGGGTATCGCCTGTGGGATCCCACTGCCCGCAAGGTAGTTGTCAGTAGAGATGTGATATTTGCAGAAGATGAATTGCAAAAAGAACAAGAAAATGACAGCACTATTAAAGAGATTACCACTGTTCAAATAGATGAAAAATGCAGAGAAGGTGATCTTTCTGAAGCAGAACCACAGCACGAAGAACAAGAAGCAGAGGCTAATGACATAGAAGTTCGTCGATCCACTCGACAAAGAAGAACACCATCATGGCACTCAAATTATGTTTTGACAAACCATGATGCATATTGTCTTTTGACAGAAGATGGAGAGCCAACAATTTTTATGGAGGCTATGCGCAATCCAGACACTTCTATGTGGATGACAGCAATGCAAGAAGAAATTGAGGCATTACATAGGAACCATACCTGGAAACTTGTTGAACTTCCAGCAGGTCGGAAAGCCATTGGTAACAAATGGGTTTACAAGATCAAACGAGATAGTAATGATCAGGTGGAACGATATCGTGCAAGATTGGTTGTCAAGGGATATGTTCAGAAAGAAGGTATTGACTTCAATGAAATATTTTCTCCGGTGGTGAGACTAACTACTATTAGAGTAGTTTTGGCTATGTGTGCTGCATTTGATTTACATCTAGAGCAATTAGATGTAAAGACTGCTTTTCTTCATGGAGAACTTGAAGAAGAGATATATATGCTCCAACCAGAAGGTTTTGAAGAACAAGGAAAAGAAAACTTGGTTTGCAGGTTAACTAAATCTCTGTACGGTCTAAAGCAGGCGCCAAGGTGTTGGTACAAGAGATTTGATTCTTTCATTATTAGCCTTGGATACAACAGACTTATTTCAGATCATTGTACTTATTACAAGAGGTCTGGTGATAATGATTTCATCATTCTACTATTGTATGTGGATGACATGTTGGTGGTAGGTCCCAACAAAGATCAAATCCAAGAATTGAAGGCACAGTTGGCTAGGGAGTTTGATATGAAAGACTTGGGACCAGCAAACAAGATTTTAGGGATGCAAATTCACCGAGACAAAAAGGATAGGAAGATTTGGCTATCGCAAAAGAATTATTTGAAGAAAATCTTGCAACGCTTCAATATGCAAGAATGTAAGCCAATTTCAACCCCACTTCCTTTGAATTTCAAATTATCCTCAAGTATGTGCCCTAGTAGTGAAGCAGAGAGGATGGAAATGTCTCGAGTACCGTATGCATCAGCGGTGGGAAGCCTTATGTATGCCATGATCTGTACAAGGCCAGATATTGCTCAAGCAGTTGCGGTGGTAAGTCGATTTATGGCAGATCCGGGTAAAGAGCATTGGAATGTTGTTAAGAGGATCTTGAGATACATCAAAGGAACCTCAAATGTTGCATTATGTTTTGGAGGATCAGAATTCATTGTCAATGGATATGTCGACTCAGACTTTGCAGGTGATCTTGATAAACGAAAATCTACTACAGGCTATGTGTTTACACTTGCAGGAGGAGCTGTGAGCTGGCTATCTAAATTACAGACTGTTGTAGCTTTATCTACTACAAAAGCTGAATATATAGCAGCTACACAAGCATGCAAGGAAGCTATTTGGATCCAAAGGTTGATAGAAGAACTCGGGCACAAACAACAGAAGATTTCTGTGTATTGTGATAGTCAGAGTGCCTTGCACATTGCAAGGAATCCTGCCTTTCATTCAAGAACAAAACACATTGGAGTACAATATCACTTTGTTCGGGAAGTAGTAGAAGAAGGAAGTGTTGATATGCAGAAGATTCACACTAAAAATAACCTAGCAGATGCCATGACAAAACCAATCAACACAGAAAAGTTTGAATGGTGTAGATCCTCATACGGCCTATGGAATACATGAGCAACATGAATTTTGAAAATTTATCAAAATTAGCTTTAAGTGGGAGATTGTGAAAATTAGTAAAGCTAATTTTAGAAAATATATAAATAAATAATAACTAAATAAAATGAGAGGTAATAAACAATCTTAGTTTATAACCTTAGAATTTTAGTGGTTGAAAAAGAGAAGAATTATATACCTCTAATTGACGGATGGTTCATATTGAAGAGACTCACCTATAAATTGAGTTTTTCTTTAATTCATTTCAATCAAATCATCCAAAGAGAATAACATAATATTTCTTTGAGTAGTTTTCTTCTATATATAGAGAGAGAGAGTGTTATTGTAGTCTCCTTGTGATAGAGAGAAGTTGTAATTCTCAAAGAAAGTTATTCAATTGTTTCCATATTTTATACAAATTTCTAATTTTTCATCTCTATATTTTGTTGTGTCATTTGTCTGGTACCTAACATAATCCAGATGTGCAAGTGAGTTGGTGTTGGTTCGGATCTGCTTCGAAGGTATATGACTCGCGCAATGGTTACTTGTGGTTATATAAGAAGCAATTTGGTTGGGAGGAGCAGGGGAACTGACTTTGGCTTTGGCGATGGTTTGTTCTGGAGAAGCACAAATTTTTGGCTTGGCTTTGTCTTATGGAGGCTTTGGCTACTGCAAATTTTTTCTTTAGGAGAGGTATGTCGAACTCGGATAGGTGTCCAAGATATCTTTTTTTGTCATGAATTGATTTTACATTGTATTCGTGATTATCCAAAAGCTCAGCTTGTGTGACACAGGCTGAATATGTCTTGCTATCTCCTGAATTTAAAGAACTGGACCTTGTATCATAGCAAAGAACATCCTTTCAAATTCTTTTTGAAAAAGTGACTTGTTTGGCTTTAGCTTCAGAAAAGGAGCTTATGAGGATTTTTGAATTGCAATGGGTGTCTCATCCTTCTACATTAAATGGCTCTTGAAATTCTCCATCTATGGGTACTTTTAAAATTAATTGTGATGCTAGTTATCTTAATTCTGGTAATAATGTTAGTTTTGCTTGCGTTATCAGAGATTGTAATAGGAATTGACAACGATGGTGTTTAGCAATAACTGAGAGTAATAGTATTTTTCGAAGGAAATTATTTGTTATTTGGAGAAGATATCTCTTAGTTTGAGATGTGAATCAACGAAATATTATTTGTGAGATGGATTGTGTGGAGGCGTTTAATCTTATTTCTAATCATCAAAATGATTTTAGATTTATTGATCCCTTAGTGTTTAAGATAAAGGATATCATAAATTGAAATTGGTGTGGTGACTTTTATTTGATCATGTGAGATACAAATACAGTGATCTCGACACTATGACAAAGATAATAATAATATTATATCGTGATCAAATAAAATTTTTCTTTCCTTAAAAAAAATTAAGAATAATTTTAGGCGAAACTACATATCTATATAAATAGTTAGGGGTGTATACGGATCGGATATAGTCGAAAATTCGATCCAATCCGCATAATTTCCATCAAATCAGATCGGATATGATATCTGCATTTTTTTTTCTGCGTCGGATCTGATCTGATCTGATCCGCAAATGTGCGAATCGGATATCAGATATATCTGCATAATTGAATCTTCTTCTCTTTTTAATCATATTTTTATGTAAAAAATTTAATAAAAATATTTCTTCCACATTTTAACTTATTTATTCCTAAAATATTTTTAATCAATTTTTTTTAAATAACAAAAATAAAATAATACAATATATGAATAATAATTACTAACTAAAACATACAAACAAATAAATATAATACCAAATATATATATATATATATATATATATATATATATATATTATATATATATATATTTTAATTATTATTATATGGATCCACGAATCGAATATGCGGATGTAGAGCAGATATCCGCGATCCGATCCGTAAAGGGTGCGAATCGAATTCTATTCGATTTGATTAATGTGCGGATCGGATTGTATCCGCACTTTGCAGATCGGATCGTATATTTACCGCAAATCTGCGAATACGATCCGATCCATGAACACCCTATAAATAGTACCTGAACTTTTGGTTTTTCTTTTTTTTTTTAAGTCAACCAACAAAAAAAAATCACAACGAGACTTCTAGATCTGTCTCTTCAAAATTGCAAAAGCCTTCATTTATTTCTACCTATGCACATATTAAGTTGCACTCAAAAGTAGTGATTTTGATGAGCTCTCACCAACCAAAGCCATTCCAATTTGTCTCAAATCATAGAATTTCTCAATCTTCCAGATGGGCTTTTCTCTATCTTCATTTAAGTTATTATTATATTATATATATATGAAGTTCATATATATATATAATAATAAGAATAAAATATTACGTGTCTCTTCTATGATCAAGTATGGCAATAAATTAGGGATGTGTCTCCTCTCTTTGTCAATTAATAATCTTGAGTGTGTTTTTGGATATGCTTAAATTATCCGTTTTATGTGAATCTGGATGTTCTTACTTCCTTATCTAGCTCGCAAATCTCTCTCTATTTTGTCCATGCAACTTTCTTTAAGGAGAATAATTTGTTCTCATCCATCCCCAATTACACTATGTGAGTTTATATCCAAACGTCTTTAATTAGACTAATATTCAAAATTCATTATATATTATTAATTCGACAATTAAAATATATCACATGATATTTCATTTTTAGAGTAAAGTATTAAATTGGTTTCTTATACTTGAGCGTAATTATATTTTGATTTTTAATGTTTAAAGTGTCCTATTTAAATTCACAAAAGTTTTATTTAATTTCAATATAATTATACCGTTAGATCAAAATTAAATAATTAATAAAATGTCTTACATGACACTAGTACAAGAACAATATCAATAATCTGGAGAACAAGTATAAATTTCAGAGACACAAAATCAATCGTGAATGCATCAATACATTTATTTATCATTCTTCTTACAATTTAAATAAAATATTTTCTATAGAACTAAAAAGAATGATAAATAAATGTATTGATACATCCACGGTTGATTTTGTACCTCTGGAACTTGTACTTGTTCTCCAAATTATCGACATTGTTCTTGTACGGTTGTTATGTAAGACATTTCTTTAATTATTTAATTTTGACCTCACGGTGGGACTATATTAAGACTAAATGAAAATATTTTGAATTTAAATAAAACACTTTAAACTTTAAAAATTAAAACAGAATTACAATCAAACATAAAAGACTAATTTAATACTTTACTTTTTATTTTATTATAATTAAATTAAAATTTTTCTTTTAGAATTTTTTTTTTTCATTCTCCGTTTATTCTACTTCTCTTGAGTTTTTAATCTACATGCCACCGTTTCTTAAATTTATAATCAAAATATTTCTTTTCAAATTATTATTTTTATTCTTATTTTTGATAACTTGACAAGAAAGGCCTATCCAAAAGTACTTCTAACCAAAAAAAAAAAAAAAAAAAAACGCTAGTCCATAAAATGTTCACTATACATAGAGAAACAAATACATAAATCTCATATCCTTTTCTTTCTTTCGATAAATCTTTAAAATTTATTACAAGAATATTGGATATTATTAATTTTTAAAATTTATAATAAAAAATTATATATTAAAATATAATTTATTTTAAATAAAAACTTACAATTCCGTAATATTATAAAATACTAATGGTTTATAATTAAAAGATAATTATGTATATTTTAGTTTAGTCTTTGCTAAATTAGATTTTTCAATTTGATTCTTAAAAAAATATAACAATTAATTAAATTGTTCATTTTTATCAGCTAAATGATGATGTAGTATAAAATAATTTATACCGTATGTCATTATTTAATTAATAAAAAAGTCATTCTTACTCAGTAAATTGAGATTCAAAATGGTTTTCTTAGTTTTTATTTGAGTTCCTAATCTCCCCCACCCTCCCTTAAACTTGGATCCTAAATTTTTATTTTGTGACCCAATTAATTATTTCCTTTAGTGTTTACATTAACGACAAGCTCATATAAATAGCTAGTGTCACATATTAGAACAAAGTTCGACCATGCTATGGAGTCATGGCCTGTATGAATGACATGTGTCATAACAGAATTTTTCGACGTGTCAATTTAATATCACATAATAATTATTTATATGTCTTTTTTTTATTAGATTAAAATTTTAAAAAAGTAATTTTATAATATAATATCAGAATTTTTATGGCTGAAAATGTTAGAATTTAGATCTTGTTACTCTTAAAAAAAAAATAAAAAAATAACGTAAGACAAATAAAAAAAAAATAAAATCTATATAAAATTCATATAAATACAAAAAAAAAATTATAAAAAATGTATTAAAAATGTAATTATTTATATATTTTTTATTGGCTTAAATTTTTGAAAAAAAATTATTTTATGATAGTGATATATTAAATAACTATTTATGATACAACCAATTATTTTATAAAAGAATTGAAACATAACTTATACATTAAGAAAAATTATTATTATTTTTTAATCAGATACTAAAAGGTAAAACTTATTAAGTTCTGGTTTGCTATATACGAATATGCGTCTTTTAGACCAAAACAAAAGATAAATATATTTTAGTTAATTATATAATTCTTTTACTAAAATAATATATATATATATATATATATATATATATATATATATATATTAAAAATATTGTTAATACTAAAATATTATAACAAGTTTGTATGAATTGAAAATTTAAAAGTATTTGTTAAAATAATAATTTTTATATAAGCAACATACATAAATAGAGAGAAATTAATCGGTTTAAAAAAAATAAAAAATTTGAATTTGTGAAACAAAAAATGAGAGATTGTTAATTATTTGATTTACGTTATTTAATTTTAGAGACTAAAATTACCGACGAATTTACTGGCAGATTTGTCAATAAATTTGTTGGGTAAAAAAATTACCGTCGAATTTGATTTTTCAATGGTAAATTTGCTGGTAATAATTGGAGGAAAAAAAAATTGTCGCAATCATTACCGTCGGATTTATCCATGGATTTATCCGCCGGTAATCCGAATTAGTGGAACGCTGCGTTTTGGTCATTTGCAAAGCATTATCGTCGGATTTATCCGCCGGTAATCTTGTCCCAAATTCGAACCTTCGCCCCCCCTCTCTCTCCCCCCTACAAACCACCTCCGGCAGCTGCTTCTCCACCAGCATCGGCCACCACCAACAGCGTTTAAAGACTGCGTGGACTTCTTGTGTCGCGTTGGTCGCTCTATCACTATCATTTTCGTCATTCCCACCACCGCTGTCGGTGCCACTGCTGCCATCATTGTCGCCACTGCTCTCTGTCGTCGGAGCTGCCTCTTTCCTCCCTCTAGGTATATTGTCCTTCTCCTTATTCCTACTATTTTTTATTTTATTTAAAATAAACCCTAATACAGCCTTGCCAATTGGTCACCGCCACCACCACTTTACCGTTCGTGCTGCCACCACGCTAAAAAAGTCTTCCGTGTCGTCACTGTCTCCAGATAACTCACTAATTAGTTTTGGATAGTTAAACTCTAAACCCTAATTTATCTAATTTTAATTTGTTATGTATTAAAAAATTTGTAATTATAATGCTTGTATTAGAAATTTAACTGTTTTTTATATTTACTTCATATATTAATTTAGATTTAGGGTTTTTTAATTTTATTTTGATTTAGCTTTTTCTTTTAAATTCTGTTTTAATGATTTTATGTTTGAAATTTTGTTTATGATTTTGATTTTGAATTTTATTTTTATGATCCTGTGTTTATTATTTTGATTTCTGTTTATTGTTTTTATTTTTGTTTATTGTTCTGTAAGTGTAAGATTCTTAACTGCATTGTTCTAATTTCTGTTCTGATGTTGTTTGAGTTAATTTTTTTTGAATTAATTAGTTAGTTGTTGTTAATTATCTGAATTAATTAATTTGTTTATTTTTTAAATTAATTATTGACTTATAATTTATTGTTATTAATTTTTTAAGTTTATTATTATCTAAGTTAATTATTTTTTAAGTTAATTAGTTGATTGTTGTTAACTGTATAAGTTAATTTTAACTTGTTTATTTTTTGAGTTAATTATTGGCTTATTGTTTATTGTTAATTTTCTAAGTTTATTATTATCTGAGTTAATTAGTTGATTGTTGCTAATTATTTGAGTTAATCTTAACTTGTTTATTTTCTGAGTTAATTATTGACTTATTGTTTATTGTTGTTAATTTTCTAAGTTTATTATTGTTTGAGTTAATTATTTTTTAAATTAATTATTTAATTATTGTTAATTATCTGAGTTAACCTTAATTTGTTTATTTTTTAAGTTAGTTATTGTCTTATTGTTTATTGTTGTCAATTTTCTAGTTTATTATTATCTAAGTTAATTATTTTTTAAGTTAATTAGTTTATTATTATTAATTTTCTGAATTAATTAGTTTATTGTTATTAATTATCTTAACTTATTTATTTTTTGAATTAATTATTGAGTTATTGTTTATTGTTGTTAATTTTTTAAATTTATTATTATCTGAGTTAATTATTTTTGAGTTAATTAATTAATTATTGTTAATTGTCTGAATTAATATGAACATGTTTATTTTCTGAGTTCATTATTGACTTATTGTTTGTTGTTGTCAATTTTCTAAGGTTATTATTATCTGAGTTAATTAATTTTTAAATTAATTAGTTGATTGTTGTTAATGGTCTGAGTTAATCTGAACTTATTTATTTTCTGAATTAATTATTGACTTATTATTTATTGTTGTTAATTTTATAAGTTTATTATTATCTGAGGTAATTATTTTCTGAGTTAATTAGTATTGTTTTTTTTATTTATTAGTTTAAAAATTATTGAATTTAAATATTTAAAATTATAGATTATTTTATAAAAAATTAAAATTTAAGACCGTCAGTTAAACCACTTGTAGTTATTAATTTAATTATTAATTAATAATCTATTATCATCGAATTTACTGGAAGAAAAATCTGATGATAAAAATTACTAGCAAAAATTTTCTACGATAATTAGTGACAAACAAAAAAATCTGCTAGTAAATAATTACCAGCGAAGTTTATTCCGTTAAATTTATTGTGATGGTAAATATGTTATCGACAGATTTTTTTAGTAAATTTACCGATAAATTTGACGATATTCGACATTTTTCTTGTAGTATGTGTTATAATACGTGATACTACCTTCCAGGTCAATATGTCATCATTGTATTATATAATTAATCGTATTTTAATATTCATTGTATTATATAATTAAATCATATTTTAATATTGGCTATCGCCTATGTCATCATGACACATCATGATACTGTTATCGAAAAATACTCTAAAAACTAACATAAAATATAGTAAAAATTTGAGATACAAATTGAAACAATTAAAAATTTAAAGACCAATTTGAGACTTGAATAAAAATTCAATGGCCATTTTAAAATTTGGGAGAAAATTAATAAAATTAATAACTACTTTAAAATTTAAATCTACAATTACTTTTATTTTTTTAAATACTATTTTGACTATTAACCTTTAATTTATTTTATCATGTTTAGACGTATTTATAAGAAAAATTAGTGTCTCATATAATATAAGAGTATTAAATCCTGTCAAATAATGTTGTCCCTCAAAGCGTTGCAAAAATCATAAAATATAAAAAATAGATAACAGTATAAAAGGATTCACACACTTCTTTTTTTAGGGAGGTCAAAGCGTAACGCAAACAAGTCAAATCAATTCCCAAATCTTCAAATTGTAATAATCATAATTCCATAATTTGATACACAATAATTTCATTGCAAATCCCAGAATCACATTCCCCTTCTCAAGTAGGTATTCGTTTTCCCTCAGTTTTGTTTTTTCTTAATTAATTCGTTAATAAGTTTTGTTACCAAAACAAGGGGATCCTTTATTAATTGTTTATGATCTCATACATGTAATAGTAGGGCTTTAATTTTTGGTTAAAAATCTCACATTTGGTTGTAACATTATCATAAATTTGCAGGTCTAAGGAGGGAGGTGAGAATGAATGAATGTTAATTACACATTGCAATGAGATGTTTAATTAAATCATGTTTTAATTATGTTGGAAACAGTACCACAAATTGGCATTTACATTCACAGATTTCACAATCTTGACCTATTTAAGCAAGGGTATATATACATACATCTCCAACTAATTAATTACTTTTTTTTTTCTTTATTTATTTAGAATTCCTTTACTGAATTTGACAATGTTTATTTTGTTTTAATTTGTGTAGATGGTATAGGATTAAAATTACCATGAGATGGGATGATGATAATGAAAATCAATCTTTCGGAATTCCCTCTAGAGTTGTTCAGTATGAAGGTAATTTAAATTAAAATTAAGAAAGATTTTATTTAGTTTCATTTATTCAATCATATTTGTATTATCACTTTTTTAATTTTGATATGGAGTAAGTAATGGTGTATGGCATAGTTATGGAGATATAGGGTGTTTTACCATGCTGTGATGACTAGGTCAAGCAAATCGGACGGTCCGATAGGAAGGAGAGTAATCGGACGGTCCGATTACAGTAATCGGAGGGTCCGATTTGTGTACCCTGAATTTTTTAAATTTTTAATCACAAATCGGATCCATGTACTTTGAATTTTTTCACTTTTTTAAACACAAATCGAATGGTTCGATTTGTGTACTCTCATAATTTTAAAAAACACAAAAAATTACAATGTTAAAGTATATCACTCATTTTAATTCCATATCAAAATTTTTTAGCCTTGTATTATAATCCTATAAATTGTTTTTTTAAATAATGAATTTAAAAAACTAGTTGCTTTTGACAATATAGCTAGTAATCCATAATTGAAATGTATGGATAAATTTTTGTATGCTATGTATATATTAAAAATTAGTCACTAAATCAGTTATTTTTAATATATATTTTATATAAGTGACTAATTTAATAGTTAATTTATAATGTACATATAATATGATTAAAAATTAAATCTTTTTATTAAATCGTATGATTAATAACTATATATAGCTCCTGATGAGATGGATCCAAGCTATATAAAGGGCATATGGAGGATTGAAGAAAAAGACAACAGTTTCTCAACACAGCCCTTTCGGATTAGATATGCAAAGCAAGACATTTATCTATGTATCATGATCTTATTCAACTTATTTCATACTGAATTTGAGGTAATTAATTAATTAATCATCCATGATCTCATTGTTCAAATAATAGCTAGTTGCCTATTTATCTTATTGTGCTATTAAATTAAATAATGCAGGGATTCATCACTACTGCTGTTATTTTAAAGTTTGAGCTTATCTATGTTACCAAATATTATGAGAACGGGTGAGTCATATAAAATAAATTTAATTATTTTGTTTGTTCATGCAGTTTTACCAAATTTATAATTAGGTTTCTATATTTTTTTTAATTGAGTTTTTATACTACTTTTAATTTTATAATTAGGTCATTTTTATGTCAAAAATATTAAAATTAACAGAACATTTCTCCCAAAAAATGTGATCAAATGTCCGATTAGGTTCTTAATTATCGATATCTTCAATTTGTGGAGAAATATTCAGTTAATTCTAATATTTTTTACACTAAGAAAGATCTAATTACAAAATTAAAAGTAACGTAGGAACCCAATTAAAAAAAAATATAGAGACTTAATTAAAAATTTGATAAAACTGTAAGAACCAGCACAACAATTAAACTTAAAAAATCGGTCAAAAAAATTATTTTTAAAAAATAAAAAATGTGTCAATTTAGTTTCCAAAAGATTAGATATCTCAAATTAATTTTTAAAAAATATTTTTTATTATTTAATATCTTTTGAAAAATAAATTAGCGTATACATAAAACTTTTTAAGTTCTATTTTGATTATTAATTGTTAAGCCAAAAAATTAAATTTGATTATACATATTTATGATTGACATTGGTATATATATAGTGGTGAATTGGAAGCTTCTCTGGATTCTTCTCCAACTATCCATGAATTTCGGATTCCTCCTAAAGCTCTATTAGGGTTGCATTCATATTGTCCTGTCTATTTTGATTCCTTACATGCAGTGCTCATTGATGTTACTGTACATACATGTATTCTCAAATCTTCATCAAAATTTCCCAGGTTTGCCACATTTTAATATCATCTTTAATTAGATTAATCAACCATGCTTTCATTTTAACATTCATTAATGTTAACCTTAATTTTTATTTGGTGAAATTCAGAGCTTTTATTTATGAACAAAAGATTAAGAGTTCAATTTTGGTTTCTCCTAAAAAAATTAGTATAAGCTAGAAAATTAAATTATATAAAAAGAGATAAAAATCTATACAAAAATTGACATAAATTCAAAAAGAGACTCTATCCTTTTACAAAAAGATTTATTAGGTATAACAATATATATGTTTTTTTTATCTTAGTCTTTTATAATGAGCAGTTTCATGATACTATGCATACATGAATAATGTTTAAGCATCAAATGCATGTTATTACTAAAATATATTTGAGGAGATATCAATGTATTTTTTTTTTCATAAAAAAAAAGGAAATTAAAATTGAACTAAAAATTTCATAAAATATATTTTTTTTTACTATGCATACAATATGACCTTAACTTTTTAATCACAAGTTTTTATGAGCATGCTTCAATACATATAGTTAGGTGTTCACTTTAAAATAACAAAAAAGAAAAAAAAGAGATAAAGTATGTTTTTTGTTTCTAATATTTGCGATTTTCTTCAAAAATATTCCTAACGTTTAGTTACATTCAATTTTGTCTCTAATATTTTTAATTTGAGTCAAAATTATCCCTAAACATTAATTCCATGTAAAATGTTAGGGACAAAATTAAAAACTTCCAAAGATAGTTTTGACACAAATCGAAAACGTTAGGGATAAAATTGAATTAATCGAAAATATTAGGGATAAAATTGAATGAAATTAAACGTTAGGGGTATTTTTAAAAAAACCACAAACGTTAGAAATAAAAAATATATTTTATTAAAAAAAAAAGTTACATATTTTCACTTTAATTTATCTATTTCAGAAATTCAGCCACCAGTGAAGTGAATGTTGGCCAAAGTTATAACACACTAAAGAATAATCAAGTATGTTCTAATTATTAAAGATTATGCTACGTGTACACCAAAATCAGCCACCAAAGTCAGTCATCAATATAAAATACATGTTAAAATATAAATACACATTGAAAATAAATTAAATCACACATGTATTTATACACAAATACATTGGCAACTGATTTTAGTGGTTGATTTTGTTATACAAATAGTATTTCTCAATTATTAAACATTATTAGGTGTCACATTTTTCCTTAACCCCCTTATATTGAGTTTCTTAACAAAACGTTTTATGTGACTAATTAAGCAGGGCTTTGGTGCAATCGCTTATTTAGATGTGAAAAAGAAAATGTTTATTAAAGCATTATTAACTGCTCGTGATATATTACTTGAAGAATTTCAAAGACTTAGTAAAGCAATTGATCAAGCTATTGATATTTCAGAATTTCTGTTAAATATGAACTCATTAAATTCCATACTTCAAGCAAATCAAGTTTTGACACAAGGAAAATCACAAAATGGCCAAGAGGTTTTTTTTTTTTTTTTTTTCAATTTTCAACTTATATATGAATTACTATTTCCATTTAAAATAACTATTAATTCGTCCAAATTGGTACCAAATTTGTACAGGGATTTAGTGTTGATTTTTTGAATGCTGGAAACCTCAAATCTCTTAGTCAAAAAGAACTTTTGAAGTGTTTGGATTTATTAGGAGATCAATTGTTCAACTTATGGAACGAATTTTTAAAATTTCACAGGTTTGCTTTCTCATCTTATATCATTAAAAAAAATAACAAATAGGTCTTTAACATTTTGATCTGCAGGCATTTAAGTCTTTGAAAATTTGAAAATATATTTAAGTTTGTGACCTTTTTAAAACATGGACATATCGATTCCTTATATTCACTTGGATCTGTCAGACTTAACAGAAAAATCAAACGTGATTCTCGTTATATTGACCTGGTTGATACGAATGTACACGTAAGAAAATTTTTAAAATTGTACAACAAATTAGACTCAGGGATTAATATGTTCAGATTTTGAAAAAGTCAAAAACTTAAATGTCTGCAAACTAAAAAGTTAAGGATTAATTTATCTTTTTTTTCTTATTAATTTGATGGTTGATTGTTAAATAAACATGCATGATTATATTCACTTGTTGGTAGGGAAAACAAAATACAGATTCTAAAGTATTTAAGAGAAACATGGTGTAAGGATAGAAAAGTTGAATGGTCAATATGGATGGTGTACTCTAAGGTTGAGATGCCCCATCATTATATAAATAATGGGATTAATTTATCTTCAAATCGTGGTAAACACAAAAGAGCTCTCACTTTATGGAAGCTTAACGACGAGGTTAGTGCTTACATCGCCCTAATTCATTATCTCTATCTCATGAGAAAAGGACAAATAGGTCCCTGACTTTTTGTTCTGTGGACATTTTTGTCCCTAACTATTGAAAAATACTTTTAAGTCTTTAACATTCACAAAACTTGTACGAATCAGTCCCTGACGGAGGCATTTGGACGGATCAATCCCTGACAGAGGCATTTGGACGGAGGGACTGATCCGTCCAAATTTTGTGAAAGTCAGGAACTTAAAAGTGTTTTTCAATTGTCAGGAACAAAAATATCTGCGAAACAAAAAGTCAAGGACCTATTTATCCTTTTCTCCATGTAATATATAATAAACTTCCATCCTTTGATTAAATTTGAAATGTTTAACTTTTAGAAGTTTCTATTATCTCCTTCAATTTCTAACTAAATCTTTGATAAAATATATGACAGTTTCTTAACTATACTAAACAAAATAAAAAATTTGAGTCTAACCAATATTATAAAGCCAGTATAGTTTATTATTTTTGATCAGTCAATAATATTTAAAAGTGTTTGTTAAAAGTATGGTGATGGATTAAAAATCTTAGGCTATTGACTTAAAATATCGAACAATATAAATAAAAAATGCTGGTCTTCAAATTTTTTTCAAATATTCTATAATTTTACTTAATACTAGTCAGAGACGGACATATAGGGGGGCGACCCGAGGCTTCGACCCGCTAAAGGTTTTTTTTTAATAAAAATAATAGTAATAAAGTATTAAGTATGATTTAATTTTTAAAAAAATATATTTAATATTTAGTCTAGTATAAATAAAAGTCCAATCCAACCTAAATATTAATGATTTTTAATATCTAAAAAGTAAGTAACAATATTAAAAAAATTTAAAAAAAGTATTATTACTAATATTTTTCAGTTAAATAAAATTTTTTAAATCTCACAAAGTGGATTCTTTTTCTTCTTGTGATCGTCATTCTTGATTTGTTTGGTATTAACTCTCTCTGTTTCAAATGCTACAACTGAGAGATTTTTTTCAGCTACGAATATTGTGAAGAATAACTCAAAAACAAAATAAAAGATGAATTTTTTGCTAATTGTCGTTTAATTACATTAAGAAAAAAATTGCTGAAAAATTTGATATAAATTCTATTATTGATGAATTTTATGAAGTAAAAAAATACACATGCATTTTGTATACTTTAAAATATATTTTTTATCGGTATATTTTTATAATACGTCTTACATTATATAATTTTTTATATATTTTTTTAATATTATATATATTATTGACCCCTCGTGATAATATTTCTGAATCGTCCCTGCTACTATACTAATCTCTAAAACCAAAATAAATAATTTGTAATTGAAAGGATTAATAATAAAATGAAAAATTGTGTTGTAATTCATACACAGCCTATTCAAACCGCAGTAACACGTGCTGAGATGCATCGAAGGAGCATTGCACACATGCGGGTAAGTAATCGTGAATCATATACATACGGACGATTAGGAATTAATTAAATTTGATTATAATTAATTAATAAAGCATGGCTATTGTTTTTGCAGATTAACAACCGATCAATTCAAGACATGCATATATTTGGAGACCCTTTAAGAACACCAATTGTGACGGTTGAACATGTGATCACAAATGCACAACGAAGAACTATTAGTCAAGATTCATATTTGATACATACCAAGCTTTTTACAGCCTCACACAGCTTCCAACGACTACCTAACATTACCCACGACCAATCGGAACACCATTTTCATGTCTTGAACATTGTTGTCTTTGTCCATGGCTTTCAGGCATGTCCATCTTATTTTCCTCTCTAAACCCTATCACACTAAAAGAAATTATTAGAATAGCGACCGATTTGGCGACCGATTCTGGTAGTTGCTAAAATTTTGGTGACTAAATTCAAAATAGTAACCAATGTTGGTCGCTAATATTTAGTGATCGATTTTAGCGACCGATTTTCATGCAAGACCTAACCATACAAACTAATTTTGGTCGCTAACAAGATCAGTCGCTAAATAGCAACCCATATTTCGGCCACTAAATCGGTCGCTGAAGTATTCAGTCGCTAAATGACGACCAATATTTCGGTTACTAAATCGGTCGTTGTTAGCAATCAATTTTTTCGGTCGCTATTCCGGTACTTTCTTGTAGTGTCACAATACAACAAAAATAATTTTTAGTGACAAATTTTTTATGGCAGTAATTTAATAGTCACTATATATCTTATTTAATTTATATTTCTGTAGTAATTATATATTTGTTGTTATTACTATATATTATAATGACAATTATATACTTTTTGCGGCTATTAAAAGATTTTTTATTGACAATTATATAATTGTTGCTAAAATTTTTTAGCAACAAAGAATAAGACGGATAATGTCTTATTGCCAGTAAATATATTAGCGATTATTTCTATTACCGTAAAAAAAATAAATGACGGTTAAAAATAATTTTTTTAGTAGTGCTAGATTTAAATTGATTCAATCCGATTCGAATAAAATCATATTTGATTTATTTAGGTATTTGATGAAATGTTAAAATGCTTTTGAAATAAATCTAAAAAGATTATATATTTATCGTTTAATAAAATGTTGCAGGGGCATCATTTAGACCTAAGACTTGTTAGAAATCAATGGGTTTTAATTGATCCTGAAGTGGAATTTCTTATGTCAGAAGCCAATGAAGATAGAACAGCATCTGATGATTTTAGAATAATGGGTCAAAGGCTGGCTAAAGAAGTTATTTCTTTTGTGAAGAGAAAAATGGATAAAGCATCAAATTCAGGAATTTTGGGAGATATTCACCTAAGTTTTGTTGGACACTCTATGGGCAACCTCATTATAAGATCTGCACTCGCAGGTAGGTCACTTTTGCAAAAGTAATATGAAAAATCTTTTATTTGCATAACAAAAATTATTTATCAAATTAGTAGTTATATATTTATATATATTATTTTATATATTTTTAATGTTTATTATATATTTTAATATTATTTTATATAAATAAATGATTTTTTATACATATTACAATATAGTACTTCTGTTTCAAAATAATATATCTGTTAGAAACAAGAGACTAAACTGGAGAAAGGATTTGTGTATTATTGAGTGTATTCCAGTTGTTTATTCAAGTTATCTGGAATGATACAATATAAAAGGGTATTTATAGGTACTAAAAGAATCGTAATAATAAAGACGTAATTTCCTATAATAAATATTCAGATATACTAAATAATACTAATTGATCCTAATTATATTCTAACAATATCAAATAGTATTTAAAATATTATTTATTATAATTTATGAATAGTATTATTTATTTTGTATTTGTTTTTAATAAAAATGTTACTATATTAACAAATTTCAATAAAAAAAATAAATTTTAAAAATATTTTTAGTATGATCTCCATTTATAAAAATATAAATTAGAAGTATATTTTTTACCCTCGACATTTATATTTGATTTTAATTTTATCCGTAATAATTTATTTCAATTTTACTCCTAGCATTTCAATATATATTCAATTAAAAATTAATTAGAAATCCTAACTAATTCTTTTAATTATTCTTCTAATTTTTTTATCGTTTTAATATTTTCAAAAAATAACATATATATTTAAAATTTTAATTATTTAAATATTAAAAAATAAATTAAAACTCCAAATTATCACTTTATTCAATTATGTCCCTCAACATCTAGATTAACTGTATTAATTATTAGTAACATTGTGTTGATTATGTATTTGCAGATAGTTTGATGGAACCATATCTAAGATACTTGTATACGTATATGTCCATATCTGGTCCACATTTAGGGTATCTTTACAGTTCCAACTCATTATTCAATTCTGGATTATGGCTTTTTAAGAAGTTAAAAGGCACACAATGCATTCATCAACTCACATTCACTGATGATCCACATTTTCAAAATACATTTCTCTATAAACTCTCTAAGGTATTATAAATCTTACACTATTATATATCAACTCTAACCATGTTCGTTTCATTTAGTAGTTAGTTCACTAGTCCGCTTAAGCAAGTATTGAGAATTCGAACCTTTACTTTATGCATGCAGCAATTCATTGACAAAAAACAAACCCTTAAATAAAATTCAGATCTACGACGGAGTAGTCCTTGTAAAAACAAAAAAATTATATATCAACTTTAAATTTTTTTGGTTTAATTACTCTATTGATCCCTATAGTTTCGTGAAATTTTCAATTAGGTCTCTATACTTTTTTTTCTTTTAATTGAGTCCTTGCACCAATTTTTTTTAATTGGATCCCTACACTTTTTTTCCTTTTATTTAGATCCCTGTACCAATTCTTTTTTTTAGTTGGGTCCCTATAAAATTAAGCTAATTACTACTAAGAGGGACTTAATTGAAAAAAAATTTGGTGTAGGGACCCAATTAAAAAAAATATATATAGGGACCTAATTGAAAATTTCACGAAACTATAAGAAACAACAGAATAATTAAACCAATTTCACGTTTAAATTTCAAAAATATTTTAATAGTCCAATAGTTCTTATTTCAAAAAAGGTAAAAGCTCAGGTGCAGTCGACTTCATGTGAAGTTGATAGTTGAGAGCTCTTAGATGAAAATTTAGTCAAATCAGTCAAATCATCTAACGGTTCTCAATTATCAACTTTACGTGAAGTCGACTGCACTTGAGTTTTTACCTTCAAAAATATTTTAAGTGATCAAATGTGACCTTTCCTTTTAAGAAAATTTTGAGAAATGTAAATTATACTGAATATTAATTATTTTTTTAAATAATTTTTTTTTCTTTTCTTTTCTTTTCATTTTTCCAGCAAAAGACCTTGGAATACTTTAGGAATATTATCTTGATATCTTCTCCTCAGGTATTACTTTAATTTCTTTAATGTTTCTTAAAAAAAAAAAAAAAAAATCATCTCTACGAGTTTTATTTACTGATTCTTATCATCACTAGCAATAATGATTAACAATTTTTTTCCTTTTTTTTTTTTTTTAAATAGGATGGTTATATTCCTTATCATTCGGCTAGAATAGAATCATGCCCAGCAGCATCAAATGACAGATCAAAGAAAGGAAGAATGTTCATAGAAATGTTAAATGATATTTTGGATCAAGTGAGAGTGAATCACGATGAACATCGTCGAGTTTTGATGCGTTGTGATGTGAATTTCGATGTGTCTTCATATGGCAAGAATTTGAACTCATTTGTTGGACGTGCTGCTCATATTGAATTTTTGGAGTCTGATATTTATGCAAAGTTCATAATGTGGTCTTTTCCAGAATTATTTAAATAGCATCATTTTGCATTTGATTAGGGTTTCTTGCTTATGTATGTATATAGAGATCTTAGTTTATGTTTTTAGTTGGCTTCAATATATATATATGTTTATTTGAAGCTTAATATATATGTTTTCGTGTCTCTCTTCAGAACCGGTTTCGCTTTCTCCCATTTTTTCAAGTCTCTTTTCACCGATGATATCACCATGTTTTTCTTCTTCTTTGGATCCAAGTATGGTCAGCTTCTTTCATGATTTGAGCCCTATGCTTCAACAACAGTGCCGCTTTTGTCATGACTAGTCCTTTAAAATTATGTTTCACCACAATAATAATTTTTTCTGTTTATTCATCTTCTTCTTCTATTTTAATGGTCAATTTATGATGATCATTTTAGTAGGTATGCGAATGGTTATTTTATTTTTATGTAGATGATTATTTTGATTGGATTGAGTTTAGTTATATATAATTAAAATATGTTAGATGTTCAATTCATTAGGTATGCGGATGATTATTTTTATCTTCAAGTTTATGGTTATTTTTATTAAGGGTGAGTGGAGTGTGACAAGTCAAGTAGCGACCGTGAAATGAAATGATTATTGACGAAGGTGGGGTGGCCGCCAGTTAAAAAAGAAAAGAGTATTGGAGGATTTCAGATAGTTATTTTTTTTTTTAAATAACTAACTGGATTTTTTAAAAATTTAAAATTTGAAATTGGAGAATTTGAAATTTGAAATAAATTTTAAATTTGACATGAAATAATTGAATAAGAGTTTTTAAATTTATTATTTCGTTAGTAATTTTTATTTTTAACTCATATTGGGCTAAATAAACAATCCATTATACACATTGTACAAATATCTCATTGGCTCCCTAGCGGGACTCATAGCATAATAATATATAGGAGGCAAAGGAAAAGATTTAACAAAAGAATTTTGAGTTCTCATTGGAATTTTTTTTTAAGAAAAATAGTATTTTTCATTAAAAAGTACTTTTGTTATGAAAAAATATTTTTTATTTTAAACAAGTAATAACGTGTTACTTTTTGGAAAAGAAATAAAAAAGATTTTATTGAATTCCAGTTCTTCTTATATTTTTATCTAAATACAAAATTACATTTTCTATTTAAAAAATAAAAATTAAGTAATATTTTTAAAAGCCAATTTAAACTTAAGTTATTTTTAGTATAAAAGAATTTTATACACATATTCAACTATATATTGCGATGTTAGCAGAAGTAACTAATTTTTTAAATTTATTATTTTAAAAATTATCTAAATATATAATTCTAATGTGCTAAATTTTTTATAATATTAGTAGAAAAAAAAAGTTAAAACCTTAACAAAACATATAAACATATCTAGCAATATAATTGACTTAGGTAGATAATAATAGAATTAAATTCTAAAATAATTTTGAAATTTAATCAATTTAGCTTCTGAGATACTAATTATATTATAATAGTCCTGAGATTAAAAAAAATATACCTAATTGGTCTCTGACATTTTTTTCGACCATTTTCCTTGTTGTCGGTAGTGACATAGCACTTAACTACCATGATGGACTAGATAATAACGGCTAATTAAGTTAGTAATTGAAAGTTATTGACCTAATGTGATCCTTAACTCAATCTCTACAGCTTCAGGTTCATTTATAGGTAGTGAAGGATTTTTTACAACTTGAGCTACAACCATTGGTGGAGGAGGATATTCTGCAGTAGCAACTAGAGGAGGATTTTCAGCACCAGTAATTGGAGAAGAATTGGAAAAAAATTCGAAATTTAGATAAGAACCTCTTTAATAGTGTAAGCACTAAAAATAATTTTTTATAACTTATGTAACTAAATAGAAAATTCTAAAGATACTCTAAATAATAAATTTAATAGCAAAAATTAAAATAATTAAATACCAAAATTTTTATTATAAAAAACTCTTAAAAAGAACTTAATACAGTAAAATTTTTTATTATTAAAATAATAGATACACAATCAATTTTTTTAGTAGTACTAGGACATATCAACAATCAATAAAATACATCAAAATTTATGAAATTAATATAAACTCTCCACAAAATGGGTATCTCAAATCAGACAAAAGATCAAAAAAGTAATACGACTAATAAATTATATCTTAATATTCGTCTGTACACTAGAAACAATATACTAAAATTTCATAAGAAATAAAGCAAATTTACTAGTTTAATAAGATCAAAATGACACTATCTTTTTTTCCTAATTTCTTCTTCTCTTCGACTCTAAACCCTCTCTCTGTTCTTTTTCTTTTTCTTTTAAAATGAGAAACACTCCCTCTTTTCATGTGGCTTTTAAGTCATTTCTTGCTTTTCTTTTCTTTTTTTAAGTGTGTTTCCACTTGAATTGGGACCACCAATAAATCTCTTCTTCATCGACTCAGGTGAGAATAGACTGTTCTACCAAATCCTTTGCAAGAATCAAACTTTATTATAAGTAAATTCTTAATCATCATATTTGAACCATTATCATTAGTATGAATCTTCTTAAATGCATATGACTTCATCTCAAGTGCTTGACGGATCCAATTATACCTCATTTCTATGTGTTTCAATCTAGAATGAAATGTTGGTTTTTTCCTAAGATGGATAGCACTTTGGCTGTCACAAAATAACACAAACTTTTTTTGATTGATGCCTAACTCTTGTAGAAATTTCTTCATCCACGAGATTTCTTTAGAAGCTTCAACAACAACTATATATTCTGCCCTGTGGTAGACAAAGCAACACATTTCTGAAGTCGGAATTGCCACGACACAGCTCCCCTGCAAAAGTCATCATATAACTAGAAGTAGACTTTCTTGAATTAGGATCTCTAGCCATATTCACATCTGTGTAGCCATCCAACACAAGTTGGTCACTCCCAAAGCATAAATAAACTCTGGAAGTACCACTAAGATATCTGAGAATCCACTTCATTGCTTACCAGTGCTCCTTGCCAGGAATAGAGAGAAACCAACTAACAACTCCAACTGCACCGTGCGACCTGACGCCAACCTCAAAAAGATATCCATCGACGCCCACCCTTGCGCCTGGTGCACAGAACGAGCAATACTATGACCGTTGTTTGCCGCCAATTACAAGGTAATGTCGCTTGTGTCTATTATCATTTTCTCAATTTTTTTTTATTTTTCAGGCTAAAACATGCAATTAATGATCGAATGTTTTATTTTGCGAGGATTCGAATGTTTCTTTTAGTATACTATCACTTTTTGTGGGATTCAGATGTTTTTTTTGTGCAAATTCAAATTTTTTTTTATTACACTTGGGATGTTTCTTTTGTAAAATTTAGAATGTTTTTTTAATTAAACTAACTATGGGATGTTTCTTTTATTAAATTTGAAATTTTTTTTTTAAACGTGGAATGTTTCTTTTGTAAAATTTAAAATGTTTTTACTATTAAGTTGGGATGTTTCTTTTATTAAACTTTAGATGTTTCTTTTTCTTAAACTTAGGATATTTTAATACAGGTCGGCCCCTCACAGTGCACAAAAGAGTTGTGGTGGAGGGTACAATAGTAGTGCGACGGACAGTTGAAGATGAGATATCAACAACGCGATGAGAAGGGATAGAGTTTCACGTTGATGAAACAGTTACAAATTTAAAATCTTATTTTTAAAAATTTAAAATGTTATTGTTTAATGATTTTAAAAAGTTGTTAAAGTTAGCCGATACCCCTGTAACCTCTAAATAAATATAGAGAGACTATCCCATTTGAGATATACCTGGTTGATAAATATCTAATTGCATTTGAAATATTGAATTAATATTAAAGAATTTATTTTTGTATTAAAAAAATATTAATTCCAGATATTTTTTATTTAAAATATCTATTTTCAAAGGCAAAATCATCACGTTTAAAAAATTAAGAAAAATAATTTTGTTATAGAAATAATTTATTTCATATTGATAAGATATAAAAGTTAATTGTTAACTTAATAAAAGGTTTAAATAACTAAAATTATACATTTAATAATAAATAATTTTATAATTTTAAAATATTAAAAATATATTTTAAAAATAAACCAACCAAACATATTTTTATTATTTTTAATATTTAAAAATAATTTTTTTCACAAACTAATCGTATTTTTTAAAGTATAAAAAATTAAAAATAAATATTATTTTTTAAAAATAAAAATAAAAAATAAATAAAAATAAATAAATAATTAATAAAAATTATTAAAATTTAAAAAAAAATTATCAACATAAAAATTATAAAAAATAAATAAATAAATAAATAATTAAAAATATATTTATCTTCTTATAAAAAAATTAATTTATCTTTTTAAATATCATAAAAAAATTTAATCTTTTTTAATAATTTTAATATTAAAAATCTGTTTTAATAATTAAATCTTTCTAACCGCTCTTTAAAATAATTTTCTCCTAAAAAAACCATCCAACCTCTAAGTGATTTGAATCCTGATTAAAAGTTGCAGATTCACTTCAAAGATAAAAAGCCAAATTTCCTTTTCAAAATAAATAAAAAAAGGAAATTCATAAAAAGTTAATTTTTTTTATTTTATTTCTCCACGTCGGAAATACCTCACCGGATAACCAAAACAATAATTAACGGAATACCCGAAAACACTCTGTCCCAAGTTGTTCTCAGTTTCTCATCCAAAATTTTTGTTTATAAATGATTTGATTTTGCAAAGTTTGTATCCAATTTCTACCTCCTCTTTGTTTCCAGAAAATCCACTGAAAAAGTATAGCTTGTGATTTTGCTCCAATGGCTGATTTCGATCTTCCCCAGGATTCGTATTTTCTCGGATTCGACAGCTCCACCCAGTGAGTTCATCTTCTCCATCTGCATCGCCAAAATTTTAATCTTTTTTCCCACAATGTGCTATTTTTCAATTGAAATTTGATTGATCATATCATATGTTTGTTCTTTGAATAATTGGTGTAATACTGTAACTTGAATCTGAATTGCATGAAATTAAAGTTTCAATTTTTATTGGTATGAAGGTCCTTAAAGGCTACAATTTTGGACTCAAACCTCAATATTGTTGCCAATGAACTTGTTCACTTTGATTCTGAATTGCCCCATTACAAAACCAAAGATGGGGTTTATAGAGACACCTCTGTTAATGGTAGAATTGTTTCTCCCACATTGATGTGGGTGGAAGCTCTTGACCTTATGTTTCAGAAGCTTTCGTCGAAATCCAATGTCGATTTCGGCAAGATTGCTGCTGTCTCTGGCAGTGGACAGCAGCATGGTAGTGTCTATTGGAAGAATGGTAGCTCTCAGGTTTTGCAATCATTGGATCCTGCTAAGCCATTGCTGGCTCAGCTCGGAGATGCCTTCTCGGTGAAGGAATCTCCGATATGGATGGACTCTAGCACCACTGCTCAGTGTAGGGAGTTAGAGAAGGCTTTTGGGGGAGCTCTTGAGTTGGCTCGAGTGACCGGTTCGCGAGCATATGAGAGGTTTACTGGTCCTCAGATTAAGAAGATATTTGAAACTCAGCCGGATGTTTATAACAACACTGAGAGGATCTCACTTGTTAGCTCCTTCATGGCGTCTCTTTTGCTTGGGGAATACGCTTCCATTGATCATGCCGACGGGGGCGGCATGAATTTGATGGATATAAAGGAGAAGACATGGTCTAAAGTAGCACTTGAGGTTTGTGAATGCTATTACTTGAATTTGGTTATTGATGTTTATGTGTTCAATCAATATACTTATTTGAATTCTAATGTTTATTTTGCAGGCAACTGCACCTGATTTGGAGTCTAAACTTGGAAAGTTAGCACCTGCTTATGCCGTTGCTGGAAATATTGCTCCTTATTTTGTAGATAGGTCTGTTGCACACTTCTCTGATTTATTTCTCTTTTGGAATGCAATGAAACTTTGACAAATAGCAGTTAGTTTGTTACCTTCCTTATGGCACCTGGTCAATTTCCAATTAATTTAATAGTTCATTAACTAGATAAACAAGTCTCAATAAATCGAACCGAGATAACAGTAACATGTGTCAAAATCTTTTGACTGGAGTTGATGATTGTAACAATGTTAGGTGTCTGCAAAAAGTTCAAACAAAAGTTTGTATACTTGTATTATAAAGATCATTTCTTCGCATCAACTTGTCGATTGAAATGGTTATTCGTTGCTTTTGCTGAACCAAAATGCTTAAATTAATGACTTAAGCTTCTTTGTTTCCCAATAGGTACAAGTTTAACAAGGAGTGCTTGGTTGTTCAGTGGTCTGGAGATAATCCTAATAGTGTGGCAGGTGCTATAATTTCTTTTAGTATATTCTGCTATGTATTTCTGATTTCGGTATTCGTTCGCTTACTTAAAATATTATACTTGGCATGCCATTTGTAGTTCTATTACTGATAACTTTTGAGAAGGATTCAATTAATATGACATTACAACTAATTTAAAAGTTATGATGTGTTTGGTAAACCATGGCAAGTTTTCTTATTATATCTAGGTTTGAATGATGAAAATCATCCCTGCATATGAAAATCCCAACACTTAATCTTGTGGTGCTTTATAACTGGCATCATCATACAAAAAAGTTTTCTTATATTGTAAGATACTAACCATTTTGATCTGCAGGTTTGACGCTTAATATTCCGGGAGATCTTGCGATCAGTCTCGGCACCAGTGACACTGTAGGTTACAATTCATCATCTTAGGATACCTCTTTCTTTTTGAATTTTGTGGGTATCATTCTAAGTTGTCGTATCGCTGTTAATCTGTCTTAATTTCTCATTAGAGAATCTAAGAACTGATAACGGTTGCATAACATAGGGAAAATAGCACCTATCTAAAATTAAACCCCTTTATATATTAACACATTCTATCATATCTCAGGTATTTATGATCACCAAAGATCCTAATCCAGGTTTAGAAGGACATGTCTTCCCTAATCCAGTTGATGCAAATGGTTACATGGTAATGTTGGTATACAAAAATGGGTCCCTTACCCGAGAAGGTACTACGGTCATGGTTGTTTGCGATTGCATATATTTCCAAGACATACACAGTTTTTGTAGTTTCTCATTCCGCTCCCTATGGTATACAATTTCAGATGTGCGCAACCGATGCGCAGAGCAATCTTGGGACACTTTCAACAAATTTCTAGAGCAAACGCCACCTCTAAATGGTTAGTATCACATAACTCTTTCTTAGTAAGGCATTCTCTTTTCTCATTACAATATGTCTCAATAGGCGGCAAGATTGGTTTCTACTACAAGGAGCATGAAATTCTACCCCCTCTTCCAGGTACCTGTCTAATATTCCTACAGACCAAGTTGCTTTAACTGAATAGCAATCTGACTTTGTTGTCGACAATAAAATACTGACATTTTCTTTTCCATGGTTCCAGTTGGTTTCCACCGATTCATTTTAGAAAATTTCTCAGAAAATTCTCTTGATGGACTAAAGGAGAAGGAGGTCGAAGAGTTTGACGCTCCGTCTGAGGTTAGCAATACCTCGAAACCAATTGAAATATTCAATACTTTAAAAAACTATGTAATAATTATTGAGTACTAAGCAATAATTGCTAAACTCTCAAGGTGCGAGCATTAATCGAGGGTCAACTTCTGTCGATGCGAGCTCATGCTGAAAGATTTGGCATGCCCTCTCCACCAAAGCGAATTATAGCCACTGGTGGAGCATCAGCGAACCATAGCATTCTTAATTCAGTAGCTTCAATTTTTGGGTGTGATGTTTATACAGTTCAAAGACCTGGTAAGTATTGATTATTGATGTTTGAAGTATAAGCCTTCATTCTGGTAGAAGCTAATGACTTATTCAACTTGGCAACAGATTCAGCTTCTCTTGGGGCTGCAGTGAGAGCGGCGCACGGCTGGCTATGCAACGAGAAAGGCGGCTTTTTACCGATTTCTGATATGTACATGAGCAAATTGGAGAAAACATCTCTGAGCTGCAAGCTTTCAGTGAATGCTGGTGATCAGAATCTGAGTTCCAAGTATTCTGCTATCATGAAGAAGAGAATTGAGATAGAGAATCGTCTTGTCGAAAAGCTTGGACGCTACTGAAATGATATATGACTTGCCAGCCATGTTTCTCTGAATTTTTGTTTCTGTTTGTGTTTGGGATGATCTTGACAAACCATAAGTTAGCTGTGAAAATGATAGTGTGTTTATAAAATCTTGATTCCCAACCTGGAACCATGTCGTATATAGACAATAATACATTTTCATGGCCCCTACATTTATTTTCATAGTAATGATTGGTCGTTTTGCATTCATTTTCATGTGAACAAATGAGTGCAGAAAACGTCGTTTACACCGAATTATATTCAACATAATTTAGCATAAGAATAATAAGGTTAAAAAATTTATAAATTGAAATTTGCTTTGATTTTTTTATAATTTTTAAATAATTATCCAAATATTTTTTATAAAAATTTGAAGGATAAATTATTACAAATATATCCGAAATTTTTTTTTGGTAAAAATATTCTTAAATTTTGTTATCAATAATAAATTCTTAAAAAACGTAATAAAATTTGATGTGGTACTTTGAGACATGTTTTTAAATTGTGATTTAATTTGTATCCTATAATTTCACTAAATTTTTAATTAAATTTTTTTATATATTTTTTTTAATTGGATTCTCTTACATTACTTTTAGTTTTATAATTAGGTCTTTTTTATATTAAAAATGTTAAAATTAATAGAACTCCTAAAATATATACTGTCAAAAATCTAATTAAGTTTTTAGTTATGAATACCACTTTTTTATTTTTAATATTGGATTAACAATGATGTTTTTCTAAATTGTGATCTACTATAATATTTTTCTAAAATGTGGGATGATTTAATGTACATAGTACAAATCGGACCGTCCGATTTTTAAGAGGTACAGAAATCGAACCATCCGATTTTTAGGTACATAAATCGGACAGTCCAATTTCTGTACTCGGACTATCCGATTTGTGTTGAAAAAATTAAAAAAATTTGGAGTACACAAATCGGACAGTCCGAAGGGTTCGATTTGTGGTCTGATTTGTGTACTCCAAAGTTTTTAGATTTGTGTACCTCCTATAGTTTTAAAAAACACCAAAAATTACCACGCTATGTATAATACTCATTCTACTTCCATATCTAATTTTTTTAGCCTATGAATACTTTCAATTTGTGAAAATATATTTTTTACGTTAGAAATGACCTAATTATAAAATTAAAAATAATATAAGAAAAAGATCTTAAAAATTTAGTAAAACTAGAAAGACTAATTGAATAAACTTTGAAAATATTTTAGTCAATAACAAAATTCAAAAATATTTTTAATTGTTTATCCAAAATGTGAATGAATAAATTTTAAACTCTGCATTAATACAAAACAAAACTAAAAAAAGCCAAAAACATTACTCATACATCTCGACCGTTACTGGCTGCTAATGTCTACCTTAAGCGGTATCATATATCCAAGTTATGTCGTTGTCACTGGCACCTAATCTACAGCAGTGCTATAAGTAATTATATCAGTAATGATCGTACAGGAGAAACTTAACATTTTGCTACTATGGAAGAGTGTTGGTGATACACTATAATTTCGCTAAATTCATCTATATCTGGTTTTGAATCTTTAAAGGCGCAACGTTAAAACAGGAAACGCATGGTGGATTAGTAAAAAATTATAATAGTGCAAAACTGCAAATATAAAACCAAAAGTGGATTAAACATTGTGCTATTAAGGTAGAAGCACAAACATGATGTTTTCACAGCAAAGCATCAAAAAACTAAAACAACTTGTCCAATAGAAAACAGAAAGGCACATAACAAGAAACACATCATCATGGCGGCAGTCTAATAGTCTTCCTCTCCTTCACCTTCCTCACCCTCACCAGACTCCGCACCAACCTCCTCGTAATCCTTCTCAAGAGCAGCAAGGTCCTCACGAGCCTCAGAGAACTCACCCTCTTCCATGCCCTCGCCCACATACCAGTGGACGAAAGCACGCTTAGCATACATGAGATCAAACTTGTGGTCAATCCTTGAGAACACCTCAGCAACACTGGTGGAGTTGGAGATCATGCACACAGCCCTCTGCACCTTGGCAAGGTCACCGCCGGGAACAACTGTTGGTGGCTGGTAGTTGATACCGCACTTGAAACCAGTTGGGCACCAGTCCACAAATTGGATTGTGCGCTTGGTCTTGATGGTGGCCACAGCAGCATTCACATCCTTGGGCACCACGTCACCACGGTACATCAGGCAGCAGGCCATGTACTTGCCATGGCGAGGGTCGCACTTCGCCATCATGGAGGACGGCTCGAATGCGCTGTTGGTGATCTCAGCAACCGAGAGCTGCTCATGGTAGGCCTTCTCAGCAGAAATAACAGGTGCATAGGATGAAAGCATGAAATGGATCCTTGGGTATGGAACCAAGTTAGTTTGGAACTCAGTCACATCAACGTTCAGTGCACCATCAAACCTCAAAGAGGCAGTGAGGGATGAAATCACCTGCAAAAATCAATACATTAAAATTGTCAAGGCACCTACTTAGCCACACCTTAAAAGTTTTATGGAAATAGCTCAAAAGAAAGCATGCATCTTCATATCCAACTTTTTTCAACAACAATCAACAAACAAAGTTGAATAACCAACAATCCACAGGAATCAACTCAAATTATTAAATTGCAATTCCTAACAAGCTTTGAAACAAATTTTACCTGAGAGACGAGGCGGTTGAGGTTGGTGTAGGTGGGGCGTTCAATGTCAAGGGAGCGCCTGCAGATGTCATAGATGGCTTCATTGTCGAGAAGCACGGCGACATCGGTGTGCTCAAGGAGGGAGTGAGTGGAAAGGACACTGTTATAGGGCTCAACAACAGAGGTAGAAACCTGGGGAGATGGGTAAACAGTGAACCCAAGCTTAGATTTCTTTCCATAATCAACAGAAAGACGCTCCAAGAGAAGGGAACCAAGACCAGAACCGGTTCCACCACCAACAGCATTGAACACCAAGAACCCTTGGAGCCCAGTGCAGTTATCAGCAAGCTTCCTGATCCTATCAAGGCAGAGATCAACGATCTCCTTCCCAACTGTAACCACCAAACGCACCGTTTCAATCAAAATAGGAAATGATAATCAAATCATAAATGGATATTATATTAGGGATCGAAATGAAGAAATTACTGGTATAATGGCCACGAGCAAAATTGTTGGCAGCGTCTTCTTTGCCGCTGATGAGTTGCTCAGGGTGGAAGAGTTGGCGGTAGGCTCCGGTCCTCACCTCGTCTATCACGGTGGGCTCAAGATCGACGAAGACGGCGCGTGGCACGTGCTTTCCGGCGCCAGTCTCACTGAAGAAGGTGTTGAAGGCATCGTCTCCTCCACCAACGGTTTTGTCACTCGGCATCTGTCCATCGGGCTGAACCAAAAGAGGAAACACAGATTTCAGCAACCCTAGATCTGAAAAAACCAACCAATTCGAAGGAAAATAAGAATAAAAAATCCCTAATTTCAGGTACCTGAATGCCATGTTCGAGGCAGTAAAGCTCCCAGCAGGCGTTTCCGACCTGGATACCGGCCTGACCAATGTGGATCGAAATGCACTCTCTCATTTTCTCGGGAAAATTGGAAAGGGAAAATAAACCCTAAAATGGAAAATTGAAAAGAGAAGTTTCTGGAGCGGCGTTTATTAAGACGCCTTTGTCACAGATTGAAATGGTGAGTTGCTATGTTTTAGTTTGGCGTTTAAATAAGCGCCAGCGTCAAGGGTGGAAAAGAGAGAAAAAGGCTTGGTGCCTAAATTTGAAATGTGCGGTTAAAAGTTAACTAGGGTTACGTTGACCATGGTTAAAAACGGGAAGAGCTTTTGTATTATTTGGATGGTTGCGGTTATGGCCCAGTGTTCCAGGCTGGATGCTACTAACTAACCGTTGAGTTTAGCCAATTTGAATTTTGATTTTGATTCCGTTGTTACTTGTTGCCCCCATAATTCCCGGATTGTCCATGCCTTTTTGGATGAGAGGATGAAATAAGAAAAAACAAGATGGAAATAATAGAAAATAGAGGATAAGGACAACATTTTAAGAACCTTTTATAATATAATGTGATTTTGTAAATTATTTAAATGTATAAATTATTTATTTAATTAATGTAATTTTAAGATTAAATTATACTATAATAATATATCAAAATTATTAAAATTAAATTTATAATCAATTATTACTAATTTAGATTGGTCGAGTGGTTAACTCATTCGTCTGTTTAAATAAATGTCGGGGTTCAAATCAAATCTAAAAAGAAAATATAATCAATTATCAATAATTTTCTCGGACCGAAATTTATGCTGAAATTTTTTTTATTTCCCACTTCCTTTGTTTAATATTATATTTAGTTCCAAATTATTATTTATGATTTATTAAGATTAAATAATGTCATTTAATTAAGGAGTAAAGTATCGTTTTTGTCCTTAACGTTTGGGGTAAGTCCTATTCATGTCCCTAACGTTTAAATTGTTCTATTTGTATCCTTAACGTTTATAAAAGTGATTCAATATTATCCTACTATCAATTATACTAATAAATCAGATTATATTTTTCAATTATTCTCACTTGGATGTATTCATTCTCAATTAGGTCTCACTTGGATGTGTTCGATTTTAATATTATACCCACTATTTGTGTTTAGATTCAATTATGTCCCTAGAAAAGTGAATTATGTTAATGTTGTAGGAATTAGTTTCAACATATGATGAGCTATTTTCAGAGTAGATCATCGATTCTATCCTAGACATTTGTATTTTAACTTCAAGAAGAGATTTTTAAAACTCAAACTAAAGCGCTCATGATATATAATTGACGGCAGGATAACATTGAATCACTTTTACAAACGTTAGGGATACAAATAAGACGATTTAAACGTTAGGGACACAAATAGGATTTACCCCAAACGTTAGAGACAAAAACGATACTTTACTCTTTAATTAAGTATACAGCGTTAAAATTAGAGTAAATTCCTATAACAGTCCTTAAGGTTTTCACAAAATTATGCAATTTGGTCTTCAAAGTTCCAATTTTACCATAATAGTCTTCCGGATTGAACTCCAAATACCATAGTAATCTGTGTGCATCTTTTAGATGATGACTTAAGTCTTTTAATGGTTAGTTTAGCTCTCTCTCTCTCTGACAATGTCTTTCGCCCGGATCGACCGGCCGAAGCCAGCCTTGGGTCCAAAAAGATGGGCAATGCCCCGCCTCCGATTCACGGAATAAGTAAAATAATGTTAAAAGTAGTGGTATTTCACTTTCGCTATTTCCGACTCCCATTTATCCTACACCTCTCAAGTCATTTCACAAAGTCGGACTAGAGTCAAGCTAAAAGTAGTGGTATTTCACTTTCGCCGTTTCCGGCTCCCACTTATCCTACACCTCTCAAGTCATTTCACAAAGTCGGAGATACTGACGTGCAAATCGTTCGTCTGACTTGGGTATAGGGGCGAAAGACTAATCAAACCGTCTAGTAGCTGGTTCCCTCCGAAGTTTCCCTCAGGATAGCTGGTCTCTCTCTCTCTCTCTAACATTCTTTTTTTCTTGGACTCAACTTTAATGTAGCATACATAAAAATCAGATTGTGGTGTCAATGTTACCTCATTTACTTTATTACTCGAACTCGAACCCTAAACCTCTCTTCGATATTTCACCACAAACTCGTCCACAATCTACTTGAATTGTTTTATTTCCATAATTTCAACTTTTTCTCTCACTTCTTAAATCCATAACTTTAAAGCCAAATACGATTTCTTCTCCTAACTTTTTAAGTTAATGCCATTTCTCTTAATTACTCTTCTGAAATTAGAATTGGAATTGGAAGTTGATTTTTTTGGTATTTTAGGTTTATTCATAACGAGGTGAATGAGTTTTAGGAGTTACATGAAAAGAGAGATAAGTTTTAGACAAAATTAAGATGGTGGGGACTTATTAGATAAGTTTTAGACTCTGGGTTGGCGAGATTGGAGACCAAAATGTGAGATTTATTTGCTTGTAACTCTTTCTCCGCCTGCAACAAACAAGAGCTTGATTACACTGAGTTTTTTTGGATGCATAGAAAATATTGGAAGTTTTAAATAAGAATGGTGGAGTCGTTCCTGAAATGCGGATGGAAGTGCCATTGTTGCTTGCTTCAAAGAGAGATAGCAAGAACGAAAAAGAAGTCTATCGGAGGAAGAAGAAGAATCAGATGAAAATGAGGAAGAAAAAGAAGGTAAGGTTCACAAGATTTGGAAGAGACCAAAAAATATTAAGGTTAAATAGAGAGGGAGAGACCAAATTGGGTCTAATTTATAATTTTGCCACCTAAGTTAGTCATCACACACTCCAGTGTGGCACAAAATAACTACATCAGTATTGAAATAGTTGAGTCATCACTAAAAAGATGCTCAAAGGTTATTATGGTGTCCGGAATTCAATCTAAAAAATTACTATAAAATTACTATAATAAAATTAAAATCTCAAGAACTGAATGAATAATCACATGAATCTCAGAAGTCACTACAAAAATTTACTCAATAAACTTATAACAATTTCAATTTATCTAACTTCAGTATAAAAAAATTGTGTTAAATCATTTATGATCTAAGAAATAATTTGACCCAAAAAAAGGTAAACACCAACATGATAGAAAATTTTCAATCTCAAAAGATTTTTATAATACAATTAAAATTTTGGAAAACTTTTTTATGCAATTAACTAATCTTAAGGAGTACCTTAAGGTTTAACTCGTATCTTATGGACTCAAAAATAAAATTAATCCGAAATAGCTCTTCCACCTGAACGACGATGATATATGCTGCATGAAATGTATGGTTGGCAAAATAATGGGCCCCAAATTTTGGTGGCACATAATATCATGTCATTGGCTGGTAGGCTATCAAGTACCAACACATTCCAATGTTTCCATTGCGGGGCCCTAATTGTCTCACCCATGAAGAAATCTTCAAACAAACAAACAAATGCAAGGTTTTAAACGCGTAAAACCTTTCTTTTAAAGGGTAAAATTAGTTTTTAAAACATCACTTGTTAATCATATAAGTTCTTTTATTATTTTTTTAATAATAGTGTCAAAAAAATTTTTAACATGACATATTAAGTGATACTACAATATACACTTAAAAATTATAATTATCTATTAATATGATAAGTTTATTAAATTAAATCAAATTAAAACTTAACTAAAGAAGATCTTAAAGTATTAGAATATCTCAATTTAGAATTAATTTGATTTAATTTCATAAATTTATCATGTTAGCCACTAATTAAGATTATTAGCAAAGTTACGATAACCGTACCAATCAATAAACAAATAAAATAATTGGTCCAATAGTTCAATAATTCAACCAAAAGTTAACCAGAATTCAATTGATTTAACTAAATATAAAATAAAATTATTAAAAAGTTATTTTAAGTTGTTCCATCTTCATCATACAACCAACAACATAATCAGAAATAGTTTTAAATAAATTAACTCAGCAAAACCCATAACACCACAATCAAAAAATTAACTCAGCAAAAAAATTAACTATCAACAAAATTATTCTAAAAAATTTAACAAAATACCACCATCAACACAGCCATTTAACAAACAGAACAGCATCAACAAAAATAATATGAAATCAATAATCAAAATTTATTCTAGTTTCATACAAAATTAAATAATAAAATAATAAAATAATCAAAAACTCATTATTCAAATATTTCAGGTTCAGAATCATAAAAAACAGAAATTTAAAATCATAAAAATTAACCAAAAAAAAATGAACAAGCGGGAGCTTATTGGCAGCGAAGGAGGAACCAAAAATACGGTGACGGAGGAAGGAAACAGAGGGCGAGAAAAGAACGAAACCTGCGAGAGAGAAACCAAGCTGACGGCGAGGGAGAAAAGGTGAGATAGAGACGAGGATCGAGCAAACTGACCAACAAAGGAGGAATCAAATAAACTAATCAGGGTTAAAGAGGAGATGACGTTGACGTAGAGAAGACAACCACAAGCTTCGATCTGACCCTCTGTCTGTCACTGCCGACGGCAACATGCGTGAGGAGAAGTGTTCGGCGACCGCAAGGCTAGGCGCTAGCTACAGCTGCTGGTTGGGCACGAAGTGAGAGAGAGAGAGGTATTTAGAGTTAGTGTGTATTTGAATTACAGTTTGCAAACGGAAGTTTGCATAAAATTGATTTTGCAAACTTGATTTTGATGAAAAGTAAGTTTGTGTTAACGTGATTTATGTTTGACAATCTTTATATCAAAATGGATTATAGTAAAATTGTTGGAAATAAGGAGTATGACCACAATCCAATCAATCATGTCTCAAATAATTTGTTATTGTTATTATACTAAAATGTTAATATAATAAAGTCCTTGATTAAATTTAGATATTTATCATTGTGATAGTGATCATAATATTGAGAGATAAATCTTTTATAATTTAATCTAAATTGTTCTTGGTCATAGGATTATTAAAAAGGACATTAATAATCCGGAAAGATCAATATATATATATATATATATATATATATATATATATATATATATATATATATATATATATATATATATATATATATATAATGGTCTTCATTGGATGAAGATTAATAGATCTCATTTATTAAATTATATATATATATGGTGCATATAGAGATATGACCATTGAACTGACTCACTTTGAGAATTCCTAATGGTTATAATTACCGTATATTTGTCAATAGAATATTCTCAAGATGAACACAGTAATAGAGTTTCCTTTGACTTGCGACTGTCATAGTAATTAACAATGTATTTATTATACTTTGATTCCGGACACCTAATACTCTAGGGTGCTAGTTGAATGGATATTGGGTATGATTTAAATACTTATAGAATTAATGATTAGTCAATAAGGAATCTGTCAACTCTCGGTAAAGAGTTTGAGCTCTATGATTATAATGATTGAGATGAATAAAACCTTGGCCAAGGGAATTGAATGAATGAAGAAATGAGTTTCTTAGGTCATTCACGGTTCATTATAATAATGGTAACAAGTTAGAGTTTGACAATTAAACCATACTCTAAAGGTTAACCAAGAGCTGGAAAGATGGAAGGAATTATACTTTGTTCTTCTGAGGTTCTTAGTAAAAATATATTACTTCATACTATCGGGTCGTTGAGGAGTGTTGCTAGACGTCAACCTTGATTAGTAAATTTAGTATGACTAATTTACTACCCGCTTAGTATTGAACCTATGGGGTCACACACTAACGAGTGTTCTAATCTTTGCTGTAGAATTATTTAATTATTATTTTGATTTGATCAAATAAATAATTATATTAATTCAAATGGAATATTATTATATTCTTTGCTAGCACCAAGAATATAATAATAATATGATAATTGAGAATATTAAATGAGATTTGAGAATAATTAGTTATTCTATTTCTGAATTTGAATTATAAATTTGGATGAGATCCAAATCGATTATGTTTTAAATTGTTATGATATGATTCATAAAATTTAAAGGATTTAGATTTGGAATTTAAAGATATGATTTAAATTTGAATTGAGAATCAAATTTAAAATCAGTAACAAATCTCATACTATATATATGTATGTCAAGAGTAGAGGAAAATATGAGAAAGACAGAGAGAATAACAAGGGTTGTTATTCCTTTACCTCTATGCACATAAATGTATGTGAGTCTAATTCTTGGAGAAGAATTTTATGGTGTGCAAAGAGTTGCATGAGGTTTCTCAATTTAGATCAGATGTCCATTCGTCAAGGAGTTGACAGCAAAGGTTGGTCTCGGTATGGATACGCATAGCGCCTTCGTACCATCGAAGGAGAAAGTGATTTTTACTAGCGTACTCAGGTATTTTAGATCTGATCTACAGTCTACTATCTATATATTATTGGAATAAAGTTTAAGCACAAAATAGATCTTTAAGGATTACTTTATTTTCTTCCGCTGCGTGTGTTATGAACACATAGTAATCCTTCAGTGTACTAACTTTTAGCTTTAAAAATTATCAAATCAAATTTGATCTTTATATATACACTTATATATATGAGAAACAAACAAAAAATATTTTGCATCTTATTCCTTTTATTGTGATCAAAATCACAATAAAATTTAATCAATAAATAAAATCAAACAAAACATTTAATTATAAATATAACTATTATATTAAAAGGATGATAATTTAATCATAATTAAATAATCAAATTTCAAATAAATTAACTATTAATTTATTAAAAAAATCATCTCAATGAAAATAACTACATATAAATGTTGTTTGGATTATATTACTCAAAATCACTTTTAGATGAAAAATTACTAAAAGAGATATCAATTTAA
The DNA here is from genome assembly GCF_003086295.3 of Arachis hypogaea. Lineage (NCBI taxonomy): Eukaryota > Viridiplantae > Streptophyta > Magnoliopsida > Fabales > Fabaceae > Arachis > Arachis hypogaea. The sequence goes on along the minus strand of NC_092052.1, from coordinate 131,856,028 downwards.
ATAATTTTTATATTATCCTATCATTTTACTTTAAATATTTGAATAAATTTTATTAATTTATTTATAATAAAATTAATATTTACTTACTAAATTAAAGTAACATATAAAAGTTGACAAAATATATTTTAATACATAAAAACACTAAAGGGAGTACTATACATTTTATAATGTTAAACAAAAAAAAAATGTTCTATAATTTTTTATAATGTCAAACAAAAAGAAAATGTTCTATAATTTTTTAGTACTGTTCCGGCCCGACCCAATGCCCGAATCCGAGTAATCGGCCAACTCGACGGCTTCACCCAACCCGAACCGAGATGTGACCCAAATGTCACCTCCCCTTCCACGAGGCACCTGAAAGCTGGGAAGGAAGTTTCCTGGAAGGTGGGTCTGCCCATGTGGGACCCGCCTTAGTACAGATTATATAAGGGGAGAGCTCTACCCCTCCTCAGAGATACGACACCTATCCTGTACCCTATCTGCCACCTTCGTACAGACATTGACTTGAGCGTCGAAGTTCTTTTGTAGGCTCCCCCCCATTCCAAGCCGTCAGCTCGGCGGGACCTCGCGCCTCAACCTCACTCCCTTCACGCTGGCCAGGGATACCCTGACGCGCGAAGGCGAGCTGAATCCAGTTTCCCTACCACTTTCAGGCATCTGGCACATCCGACCCGTGCAGGAGCCGAGCTACCGAATATTGGCGCCGTCTGTGGGGAACAAGGGATCCTCCCTAGCTTCCTCTCACAAACACACGAGATCCCCCTCTCGCAGGAATGAACTCCCCTTCCGCTCCCATGAAAGGCATCCTTTCGGGGGGACGGGGGGCGACAACGCGAGAATCATGCAGGAGTTGCGCCACAGAGTGCAAAACCTTGAGAGGGAGCTTGCAGCTAGGGATCGTTACCAACCTAGCCCGAGCCTCTCTCCTACTCGATCTCCTGAGCAGAGAATGGGATCCCGGGGAAGAAGCCCCCGGAGGAACCAAATCCGACGTAGAACGGGCGCTCGGTCTCCCTCGGCCCACGCTGAATCAGAGGGCCATCATGAGAGCAGGGAAAGACCGAGAAGGCGACAAGACCCCGTCATCTACGCCCAATCCTTCACAACTCATGCTGAGTCGAAAAGCCGGGGAGAGAGCAGAGAAAGGCCGAGAAGGCGAAGAGACCTCATAATCATGGGAGTAACCCCTTTTCACCACTCCATCCTCAAGGTCCGGCTGCCGAAACACTTCGACAAGCCAACGGACATGAAGTATGACAGAACCCAAGACCCCCAGGAACACTTAACATCCTTTAAGGCCAGAATGAACCTCGAGGGTGTGGGCGACGCGGTGAAGTGTTGTGCTTTTCCCGTGACCCTGGCAAGACCGGCAATCTGATGGTTCAATGCGTTCTCACAAGGGTCCGTGACGACCTTCGTGGACATAACGCGCAGCTTCCTATCACAATTCACCACGAGTATTGCTAAAGCCAAGCACCCGATCAACCTCCTTGGGGTAACCCAAAGAAATGGGGAGCCGACCAGGAAGTATCTCGACAGGTTCAACGACAAATGCTTGGAGATTGATGGTCAAACCGACTCGGTGGCCAGCTTATGCCTGACGAACGGGCTGTCAAATGAAGACTTTAGGAAACACGTCACACCAAGCCTGTTTGGACCATGCAAAAGATCCAGAACATTGCGAGAGAATACATCAATGATGAGGAGGTGAGCCAGGTTGTGGCGACCAATAAATGGCAACCAGCCTCTCCCCCTCCCCGTCAACCTGGGCACAGCGAAAGGCCGAAAGAACCCTCCAAGGACGGAGGACCGGCCAAGCCTTTCAAGCTCTTTCCCCGAGTTGGAAAGTTCACAAACTATATCCCTCTGACGGCCCCGATCGTTGAGGTCTACCAGCAGATAGCCGAAAAGGGCATCTTGTCGAAACCCCGACAACTCAAGGACAAAACCGGCGGGAACAAGAGCCTGTACTGCGACTACCACAAGGGCTACGGCCATAAAACCCAGGACTGCTTCGATTTAAAGGATGCTTTAGAACAAGCTATTCGCAAAGGCAAACTGACGGAGTTCTCACAGTTCATAAGGGAACCCAGCAGAAGAGAGCGTGAGCACTCCAATGAGGACATAAGTCGAGCCGTGAAGCTGAGTCCTGAACCCGAGGGGGACAATGACTGCGGCCTCACTGTCGTTAACGTTGTAGTCGGAAGGGACACACCCCCAGGTCTAAGTCCGTAACAAAAAAGGACGCTAAGATCTTGGCCGTGTCGTCAAGTAGCCTTAAGGCCTCCTCCAAGGAAACTCCAAGGATATCGTTTGGGCCAGAGGACCAGTGGTTCCATGACATCTCGGAGAACCCCCCATGGTGATCACGGTGAGAGTCAGAACAGGCTTGGTCAAATGAATCCTTGTCGACACCGACGCCAACTCTAACATCATGTTCAGGAACATCTTCGACGCCTTGGGGCTCTGGGAAGCCAACCTGAAAACTCATCAGCACAAAGTGGTCGGTTTAGGAGACAACTTCATAAAGCCCGACGGGGTGGTCTCCCTCCCGGTTTGCATCGGAAGAGGACAAGGAAAGAGATCGGTAATGGTGGAGTTTGTCGTACTAAGGGACTCCACGGCCTACAATGTCATCCTGGGGAGGAAAACAATTAACAAATTCTCTGCTGTGATATGCACAAAACTTTTGGTCGTGAAATTTGTTACCGATGATGGATCGGCGGGATCCCTTAGGGGGGACTTAGAAACAGCAGTTGCGTGCGACAACGCCAGCCTCTCCCTAAAGAAGAGAACGAAGGAAGCATCGGGGGTCTTTCTGGCCAACTTAGACGCCCGGGTCGACGACAAACCGAGGCCTGAACCCGAAGGGGATATGGAGAAATTCAGGGTCGGGGACACAAAGGACAAATTCACCTTTGTGAACAGGAACCTCCCTCACTTCTTGAAAGAGCCCCTCATGAAGGCCATAAAGGCAAACGACGACCTATTCGCCTGGACACCAGCTGACATGCCAGGTGTTGACCCTGAGTTCATGTCGCATCGACTAGCCGTGGGGCCGGATGCCAAGCCCGTGGCCAAAAAGACGAAGGAAGATGTCCCATGAAAGAGCCAACGAGGTAGCCAAGCAGACGGCCAGCTTGTTAGAAGCAGGGTTCATCAGGGAACTTGACTACTCGACATGGTTATCGAATATAGTCCTTGTCAAAAAGGCAAATGAAAAGTGGAGGATGTGTGTTGATTATTTGGACCTCAAAAAAGTATGTCCCAAGGACTCTTTCCCCCTCCATAACATTGATACCCTAGTGGACGCGGCTGCAGGCTATCATTTTCTGAGCTTCATGGATGTGTACTATGGGTATAACCAGATACCGATGCACCGACCTGATGAAGAAAAACGGCGTTCATAATGCCAGGGGGCACTTACTGCAACAAGGTGATGCCCTTTGGATTGAAGAATGCTGGGGCGACTTACCAAAGACTCATGAACAAAGTCTTTAGTAATCTAATCGGGAAATTGATGGAGGTGTACGTGGAATCCTGGTAAAGACCAGCCGACCAGAAGACTTAGTCGGTGATCTGGAGATCGTGTTCATGTCCCTTCGTAGACACAATATGAGACTTAACCCCCTCAAATGCGCTTTTGCCATGGAAGCCGGGAAGTTCCTAGGTTTCATGATAACCCAAAGGGGGGTCGAGGCTAACCCTGACAATTGCGAAGTCATTCTGCGAATGACAAGCCCAGGGTGCATCAAGGACGTGCAAAGGTTGGCCGGAAGACTTACAGCCCTATCTCGCTTCCTCGGCGCATCGGCGGCCAAAGCTCTTCCCTTCTTCAACCTCATGAAGAAAGGGATAGTCTTCGAATGGACCCCGGCTTGTGAAGAAGCTTTCAACCATTTCAAAAGCATACTTTCAGCTAGGGGTGTACATGGCCCGGCCCGCCCGAAGACCCGATCCGGCCCCGAACACTTTAGGGGCTAATTTAATGTGATTTCATCGGGTCTAGGGCCGGGTAAGGGTCTCAAAAATAGACCCGGTCATTATTTCGGGTCGGGTCCGGGCCATAGCTTGGGTCACCCGAACTCGGTCCGGTGGCCCGGTCATCAAACACAATTAATATTTTGTGTTATTAGTGATGGATGATGGCTATTCTTATGTGGAATTTAAATATTGTAAACCTTAATATTTTGTGTCATTAGTCATTATAAGATTATAAGTTAATGTTTTATGTTTAAAATGCATAAGACTTTAGACTAATCCCTAATATTGTGTTATTTATATTGATTTAAATATTTGGTGTTATTAGACAATATTAGTATTGATTATGGTTATGCTTTAAGTTTAGAGAAGGGTTGATTCTTGTTATATTTTTTAAGTGGATTTTACTATGTAAATTGTAAAATAATGGTTGGAGATTAGGTGATTTTTACATGCTAAAGACCCGGTTTTTACCCGATTTTTACCCGATTTTCACCCGGCCCGAAGCTGTGTAGGTTTCATCAGGTTTAGGATCGGGTTAGGATCTAAAAATTAGGCCCTGTCTATATTTCGAGTCGAGTCTGGGTTAAGCCAAACCCGGTGTGGCCCGCCCCATGTACACCCCTACTTTCAGCACCACCAGTCCTTGGTAAGCCCAAGGACGGTGAGACAATATTCCTATACCTAGCTGTGATAGACGAGGCCTTGGCGGCCATCCTTGTCCGGGAAGATGGAAAGATCCAGCTGGTTTACTTCATTAGCAAAGCGCTACAAGGTGCAGAGCTCAGATACAGCAAATTGGAAAAACTAGCCTATACACTCCTGATCTCGTCTTGAAGGTTGAGACAGTACTTCCAAGGGCACCGGATCACCATCATGATAGAACAAGTGATTCGCCAGGTCCTACAAAAACCCGACCTGGCAGGATGGATGATGACTTGCTCAGTAGAGCTGTCTTAGTACGATCTGCAATATGAGCCCAGACACGCGATCAAAGCCCAGGCGATGGCCGACTTCCTGGTGGAAGTAATGAGGGACCCTCACGAGGTCACGGACACACGGTGGAAGCTCCACGTCGACGGAGCTTCCAACCAAACGTTCAGGGGGGGCATTGATAATCCTCGAAAGCCCAACCGGAATGATATACGAGCAGTCCATCAAGTTTGACTTCTCAGTCTCTAACAAGCAGGCAGAGTACAAGGCCCTCATAGGAGGTCTGCTCTTATCAAAGGAGGTCAGGGCATCCAGGGTAGAGATAAAAAGCGACTCTCAAGTCATCACTTTCCAAATCAATGGAACCTACCAAGCAAGAGATTCCTTGTTACAGAAGGACTTGAAAATGGTAAAAAATTTGAGCAAAGAATTTGACGAGGTCATGGTGCAGCACGTTCCGAGAGAAAGGAACACACAAGCTGACCTCCTGTCAAAGCTGGCAAGCACGAAGCCAGGTTTGGGAAATCGATCCCTAATCCAAGGATTGGTAAAGGAACCAACGGTCACCTTGTGCGTAACCTAGGCAGCCAACACCCCCTCATGGATGGATCCGATTACCGACTTATTGGAGAATAGGAAGCTCCCTGAGGATGAGAAGGCTGCAAAAGTGATAAGGAGGGAAGCGGTCAAGTACGTGACAGTACAGGGTCAACTGTTCAAAAGAGGACTGAACCAACCCCTGCTAAAGTGCCAGTGCCCCGATCAGACGGACTACGTCTTGAGCGAGGTCCACGAGGGATGTTGCGACCACCACATCGGTGGAAAGGCCCTAGCTCGGAAGCTCATTAGGGTCGGTTACTATTGGCCCTCGATGATGACGGATTCCCAAGAATTCGTGAAAAGGTGCAAGAAGTGTTAAGAAAATGCCAACTTCTACAGGACCCCGGCAGTGGAGTTGAGTTTGGTCATGGCCTCCCGACCTTTCAACCAGTGAGGAGTTGACCTTTTGGGGCCCTTCCTGTTAGGTCCCGGGCAGGTTAAGTACCTGATAGTAGCCATTGACTACTACACTAAGTGGGTCGAGGCGGAGCCGCTAGCCAGCATATCGTCAGTAAATTGCTGAAAATTTATGTGGAGGCAAGTGATCTCCAAATTTGGGATTCCATAGATTGTAATATCAGACAACGGGACATAGTTTACCGATAAAAAGTTTGGGGAGTTCCTTACTGGCCTAAGGATAAAGAAGAGGTTCTCGTCAGTAAAGCACCCATAGACCAATTGCCAGGTTGAAGCCGCAAAGAAAGTCATCCTCCAAGGCCTTAAGAAATGGCTTGACCAGAAGAAAGGAGCATGGGCAGACGAACTCGCATCAGTCCTATGGTCCTACAGAACAATACTACAATCCTCCACCGGGGAGACGCCTTTCTGACTCACCTATGGAGTTGATGCAGTGATTCTTGTAGAAGTCGGGGAGCCGAGCCCACGGTTATTACTTGGCAGGGTCAAGGAAGCTGTGGAGATGGCTCACTTGTCAGAAACGGCGTTGAAACAGAAAATAGCCCTACAGTACAACGCCAAAGTGCTAAAGAGGAGTTTTGAACCAAACGACCTCGTTTTACGACACAACGATATGGGCTTACCGACTCTCGGAGAAAGGAAGCTGGCACCTAACTGGGAAGGCCCATACAGAGTAAAAGAGGTAGTCGGAAACGGGGCTTACAAGCTTGAATGACTGGACGAAACAGAGGTGCCGAAGACGTGGAATGCGGTGAACCTGAAGAGGTTCTACTCTTAGAAATCTACAGCAGGACCAATGACCAAGTGGGTCACCGATCTAGTAACACCTGTTTTCTGTTCAATTCACTTGTCCCACTTTGTTAAATTATCACTAAGTATGCCTTAATTACGCTTTGTTCAAACTTTTAGTCATTTTTTTCTTATTCGCGACTTCTGTTTCTTAATGCATAATTCAGTTGTTTTATCTTGTTGCTCATTAATTATTGACATAACGGCACCCTGGGATTGATCACCCCAGGAGCCAATAAGTTTGCAACTACTACTTGACAGCTATCGAAGTAAAGGCCACACAATTTAAAACGGTTAATAACAGCCACGAGCTGCCTCTAAAGTTAATCGTTTGTTAAACATAACGGTAAACAGTTCGGTTGAAAAAATACCATACACAAAATACATAAAACAAAAGGCCACTACGGCTGAAAATGTTACAAGTATTCACAAGTCACTTCACCGGGATGTCAACAATCTGACCGTCCCGGATAGTCTTGAAAGCACCAATAGCGGAGGTATCAAAGTCAAGGAAAAGCAGTTTAATCTGCGCCTTGATCGCCTCTTCAGTACCAGCAATCACCTCGCGAGCGTTCTTAACTGTCTCTTTATTCTTCTTCTTCAAACTGGCGACCTGCCCCTTCATCCCCGCCACCTCTATTTTAGCATCCTTCGCCGACTTAACGGCCTCTTCCAACTCGGCCTCTAAGTTGGCAATTTTGGTTTCCGCTGCAGAAGTTTGACCACGGGAAGAGTTGAGTTGGCTCTCCAGGGTCATCTCACGATCGGTAAGACGGGCCACAGTTGCGTCGGAAGTTTTTAACTTCTCCTCAGTATCAACCAACTTCACCTGCAAGGCCTTCACCTCAGCCTTTAAGCTGGCGACCTCTTGAAGAGACAAGCGGTACTTCCTATCCAGCACCCCAGCTTGGGTTAGGACGGGCTCCGCCCTCCTCGCAATGGTCGCGGCCCTAAGCATACACCGGTAGATCCACCTGGCTTGAGCAGCTAGATCTCCCCCATGGAAGAACTCGTCGGTGCCCAGCATGAGTTGCGAGTCGATAAACCCCCCAGCGTCGAAGTTCTTCTCCATCACCGTAAGCGCCCCTTTAGGGCTGGAAGTCAATTTGCTTTTTCGGGGGTTCTTGACGATGATCAGGTGGGGAGCACTGGGCCCGTCGACGGGCTCCTCTTCAGAAGGAGGGATCACGCTGCTGCTAGGAGCTGCAGCAGCGCTTGGGCCAACGGGTCCCGAAGGAGGAGGAAGAGGAGGAGGAGGAAGAGCTGACTGAAGCACAGGATTAGGAGAGGACGGCGCATCGGCAGCTTAGGTGGCAGAGCTGTCATCGCTTTGCCCAGGGAGAAACTGGGCCATCAAGTTCTCGAGTCCAACCTGCTCGGCAGCCATGGACACTGAAATAGAGAAGGCAAAGGAGTTACAAATTAAAGCAGAAAAATAACTAATGCAAGAAGAATCTACAGTAACGACTACCTGGCAACTTACTTATATAAGCTTTACCTATCTCACGATCACCCATCAGAAGGTGAGGGTTGACATTGTTTTTGCCAAAGATAGCCAACAACACGTCGGCAACATTTTTATTTTTTTGGGTCAAACCCTTGTAAGTCACTTTCATGAACGCATTGGCCTCGGCCCTGAAGATCCAATAGGTCGGGATGCGGCATTCCCCCTCCAAAGTCAACCAGAAGGGATGCTGACCTTCGGCAGGCCAAACCTTGAAATATTTTTCTTTAAAACCATGACAGGAATCTTCGAACAACCCGAGATCCGTCTACCCTGGGCCCCCCGAAACGACATATATCCCTTTTTATATCTCCCTTCTTTGGAAGGATTCGTCAACACAAAAAACCATAGAAACACTTCTACCGAGACCGGCAGCTCCAAATATTCACAGACCATCTCGAAGCATTGGATGGAGGCCCAACTATTCGGATGCAGCTGCGACGGTGCCACATCACACCGGTTTAGAAGCACCATCTGGAAGGGGGAGAAGGGGATGCGAACCCCCAAACTGGTAAACATCGCCTTGTACATCCAGATCCAGTCAGCAACTCGAGGGGTGTTTAAGTTAAGGTGGGATATCTGTTCCCGGTCCATAGGAACGAACACGTCGTAGTGATCCTCCTCTAGACCTCCCCCCGCAGAGTTGGTCGGATTGACGGAACTCCATGAGCTCCTCCAAAGTTATTCGCGAAGGGGTACTTTCACGTCAGACGTGACCCAGGCGTATCGGTCCACAGGAGCTCTTGCGACGGGGCATTGTGCCATACCTACAGTGGGGCACCACTTAGTTATTAAGCTCAGTAGGTCGGAAACCTGGAGGAAGCAAAAACTATCACTACGGCCTATTAGCACTACAGCCTACTGGACAAGATTCAAATGGCAATCTAATGTACGGCAAACCAAAAACAAATGATGTGCCTAAAATTGTACCCCCTCTAACAACTACCTAACATGAACTACGTAAAAATAAGCCACAACAGAAAGAAAAATGGCAAGCAACAGTAACGGTAGCAACAGCAACATCCATCCATTTACAATAAAAGAAAAAAAAATGCTTACCAGAAAGATAGTTGTCAAAGAAGGACGGAAAACTCCAAAGAAATGCAGCTGAATTGGAAGCGGACCAAGGCAGTGGAATCTAGAGAATTTGAAAAGAAATGTGAGAAGGAGTAACGCAGGAATGATTTGGAAATGGGAAGATGGAACGCGAAGGTGAAGGAAAGAAAATGAAAACTGAAGAATAACTGACACTGAATAGCGCAAAAGGCAGGGACATAATGGACTTTCCACCCAGGTTTTCAAATCAGTCATATTGGCATTGAATGCCAGGCGCAAAGAACGAGGCGACGATAGACGTTCCCTAGGAACGGACGAAACCCACTCGCGCATAGGAGGCACGCCCCTATCACGAGCGGCCGACTCCGCGGGGACCCAACCTAAGAGAAAGTAGAAAGGAACGCACCAACAACGGCACTCACGACCATAGCTGGCGCGCTGGGGCACTGTTCCGGCCTGGCCCAGCTGGCCCAATGCCCGAATCTGAGTAGCCGGCCGACTCGACAGCTTCACGCAACCCGAACCGAGAGGCGACCCAAATGTCACGTCCCCTTCCACGAGGCACCTGACAGCTGGGAAGGAAGCTTCCTGGAAGGTGTGTCTACCCATGTGGGACCCGCCCTAGTACAGATTATATAAGGGGAGGGCCCTACCCCTCCCCAGAGGTACGACAACTATCCTGTACCCTATCTTCCGCCTTCGTACAAACACTGACTTGAGCGTCGGAGTCCTTTTGCAGGAGCGCGCCATTCCAAGCCGTCAGCTCGACGGGACCTCGCGCCTAGACCTCACACCCTTCACGCTGGCCCGGGAGACCGTGACGCGTGAAGGCGAACCAAATCCAGATTTCCTACCACTTCCAGGCATCTGGCACATCCGACCCGTGCAGAAGCCGAGCTACCAAACAAGTACCATTAATATTCTTTAATTTAGTATCATTTTGGACTATAAATTTTTATTATTCATGACTCTTTTGTTACTTATAATTTGTATATAATAAAAAAGAAAATAAAGTAGGGTAAGAAGTACAATAAAAATGGAAGAAAACGAAAAAAATTTCATTCAAACAAAGTATATAATAATTACAACCGATAACATATATCATATGAACAAAAAATTACAATAAGAAGTGAATAAAATTTATATGAATAAAACCAAATAAAAAAATAAAAAATTTTATACACAACATAAATATAGTACAATAAAGAATAAAAAAAATTTATATAAACAAAAAATAGTAAAAATATCATAAAAATTAATAAAAATAAGAATTTATATCAACAATAGTTGTCATATGAATAAAAAAATACAATAAAAATATAACATCAGAACACTAAAAAATAACATCAGAACACAAAAAAATATTATAAAAAATATTTATCATATAAATAAAAAAATACAATAAAAATCAAAATATGAAAAAGAGTACTAAAAATAATAAAAAAAATTAAAATATTTACATTGGCAATGATTGAAACAAATCTGAAAGATTTTGAAGAAAAAAAAAATCGGAACGAAGAACATACACAAAGAACTACTATGAGAATTATATGGTTACTTGCATCTTTTTTATAGAAGAAAATGAAGTGTAGGATTGGTAGAAAAGGAATAAACTTCTCACCTAATTTCTCAACTGTAATCAGGCAGAAGCTAGAATTTTTAGCTTCACCTGAACTTACGTTTAGAGGTGAAAGCACTTCTAGGTTCAGAGTTCTAAAATATTGCCAAACATACAAATAGAACGTTCAAGACACTCAAACGGGCTTCTTTCTTTCCCAACGTGAACTCCAAACACACAGTTGGTGAGTTAGGGTAATTGCTTTTGCTTGTGAGAGAGAGCGCCTGAAAGAGGAGGGATTGGGATTTGGGAGCGTTTCTTTTTTTTCCCCAAAAACTTAAACAAGCTCGTTTTGGGAAAGGGGAAGATTTTTTTAAATCTGAACCGGTTAACCTTCTAAAATTCCAGCCGATTCTGACGGTTCATCAGTTAACTGTTGGTTCGGCTGATTTTTTCATCGATTTTTTGCAAAGTGGTTTGCTACATCAACCGAATCGGTTAGAAAATTGATTTCTGGTTAATCCAGTCGAACTGGCCGATTCGGTTCGACTTTCAGAACATTGATTATTAGGTGTGTATTGTGATATTACTTAACGTGCCGCATTAGCAAATTTTGATGTTGTCGACAAAAGAAGTGGCAAAATGTAGTGATGTCAAAACCGCTTCCCGTTTCTCACAGTGATGTATAGGATTCTGATTCTTCTTAATCCATTTTGGTCCTCAATTGTATAGCACTTTGTTCCTCTTTTATTAAAACTTAATTCTTTGTTGATCTTCAAACTTTAATCAAATTGAATTTCACTTCTGATGATTCTGTGGATGTCTGCAGGTGGTTGAGTACTCTAGTTATGGTGCAATATCCTTACTTCTGCTACCTTGGCTATTTCATAAGCGAGGAGATTCCCGTTTCTGGGAGTCCAAGTTAGCCCCTTTTTGGTAATTTCTCCATTAGCATATCAATGTCTTGAAGAATTGCTGAAATTTTTTCTATTGAACCCTTGGATTTAATTGCTTGCATGAGTTTTAAATTATCAGATTCTATTAGAGTCTTTCCCATCTGGAGATTATTAACTATGATTATGACTTGTCTAATTATTGTTGCTTCTGCTATGATGCTTAAATTTGCTTGAATTTTCCGTGTGAAGCCTAACACGATTCTTCTTCTGTTATCCATGACTACCACAGATATTGCACCAATACCCTTTTCTTTCCTGAATGCTGCATCGACATTTGCCTTCAGCCATCCAAAGACATGGATACAGTTTAAGTATGAAAGAATCTTGGAGAGCTATTGTCTAAACTATGGTATTTTTTGGTCATAACAAGAAGGAGTACAAGAATCCAATAGCAATGTCAATCTGGAACCCAAAGGAACCAAGGTATTCGGCTAGTTTGGGAGTGGCACAAGCAAAAGCATTGAAGCACAAAGAATACAAGGTAAGCAGATAAGAGAGTAGCTCAGGGCAGAACCAGAGAGAGGAGGCGCATGAAGAACATGATTGGAGGAAGGGAGGTGAGTCAACACAAAAAATAGCAGGGAGTAAAGCTGGCAGTGCATAGAAAAAAGAATGGGGAATAAAAGAGGACAGTATAGCCAAAGCTCCTAGAAGATCTGGCAAAGAAAATCATAGAGATATGAAAAAGGAAAGAATATCCTAGAAGATCTGCTTGTCAGAGAAACTGAATCAGAAGAAGTGGAGAGAGATGCTAGGGAATGTGAAAAGGGGAATAAAGATATTAAGGGCAGCAAAAGGATCTATGAGAAGGGCAAAGAAATGGGTGGGCCAAGTGTGTTAAGAGAGAAATCTGCAATTAAAGGTACATGGGCTGACTTCTGCCAAAGGTCTAATGAAAATATTCATCATTTTAGAATTGGGTCACAAGAAAAAGATAATAATCTCACTATTGGACAACTACTTAAAAGGTTTAATAACAACATGGAAAATGAGAGGATGAAAGGAGTTACAAGAGAAAACAATGCCATTGAAGCCCAAGATAACAATAAAAGGGATCATATGAGTGCAAGCAGAGACCACTGGGGTAAAAACAAAGAGTTAGAATAGGATAAGAAGCAGATATATACAACAGCAGATGGGGTGTTTGTTACTTAAACTTGCAAATAAAGATGAAGGATTAGAGCCCAACAATAGCAAAGCATTAGTAGTGGCTATAGAATATGAAATAGAACTTGTACAAGGAATGGAGAAAAAGCTGAAATTGAAAAGAAAAAGGGAGGACGAGCAACAATTGTTGATGGGAGATATGTTCGGAGAAAAAGTTGCCCTACAAGTTTGGAAAGCTGGTAAAAGAGCAAGTAATCACCAAAACCAGCTGGAGCAATACCAATAGAGGAAGACCAGCAAAGCAAAGAAGAGATCATAAAAGACTCAATGGCTGAGGAGGCGGGCCTAAACATGCTCCCAACTCAGCCATGAGTATCATAAGCTGGAATTGTCGCGGGATAGCGGCCCCTGTGACAGTTTCTGAATTACATAATATGTGCAAGCAAATCAAGCCAGCTTTAGTTTTTCTCATTGAAACAAGATCAAAGGAAAAATCTATTATGAAATTAAAGAAAAAACTACATTTTGAGAATACTTTTTGTATAGAACTCTGGAGTTTGTCCGAAGGACTATGTCTCTTTTGAAATGATATATATAATGTTGATGTTTACTTTTGCTGTGATTGCTACATAAAGGCCTGTATTGTTGATAGAAAAAGAAATGCATGGGTATGTAATTTTATTTATGGCAATCCTAATTTTGGCAAGAGAAAAGAGCAATGGAGGAAAATCACAGCAATCAATTATAACAAGGTTGAGCCTCAACTTTTTATAGGTGATTTTAATGACGTTTTGACTCAGGAGGAGAAGATGGATTTACACCCAAAGCCACATAGCCAAGTAAGAGAGTTCAGAAACTTTGTTGATTCTAACTCTCTTATGGATTTAGATCTCAAAGAGGGTAGATTTACTTGGTTTAGTAATCCGAAAAACGGGTTTGTAACTAGAGAAAGGATTGATATGACATTAGTTAATTGGGAATGGAGACTTTTGTTTGAGAATGCTTCACTTTCGACTATGCCTGCTATAAGCTCGGATTATTGCCCATTAAGTTTAGACCCAAAACCGGTATATAGGATAAGCAGGAGCTTTAAATTTAAGGCATTTTGGGCTGATCATGAGGAATGTGAAAATATTGTTAAGAAGGGATGGAAAAAAGAGGTCTCACAGAGCTGTGAATGGACAAGGATAACAAGAAGGGTGAATAATTGTAAGGAAGAATTGAAAAATTGGAGTAAATCTACATTCAAACGGGCAGATAAGGAAATAAATTGGCTGAAAGAAGAGTTAAAGAAGTTACAAGATTCAGATTTCACTGAAGAGAAGCAAAATTGGGTACAAGTTTTAAAGGAGAAAATAATAGCATTATGGAAGCAAGAAGAGAAATTTTGGGGCCAGAGATCCAGATTAAAGTGATTGAAGTGGGGCGATAAGAATACATCCTTTTTTCATGCAATAATCATCTAGAGAAAAGAGAGAAACCGCATTGAAAGATTGAAAAATGAAGCAGGTTATTGGTTGGAAGAGAATGAAAAAATAATGAGGCACATTGAAGAGTATTTTGAAGCATTGTTCACTTCGACTAAAAGACAAAGGTATGATAACATCCTAAGCAAGATTTCAATGAGGGTCACAGAAGAAATGGACAGAGGGTGGATTTCTCAGGTCTCAGATGAGGAGATAAGGAATGCAATTTTTAGCATGGGGAGTCTCAAAGCCCCAAAACCAAATGGCTTAAACGGGTTATTCTATCAGAAATATTGGAAAGTAATCAAGAAGGAGGTATGTAAGGTTGTCAACGAATTTTTCAGAAGCGGGCTACTGCTGGAATACAATAGTGAAACCACAGTGGTCTTGATCCCGAAAATTAAAATTTGTAAGGACTTAACTAGCTAAGACCTATTAGTTGTTGTAATTTCATATACAATATTATATCAAGGATCTTAGTGTTGAGGCTGAAAGGACTAATGGAGAATATAATTTCACCAATCCAAAGTGCATTTGTAAGAGGGAGATTGATACAAGATAATGTGGTGATCGTGCAAGAAATATATCATAGCCTAAACAGAAAGGGAAGAAGAGGATCTAATAACATGGCAATCAAGTTAGACATGAATAAAGCGTATGATAGATTAGAATGAAATTTTCTTGAGAATGTATTAAAAAAGTTTGAATTTAATGAAAGATGGGTAGAATTAGTGATGAAATGTGTTAGAAGTGTCAATTACAGATTTAAGGTCAATGGCGAGTTGTCCAAAAAAATCAAGCCGCAAAGAGCCTAAGACAGGGTGACCCTTTATCTCCCTACATATTCATTTTGGCAGCCAAAGTTTTTACTATTTTGATGCAGGAAGTACAGAATGAAAGAAACATCTCTGGATTAAAGATTGCTCCTACAGCCCTTACAATTACTCATCTTTTGTTTGTAAATGGCTGCATTATTTTTGCAGAAGTTAAAGAGAAAGAAGCATATCATATTATTTCAGTGCTGAATGAATACACAAAGACGTCTAGATAGAGGATAAATCTGAATAAGTTGAGTATCACTTTTGGGAGTCATGTGTCAATTCAGAAAAGGGTTGATATTGAGGAGATACTAGACACGTGGGAGACCCTTGGAAAGTACTTTGGTCTTCCAGCTACTTAGGGAAGATCTCAAACCAAAGCTTTAGCATGGATTGAAGAGAGAATAATGAGTAAATTAGAAGAATGGAAGGAGATGCTATTCAATCAAGCGGTAATTCAAGCAGTACCATCATATGCTATGTATGTCATAAAGTTTCCAAAACAATTTTGCAGAAGAATATGCGCTAAGGTGGCACGATTCTAGTGGGAAGCATCAGGAAAGGACCGAGGTATCCATTGAAAAAAGTGGGAATCCATTACGAAGAGTAAGTTGGATGGGGGGTTGGGATTCAAGGATCTGGAATCACAAAACACTGCCTATCTTGCAAAACAAGCTTGGAGAGCCATCAAAAATCTGAATTTGATTCGGGTCCAAATTCTAGGATCATTATACTTTTCAAAAGACAATTTTTGAACAACAAAAATAAAAAAAAAAAGAAAAAGGAGCATCATGAATTTTTGGAGAAGCATTTTGCATGTGAGAGAGCTTCTTAGAGCAAAAGGCAAGTGGAGCATAGAAGATAGGTCAAAAGTGTGCATTTGAAAAGATTTAGCGAGCTGATTATGGAGGGAGAGAGATGGAACGAAAGGAAAATTATAGGAATGTCTCCCCACAAGATCACCAGAGCAATTTTAAAAATCCCTATTGGTGTCGTAAACAAAGTAGTTGTTTGTATTGGCCATGAAAAGAAGATGAGCGTTAAACAATCAGAATAGAATATCATGTAGCTAAAACGGCAAATCAAGAATTGAACCAAAAAAATTCGTCAACAAATGAAGGTAGAAGGCACCTATGGAAGAAATATGAAAAACGGATATCCCATAAAAAATTAGAATGCTGCTATGAAGAGCAAGTCAGGATGTTTTGCCAGTGAGTCACAACTTGTATAAAAAAAAGATAATAATACAAAGCCCAATTTACTAAGTTTGTTCTAAAAAAATGGAAACAGTGGAACACGCTATTTTGCTATGTGATTAAGAGCTATATAGTTTGGGGCTAAATGTTAAGGTATTCCAACTAAAGAGACGGTCACATCTATTAGGAATTGTTTGTTGAAAAATATAAGAAAAATTAGAACATGAGGAGGTGAAGAACAAGAGAAGAGAATCAACAATTGAATTCTTAATGTGAAAAATACGAAAGATCAGAAACGACAAACTATTTTAGCATCTAGAAATAAATTTAATATGGACAATAAAAAAAGCAAATATTCTGAAAAATCTTTACTGAAAATCAAAAGAAAAACAAGCAGAAATAATGTTTTAGAGACATATAATTTTTAATAACCCCTTTTTGTAAAACCCATGAAAGAAATTAAAGAAATCAATGTTTTGTGCTTCTGTCTTTCTTAAATTAGTTGGGCCTTATGTTAGGAGTAAATCGAACACAGAGAGAACCTGGGCCAGCATTATTTTCATAAGAGTAGAATGTGAGTCATCTTCGACCCAAAGAAAAAAGAAGAATGTGACTAACATTCCTGTTTGGCAGTAACATAACAGCCCATAAATTGTTGCCCAAAGCCTAAAGAGATCACATCTAAATCGCATTGGCCCGTCAATAATCGAACAACTCATTAATCGAACAACTCATTAATCATTAATCAGTAACAAATCTTTAAATACAATTCAAATTACAACGAATTAGTATTTAATCCATTAGAATAGAAGATACCGTAAAATCAAAAACAGAATCACATTTTAATCAACCATGGACTCTTTACATAGAATTCAAAATAGACCTTTAAATAAAACTCAGTTCTACAACGAATTAATTATTAACCTACAAAAAATTGAAGAATTCTGTAAAAAACCAGAAATGCAAAAAAAAAAAAAAATGCTAGTCACGTATTACACACAAAAAATTGGTAAATAATTAAAGAAATAAAAAATAAAAATAAAAATTTGACAGGTTACATAGAATACTGTACTAGGTTTCCACATATGATATAGACACATTATATGGGAAAACAACGCAGCCAAATTTGGTGTCATGAACATATGATTGATGGATTACCAAGTGACGTGTAACAAAATAAGAACGGTTTTGATTTGATGAGAAAGATAGATTCTCCAACCAAGCCACAAGCCTTGCATATGTTAGAACCATTTTTCAAATCTATCACAGATCACAACTCATAAATTTAAGATTTCAGCTTACATGGTACTAGAGCTTATGTTATATTATTAAAAAAAATCAAAATATTCAATCTTTCGTTCTTTTATACTGATACTCTTTGGTATATTCTTGAATCAACACTTAAATCTGGATACTAATTAAGTAATTAACTAATAAAGTGCTCAAAATTGACAGTAACAGATAAAGTGTAATACAATAATGACATGATTCTCTGAATTCCTGCCTAATGAAGAGATCAAAGTGAATTACTTTAGAGAGAAAATTAAAGCTTAACAAAAGAAGGAAGTAAATGATGGCTGCCAAATTGTTGTGATTAAAGAGACTCAGAAAAGAAGGGGAAGTTTTTTCAGAAGGAAAAAAAGTTGAAGACTTTATCTTGGAAACAGAAACTTCAAGGTCCTTAACAGTAATAAAAACAAGGCACAACCAACTCACCTAACATAATCATAAAAGATGACTTAACATGAGAAGGAACACAATGACACAAATATAAATGGAAAGGGGAAGGACCCAAAAAGTTGAAAAAACAAAGAGGATAATAGTTTGTTTTAGTAGTAGGAATCACCCTTTTTCTCTCTAATCCATGAAGGTTCTAGTTTGATATTGACATGACCAAATGAAAACTTCCAAATGAAAAAGAACAAAAGAAAAAAAAAAAAATACATCACTATGCTATCTTGCAGAAATTCAAACATTTCACAAGATACACATTATAAAGAAAAAAGAAAGAATGTGAATCACTACAATAAAACAGTAATAAAACTATCACAGGATGCAAATGATTGCTTCAATAATAAAGAATAAAATAGCTACTAAACAATGTACATATATATTACAAATGAGAAAAGAAAAGATTGCAAATAATTATGACCATTTAATTAGACATAACAAGTTCATTGCTCAATGCAATGAAATCAGACAAAGAAACTCACATCATTCACAGGTAATAAGGCCATATAGACTCATAGTCATAGAACTAGAGAAGCCCCACTTAAGAGTCAAATCAAGCTGCAAAAAAAATGCTCAAAGTGAAAGCATATATAGTGATAGTGTGAAACAAACAGTAGTAGTGACCAGAATTTGTTCTCCACAACAATGCCTGACACTCTAGGACCACATTGGATCAAATCAAAATTATTTTTATCCTTTCACTCTCTCCTGTACTACACACACCATTCCCCCACTCCCCCAACAGAACAAACAGTCACTTTCTTAATTCTTTACCTCAATGGCTATTTCAAATTTCACAAGCCCCATTTTAGTGGATTAGCTCAAATATGAAATTACAAAAATCCCAACATAAAAAACAAGCCTTTTATACACCCCCAATGATAACACGGAAAATAAAAACAATTCTTTTCACCTATTTTAATAAAAATGGAGAAAAAAAAAATACATACATACATACATCATCATCGAGATCACCAGTAATTGGAGGAAAAAGAAAAAAAGAACACAACTTTAGAGGGTTACAGACATTGGAAAGTCAATACTATCAATGAATCATGAAAAATCCTTGACACATTAACTCTCATTCTGTCTTCTTCTTCTTCTTCTTCTTCTTCTTTTTCTTCTTCTTCTTCTTGATCGATGACAGGTCGTATGCACCCCCCCCCCTTTTTTTTTTTTGCCTTCTTGCTTCGAATCTTTCTTTCCCAGTTTACCCCCAAGTCAAAGGATTAAGGAAAACACTAGAAAAAAAAACAAAACAAAACAAAAATGACCCCAGAAAAAAAAACGGTGTTTTGGTGTTGAAGAAGGTTTTGATGAAAAAAGGGAAAAAAAAATAAACCCCCCAGAAAAAAAGAAACAAAATTTATAGTAGATATATATAATATTATATGATATATGTAAATAAAAATATATAATTTTTTTCTTTTGCCTGGCTCCATCCTGTCTGCCTTTTTGGACGCAAAGAAAGGAGAGAGAGAGAGAGAGAGAGAGAGAGGGTACATTGTGTGAATGCGAAAGCCTCATGATCTCATGTGATGTGTGAGTGAGTGTGAATGGTTGGATTTAGAAAGGGGAAGTTTTTGAGGTAGGTGTTGGGAAGAAGGAGGAGGAGGAGGAGCAAGGGCAAAAGGGTCATTGCATGAGGAAGAAGAAGAGGAAGGAGAGAGTTGTTGATGATCCATTTTGGTGTGAATGTTGGAAGTTATGGGAAGGATGATTGGTTGGGGGAAGAAGGGGGGATTGGCATTTGGGGTTTTGAGTAAGGCCGGTGAAAGGCCATTTTCAACTTTCTCATTCTTCTTCTCTTTCTGTTAATACTCACCGTTTTGTCTCTCTCTCTCTCTCTCTTTCTTTTTCTTTCAGATAAAAGTTTAGACCCTTTTGGATCCCCTTTAACTTCTTCTACATTTTCACTCACTTTCTTTTAGAAAAAAATTGAACAACCTCATAATAAATAAAGTAATAAACATCTACAAATTAAGGCTAATTTTTTTTATATACAAGATTGATATGTGAGTTATGCTGAGTTATGGAGTATTGGGGAGATATATACGATTGTGATGGCTTTTAATTTTTTGTTTTAGTGAGAAGAAATCGGATTCAGGATTTTCTGTCCGTATACAAATCGGACCCAAGGTTTTCTGCCAGTACACAAATCGGATCCAGGGTTTATACAAATCGGACCGAGGATTTTCTGCCAATACACAAATCGGACCCAGGATTTTCTACCAGTACACAAATCGAACACAAGGTTTTTAGTATCTTTTCATACCCTGGTAAAACACCATATACCTTCATAACTTTGTTATACACCAACCCTCCCTCCATATTAAAATTAAAAGGTTCACAAATTAATACTCGAGAGTCTAGACACAATAATTTATAAAAAAAAATATCAACAAAATCTTTTAGGTGACACGTTATTTTTAATTAGTTTCTATAGTTAGAATAAAATATTTTAATTTAAATTAATTTATCTATATTTTTTATTTTCAAAAAATTTATTTATATATATATTTTTTAAGAATTAATTTGTTTAAAATGCAAATAAATACTATTATTATTTTTTTACTACCGGTGCAATAATCAGTTTGGTTTTCAAATTTTGGTTTGGGTCATGTTTTGAGTAGACCCAGTCCAACTTGAGATTATGTTTTATAATGAATATTTTTATTAATTCTGTATTGAATATTTATAAAGGTTTTTGTACTAATGAACATTTTTATATTATGTTTTAGAAAAATACTAAATGAACAAATATTCTTGTAAGTAAGCCACCAACTAAGTCTCTATAGAGATTTATTTATTTTTTTTAAAATAAATATTGTATAAATAACATAGAAGAAAAATAAATTTCTCTTGGAATGAATTTGACAAAGGGAGCTGGCTCTGGAAAGTCCCTGTTGCTGGAAAAAAATAAATTGTTGATCTAGTTCTCTCTTCATGAGGCTCTTCCATCACAGAGATTTTTTGACAGTAGAAGTGCAACAACAATCAAGAATCTACCTACCATTGCTTACATGAGATAATATTCAATTTGTACGCAAATTTTAATTTAATTTCTAAAATT
Source organism: Arachis hypogaea (assembly GCF_003086295.3). NCBI lineage: Eukaryota > Viridiplantae > Streptophyta > Magnoliopsida > Fabales > Fabaceae > Arachis > Arachis hypogaea. The sequence continues at coordinate 131,834,843 of NC_092052.1, read as the reverse complement.
TTAATTGTCTTTATTTAGTTCTCAAACTTTGTAAATTAACTTATATTAGTCTCTGGGATAATTTTCGATACACAAACGTTAATGAAACGCTGATGTAGACAGTTGAATACCACATTGGACGACCTGTAAAACGACATTATTTGTTTTGACATTCAAATAGTCTAAAAAATATGGTAAGTGGTATTTATTAAAACATTTTTTCCTAAAACAAGTGATTTGGCATCGTTTTTTGGTTGTTTGAGCGCAAAAATTAAAATGGCGTCGTTTTACAAGTTCTAACATGATATTTGGTTGTTCATGTCAGTACTTCGTTAACGTTTTTATACTAAAAGTTATCTTAAGAACTAATGTGAGTCACGTTTATAAAATTTGGAGACTAAAAAAAAGCAATTAAAACTTCAGAGACTAAATTCAGACTCACGTAAAATTTTAGAGACCAAATTGACTATTAATTTTAATCTACCTCATATTTTGAAGACTCCACATCAAGATTCAATTGGGAGCAGCTCTCCTAATGTTATCAAAATTAATTGGAATGTGCTAATGTTGTAAGTGTAAGGTGTATAAAATTAGTCCCACATTGAAAAAAAAAAAAGTAAAAAACAGTGATAAACTTAAAAGATAAGAGACACATTAATTTATTACCTTAAGATTTTGAGTTAAATGTGGTATTTTTTTATCTTATGTTATCTCATTTAATTTCTCTCGATGGTTAACGGTGGCCCAACAACAAGATGCTAGTTTGAAAATTATCTTTTTTTCATGTTTTAAATTCTGAAATTGTTTATCTGTTGTTATTATCCTTTTAGAATTATTTTATTTATTTTTAGTAAAAAAAAATAAGAAGCATATTAAGAAAAAGATAAAAGAAAAAAATTGAAAACAAAAGAAAAAAAAAGAAAAAAGAAGGAAAAATAACATAAACTATTCAGGAGAAAGAAAAATAAATAAATAAAAAAGAAGATTTGGAAGAAGTTTTTATTTTTAATATTGGAGTGGTAGTGGTGTTTTTTTAAAATGTGGATTGTTGGGATGTTATACTCAAATGTGGAATCGTTTAACTAGAAATACAGAAATCAGACCGTCTAATTTGTGAGAGGTACACAAATTGGACCGTCCAATTTGTGTTTAAAAAAAATTAAAAAATTTGAGGTACAGAAATCGGACCCTCCGATTTGTAAACTTTTCACAATTTAAAAAAATACCAAAAATTATAATGTTAAAGTATATTACCACTTCAACTTCCATAACAAAAAAAATTAGCGGATTTGGAACTCTGAAAAATAATTTATTCATATGTATTATTTTGTTTTTTTGTCTATTAGTGAATTATCAACATTAGGTCTTGTTGTTAAGAGTTTGAATATTACTATTCTAATTATTTCTTTTTTTTACTAGTAATCATTATAATTTTTCGCAAGTGTAAATAATGAATTTCAAATTTTCTACATGGATAGTCATATAAAATTTATTTTCATTAATTAACAATGGAAAGTAGTAATTTAAATTTTTTGGAGATGGTATTATATTTAAAACTAATCCACATTCATTAGTTAATTTTAGAAAAATGATAATAATTAATAAAAGTCCAACGATTTGTTATGTTATATGCAATGATAATTTATATATATCTTATATATAAAGAAAATAGATATAAATACTAAAAATAGTTAGCATCATTATTATGTTAAAAAATTTAAATTATATTATTTGTACATTAAAAATCTGTCATTAAACTAATCAATATATAAAATATATATTAAAAATATTTAAATTATATATATTTATAATAAATATATAATAGTTATTTTTTGTGTGTACATAGTATATTTTTTTAAATAACTACAATTATAAGTAAGCAAAATTTCTAAAAAAATTCCTAAAAATAAAAGGAGTAAAATTTGGCTTGAATTTATGATGCTAGTTACATCATAGTTTGAGAAAATGTTAGATTTATGCTGATTTCTAGTATCGGTGGTAGATATATTTTCTTTTTTCTTTTTTCTTTTTCCTTAAAACACGAAGATAAAAATGTTGTTTATATGTTTTTGTTGTGCTATGTGCGTTGTGTGTTGTCGTGTGAATTTTTTTTCTTTCTTTACGAACACTAGTACTAGTGCATTAGTGCCCAATCACTTGCATCGGTGTCTGTTACAATAAACTAATAATTAAAAAAGTAAAAATTTATGTGCAGTCAATTTCATGTAAAATTGATAGTTGAGAGCCATTAAATAAAAATTTAGTCAAATCAGTCAAATCATTTAACGGTTCTCAATTATTAACTTCACGTGGAATTAACTGTACTTTAGTTTCTACCATTAAAAAACAATATTTTAAAAGTAATCATTTACATGCAGTTATTTTTATATAAAATTAAAAATTATTAAATAATTTAATATATTTAATTAAATTATTAATTAATAATTATTAATTTTTAATTATTAATTTTTTATAAAAATAATTACACATAAATTTTTATTATTAATTAAACATGCAAATATAAAAAAATTACAAATATTAGATAATTAATATCTTATTTATTTTTTATTTGAATAATTCTCATTTTTTACTAAGTGTATTGTATGTACATTAAAAATTTATCACATATACAAATTATATATTAAAATATATATTATCTTTGAAAATGTGTAAAATAATATATATTTTTTATACACGAATAATTATACTATATGTAATAAAAAAAATTGGTTATTAAATTAATAATTTATATAAAATATATATTATAATACAAAATATATATTAAAAATAAAAAATATTACAAAAAAATTTTTAAATATATTGATATACTAATATTTCAGTAATTTTAATCATTAATTTTAATTATAAAAAATATATATAATATATAAAATTAAAATCAATAGCTAAAAATCACTCAAACATTGGTATACCGTATATTTGAAAATTTTCTAATATTATATATTAAAAATTAATTATTTAATTTATATAAAAAAAATTACAGAGAATGGGGAATGGCGTAAGGTGAGGGGCGCCATTGTTTTGTTGATAATGGAGTATGTGGGTGTTTTTGACTGTGAAGTTCTGAAATGAGAAATGACATGAGATCAGATCAGATCTGAGACCAGTGTCACAGGAATTTTTGACCCCCTCCCCCAACTTTATTGCACTGTCCCAACCATTTTATTGTGTACCTTCTCTTCTTTCGGTATCTTTCTTTCGGATTTCGATCTTCTAAATTTTAAAATTTATTTCAAAAAATAAAATATGAATCACCATTAATTTTATGAGTAAAATTAAAAAAAATATAAAAAAAATATTTAATAGTAAAAAATTTAATTTTATCCTATAAAATAAAAATCTAAAATTTAGAGAATTCAAATTCTCTTTTCTCATATCGTTCACTTGTGACTAAAGAATTATAAAAAAAAATTGAATCAATTATTATTTTTGTACTAAAATATTTAATTTTTGATAAAATATTTTTAATATTTTAATTTTTTGTAAAGATTATATCAACTTAATAATATATACTATTAATTATAAATAACAAATGACTTATTTATTTGATTTATTTTTTAATAAAATGTTTTAAAATGTTTAAAAAGTATATAAAAAATATTTTTTAGAAAATTTTTCAACTTATTTTTTTTATTCACATAAAAATTACAAAACAAGTTCCGTGGTGTAAAATTATTAAATTCAAATAAGAGTAAATAATTATTTTGATAATAAAAAATTTGATTACTCACAAAATTAACTATAAAAAATTTAAATGTATTTAATATCAATTATCATAGTTTATCTTAATCTGATAAAATTAACAAAATGTGAACTCTATTAATATAATTTTGTAAATATTCGTTTATTTTATTTTATAACATTTTCTATATTTATCACTGTTATTATATCCAGAAGTGCTATTAAAAAAAACTTAAAATTGAATCAAAACAAAAAATCAAGAACTAAATAAATAAATTTTAACTTCATCATCTTTTAATAGCGCATTTCACCTTCTTGCAACTTCAAAAAAAATATTACCACTGATGATATGTATAACAATTAATATATATTGATATCAGAAAATAATCTTATTAACTTTTTTTTAATTTAATATTAAAATAATATATATTAATATCAAAAAATTAATAATAAAATATAACTATAATGATTAACAAAAATTTTGATAAAATTATAATTTAATAATTTAAAATTTATTGAAGGGTATCTTAAAAAAAATAATTTAACTATTAAATAAAAATATTTTGATAAAGATATAATTTAATCAATAAAAAAATAATTTATTAAAAAATATTTTGGTAAGCAAACTTTAATAGCAAAAAAATAAAATTTTTGCTAAAGGATATTTTTATAAAAAAATAATTTATTTTTCTTGAAAAATGAATAAAGTTAACATTAGTTAACACAAAAAAATTTAAAATGGATTAAAGAGGGAGTTTTTTAAAAAGTATAAGGGAGGAGAATGTATATTTTACAAATAGAGGGGAGGAGAGTGTCATTTTAATATCTCTTAAGGGATGAGAGTGAAATTTTCTCTAAATTTTAATAGTTATCAAATGTATTTAGATTTGTTATAGTCAATTTTGTCAGTATCTAAATATTTTATGGTTAAGAATAGTTATTTATTCTTTAAAAAATAAAATAGATATCATTTTTCTAAATAAACTTAAATGAAAGGGTTGAAATTTTTATAGGTTTTTTAGAATTAAAATATTATTCTCAAAAGTATTATTTTTGTCCCCAACGTTGGTAAGTCATATTTGTGTCCTTAACGTTTAAATCGTCTTATTTGTATCCGTAACATTTATAAAAGTGATTCAATGTTATCATACTATCAATTATACTAACAAATCAGATTATATTTTTCAATTATTCTCACTTGGATGTATTCATTCTCAATTAGGTCTCACTTGGATGTGGTCGATTTTAATATTATACCCACTATTTGTATTTAGATTCAATTATGTCCTTAGAAAAGTGAATTATGTAAATGTTGTAGGAATTAGTTTCAACATTTGATGAGCTATTTTTCGGAGTAGATCATCGATTCTATCCCAGACATTTATATTCTAACTTCAAAAAGAGGTTTTTAAAACTCAAATTAAAGCACTCATGATGTGTAATTGACGACAGGATAACATTGAATCACTTTTACAAACGTTAAGGATACAAATAGGATGATTTAAACGTTAAGGGCACAAATAGGATTTACCCCAAACGTTGAGAACAAAAACGATACTTTACTTTTTTGAAGATTATTTTGTTAGAAATTGAATCGTTTGAGTCAAATAATAGTTTTTTCTAAAAATTTTATATGCACACTAACAATGAGTTATTATAATCGATATTTTTAATAAATATTAAAAAGAATTTTACTTTTATACTTTTATTTTAAATAAAAATATAAAAAATAGCATGGTTGAAAAATTGATTAGGTTGTTTGTTTTGCACTTTTAATATTTTAATTTTTTGTAAAGATTATATCAACTCAATAATATATACTATTAATTATAAATAACAAATGACTTATTTATTTGATTTAATTTTTAATAGAATATTTAAACATATTTAAAAAGTATATAAAAAATATTTTTTAGAAATTTTTTCAACTTATTTTTTTTATTCACATAAAAATTAAAAACAAGTTCCGTGGTGTAAAATTATTAAATTTAAATAAGAGTAAATAATTATTTTGATAATAAAAAATTTGATTACTCACAAAATAAACTATAAAATTTAAATATATTTAATAACAATTATCATAGTTAATCTTAATCGGATAAAATTAACAAAATGTGAACTCTATTAATATAATTTTGTAAATATTCGTTTATTTTATTTTATTTTATAACATTTTTTATTTTTATCATTGTTATTATATCCAGAAGTGCTATTCAAAAAAACTTAAAATTGAATCAAAACAAAAAATCAAGAACTAAATAAATAAATTTTAACTTCATCATCTTTTAATAGCGCATTTCACCCTCTTGCAACTTAAAAAAAAAATCTTACCACTGTTAATATGTATAACAATTAATATATTGATATCAAAAAATAATTTTACTAAAATTTTTTTATTTAATGTTAAAATAATATATATTAATATCAAAAAATTAATAGTAAAATATAACTATAATTATTAACAAAAATTTTGATAAAATCATAATTTAATAATTTAAAATTTATTGAAAGGTATCTTAAAAAAAATAATTTAACTATTAAATAAAAATATTTTGATAAAGATATAATTTAATCAATAAAAAAATAATTTATTAAAGGATATTTTGGTAAGCAAACTTTAATAACAAAAAAATAGAATTTTTGCTAAAGGATATTTTTATAAAAAATAAATTATTTTTCTTAAAAAATGGATAAAATTAACATTAGTTAACACAAAAAATTTAAAATGAATTAAAGAGCGAAGAAGTTTTTTAAAAGATATAAGGGAGGAGAATGTACATTTTACAAATAGAGAGGAAAAGAGTGGAATTTTCTCTAAATTTTAATAGTTATCAAATGTATTTAGATTTGTTATAGTCAATTTTGTCAGTATCTAAATTTTTCATGATTAAAAATAGTTATTTATTCTTTAAAAAATAAAATAGATATCATTTTTCTAAATAAACTTAAATAAAAGGGTTGAAATTTTTATAGGTTTTTTAGAATTAAAATATTATTTCGTTTTTTTTTTTTTTTGAAGATTATTTTGCTAGAAATTGAATCGTTTGAGTCAAATAATAGTTTATTCTAAAAATTTTATATGCACACTAACAATGAGTTATTATAATCGATATTTTTAATAAATATTAAAAAGAAGTTTTACTTTTATTTTAAATAAAAAATCTAATTTAATTATATTATTTTAGTAATTTTAATTAATGTGCATATATGACCATTTCACATTTCTATATGTATTCTTATACAAGAAGTTGGTTGATGGCTAATCGTTTGTATGCAATTAAATATCATGGTTGAAAAATTGATTAGGTTGTTTGTTTTGCACTTTTAATAAAAAATATCTTTAATAGTTTCATATTTGTTTTAAATTTGTATTTATTTTAGAAAGTTGGATAATATTATATTTTTTGTCAGTAATTGTTGAATAAAAGAGGTTATATGGCACTTTTTTTTCTTACTATGCTGCATTCTTATTTGACACGAGATAATATTTACTAGTTTATTGTTATAAAAAAATACAAGTGTATATATAATTGTAAAATATCCCAAAATACATATTATATATGCTCAAAAAAAAAAATCCAATAATTTCTTCCTGTGAGTTGTGATTATGGTATGTGAAAAAATATTATTTAATAAATATCTTAAGTGTATTTGTGATATTGTTTTAAGTATCGGAAATATTTGGTAACCAAAGAAAATCAACTAAAAACAGCCATAACTTGTCTTATTTAGCATTAATTAATTGTTGCGACAATTAATTAATGCTAAATAAGGCAAGTTTTGACTTTTTTTTGTCTACCTATTGGCTAACTAATAATTTAATTATTTATTTATATACTCATTTTTTCCAATGATTATTTTTTTAATCATTTTGTGCAAAGATTTAAGAGCAAAGTTGGATTTTTGTTTCCAGAATAATAATCAAATTCATTAATGTCCTACCTATATAAATAGTTAGTTATGACTATTAATTATAGAGTTAAATCACCGGAATGGAATGTTTATTATATTTATCTATTATTGCCTCTGCATGGCATGGATTTGCAGTTAAATACTAATTGAAAGTCAGTGATAAGTAATGTATTGTGTAGTGAATTCTGAGTCTCAGGTAATCCAGGGAAACTTTATAGTACATTTCGTACATGAAAAGTTATAAAACCAAATATTGAGTTATGTTTTTGTAAATAATTTAATTTAATACACAATATTGGGGTTTTATATAATATAAAAAAATATTTTAATTTTTTAAATACACACAATATAAAAATATTGTCAAAGTACGCATGACTAATTTATATGAAATTTATGCGAAATAGATTTTGTCATTATTTTAGATAGAGTGTCTGCGAAATAGAATTAAACATGTCATGGAAGAGTTCCATTTCTATTTTATCGCCTACGAAATAGAGAAATACAATTTCTATTTCATCACTCGTAAAATAGGTGAAGCAAAAAATATAGCAATAGCATAAAGAAAGAATAGAATAGAAATAAAAAGAGAAAAAAAAAAGAATAGAGTAGAGGAGATATTTTTTTTTAATGGCATATATATATAGCATAAATTTTAGCTTAAAAGAAAAAAGATGCATTTTAAAAAAGAAAAGAAGAACAAAATAGCGTTAGAACTTAGAAATGATAAAAGAAGAAAGAAAAAAAAACTAAAACAACACATAATATATTTAAATACTAATTTAAAAATTTATTAATATCTTCTTGTTATTAGTATTTTTAATATTTTAAATTCAAATTCTTCCATTAGGTACCGATTAATATTTTTTGCGTAACTAACTAAATACTTTATTTAATTGTACCTATTATTTAAAGAGTTAAAATTTAAAAAATTAAAAATACCAATAACAAAAAAATATTAATAGATTTTTAAATTAATGTTAAATAATGAATCAAGATTGAAATTATAAATTATTTCATTAAATATGTATTATTATTTCTTTTATAGTGTTAAAAAAAATTATATCAAATCAAGCCTAATATAATTTAACATATGACAATTTAATATATTATATATTGTCTTTGGTTTTTTTATCCTTCTCTCTTTATCTTCTCTAGCGCTATTTTATTCTTCCCTTTTTTTTAAGATGAATTTTTTTCCCTTTAAGTTAAAATTCATGCTATACATATTTGTCATAAAAAAAAAAATCTCTTTTACGTTATTCTTTATTTTTTATTTTCTTTTTTTGTTTTCACTCAACTCCTTTATTTTCACATATTTTACTAGTGATAAAGCAGAAATTACACTTTTTTATTTTGTGGGCAACAAAATAGAAATGGGCTCTTTCATTTTGCGAATGATGCATCAGAAATAATTTTGATACGCCTGACTCTATTTTATAGCGTTGCATTTAAATAGTAACAAAATTTATTTTGCAAAATTTCATATAAATTGATTATACGTATTTTGACAATATTTTTACATTGTGCGTATTTAGGAAATTAAAATGTTTTATACTTATATAAATAAAAAGCCTGATATTGGTAAAACAAATATTAGATGAGTACCTTGGCTTGTATAAATAATATATTTTAAAGAAATGCACAATTTATTTGTTCATCATAATAATTATAAGGTGGATTTTAGAGCGTGTGTTTATAAATGATAATTATGTAAGTGTCGTTAAAATTAAAATAATATTTTTTAAAAAATATTATAAATAATAAAAAATATTATTTTAATTTTAATAATATTTTTTAAAATATTATAACTACTGTAACCACAATAACATAACCATACTAGCTGCTAAAATTTATATAACTCAACATCTTCTTTTGAGTTTTAATATTGATAATCAGTTTTCTAATTGGAAAAAAGTCAAGAATAAAATTATTAGTAAATAATGTTGCTTTATTAAATGAACTTCAATGACATTGATTCATTATCCAAAATCTGGTCAGATGAATAATATTTATAATTATAATAAAATTATTAGTAAATAATAATGTTTTGTCTTTATATAACCATCTGGCTATGCTTGACATTTTTTATTTTCCCCCTTCAAAACTAAAAGATACTAGTCATTTAAAGAAATGAAAGAAGGTAGATGAGTGTAATCAATTAATTAATTGTTAAGTAACTAATAAATGTGTTGGTAACAATAAATGGAATGCCCGCACCGCACCCGAACCAATATTTATGCTTGACAGAAACATAAAAGCTGTTCTGTATTATGTTCTGTTCTGTGCCTTCAACGCTACAAGTCACAAACCCCACCACTACACAATTACGACAACCTTTTTTCATTGTATTTTCATAATAAAAATACTACAACAACAATAAAACCTTATCTCACTAAATTGAGTCGATTAAACGACGCTATTAAACTCGATCATACATGGACGGATTTATGTTATTAATTGTGGGGGCAAACACTCCCACTACAATTTAAAATTTTTTTGAAAAATATATGACAATAATATTTATTACTATAATCAATTTTCAGTTTAAATGAGATTGGTGTTATTTTTTAGGAATCAACTTTAAAAAGTATTTATCTTCTTTTAAAATTAGCTTTAATTTTTTCCATGCAATTGTATTAATTAAAAAAATTTTATCAACTATGAATATCAGTAAGAGTTGACTTCTAATTGTATGAAAAATAAATTTTTAAATAATTGTTCAGTGATATATATAAAAAGAGAGATATTTTAATTGTATTATTAAGAAAAATATTACTTAATTTTTTAAAATAGAAAATCTAAAAAATAGAATTTTAAATTACATGTTATTACTTAATTTTAGTGTTTTAAATAGAAAACATAAGGTATTGTTGTTTTTTAAAAAATTATTTTATTAAAAAGGACGATTTTAATACGAAATAAAATTTTAAGGATGATTTTAAATCAAAAATTACGTTTGGACGATTTTGATTATGACCCTCGACGTTAGGGACCAAAACAATACTTATCCTAAATTATCATTATGTTATATATATTTTGCCCCACTATCAAAATTTTCTGGATTCGTCACTAATTATGTATCATGTCTACAGAGAAATTGTGTACATATAAATTTCGTCCTACCTATATCTTCTTAGATATTTTCATAATAAAAACAATTTAATAATAACAATTTGTTAAAGCAATGGTCTAGTGCTATTAATCCAAAAAAAAAAACTTAGTTTAATAAAATCGCTTAATAATAAAGACACCAAAAAAAATCATAACACAAACCATTAAAAATAATCTACTTGTGAAAAAATTTGATACTATACATAAAATTCTATGTGTAAACTTTATTTTCACCAATATCCCAAATAAACAACAATGACAAAAGATTTATAGTCATGATTTACCTTTTATTTTTCAATAGAATTATGCCCTAATTATCTACTAACTACTAACAAACCCCTAATGAGTTTAATATTAAGGAATTAATAAGGACACTTATCAAAGATATTACTGTAATAAGTTTATTTTAGAAAGTTAAACATTTGGAGTCTTCAATATATTTTTTTGTGTATTTAATACAGAAAATTATTTAAAATCTTATAATAGAAATAACCTTAATAATAACTATCTTTAAAATATTTGTAAACAAAACTCTCATCTCTACAATTTAACCAAACATAGCATTGTATATAACCCACCAAACCAAATCAAATTTATTGGGTTCAAATTTGACTAAAGTTTTGTAGGTAGCTAAAAGAAATAGAAAATTTGTCTCTAAATTTCCTAATTTCCCTCACTTTTTGTTAGGAGGATAAAGAAACATGTTTGTATTAGGATAACAAGAAGTAATAAATTATGTCCCTATAAAGCATGTTCAAATTAGGGATGTTAATGAGTTTTCGTTTGGGGAAGATTTTTTTTAGTTTTTTGTTTCTATTTAATAAAATGCAAGGCATTTTACTTAAATAAAATGTTTGAAAGGATTCTTTACTCAAATACAATATTTGCCATTCGTTTATATGAGTGTCCTGTTTTATTATTATATAGACCGTGGTAGGTAACTACGATTTCCAATTTAAATATAAACCGTGGAAGGTAGGGACAGTTTACTTGTAGGAAACGTTGAGCATAAACCGTGGTTGTTTACCACGGAATATGCATGGAAAAGTTTGGTAGAAATCGTAGGTGGTCACCACGATTTATGAAGAAACATTGTGAGCATAAAACTCTGTTGGCTATCACGGTTTATACTTTGAGTAATACAAAATTATGTGACAAACGAATAATATTAAATTAATTAATTTTTTTGTAATATAATTTAAAAATTAATAAATGTCAAATCAAGTATTCTATATAATTAAATATCAAATTAAATACTCTACATAATTAATAGTTTAGATAGTTTAAGAAATTAATATATTAATATTTTTAAACGAACTTTCTTGTTTTATATATATATATATGCCAATCAAATAAATTGACCAATATTCAAAACAAATAATATTGTAGTAGATAAAATTAATAATTTAATTTAGTTTCAAAGTAAATATTTATGTACTCAAATATCAAATATAATATTCTACATAATCAATATTTTAGAAAATAAAAAAATTATTACAAAGCAATTTAAAAAGAAAAAATAAGTTAACAAAATATTTTTGGGACTTTTTTCATTCAATCATTAATAGGTAAAAACATATCAAAAAATAAAAACATATATCAAATAAAAAAAATTGTTTTCTTTCTTCATCAAATTGATAAGAAAAAAATAATTTTTTTTTATATTAAATTGATAAAAACAATTTCAGTCACAAACACAAGAGGTTTAAACACAATCAAAGTAGTTACATCAAGTATGGCAATTAGCAGTTAAACATAATTATTCACATAATTGGTTTGCATATGTGAATAATTATGTTTAACTGCTAATTGCCATACTTGATGTAACTGCTTTACTTGTGTTTGAGCTTCTTTGTTTGTGTTTGTGATTGAAATTGTTTGGACTGTGGTTGTTTGGATGCTGATTGAGTTGTTTGGGCTTGAGGCCGTGGCTGGTATGTTTGAGGTCTAGATCTATATAAAATATCTAACTGGTTCAGCATAGACTTAATGAACCTATGCTTAGAACATGATGATTATTTATACAACTTAGGTAACTTCTTTTATGTTTATGTTTTAGTAAAGTATGAAAAATCAAACTGGTTCAGCATAGACTTAATGAACCTATACTTGGGACAGGTTGGTCATTTATAATGTTTAGAAAAGATTTTAAGATTTTTATAACAGAAGAAATTTTTTTCCAAATTTTAGATAATTAGTTGATTTTTCATTTGGAAACGAATTTGGATGTTAACTCTTTGACTTTCAAAAAGGCACATAAGACGAGTAATGATTACTGTACTTTAAAAATAATTTTATTTTACGTATCTTATTATAACAATTCTATAACCCTATAGTGAGAACCAGTGAGAATGATGTTTTCACTCCCCTACAGGTTTTTTCTTTTTCAGGATATGGGCGAAGAAGTTATGAAGACTTTATATTTATAGTTTTGTTATACTATATTTTTGTATTGTTTTAGATGTTATATTTTTTCCTCGCCTTTATCTTTACCAATTTTGTAAGAGGGATAGGATTTATGATATGTAAAGATATATATAGAAAAAGTCTTTCGAAAGGTTATGCGTATTTTAAGAATCTTTACTAAATTTAAGGATAAGAGGTAGGTTGTTTTTCCCCGAAGTCTTGAGACATTGCCGTGGATTTTAAACTAATAACTTTTGATTTTAAAGTGATCAAGCGAATGGTTTGAAAATGATACATTTTGAGTCTTTCAGAAGAGATTTTGAATTTGGCATGGTTTTGAAGTCATTTGGGAGTTTTGAAAAGATGTTGCAGAAATTGGCTCTGTTTTGAAAGAAAATTTATTTAAGAAAAGTGGTCCTTAGCAAGATGTGAAATGAATATGTTTGTTATTCGAAAGTAAATGGGCCAAGAATGATTTTTGAAATAAGATATTGAGCCTGATTGATTGTGGATATTATTGAGATTGTTGATAAGTCGCTTGCGCCTGGTAAGGACGGTTGGTTAATCCCGCTTATCGAGGTTGCAGCGCCAGCGTAAGGACGGTTGGTTAATCCCGCTTACGTGAAGATGTGAGGTCGGAGGCAGAGTGTCCTGCTCGCATCCTTTCGGTCACAAGAGTGTGCCCGTCACTATATCCGTAGGGGTTCCCGTTTATATATTCTTGACCAAAAGGTGACATTCCCATGGGAATGTGTCGGATTGCCAGTTGAACCGACAATGTGATATCACAGTCAGTAGGACAGATATTCTTCATATGCATCTTTGTGACATTGTTTGGGTGTGTATATTGTAATTAGTTTGCCTATGTGAATAATTATGTTTAACTGCTTTGATTGCGTTTGAACCTCTTTATTTGTGTTTGTGACTGAAATTGTTTGGATTGTGGTTGTTTGGATGCTGATTGAGTTGTTTGGGTTTGAGGCCGTGGCTAGTATATTTGAGGTCTAGATCTGTATAAAATATCTAACTGGTTCAGCATAGACTTAATGAACATATGATTGGAACAGGATGATCATTTATACAACTTAGGTAACTTCTTTTATGTTTATGTTTTAATAAAGTATAAAAAATAAAACTGGTTCAACATAGACTTAATGAACCTATACTTGGGACAGGTTGGTCATTCATGCTGTTTAGGAAAGATTTTAATATTTTTATAACAGAGGAAATTTTTTTCCAAATTTTGGATAATTAGTTGATTTTCCATTTGGAAACGGATTTTTGGATGTTAACTCTTTGGCCTTCAAAAAGGCACATAAGACGAGTAATGATCACTGTACTTTAAAAATAATTTTATTTTACGTATCTTATTATAGCAATTCTATAACCCTATAGTGAGAACCAGCGAGAATGATGTTCTCACTCCCCTACAGGTTTTCTCTTTTTCAGGATATGGACGAAGAAGTTATGAAGACTTTATATTTCTAGTTTTGTTATACTATATTTTTGTATTGTTTTAGATGTTATATTTTTTCTCGCCTTTATCTTTACCAATTTTATAAGAGGGATAGGATTTATGATATGTAAAGTTTGTATATTGGTATTATGTGTATATGTGTATTCTTTTTAAGTATGTATGTATGTGTGTGTGTGTATATATATATGTATATGTATATGTTTTCAACGAAAATGTCTTTCGAAGGTTATGCGTATTTTAAGTTTTAAACAGGCTCCTATTATTAAACTAAATATATTTAGAGTCGTCGTAATACCTAAGCTATCAGAGTGGCGCAGCCGGAAGCGGGATATTCTGATAGCAAGAGTGTTACATTTGTGGTATCAAAGCAGTTTTTCCTGTAGAGTTTGAAGAATGAACTGACTATGCTTCAATTGCATACTCTGAGCGTTTGTCATGTAGTAGGTATTGTTCGGATAGCGAGAATTAGAGCTTTATGCACATGACGATCTATTGAATGCCGTTAGCCTTGCATTACATACTTCCTGGTTTTAAGTTTGGTCGGCTTAAAATTAAACTAGTGAATTATGTAAATGGAAGCACTAAGGGGTTGTCATAGATGATATACAAGTTATAGGTAACGCGAATCGCGGTTTTTTTGGAACGTTAGAAACTATTTCTCGAGGTTACTCAGTTAGGCGTCTTGAAGTTCTTGTTTGCTATTCTTTTTGAAAAGTAGTTTGATTTTTTCAACCGTATTCCTCTATTCATATGCATTCTTGTTTGATTCTAATTGCATATGCCTGCTTGAAATTCTTGGTGTATCTGCCTTTTTCTATTTAGATTCTTCTTTTTGATTCATATATTCTTTGATATGACTTTGAACTTGTCTTGATGCAGTGTGCCTTTTTAAGTTCTTATTCCGAATCCATTTTTTAAAAAATTGTTAATTCAGTTTTTCTCTTATTTGATTATATTTACAACATTTTTTCAAATTTTTATAAAATCACTTTTGATTCGATATACACTTTTCAATACAAAACTTTGAAAATTCCTTATACAATTTAAAAACTATTTATTTCTAATACCTTGCCTCTTCTTTTACTAGTTTACGAAAATATATTTACTTTAAATACAACCTTATTTTTCTAACAACTTCACTATAGATTTTATGCATATCTTTATTCGATTAGGTGCTTAGGTATTTTTCAAATTCTTGAAAGAATGAATTTTCGCCTTTATCCCAGTTGATCGTCGTTTAACAAACTTCACCTAAATTATTTTAAATTGGATTTGATTTAGCAGAACACATTATTTATGCATTTGTTGTCCTTTTAAAAAGATTGGGCTAATTCCTTAAGCTTTTGTTTCTGTGGATGTCATACTTGATTCTGTTTTTAATTATTCTTTTATATCTTGTGAGCATTACCATTAATCTCAGTTTCCCTTTTCTTGTGAATCTCATTCTTATCTGAGTCAACTTGAATTTGTTTCAAATTTAGTGCATCGTTTATTCTCTCATTGTTTTTACTAGAGTTCTTTAGTCAAAGATTCTGTCTTGAGAATTTGCTATTGATGAGTTGGATTCTTTTTAGCGCGTCCTAATCTTCTTGAATGTTCTTGTGAAGTGGTGATTTCAAGTATACTCTCAGGATTTTGTTTTGAACTTTTAAAAAAAAAAGTTTTGAATTCTCTTTGAAGAAATTTCAAATTAAATTTTTCTGTTGCTTGATTGTAATTGAAACCATTTCTTAGATTTTGATAAAGTTGTTTTGAATTTTTCGTGCACTTCTTTATACGAAACTCAAAAATCCTTGTCATGTGTACGCGGCACTAGCGCGCGTACGTGAAGATGAACATTTTCAGTCACTCGCATACGTGGCGGTTGACACGCGACTCGGACCAGCCTTTCTGTTTCGAGCACTCGCGTACGCGGAAGGGTGTTTGCATACGTGAAACCTTCTTTTTGCTGAAAGTGTGTTTACAAAAATTTTTACCTCGGATTTTCTTTTCTAAATATAATTTGACTTCTTCTTTTATCCTTGCCATAACTTTTATACACGTTTGTTTGGATAGGAGCTTTGAGAATTTTTGAACAAACATTTGATGTTCTTTCGAGTTTTAAGCCTGATTTTAGTTAAGTTGTGTACCTAATTATCTTTCTAACTATTTGAGGAAATATTTTGTTTTTGGCCAAACTAGTGTTCATTTTGTTTTAGAAACTCTACTTAATCTATTTCAACATGAAATTGTATTAAAGTAATGCCACATTTATACTTTTGTTATTCTTTTGCAAAGTGTTTGTTGCACACCTTTTCTTTGAAAACGTGAAATAGTTTCTGAAAAAAATTTCATACTTTATGAGCAATGCATTCGAAAGTATTCTTAATCCTACTTTTAAGTTCTGTAAGCGTTATCTTCGGTTTTAGACATTCTTCTTCTGTAAACCTCACACCTCTTTGACTCATCTTGATTTTGTTCAAACTACTACATTGCTTTTTCTTTTATCGTTCCTATCGGACCTTTTTGATTCAGGGATCATTTTTGAGGTTGCCAAGTGATTTTTCTTCCGACACTCTTCATTCCTTATACATCCTTGATTACTTGTGATCCCAATAATCTTTTCAAGTTCTTGCGGATATTGTCCTTGTCGCTTGTCCTTTTCCAATGTCTTGTATCCTTTTGAGTAAACTCGAGAATTGTCTTTATGTCACGTGCAACCTTTATGTATAGTAATGCGATGCGTTAGTTCTTTAAGACGTGGTTTGTGGGTTTGGAAGGCGAAGCGGTAAGTGTCCAACGTTATAAGAAGTTGTGGAGTTTCGTTTCGCGTGAAAAAGGGGCTTGCGGATGTTAGGCTTGTGACCGGTTATGGAGTTGGGAAGTTGAAGTTCTGAAGTGGGTACGAGATCTGTGAGCGATATCCGTTGTTTAAATACCAGCCTGCTTTATAGCTTTTTTGCCACACTAACTACCGCTTTGTTTTGTGAACGCCTATCTTGACTTGCACCCTATTTTGTTCCTTCAAGTTTTTGTAAATTCGTGAAATTATATAATCTTTTTGCATCGAGCCTATCTTGTATCTTCTGCCTTACACCATACTCTACCCTTATATTTAAAACTTATGGTTATTCGGCATTTGAACATATATATATATATATATATATATATATATATATATATATATATATATATATATATATATATTTGAGGACAAAAATTTTATAAGGTGGGTGGAATGTAAGACCCAAAACTTTTGAAAAGACTTATTATGAACTAATTTCAAATTATATATTTATTTACAATTTTAATTTCAGGACGAAAATTTTATAAAGTGGGTGGAATGTAAGACCCAAAACTTTTGAAAAGACTTATTATAAACTAATTTCAAATTATATATTTATTTATAATTTTAATTTCAGAAATTATTTCATTGAAGATAATTAGAGACAACTTTGATTAATTGAATTTGATATAAATTAAGGTTTTTATCCAAACTCTATAATTATGGATTATTTTTCTATTTTACAATTTAGAATTTTAAAAATTCAAAAATGATAAGATTTGACTATTTAAATTATAATTTTATCTAATTTTATAATTATTGAGTTATTTTCTGTATTTAAATTATAAAATTAGTAGTTATAGAATAATAAAAATTTTTATATAATTTAATTCAACTAATTGGTATTTTTACGATTTAATACTTTTAAATTTTAAAAACAAAGAAAATTAATTTTATTATATTATAATAATTTCAATTAAAATATTTAATTTCAAACCAAATAATATTTTAATATAATAAATAATATTTTAAAATAATTTAAAAAATTTAATTAAATTTTAAATTAAACCCAAAATCCCCAAATCAAAACCCTAACCCTAACACACATTCCCCCCCCCCCCCCTTTCCTAGCTAAAACCCTACCCACACACACTCATCACCAACCCACACACACAAACAAAACACACGCACACAACACAGCAGCAGCTGCTGAAAAAGAAAGAAGAAAGAAGGGGAAACGGAATCAGCGAAAGGGGGAAGAGGGAGATCCGAGAAGGAGAGGGTGCCGCTGGAGGGAGGAAGCTGTCCGCGCCGCCACCATCGCGTCACCGTCGACAAGCCTCGGCGCCGTCGCCATTTGAGCCGCCGTCGAGGCAGAGCCGCGGAGAGGGAGTAGACGCGAAGGAGAAGAGGCCGCGGGTCACCGTCCTCGAAGCCTCCGTCGTCATCATCGCGGGCTGCTGCTGCGCGTGTCATCGCCGCCACCTCTGGGTCCGTCATCGTCGAGCAGAGCCGTGGGGAAGCCACCGGGAAGCCATCGACGTCGCTGACGAAGAAGAGGGGAAGCGCGAGAGGGAGCCACCGGGGAGAATCGTCGCCGTCAGAAGCTGCTGCCGTCGCCGATTTGCATGCGCCGTCGCCGTTGAGCTCCTCCACCGCCGTTCGGGTCACTGGGAACGTGGCTGTGATCACCGGAACCACCATCGGAGTTACCGCTGTTTCAGTTCAGCCGTTCTTCCTTGTCTGGGTAAGCGTTTCGTTCCGGAACATTTGAATGGATATTTCTGTTTCAAGTTGTTTAAGGATCTGAGGTTTTGGTGTCATAGGATCAAGTTACGGGTCTTGCATGCTGAGTTCTATGACTGTTGCGTGCGACATCAAGCTGCTGCGTCATCATCAGAGCTGCCACTGTTCTGTTCTTTGGCTTATTCGTAAGTACAGTATGTTGTTCCTCGTCCGAACCTCTATAGTTGCTATTCTGTTGTATGTTTCTAAGGTCTTTGCAACGTTATGCTTTAGGATTATGTTTCGGTTCTTGTGTGCCGTGATTAGAGTTGCCGAGGATGCGGCTGCCGCCGTTGCGGGCCGAGAGAAAACGGAGCTTTGTCACGTAGTTGAATCGCGAATGAGGTAGGGGCTTTTTCTAAAAATTAATTTATTTTAAATTGGAATTGTTATAAATTGATATGATGTGCGAAATGCATTTCTGGTGATTATGTAAGTCTTATGAATTGTGTGGTTTATCTTGGATGAATATGGTTGTCTGTTTGATTGCATTATTGACTGATTTTGTTAAATTGGAGATTTCTGAGTTGGTTTGATTTAAAATGATTTTGATAGTTTGAAAGTCTAAATTTTGTTTTATTGGAAACTGATTTGGTCTTGAA
This sequence comes from Arachis hypogaea, assembly GCF_003086295.3. NCBI lineage: Eukaryota > Viridiplantae > Streptophyta > Magnoliopsida > Fabales > Fabaceae > Arachis > Arachis hypogaea. Next base: position 131,815,108 of record NC_092052.1, on the reverse strand, counting down.
CCCGTCCGGAAAGGGTTGAGGATTGGTTTGGTTGGGACCCGAAAAGGGTGGCAAAGTCCAAACTTTAGGGGAGGTGCTATTGAATTTTCTAAAATTCTAAAACTTTGAAAGTATTAAATCATAAAAATATCTATTAGTTGAATTAAATCATATAAGTACCCTTATTATTTCATAACTACTAACTTTATAATTCAAATACAGAAAATAACTCAATAATTGTAAAATTAGATAAAATCCTAATTTAAATAGCCAAATCTCATTATTTTTGAATTTCTAAAACTTTAAATTGTAAAATAGGAAAATAATCCATAATTGTAGAGTTTGGATAGAAACTTTAATTTATATCAAATCCAATTAATCAAAGTTGCCTCTGATTATCTTCAATGAAATAATATCTGAAATTAAAACTGTAAATAAATATATAATTTGAAATTAGTTCATAATAAGATTTTTCAAAAGTTCTGGGTCTTACATCTACAGCCGAAAATAAGCTACAGAAATCGATGTTATAAATAAATTTGTCCAGCCTTCTCTTGACATTTCCTCTCTGCCAAGTGTATGGTGGCCCTGAGAAACCCAAGAAATTCAGGTTACAGTTTCTCATACAGCTAATAAATTTATTGGTGTCTTGTGAAAGATTAGAATTTCCCCCCGGTATCTTCCAAAGTGACGACTGAGTTAAAATCTCTACTTAGGCACCAATGAGCATTTATTTCCGTAGCTAACTCACAAGGGAAAGAATATTTTTAATGGATCTTCCATCTGACCGGCCTTTGAAGTTCAATACTAATGAACATCTGACTTGAACTGTCCTTTCATCCGATACGACTTTTGATGGCTTTGTAACAAGTATCAAACTTGTAGCACCTTCATCTAGTTTTCCATTTATATCACCTACATGCATTGGTCCCTGATCGATGTCTTCATCCTTTATAACGTAATTATTTGGATTTATGACTTAATCAAAATTATCCCACCTTGATGTATTTTCATTAACAGGAAAACATTGGGGCAACACTTGTTGTAGGTGGAAAAAAAAACATCCATAAATATGTTTGTGTATGCTCCACCTTGTAGAGATGTAGACCAACTATTTTAGGTGATAGATCAACATTGCTAGCATCAAGAATCATTGGATCACTAGCAATATTCTAATATGCTTTCAATTCTTTTTCTTTTGCTTTAGGAAGAGTGGTAGAGATATAATCATTTAAGTGAGCCCAAATAAGGCTCTCGCTTTAAGAAGAGTGTTAGAGATATAACTATTCATCTTATCTCCTCCTATTAGCTTAAGTTTTTGGGAGGAGTGATTTTATGACACTAACTCCTCTAGTTTACTCCATAGCCAGCTCTTATTTCCCACTTAAGGACTGCCATAAATCGCAATAAGCCACTATGGTTCCCCTTGTTCATAGCTTACTCTCATGTGCACAAGTTATTTTTTAATTAGGACAGGTTCGATATTCCAAAAAAACTTATTCCAAAGGCACCAAATGCCTCTTACAAAACAATCCGCTTCACTAATACATTAGGAATCAACCGAAATTATCCCACTCTAATGTATTTTCATAACAGGAAAACATTGGGGCAACACTTGTTGAAGGTGGAAAAAACCCATTTATGAATATTTCCATGTATGCTCCACCTCGTGGACCAGCTACTTTAGTTGATAGATCAATATTGCTAGCATCAAGAATCATTGGATCACTAGCATTATTCTGATATGCTTTCAATTCTTCTTTTGTAAGAGAGTTTTAAAATTTCACCAAAAGATTTTCTCAAAGAAATATCAAAGATAAAACCAGGAGAAAAATTCGGCTTTAAATCGCGCAAAAGAAGAACAATATAAAATAAAATAAATTAGCCGACCATATTTTTCGTAAATGTGTTTGAATTTGAGATGCCAATTCAATGCGTGTTGTGCGAGAGACTTTTTATCCGGGTAACTGACATTTGGGCAATACACACATTTATAACGTGGTTGTGGTGGTTGAAGTGGTTGTTCGGCAGTAGTTCACACATAGTGATGGCCACAAGTGGGGGCAGGTTTTGAAATTCAGATTTGGTGCTAAATGTTTTGAGAAAAGAAAGTGGCGCTGAACGAAAAGAGAGTAAAATTTGAGAATGAGTGGTTTCATGACATGGTATCAAATCTCTATGTCCTAAAGGTCTAGAATTTGATCCTTGGTGAACCCCAAAAGTAATAAAAATAACATAAGAAAAATAAAAGCAGAAAAGAAGGCCTATGAAAAAAAATCAAGCAAAGCCAAATAAAACTCTTGTTTGAGGCGGAGTGTTAGAGATATAATCATTCATGTTGCCTCCTCCTATCAGCTTAACCTTTTGGGAGGAGTTGTTTCATGACACTAACTCCTCTAGTTTGCTCCATAGCTAGCTCCTATTCCCCACTTGAGGACTGCCATAAGTTGCGGTAAGCCACCATGGTTCCCCTTGGTCGTAGTTTACTCTCATGTGCACAAGTTGTTTCTCAATTAGGACAGGTTCGATATTCCAAAAAGACTTATTCTAAAGGCACCAAATGCCTCCTGCAAAACCATCCGCTTCACTAATACACCAGGAATCTAAGCCTAGCTTTTTGATAGTTGCTTTGGATTTAGTCCCTGAAATGTGGGTTTCAAGAAGGAAAATTAAGTTAGTATGGAATCTATAGACAAGATCTTTAATAATAAAAGAGAACCTTTAGAGGTAGTTCCTCTACAATTCCAAAAAATAATATTCATGATAACTAAAAATAGTGATAAGAAAATCCTCTTGATAAGACCCAGAAAATTAAGCCTCCATAGGCTTATGTTCGGTGGAGACAATCTCCTCTTAGCTTCTAGAGTTGAATTAAGTTTGCCTTGGTTTTGGATGTCCATCATATTTTTGTCCAGGTTTTGATCACCTGAATCTGGTGGCTCCTGCGGACTGCTCTCCTTCTGTACTTTGCTGCCCATACTCTCCCCCACCCATGAACTTGGATATAAGTGCAGTCGAGTGAGAGTCAGAGAGGTCAGTGATATGCATATAGGACTCCTATTTACTCTTGGCAATTTCTTTATTCAGTTTGAAAAATTGTCTCTAATAGTCTTGGTGTTTGACTTCCTTCTCTCTAGAGGCCTTTTGCTGCTCAACCTGAGGTTCTAAATTATTTTGCTTCAGCTCCGGGCAGCTTTTGGTTTCTCTTTGGCTTGTTTATTCTAGTTTTGTTTGTTTTGCTTTTTCTTGCTTATATCAGCATCATTTTCCTTAGTAATGACAAAGGCTCGTTTCTGTTTTTGTACATCTTTCACCATATTAGAATGGTTATTTTGCTTGAGAGGGGTCTGTGTGTATTTTCTTTCCTTTTCCGCAGATTGTTGAATGATTTTAGGTTCATTATGGGCCCTCTGACCCTCTTTCTCCTAATTTTCTGTTGCCAAAACTTGAAATCTAGACGTATAACCTCCTCTTTTTTTCTTTTGGAATGTCCCCTGTTATCTGCTAATCACTTCTCTGGTTTTTCTTAACTAACATCCATGGACCATATAGATTTCTTGCTTGATTCTCTGCTCCATCAGTAACGAACCCATCAATTAAGACAAATTTCTTTCCTTTTTGAGGAATATTCTTTGATACTTCGATGCCAGGATTTTATTTTGCACGATTATCTGATCCTTCCTATTTTGTTGATCCTGATCATTATTCACTTTCTAAAATTGCTCCTTTCCTTTTCCAGCGTCTATCATTCTACCCCCATCTTCGCCAGCTGCCGCTGTTGCTGCCACTATGGGGCTGCCTTCTGATAGTTCTTGATATTGACCGATAGGGGTGTACATGGGCCAGGCCACACCGGGTTTGCCTAACTCAGACCCGACCCGAAATATATACCGGGCCTATGCTAAGGCCGGGTCTGGGTTAGGGCAAACCCGGTGTGGCCCGGCTCATGTACACCCATAGTGATTTGTTCTGCCCAAATAGAGCCTTTATTTGCTTGTGTATGATTAAACCTTGCTGCTTTATGACAGAATGAAGTAATTGACATTCTGGAGCCTTAATTTGTTTGTCATTTGAATTTAATTAAACACAAATGGAAGGATAAATGCCTTAGTTTGCTTCTGTTTTGCTTGCCATTTAGGTTCACTAATCCATCTTCATTAAACACAATGTAATAAGTGTCTTTCATATGACTGTTTGGCGTTCCTGATTTATCTTTTGTTCATGTAAATTGACTCCTTTATGGCTATGCTATTTATGACTGCTTGTTAAACCAACCATATTCGTGTCTTCTATTATTGTCTATGTTAATTAATTAATTTTATTAATTGCAATATATATTAAAACACACTGAATATTATTGTTCATTATTGAAAAGTTGAGTAGAAGAAACACAATCTCTGGAATCACTCTGGTCCCATTTTGGATTACAAAATAATAGTTTACAATCAAGTGAACTTGAGGAAGAAAATGAGTTAAGAAAGAAAAAGGAAGAAAGAAAGGTTGAGATATACATGATAAGATAAAGGGCATCCAAAAACAAATTGTGATGACTAAAAGATATATTTATATATGTATCATGTTGCTAAATGATAAAAAGGGAATAGATAGTGATGATGGTGATGTCTAGTTATGAGCATTAGATCCTGAATAAAAGTTCAAGTAGCATGTTCCTTTCAAAATGTCTCCTATCTGTTGACAGCTGAAAATTCAACAATAAAAGGAAGCCAATAACAGCTGCTTTCCCACTTATGAATTTGTTATTCTCAATAAAATCAAATCCCCTTGGATATTCATCAGCAAACATTCAACCTATAATCACAAACACCATGGAACTAATCAGTAGAAAGCTGAAATTTGCTTGGATCCAAAGTTAATTAACTATAGAAGCAAGATTTTAATGTTGTGAGTAGTACTCTGATTTTTCATTAGGGAACATGGAATTAATGTGAGTTGAATTTTCTGATCTTGTATGTACTCCAAGTTGATTTTAGCATATGCTACTTGATCCGTCTCTTTACTCCCCTCGGTTAGGTTTCCCTTTCAAATAAATGATTGAAATAGTGGAATCATTTTTAATTATATTTTGTTTTATTTTTTTCGTCCCTGAGTTGATATCTGGAATTTTTGCTGAATTTGTTGCAAATAGAGATTGAAAGTTGGATCTTCGTTTGCCTTAGATTGGGATGGTTATGTTTGTGAACTACTGAGTTGGTGCTATCTTATGAAATTATGGCTTGGTTAGAAAAATTGATAGCAACGTTGGCTCAACAAGGATAAATCATTTTGGCTTAACCTGTAGTAAAAAGTAAGCAATATTCACCATAAGTTCTAACTTTTTCCCTTATTTTGGCATATATATGTTTAGGTTGCCATTGCAATTGATCAAATGGATATCAATGGGCATGGTGATGCTGAGGAGAACGTGGGAGATGCTACAGAAATACAAATATAGTGCTAAGATTCAGTACCATATTTCTTACTTGATGGTCAAGCAAAGATTCAACAAAACTGTCTGGATTTCTCTCACACTCTTCTAACAAAGATTACACAATGTGTGCTCTTAAATGTTGCTTTTCTCCCTTCTCAGCTTAACGGACTCCCCTTTATAGAAAAAAATTGGGTATTTGAATGTATGTAGGTTAGAAGATTTCAACTCTTAGCGAGAGATATTGGAGGACATTATGTTGTTGGGTTAATGACATAATACAGATGGTTCTGCAAAAGAAACTGCTATACTTTCTTTGCTTTGCTTCTCTGTGTTGAGTGGCTATTGGACTACCCTTCAAAGAAAGCATGACCCTCATTTTCAGCGCAGCCAAGTTTCGTAAATGTGCCATATTACTCCACAACCTGAACTTTGCTGCACCCACCCCTTGTCGTTCGCTTATGCTTCTTGGTAATAATATTTCTTTCTCACTCTTTTTCTTTTATTGAGTTTAATTTCATGCAATAATATTGTGAAAAGTTTTACACGATCAACTGATCCAATTCATTTATTTAGACGATCTTTAAATAGTGTGAAAGTTAGTTATTTTCTCTAATGTAATGATATATTGAATGTTCTTGTAAAATATATTTACTGAAAGTGTATGAAAATTAAATTCATTTTATTTAGGTTGTTTCTCCCAATAATAAAACATAGTAGCTGAAAAAAATTGTCTTGCATCACTGCTCTCAAATTATGAAATTATATAGGCTATTGATAATGGAATTATCTAAAGAACCTAGAAATGCTTCAATTCATTGTATTTTTTTCTCGTGTAAACCCTAAGGACACTTCTGTTGTATCAGGCAAACATGTTGGAAAAGCGCAAGGGGCTTCTTATTCAACTGCATTACCAGGCAATGGTGGTTTCTTGAAAGACGAAGACTTTGGAAAATCAACGTTAGCAATGGACCTTGCTTCTCTCGTTGAGGAATCCTCCAAAATTCTAGAGAGTAAACCCAGGAGTAGGATGGAGTTCAAGAGATTTCTTGAAAACCGAATAAAGAAGAGGGTGAAGAATCAGTTTGTGAATGGAAAATTTCGTGGTCTAATGCAGAGCATTTCCGATGGAGAAACTCTACGTGATGCTTATAATTGCATAAGGATCAACTCTAATGTTGATGCAGAGTCAAGATATGACAGTTGCTTTCTCGATGACTTGGCAAAACAGCTCCAAGAGGGGAGTTTTAATGCAAGTGCAAATACTTTCTTTGTCTCAACAAGAGGATCAAATGACAAACAAGTTCTGGTCCTTCCCAATTTGAGGTTGAAGGTAGTCCAGGAGGCCATCAGAATAGCTTTGGAAGTTGTTTACAAGCCACATTTCTCGAAGATCTCACATGGCTGCCGAAGTGGTAGGGGTCGTGCCGCAGCATTGAAGTATATCCGCAAAGGGGTTTTAAACCCTGACTGGTGGTTCACGTTGCTTGTAACCAAGAAGTTGGATGCTGCTGTCTTGGCTAAGTTGATTTTGGTAATGGAGGATAAGATAGAAGATCCTGCTTTATTTGATTTCATTCGGAGCATGTTTGATTCTCAGGTGCTGAATCTTGAGTTTGGGGGTTTCCCAAAGGGACATGGTCTTCCACAAGAAGGGGTCTTGTCCCCTATTCTAATGAATGTATACCTTGACCTGTTTGACACCGAATTCCACAGGTTGTCAATGAAATATGAAGCTATATATGATGGAGTTGGAATGCATAATGATCAAGATAACTCCTGCTCCAAGTTGCGTGGTTGGTTCAGGAGACAGCTAGATGGTAATAGTGAGTGTATAGTTGAGAAGAATTCCAGCATCAAGGTTTACTCTTGTCGCTTTATGGATGAAATATTTTTGGCAATATCTGGTTCCAAGGATTCTGCTGCTAATTTTAAGTCCGAGATCCAAAGTTATTTGAAGGATTCTTTGTTATTGGATGTTGTTCAAACTGATTTATTGCCTTGTGAAGGACCTCGTGGTATACGCTTTCTAGGAACGTTAGTCAAAAGAAGTGTTACAGAGAGTCCTGGTGTAAAAGCTGTTCACAAGCTAAAAGAAAAAGTAGAGTTATTTACATTGCAAAAGGTAGAGGCTTGGAATTATGGGACAATTAGAATTGGGAAGAAATGGCTAGGACATGGTTTGAAGAAGGTTAAGGAATCAGAAATCAAGCATTTAGCTGATAGCAGTTCTATACTGAATAGGGTTTCCTGTTACCGCAAGTCTGGAATGGAAACTGACCATTGGTATAAACACTTAATGAAGATATGGATACAAGATGTTCAAACAAAACATGCAAGTGAAAAAACTATTTTATCCAAGTGTGTTGCCGAACCAGCTCTTCCGTTAGAGCTAACAGATTCCTTTTATGAATTTAAAAAACAGGCAGAGCAGTATATAACTTCAGAGGCAGCCTCTGTTGTTGAGCTTTTGCCAAATAATAACAGCTCATTGGGAAACGTGATGACAAAAACTGAGATTATAGCTCCTCTAGAAGCAATAAAAAGGCGTCTTTTAAGATATGGATTGACCACATCTAATGGATTCCCCCGTTCTACTAATTTGCTTATCATGCAAGATACAACTGAAATTATTGACTGGTTTTCGGGGATCATCATCCGCTGGCTAAAATGGTATGAAAGCTGTGCTAACTTTAATGAGATAAAAAACTTAATATCAGATCAAGTTAGGAAATCTTGCATTCGTACTTTAGCGGTGAAGTACCGCGTGCATGAAACTGATATAGAAAAGCGGTTTGATGTAGAACTCAGCAGGCTTCCATCAACACAGGATATGGAGGTGGAAATGACTAATGAAATGTCAGATACTCAAGCTTTTGAAAACGATGAGGCATTAATGTATGGAATTACTTACAGTGGTTTGTGTATGTTATCTCTTGCAAGAATTGTGACCGAGGCAAGACCATGTAATTGTTTTGTCATAGGGTGCTCTTCTTCAGCACCGAGGGTCTATACTCTTCATGTTATGGAAAGGCAGAAATCTCCTAGCTGGAAGACTGGGTTTTCGACTTGCATTCATCCAAGCTTAAACAAACGACGAATAGGATTGTGTAAGCAGCATCTGAGGGATTTGTATCTAGGATATATATCGCTTCAGTCCATTGACTTTGGTGCATGGAAGTGAGTGTCCACAATTATACCAGAATCTTTATCAGGATTGGGTATTGGTCATGTATTACTTCAGTCTATTGATGGTGAAGCACGGTTAGAGATCAGGTATAAGATCAAGATGAATACTTATATCCAATTCTTTTAAAAGGTAAGGTAATTCCTGTTCTCTTTTTGTTTTATTTTATTTATTTATGGTAGACAGATTCCAGGTCATTCAATCATATAATTTTTATTTAATAAAGTTTATTTTAATTAATTTGACAATATTTACACAAGAAGGCATCAGAAAATGAAAATGAAAACACAACCTGCATTTTTGGTGTCGGCTATAAGGAAATTTTGTTGCTCTGCCAAGTGCCAATGTACATTAAATTATCATGTAATCTTTTAGAATTGCATATATGTTCACTCAAAAGGTCTTGGTGTAGACTTCAAATTATGGACACAAGTAATTGTAGGTTCAGGCTGAGGATTAAACTTACCATATATAACAAAATAAATAAGAGAAAGCTTCTCATTTAACTGGTGACCAATTTTTCATCTTTCTAGTGTAGTTTTTGCTGTGCATAAGTTGATTTTTTTTTATATCATTGCCATTTAGTAGTGAAAACCAATCATGGACACCCTTTACGGGAAGATTAGGTTTGGAGTGTAATTCTGGACCAAAGGAACTTGATATTCAGTTTCTCCTTTAGTTAAACTTTTGTTCATTTTTCTTTGCTGGACCTAGGAATCAGGATTAATTCTTGGCTGAGCCATAATTTATAGAGTTCCCGAATTATTACTGTTTCATTGTTCTGAAGTCGCAGAACAAAATCTACTTTGATATGGAGTGAGTTTTCAGTTATTGTTCCACCATGAGTGATGTATTTTGCATGTTTTTCTGATGGTTAATCTTTAACAATGACAAGTTGGCATCTGCCAGTGACTTGATTTTGGAAATGATACTTTCTAACATGAGTTCTATATACTTACTGCTGTGATATAACTTATTCTAGTTTTTTATTTCCATGATAGATATACATCATATACATCCTTGTTTAGCTGGGTAATGGCAAATGCAGCATGGTTTACATGTCCTTCAAGCAGTCCTTACCACATAACGCCATGCTGTTTTTCCCGTTAAATGAAGACATTCAGTGATTAGCAAGCAAGGATTGGAATGATTTGTTCCTTTCAAAGCTTGTGTATGTGGTTAGTTGTCATTGATCATAAGGCTTGCGCCATTGATTTTGGGACTTTCGGCCTTTTTAAAGTGTCTTATGGGATGCTGGGTGACTTGGTCTAGGACAATGCCACAATGGTTTCACCGAATTGTGTGGTAATATAGTCATAATTTTAGTAGTTGCCTTAAATTTTATTTACTTCGAAATATTTATCTGTCATGCTTATGCATTACCTTAGTTGACATTAATGTCTGGTATGTGAATCAGGCCATCAGGGTAATATGTCTATAAATATTGGACATCTTGCTTATTCCCTTGATTTTTTACCTATAAATACTGCCCATCTTCTACAGACTGCATGCATGCTCTTTTCTTCTGCAAGGTGACTTGTGCTAACTTTTGTTTGGATTTTTAGTTTCTTCCATGATATTTTCTTTTTCTTTTTTTATGATCCATGAATTGTCTGGTAAGATTTAGTTCCTTTTGAGCTAATTTAGTATGTAGTCTTGTTATTTTTTCTATAACCATTTTTTCCCCGTAATTGTTATTAAAGGTTATGCCAATTTATGCTTAATCAAATAGACAATTGGTTTGCAGATACAACTATGCTTTCTTGTGGGACTTGAAGAATGGAGCCGTGGTGTGTGCTCTGCTCTTTGCTTTTATGGAGCTGAAATCGTATGCATGCCTGCCTCTGTTAGTGACTTGTGACGGTGGAAGAGATTCATTTATATATGGTTCTTGAGCAAATTTATTGAAATAAAAGAAAAAATGCAGTTTCTCCGTTTCAAATGAGTTAGATGTATACATGTTAACAAGCATTTCCTTAAGTTGTTTTATATGCTATTCTTATTCGTAGGCACTAAATATATACTTTTTTCTGTAGAAAAATCCTAACTATATGAGTGCTAATTTGATTCTTATTTTCCGTGGCTCAAGTCTGTTTACAGTTTGCATGATATTAGTGCATCCATATTTGAACTTTGGACATTATGCATATTTACCCAACAATAATGCTCTACATCTATGCAAAAATCATCTACAAAACAAAGGTGAGAGATTTTAGACCCCCCACTTGAGAGAGTAATAGGCTCCCAATCTTTGTTTTGAACTAATTTATTTATTAATTGAGATAGACGCTCAATACAAAGAACAAAAAGATAAGAGGATAGGGGTCTCCCTGGCTTATTCCTCTAGTTGGAGTGAAAGATTCTTGGGCCACTAGTATATTATCCGAACTGATCCTGCCAGGCACAAAACTAGATTGGGTGTTAGCAATTAGAATAGGCATAAAAACTTTCAATCTAGAAGCAATGATTTTAGTTATAAATTTATAGCAAATATTACAAAGATTAATAGGTCTAAACTGTCCAAAATTTTCCGGTGAAGGAATTTTTAGAATAATGGCTATTAAAGTCTTGTTAACGTCCGTAATCGTATAAGGTTCTTTAAAAACATCTTTCACCCAAGTTATAAGGTAGCGTTTGTTTTGAGGTATTGACACAGAAACTGAGAGACTTGAGATCCAATATCGTGTTTGTTAGTTCAGAGACTGGTACTAGAATTTCTGTCTCTGTCTCTAAAATTTCAGTATTTCAGTACCTCCAAAAAGTAGGGACACAGGAGACTGAAATTTTTAGAGATGGAGACTGAAACTTTAATAATATTTTATACCTAAAATACTTTCATTTCAATTAATTAATTTCAATTTTATCCTTTGTGCAAATTAAATTAGAGTTTTATTTTTTTTTTAATTTCTGTCTCTCATTTTGCACCAAACAGAATACTGAGATTTATTTCAATCCTTGTCTCTTAGTCTTTGTCTCAGTCTTTCCGTCTGTCTCTCCACCAAACGCTACCTAAGAGATGTCTCCACCACATCCCAAGTTTGTTGGTAGAATTTGGCCGGAAGGCCATCATTACCAGGAGCCTTCCAACTCCCCATCGAAAAACAACATCCTTGATCTCCTCATTTGACACTTCTCTTGGATAAAGTTTTCTAATTCGAGTCCTGTAACCTGGGAAAAAAGATTAGAAATAGCAAAGGAAAGTTTGTCTAATCCATCATAGGGATTCAATTTCATAGGGATTCAATTTGTCTAATCCATCGCTCATCAATATGTCCTTATAGGAAAGTTTGTTCTCTTGCATCATTTTCATATGCTCTTCTGCTGCTTCACATCCGTTCATCTTATAGAGTTGGTTATCGTCTTCATCTAAAACCTAACTACCACTGTTTTTCCTAAGTGAGTTTATAGTATGCTTATTTTGTTACCTGCAACTCTTTGCTACAAGAACCTTTTTTGTTTATTGAATTCCCAATTAATGCATACTTAATTACTTAATTATGCTATCATTTTTTCAACGTTTTACTTGGATTTCAATTCATTAAATATAGCAAAATTAAGTATGCATTAAATATTTCAAAATTATTAATATAACATCTTAAATAAATTAATTAAAAATTAATAATTTTTTAATTTATCTCTCTATGTAAAAAATGACCTATAGTATAGTTTACACTCCCACCTTAACTCTTATCTCCACGTGGGTGCGCCATTAATTTATTTTACTTTATATACATAGAGTTTAATTAACATGTGTCTTGAAGACATATGATAAATTAGTAAAAAAATTTAAATGTTTTTATTTAATGAATATAAAATAAATATATTAAAAATTTAAATTTTTTATATTTTAATAAAAAAATTTTTGTTTTATAACTTTAACATGTGTGATAGATAAAGTCATATATGTATACCTCTCCAAGATGTGAACAGTGAGCACCACACTTGGCATCTTGATTTTCCAAAAGTGCTCAATATTGGTAATGTTCCCAATAATGTCAACAAATATCACATTGATTATTAGTCATTGGAACTTGAAATTATTAATGGCCAAGTTAAATTAAATTTGTCTTAACCTTGATACTAGACCTTGGTGGGGAACTGGGGATACACTTATTATATATATGTAGTACCATAGAAAAAGATAATGACATAATGAATGTAGCATATTAGTAGTAATATATTTTGTGTGTTACTGGTCTAGTTGACAATTATTGTCTTTTATAGTGCAACATTTTTATTTGTCTGATAATGCACAGTTTCTGAATAATGCTGAATAGTACACACATAATATATCTGATCGATTATTCAATTAATTAAAGAAAAAGCATAGATAGACAATGACAATACTAAATGATGTTAATAATGGATATATTTGATGTTTAATTTAATAGGCATGCAGATAATTATGTTCATTATTTTTAATTGGATAATTATTCTTTTTGATTCGATTTATTCATGCACAATTAATAATGAGTGGATGTTCAATTCATTAGGTATGCGAATGGTTATCATAATGTTAGGGTTTATGGGATAATTTGAGAATGGAATGTTTTTTTATTTTGTTGGGTCAATTCTAAAACGTGTTCACATTATTCACAAAAGTCATGTCTACCTAACAAAATCCTTAATTAAATTACTAAATAAATTTCTTGTTGTACGGGGACAATTTTGTATTGTTCTAACAAACAAACAACAAAAATATTTTATAAACACACCAATTTTTATCTATCTTATATTTTAAAATTACATGTTAAAATTATAAATAAAAATCTTTTATTGAAAATATAAAAAATAATAATATATTTATTTTATATTTATTAAAAAAAATTAAACCTTCCATTAATAATAAATTTATTATGTACCCTAATAACATATGTTAGTTAAACTTTACAAAAAATACACTATTTATGTACATGATACTTTATACTTTTCTTTTTTAGATAGAATAATTGATCGTTAGAACAATCAAATATGATATAATAAAATATTTTTATAGAAATATAATTAATTTTTTTATGAATATAAATATATACACACACTGCTTGATTCACTGAAAGTCCTCTCTGTTATTCCAGCCTTTCGAGTCTTATGACACTTGAGAGGGAAAAAAAGAAAAAAGAGAAAAGATAGAGATATCAAGACATATATACTTCTGACTTTTTCTTACCTTTTATTTGTTTTTTTAGCACACTGAGCCAATAAAATCTAAATACAGAATATGCATATTGTTTTTTTTTTTTAATTATTATTATTATTTTTCAGAAGTCCTTTTCCCTTTTTTTAGTCCTCATTAGTCATTATACATATTATTGTACTTATGTTGAGGACATACCTGTCCTGAAATTTGCATGCTTTCCAAGTTGATGCCTTGTGCCTTATCATTTAAGTAAACTATTCTTTCTTTATCGAACCTTCTTGCTTTTTTTTTTTTTTCTCTTCTTTTCCTTATGGACTCTCCACCATGCTAAAGAAAAAATGTTGTTCTTGTTATTGTGCTTATGTGAATCTCGTTCTTCTTACCACTCATAATGCACATCATCATATATACATGTTTGTGAACATACACGTGTGACTGTTTAATATGCATACATTTTTGTATACAAGGGAACAACCATGTGCAACTGTTCTTTGTTATTTTTGTTTCGTATTCTTCTGTATATACACTAAATTTGTCTTTTTTAGAGCTTCGTCATATTATTATGATTATTGTTATTATTCTGTTCTCACTTTTCTGTATTTAGAGTTTTAGTTTTAAACTCAGGTGAAGTCGACTTCACGTGAAATTGATACCTTCGTTAGATGAAAATTTAGTTAAATAAGTAAAATTATTTAATGACTCTCAGGTATCAACTTCACGTGAAGTCGACTGTACTTGAGTTTCCACGTTTAGTTATTGATGCGTGCTTCGGCATAGAGTTTAACAATTATTTAATAATAATTTATATTTTTATTTTATTTATTTAATTAATAGATTGAATTTTATGTTAATAAATTTAAATTTTTTTTATTTTAATTTAATATAAAATTATAAATACTTCTTATTTCTTAAACTATTGTAGTTATTATAGAATGATTAGAGGTGTCAAAAACTCTTTTTTATATCATAATATAAACAAATGAAATTGAATAAGTTCTTTTTTTTGTTACATTGAAAAATTGAATAAAAAGTTGAGTAATTTTTTTTATTTAATTTTTAAACTATAGTATAGACAAATTAAATTAAGTCCTTTTTTATTACATAAAAAAATAGATAAAAACATACTAATTCTCTTTGTATAATTGTATTTAAGTTTAACTTATTTTTTTTATTTTTTATAATTTTTTATTTAATTTCAATCTTTATGTTCTTATTTATCTTTCGCCCCGTATCAGTTACCATATATATATGAATAATATCTTGTTATGTACCAATATAAGTATATATAGTTGTATATATATGAAGTAAATAATTAATAATTAGGAGTTTGATTCGATTCTCCTCTTCTTTTTCATACTAGTGGCTTTTGGTGTTATTGGGATTCTATGTATGTCATATCATCATTAACTTAATATTCTCTGTCTAATTAATTTTTGTGTTAGAGCCATGATTTCTTTTTTTGGCCTTTGTTTTTCCTATCTACGTCTTATTAAAAAAAATATTTTGATTTGAAAATTTATTTCTTTTTAATATGAGTTTTTTTTTTTCTTTAATATTCAAACTCGAAACTGTTGGGGAAAAAAAGAGGAAAGTTACCTATCACTTAGCTTGATGAACTTAAATTATTAGGTAATGATTTCATTTCAACTAATGACACACTTAATATTCTTCTTAATAAATTAATGAAGGGAGCATTATTATTCAACTTGTGAGTGGCTCACTACCTACGGTTAAACATGGTTGATGCCTCCCCATCACTAGGCTTCATTTCTAACAATACAATCAAACACAACTAGAATAAAAGAAGAAGCACATACAAGAGAGAAAAAGAAAAAAGCTTTTAAATCATATTGCTTTCTTTATTTCTTCTCCTTTCCACAGCTAAAATGGAAGACAAGATGCTCTCATCAAATCAATCATCCAAAACCCCATTCATCTTTTTTTTCCCAGTGGATTGCTTTGTTAAGGGGCCCCTCCAAAACACAAATCATGCCTTAATATTGTATTCAGAATCAGAAACCCATTTTCATTATATATATATATTAAAAAAAAAAAAAAGCTACAACATGCGAATCACATCCTTCTGGTCCTCATCAACATATATGCCCCTTTTATTGGAGCCATCTTGCATCACCCAAAATAAAATAAAATCTAATGATAAAAATTAAAGAGAGAAAAAAACAAAAAAAGTTCTCACAATGCACAAGTTGGTGAATTATTTAAAGGGTGGACCTTTATAATACATGGATACTATTGCATTATGATAAAATCATGGATAGCAACCTCACTTCCATTTTTGTTTTTTACAACAGTCAAAATTCAAAATATTATTATTATTATATATATATATATCAGAAAGTGAAGTCAAAAGATAGAATCTACAAAACTACTTGTCTAGGAAAAGGATTATCATTGTAACATGTTTTTCTCTACAAAGTCTTAGCTTATCTAAACTACTACATATCATAATCATATGCATGCTCCTTTAATATCTTACCCCCTTTAAACTTGCTTTATCAAACTATACCTCATATGGTTTCTTTATTATGGTGACATTATTTGATGCCAACTTGCATGGCTCTGCCTCAATGAGAAGCTCAACAACCTCCTTCATGGTTGGTCTACTAGATGGTGCTTTGTAGGTGCACCTAATTGCAATCCTAAGAACCTTAATCATGTCATCTATGAATGAATTTGATAATCTTGGATCAAAAACTTCACTTGGTCTTGCACCTTCTTTGCCTTCAACTTTGTTTGAGACCCAAAATACTATGTTCCTGTTCTCTCCAAATTCAGCCTCCACCGGCTTTCTCCCAGTTAGAAGCTCCATTAGAATCACACCGAAACTGTACACATCACACTTTGTTGTGGCCCTTGGTGAATATGCATATTCTGTGAAACAAGAGCACAATTAAAGTTATGGTAGAGGAGTTACCACATGACCTATCTCACCAAATCCTATGTATTGTACTACTTATATTCATGTTATTCACTAGTCCCATGAGAATACAAGTACTTTACCTTCACAAAAACCTCTTTGCTATAAACAATCAATGCATGCTTATACTAAAGTAACAAGAATAATAATAATCACACTTTGATAACAAAACAAAAAAATAAAATAAAACACATAAATACTACCATAACAGAGATATTATCAAAAGTGGAGATTCACCTGTAATTATCTTCAAGTGAAATTGATAATTGAAAATTTATAGATAATTTAACATGTTTTACTAGATTAGTATTTAATTATAATTAATTTGTTGGCGTCCTAGCACTCCTGAAAGAGAAAATGATGATAATTTAGGTAACCAGAATAAAAGGATGAAATTAGTAATATACCTGGGGCTAAGTAACCATAAGTTCCAGCAATAACAGTAGTGGTAGAATCCTTGGCTCCTCTAGCTTGCAAAACCTTAGCAATTCCAAAATCTGCAACCTTAGGATGGTTATCAACATCCAAGAGAATGTTAGTGGACTTGATATCCCTATGTATGACCGGAAAAACCAAATCATGGTGAAGGTAGGAGAGCCCCTGAGCGATCCCAAGAGCAATCTGGTAGCGTGTAGGCCAATCCAAATGGATCCAACCTTTGTGAAGCGCGTCCCACAAGTTGCCATTAGGCATGTATTCATAAACAAGCAAGCTGCAATCCATACTAGAGAAGCAACAATAGAGTTTCACTATGTTCTTGTGCCTTATGCTCCCTAATGTCTCCACCTCCGCCTTCAATGCTTTATCCACAACTAACCGATCTTTAGATTTCGTGCTCCACAGTCTCTTAACTGCCACAACATCACCGCTCTTTAGCTCGATTTTGTACACCGCCCCTGACCCTCCATGCCCCATTATGTTCTTGTCCACCAATGACTCAATTATCTCTCTTTGATCGAAAGTAATCCTATGGAAGCTCTTCACATCGTAAGAGAAGAACGACGAAGAAAGCGTCTCGTCGTGTTCAACTGCAGCTGTTTCCTTGCTGCATCTGCGTTTCAAGAACAGCATGGCTCCAACAAGGATCAAGAACACGGAAATCCCAGCCACCCAAACAGTGTTGAGTCTCTTGCTCTTGTACTGGTGCGAATTACAGAGAGGAAAGTTTTGATTAGAGGAGTTAGAGGATGGAAGAACACACAATCCAGGATTCCCGGAAAAGCTTTCGACCAATCCTCCTTTGATGAGTTTGGGAGGAATGGGACCAGAAAGAAGATTGTGTGAGAAATTGATAGAGTTGGGAAGCAAAACAGAGAGGCTCTCCGGAATGGAACCGGTGAGAAGGTTGTTAGAAAGATCTAGAAGGTTGAGCGATGAGAGAGAAGAAAGCGAACTTGGAATCGAGTCACTCAACTTGTTCCCTTGCAGCATAAGCAAATTCAGCTTCCTCAGGTTTCCGATCTCGAAAGGAATGGGACCAGAGAGACGGTTACTACTGAAATCAATCTTCACGAGGTTCGGAGCGCGTGCGATGGACGCGGGTATCACACCGGATATCACGTTCCTCTGTAGGAAGAGCTCCGAGAGGTTTCTTGAATTACCGTTAATATCCGGAATCACGCCGCTCAGGTTGTTGCTGCTCAAATCAACGATTGACACGTGTGGCAAGCTCAGCAGGCCCTCGGGAATCGGGCCCTGTAACCGATTGTTACTCACGCGGAACCGTAACAGCATCATGCAGTTAGCGTAACCGTCAGGTATCACGCCAGAGAAGTTGTTATCCAGTACAAGAAAGTATAACAGCTTACCTCCCTTGCAAACTTCCGTCGGCAACGGACCGGAGAGGCTGTTCTCGGACAAATCCAGAACCTCCATGCGGGAGAATTGTCCTAGCTTTTCCGGCACCGTTCCGTTCAAGAAGTTGTCGTAAAGCGACAAGAGCCTCAACGCAGTTGAGTTCTCTAACTCACCTACAAATGGATATGAATCAGATATATATAAGCATTGAATACGTAAAAAATGAAGGCGTCTACGGTCTACGGTCTACTCATCAATCATCACCTGGTATCTCTCCGACGAGGCTGTTGTTGTAGAGCTGAAGAACTTGAAGCTTTGGAAGCTTACAAATGGAAGCAGGGATTTTTCCGGTTAGCTTGTTGACGGACATGTCCAAATCTGTTAGCTCCGTTAGATTCCCGAGCTCCTCAGGTATGTTTCCGACGAGGTGGTAGTTATAGTAAAGCTCAAGCTCCTGAAGATTCTTCAGAAGGCCAAGCTCCCTGG
Organism: Arachis hypogaea; assembly: GCF_003086295.3. NCBI lineage: Eukaryota > Viridiplantae > Streptophyta > Magnoliopsida > Fabales > Fabaceae > Arachis > Arachis hypogaea. The sequence continues at coordinate 131,796,159 of NC_092052.1, read as the reverse complement.
GAATTTGTCCGGTGAAGAGGTTTCCACTGAGTTCAAGATCAACGAGCGTTGTTAAGTTCCCTAACGCGGCAGGGATCTGGCCATGCAAAGAGCAAGTTGTTAAAACCATGGAGTTGAGCTTCTTGAAGTTAAAGTTTTCCGGAAGCTTCCAGAAGTTGAAGCCCGGGTTCTCGTTGAAGTTGAGGATCTCGAGGTTGGAGAGGTTGAAGACGGACATGGGGAAGTCTCCTTTGAAGAGGTTATAGGACAAGTCGAGGACTCTGAGGTTCTTCAATGGCGAAAAGTCAGGGAGTTTTGCTGATAGGAACATGTGGTTCATGTTGAGTTCTTGCAAGTTGGAGCAGTTGGTTATGGATTCTGTAGGGAACTTGAACTTGGCATAACCCATGCGAAGGACTTGTAAGTTAGGAAGGTAATTGCATAGACCCGAAGGGAAGTTTCCGGAGAGTGATGACCAGCTTGTGAGGTCGAGAATGGTGACGTCACCTTCTTCGTTGCATGTCACTCCACTTAACTTGCAGACACCTTGGTTGTTGTTGTTGTAAGTATTCCAGTTTCCTGAGAGAGAAGCCTTCATGAGGCTGAAAAATTCAGACTGGTTGGTGGTTGTAGCACCTTCTGATGATGAAAACACAAACATGACTCCAATAACAAAGAGAATGAATGGACGATCCATTTTTTTGAATTGAAGGGTTTGTTATTAGTGTTGTAAGGAGAAGGATGATGAGGTTAAGAGTATATAAAATGAGGAGGTTCTTGTGCTACTGATGGAAGAGGAGGGTGAAGTGAACAGAACTTACATAGATAGATATCATTGGGTAAAGATGCTTTATCTGTTTATTATACTCCACTAACCACTTCTTGTAAGTAAGAATAGTTAAATAGTTTATTATTATCTTTTTCATATGAAATTATGAATGCAACTTTGTAGAGTAGAACTGCATCTGATACTGTACATGTTATACGTACTGACCACTTTCTTTTATGGAAGAAAAATAGTTATTAAATTTATCTTTTGGGTTTGGGGTTCTACCTGGTGCCATGATCCATCTCTTTCACAGGGATTCCCAACCTATAGGCGAAATGCAAATATATGTATGGCGTATCTGACTTCAATAATAAAGAAAGATATAGACGAACAAATGCACTTAAAAGTGCTCCTGCTCATGAACCATCTTTTATTTTTTTTTATTTTCAAAATTTCTCTAAACAAATTAAACCAGTATGTTCAAGACAAGTGCTACTGTGCTAGTAATAAGTAGTTCACACCCATTTTAGATTCAAATATCTGCGAATATATAGATATAGTTAGAAGGTGCAAATGGTAAATTGCAATGAGTTATGAGTATATTTTGCACAGATTTATTTGAATTTCTAAAAAAACTTTCTTTTAAATGCTATAGATAAAAGGATTTGCACATATCTAAGGTAAGGTAGCGTTTGTTTTGAGGTATTGAGACAGAGACTGGGAAATTGAGATACAGTATCGAGATACAGTATCATGTTTGTTGGTTCAGAAACTGATACTAAAATTTCTGTCTCTGTCCTTAAAATTTCAGTACCTCTAAAAAGTAGGGACACAGGAGACTGAAATTTTTAGAGACGGAGACTGAAATTTTAATAATATTTTATACCTAAAATACCCTCATTTCAATTAATTAATTCCAATTTTATCCTTTGTGCAAATTAAATTAGAGTTTTATTCTTATTTCAATTTCTGTCTCTTACTTTGTACCAAATAGGATACTAAAATTTATTTTAATCTCTGTCTTTTAATTTCTATCTCTTAATCTCAGTCTTTCAGTCTCTGTCTCTCTACCAAACGCTACCTAAACATCTATGTGTCTTTAACTTTTATACATTTCAAACTATTACAGACTTAAATATTTGAATTTCTTACATGTAAATCCGTGTCGTGAGATAATTCTTATCTCACCTCCAAAATAATATGCAAACCAGTTATTGGTTAAAAAAAGTAGTTGATAATGTCTTGCATAGTGAACTCCACTTGATTATTTCATATATCCTTCAATATCTCTAATTTGTGCAGTAAACTCCACTTAGTTTTAAATACATATATACATATAATAGGTAAAGATATTCCCCACATTATAAGAATTTATTTTATTTTACTTTATTTTATGACAATTGATTCCTTTACCACATCATAATGTATTGCATGTTAAAAAATAAAAATAAATAAATTGTATGCCAATAATATGGGGGCTTCTCCTTCAAATGGCGTGACACGTAAGGGCAATTTCTCTCATTATTGTCTTTCTATATATTTTATTTTATCTTTTCATGAAATATTCCTTTTCTTTTTCTTTTTCTTCCAACTTTGCATTGCTAGAGAAATTTAAATCCTGATTGGTTGGATTGTGTTTTTAGAATGGTTTTTGCATGAAAAGCATGGGGCCATATTCTATATATCTGATCAAGATATAGAGAGAAGAGATGGGGGACCATGCATGTTCATTCTGGATGCCAAGTTCATCCTTCTCATTATTTTTGTTTCTTTCATTATTTTTTTCTAATTTCTCTAATTTTTTTGTTCTTGCCAAGTCCATATTCTATAATCCTTATTTTTTCTTTCAAACTTGGAAACTCTTAAAAAGGATTACCTTAGCTACATTCATTGTTTAAATAAACAATGATGATTGATTTACTGTCTCTTCGGAAAGGATCATAAAGATAAGAGTAGTGTTAGGGAGCCAATGGCACTATGCAGAATAACCATCCGGATACTAGGGATAACCATCCGGATACCAGGGATAATAAACATCTCATGTTATAAAAAGCTAATTTTGGGTTCACCAAGGTTCGAACGCTTAACCTTCCGGATCTGGAATTCTTATACCATGTCCTGAAATCACTCATCCCAAAAGCGTAACTTGACAGGACAATGTAACACTAATAATAATATCTCTAATACTTTCCAAACCTTCATTGTACACATTGTACGCTTAGGTCATTGACTTCCTATACTTTCTCTAAAAATAAACTCAGCACCCAATCACTTTTGGTCAAATTTGATAAAATAATAATAATAATAACAAAAGTTTTAGGATTATCTGAAATTGTTGATTTCAGCCTGATGTGGAGTCCAGATTTTTTAAGGTGTTTGGTTCGACGTTTCGTTTAGTATGACGAGGCCATCCAACGTTAGGGATGGTAATACCATCCGAATCCTATTCACTCCTCTCCTATCCGTTCGGAGCGGGTAATTACCCGTCTCGCACTGGGACGGGTTTTTAGCGGAGTCTTGGGAGGGGCGGGGCGGGGTCGGATTTAAGTAATACCCACCCCTACCCGTCCCGCTATATATATAATATATAATTTTAATATGTAATATGTATAATATATGTAAAATAATTAGTAAATGATTAATAATATTGTATCATATTTAAATTTTTACTTTAATTTATGTTATGCATGTGATGATGGTTATATAAATTTTGAAATTTAATTTTATTTATTGAATTTTAATAATTATAGGGGAGGATAGGGGCGGGGCGGGTACCCGCAGGGGCGGGTTAGGGTTCAACATTTTATTATCCGCGAGTAGAAGTGGGGCGGGTTCTATGCGGGTTGTTGTACGGCGGGACGGGATCGGGTAAAGAAAAAACCCGCCCCTACCCGTCCCATTGCCACCCCTATCCAACATCTTTGAATAAGGGTGTGGGTAGTAGTATCTGCAAGAGATTTTACTTAAGTTAGCAAGGATTTAATGCAGGTTTATAAATTATGAGTTCAAAAAATAATTAAGTTTGATGGGATATTTATATCATTAAAAAGATAAGATTGTTATCTTTTTGTAACTTATCTATCTATGATGATGGATGGTTATTTCTATTTTTATTTAGGAGTTATTAGAATCTCTTATTTTTTTTTTTTTTTGGTTTCCCACGGTATCCCCCAACCCGGCAGGTCAAGGACTAATCCGTCGCGGTACTGAGCTCCATTTAAGGGTTTGCCGCTGGCCAATGGGTTGCTGCATGCACAAGGCGGGATTCGAACCCCCGACACTTGCTTAAGCGGACTAGTGAGCTAACCACTAGACCAACCCAACTTGGTTTAGAATCTCTTATTTATAAGACTAAGACAACATATATAATAATAAATACCTCTTTTTTATTCTATTTCTCTTTCTAACTTTATCCTTTTTCTCTGATTCTACTTTCCTTCCATACAAGTTCTTAAACCATTTCTACATGGTATCCAGAGCCTTTATCATAGATTCATGGCCTTATATGTTAATTCATTGAATTTCAAAGATTTTTTAGCTCGTATTTTTGACAAACTCTCTGAAATAAACTGTTACTTGACAACAACAAGCTCTATTCACCATCAAAGGTCAGAATTTGGAAGACTACATTCAAAAAGAAAAAACTCCATCCAAATTTAAATATAATGCAGCAAAAATTGCGGGCACAATTTCAACAACATACATAGAATGGATGTAACAAGATTATAACCTGAGTTCTTAGATATTAGCATCAGTCGAAAGTTCTTTCAAGAATCGTATTGTCTACTACATTTTAGCACTGGACATTTGGAAGAAACTTCAAGTATATTTTGCTGAAACAACAAAAACAAAGATTAAGCAGCTGCGTAATCAATTGAAAACAATCAAGAAACAAAATCTTTCTATTACTTCATATCTTGAAAAATTGAAGAACATTGCAGATTCTTTGTTAACCATTGGCTTTCAAGTGAGTAATGAAGATCTCATTAAAGCCATTTGTGAAGGCTTACCAGAAGAATTCACAAGCTACATTACTCTAATTCAGGCCAAGCCAGAGTTATTCAGCATAGGTGAGGTTGAGAATTTGTTAGTTTCACATGAAGACACAATTGAAAAGTTCAGGCACAATTCTCTGTCCATGCCACAAGCAAATATTGCACAACCTAGCAATCAGAATCAACAAAATTATGGTTGGGGATTTGGAGGAAGAAGAGGCACCAGAGGAGGACGGTTTTCATGAGGTGGAAGAAATTCTTGGTAGCTGAGTAATCGCCAATCCTGCCAAGTCTGTGGAAGACTTGGACATATTTCTTTGAATTTCTTTTCTAAATATGATCATAACTATCAAGGTTCATCTTCCTCAAACCAATCATCTACTTGATCTTCATTCAATCAACCATCACCTCCTTCTGCATCTTTTAATCAACCGCAATCTTTTCTTGCAAATTCAACACCAAATCAAGACTGCTCGTGGTATCCTGATTTCGGTACTAGTCACAATCACGCTCATGTTGCTTCAAGTTTAATCTCATCATCAGATTATACAGGACCAGATCAACTTTACATTGCAAATGGTTCAGATTTGTCAATTAATAAAGCTAGTTATTTCTATTTTACTACTGCTAATACAAATAAAGTGTTTGATGAAAATATTTTTTCATACTTATCTTCTTTCTTTAAGACTGAATCTACAACAACTAAAGCTACTTCTGCATATGAGTCTGTTATTATACCACAAATTCGTATTTCTAGTGTTCCTAGCTTTCAGGTATTTTTTTCTCCAAGTAAGCCTGCTACCACCATTATTAATTCATTCTCACCAAATATCTCCAACATCTCTCTCCAGCAATCAAGTTCTTCTAAATAGTCTACAACTGGTTCTTCATCTTCTTAGTACTCATCTTACCCATCTACTATTTCAAAATATGATATAGAAATTCAGCTACCTAGGACATCTACTACAACTACATTTCAAAATACTCATCCCATGGTAACTGTAACACCCCGTTACCCTATGCCTTATCTCTAGCCGTAAAGCAAAAGATAACAAAGTGTCACGACAGTTCTAAAGCTTATAATATATAATATATGTCCAAGAATTTATATAACTAGAAGCCCGATAAAAGAATAAAGCTCAAAGTCATGTAAAGTGGAATTACGAAACGCGAAGCGTTCACACACAATAACTAAATGTGTAGGTACGGATAGAATAAGACATAATATATATAAAACCTTGTAGATAGCTCCAGGATACACAAGGTAGTACTTAAATTAAACAAGACATATATATAAGTATGATATACAAAAAGAGGACTAGTCACAGCCTGCGGAGTTTAGGCCGGCTTGTCAACTGAATATAACAGAGTTTTTAAAGTTTAAAACAGCAACAATCTATCTCTCAAAGTTTTCAGAAATAAAGCCTCTAAGGCAACAAGGTTATATAAATACAAAGGATGAGAGAATAACTACAACAAAAGTAAAGTAAAATAAAGCATAAGAAAGATCATCCTCCACTCTGTCACCATATCCGCAAACTCACCGAAGTGGTTTGCGACCTGCATCTGAAAAATAACAACAACATATGGTATGAGAACCAGAGGTTCTCAGTATGGTAACAGTGTCCAATATATAAGATGTAAGGTTTCGGGACGCCAAAGGCAATCCTAGAACTTCACATCGAAAACAGATATTCAAGCCTTAACAAAATAAATAACTTAAACCATAAACCATAAACCATAAACAAGGTTATCTAAACTTATGGGATTTCTAACTAAAACTAGTCACCGCTGTCGCACAGCCTTCACCAACCTACCCTCTATGTGATCCCATCGCTACCGCCTACCTAACGTCCTCAGCACCAGACAATCACAGATAATGCAAGCAAGTAATACACAGGTAATATTCATATATAGCAAGAAATTCAAGAAGCAAGTAGGCATATTATACATTTAGGCAAACTGCAAGTAATCAAAGCAAACAAGCACATAAGAGATGCATATGATGAATGCCTGTCCTATTGGCTATGATATCACATGTCGGTTAAACTCGACACAAAATTCGGTCGGCAACTCCCGGATTAGTCTCTCTGTTGCACATACTCAGGAGGAATAATTCCAAGGGATGAGTACCCTACCACCTTCTCCTTTCAGAGGGAAACGTTCCGAGGGAGAATGCCCTACCACCTTCCTCTGGATGCCGCATGATTCCGTGGGTTAGTGCCCTACCACCTTCTCCATGAGAGCGAAACGTGAGTGGGAAGTCCAGCTTCAACCCTCACACCCGACGTAGGTGGGAGACTGCCACAGCCCCTACGACGGCACCGCTACCTCGACAAGCGGGAGACTGCCACAGCTCTTGCCCGAGGAGCATAGCGACTTAACAGTCTCAGCATAAAATAATATATCAGTGGTTTTCAAAAATTATTTTCAGTACTCAGTAAAGTCATCTTTCAACTCCAAGACCTAAACTCGTCTCAACCACCATCAATCCGTAATTCCACAACTCATCACATTAATCATCATTACAGTACTCCGCCCTCTCATTCAACTAATCCATCCACAGAACTTCCCAAGTCTAAATCACCGTCTTCTAAACTCATAACCAAAAATACCCCTTTTAATTCACTCATTATTTTCTCCCTTGATTCAAGATCCTAAAACTGGCAAAAGGTTTTAAACAAGTGTTACAGAAGTTTGCAAGCTTGCCGGGAAGGTAAAACGGTTAAAAATAAGGTTTTCATTGAAAAACAGGACAGTGTACGTATGCATAGGGTTGTGCGTACGCGCTCCCAGAAGAGTTTTCTCAAAGTGTGTGTACGCATAGAGGTGTGTGTACGCACACAAAGTAAAATTTTTCATTTTCTGTGCATGCATGGATACGTGCAAATGCCCTCAATAGAAGGCACTTCCCAGCTTGTGCGTACACATGATGTTGTGCGTACGCACAACTTGCAAAATTCGCAGGGTGTGTGTGCGTACCAGAGTGTGCGAACACTCTTAACAGTAGACACATCCCTGTGTGTGCGTGCACACTAGGGTGTGCGTACGCACGTTTTCTTAAAAATTACAGGATGTGCGTGTGCATACAAGTGTGCGTACACACAAGTGAAAACATGGCCCCTGCTCAGAGCACGCACACAAACCAAAACTCACAATTTCTGCAACATCACATAAATAAGATTTTTGGCACCAATTTTTAACAATCATATATTTTTCTACAAAATTCCGATTTCTACGAAATCTATACCGTTTTAAACCTCTTTAAATTATCTTTAATTTGATACAAAATTTATTCAATTTTAAAAACTGTAGCTCAAGATATGATCCGTCAAAGTTGGCCTAAAACCCATTTTTACCCAAAATACTAAATACTCAATTTTACCAAAACTCACAATTCAAAACCAAACTACTCACAACCCAAACAATACCAAAACAACACAAAAGTCCATACCATTCATTCCTCAAACTCAACCATCAATAACATTCCAATTACACTATTTCACACCATCAAAATTATTATTCATCAACATCTAAACTCAACCTAAATCACATCAAAGCTCCTAAATTCCATCATTATTCAACTATACAACACCCAACTTTTAATATCCCAACTTATCAACTCCTTCAACACTTATCAATCCAAGCCTAAATTTATCATCAATAACACTCATAGTCATCATCAATCAAAATCAACACTAATACCCATCATGTTATCATCATAATCATGCTGCCCAGCATACAACTCACTCAACCTTCATCATAATTCATATACCACATATTCCAAAAACTCCATATCATCATTATCATCATCAAGCATATAATCACATACAATAAATCATACAACCACTTCATTCAATCCTAACTTAAAGGCTACTAGCCTAAGTTTTACGAAACATTACATATTACATAAAGGAAACCGAAACCATACCTTGGCCGATTTTCATGCAACTCAAAATACCAAGCTCAAACTCAAAGCTCCAAAACCATCAAGCTCACTCCAACAAACACCAAACCTCAATCTAACATCATATAACATACCAACATCAAACCTAGCATTCACAAAAATAACTAAACATAAGGGTTTAGTGAGACCTTACCTTACCCAACGAGATTAGGGGCAAAATCCAACAATACTCCAATGCTAGATCACCCCTAAACAACCAAAGACACAAAGAAACTCAAAAATCCAAAGCCATTTTTATGTTTTGGACTAGGGCATAAAATTGGAGATAGAGAAAGAGTTTTTTTACCAACTAAACTTAGTTAAAAATGACGGACTCGATGAGAGCGATACGTGACCGCAAACGGCTCGTCAATTGGAACTCCGTAGCTCAAGAGATGGCCAAATGAAGAAGAAGGTGAATAGTACCCTCTCTTCTTCTCTCATGCTCGAACCCTCACTCTTTCTTGGGGGAGAAATGAGCTGAATGCTCATTAAATGACCTTATATATGTTGGGCCTTGGACTCGGTTTGAGTCCGATCCAACCCATTAGTGTTTTAGGTCCGTTTGATCCAACTTTGGGCCAAAACCTTTAAGATTAGTGCTTGGTTGTACATTCTATATTATTTTTGTCCTTTCAAAACAATAAATTAAATTTTCAAAATCTTATTTTACTAAAATATGCAGTACTAAACAAACTAGAGCTGGTACTGCCGGCTTAAGCTCTGGTACGCATTTTTACAAAAAAATTTCGCAAAAGATACATTTTTCCACTAAGAAAAATTCATTAAATTCAAATTTCACCTTTTTATTTTCAAAATATAATTTCTATATTTTCAAATCTATTTCGGGTAATTAAATTATTATTTTATTAAAACGGTTATTCCGATTCTTACAGAAACAAGGTCTAAAACTAGTAATTTGAGACCCAAAACTTTTCTTACTCATTCCTCTAATTTTGATTTGATAAATAATGTGCCAAAAACCGTACCTCAACCACTGAACTTCTTTCACTGACTTCAAGCCATGAAAGAAGAGTATAATGCACTATTGAAAAATAAAACTTGGCACTTTGTGCAGCCACCACCCAATTCGATAATTATAAGATTAAAGTGGGTGTTTGCTATAAAACATACTCCTGATAACTCTATTTTAAAATATAAAGCAAGCCTTGTAGCAAAGAGTTACCATAAAATTGAAGGCATAAATTATTCCTATATTTTTAGTCTTGTAATTCATTCTACAACTATTCGAATTGTGCTATCTCTTGCCTTGCCTAAGGGCTGATCTCTTAGGCAATTTGATTTTAATAATGCATTTTTGAATGGAGATCTCTTGGAGGATGTATACATGGCTCAACCACAAGATTTTTGTGAAAAAGATTCAGGTTTGGTTTGTAAGCTTAACAAGATAATTTATTCATTAAAACAGGCACCAAGGATCTGGTTTACTAAATTGTGCACTACTCTTTATAGTTTTGGTTTTCATAATACCAATTCAAATATTTTAATATTTATTAGACATACTAATTCATCAACTATTTATCTCTTTGCATATGTTGATGACATAGTCATCACTGACAGCAATCAGATTGAGATTGAAAATTTAATTTCTAGATTAAATAGTTTATTTCTATTAAAAGACTTAGGTACTTTACATTACTTCTTAGGCATGCATTTTAATTTTTTACCCTTGGGTGTCTTACATATTTCTCAATCAAAATACATTAAGGACTTGTTAAAGAAGGCATCCATGGATCATTCGAATAGCATATCTACTCGTATGCTTTTCTTAGTGAAACTAACATTGTAGGGTTCAGATATTTTTGATGATCCATCTCTCCATCGATCGATCATAGGTAGACTGCAATATGTCACTTTGACTAATCCGAAAATTACATACTCAATAAATGGAGTCAGTCAATTCATGCACTCTACCAAATTACATTATTGGAAGGTTGTTAAACGTATTTTGCGTTATCTATCAGGTAAAGTTGATCATCAAATTTAGTTTACCAAGTTCTCTGATCTTTGTCTTCTTCCCTTTGCAGATGCAAATTGGGTTACTAATCTGGATGATAGACGATCAACCAGTGGCTATTGCTTCTCCTTGGGCACGAATCCTATATTCTGGAGTAGCAGAAAAAAAAAAGCTATGAGTCAATCTTCTACTGAAGCTGAGTATCAGTGCTTAGCAAACACAGCAGCAGAACTCACTTGGATTAGAAAGCTGCTTTCTGAATTAAAAGTGACAATCCAGTTGCTCTTATTTCGTGATAATCTTGGGGTTGTTCTACTGGCTGTTAAACCTGTTTTGCATAATAGGAATAATAATTTCAAAGTAGATCTTTACTTTGTGAGAGATCAAATCAAGCAAGGTAAATTATGCATTGTCCACATACCATCTCATGCTCAAGTTGCAGACATCCTTACAAAACCTCTTCCTGAATCTTTGTTTCTTAAATTCATGAAAAAACTAAGGGTGCTTCCATTTTTCACTCTTAGTTTGAGGAGGTATAAACAAGTGTACTCACTAGTGTACTCACGAGTAGAGATATAAGTATGCCTCTATATAATATATAGAGGAGACTTCTCTGTTATTTGCAAGACTAAGACAGCATAACAATAGATACATCCTTTTCACTATATTTTTCTCTCTAACTTTACTTTCTCTTTTTGACTCTACTTTCCTTCAATATAAGTTCTTGAACCATTTCTACAGTAACCCGCCACAATTATTTTTTCTTTTAACAAAAATTCTAAGTTTAATTGCATTAAAAAACTTATAATTTCACAAATCTGGAATTAAAATTTTTATAATTCTATCAAACAAACAAACATTATTATAGACAAAGTTGATAAATTTCTTTTTTCCAATAGAAATTGGGTTGGACACTTTAGATAAAAAATAAAATAAGTGAGCGTCTGGCAGGCTTCAAGCCCTGCCAGTACTCGTGAGCTAAGCAGAGTAGGTTAGGCAAATTTTTTTAAAATTAGGTGTAATTTTCTAGTCTGGCCTGCCTTTTTAGCGGGTTGAATGAACTGGCTCAATGGATTTCAAACCATTTGCCACCCATACTCTTAACATATTCTTTCATGCTTTTATTTGAGGGTTTTAGCAATCTAATTAAGTCCAGAAAAACTCTACTTAACCAATATCTTAGTGACCATATTTGTTTCTTTTTTAAAGTCTTTTAAGGTGTATAAAGAATTGTCTAATTAAGTCTTAAATCCATGACTTAAACTAAAAAATGTTATGTGCACACAAAAATAACCATCAAATCAACTATCATGTATTTATGTTTAAATACATGTGTTATTTAACTCCTTTTCAATGTATAATTTGTGTTTCAATATGAATTTTATATTTCATTTCACATCTCTGATGTCGTTTTCAACTCCACTTCACTATGGCGTCGATATCCTTTGCCATCTCACTTTGTGGCATATCTACTTCTCTCTATTCTTCACGACGGAAGCTTTGTTGGCTTTATGTCTCTGCTTTGCTTTTCTCTAACCAATATCTGCTTCTCTTCTTATTCTCTTCTCTTCTCTTCTTTGTGGGTGAAGGAGGGTAACATTGCTGCTACTTTGTTCTTGTTTTGACTCAAGCTTTTGTTCTATCCTGTCTGTTCTCGCTGTTGTTGTTATCACCGTCATCATCGCTGGAGCTAGTCGAAACTGTGGTGCTGCTGTTCTGGCCTTGATGGCAGGCACGGACCTACGTGCTGCAATAGGGGGGCACTTGCCCCCACTGCCATTTCAATTATATATATATATATATATATATATATATATATATATTAATTTTAAATGATATCGCTACAAATAAACTAAGTCTAATTATTTAAAGTTCTAAATTCATTTTATCTTTCTATCATTTTGACTATTAGTTAATCTAATCAAATTTAGTCTTCTCTTATTCTCAAATCCCAGCTGTTACCACTCTTTTATTCTCTTAAATCCTCTTCTTTTCATATTTTCAACCTTCTTTTTCTATTTCTTTTTTAGTGGTCATCTTCTTTTCGTCAAAAGGTAAATTTTAAATATTTTTTTTATATAACTCTCTATGACTCTATGTATCTTTTAATTTTATTGTTTCTCTTTTTAATATTTTTAATTAAAAATTTTAATTTAAACAATTATAGTTTAGGTATTAATCTAATTTTTTATTCTCTTTATAAATTTATATATTTTATTTTATTCTCAATTTAATGATCCTTATTATTTATTTGTTTATCTTTCGTTCTATTTTATTATATGTAATTATGTTACATATAAATTTTTGAAGTCAATTGATCAATTTACTAATTTAGAATATATATATTTTTTTATTTTGAGAAATAGTAATAAAAAATATTTTAAAAAATATCTTTCGTCTTATTTTATTATATGTAATTTTTGGTTTTTTTATTCAAATAATGAATATGCATTTTTATTTTTTTAAATTTGGATTAATATATCTTTTAATAGTAATGTATATTATTTTTGCCCCTTAATATAAATTTTCTGGGTCCGTCACTACTTGATGGTGTAGTTTAGCTAGCCATTATCTCAATTTGAAAAAAATTCTAAAATTTGAGGAAAAAAAAAAATAAAACCCAACTATACCTCTGACTCTAATATTGATGATTTCTGATAGAAAGTAGAAGGAGAAAGATGAAATTAAGAATAGAGTGGGTTGGATTTGAATTTGGATTTGTTGTTGTGGTGCTATGTGTTGATAGAAGCAATGTAAGGAAGAAGAAGATACTTTTTTTTTTTAAATTACAATAATTGTTGGGGCTTTTGTAATTATAATAATTGTTGTTTGTCATGTTATTCTTTTTGTTAGTTAGGTAAGTGTTTAACGTAAATGCATCCAACTTAGTTAACTGTTAGTCACTTTTGTCAAAATTGATAATTTTTTAAGAGTTATTTTATCAATAATATTTTTTAAATTTATTTTTATTAGCGTCAGAATCTTTCGCATATTAATTTGGTGGTTTACTCTTTTTTAGTTACACCAATATATTTTATCATAATCTCTAGTTTTTGTTTTGTAGAATAAATAACTATTTTTATTTATAAAAAAATTAAAATATTAACAAATTTATTCGTGAATAAATAAAATTAGTTTTATATTCATAAAAAGTTATCTCTATATGATAAAAATACTAAATGTCAATTTTATTTATGGGTGAATTTTTTAAATAGAAATAATAATTTATTAATCTTTTATTTTTTATGAGTACAAAGTTATATCTATAATTTGTCATTATTTTAAAACTTTTCATCAATATAAATAGTAATTTACTCTTTTATATGAATTCGCGGTTACTGAACATAAATTTTGGAGTTACCAAACATGATTTGTTTTTATGTAACTTGTATATATAACTACGTTTTTGACAATATTACTTACCATCGGGCTTTTTTATTGATATATGCATGAAAAATTCTTTATTTCCCATGATACGCACGATGAAAATTCCTCCCAAATTGTCCATGGCCAATTTGTAACCCTCACCCACAAAATGAAAATAGGCACCATTTCATGCAATGTGGCCACGAAATGGAGCACTTCAAGGCTGACACACACGAAGCAACATAGAATAGTGGATATGTCATGGATTTCTGAATATCTGAAAATATGCAACATATTTATTAATCAACTACAATCATTCAAAAATAGAAAAATATCATTTATGTTCAGTAATTTTTTAATAAAAATTAGTTTCACAATAAAATTGATTAACTCAAGATGATAAACCATTAACAACTTCTTTAATGTTATATTTGATTGATTGGTCAAGGGTCTTATCGAATGGTGATAGTAATGAGAGGACCTTGAATCATCCAAAACTCAGCTCATCTCAGAAACTATTGTGTAGGACAAGCACCACTTACCACACATTGCTTGTTCAGATTGGCGCAACCTGAACCGGACCACAACAAAATAAATGACGGAGTTTAGTATCTATTATAGACGTCAGATAATAGCACTTGATTGATAAATGTTATTTTTTCAAAGGAAAGTCTTTTTTTTGTTTGAATTAAAATCTCAGCATAAATGTAAATCCTTGTTGTTAACATATTTTTATCATTATAATTATTGTCTTTAAAATTCAAACTCTATATATCAGCTTCTAAGATTTCAGCTAAATCATAGCATCCCTTTTTCATACTCTTTTTTCTCTTAATCTTAATTTTTTTCTATGCTAGTTACACTTCTAGTCCTACGTGAGTCAACCATTTATAATAAAATTGTATAATATAATAATATAACTTTGTACTATATAGTATTTTTTATTATCATCGAAAATTTGATTCAAAATAATAAAATTATATAATATAAAATTGTACTATTTAGTATTTTTTTATTATCATTGATGATTTGATTTCAAATAATAAAATTATATAATGTAATAAAATTATATAATATAATTTTAGTGGTGGAATGAGCCAACTCGTGTGTGCTGCCAGTGAGTTGGCCACTTCGTGTGTACACCTTGAAGTGCTCCATTTCGTGGCTGGTGAGCTTGGCATGGCGTGTGTCAGATGGCAGCACCCATTTCGTGACCATTTTGTATAAAATGGTGCCTATTTTTATTTTGTGGGTGAAGGTTACGAATTGGCCATGTACAATTTAGGAGGAATTTTCATCCGTACGTATTATGAAAAATAAAGAATTTTTCATGCATATATCAATAAAAAAGCCCTTACCATCGTGATGACAAATTGGCAATATGCTGAATAAAACTAGCTAGTATTGTCTAATTTAGGATTTAGTATTCAATATTTAAAGTTGAGAAAATTTTGGAAATTAACATTGTATAATTAATATTATAGTTAATATTTAATATTATAATTTTGTTAGAGAATCAAGAGAGGTATAGTCAACAACAAGCCAACAAGTATATTTAAACTACACTCTATACTAATTAATTGTCATTAATTATTAATTATTTAAATTTTATCTTTTAAAAATATAAAATTAATTATTATTAATTACCTCTTTTTACTCTAATTTATCTTTTATCATTTATTACGCAAACTCTAATTTCTCTTTAAAAAAAACCTCCAAACTCCAAAAAAAAAAAACCGAAACATAATAAAGAATCATCCAAATCCTAAGGAAAAAAACATACCAAACATAGAAAAAAGAATCATCCAAATCCTAAGAAAAAAACACAAAACATAGGAAAAAGAATCATCCAAAACTAATAAAAAGAATCATCCGAAATTTAGAAAAAAAAATATAAAAAACTAGTTAAAAGAATCATTGAAAACCAAATAGGAGATGAGAAGAAGAAGAGCCATAGGGTGACCGGCGACGACATCTTGGACGGTGTTGCGTGTATGATGGGAGACTCGTGGTGGCGCGTTGCGAGGAGGAAGCCACGGAAGCCGCGCATCGCGAGTGGGAATCGCTATGAATCGGAATAGTTGATCGCGCGTCGTGAATGGGGACCGGCGGTGGCTGCATCACAACGGATGGGGGCCGTGGCGGTGCAGATGCGTCGGGACGGTAGGCGATGGCGTCAACGAAAGAAGGACTGCGACAGGACGCGTGGCAGAGGCCGCGCAGCGCTATGAAAGACGCGACGGTGGTCGGTGGACGGCGGCGTCGAAAATGTGTGGAGACGGTGGGTTTAAAGAGGGAGAGATTTGACTATTCTCAAATGAATGGAAAGGGATTAGGTTTTTTATGGGTTGTTTTTAGAGTAAAGTATCGTTTTTGTCCCTAACGTTTGGGGTAAGTCCCAAAGTTGTCCCTAACGTTTCAATCGTCCTATTTAAGTCCCTAACGTTTCAAAATTGACTCAATATTGTCCTGCCGCTAGGAATCCGTTAATAGAATTGACGACGGGACAAAATTGAAACGATTTTGAAACGTTAGGGACTTAAATAGAACGAAAACGTTGGGGACGAAAATAATACATAGAAATAAATTTTAGTTTTATCCTTCAATAATATCAATTTTTTTTACTGTACATAGTATTCAATTATTTTTTAATCACATCTAAGTAAATTACACTTAATCATCATATTACTTTCATTCTAAATAAATTTATTTTTTATAATTTTACACTTAAAGTTATAAATTAATATAAAAATATAAAAAAAATTATTTAGAATGAAAATAATGTGATTAAGTATAATTTACTTAGATGTGATTAAAAAATAATTGAATATTATGTACAGTAAAAAATTGATATTATTGAAGGATAAAATTAAAATTTATTTTTATGTATCGTTTTTATCCCCAACGTTTTCGTTCTATTTAGGTCCCTAACGTTTCAAAATTGTCTCAATTTTGTCCCGCCGTCAATTCTGTTAACGGATCCCTAATTGCAGGATAACATTGAACCAATTTTGAAACGTTAGGAACTTAAATAGGATGATTGAAACGTTAGGGACAACTTTAGAATTTACTCCAAACGTTGAGGACAAAAACAATATTTTACTCGTTGTTTTTATTGTGTATTATAAATGTGATTAGAATAAATATAGAAAGAATCTTTTTAATTTTGAATTTTGATTTTAAAATTTTTATTTATTTATAAAATTTAAATTATAATAGAGTTGGCTTATGTTAACTTATAGGGAAGTTGTTTCTCTGTACTTTTCCTTAATATTAAAAAAAAAAATCCTTAAAACTAACATTATATAACCAATGTTATAGTGAACATGCAAGATAACAAAAAAAATATATCTAAAAATTTTGAGAATGAGAAAATTCAAGACTTAATTAAAAAAATTTAAAATTTAAACCCAATAAAAATTCGTTTTTAATAGGCTTCATATTAAATTTGTTTGACAACTTATCATAATATTGGCTGAAATTGACTACTACAATGTTGATTTTCTAATATTACTCTAAAAAAAATATTCAAAATTTTAAAAATATAAATATATAAAATTTTGTTAGAAAAAAATATCTGAACTTTTTTTGGATTAAAAAAACATCTGAAATTTTTTTTGGATTGTAATATATATAGGTTGGGTTAAATCTTAATCATCTGAAATTTAAACTCAACAAAAGTTATGTTTAGTGTTGGTTGGTCTTTTTGAGTTACAAAAATATTTTTTTAAAAAAAATAAAATATTTTTATTCAATTTTAAATTTATTTAAATGTATATTTTTAAAAAGCTATTTTAATTAAAGAAATAAATTATTTTTTAAAATTAATAATACCTTACTTTTAAAAAATAAAAACAAAAAATATTTTTAATAATTAAAAACCTTTTTTAAAAAATTTATCTAAATATAAAAAAATATTTGTTTATGAAAAAAAATATCTTAAAAAAAATAATAATAAATAATTTTTTCAAAAGCTAATCCGAACTAATCTTTAATGGGTTTTGCAGCATGTTGATTGTTGAGTCATAATAAGTAACAATCTAGTGGCCCATGACTGAAAGCCCAAAGGGGGTTGTTGAGCCCATATAGCCATGAGTGGGAATCTCTGTACAATACATATAATGAGTGCTCATTGCTCAATGATGGAGAGTGCAAAGCAACTAGTACTAGTAGCAACCAAAGATGCCCACTTCCCAAAAAGTAGTGTGTTGATTTCCCAAAGAAAATAAAAAGATACTTGCTCAATTGCTGACTTGCCAATTCCTTATAAGTTGCTTTTAATTTATTGCTTTGCAATTGCACCTATGGACCGACAATTTATTTTGGAGGTTCTAATTTTAGTTTTATTTTACGAGAAAGTATAGATAGCTAATGGAATATCTGTACAGCGTGTATAATAGAGGTTTAGAAATGTTCGATTCAGTATTAGAGATATAATCATTAGTGTTATCTTTTTCTATCAGCTTAAACTTTTGGGATGGGTAATTTCAAGACATGGTATCAGAGCTGTAAATCTAAAAGGTCAAGAGTTTGATCCTTGGTTAATCCCAAAATCAGCTTAAACTTTTGGAATGAGTGGTTTCATGACATGAGATGTATCCGAATGGTTATTTTGGATAGTATGGGTAATGTTTATTTTTACATATTGTACAAATATTCTATTGGCTCCTTGGCGAGATTCTTATTTTATATTTTACCCTCTTAAAAGGAAAAAAAATAATTGGTAATGCTCTTTGTGAGGAATTTGAATAGACAAGCAATGGTGATGGATAATTCTTCTCTATCTATATATTCCTTCAATTAAATACTGCGGAATGTTTTTAAGACAATTTCAAAAGATTTTATGTGCAAAAATGTTAACGATGTTTATATACCACACACATTCTCATCATCAACAGCTATGTTTTCATGCCGCGGATGGCCGCGTCCCAACACATTATTATGCCAAAATATTCTGAAAAGAAATTAAAGTGCTTCATCAAAAACAGTTAATCAAATAATAGGAGTTGAATTATTCATTTTTACAAACTTGTGTAGCTAGTTGATATAACTCTTAACTGCAAGTTTGAGTCACGAAGGAATTAGATACTATTTGTAAACGATAGATACTGTGTAAAAATAAATCAAGCTATAGAATATATAAACAGAATTTATGCTAAAACTGTGATATATAATGGTAATATAATAAAAATAGTAGGATTATTTGTTAACACCTTCAACATGATTGAATTTAAGACTTTTATATCGAAAAAATGGTAAAATCAATTTTTTTTCTCAAATCTTCTTAAATATTAGTCACTAAATAAGTATTTGTACTCGTATTTATACATATTAATTTACATAATTTTGCAATTGAATGATTAGTAATTTCAAATAATTAAACCTGTTGTTTATATCCTGACCTAAAACTTCAAGCCAGGTTCAATCAAGTTAAAGGGCCCCATCTAGAAGATTAGCTTCCACCGCCTGTCCGACCTCCTTTAAGAGGTCGGGTTCAACGTAGGTAAGCAACCAACGCCTATCCAAACGAGTAACCGCCTCTCCCAAATCTCTCACCCACTTTTAGAAGAGAAATCTTAACAACCCTAAGATAAATGGGCGGTTATCCACCATCAAAGGTGGAACTACTTTAATGGTGGTTATTGGCTCATTACCTATAAATACATTGACACCCCTCAAGTATACTTAAGTTCCAATACTTTAAACTTGTTTAACCCCTTGCTAATTTAGGCATCGAAGTGTCTTGTAGGTACCACCCCCCACCTATTCAAACATACACGTATAACTCGGACAGCGGCTCCCAAGCGTGGATAAGTCGGAGACCACCATCCTTCAGCATTTGGAACTCTCATTTGAGCCCAACCATCCGATTTTAGGTAAACCCCGGAACACCTGTCATAGTAAAATTATTAAGCATGTAATAGATAAATAATCAACTTTTTACATAATATAATAAAAAAGTTATAAAATATTAAGAATTTAATTTTGATACACTGATAGTGTAAAGTATTTTACACAGTCGTGCAATCACATCCGTTCTTTTAAATGACTATTCACACGGTCAATGTGAAAGGTAGTTATTTTTACTTATATGACATTATGTAATTGAATGCAAGTGTAAAACTACTTTACACTATCTTTACATCAAAATTAAATTCAAATATTAAATACATATTTTTATTAATTAGTAGCTAATTTTTAATATAAAAATAATATTATCAACTATTTATCGCATCAATATGGCATGATCGGACTAGTGTAGAATAACATTGAAATATAAAATAGACATTAAAAATGAATTAAACTATGTCAATGTGTTATAGCTCAAATGGCATAGTCTCCCCATACTTATCTAAGATGTCGCAGGTTCGAGTCTCCCTATTTTTGATAAAAAAAAAATTAAGATACATATGTTATTTATATACAAAAATATAATGATTGATTTTGGTAATTAATTTTAATGTTATATTATATTTTTTATTTTAATTATCTAGTATTCTCAAATTAAAAAAAAAAAAGCAAAATTACATAATTTTGTTTTCTCATTAACTTCTATGGGCTAAGAATAACGTTGATAATTGAAGTCAATCACGTATATTATATATATAGACTGCGGAATATTGAAAAGATTATATTATACTAGAGCAGCCTCCCGTGCTTTGCACGGGCAAGATATGTTGATATTCAACGTGGCAGTAATTGAATAGATTGAACTTTATCTATTAAATTCATAATTCATGGATGAAAAATTGTAAAATATTTGGTCATTGTTTCAACCTAAGTTACGAAAGACTTTTCTGTATATAATATTTATCGTTGCATTGGGAAGTACAGATGAATGATTTTGAATCAAAACTTTCAACTCTTTCTTAGATTTTACTTGTGACAAAACAACATACAATTACCCATGGGTAAAAACTGGCCTAGGTAGGTACAATCCAACTGCGCTTAACGTTTGTTCTTGTGACTTATTAATAGTCATAGCAAAAAAAATGATAATTGGAAACTGTCTATGCTGAAATCTGAACGGAAGAGTCTGGTGGGTAGGTATCATGTTCATGTGCGGAATTAGTACCACCTTCTCAATTTTATCTTCAGTCAACGTCATACATTCAATTACATGAGTGCCTAGCCTTCTTATCTTTAGCCTTGTTCCGTTACATAACCCACTTGATTGATCAATGTTACGCAAAAGCATATCAGACATGTCTTCTTTCAATGTTAGTTGGTTGGAGGTAGCTCGGAGCAATTAATGACATTTAGGACATCTGGAGTTAGTGTTTCTAACTCAGATTCCATGTTCCCTTCCTCAATGCACAACGTATTAGAACTAAGATAAGTTTTTTCTTCGCCACTTAATTGTTGCATTATATATGCATTGGCCACTTAGTCCGCTGCCTCCCTCCCTCTTAGCAACGTCGTCTTTGATTTTCAAACCTCTTCTTGGCTTGCCGTAATGCTTCTATCACAGTTTCAAATATCGGTCTCATCATCTACTCGTCTGGAGCTGTCGTCAATTTTTGGATTCTGCTCCAGGCACGCCATTATGAATGGTGTTGCTTAACTGGTGTTACATCCGCCTACGCCACTTGCAGGATTTAGTACCTTCGATCTGTTCAGTTGATTTGTGCATTCACATCTCTTCTGCTACGGCTGCTGCCTTCGCTTTTGGTCTGTTCTGTGGACGTATCTCTTCTGTTGCTTTGCACTGCTATGACAATCTTTTACCACCTTCTCTCATAACTACAATGTATCTTTATCTAATTCGGTTGGTTTGTTTATTTTGTTGGGTATTCATACTGTTGTTCATATTACTAAGTTTTAAGATGAGAAGATGAGAGAAAGAGAAAATCAGAAAGGTTTTGTGGAGGGAAAAGGGTGCAATAATCAAGCATTTAAAAACTTTAAAAAGCTTGAACAATTGTCATTTTCACTCTTTGTGGATAACCTACCTCTAAGGGTGAACACATAGTGGTTATTGGAGGTGTTTAGTAGAGAGGTCCAAGTAGTGGAAGTTTATCTATCAAGAAAATATGAGGAAAAATTCTTTTAATTTTTCCTTTGTGAGATATGCCTACAAGAACCATGCTCATAGAGCAATACACAAGTTTGACGGTTGGAATGTGGATGGAGTACAACTAATGGTTTTGGAAGCAAAGTATGGGAGGGAAAAGATGTAGAATGGCAAGAAGATAACCAACAAAGATCGGCACAAGGAGAGGTGAAATATCAAAACTCGGACAAAGTGAAGGTTGGTGTGAAAAGCGATGAAAGATCTTTTATGAATATTTTAATGAGTAATGACAACATGGAAAGCACTCAGATAGAACAGAAAGATGGAAAAGGAATTAGCGAAAGCTCGAAGTAATCAAAGGAGTGGTCGACATGGGTATGACAGAAAAGTTGAATAGAAGCTTAGTTGGAGAATTAACTGAAATCATTCCAATCCTCTTTAAAGACTGGTACCCTTTGGTGGAGGTCAAATCTTTAGAGTCCTTTAAGATGTTAATGACTTTTGAATCAATTGAGGAGAAGTAAGAAACTAGTCTAAAATGGAAGCAAATAGGTCTAGGAGAGCATGGATTGAAATTTATGGGATGTCGTTACAAGCATGGAATGAACAAAATGTTCACCGTGTTGCTACAGTTTAGGGCTCGGTACTATTTTTGGAAGAAAGATCAATGCACGGAGCAAATTATAGCTCTATCAAAGCAGTTGTTGACACGACGTGGCTGCCTCCAATCCATGATATTGTTCAACTTGATCTAGATGGTGATATTTTTGAGATCTTTGTTAGAGAAGTATCTATGGAAGACATTAACTCCAAAAATCATATGTATGGTGAAGTTAATATCCCGGTAAGAAAAGAAAATAAGGTGGTGAAGAGTGACGAAACTAGTGACGTACAACTTATCTTGTCTCGAGTGGACGCTCATGATGGAGGAAAAAAAATTCCTAGACATCCAAGAAATAGAATTTATGAACAACAGTGAGTTTTCAAGCTCAATCAAATGCATATTTGATCATGGAAATTCTGAAGAGGCGATAAAGGATACTCAATTGGGCTTAAGGGGTGGTCGAAGCCATGATATTCAGTTTTGTCGTGTGAGTATAGAAAGGGATTTGAAAAGAAAGGAAAAATAACATCAAAAAAGCCAATTCGCAAAAAGGGAAAAGAAAACGGTAAACCAAAAGTGAGAGGAAGACAGGAGAACAAGACATTGGACATGCTTAGTAGAAAAAAGAGAAGCTTAAAAAGTAAAAAATTAGTAAAACGTAGTTTGACTAGTAACATTAAGAAAGATAAAAAAGATGTGGAGAGTGATTAAGAAATATCTAACGGATCGGGGAAGGACGACACCGATAAGGAAACGATCAAAATGTGGAAAGTTGGACCTGATCTGGATCTAACGTGCAGTGATGAGAAAATCTCCTGAGAGATATTGAAGATAGGAACTGTACTGAAAAAGAATATGGTACAATAAAAAAAGCGAGAAAGAATTAATTAAAGGGGTTAGGTGTATAGGTTTTGTTGTGTGTCATTTGGGAGTTCTTTGTGTTTATTTTGATTGATTCTTGTTTCTTGGATCTTTATCTTACTGTAGGGGGTCGAGAGTGTTTGATTTATCGAGCAAAAATGAGTATTGGAATTGAGTATTTATTCTTGTGTGATTTTGTTGTCTATTGTATTAGTTATTGCAAAAGATTTGGTGTAATGCCTTAATATTGGAAATGAGGATGTTTTGCAAAATTCTGGCGGCAGTACAATTCGCAGAGGGGTAGATTCTGGCTGACACATTCATGAAGACAATACGTAAAGGGTGAATTCTATTTTTTTAATATTTATATAACAATACGCAGAAAGTGTATTGTGTTATTTAATATTAAAGTGACAATACACAGATTGCGAATTGCAAAGACACAGACTGCGTATTGTGAATTCACAGATTGCATATTGTCGTTTCCTAAATAAAAAATTATAATTGAAGTATTATAAAAGGAGAAACGGTATTAGGTTGATTGAGTGTGAGAGTGTTTTATTTTTTTGAGAATGTAAGAGTATAAAAATGGAGAGAGGTATTAGTTTGAAAATATATTATAATGGTCAAATCTTTTCCCAAACATCTGAGGGTGTGAGTTTTGTTTGTGAGAATCCACGTGATATTGTTATTCCTTTTGCAATAACATATGAGAAATTTAAAAGTATACTTTGTTAATGTGGTGATAATCAAGTATTAAAGAGAGTCATAAATATTTTGTATAGACAACCTGTTTTAGTGTTTCGTGGTTTCGTTCAGTTTCAAATAGTGCATGTGGTTGACGAAGGAAGTATGCAAGGGATGTTTTCGATCTACCAACAAACACAAGTGTCCGTTCTTGAGTTGTATATGTTGAGTTTGAAGAATTAGTTGAGGTTGATTTACCAGAGGCTAACATCGACTGGACAGTTTATAACACTGAAAGCGAAGAGGAATTTGAGGGCACTTACCATATTGTTGGTCCAACTGAAAAAGTGGGTGAAGATGATATAATAGTTGAGTCTAACATAGCAGATGTGGAAAATGCACTGGTGAGCCAACATCCATCTAGAAAGCCTTCTTTCATTAGCGCTTTGGATGTAGACGCTATGAATGCACCAGAATTTTCTGAGTATATCAATTCAAGTAAGCAGTTATTATTATTATTATTGAATCATAAAGCAATAGTTAGAATTATTTCTTGTTGTTATTACTGTAGATCCTGTTGTTGTTACGGACGGTGAATTTGTTGTTGGCATGGAATTTAGTTCTAGAGAGACTGTTATTGCAGCAATTAAAGATTATACCATTCGTAGGCGAGTGGATTACCAGGTGTGTGAATTTGAGCCAACCACTTTTTATGCTAAGTGTGTACAATACGAAACAAGTTGCGATTGGCTTATTAGGGCTAGTCTTATTAAGAGAATGTTTTGTTGGGTTATAAGGCGATACAATGGTAGTCACACATGCACCAGAACTAGAATTTCTCAAGATCATGCCAAGCTAAATTCAGACATGATTGCAGAGGTGATAAAGCCATTGGTTGAAGCTGATCCATCTTGGAAAGTGAAATCTGTGATTGCTGAAATGCAGTCAAAATTAAATTATACGACAAGTTACCGCAAAGCATGGTTCGCCAAGTAAAAGGCAATTGCGAACCTTTTTGGTGGTTGGGAAGCTTCTTATGAAGCTTTGTCGTCGTGGTTTGAAGCAATGGTACAAAAAGATCCATTAGTAGCAGTCGAGATTGAAACTGCACCAGCATACCATAGGGATGAGGTAGTCCAGGATGTTAGGATACTGACACGGGTATTTTGGAGCTTTTATCCTTGCATCAGAGTATTTAGGAGCTGCAAGCCAATCGTACATGTAGATGAGACACATCTATACGGGAAATATAAAGGAGCTCTATTAGTTGCAGTTTCTCAGGATGGCAATGGCAATATTGTGCTGCTTGCATTTGCCGTTGTTGAGGGTGAGATTTCTGATGCATGACACTTCTTTCTTACTCATTTACGCACACATGTGGTGACTCGAGATGGTATTGGGCTTATCTCTGATCGTCACGACTCTATTACCTCAGCAATAGCTCGTAGTAATGGATCATGGGAACCTCCAAGAGCTATCCGAATGTTGTGTTAGGCACATAGCATCCAACTTTTTGAGAAATTTCAAGGCACTGTATTTAAAGAAGCTAATAGTCAACATGGGTACGTAAATTATTGTGAAATAACGGCGTATTTGTTTTTACAAGGCATATAGCATCCATTTTATTGATTTTGTTTTCTTGGTTATTTACAGGCTATTGTAGGATTGTGCGTAAATTTAATTTGTAGTATGCAAGACTGCGTGAATGTGGTGAGGCTTACACGCGATGGCTTGATCGAATCCCACGACAGCAATTTGCTTTGGCATTTGATAATGGATACCGTTGGGGTCATATGACCACAAACCTAGTAGAGTGTATCAACGGAGTATTGAAGGGAGTGTGAAATCTTCCTATCACATCACTTGTAAAGGCAACTTTTTATAGACTAAATGAGTTGTTCACTAGGAAGAGGGCTGAGGCTAACGTTCGAAGGAATGCAGGACATGTATTTTCTGAATATGCTAGCAACAAACTACAATCAAATCAGCAAGCAGCAGGAAACATCCAGGTTAACCTATTTGACAGGCAAAATGAGATCTTTAAGGTATGTGTGATTAGGGGTGGCAATGGGTAGGGTAGGGTAGGGTTTGGAGTCAACCCTAACCCTACCCGCGGATTGAGATTTTTATATAAACTCAACCCTACCCTACCCGCGGGTTGAGAATATCTCAACCCTAACCCTACCCGCTCTTAACCCGCGGGTACCCGACCCTACCCGCGGGTTACAAAAAAAATGCAATGTTATTATATAATTTGATGATAATTTAAAATAGAACTGACTTTTATGTAAAAAAAAGTTTATTAAATTATCAATTAATGATTTTCTTTTAATGACTAAAGATCTTTTGTATTTAGTGAGAAGTCTTTAGTTCAATATCCACTTAAAATATATTTTTATATAAGTATATAACATATACATATATAGGGTGCGGGTTGGTCGGGTAGGGTTGAGGCTCAACCCGCACCCTACCCGACCCGCACGAATACCCTACCCGCACCCTACCCTACCCGCTGCGGATCGGGTTGGCAACCCTACCCGACCGGGTGGGGTCGGGTTGGGTACCCGCGGGTAGGGTACATATTGCCACCCCTATGTGTGATGCCCAGTGGTATCGAGTATGCGGTGAATCTCCGTCAACGGTATTGTGATTGTGGTGAGTTTCAGACAGATCGAATCCCTTGTCACCATGTCTTTGTGTGTTGTGCGAACCAATGACTTGATTGGAAACAATACGTTCATGAGGTATATAGGATGGATGAGATAAAAAAAAAAGGTGTATAGAGCACGGTTTAAGCCATTAGGAAATCCAGCAACATGGCCGGTGTATCAAGGGCCAAGACATATACCTAATCCGCACTTAAAGCGGGTTTCCAAAGGGCGTCCCAAAATAACCTGCTTCTTGAATGAAATGGATATGCGTGATATGCGTGGTCCTAGGTGTTACAGGATTTGTGGAGGCGAGGGCCACAGTCGAAGTAGATGCTCTCATTGTGCAGGGTCTAGTGCTGGTGGATCTGCACCTATGTCTTAGTGTATTTGGTTTTTCCTTCATTAGGAATTGGATTTAAATACTACTTCATCAATTGTATTAAATACTACTTTATGAAATCCCTGTGTACTCGAATCTGATGTGAATTTATAAAAATTCATAACAATTACAATAGCAGTCTTAAATTAATAGATAAATAACAATTATTTGCTAAATGTCTTTTTCCCAAATTTAGTACATTTTTTAACTGCCTTCTTGATTGTGGAAGGGGTAGATCTACTTGCATTTCTACGTGTTGGGTCAATCCTCAGATTATACCCTTTTGCCATGAATATCTGGAGTATCCGCCCTATCCACACTTTCCACACCACCTATATGACATAAAAAACCACAATAATAAATATATCACAAGAAAACACTAATATACCACGATAACGAATACACTAATATATCACAATAACGAATACAAAAATATATCACAATCATACACTAATATACCACAATAATAAATACAATAGTATATTATTACCTGCATCGTCATCACCATCGCTGTCACCGTCACTATCATCCTCGCCATCATTATCATCCTTCGCCATTGGCGCCTGCACCTGAATAAAATCAACAGCATTACTAAAACCAATCTCTCTGGCGACACTCTAGATCGAATCACTCTGAATCGAGTCAATAGACCTTCTAGCTACAGAGCGTGGAGAGGGGATACGACGTTGTAGTCGCGAATCAACAGATGACCGACCCGAAACAATTTGAGGCGATTGTCTACTATACTGCAGAGCCTGCTCGTTAATTTCAGGAGGTTGCGGCTGAAATTGTTGCACTTGCAGTTGAGGGTCTAACAACTCATTTACCAATTGCGATGTGTCTGTTTCAGGTACCCACCGATACAACTGACGATTTGAAGATTGCTCAGCTGTGTCCCTCTGTTGTGACATAGCGGGTCGATAATATGCTTGATATGGCGGCATCTGTAATGAATGTGAGTCATGGAATAATTGATTAAAGAATGAGACTCTAGGCTCAGTGTACGGTTGTGTGTACGGGTATTGGTATCGGTGCATGATAGGTTGTGGCTGTGGCTGTGGCTGTGGAACATAACCAGTTAAACGCAGGTGAGCCCCATATTCGTCATTATACCATTGCATATATGCTTCAGATGCTTGATAGTGCACTACGGGATCACCAACCAGAACGGAGGTCAAACGGTCTCATAATGTATGCATAATGCTCATCTCTCCAATCTTTGTTCTTTAGTCCCGTCAGGACCACATTGTGAGCTTCTGCAAGCATCATAGGTTCACTAGGAACTTCCTACTGTAAACCAAATTGTCTTTTGACCCTATCTGATACATGCCATTCAATGTACTCCATGCAAGTTTGACACCACTTCCTTTGTGATCAGCTGCAGTAGGTACTGTTGCAAATTGTATCATGAATTCATTTTTAAGGCTACTACTACTGCTATTTGTAAATCCTGACACCGGTAAACCATCCGTGAGGAGTCCAAAAATCATTGCAACATTTTCCAAGGTAATCGTGCATTCACCGTGTGGAAGGTGGAATGTGTGAGTTTCCGGGCGCCACCGTTCAATCAAGGCATTGATAAGTGCATTGTGCAAAGTAAGTTTTCCTAGTATCTGAGATATGTGATAAAATTCACTATCCCATAACTCGATTTCAATTCGGGGATTATACACATCTTGGTGGAGATATCTTGATCCCAAATCTCTTGAATTCTGACACAAATTGAAAAATATAATGAGTATCAAAAACAACAACAACAACAATAAGAACAATAATAATAACAATAATAATAATAAATGAACGAAGATAAAAAATAATTACATATGGTGGACGATCAAGATATTCAACAATATGATCTTTAGGACGCGTAATGTCACGAACCATATTCTGCGTTTATTTTTTTCTGAAAAAAAATATATTATATAAACTTTATTAAATCTGAATTTAAATATTCATATTTAAATTAAATTTGAATTTAAAAAATTAACTCTTATTTAAATTTATTATATTTAGATATTTATAAAAAATATAAAATATGTTTAATATGTTTAAAATATATTTAAATTCAAAAATATTTGAAATCAAACTTAAATATATATTTAAATATATATTAAATTAACAATTAAAAATATTTTTAATTTTAAATATATATTTAAATTATAAATATATTCAAATTCAAACTTAGATATATAGTTAAATTCGAAACATATTTAATTTATATCTAAATTCAAATTATAAATATATATTTATTCAAATTTAAATAAATACCAGAAACCAAAATGTAATTAAAGACATTTAAATATGTATTTAATTTCAAAAAATATTTAATTTTAAATTATATATATGTATTTTTATATATTTAAATTTTATTCAAATTTAAATTTAAATATTTAATTAAAACTAAAATATATTTAAAGTTAGATTTAAAGTCCGATTTAAATATAGATGTAAATTTAAAATATATTTAAATTCAAATTTAAATTTATAATTAAAACCAAAATAAATTTAAAGTCAAATTTAAATATATATTTAAATTTAAAATATATTTAAATATGTTTAAATTTAAATTTAATTTTATAAACAAACCTGAAATATAGTAACCTCAAATTTACTTATATATGTAAATTCGAAATATATTTAAATTCAAATATCAATATAAAATTAAAACTGAAATATATTTAAATATCTATTTAAATTTAAAATTTTTAAAATATAAATTAAAATCACAATTATATTTTATTTTTAGATTTAAATAACTTAAATAAAAAATTATATTTAAATTTAAAATATATTTAATACTAATCATTAATTAACATCATCATCATTCATCTAAATATATAATAAAGGTATAATCTTTATTTATATTTTTTTCACTACTAATAAATAAATACTATTCAATTTAAATAACAACTATACATATTATTATCACATTATTTCTATTTCAGATTTAAAAAAATGCACAATTAATCTACTAATTATATTAGTAATATTAAAATAACTTACTTATTAATTTTTGAAAAAAAAAAAGTTTGGCAAATGAAGATGGAAGTCAGGTGTAGGAGAAACTATGAAAAGATGGAACTAAGAAAGCATTGAAGAGTAGAAGGAAAGGAAATCGAGTGTGTGAAACTGTCGTTGTGTCTCTAAGAGTGTATGCAAATTGGAAAAGGTGTATGCAAATTAGAGAGAAAGACAGTAATTATTCACCTTATTTACGGGTTTCTAGGGGTTCAACGCGTGTCGACCATGCACGCAATACGCGTTTTGCATATTGTTAGAGGAATACACACTTTACGTATTGTGCTTCTCGAAGAACACGCCCGCAGACCCCCATTAAACACCAACTTTTCTAATATCTTCGTAAATCTCACTTTCTTCATCAATAATAAAATAAAAAATTCTTGTAAATACGGTGTGTTTTTTCTCTTCTTTGAAGTCGACCACCGTAAAAAATAAAAAGGTACATTTTGGATACAAGAATAAGTGTTATAATGAAGAAGAGTCTACTTGTAATCATATTTAGCTTATGCTTGGTCATAGAATAAATTTGTAAAAGTTATAACCGTAATATCTGTCAAATTATTCCTCTCTTTTATGGGTATGCATGCATAAATTCATATTTTATTGGGTTAATTACTAATTCAATATTTTAAAAATTTAGCCGTTGACAAAAAAAATTTCTAAAAAATATTATCGACAAAACAGTTATCAAATGATTTGAAAATACAAGCAAAAAAACTAATAAATATTATATTTTTTATAAATAACAAAAAGATTTTTATATTTAACAATCAGCTTATTCATTATATCTAAATTTTTGTGATAACATTTGAATAAATATTTAGAAGGTGCATACAAAAAATTTGGAATAAAATTTGATCTCTAGATTTTTTTAATGTGGTCATTCACAATAAATTTTTTTGAAAAAAATTATTTGCTAAAAAATTACAAAATTTTAAAGATAAAAAGATTTCTTTTAATAATGATTCTAAAAATTTATATCAAAATTTAATCTCTAAAATAATTTTTTAGAATATATATTTAATATCTAATTCTTTTTGTCATTTTTTTAAATTTTTTAAAAATTTATTTATTAATATTTTTTGGAGTCCGTTTGTTAGCTATGTAAATTTTTTAATATCATTTTGATAATTTACTTTTTTTTAATAGATGTATTTTATATTAGTAATAAACAGGGACGGACCCAGGGTATATAGGAGGGGGGCACTTGCCCCACTAAAATAAAAAAAAATTATATATATATATATTTGTTCTTGATATAATTACATTTTTTGCCCCCATAAAAATTTATAAAATTTTGTCTTCAGATTTATGTTATAAATATTTTTTTATTAAATTAAATATATAACAATATTATTTTGTTAAATTTGATTTAATATAAAAATAAAAAATAAGTAAATAAATTAACTCAATAAAAAATTAATAAATAGTGTTAATATAATTTTTAAAACTAATTAATTACTTAATTACCCAACTAAAATTTAGTTTTCTAAATATAAGTAAAATTATTAATTTTTTTTCTTCAAAAATGAGTTGAAATAAGAAAAAATAATATCTATTTATTAATTAATATTTTATATTTTAAAATTATATAATACTTTTTAATTTTATCTCTTAAATAATCTTACTTGCAACAAGTATTTTATGTCATAAATATTATAACAAATAAATTTTCTAATCCAATGGATGGTAATTAATATTTGAAAATTATAATGAGTAGTAGAATAATTGTTTAAAAGTATAGAAGTTAATTTTGATATGTTAAAATATGTATATTTTTTCATAGTCATTTAATTATATTTATTCTTTTAGATAACTATTTAGGTGATAAATGTAAAAAAAATATATTTTTTAATTATAATACATAATTAAATAGATACATAAAATCTTTAATCTGATAGTGTATTAAAATTAAATTAAAAAATATATAAAAAATGTAATTATTTAAAAAAATAAAAATAATTATAAATTGAGTTTCTATTATTTTATATAAATATACTTTTTATATACAGGTTTTTTTGGTATTTACTATTTATATATAAATTTAGTTTCAAATTATAAATACTAGTGTATTAATAAGTGCTAACGTGCCAACTAATTCACTCTTTTTTTATTAAATATGTATAAAAATAAATAAAAGTAAAGTTAGTTAGAATGACGAGTTATTTAAAATTTAATTAAGATGTTTTAAGTTTAAAATGACAAGTTAATTAACTAGATATTTTTGCCCCCACTCCTAAAATTTTTTGAGTCCGTCACGGGTAATAAATGATGAGCATGAATATATATTACTAGTGATGATGATAGCATCGAGCTTAAACAAATTTATTTTATTTTTGGTCAGAATAATATAGAACAACAGTGATGGAATACATGGCATTCTAAGGCTCTTGTGCTGTCTTATCAAATTATTTGTTTCGCATAGGATAAGTTGGGATAAATCTTTTCGGTGAGAAGCACACTGATGAATATATATACGGGTTTTAATTTAGTTCCTCCCATAATGGGTATTGCTGTTTATGGTGGACTTTAATTTAGTTTAAATTTCTAAAAATCAATGGAACGAAATTAGTTATATGGTAATATATTTGGAATCATATCGACATACTAGGCAAAAAGGCTCAATATTTACTGCTTTCATTGGACTACCAATGATAAAATTTATTGTAGTATATGTTTTTGGTTCAGTGTGGACCAAATCATTCCATCCACACAAACAAGAACAAGAAACTAAATCATTCCATCCACACACATGACTAAATCTTTAAAGTGTGGCGAGGTTTTGTATCGGTGTTCTATTTGTTGGTCTCATATAGCCACATTTCAAGTTCGATTTTCAGTTGTAGCTGGGTGTGATAGAATCTAAATTGTGTGTGTGAGTGTGATGTGCATGAGTGATAAATACTTAGGATTGGGAGCTGTCCAATCTATCGACAAAAAAAAAAGTAATTTTTTTTATATTCGATTCGTGTATCTATTGTATTCTTGAATTTTCAATTTCACCATTTTAGATCTCGAAATTAAATTCCAAACTCAATACTATTTTTTAGGTTCATTTCCGACATAATTCAACAGTTGAGATGATGAACTAGCACAATCACTACTACGCTAGATGTGCCATAGGACGTTGTTTAGGGTATTAGTACTTAGTGAGACAAAAATGTCACCGTTTTACATAAATGAAGGAAACAAAACATTGGAAACATGTGTGTTTTGATTGTTCACAATTCTTCTCCTTCTTTTCTTCAACACTCAACACTTTGTCTTTGTCTTCTTCTAACAATGGTGAAAGCTTGTGGTGGTATGGTTTGCGAATTCGACAATTTTGTGGAACTGCTAGTGTCGTCATTAAGTTCATTGTGTTCGTACAAAGAAGAGACTATTGTTGTCATCGAGATCACTATATAGTATAGTTATTTTTTTATTTTTATTTTTTATTTTTTATTTTTTATTTTTTATTTTTATTTTTGGTAATCATAGATGATTCAAGGGTTTAGTTAGTTTTCTTTTTGTATGTGGTTGGGATATTTTTATTGTTATTGAAGGATTAGGATTTCAAATGTTCTTCTATTAGGGTGGAATTTTAAAAATGCTTTAATCTTTGCACTAAACATGATATGTAAAATGTTGAATTTCGGTTTTAGTCATGCTCATTAAATTAAGTTGTACAATCTTTATTTTTAATGTAGATGGAAATTCTACTTAATATCATGTGCCTAACCACCTAAGGACGGGGCGGCATCTACAACCACACCAATTTGGCACCTTTTCAGGTCTGATTCGCGCTAATGTTCTTGTCCAGTTTTTGG
The DNA here is from genome assembly GCF_003086295.3 of Arachis hypogaea. Classification (NCBI taxonomy): domain Eukaryota; kingdom Viridiplantae; phylum Streptophyta; class Magnoliopsida; order Fabales; family Fabaceae; genus Arachis; species Arachis hypogaea. The sequence continues at coordinate 131,762,100 of NC_092052.1, read as the reverse complement.
TTGAAGACGAGTGGTTCGAGCTCCCTGTCGTGTGACTATCTCCCACCCCCTCCCCCCCCCCCACAATCATTTGGTACACTTTTGCAAAAAATTTGCTTACGACCAATACTAGAGTTGAAAGAAGAGTAAGAAAAATAGCAAATAGGGTACAAGAAGTAGAGGTACAAGAAGATGGGATTCTAGGTTTATAAATGCAAATAGGGATTACTGTGGAACATCATCACCACATTTTCACGTCTCCTAGCCATTATTAATGCTAAAGTGGCTGTGACTATGCCAGTTCATCATCTCAGCTGTTGAGTTATGCTGAAAATGGGTCTGAGAACTTTTATGAAGTCCAACGTTCAATCTTAAAGTTTAAAATGGTGCAATTAGAAACTCAAAAGTACAATTGGTATACGAGTCGAATTTAAAAAATCACTTTAAAAATTTAGTCCACATGATTGAATGAACCCAACAAAACATCCTCTCATTTAAAATAACTCCCACCTAAATATCTAATAACAACAAATGCCTTAACTACTCTATGCTACTAAGGTGAAACAGAACTCTAATGATTAATGAAGATCTATTGATAGGAGGAAAAAAAAAATATATTTAACCTCTCTAAATCTTGACTCATAGTATTATATCTCGTAAATTTTTAATACTTAGTTAAATTTATCAATCTTTTATTTATCAATTTATATATACTTTTATCGATAATGTTAGGAAGACAAAAAAAATAAGCTCAAATTTATCTTATTTAGTATTTTTAATTGTAACGACAATTAATAAATATTAAATAAGATAAATTTAAATTATTTTAACGATTTTTTTCCTCCCAAATATTATCATATTTTTATTTATTTGTTTATTTGTTTGTTTTTGTATTACACTACATACTCGCACACCCATACTCTCCTATGGATTCCTAGGTTCTATTTCCTGAGTTGGCCCATGTTTCGGATCATGTTACAATTTAGAATAATTACTTGATCAACCTAAGTCTCGATGCAAATATTTTTTTTTGTTTAATGGACTTATTATTTGACCAACTTATGTTAGTAATCAAGTTGTTGTTTTGTGCTATTTTTTTTTTTACAAATTTTGTTTTGCGTTCTAGGTTTTTGTTTATTTTGGACTTGCCTTTTAGGTTTGTTAAATGGACAATGTAGAGGTTGGCCTACGCATTTATTATTGGCCATACTGAATACTACTTTGGTTTTACATATTTTATTCAGTTTCACATGTGAAACGAGAGGCAAATCATGATGTAGCCCTTCTTATCTTAAGCCCCAAAAAGAACTCATATAGCCCATCTAATAGAAGTTTCATTTATGAATTTATTTTAATAAATAATACACTTTATTAAAATTTAAATGTGACAGCGTTTACACCTAATATGAATTGAATATTATCGCTCAACAACTCTATCTAATAGTTTTAGACATTGCATTCGAACTTTTCTTTCTTTAAGGTTTTTCTAAGAAGAATTTATTTCTTTATAATTAATGTCTACCTCATATAGAAACAACAAAGTAGACAATTAATAAGTACAAATTGAGGTCGATTTTTAGCTGTAACATTTCTTACTTCATACAGGTGCATGTGATAGTGACAGCCACAACTATACAACGATAATAGATCAGATAATATAAAATACACATCACAACATTACATTCAATAATTTAGAGATGCATGCATATGGTGGATTAGTCCTTTGACATTTTTATTGAGCGCATGTTAAAAGATTTCAATCATCAAAAAGTTCTTTTACTCCTTTTTGAGATGTTATCCTAATCACAACTCACTATAATCTTGTATTATTGTTTTTTTTTCCTCGTGGACTTCTACTATTCTAAGTTGGACAAAACATCATCTAATTGTTTCAAATTACTAGTACTTGTTTGATTTATAATTGGGTTTAGATAATGATAAAATTTCTAATGGCGAAAATTTTAAGGTTAATATAAAAATCAAAGGAGAAAATATTGTATGAAATTTCAAAAGTAATGGATGAAAAGGTACCCACCTTAAAAGTTAAAAAGGAGACTGATTTTGGATTAGTCAAAAACCATCATATGTATGATACATTGGGAATAGAAAATCAATTATTTGAACGATGGCATATATGATTCATACCCATGAAAAAAAAAAAAAAAAACAAAGGAACTTGCTTCTTTTTATTACAAGTATTAGGAGGTGACCTCTTACTAAGTTTTCCATCCCTAATAAAGTTTAAAAATACATGTTAAAGAAGTTCTAACTAATATATTTTACATACTATCTCCTAGGAAAATTTACATTATCATCTAATTAGTGTTTTTAATTCTCTTTCATGAACTAAAATTCTTCAACCTTTTGCATCTTAGCATGGATGATAGAGAAATTTTATTAGTAGTAAAGAATAGTTTTTATACTCATTATTGCAACTCATGCTAATAAACTCACTAATATTTTAAACCAACTAAAACTTCTCAGTGAGTCAGAAGAGTTACAAAAATGAGTACAAAAACTATTCTATTTGGCATTAGCTCTGATTTTGTTTTGAGTGCCATCTTTGTTTATAACAATTCCAACCAATTTACATGGCTCCGCATCTTCAAGCATTTGAACCACTGTTCTCATAGTAGGCCTCATAGCTGGAAGAGTTGCTGTGCATATAACTGCAGTTCTTAACACTTTGCAAGCTTCTTCTTTATACATCTCTGGAATTCTTGAATCCACAACACTCTTAAACATTTCTTTGTTCTGTGCTTTACTATGGACCCAGCTTACTATGTCTTTGTTTTCACCAAATTCTGCTTCAATTGGCCTTTTACCTGTCACTAGCTCCATCAACACAACTCCAAAACTGTACACGTCACTCTTCTCATTCACCTTATAAGTGTAGCCATATTCTGCACTAATTTAAAACATAAAAAATATTAACAAGTATTTATAATTAATAGATAAGAAAGAAGAACATAAAATTATGAACTAACTAACCAGGAGCAATATAACCATGTGTTCCAGCAATGACTTGAGTAGAATCCTTTGCAACGTTAGCTTGAACAATCTTAGCCAAACCAAAATCTGCAATCCGAGGCTTCAAGAACTCATCAAGCAAGATGTTACTGGACTTAACATCCCGATGAATAACAGGCCTCTCGCATGAGTGATGCAAGTACTCCAAGCCCTTGGCGGAGCCAACTGCAATCTCATATCTTATCTCCCAATCAAGCTCCATCTTCCCACCGGTGTGCAACTTATCCCACAAGCTTCCATTAGGCAAATACTCATACACCAAAAGACTAGAATCCTCACTTGTTATGCTACAATACAATTTCACCACATTCACATGCCTTATGGAGCTCAATGCCTGCACCTCTGCATCAAACTCCTTGGACTTCCTAGTGCGCTTTCCGGCCAGCATGGGCGTTCCACTGCCACTACCAGTACTCCAGGATCTCGACTTCTTCGTCCTCCAATCAACATCAGTATTCCATATATGCTTTACAGCGAGCTCTTTTCCATTGGACAATATCACCCTGTAAACATTACCTGAACCTCCTTTTCCAATGAGATTCTCTTGCTTGATCGAATCAAGAATCTCGTTTTCGGTGAAGCTTAGAACATGGAAGGATTTTACGTCCCATGAGTACTCTTCTTTAAGAGAACGCTCTCCTCCTCCATATTTCACTTTCTTCTTGTTCTTTTTCAAGTAAAGCGTCAAACAGAGCATAACCACAACCAGCCCAACTGAAATGCAGACCACAAGAGTACGTACGCCTTTTGACATGCCAGAATTCTTAGAGCACCGAGGGAATGAACCGATCAAGTTGACGCTGCAGAGTCCAGGGTTTCCAGCGAGGCTACCATTGTAAGCTTGAATAGTAAGAGCCTGAGGAATTTCGCCGGTCAACCTATTCTCCGACAAGTCAAAGAGGCTCAATCTCAGCGACGCCAAACTTGCCGGAATCTCGCCGGACAGTTGATTCCTGGACATGTTAAGCGAGTTCAGAGCCGGTAAAGATCCTAACGAAGAAGGAATCTTGCCGGAGAGCGAGTTCATCGATAAATCTACGTTGTTTAGCGCAATACAAGAACCTACAGACTTAGGTATCGATCCAGTTAACTCGTTCTTCTGTAAATAAAGGCTTCCGAGTTGTTTCAATTCTCCAATTGAATCTGGAATCTCACCAGAAACTTGATTCTCGCTGAGATCAATAGTGACTAACGAACTCGCTTCCGAAATCTCTTTTGGTATCTGACCGGATAACCGGTTCTTCCGGGCGTATATCTGAGACAGATTCTTAGCGCTCTTGATGTCAGAGGTAACCGAACCTTCTAGATTGTTGAGTTCAATATCTATGATTACTACGTTCGGAAGACCCCAAAGTCCTCCCGGTACGGAACCGGAGAGCGAGTTGTTACTGACTCTGAAGCGGTTAAGAGTGTTACAGGAAGCGTAGGTTTCCGGTATTGATCCGGTGAGCTTGTTCTGAAGCACTAACAGAGCAGTCATTTTCCCCTTCTTGCACATGTCAGGTGGAATCGGACCCGAAAGCATGTTCTCCGAAACATCCACGAAATCGAATTCCGTCCAAGAACCCAGTCTCTGAGGGATTTCACCAATTAATTTGTTTCTATACAGAGATAATGCCTTGAGGCTCTTGAATTCGCCGATCTCTTTCGGAATCTCACCGCTTAAACCGTTTTCGAAGAGCTGAAACGAAACGAGATTGGTTAAGAACTTCACCTCGGTGAGATCGCCTTCCAGTTTGTTCATTGAACCGTCAAAGTAGTTTAGTCCCGTAAGGTTGCGAAGACCGAAGGGAAGCTTTCCGCTTAGGGAATTATTGTAGAACGTCAGCTGCCATAGCTTCTTCAGATTAACGATCTCGCCGGGAAGCTCTCCGGTGACTAAGTTATCAGAGAATTCCAGTTCCGTAAGCTCCGTAAGGTTGCCGATTCCGACTGGAATTTTCCCTCCAAGTGAACAATTCGAAAGGTAGAGCCAGTTCAGTTTCTTGAGACTAACAACTTCTTTCGGAAATGGCGTGAGATCGAAGGGGTTATCACCAACGCTTAACTGTAACAGAGAATCCGTCATGTTCAACAGTGACTGCCATGGAAAAGTTCCGGAGAAACCGCTCTGGTTCAAGAACAGGTACTGCAGTTTGTTTAACGGTGAGATGTCAGGGAACGTTCCGTAGAAGTTGTTGTTCCCAAGGTCCAAGAACTTGAGCCCGGTGCAGTTTCTGATGTCGTCGGAGATTTTTCCATGGAGAGAGTTGAAACCGAGCTCGAGAGTCTGGAGAGACTGGATGCGGCAGAGATTGTGAAAATCAAGAACGCCGGTGAGGGAATGGTTGGAGAGGTTGATTCCGGTAACGGAATTGGAAGCGTCGCACGTAACGCCGTTGAAGGCGCAAACGGAGTTGTCAGGGGTCCATGAGAGGAAGGCGTTGGGGTTTGGTGATTGAAGGTTTGACTTAAAGTCGAGGAGGAGTTGACGATCGTCAGAATTAACGGCGAGGATTAACGAGGAAATGAAGAGAAGGAGAAGAGTGTGGTGGGAAGAAGGGGCGGCAAGCATGTTGACGTAAGTGTATGAGGGAATGGAAGGGAAGGAATGAAGAAGGTTGTGATTAGGAGTCTTGAAGCGTAAGAAAGTGATAAGGGAGTTACATATAATATAAGAAAGAAGGAACAAAGTGGAAACTCGTGGGAATGGAGGGGATAGTGGGGAGTGACTTATATGATGATAATGCCAAAATTGCCAATGCAGCAATCCTCAACACTACTGGCTGTAGTAAATCCCCCACCACCTAGTGAAAAGTGAAAACAGGTTTTGTCATTTACTCATTTCCCATTAATTTTGGATGATGCATGAACGTGGACGTGGTTGATTGTTGATATTTTAGCCTCATCTTTAAATACTTATTATTATTAATTTTGATACACAAACAATAAAAAATATTTTTATTGACGCATTCCGTAATTAAATATACGTGTAAATTAGATTAATTATATTTCTTAAAAAAAATTAAGTTAATCATATCTTTTAAAACAGTTCTGTTAGTAAGCTAATGACTTATTTATACAATGTGTACAATGAATTATATGAGTTACAAAATGAACATCACCCATAATATTCAGAATAAATATCCGGGTATTAGGAATAATAAACATCTCATTCCAAAAGTTTAAGATGATTTTGAAGTTCACTAAGGATCAAACTCTTAACCTTTCGAATCTAGAACTCTAATACCATGTCATAATACCACTCATCTCAAAAGCTTACGCAAAAAAATAACACTAATAATTATATCTCTAATACTCCCTAAACCTCCATTTTACGCATTGTACAAATATTTCATTGGTTTCCCATACTTTCTCTTCTTAAAACAGTTTCAAATGAGTTACATGTATGTTTTTACTAACAAAATAAAAAATTAATGCTTATAACTGATTATTTTATTTATTATTTTTAATAGTAATTTATTTTTTAAAAAGCACTGCACTATCTGATTTATCTAGAACACATCATAGTTTATGTATGATTTGATTTAGTTTTTTTTTTTTTTACAAATATTTATTGTGATTCAGTTTAGTGCTTAACTTCTAGCATTTTTTGTTGCTATAATGTTTCACGTACATTAAAATATATAAGTATAATAAATATCTAACATACAAGGCATATTATTCACTGGTGGATATTTTAATAACAATATCTTTAGATAAAAATTATATTGTAAATCATTAAATAAATTAATATATTTAACCATATTATCTAACAATTCATAACGTGATCTTCATATAAAAATATGAAGATCAAAAGATCTATACTATATATGATCAAAACCACAATAAAAACACTAAAGAATTGGATTCAATCATTAACACTTTATGTGGATGGTTTGGTTGTTTGTTTGTTACTTTGTTAATGCTACTTTTCCTAAAGCACTCACGTGTTTCCTTTTTTATTTTCCTCTCTCTTTGCATAATTGGCATAATTAAGAAGTTAGAGTAGATTTGCATACTCATCTTATGAAGGTAAGAAATAATTCTTGGTTCTTGTGTCTATTTGGGTTCTTTTCGTTATTGTTGTCCTGCAGCTATATATTATGTACTAATATACTGTGTTTAATTTTTGCATACATAAAGAAATTAAAATTGTAAAGTTTCATATTGAAACATTTTTAAAAACATATTTTCAGATTTGTTAGCAATGCAAGACCCTGTTCTTTTTGCTTAAGTTACATCATATTACTGATAGATCGGAAGTGGTGATCCAATGAGGCTGTGAGTGAAAGAAGACTCACCAACTCAGATGATTATTTATCTAGTCAATATAAAAAGTAGTTATTTTTGCTAATATGACGTTATGTGATTAAATACATGTGTAAAACAATTTTATACTCACAGTGCATCAAAATTAAATTCATACAAAATATACATATATGGAACAAGAATAAAATGCCAATGAGTAATAGCTCAAATGACATAGTCTCCTCATACTCAATTAAGAGGTTGCGGATTCGAGTCTCATATCTTTGGTAAAAAAAAAAATGGAACAAGAATAAAATCGTCTTCCATAAAACAAAAAAGTAAAATAACATATGTATGAACATCATAAAAGTAAAAAATTGTAATAATTCATCACAATTTTAAAAGCTTATCATTTTAAATTTCTTATATATCTTAACAAAAACTAATGGATAGATCAATCATTATATATATATATATATATATATATATATATATATATATATATATATATATATATATAAGTGTAAAATGAATATTATTTATTAGAATACGGAAGTTATTATAAGGAGAGGGAAATAACAATTAAAATGTATACTTAAAACTTTAGGACTAAAATGTTTGGACATCCAAAAAGACAAACTACCTATTGAATCCCTTTTATTCGTTGTATATATTTAATAAATTAAAAACAAAACATAATTGATATTTAAAATATTTTGGTTTACCTTTTAATTTTTGTGTATTATTATATGTTAGTGTGAAAACAAAATTACACTAACATTATATTAAATGTTGTCACATAAATAATAAAAAAAATTTTCATAAACAAAAAATGTAGAGGTTAATTAATTAATTGATTTTGTTTACATAATAACGACACTACCTAATGTATAGTTGTTGGTAGAATACATTGTTTATTCTTTTATAATTATATTACGGACATATTGTGGGGAAGCATGTACGGTATAATATGTGAACGGAAATGTAAAGTATTCTTCCAATATAATACACTTTTTTTAATTTATATTGGATAAATAATTTAATTAATTTTTTTTAAATAAAGGATTTAAATAATAAATACTTATATTAAAAATAATTTATAAATAAATTATTTTATATTTGATTTTTTAGTTCTAAAAATACTTATTTAAAAAAATAATAAAAAAATTTATTATAAGAGAAGTCATTTTTTAAATTTTTTTTATAAATACTTAAATAACTTTTTAAAAAGTTACAATTTAATTTTAAAAATTATACTAAATCTTAATACTATAATTTTTTTATAAATTGAAAATTAAAAAAAAATTATTTATAGACCTATCTAAATCTATCCTTAATATGAGATTTTCTGACTCATGAATATCCTTAACCTAATATTCATATCTTCTCTCTCTTTTCTTTTTTTTTTTTTTTTTTTTCCGGTAGAACAAAATATTCTCCACATTTTTATCTTTTGCATGTCACTGCACGATTCATGTTGTTGGGAAGGTAAAGATAAAAAATGGCTACTTGCGAAATGAAATATATATGGTCTATGAAATAATCTAATATTGTTACACACACACATATATATGGCTCTACATTATTTTATGGTAATAATAAGTACATTCAATACTCTAAAATAATTGATATATAATTTAAGTTGTTGTTTATTAATTACTTGAAGATTATCTATTTTTAAATATATCTTGTGTTTCAATGAATACAAAAACGGATTCCAATAAAATAAAAAATTTGATGCTGGGAAGATTGTGATAATTTTGAACACAAATATTTAAAAATAATAAATTTGATACTAAAAAATTGTGACGATTTAAAACAGTTACTAAATATAGAAAAAAATTATTATAAAAATTTATAATTTAGTAACGATTTTCAACTATTATCAAATATATATATATTGTGATGGTTTAAAGCCGTTATTAAATATAAAAAAATTATCATGAATTAGTAATTTAGTGACAGTTTGAAACCGTCACTAAATATAACAGAAAAATATATCGACAAATATTATAAATTAGTAACGATTTTATACTTTTAAAAGTATCACAAATAATTCAGCGATAATCTTACAATCGTTGCTAAATCCCTTGACAACGCTCAAATTGATCACTTTTTAACTGTCGCAAAAAAATTTAAACATCGTAAAATCATCGCTAAGCAATAAAAAAAAAACGATGCAAAAATATTGTTTTGTTGTGGTGCGATACTCTTCTCTTAAAATAAATATAAACATCTATATCCAATATAAAATTGGAACACAAAATCTGCCTATTTTTATTAATAGAAAAACTAATAATTTTTGTTAAGTTGTTAATAACATTAAATAAATAAAATAATTACAAACTTTTTACTTTTTATCTTTCACAAGAGTATAGCGTCCTAAAGGCGTCCTTTAAGAAAATCTAATTTTTTCTTAAAACATTAAAGAGCTTTTAAAATTATTTTCTCAATTTTTATATACATGCATTTAAAATAAAATTAGACAACTATTTTTTTGAAAGAGAATCACTTAACTATATATAGCCGCCAAAATTGACCTTATGTGATGCACCAAATAAAGAAAGAGGGGCCACTTTAGAAAAAAAAACATTAGAAGGTGACAAAACAGTGTACCAAACAAGCTGAGATGACAAATTGACAATGGACACGAAGCACGCACACATTATATGATCATCACTTAAATTTCATATTAGCTTTAGTAGATCGAATTATCAATATCAATATCAATATCAATGGAGTATATCTATTCTATATATATAATTATATATACAAAGGATTTATGATTGTCTTTCTATAATGGTCATGTTTTTAACTTTTTATATTTATATATATTATCATAGTTATTAAATTCAATTATTTGGTTCATCAATACTGATATACTATGCAGGTAATTCAGCAATTAATTTAAATGAAGAAAGTATGAGGATAGTATAAAAGTTTAATAACTAAAAAAATAAACCAATTCACATAACAGATAACAGAATTGAGAGGTAGAGTTGAGGAAGGGAGAACTTCTTGCAGCAGAGAAGAAGAGAGAATTAGTCAGAATGGCCTGGAATAAGAATTAATAAGAGAAGGGCAATTTCAGAGGGAGAGAGGGTCAGAGCTTACAACTTCCATGCCATTTCCTTGGTATCTTTCTTCCTATATATTTGTTGTCATTCCAGGGGAGTTCGTTGCTTCCATTTTGCTAGTTGAGTTGTTATGCCGGCTGCCCCATTTCTCTTTCCTTCTATCAACAGTCCCCTCGTTCAAATTGACCTTGCCCTCAAGGTCGAAGTTGGGATGCATCTGCTTCATATCTTCATAAACTTCCCAAGTGGCATCCTCCACAGGCAAAGCTTGCCACTTGATCAATACCTCTTCATGCCAGTGGTTATCCTTCTTAACCATACGGTGTCCTAAGACCAGTTGAAGCTGCAATTTGAGGCCCTGGCCATCCAGCAACAACGGTGAAGGGATGCTGGATTCTGGGGTCTGCTGGTACACTTCTTAAGCAATGACACATGGAAGACTGGGTGGATTTTAGCAGTTGCCCGGAGCTGCAACTTGTATGCAACTTTTTCGATTTTTGCGATCACTGGAAATGGGCCAAAATAGCGCATGCTAAGTTTTTTATTCTTGCGCAACGCCACCGATTGCTGTCGATATGGTTGGAGCTTCACATAAGCCAAGTCACCGACTTGAAACTCCAATTCGCTGCGCTTCTTATCAGCGTTTAGTTTCATGCGAGCTTGTGCTCATTGTAAATGGCTCCGAAGGGCTGCCAGCACATGGTCACGCTGCTGGAGGAGTTCTTGTACCGCTGGTGGGTCTGTGGCCTCAACATTGTAACAAATAAGAGGAGGGGGATCTCTCCCGAATAGGGCCTTGTATGGAGATATACTTGTAGCTGAGTGGACTGCGGTATTATAACTAAATGCCGCCCAAGTCAGTAAATTGCACCAAGCCTTCAGGTTCTGCTGAGTATAGCAGCGTAGATACATCTCGAGACATCTTTTGAGGACCTCGGTCTGGCCATCAGTTTGCGGATGCCAGGCAGAGCTTCGAGCCAACTTGATGCCCTGTGCATTGCACAAGTGTTCCCAGAATTTGCAAGTAAATACCTTGTCTCGGTCAAAGACGATGGACTGGGGAACCCCATGGATGCTAATGATGTGCTTGATGAAAGCATCAGCGACCTTAGAAGCTGAGAAGTCTTATGGAAGGGGAATGAAATGAGCAAATTTAGAGAGACAATCGACTACCACCATGATTGTCGCAAAGCCATGAGAAGGGGGAAGACCGGTAATAAAGTCCATGGAGATATCTTGCCACACATGGGAAGGAATGGGGAGTGGCACTAAGAGGCCTGGGGGTGCGCGGGTGGAGTACTTTGCCTGTTGGTAAATGGCACAAGATGAGATGTATTCCTTGATAGGAGTTGCCATGTGTTTCCAAAAGAATTGACTTGCAATTCTAGCCAAGGTTTTCTGAATACCCGCATGTCCACCTAACGGTGAATCGTGGAAGTGCCGCATAATGTGTTTCACCAATGGAGAATTGGCTGGGATGATAATGCGGTTGTCCCCATACCAGAGCCCTTGTCTGTTGCGCAGCCGGTCTGAGGATACCGCTGACTCAGATAATTCCGATTTGGGATCAAAATCTCTGAGGCCCTGTTGGATTTGAGCCATCAACTCACTCTCCATAGTAGTAAAAGACATAAAGGCACGAGATAAGCCATCTACACCTGATTCTCGGACCCTTTCTTATATTCAATTGAAAAATTATAGCCCAACAGCTTCGACATCCACCGTTGTTGCTCTAGAGTTTGAATGGTCTGTTGTTGCAGCTCCCGCAAGCTTTTATGATCTGTTCGAATAATAAACCTATTGCCGAGAAGGTAATAGCGGAACTTGGCCACAGCCGAAATGATGGCATGCATCTCCCGAGCGTAAACTGACCAGTTTTGGTTGGAAGTAGGGAGTTTTTGGGAGAAATATGCAATAGGGTGGTTGTCTTGGCTGAGGATTGCACCAATTCCGGTCCCCGAAGCATCAATTTCCAGCACAAAGGGTTTTGAGAAATTTGGTAGTGCCTGCACCGGCGCTGTTGTAAGTGTATATTTAAGGTTGATGAAGGCATCGTTGGTGGCCGCAGACCAAGTGAAGGCATCCTTCTTCAGTAAGTCTGTGAGCGGCGTAGCCAAGGTTGCAAATTGGCGGATGAACTTTCTATAGTAACTAGCAAGGCCCAAGAATGCACGAAGTTGCTTCACCGATGTTGGCACAGGCCACTCCCTGATAGCTGTGACCTTTGAACCGTCCACTTAGACCCCATTTCTGGATACTACATGTCCCAAGTAATCAATGTTCTGCTACCCAAAGGAACACTTTGACAACTTAGCAAAAAGGGTGTTCTCCTGAAGAATGGACAAGACATGCTTCAAGTGTTGCAAATGAGAATCCCAATCAGGACGATAGACGAGTATATCATCGAAGAAGACTAGCACAAACTTCCTTAAGACCGCCACAAAAATGGAATTCATGAGGCTTTGGAAGGTCGCTGGTGCATTAGATAACCCGAATGGCATTACCATCCATTCGTATAATCCCTGGTGTGTCTGGAAGGCTGCATGATGACGATCATCTTCGCGGACCCTGATTTGGTGATAGCTCGATCAGAGGTCCAATTTGGAGAAGAATTGCGCTCCAAAGAGCTCGTCTAATAACTCGTTGATGGTTGGCATGGGAAAAGAGTCTTTTACGGTCACAGCGTTAAGAGCCCAATAGTCCATACAAAAATGCCATGTCCCGTCTTTCTTCTTAACTAACAAGACTAGGGACGAAAAAGGGCTGGTGTTGGGCTGCACCACGCCTTCTGACACCAACTCAGCCACAATATATTCAATCTCGACTTTCTGGCTATGTGGATACCGGTATGGGCGTACTTTGACCAGGGAAGAGTTGGGAAATAGGGTGATAATATGGTCATGGGTACGCGGTGGCGGAAGGCCGTGAGGGATCTGAAACACTGCAGCGAAGTCGTTTATAAGTGAGGCCAGTTCAAGCGGCATGGTGGAGGGAAAATCCAATGGAGAAGGAACAGGGGTCTCAGGCGGCTGGGCTTGAAGAGTGTATAATTCCAATAGCAGACACAGAGAGGAGACGCCAGAATTGGCTAAAGTGAGCCTGGGTTGGACCTTGCCACTTCTCGCCTTGTAGGGTGACTAACTGATCTCCAGCCAAGAATGTGATGAATTTATCTTTGTAGTTGACCAAGTAAGTATCTAGTGTCTCTAACCAACTGTCACCTAAAACTAACTCCTTTGAAGCAATTGGCAGCACAAAAGCTGAGATATAGAGAGTGTGACCCTGGATGGTGACTGGAACATTGCGCACTTCACCTTCACAATGTAGTAAGGCACCGTTGCTGACCTCCAATGCAAATTTTGGGGCCGCAAAGATGGGGAGAGCAAGCATAGTTGAGAGGTCAGGGTAGATGAAGTTGTCAGAACTGCCGCCATCCATGAGAATTCGAAGTTGTTTCCCTGTAATAGAGCCAGTGAACCGAATCGACTTCCTAGAGGGTACTCCTGACAGAGCATTAAAGGATAAGTGGTGAGGTTCCTCAGTGGTGGAATCTTGATCAGGGGTGGAAACGGGTGGGCTAAGGGGCTCCTCTGGTGAATCTTGGTCCGGTGGGAGTTCCTCCACTGACTGGATGATGAAGTAGTGCTTGGAAGAGCATTTGTGGGAGGGGGAGAATTTTTCGTCGCAAGTAAAGCACAAACCCTTATCATGGCGAAATTGAATCTCAGCGGGGGAGAGTTTATGGAGGGGATTTGATTTGGGCGGGGTTGGGAGGAGTGGGGGTGCATAAGGCATGCGTGGGGTTGAGGTTGGGGTGTCCGCGTGGGCTTTGCTCGCTGAAGTAAAAGGGGGTTTCTGGGGGTGGGTGAGGAAAGGCGTGGCTAGGGTTCGAGATCTGGATGAGGTTGGGAAAAACTTCTCGTTGAATAACTTGGCCAGGGCGACCGCCTATAGCAATGAATTCGGTGAACACGATTTGACTTTGCGTTTCAGATCTGGGTGTAACCCACCGACAAAGCAATCAAGAAGAATAGCATCATACATACCGTATGCCCTTGCGGCAAGATTGGTGAAGGTGTCAAAGTATGTGGTGAATGTGGAGGATTGTTTCAACTTCAGCAAATCCTCGCGGGGGTTGTCGACTGGGACGGGCTGAACGGGATCTGCATCGCGGTGGATAAGGTGAACCAATCTTGGATCGGGCTTGTTCTTTCGAGCAATTGAAACCAGGACAGAGCCTTGCCTTCCAGGCTCACGGCAGCGAGGTCAACCTTCTGGCCCTCTGGGATGTCGTGGATCTTGAAGAAACGGTCTGCTCGATAAATCCACTGGAGAACATCATCTCCACCGGAGAAACAGGGAAACTTAAGCTTCACATGTCGTGGGGGCACGAAGATCGAGTGCGGCTGATTTGCCGACACCGACCCCTCAGCACGTTGAGCGGCATGGGCCTGGAGTGAAGTCAGGGATTGATTGATGGCAGCAAGTTGTTCCTGGTGGGCCTCGGAACGTTCGGATAGTTTGTTGATAGCGGCTTGCATTGTTTGCAGCCGAGTATTGTCGGCCATGAAAATTACAATGAAAGCACCAGTTGATATAACTATGCAGGCAATTCAGCAATTAATTTGAATGAAGGAAGTATGAGGGTAGTATAAAAGTTCAACAACTAGGAAAATGAACCAATTCACATAACAGATAACAGAATTGAGAAGTAGAGTTGATGAGCTTCCTGCAGCAGAAAAGAAGGGAGAATTGGTCAAAATGGCCAAGAGTAAGAATTAACAAGAGAAGGACAATTTCAGAGGGAGAGAGGGTCAGAGCTTACAACTTCCATGCCATTCCCTTGGTGCCTTTCTTCCTATATATTTGTTGTCATTCCAGGGGAGTTCGTTGCTTCCATTTTACTAGTTGAGTTGTTATGCCAGCTGCCCCATTTCTCTTTCCTTTTATCAAATACCTTCAAATTATAAAATTTATTTACAAACAAAATTTAACAATTATATTATGATTTATCTTATATTTTTTAATCATATATATATATATATATATATATATATATATATATATATCATGAATTTATTAACTTTAAATATTATTAATTAATTACTCGCTTTTTTATTATTAATTAAATATTGTTTAGTATTTTTTATTATTGTTAATTCTAAATTTTCTGATAAATGTGTATTTAGTTAAAGTAATAAATAAAAACAAACAAATAAAGTGTATCTTTTTAAAGTTGACAAACATAAATTTTTATATGTTCTTAACTAAAAGTATATTAATTCATGACAATTTATGCATATAAATTAAATAGAAAAACATAATATGAGATTGTCCTAAATTAGATTTTGCTATAAATTTATCCATTTTTATATATACAAATCACAGTACATGGCTGTATATTTGTGAATAAAACTCACTCAAATACAACAATTTATTGACACAATACTACATAAATAAAATATTTTTAGTAGTCATTTATTTTGTTTTTAGCGACAATAAAAATAGTTATCAATATACATTTTATCGTTAAAAAATTTTAACAACAACAAAAAAAATTTTAATATCTGTAAAAAATATATAATTATTATTATTATAACATATAGTAATAACCAAAAAGAAATCTAGAAATTTTAATATGTAGAAACTGAATTTTATACATAACCAACATATCCCTAAAGTCGGACATATATTTACTTCTACGGTTTTCACAAATTCAACCAACCTCAATTATAAATTAAAACTTAAAAATAGCCACAACATATCCAAAATAATTTAATCAGTTAACTAATTAGTTGAGTTCTTAACTATTTAGATTAATTTGTTCATCATCAAACCAATAACTTAATCAACAACACTTCAAAATATATTTTAATTAGAATCAGAACCAAATAACGAACACAAAATTATAATAACAAATCAGAACAAACTTATAATAACAAATCAGAACATATCAGAACCAAAATAACGAACATAAAATTATAATAACAAATCAGAACAAACTTATAATAACAAATAAGAACATATCAGAACCAAAATAACAAACATAAAATTATAATAACAAATCATACCTTATTCCTATTTAGAAAAAAGAAAATTCAAAAGCATTACTTGAAGAAGAGCACCAACGCCGAGAAGAAGAGGGTGGCAGAAGCGGCGGTACCAACGGTGATGGCAAAAACGACGAATAGCGCCGAAGAAGAAGAGGATGCCGGCTTCAGAGGGGGCTTTTGGAGGGGGAGAGAGAGTTCAACTGTAACATATTGTGGTTTACCAAAATGCAGCGTTCCATTAAGTAGGTTTACCGTCGGATTTTTCTGCCGATAAACCCGACCCTAAATGTTGCGCCTATTTTTTCCGTTTTCTTTCCAATTATTATCGGCGAATTTACCGTCGGAAATGAAAATCCACTAGTAATATTTTGACATGACGAATTTGACGCCTAAATTGCTAGTAAATCCGCCGATAAAGACACTGTTATTCTGCAAAGCTAAATCCGATGGTATTTAATATATTTTTTTGTAGTATAAATTATCATAAAAAAGTGAATTATTTTTTTTTCAACAATAAAGTTTAAAAGAGAAATTACAAGGAAAAAAAATATAAAATAAACAATGTAATTATTAAAACATAATAATGCAAGTCATTATATAGATTAGTGCGAAACTCATGCATCATAGCCTACTAAATCGTAGTATATGTCAACCATTTAGTGTGAAGCATAAAACCTATATAATTAAGTACCACGGTCTAGTGTGATTGAAAATCTAATACCCAATTATTACACACTAAGATTTAATTAAGTAGGAATTCTAATACCGAATCAAGATTTAGTAGAAATTCTAATATTCAATTACATATTAAGATTTAGTAGGAGCAGTGATATATCTTAAACTCTTCTATAATTTACAAAATTTAAAATTCAAAATTTAGATCGTGCCAACTGGTATATTTTGTAATAAAGATATTTAAAAATGGTGAAAATTTGTATGCGAGATGTCTTTATGTAAAATTAATATTTAAAATTTTTTAAATAATTTTATAAGTTCGATTAAATTATTATTTAAATATTTAATAATTTTTAATTATAAACTTTATATGAAAATAAATGCATGTAAATATTTACTACCTCTAAAATTTTTTGTGATTTAAAACTTTATTCACGTTTATTCAATAATTTATAAATTAAATATTATTCGTTGTCCAAACGTACTAATAAACTTCAAATGTTAAACCCTAATATATCACTACTCGTTAAGAAATAGTGGCAAATACTTTTCAAAAAGAGAATCGAGGAAAGATATGAAAGAACATTCCAACAAAAAAATCGTGCCAAAAAAGAATGTTACATTCACATATATTAATTATATGTATACTTGTACCAAATGGAAACCATGAACTAATGGATACTGACACCTAAGGTACGTGTAGTATATAAATAGAAAACAATTCCGAAAGCATAGAAGAATGAATCAGATTCTATAGATATATACATAAGAGACATGAACATAAAACCAATGTGATGTTATTTGGGATATTAAGATGTGAGATGATTTTTAGGACCACTTAAAAGTAGAGGATTGAAGGTGAACACATATTTGTGTCTTTCAACAAATTAACATTATTATATATATTTATGAAAATGTTTTCTATATTGATATTTACTTAATTATAATCGTATTAAGTTTTGAACTACGGATACTTCGTTGAGTTACTGTGTCCGTTTGTCTGATACATTTTGGACACGACTTTCATCGACACTCGTCTGGCACGTGTCTCTACTGAGTTCAATTGTGTCTTAAAAAATAAAAAAATTTTCTGGACATATTTAGACATACTTAAATACCATCACGTGTCAACGCGTCCAGTCTTATTATTAACATATATTCTTGAAATAAATTTAGATATAGTATATATTATTATTTATTAACACAAAAATATTTTAAATACTTGATATAATTAAAATAAGATATTAAAAATAATTAAAAAATTAATTTATATTTTAATATCAATAAAATATCAAAATATCATTACAATTTATCTAAAAAATACTTTATATTTTATACGTATGCGTGTCCCCGTATTTCACAAAATTTTAAAATTCGCGTGTCGGTGTGTCTCGTGTCGTATCCCGTATCCGTATTAGTATCCGTGCATCATAGATATTAAATAATATAATTAATTTTAGTGTTTTTCTTAGTTCAACATTAATATTCTTATTTTATCATCTTAAATCTTAATTATTAGGCATTAATAAAATGAAAAATGATAATACTACTTTTAGATTAATAACAACACACCTTTTGATTTTTCTTTATTTTGTCTAAAACATCTCCCAATGAAATAATTTACTTATCAAAATTATTAGTTATCATTGCGTATAAAATAATTTTCTTCAATAATTCTTATTAGAGAAAAATAATTATTAGTGATTACTATTAATGCATTATTTTATTGTCTCTCTAATGTTATAACACTTAGTAAGTTAAATAAATTTATATTGGTAATTTTAATTTTATAAATAACTAGGATAAAAGTTTTCATTAATAATTATTGATATAGTAAAAGAATGTTAATTTGTAATTTAACAAATTATTTCCACTTGAAAATATATCACAACCATAATTTGTCGTTGTATACAAAAATATCAAACCAATAACTTTAATAATAATTAATATATTTTTATAAGTAGTGATAAATGACAATGACAATGAAAAATGAGTATGTGAAATAAGATCTTGGTCAAGTAGTTCTTTTAATCTTTTTAGTTCATAATATTTTTTATCAATTTCAGTTAATATGAGAATAGGCTATTAGATTATTCAACCAAGATTAAATTAAACTATAAATAGGGTTGGATGTAATTCTAACTTAAAAATATGAAGAATATACTTTTTTGAAATCTCAAGTATTATATATATATCATTAACTAATACACCAAAAATATTTGATAAAATTTTTAATGTATTTATAATATATTTATAAAAAAATTCTACTTCTGATAGACACATGTTAATAAAATTCAAAAGAAAATTATTGAAAACAAAAATATCATCCAAAAAGGGAAAAATTAAATTAAGTTCCATGCTTTATTTAAAGATTTTGCTAGAATACTTATAAAATATAAATATGATTTCTTTTTATGAAATAGATAGAATATATAGTTTTGATTTTGGTTAATTCTTAAATTTTGAACCATTAATTATTATTATTATTATTATTATTATTATTATTATTATTAGAAAATAAGAATGGCGAGTAGTTTTAGAAGAAGACAAAAAAAAAATATCATTCAGAAAGAGCATTATCAATTTAAGAATGATATTATTTTTTTAATTAAATATGTAACTTTTAAATGTTAAAATAAAGAAGAGAAATTAAAGGACTGCTTTATATAATATCAAGGGGGAAAAGGGCAGGAAGGGGTTAATCAATTTCTATTGGATAATGTATTATATACCGATTATTAATATTTTTATCTATAATAATATTATAAAAATATAATTTTTTAAAATTATATTATTTTCGTTCTGAAATTATATAGATTATAGTATAAAAAATTTATAGATTCAATAAAAAAAAGTCGTAGGAAACAAAATTCTTTGTCAGCTAAAAAGATCAGAATATTTATAAGTAAAAAAAAGTAAATAATAAAATTTTTAGTTATTATTTTGATGTGAAAAATTTTAATTTTTTTACTAATAATTAACTTTAATATTTATTATCTAAAATTTAAAAGAATTTAATGTGTATATTTTTATATTTGATTAGATGTTAAGTCTATTGCATAAATAAAAATAATTTATTTTCATATTTGTTATTTAAAAATAATATTTTTTTCTCTTTATGTATATAAAAATATTATTAGATATTAGTACAAAAAAATTACATTAATAATTATAGAATTAACTCAAAATCTTTTTTTTTGAAATAATTGAATCTTGATTCTAATTATTAATCATAACATTAATATTCTCTCCAAATTATGTGTAATAAATATTTGAAGGAAGAAAAATAAAAATATAAATTAAAAAGATAAGAGGTAAAAACTTGAAACTAAATAAAAAGACTCAAAAAAATATATAATAATAATTTTTTTTCATATGAGTAATATTATAAAATTAATTTTTAATTATATTTAATTATAAATTTAATGTATTTTTTATAATTCTATGAATTTATTTAAATTATATTATTTATTAATTTTATTTTTTTTAAATAGAATGGTAGAAAAGATAGAAAATGAGAGAGAAAAGAGAGAAAAAAATCAGAAAAAGAAAAAGGATAGATAGTTTTTTAATTTTAGAGAGAAAGATTTTATTTTAATGATAATGAAAAATAATATTTTTTGATACATTTTGATTTGTCAAATTAGTAATATAAAATATAAATTATAAGTTATATATAGAGTGAGAAGAGCAATAATAATAGAGAGAAATAGAGAAGGAGAGAGAGGTAGATAAGAAAATATAAAAAAAAATTCATTAATTTTTGAAAAAAATATTTTCACTCAATTTTAATGAGAAAAATATTATGTGACACATTTTTATTCAATTTTAATTTTAATTTTAGTTGTAATTAGAGAATGTAATGTTACATATTTTAATTGATAAATTTATAATTATTAATTATTGATAATGATATATAAAAAAGATAAAATAAATAAAAAAAATTTTAATTTTAAAAATAAAATTTATTTTAATTATAATAAAAAAAATATATAACATATTTTAATTATAAAATTAATAATGTGGAATCAATTTATACTTGATAAGAACTGGATTTGAATTCACTACTCAAGAGTGACTAATTCATGTGGAGTACAAATTTGACTAGGAAAAATGGGCAACATAGACAATGATTGATGCATAATAATGGACTTGGTGGGATGCATGGAAAACCAAAAACTTTCAAGAGTGAAGTGCGTTGTAACATGGTTTCATTATCAATCCCGCTACGTTATCAACAATATTTTTGTCAATTTTTGCCAATTTTTATTTATAATTGTATTTAATAAAAGTGTCTTTGTAGATGTGTCTAACAAAAATATATTTTTTATAGCTGTATTTAATAGAAGTGTCTTTATAAATATATTTTTTGGATGTATTTATTTATATATGTATATTTAAAATATAATAATTAATTATTGTTGGTAATAAATTGGCAGAGGATGTCGTTAAAGTGTGTTAAACACTCTTTAAAGTTTAAAGAGATTAAAAGATAAATCAATCGGCTAATTATACGTATAGCTTTTATATAGTAGATATAGTATTTTGATACCAGTATTTTTATATAAATGTTAGAAATATTTGATGTATAAATAGTATTATTAAAAATAAAATATTTAAACAAAAATATAAATTAAAAAAAAAACAAAAAATTATTATAAGGAAATTTGGTTAAGACAATTAAAAATATATTTATATATTAATTACCTTAGAAAAAACCAATTTTGTTGTTGTTTTAACCAATACTTTTGAAGATGGACACACTCTTTAGTTAAATCCTAATCTCTATACAAAGATTTTAAGATGAATTCAAATAAAAAAAATAAACTGTATATATTAGTATGATCTCATTTATTTAAAATATATTAATTACATATTCTAGAAATTTTGTACTCTTTTAGATTAATCACCGAATAAATTAAATGGAAGAAAATATTAACTTTTGTTGTCAACTATCATAAGTTCAAGCAAGCAAACCCTATAATTAAAAATTAGTGAGTCATTTTCTCATTCAAATTTTATAGATAACAATTATGGTAAAAGTTGTTGTCCTAATCTTGATATAGAATCACTAATCATATTTTTTTATATAAATAGAATCACTTTTATTATAGTTTTTTAATTTATGCGCATTTGTATTTTAGTATAAAGCTAAGAGAGAGTGGAAACGCAAATTTTTATATAGAAAAAAAAGATATATTTTTATATGCCAATAAACTATAATTCAAATAACAAATTTTTTTATATTCACTTAGAAGTCGTAGATTCGAATTTTACTCCTAATTTAAAAAAAAAATATCAAATAAAATATATTGAGGGATATTTTTCATTTTAAATACCTTCTAGAAGTTCTGCCAATGACATATAGTAAAAGCAATAATTCAAGAAAGAATAATGAATTTCATGTAAATAACTAGAAGTATTTGGCTACAACGTCTCCATCTACTTGTTGTTTAGAAAATGACACTAATCATATAATTAGTTTATCTATCTTCAAACCATGTCCTAATCCCAAGTTTAGTTATAAAAGTACTTTCAACTACTAATTTTTAACCAAATTATGTTTCTGGACTATGCTGTCGGTTTATATATATAAATTGATACATTTGGTGAAATTTAAAAATGTCAGCTAAAAAAAAGACTCGGAATATTCTTTATAAATATGGAATTGAACTTTTCTCTTTTGGCTAGAGCTATCTTTTAATAAATAATTAATAAGTATATTTATCTTTGTATTGTAAATGTTCATTAAAGTTAGAAATATGCAGTAATTTTTTTGATAGATTATTTTTTGACCCACCAAAATTCCTTGTTTATAAAATACAATAAAATTCATCTTATATATTTTGTAAGGATAAAATATATTTTTTATTCTTAAAATTTATTAAAAATTTAAAAAATATTCATAAGTTTTATTTTGTTTAATTTTGTCTCAAAATTTTTTTAATGGTATCAAATATATTTCTGACAGTTAATTTTTTAAGAATAATCTTACATACAAACAAATCAGACATAATTATCGTATACTTTTATTAGATTAATTCTAAATTTTTTTAAGAAATTAACTATAAAAAATATATTTAATATAAATAAAAATTTTAAAAATAAAATTAAAATAAAATAAAATTTAAAAATATTTTTAAAATTTTTGATAAATTTTACTTTATTTATTCTCAAATATCTACCTCGATACTCGCACATGGATGTGTATGGTATGTGGCAGAAAAATTTTCAAGTGTGCCGTCATATCGGTGTTTCAGTGATTTTTAACCGTTGATCTTAATTATAAAAAATATATATAATATATATAATTAAGATCAACGGTTAAAAATCACTGATATACCAGTATGACGGCACACTTGAAAATCTTCCTATATGAAATGCCTTAGAATTAAAGGAACCTTCTTCCGTACTTGTTCATGTGATTTGAGGAAAATAGTAGAAATTAATTTGGCTTTTAGAAATGAATGCAATTAAGAATACTAATTATTTAATAATTTATATAATTAAGCCGAGAAAGACAGACAGGATATGCTATTCTTATTACTCTATTATTTTGTAACTTTGCCAGCAAAAGTTATAAAGACAGGAGCATTAGATGCATTATGCATAGAATATTCAACCAAATTTCTTGTCATGCTGATATTAATCAATTAAAGGACCCGGATCATATCATATCATATAAAATAATTATATAATATAAATATGATGATATGATACATGAAAGGCAATACCATAATTTTAAACAGCTACTAAGATAATCTTATCCTTTGAGCCCTGTCTTTTGAACGAGGAACATGGTCTAAGGTTAGTGATTCAACGCCTACTCCAATTTTGTCCACAATTTAATAAGTGGATTTAAATAGTCATCAACAACCCTTTTCTTTCGCTGTGTTTGTTTACAGAAACAAGACATTAAAATATAAATATTGAGACACAAAATTATATTTGATAGAAAAGACATATAGACAGAAATAATGTGTTCAGAGATATTAAATTAGTGTATTTTATGTCCATCCTAACAGGAAGGATACAGAGACACTAACAAAGAATACAACTTATTTTTTATTATTTTTTATTATTTTTGTTAATTTTTCATAATTATATTTTTTTATTATTATATTTTTCATCTCAAATTTTTTGAATAAAAAAAAAAGAAAATAAATTAAATTTTCATAATTTCTTCTATTTTATCACCAAACAGAATACAAAAACACAAAATTTTGTGTTTCTGTCTATCAGTATCTTGTCCTGTCCTGTTCTCAGTGTTTGTCTTGTCCTATTCTCAGAAACAAATGCAACCTTTATGTCTAGTCTATCTTATCATTTATTTAAGATTGATTAATAATTTGTGAGTTGGTATTTAGTTTTATGTTGTAATAGGTTAAAGATTAATTTGTAGCGAATTTAAATTTTATTTAATTGTTTATAATTAGATAATAAATTATTATATATGTAAAACAGAAATCGAACTTTGATACTTACTTAATAGTTTAAATATTAAACGAGTAAATTGATCACTCGATTAATTTAAATTGATTTATTAATTTTTAGTTAATTCGATTTTTATGAGAATTCACAAATGAATATCAAGTGTCAAACAATAATATCATAAAAGACGAGGTAAAAAAAGTTGTATCCTGTTACAAGTTGTATTATAATATAGATTAATTTTTGAATAAATAGTTAAAGTAATTTCTGAATAATCATTTGATTTTTAAATTAGTCTCTTAGAAAAAATTTTTAATTAAATTCGTCTTTCAAAGATTTTAAGTTAGTCGTATTAGTCTTTTTGTTACTTTCGTTGCTAACGGCATCAAAATTTATTGACTTGACATGTTAAGTGATATCACAATACATATTTAGTAGTCTTAATTGGCAGCTAACATGATAATTTTATAAAATTAGATCAAAATAATTTCAAATTGAGGAATTTCAATGTCTCAAAGTTTCCTTCAATTAGATTTTGATTTGATCTAATATTAATAGTCAATTAGGACTTTTAGGTGTGCGTTGTAATATACTTAACATGTCATATTAGCAAATTTTAATTCTATCAACAAAAAAAGTGACAGAAGGACCAACGTGATTAACTTAAAATTTTTGAAAGACGAATTTAATTAAAAAAATATTTTAAAAATTAATTTAAAAAATGAATGATCTTTTAGGAACGAATTTAAGTCTTTATTCTTAATTTTCTTACATGATTGTTATTAATATAAAAATTTTGAGATTATTTTATTTACTTATTTATTTATGTATCATTAAAAAACGATTTCTAAATATTGAGTCAAAAGGAAAAAATAAAATAAAATCACCTTTGATATATGAAAAGTAACATGTGAAAGAAGCAGCATTGTCTCTATAAATTGGAGCACTCACTTTCTTAAAGGCAAATGTATGGAGAGAGCAAGAAAAAAAAATAAAAAAGTTAAAAAGATTTTCAATAATCAAAATATAGTGCACATTGCGTCAGAGACCAACAATAATCACTCAGGCTTATTTCTTGCAATCAAAGTAGATATATGATATCATCGTGGGTTAGAAGTGTAGCAAAAAAAAAAAAAAGATAAAGTATACTTTTTGTCTTTAAAATTTCATACAAATTTTAAAAATAACTCTAAGTTTTATTATGTTTTAGTTTTGTCCCATTAATTTTTTATTTGTATCAAATATACTCTTAACGGCTAATTTTTTAAAAAATTTAAAACCAATCTAACAATAATGCATGAAAATTATGCTTGATTTACTTGTGTTGAGGGTTGTTTTTATGAAATTGTTGTTCAATTGGTCTTAAATTTTTTGAAAAATTAGTCGTTAGTGGTATATTTGATGCAAATAGAAAATTTTTAGAACAAAATTAAAACAAAATAAAATTTAGGGATATTTTTAAAACTTTTGTCAAATTTCATAAACAAAAAGTATACTTTACCCAAAATACTATTATTAATTTAATAAATACATTAATATAATTTTATGTATTTTTATTGAACTTTTCTCTATTAATAACATTAATACACATGTGCCATTAAAAAACATATTAGTTAAACGAAAAAAACTCATAAAAGTATGTATTAAAGCAACTTTAATAGAGTAACTTTTGAATATCATTTTTGACACTTATAAAAAATAAACTGGTTTAAAATTAAAATTTATATTAAAATTATTGAATAAAATAAAATCGATTTTATCTTGAAAAGACGGTATCATTGGATAAAAAACTAATAAAGTTTTACTATTTTTATAATAATTTTAATAAAATAATTAAAAATATAAAATTAAATTATTTGAAATTAAATATTGGAATAATAAATTTTATAATTAATCTTAAAATTATTATTTATAACATGTGATATTATAAATATTAATGTAATATTTTGTGACGTCTAAAATAAAATTTAGGGGTGAGCACGGGCAGCGGGTTTTCGATTACCCGTCTGAATCCGAACCGAACCAATTAAATTGGTTCTGAAATCAACGAGTAATCGGATCTAATTCGAACCAAACCAATGACTTTTGTTAGTGATTGGTTCGAGTATCGGTTTTGGGGTGCGGAATCCGAACCAACCCGCGAACCCGATCATATATTAATTAAATAAAAAATATATATATGGTTTTTCTATTAGACAATGATTATTCATTATTAATATGTTTGGATTTTAATGAATTTAGTTTTTAATGTATTTGGTGTTTAACATGTTTTGATTATTTCTATTGATGTTGCATGTTTATTGTACTTATTGAATTTTTAAGATAAAAATTTGTTTTTTTTTTTATGAATTTCAAAGTCATCGAGTACCCAGTTATTCGAATCGAACCAATCCGTTTTTAATCGGTTTGATTTGGTTCGGATACATATACAAAAAAATATAAATCCAAACCAAATCAAACCAATTATATTCTAATCAATTCGATTCTAATTTTACCATAAACCTAAATTAAACCGACCCTTACTCATCCCTAATAAAATTGAAACGAAAGATAACTTTGTTGGTGTTCTTAGGTTCTATAATAAATTAATAAGTAATAGCTAATACTCCTGTGAATATTGGTGCATGATTTTTTGTTCTCACCTTTGCATTATAGGTTCATGAATGTCTCATATTGGAAGTGATGCAAGCCAAATCCACATCGTTTAGGGAGTGAAGAACCAAAAAAGTCAGGGCACAAAATAACATCACTTTCCTTTCACACAAACACCCTCTCCTCCCTTCTTATCTTCTCTTTTGAAGCGTCTCCTTCCACCTTCAATCTTCTTAAGAATTTACTAACAAATGCTTTTAAAATACTTATTAAGATAATGCATAATATAATTTTTTTATACCTTTTATAAATATATGATTTTTTTTTATTTTGTTATAAAATTTTTGAAGACTCATTAACAAATATTTTTAAAACACTTACTAACTGAATATTTTTCGAATTAATAACTATAGAGTATTAATACAATATTAGAAATAAAAGAGATTATAATATATCTTTATTTTTGTCTTATAAAATTTTTTTAATCAAATTTTGTATTTTTTAGACTATAATTCAACATAAATTTTAGATTTTATATATTTTCTACAATTTATAAATGTCGTTTAACTATTTTATTGAATAAAAGTTTTTTTTTATCATAAAAAAAAAAGTCGCTTTGGTAATTGGCACTAGTGTAGCTAGAATCTAGCAAGGGACATGTCACCACAAAATTACAATAGTTACGTTTTTATTACAAAACACTAAAAATAAGATATAAAAAATAGAGATATAAAATTTAATATTTTTATATTTTATTTAGTGATAAAATAAAATAAATTATAAAAATTTAATTTATTATTATTTTTTATTTAAAATATTTAAAAAAATATATAATAATAAAAAATATAATTATAAAAATTAATAAAAATAATAAAAAAATAAATTATATTTTATATTAATATTTTTATATTTTTTTATCAAAATAAATATAAAATATACTAATTTAATATATCTAATATAATATATTTATTTATATCTTATCTATCAAATATAATTTTATGTCTTAATGTCTCTGTCTCGGTTTACAAACAAACGCAGCGAATAAGATTATTGAAACAAACAATTAGTGTGATGGGATACACTTTTTTATCCCACCATGATAAAGAAGCCAAAAAGAGATGTGGGTCAACATTCAAACTTGTCATGGTTTGGGACTTGGGTTATTCTACTGAGTAGCGACACCCTAATAGTCTAATTGACCAAACTTAGAGGAGGATATTCAACCACGCTGTGAAAGAGACAGCAACAATTATGAGATGGTCTCGTAATTCATTATTGCAAGCCCCAATTAAAAATCTACGTGGACTTCTATTAACATAAATATTCATACTTAGTTGGTCAAGTGATTAACTCACTCGTTCGTTTAAGTAAGTGTTGGGGATTTAAATTTCACTTTGTACATACAGTAACTCATTAATCACTAATAGACCCTTAAATGAAGCTCAGATTTACGATGAATTAATTCTTGACCTGTCTAGTTAAAAAATACTCTAAAAATAAAAAAAACATAAATATTCAATTGTTAGATATAAAATATGAATTTCTTATCCTGTGTTTTAACAACACATATTAGAATTATAAATTAAACAAATTTATTAAAAATATAAAAAAATTAAATTTTTATTGTATTTATTTTATATTCATTAAAAAATAAAATTTTTTATTATTAATAATTTTAAGGTACATATTAACTAAATTTATAAGATAAATAACGTAATCAGTTTAGTGGCCAACCATTCGTTTATTTGAATTTTCCAAGTTCCAAAGACACGAATTACTATTATGAAGGATATACATAAATTTTTTGTTATTTGAACTTATCACTACACCCATTTGGTTAGTCAAAAATGGTCTTAACTCTTAAATATACTCATTGAATGAAAATAATAAAATATGGAAAATTTGTTATCAGAATGAATTTAATGAGAAAATTTGTAAGCTTCATAAACTATATTCCTAGATTCAAGTCCCAATGGAGATAATGAAAAACTTTGAAGTGGAGTGTCTTAGAGTGGATATGATGAGGACTTGAGGAGTGAGTTATATGACCAAAAAAAAATATAGAGTAATAATAAATACGACCAAAAAAACAAGAAAAGAAAAACGTCATTTAATAATCACATACCATAAACAAGTAACATCATTAATTGTTTTTTATTAACTAACAAGTAACATTATTAGTTAGAGAGTGATAGTATGACACTCCTAATCTTTAGTCCTCTCTTGTATGTTTCGGCCTTGTCTTGGGCCTCTCTTAGCTCAGCAATATACATTTTTTATTCTAATGGGCCTATGGCCCAAAACAAAAGAAATTAAAAACAAATACTACAATGTTGAAAAGGACCAAAACCCCCCAAAAAAAAAATGTTGAAAAAACAAGATGTTTTCTGTAAAAAGAATCATTTCTTTCTTTCTATGATCTGTATATTATCTATACTATACCATAATATTTTGTCAGCATTAAGCCTAAAGTAATAATAACAACAAAATAAAACTACACAATAAAAATAAATGTATTAGTGATAAGGTTCGTTACGTGGATATATTCATTCTCAAAAGAGAATGAATTTAATGAGAGTTGAAAACAAAAACATTTTACGTATATAAATAGAAAGTATCGTCAAGATGTAATACACAGAAGTAATAAAATTTTCTCTCTCTTTTATACTGCTAAAACACACTTCTCTTTCTTTTATATACATTACTATATATATATAATTTTTATTATATTGAGATATTAATTGTGGTGAATATTAATATTAGAATTTTCTACTTATATTTTTTTATTTTATATTTATTATCTTTATTTATTTATTTATTTATTTTACAACAAAATGCAGTAATTCATAATCAAAATGTGTGCATTCTTGCATTATGAAAAAGCAAAATTTACGTCAGAAATTCATACACGTAACTATAAATTACACAACATGAGTACATATATTCGAGCAAATCGCATAAAACATTTTGGGTAATGTTAGGTAGACAAAAAAACAGCCAAAACTTGCCTTATTTAGCATTAATTAATTATCGCAACAATTAATGAATGCTAAATAAAGCAATTTATGGCTGTTTTTGACTGATTTTCTTTGGTTACCAAACATTTCCAAACATTTTATTCATAGCTACACTACTCATCATACACATTAAATGGAAATCAACCAAAGTATCAAAAAAGGTTATCAATAAAATACTTTGAATGTCCTTAAATTTCCTCCATTGAATACACACACATGCTAACTATGATCTGAGATGAAATTCATATGCTTTATCACTTTAGATAATAAACTTCTTATTTATTAACCATCAATCAACAAAATCATCAATGTCTGTTTTTTTTCCTACATTTTAAATTAATTAAACACCTTACAAGTTTTTTTTTTTTTAAACAAAAGAACTCAACACCATAAGATAGAATAAAAAGAACAAATAAAAAACTAACAAAATAAACAAATTGAAAAATTCAATCTATTTTTAATATTGTCATCAATAACCATAAGAGTCAACATCATATCACTCTTGGTAACTTTTAATCGTTCTATTGATAACTTCTGTTATACCTGAATGCTTGTTCTTGAAAATCCTATTATTTTTCTCAAGCCAAATATTTTAAATGACAGAAAAAAAACTAACTAACTCCGGTTGGACTCTTCTTCCCTTTTAGATGTTTTTGTCCAACTCTCAAAGTGCTGCTTAAGAATATCTGGGACCATCCATAGTCTACTTGAAACAAACAACCAATCACACCACACCTGTTAAGTATACTCACAACTAAAAAATAAGTGAAATATATTTTCAATCTTCTTTTTTACATAATAGACAAACAATATCATTTTGACTAACAACACATAATCTACACAATATTTCTTTAGTATTAACCCGTCGAACCAAGACAAACTAAATAAATAATTTAACTCTTGGTGAAATAATATCTCTCCAAATAGTGCTAGTGAAACTATAATTTGTTATACTCTTCGAAAGTATTTCTATCTGCATAACTTGCATAAAAGAGTTAGTAGAATAAACGTTTTTTTTATTATCAAATTTCTATGTAACTCAGTCCCCTCTCTCATATGTTAACCTAATTGACTATAAGGTTTCATGAAGTTAGTTAAGTAGCCCCAACTCTCATTGGAACAAATCCATCTTCTATTGAAAATTTCATATTCATTATAGCTTATCCCAAAACTCACAATCTCCTATAACAAATTTTCTTTTCTTTGAGATCAAAAAAAGTCTTAAAAAAGTATCTTTTAGAGTACTACTTTCAGTACTTTGTAACCAGATGTCCTTCCAGAGTCAAATCCTTCTTTCATCCCCTAGTTCCATAGATAAATCTCTTATCGACTTCTCCCTTACATGTGGTTTTGTGATTTGTAACTGACAAATATTCTTCCAAAGGTTCCCTTGTAGGTATAGGTTGACTAATAAGCATGTTTGAAGGATTTAAGTTATTGCATGAACACACAATTTTCTTTTATAATGGACAGTTTTTTTTTAAAAACCGTCACCACTACTTAAACAAAAGAGATGTATTCCGAATCACTGCATCTCTGACCCCTAATCCACTTAGTTTCTTCAGAGCCTGCACCACTTCTTATTTCACTAAAAGTGTCCCATTTTTTCCATCCTTCTTACTCCACAAGACTCTCTTCTACAATGAAGTTAGCTTTTTCACCACAGACTTAAGCATCTTGTACAAACTAAGATAATACACAGACAGGCTATTTAGAACAGACTTAATAAAAACTAGTTTACCAGCTTATTAAAGATTTTCACTTTTTACATACTGAGCTTTACTTCCACCTTGTCTATTACTGTCTATTATCAGCTTATATGTCTTGACAAATCTTAGATTTGTTTCTAAAAAAATACCAAAATATTTTATTGATAGTGATGTTTTATTACAGCCCAACAACCTACACATCTCTTGTGTCCAATCTTGCTCACATTAACTGGATTTAAACTAGACTCATTAAAATTAATGTTCAATTCTGACATCATCTCAAAGCACCTCAACAACCCTTTGTAGTGTCTAATAATTTTCTCTTGTAGTATACTATATTAAGTGAATTCTAATATAAAATATTTCAGTAGTTACTATTATTGTATAAGTGTGGTTAAAATTAAAATTATATTCTTTATATATTAATAATATTTTTTATTTTTTAAATTAAAAAATATTATTAAATAATAAAAAACTTTTATTTTTAAATTTAGTGTATCATAATCAGCATAGTCACCATAATGCAAAAATACAAAAATACACCATTATATTATTGTTTCTATATTTAACCCAAAGTAATAATAAAAAATATTATTTATACACTAAAATTAACTATTAAAATTATTTATTTTTAATTTATTTTAATTTATTTTTAATTTATATTTTATATTTTATATTTTAATATAAATTTTATATTAATAATTAATTTTAGTATACACTTAATATAATTAAATAATAAAATTACAAAACAAAAATAAATGCAAGAATTCATAATTAAATTAAATGTGTGCATTGTGGCACTATGGAAATCAAAATCAAACAGAAAAGTAAGAGTTGAGTAAAAAATTCGTCATCGTAATCGTTATTGTATCCATTGTTGCAATATGAAAATCATTACAAAAATAAAGAAATCAAAAAAGGAAGAAAAACGTTTATTTTAATCTTGTTTGCTGAGACTGATTCCACTGTTGATGTGCAGTGATTGAGAAATAAAAAATTACACGATATTCTCGGGTGCTAATAATGAATGAGTGATAAGCATGGATAAAAATGGATCAAGTCGAGCCAAATTTTGGTTTAGACGATTTTTTTTTATGTTAGCCATTAAAGTCCAAGCTACCCAACCAAATCTTAACCCAATCTAAATTTTCTATTTTATTCAATTTATTTTGAAGCACATAGATCTTCTTCCTATCTTTTTTCTACCTTGTGCTCCAATTTTCCGCAGCATGTATATCCTTTTATATAGGTAATTAGTATGTTCAGGCCATTACAACGCTGTTACTCTCTCCAGAACCTATAATGATGTCTAATTGTGATCTCCTCTGCTGTTTGCGCTTCGAACGAAGCTCCGATGCGAGGGTGCACAAACATGGAAGCTTCAGTTTTTTCTCCTCTGAATTTGCAATTTCGATTATGCTGTGTTTTTCGATTCGCAGCCTATTTGTTTTGAAACTTGTTTCCTGTACTGAGCTCGCTCTCTTTTCTCTTGTAACCGACCTGCATTTTATACTTCCTCAAAATAAGGTTTGTTATATCATTTTGATGGCATGTCTTGTCTCAATTTAAATTGCTGCTGCCGCTGAAATTTCATTCCCACCGTTTCTTCATCTCCAATTGCTTTAAACCAGGTCGTGGAAGTCTTGTTCTTTCTCAGATCAAATTTGGTCCTGTTGGTTCCTCCTTAAACCCCTGAACTTGGTATTGATTTTGATTTATATTTGCTCTTATATTGTTATACATGTAGCAATTACGCTTATTCTCAATTGTTGGATTTTCTAAATTATTATGTTCCTAACTTTTTTATTGATTTTCCTTTTTCAAGAGTTGTTGTCAACTTTGAGCTTCCATGTTGATAATACGCCACATCTCTAGAGGTGGTTGCATACCCCAGTTCTGACGAAGGCAATTTGATGCTGTCATTTTAGCAACTGTGTGAGCAAACAGGTTCCCTTTTTTGGGTGTCCAAGTTAGACCACAATTTAGTAATCTTTTTATTAGCTCTCTAATATCCTGTAATATTACTTCAGTTTTTCCAATGGAAATATTTGATTTTATAGTTTGGATTAGTTTTAAACTGTCTGATTCAATTAATATTTTTTCCAAATCCAAATTATCAATAATAATAATAAGGATTTGTCTAATAGCTATAGCTTCAGCTATTATACTTGGATGTGTGCTAATTTTTTCAGAGAAGCCTAACACAATTTTTTCATTATTGTTCCTAATGACCACAGATATTGCTCTATTTCCATCCTCCTATTCCTAAAAGCAGCATCCACATTAGCCTTTAACCAATCTTCTGGTGGAAGCCTCCATCTGATCAGGTGTGCTCTTCTATTTTTCTCTCTCTTCTTTTCTACAAATTGCTAGTCTATTGTGTTCTAAAATAGATTTTCTATCAGTTTAGCTCTTTTAATTGTCCATTCTAGTTGAATATTCTATTGCTGAAATATTTTCTAATTTCTTGTCTTCCACACCTCCCAAGATGGAAATCCTATTCTACTTATTCTCATCTCTTGATGATCTTCTCCCTATTTTTTTTATTTTCTCTATATATTCTATCAACCAGTCCCCAAATGATTTTACTGAGTCTGTTATGGGTGTGCACTGACATTCAGTCCCAAAAGAGGGGATGAGTAGTGGCCTCGGCCCCCCAAAATTTTAAAAAACTATATTTATATATGAAATATGTGTTTAAAAAATAAAAAAATATTATGTAATTTAGTAATTTTATATGTATTATTTTTTATTATGTGATGAATTTATGTCTTAATTGTTTAATTCACTAATATTTTTTACTTAACTAATTTAATATCATACCTTCAAGTCTTTGTACCTTTCAAATTTATTTTTATATAATAATTTCTATATTTATTTTTAAAAAAATCATCTATTTTTATATTAACATATTTAACATTTATATTATTATATTAATAATGACTTACGTAGTTATATTTTAGTAATCACATACATTATGTACTTTAGATATTCTTTTCTTGTAAAAAATATTCATTTTTCTTCTAAATTTACGTTGTTAAAAAAAATATAAAGATATCTTATATCTTGTATTCTATAAGGATACTGTGTCTTTCAAACAACTAATAATTATAATTTATTTTCAAATTTTTTAAATTTTTAAAAGAATTAATTTTAATTTATAAGATATGTGATAATTTTTAACTAAACACGCTATAACTTATTGGCATTTTATAATTTTATAATGTATTATTGATATTGTTATATTTCTTTTATGTAATATTAAAAATAAAATTATGAAAAAAATTTATAATTATATATATTTTGATAAATCTTTTAAAAAATTAACTCTAATAACTATATGTTAATTATTTTTATAGAATAAAAAAAATTATCTAAAATTCAACCTCTTCATATTACAATTTTTGGATTCGTCCCTGTCCGACCTGCTTAAAAGCCCAATAAGTCCACAAAAAAATTTGTGTCATGAATTATAATTCAAAACGATAAACTTAAAAAATCTAATTTGACATTAAGCATTTTAGAATTTACAATTCATAATTTGTAAAACATAATTCATTTTTATATCGATTATTAGTCACATATTATAACCATATTTATAATCCATAATTATAAATATTTTTTTTAAACAAAAAAGTTGCAATCTTGACTAGTCTTGACTATTAATTCTTTTCGATTTTGTTTTATATAAGTATATAGTTAAAAATCCAAATTAAGAATAATTTATTTTTTAAAAAATATATTTTTAAAGAATTGGCCAAACAAGTTTTACGAGTTTTTTTAAGCCTATCAAGTGACCTTTTAAACTAATAGACTTTTCAAAGGCCAAAACTTGACTTGTTTAATAAAACGAGTCGAGACTAAAACGAGCTCGTGACTAATCCGACCGACTTTCATCCCTAATGATGGAGAAAATGATTTGGCAAGAAACTTAGAAGACTAAATGGATAGTGATGGAGAAGAGTATTAAAAAGTAGATGGATCTCTCGTCAAACTCCATGGTGTGAGTTAGTAAGAGGAGAAAAGAGAATAAGCCTAAGAACAAAGCTTTGAAAATTGGATCAGTCATCGAACCATTTTAATTATTAGTTTATTAGTTTATTGGTCTAATCAATTTAATTGTAGTTCGACTAAAAAAATTATTTTATAATAAAATAATAAATAAAATATAAATAAGAGTAAAGTATCGTTTTTGTCCCCAACGTTTGGGGTAAGTCTTATTTGTGTCCCTAACGTTTAAATCGTCCTATTTGTATCCTTAACGTTTATAAAAGTGATTCAATGTTATCCTACTATCAATTATACTAACAAATCATATTATATTTTTCAATTATTCTCACTTGGATGTATTCATTCTTAATTAGGTCTCACTTTGATGTGTTCGATTTTAATATTATACCCACTATTTGTGTTTAGATTCAATTATGTCCCTAGAAAAGTGAATTATGTAAATATTGTAGGAATTAGTTTTAACATTTGATGAGCTATTTTTCGGAGTAGATCATCGATTCTATCCCAGAAATTTGTATTCTAACTTTAAGAAGAGATTTTTAAAACTCAAACTTAAGCACTCATGATATAGTAGGATAACATTGAATCACTTTTACAAATGTTAGGGATACAAATAGGACGATTTAAACGTTAGGGACACAAATAGGATTTACCCCAAACGTTGGGGACAAAAACGATACTTTACTCTATAAATAAATACACTAAATATAATGATGGTATATATAAATTTTAAAATGTCATCTAAATTTAAAGTACTACATCAACTAAAGTCTTATAATCTTATCAAAATACAAGCTCAAAAGACAAATGACAAAAAGAGAATATCAAAACATGAAATTCTCAGGAGAGGCTATTGTAGACTAGGGTTTCTTTTCTGTTTTGGGAGAGAATGAGATTAAAGACTTGAGAAGACTAAATCAGTATTTATCTTTGTTGGGAATAAGTAGTATGACTATAATCCAATCAATCATGTGTCAAATAATTTGTTATTATTATTATATTAAAATGTTAATATAATAACGTCCTTGATTAAATTTAGAGATTTATCATTGTGATAGTGATCACAATATTGAGAGATAAATCTTTTATAATTTAATCTAAATTGTTCTTGGTCATAGGATTATTAAAAAGGACATTAATAATCTAGAAAGATCAATATATATATATATATATATATATATATATAATGATCTTCATTAGATGAAGATTAATAGATCTCATTTATTAAATTATATATATAGATGATGCATATAGAGATATGACCATTGAACTGACTCACTCTGAAAATTCCTAATGGTTATAATTACCGTATATTTGTCAATAGGATATTCTCAAGATGAACATAGTAATAGAGTTTCCTTTGACCTGTGACTGTCATAGAAATTAACAATGTATTTATTATACTTTGATTCCGGACACCTAATACCCTAGGGTGCTAGTTGAATGGATATTGGGTATGATTTAAATACTTGTAGAATTAATGATTAGTCAATAAGGAATCCGTCAACTCTCGGTAAAGAGTTTGAGCTCTATAATTATAATGATTGAGATGAATAAAACCTTGGCCAAGGGGATTGAATGAATGAAGAAATGAGTTTCTTAGGTCATTCACAGTTCATTATAACAATAGTAACAAGTTAGAGTTTGACAATTAAACCATACTCTAAAGGTTAACCAAGAACTGGAAAGATGGAATGAATTATACTTTGTTCTTCTGAGGTTTTTAGTAAAAATAGATTACTTCAAACTATCGGGTCGTTGAGGAGTGTTGCTAGACGCCAACCTTGATTAGTAAATTTAGTATGACTAATTTACTACCCGCTTAGTATTGAACCTATGGGGTCACACACTAACGAGTGTTCTAATCTTTGCTATAGAATTATTTAATTATTATTTGATTTGATCAAATAAATAATTATATTAATTCAAATAGAATATTATTATATTCTTTGCTAGCACCAAGAATATAATAATAATATGATAATTGAGAATATTAAATGAGATTTGAGAATAATTAGTTATTCTATTTCTGAATTTGAATTATAAATTTGGATGAGATCCAAATTGATTATGTTTTAAATTGTTATGATATGATTCGTAAAATTTAAAGAATTCAGATTTAGAATTTAAAGATATGATTTAAATTTGAATTGAGAATCAAATTTAAAATCAGTAACAAATTTCATACTATATATATGTATGCCAATAGTAGAGGAAAGTGACAGATGAGAATAAAACACAAGGATTTTATTCCTTTACTTCTACACATATAAACATATGTGAGCCTAATTCTTGGAGAAGAATTTTATGGCGTGCAAAGAGTTGTAAGAGGTTTCTCAATTTAGATCAGATGTCCATTGGTCAAAGAGTTGACAGCAAAGATTGGTCTCGGTGTGGATACGCATAGTGCCTTCGTACCATCGAAAGAGAAAAAGATTTTTACTAGCGTACACAGGTATTTAGATCTGATCTAAAATATATATTGTTTATTGGAATAAAGTTTAAGCATAAAATAGATCTTTATGATTACTTTCTTTTCTTCCGCTGCGTGTTATGAACACATGGTAATCTTTCAGTGGTATCAGAGCTTTGGCTTTTTTTTGTGTTTAAGTCTTTATTCCTATATTTCTTAAAGTTTGTGAATTAATAGGATTAATTTAAAATTTTTTTTAAACATGTGATGTAATTATTTCTATTGAGATGGTTTTCTAATAAATTAATAGTTAATTTATTTTAATTATTTAATTGTGATTAAATTATCATTCTTTAAATATAAAAGTTATAATTATAATCAAATATTTTGTTTGATTTTATTTATTTATTAAATTTTATTGTGATTTTGATCACAATAAAAGAAATAAGATGCAAAATATCTTTTATTTGTTTCTTATATATATAAGTGTATATATAAAGGTCAAATTTGATTTGATAATTTTTTAAGGCTAAACGTTAGTACATGAAAAATCAAATTTTGATTTGATTGATATGTTTTGAACACTATAATTTTAGAAATTAGTTTTTCTAATGTTCTTGATTATAAAGAGCGGCCTGACAACCAGGAGTTTTATTTTCAAAATAATAATCAGTGTATACATTTGATGTTTTAAGGATTTAATTTTATATTTTTACCTAGACAACCTGGGAGTATAAAATTTAATCCATGAATACTGGTAGAAATTCTCTAACAATTGAGATAAATCCTAAAAGTTAGGAGTTTGCCAAAAATAAATTTATCTCTTGTTTACAAGGAACAACCTGACAACCAGGACACTTGTACTCAAAGATAGAATTTATTTATGCATATGATGATGTATAAGGAGAATTTATTTTATACTTGAACCTAGACAACCTAGGGGTATAAAATATAATTCAGTTAAATAATTGTCTGACAATCAGATAATTATTTGGGATTATAATTGTATGGGATACAATTTAATCATATTTATTTGGAATAGGTATGAGTAACAACTTGACAACCAAGATACTCATTCGCGATTCTAAATAATTTTTTTCAGAAATATAGATTTCTTGATTTACTTTCATATTTTAAAATTTTTAAATATGTCCATCTTTCGTATGGCATACTTTGAAAGTAATAAATTGGCTATACATTGAGAATTGTTCTTATGTATGAAAAGGTTATCATGGACATGATAATCCTATTGAAATAATATTGTCTAATAAATTTGGTTATGAAATTGTTAGAAGTTGTGAAGAATTTGGAATATTGCTTTACTGTAATATGGGTTGTTTTGACAACCATGAGTTCCAATTTCAAAGACAACTTACTATTTATTATTAAACATCTTGAGAAGATGTATGATGCCCAAAGCAAGATAGTATGACTATCAAAGATTTTATTTGAACTAGTGGGAGTATTGGGTAATATATTTTTAATTAAACAACTTTAGAAGTTGAAATGCCATTAGGCAAATGGCTTTTGCGAGAATTGTTCTTGCAAGCATTTTTGGATATTTATTTTGTTACAAACAATTTATAATTGGTCCTAATATGATTAAAGTTTGTGGTCTTTTTTGAAAAATCTACTATGAGTATTGAGGATGCGAATCAAAATTGCTCTTAAGGGTTGGTTTGACCAATAATAAAGATATTGGGCATTTTTATTATAAGAGCTTAAAGTAAAATCTCTAACATCTAATTGATATTCTATTCAAATAGAGAATGAGATTCTCTCAACGCACAAATACTAATACTCTATGTACTCCATCATGTTTAAAGAAACATGAAATTTGATTTAGCTGAGGATCACTATTTTTTAAATATTTGGACTACGTTTTAAAAATGTTGCTAAATTAACAAATTTCTCACTAAATCAATTTTTTTCCATATAAGATATGGAAAAGACATAAACTCAAACTCAAGAACATTAGAGTTTGGATATGTCTTATATGTATTAAGAGATTGCATAATAATAGAATTGATATTAAGTCCAATAAATGAGATTTATTGGTTATCCTAAAGAAATAATGAGATTATTTTTATCACTCTTCTTATGACAAAGTGTCTGTGATAAGAGGTTAAACTCCTTTTTAGAAAAGGAATTCCATCTTAAAGAAAGAGTGGGAGTACAATTACTTTTATTAGAATTGTATACCACTCAATAGAGAATATATTTTCTCTTGAAAGTATAAAAAGTTTTATCGTCAAACTAACTTTTCGAAAAAATAGTCTATTTGTATAATGATACAATTCTATAAAGATAGATCTAATGGTTACTTAGATTTTTTATAATCATGTTCAATAAGGATTGACCTTAAAATAAAATTATACACTATTGTAGTGGGAGATTTCATATTTTGAGAAAACGTGATATTTATTATGCACTAGGTGTATTTTACAAAAGGTCAAGCAAACATGCTCAAGAGCAAATGTGTTTAAGGTCAAAAGAGTTTTGATAAACACAAATATGCATTGAAAAATTATACACATGATTGATTGGCTCTAGTGCAAGTGGGAGATTATTGTGATAATAGTATGCCCAAGATCCAATCTATCATGATTGGCTCTTGTGCAAGTGGGAGATTATTGGGAATAAGTAGTATGACTACAATCCAATCAATCACGTGTCAAATAATTTGTTATTGTTATTATATTAAAATGTTAATATAATAACGTCCTTGATTAAATTTAGAGATTTATCATTGTGATAGTGATCACAATATTGAGAGATAAATCTTTTATAATTTAATCTAAATTGTTCTTGGTCCTAGGATTATTAAAAAGGACATTAATAATCCGAAAAGATCAATAAATATATATATATATATATATATATATATATATATATATATATATATATATAATAATCTTCATTGGATGAAGATTAATAGATCTCATTTATTAAATTACATATATAGATGATGCATATAGAGATATGACCATTGAATTGACTCACTCTGAGAATTTCTAATGGTTATAATTATCGTATATTTGTCAATAGGATATTCTCAAGATGAACATAGTAATAGAGTTTCGACTGTCATAGAAATTAACAATGTATTTATTATACTTTGATTCTGAACACCTAATACCTTAGGGTGCTAGTTGAATGGATATTGGGTATGATTTAAATACTTGTAGAATTAATGATTAGTCAATAAGGAATCCGTCAACTTTCGGTAAAGAGTTTGAGCTCTATGATTATAATGATTGAGATGAATAAAACCTTGGCCAAGGAGATTGAATGAATGAAGAAATGAGTTTCTTAGGTAATTCACAGTTCATTATAACAATGGTAACAAGTTAGAGTTTGACAATTAAACCATACTCTAAAGGTTAACCAAGAGCTGGAAAGATGGAATGAATTATACTTTGTTCTTCTGAGGTTCTTAGTAAAAATAGATTACTTCAAACTATCGGATCGTTGAGGAGTGTTGCTAGACGCCAACCTTGATTAGTAAATTTAGTATGACTAATTTACTACCCGCTTAGTATTGAACCTATAGGGTCACACACTAACGAGTGTTCTAATCTTTGCTATAGAATTATTTAATTATTATTTTGATTTGATCATATAAATAATTATATTAATTCAAATGGAATATTATTATATTCTTTGCTAGTACCAAGAATATAATAATAATATGATAATTGAGAATATTAAATGAGATTTGAGAATAATTAGTTATTCTATTTCTGAATTTGAATTATAAATTTGGATGAGATTCAAATCGATTATGTTTTAAATTGTTATGATATGATTCGTAAAATTTAAAGGATTCAGATTTGGAATTTAAAGATATGATTTAAATTTGAATTGAGAATCAAATTTAAAATCAGTAACAAATTTCATACTATATATATGTATGCCAATAGTAGAGGAAAGTGACAGATGAGAATAAAACACAAGGGTTTTATTTCGTTTACTTCTACACATATAAACATATGTGAGCCTAATTCTTGGAGAAGAATTTTATGGCGTGCAAAGAGTTGTAAGAGGTTTCTCAATTTAGATCAGATGTCCATTGATCAAAGAGTTGACAGCAAAGATTGGTCTCGGTGTGGATACGCATAGTGCCTTCGTACCATCGAAAGAGAAAAAGATTTTTACTAGTGTACACAGGTATTTAGATTTGATCTAAAATATATATTATTTATTGGAATAAAGTTTAAACACAAAATAGATCTTTATGATTGTGTTATGAACACATGGTAATCTTTCAATCTTTTTTCTTTAACAAAAATAAAATGCAAAATGAGGTAGTTTAAAAAAACCGACTGAATCTTTATTCGATCCAACCTGTTAGCTCCCGGCTGGTTTAGTGTTTGTAAACGATTTTGTGTATAATGGTTTTTCATGTTGAATTAAACCGTAAAAACATTTAATTTATGATCGGATCGATGGGTCCGGTCCAATTTTCAACACCATCCCTGAGAGAGAAAGAATAAGGGAGATG
The DNA here is from genome assembly GCF_003086295.3 of Arachis hypogaea. Lineage (NCBI taxonomy): Eukaryota > Viridiplantae > Streptophyta > Magnoliopsida > Fabales > Fabaceae > Arachis > Arachis hypogaea. The sequence continues at coordinate 131,719,379 of NC_092052.1, read as the reverse complement.
AGAGAGAGAAGAGAAGAATAGCGATCGAGATTGAATTGATGAGCAAAAGTTAACGAGGCAATCTGTGAACTCACACTTCCGCTAGTTACTAATGATCTATATATAGTATATACACATACCCATCACCTAACTCAACTAATTTAACACTTCCAAAAATATGTAGAAAATATCTGTCTCAACAACTTCTAACTAATTAATTGACTAAGCTAGCTAATATAAGTAACCAACTAATTGTGTTTAATAAGCTAGTCAAGTCACAAAGAGGATTTGGGAAGAGAAACTAGAGGAAATGAGCAAAATAAAAAACTGTGCGTTGTTATTGGAGAAGAGGATTTGGGGAGAAATCTTAAAGTGAGTGAGTGATAGCACAGAGGATTTGGGGCGAGAAGTTGAGAAAGAGTGAGCAAAATCCTGACGTTGTTATTGGAGAAGAGAATTTCACAAGAAGCTAGATAAAGCAGTATACAAGAAACATAACAAATTACTGCATCAATATTCAATAAACTAACACTATAAAAATACGATCATTTGTATATATTGTCCCAAAATATTGGCTACAATAAGCAAATATTGCTAGTGGTGGAGCTTTTTCTATATTTTGAATTTAGAATCTGAGGATTGATTTTAAACGATGACACAGTCACTATAAATGTAGATGCCAAAATTTATGGTGGAACTGATAAATAAATGTATCCGATTACAAATTTACAATCATAATTATTATCATGATAAAAACAGCTCACAATGCAGAACAGTGTGAGGAAAAAAACAGAGCACTTGTTTTGGTTTCACTTCTAAGAAAAAGATTTAAAAAAAAAAAGTCAAAGCCGTCAACGGGACTGGTCCCTTTCCAGCCCCCACCGCCTGACACGTAGCTGAAACCCTAAGGCCGCGGCAAGAAACCTAACCGTCTGCGGCGGAGAAAGAACCGCCACGACCTTGCTAACCGTAGCCACCCTCAACTCATCCGCTCTCTGAAAAAGCTCTCCCACGGCGTTCCTCATCCCCCCCATAGACTCATCAAGCTCATCAATCTCCCCATCCAACAACCTCCCCACTCTCCTAGCGCGTTGCAACACGCGCGGACTAGCCACGCTCTCCTGAAACGCCGCCATTGCAGCAGAAAGCTCCCTCTCCCCGGTCCTAGTCTCCGCCCTGACCCTCTCAATCGCACGGATCTGGTCCGCCGTGAGATCTTGAAGAGCGGTGTCGGCGAGGCGGAGGATTAAGGAAGGCTTGTAGTCTCCCATCCACAGAAGTGCTCGCTCGTAGGTGGAGAGCCAGGTGGGAGAGAAGAGAAGCAAAACGTCGTCGTTTTGGAGGCGTGTTTTGTGCTCGAAGTATTGTTGGTAGTGGGAGATAACGGATTCAATGAGAGCGGTGTGTTTGTGTTGGGAGTCGGGAGCGTTGGAAAGTGTGAGAAGCTCGTCGAGGAGAGTCTGTTTGCGTTGGATCCATCCTTCGTAGAAGGCGTGAAACTGTTGCTGCGAGTTTGTTGGCATTGTCGTGTGCAGTGTTGAAATGTGTTATGTCCTCATTTATAGTGAGATTTTTGTAATTTTAATTTCATTTCTTAGCGGGTAAGATTTTTTGGGAGGGAGGAAGTGAGTGAAGCTAATGGCGGTGGTTGGGAGGAAGCACCCAAGCACGAGTGTTCCTGTCGAGGTTGGTTGATGAGGAGCCAATAAAATATTTATACAAGCTATATAATAGAGGTTTACGAAGTATTAGAGATATAATTATTAGTGTTATTTTTTCATCAGTTGAAGTTTTTGGGATGAGTGGTATCATGACATACTATTAAAATTTTAGATCCAAAAGATCAAGAGTTCGATTTATTATCCGTAATACTTGAATGATTATTTTAAATAGTATGGGAGATGTTCATTTTATAACTCATATAATCCATTGTACAAATAAGTCATTCTCTTTCTAGTGGGACTCTTTTTTTTTTGCATGTGTTTTAAGAATATATTTATGTGATTAATTAATATAAAATATATAAACAATGCTATAAAAATAAATTTTTTTGCATTTTTTACAAATAAGAATTTTAAAGTAAAAAAAATTAGTAAAATAATAAAATAAAAAATTAATCACTTTTTAATTAAAATAATAAAATATATATTTTATGAAAGTTATAAAATTAATAACGAGTAAAATTTTTTTATTATTTTATTAATTTTTTCATTTTAAAAGATCTAAATTTTTTCTTACGTTATGTTTTAATCAAAAGTCTTTAGTTTAAATTTCATCAATATAACTTTAGAAATTGATCTGAATGTTAACTCATTTTTTTTCTATAGATTGATGGTAAGAAATCTGTTTATCCATAAGTATAATATTACTAATAATAGGTAAATTAAATAATTTAATTTTTTATTTTAATTAATATAATAAAATAGTGAATATTGTTTATTATATAGAGCTATAAAATATTCTGAAATTGGAAATATGAAATAATCTGAACATAAATCCGAATCTCGAGTCGTGTTTGTCTGAAGTTTCAACTCTGAATGTTGGAAGTTTTAAGAATAGGTTTTTAAGGAATAAATTATTTGTTTTTATGATATATATTTTTTGATATATCTGTAATGAAAAACTATTATTTTGTTTTAAATTAAATTTTAAAAATTATTATTAAAAAGTCTATTTATAATTAAAAATTTAATTAAAAAATAATAAATTCATATTAGTGATATATTAACCAATAAATAGTATAAAACAAATGACTTAATTATCGTTATCATCGAATTCGAATTCATATAATGGACAATTTTCGGTTCATTTGGTATTATACAATGATTTTGTTTTGAACTAATTTTCGATTCATTCGAGACGCAAGTGTTTCTAAAATCGAATTTATATAATGGATAATTTTCGGTTCATTTTAGTATTATACAATAGTTTCATTTTGATAATATTTTCGGTTCATTCGAGACGCAGGTGTTTCTGAATTCGAATTTATATAATGAACCATTTTCGGTTCATTTGGTATTATACAATGATTTCGTTTTGATAATATTTTCGATTCATTCAATCACCACAAAGAATCAAAATCAATAAAGATGTTAGAAAAATGTTGGTGTTGTTGGTGATGACGATAATGATGATGGAGGAGGAAGAAGAAAATGAAGGAGGAGATAAAAAAAATTCAAATAAAAAAGAAACAGGAGGAGGAGGAGGAGAAGGAAGATGAGGAAATAGATGTAGTGGTATGGTGGTGATGACAATAACAGTAATGAAAAAAAGATGAAAAAAGGAGAAGGAGAAGAAGAAGTGAGAGGAGAAGGAGGAAAAAGAAGAAGAAGATGAAGTCTCACCGCGTAAACTAAATAACTTGGATGAACTTGATATAAAATTATTTGAATGTATAGCGAAATTCTTAAAAAATACCGTAGATAACAACAAAAATTAATAAAATATCATTTTAGAATAATATTTAAATTTATATATATTGAAAATCTAAATAAATTTTATGTATCCACTCAATCTTAGGATACTAAAATTAATTATTTTTTAAATTCATAATTTAAAAAGTCATTTTTAACGCATAAATTTAATTACATAATTGTATAAAAAATTTATATTATTAAAAATTAAACTCTTTAAAATATACATGAGTCCTAAATGAATTTTTATATTTTTGTAAAAATTTTTTTTATTTTTATAAAAATATAAATTTATTTTTTTCACGTTGGCCTAATTAAATTTAAAAGATACATATTTTTAGTCTTTGTAATAAGTTTTTTTTAATTAATAATGTAATAAAAAAATTTATTAATAGTATATGTTAAAGTTATTATTAGTCTAAATTTAGAAAGTTTTTTATTTTAATAAATATACAATAAATATATCAAAAACTAAATTTGTATCTTTCTATATAAAATTTTTTTAGTTAATAAATTTAGCATCTTTACTTAGAATACACATTAGCTAAATTTAAATTATAATTGTAACAATGTAAGCATTAAGTAAGTACATTTGAAATATTTTTATTTATAGTAATTAATTTGCAATAAATATTTTATTATTTATTATATTTAATATTGTGAGAAAAAGATTATAGAAGAAAAATAGCTACCGACGAAAACTGAAATATAACCCATTACGTATTATAAAATTATTTTTTTATTTTTAAAAATAGCAATAGATATTGAGAGTAAGGGAAAATAAATAAATAAATAATCCAAAAAAAATTATTGTTTTATTATCTAGTCGGTCGGAGTTGCCACTAATCTCATTTTGGATCACAGACACTGATTTTTTTTTTTTTTCACATTAACAGTTGGGCACGTTATCAAACTTATCATATGGCACGTGAAAGGGTACGGCACAGAAAGAGAGAACCCCATGTTTGATTAGGCTAATTTTTTTTTATATTGTATAAATATATGTAATATATTGTTATGGGAAGATTAGGTGTTTTTTTTATATGGTGTTTTATTTAAATCGGATGGTCCGATTTGTTTGAAAAAAAAAGTAAAGTACAAATTGGAGGGTCCGATTTGTTTGATAAAAAAAAAGAGTAAAGTATCGTTTTTGTTCCCAACGTTTGGGGTAAATCCTATTTGTGTCCCTAACGTTTAAATCGTCCTATTTGTATCCTTAACGTTTATAAAAGTGATTCAATGTTATCCTACTATCAATTATACTAACAAATCAGATTATATTTTTCAATTATTCTCACTTGAATGTATTCATTCTCAATTAGGTCTCACTTGTATGTGGTCGATTTTAATATTATACCCACTATTTGTGTTTAGATTCAATTATGTCCATAGAAAAGTGAATTATGTAAATGTTGTAGGAATTAGTATCAACATTTGATGAGCTATTTTTCGGAGTATATCATCGATTCTATCCTAGACATTTGTATTCTAACTTCAAGAAGATATTTTTAAAACTCAAACTAAAGCGCTCATGATGTGTAATTGACGACAGGATAAGATTGAATCACTTTTACAAACGTTAGGAATACAAATAGGACGATTTAAACGTTAGGGACACAAATAGAATTTACCCCAAACGTTGGGGACAAAAACGATACTTTACTCTAAAAAAAACTACAAATCGCATGGTCCATTTTGTATTTTTTATTTTTTTTATTTTTTTAAATAGAAATCGGACAGTCCGATTTCAACAGTAAAATTTTTTTTATTTTTAAAAACACAAATCGAACCATCCGATTTGTGATTGTTGATTTTAAAAATGAAACAAATCGAAAGGACGGATTTGTTCACACCATAACAATGAAAAACTCATCTCTTCTTCCATCATTGTGAGATACACTCAACTCTCCCCACACACAAAATAATAAGCGGTTTGATTATCACCTTCGTCATTCCTTTCGTACTGGTCTTTGACGACCAAATTGGACAAATTATTGCGATCTCTGCTATTTTTGCTGCATAATTTCTTTCTTTTTCCCAATAAAAGGTTACGGCAACAATGACTATGATGAGATATAAAACCTTGAGTATACTGCTAGTATTTATTATTCAAATATTTTATAATTGCATTGATTTTAGTGACTTATTTGAATATATTATTAGTTATTAAAATTGTTAAATTTGTAAGTTTAAGTAAATTCGTAAAATTGATCGGTTAGATTTGACTCTCAAATTATCTTATAAATTCGTACGAATTTATTGATTATAATTTTTAAAAAAATAATATATATCATATATAATATAATATTTATTTAAAAATAGACATTTAAATTTAATAATTTCAAACTCAAAATACATCATAAATTAAAATAGTACATTAGTACAACAATTATAACAAATATTTTATTAGAACATACATTCATATCTTTCGTGATACTGCATATAGTTCAACTAGAATACGAGTTTTGTTAGGTAGATAATGACTTTTATAAACAATGTGAACAATGTGTTTTAGAATTAATTCAATAAAATAAAAAAATTCTACACCCCAAATTATTTCTTAAACTTTAATATTAGGATAACCATCTACACACCTAGTAAATTGAACATCTAATCATTGTTAACTGTTCATGAGTAAATCGAATAAAAAAAAACCATCCAATTAAAAATAATGAATATAATCATCTGCATACATATTGAATTAAACATCCGACATATCTATTATTCACATTGTTTAGTATTCTCATTGTCTACCGATAATTTTTCCTAGAATACACACAAGAAAAGCTTCATAATCATAACACAAGGGAAAAAAACAACAAACCAATAATTAAATGTTCCAATAAATTAAAAATCTAAAACTGAAATTTTCTAATGCCTTCATCTTTCATGGCATTAACATCATCATCTTCACCCTCTTCATCAGAAACATCATTTTTTACAGGTTCAGGTTCGAACATGTCCAACAGAATCATTATCATTTACATGTTCGTGTTAACAATGAATTAATCAATTAACAATTATCAGAAAATTAACAACTATATCACAGAATTAAGTTAATAATGAATTAATCAATTAACAACTATCACAAAAATTCACACATTCAGTAACAAATAATAACTATCAATCTATCACAAAATACAGAATACAGAACAAATAAAAAATAGAAATAATTAAATTGTAAATTTCTTGCAGTTCTCAAGCTTTTGAAACATTAGAGAAACTATGAAACTACGGATTTATAGTGAAATATAGATTAACAATTATTATTTCTCTCTTTTGAAACATATTTGATCGAAGCAGAGAAACCAGGCGTAGTTGTGCAGAGAGACAATCGGTGGCTGTGCGCGAACGAACGATGGCAGCGCAACGGACGGCAGAGGGTACGACGACAGTGTGGCGAATGACAGATGCTCCAAGCCTCCACTTGAAGAGAAACCGAAGGTAAACAGAATAGAGAGCGAGAATAAAGAGAAATAGAGCAGACTCAGCAGAGAATAAAGAGCAAACGATGGACGGGAAGATGGATAGAGGTCACTGAGAGAGTGAGACAATGAGAGAATGATGGAGATTAGAAAGGGAGAGAAGAGTGGGTAGCGAGCCAATTAGGGTTAGGGTTGTTACTCTTCTTTTATTTTGGGCCAAGTAGATGCAAGCTTGTACGACACCGGGCAGGATGCCTCACTCTAGCACCTCTTTGAGGCTGATGTGTGGGATGATCAACTGGCAGATCCACTCCAAATACAGATGGAGGCGTCCCTTCCATGGTGAACTAAATGTCATATAAACTGCTTGCAGGCTCTTTAAGGTTGACTGTCAACTGTGGCTGGTACTCAGGCATCTCAGCCTAGCCCTCCCTCATCTGTGGTGGGTAAATTGGAATCCGAGGCTGAACCTCTGGCATATGCGGATGGTACTTTGGAATCTGCGATTGAACCTCTGGCATCTGCGGATGGTACTTCGGAATCTGAGACTGAACCTTTGACATCTGATGCTGGTAATGCTGACCATCGTCATCCCGTATGATCATCGTGAAGTCGGCATAGAACTGCGATCCACCCAAGTGATCGTCAATTCCTATGGTCAAGGTAGTGCTAGCCAAGTTAGCATACATCTGGGTGCTGATGTCATGGAATACCTGAGTGCTCGATGCATGGGAAACTGTGCCCCCGGATCCCAGCCTCTATCTCTCCACCAGCACCATGATCAAACTGGTGACCATGCATTGTGCCGGCGGGGCTATCACTGTGCCCAACTGCTGCACTCCTCGGTCCAGCACCCCGGCGTCTCGCACCACTCCGACGTACACGATGGTCGCCCTGTCCTCCTTTGTCACCACCAGCTTCCTACTCTTGCATCATATCGTTCAGCCATTACCACTTCTGATCAGTAGATCCTGTACCAATGCGTTCACATGCCTGTTATCAGGCACATCCGACACTAGTACCCTAGTGGGCACTTACGACGATCCTCTGTGAAAGACATCGTTCAGAATCTCCTCCGTCCTAGGATCGGCAAATGTGGCATCCGATGACAGAAACCTATGTGTTACACGGTACCGCATGTCTAAGAACTCAATAGAAGGACCTGGATCAACCACTCTCTGAATACTCAGAACAGAATCAACTCTGTTATCCCAATGCAATTGCCATGTCTGAAAATAAGTCAGGAACCACCTATCTCCATCCCTACCATCCTTGCCATGAAGCTAGTCTATGTTCAGGCTGGTCAGGTACATGCTGTACGCCGCCGAACTGTGGGACCATCCTATCAACTTGATGCCACTTAATCACGGCAAAATATATCAGGCTAGTGACTGCCTGCCATAACCGACTGTTGCTTCTCAGCTAGAATCTTTGGATGAACAACAAGTACGTCAAGCGTAGCATAAGGCTCCCACACAATCTAAAAATTCCAACAGAATCTACCATTAGAACACTATATACAGACATGTCGGTGAACAGGTAGTGAAACTTTGAACCACACACAAACAACTTACTTCTCAACTACCCAACCGGTCTAATGCAAGGCAAAACTGGATAATTCTTTGCTCTTTCCCGTCAGATGTGGGTAAATAAGTGGCCCACCTAGACGATAATAATGTGATATGAATGTTTAATCCGAGATCTAAAATGTTAATAACTTGAAACAAATAATGAAACCCTAAGTGCAATCGATCGATACCTAGATGCCAACGGAAAACAAAAGTCGTCAAATCCATGTGGCCTGAGAGTGGGGAACCGCCAGAAGATTCAAGACTGTAGTAGCTGTAGGGGGCTTAGCAAGTTCGTGATATTTCTGTTGGCCACCCAACACATGCATCGGTATAGCCATGCCAACGCAACTGAATCCCAGCTATAAGTGCCCATCTCGTCAAGTCCCGCCACAAATGGCAACCACCGAATATGTACCCGATTTGCACTCTTGTCACCAAACAGCTGAGTGGATAGCAGCATCATAATGTATGCACATGCGTATATGCGTATAGTATCCTCACTTGCATTTGCTGGTAGCACCCTGAACCTCTCATGGAACCATGTGAAGTGGACTGTGAATTGCTTGACTTTATCCGACGGCGACAGCTTGCTGAACAACTTCTGAAATCACTCCCAAGCCGGTTTGCCATCCTCCATAAAATGTTGCCCCCGAACGCTGTAAATACACCTACTTGGCTGCATGATGTGAAAAAAATAACCATACCCAAATTAAATTCTAATACTTACAAGTCTAAACCATAATTTATAATCCGATACAACAACTACGAGTGTCTTATCTATCTAATCTTAACTAAAATTTTAGATATAGTTCTCTTTACATTATTTTTAAAACTAATTTTATTAAAATAGAGAAATAATACGTATGAACTTACATAAAATTTGAAACAAATCTTAATGTACTTCAGAACAAATAAAAAATATCCAACTTTTAAATTTATAAGTTCTGGATTTTAAAAGTTAAAGTTTAAAATTAAAAGTTTAAAATTTAAATCTTAAATTTTAAATAATAAATTACGAATCTTAAATTCTATATCTAAAATTTAAGTCTTAAATTTTAAATACTAAACTACAAACCTTCTAAATTTAAAATTTTAAATCTTAATTTTCAAATACTATATTTAAAATTTTAACCTACAAATCTTAAACTCTGTATTTAAAATTTGAATCATAAATCTCAAATATTAAAGGACAAACCTTCTACATTTAAAATTTTAAATCTTTATTTTCAAATACTAAGCTACAAACCTTAAATTTTGTATTCTAATTCCTGCACCCTATATACTATATTTTATGTTATAAACTTTAACACTTAAAAGAAAACAAACTTACCTTTTCATTGATACTGCCAGCAATGTGAGCAATGATGTTGAGTCGGTACAAACTGCCCTTAGTCCGCCATGGTCCCGCTTGAAAATGACGCCTCTAGGAGTCTCAAGTGGCCAAATTCTCTCGAAGTCTTTTCCATATTCTCTCAATCCACAACATTCTCTCTAAACTTTTGGTTTCAATTGAAATGAAGAATCCGCTACTGCCTCCATCGGATTTATAGGCACATGTAAACCGCTACATTTACCTGCAATTTGTGAATGAGTCATTTGTAAAGAAATCGTTATAGGGTACCGCAATTTTTTCATTGTTACATTTCTTTAGAAACTGTTACAGAGTGCTACAAAGTGTAGCGGTTTCTCTTCACACGCGTTCTAATGTAAACCACTACACCTTTTTACGATTTTTATAGTAATGCAAATGTTGTATTTGCGTCTGCAATATTTAAATATTGTATTCTAATAATTATGATTTTTAAACAATTTAAATGAGTAATTTGTCCTAAATTTTAAGCACAGAAGTAGAAGTATAAATAAAAATGAGTAAGTTTTAGAATTTAAGTATAAGGAAAAATAAGATTATATGTATGAAATTTTTATAATTTAATCTTTATTTTTCTAATTTTAATTTTGACTTTTTAACTATATTTTAAATTTATTTACAACAAGAATATTATAAGAGTTTATTATATGTAAGAGTTACTAAATATGTCATCACTTTTATAATAATTTTTGTTTAGTTGATGGCAGAATAATATTAAATTATTTTCAAAACAGTCAGTATAAAAATGAAAAAAAAATCAGGAAAAATGTTGATATTTATTCAAATATTTGAAACAAATTTAATAGTTTATTGGTATAAAATATAAATGTTTAAGTAAAAATATTCTAGTTAAAATTATATAAAAAATATAAACACAAATCACCCAAATGCATATTTTTATATAAATCTAATGAGATATATTCAATTTGTAAATTTTTTAGTAAATCGAAACTGATCAATTCGAATTACCAAAAAGAATACAAATATGTCAGAATCGATTTATGCATGCATGTCAGTCACTCAATAAATCGAATCAATTACGTTCTATTTATGCCTACAAAATTTCGTCCTTAGTAATTCGAAATAGGCTAGTTACGTTCAATTTATACATACAAGATTTCGTCTCTAATAATTTGAAATAGGCTGTTTCGATTTACTCTAGAATTAGTTTTTATATAAACTCAAGATGATTAACTCTCCCTTGAATTTAAACAAGAAATTGGAATAATATTTGAATATGAGTTAAATTATAATTTATATTTAAATTTAAATTAAACAGTTTTTTTTATGATTTTTTATTTATTTAATATTTATAGATGGAAAATATTTTTTATCATATGTAATAAATAACAAATTTACATAATAAATATATAGATATTTTATTCTAATCACTTGTCTTGATTTTAAACAAGTTAATAGACATTTGTTACTATGCATACCAAAATAAATAACATATGAATTTCATGAATCAAAATTAATTGTTCTTATATAAAAACCGAAAAAATATGTATAATTTAGAGACAAATTATTTATTTAAACTTATTAAATTCTATATTATAAAAGAATTTTTAACCAGTAAAATTATTTTTATGTAGCAGCTATTTATAAATACGGATAATCAAAATATAAATTATTATAAGAGGCAGCAATTTTTTAGTATACAAAGAATAAAGTAGTAAACTACTACGGAGAATGAAATTTTATGACCATAAAAATTTTCACTCTATAAGATATATAATTATTTATATATTTTGTTGGATAAATTAAATTTTTGAAGTTAAATAATTTCATAATCTAATATTCTAAAGTTTATGGTAATAGAATATGAAAACGTACTCCAACCAGCATAAGATTTAATATATTTTACAAAAATAAAAAATATATAATATAACAATAATTTTTTCATATTAAATAATTATATCTAAAATAAGTCTTAAAATAAAAAATAGAACTTATAACTAATTCAACATGGTTTATGAATATTTTAATAGTTAGTACATGTTATACATCTATATATTATTAAATATATCAATATTACATGCTATTTTAAATAATTTTTTTTATGTTTATTTTTATTTATCTTAATTTTTAGATAACAAAAATTAAATTTTTAATATTTTATTATAAAAATTTTTTATAATTTTTTTTATTTATCTTAAATTGTTAGATAACAAAAATCGAAACAACCTGTTTCGAATTACCAGAGACGAAATCTTGCATGCATAAATCGAACGAAACTAATTCGATCTATTGGGTGGCTGACATGCATGCAAAAGTCGATTTATTATGAAAATTTATAAATAAAATGCATCTCATTCGATTTATATAAAAATATGTACTTGAGTGATTCATTCAACATTTTTTGAATGAATTGTATAATATTATTTTAGATTTGATTTAATTATATATTTTACCTTTGTAAAAATAATAAAAAAATAGTTGAATAGTCATGGTAATATTTGTTGAACCATTAATTTTAATTAATTAAAAATCAATCCATTGTTCAAACCACATTTTAAAATTAAAGCCTAAACTAAATGGTCGGAGATTTTGAAATTATATATTCATTGTCTAAATCATTAGCTGACCATATCTGCATTACATCACTTGCAGCAGACCACAACTTACGTAATAAAGAAGTCAGCCATGTTTTGTTCAAATCATTTTAAAACTAAAGTCTAAATTATATATTCATTATCGTCTAAATCATTTGCTGACCATATCTGTATTACATTACTTGCAACAGACATCAGCTTAAGTAATAAATAGGTCAATTGATATTGGAATTATCACTTACAACATTAGATCGTTTGCAGAGTAAATCTCTAAAATGGTCTCTCAGTGCACCAATGTTACTTCTGACTTTTGACTTTTAAAATGCTCTGATTACACCCTTTAGATTGAGCTCCGTGTGAAATCCTGATTCTTTCATCCATTTTCGGCGTGACTCAGCAGCCGGAGCGCTGAGCTGGTGGTTTGTAGTCCACGTAGAAAGCCTTAAACGACGTCGTTTTGACTGGAGGTAGCCTAAACATTGTTTTCAACATCAGGCCTTTCCACAGCCTAGAGTAAGTTCCAACTCATCCACTCCCACCTCATGTATCCTCTCACCCTCCCATGGCTTCACTCTACTATTCTCAAAGTCAAAATCCGATGGTCTTCCTCTCTCTGCAGCCTGGCCCCATTGCATGCCTTCATTCATATCCATGGAACTTGGGAAGTGATCTGCTGCATTGCTGGTTTCACAAGATTAAAGGTATGCGATGGAGGAGCAGCCGATGCAGTTGTTGTCTGAAAACTAACCCAGTGATCAGAGTCCACAGTGGAAGCATCAGATTCATCACACTTAGGAATGGTGAAAGTAGCCAATTAGTGGCGGCGGAAGGGGCTGGATGGAGCCGATAACGCGAAGAGAGGATGGCGGAACGAATTAAAAGAAGAGACATTGGAGAGGGATTCGAAATCCGCCTTTCTTTTAGAACCCCTGGAGGTTGGGGAAGAAAGATGAAGGGTAACAGGGACACTATTGGATATTCTAAGAGGACAAAGGTTTGTGGGGATGGAGGTGATGTTATGAATGAATGATAGGAGTAATGAAGAGGGGTTTTGAAGGTTGGGATCAATACGAGAGGGCTGGGGAATGATGAGGAAGTTGGGCTAGCATGGTAGGAAAGAACATGGCTTGGGAACACCGATGACTGTGGGATTGGCTGTAGTGAAGAACAACCACTCATGTTCGCTGGAGTTCCTCTAATCTCACCTTGCGGCCTCTTGCATCCCTGTCATCAAAACACAGATCTCAATCAAGATTTCTAGAGTAAAACTAACGGAACATAATCAATCATCTAGAACTATCAATTTGACACATGATCTCAGATTAACACTACAAAAACTAGTTAGATCGCAAGCCTCCAGGATCAAGTCAACTCTTTAGCAAGATTAGAAAGCGGACAAAGCAAGCAAGAAAGAGCAAGTAGATCTGAGAGGAAGAGAAGTAGAAGAAGAAACTTTGCGGTAGGTAGTACCGTCCTCTTGTTAACAAGCAATGGAAGTACCCTCCAGGTAAAACGGTGTCGTTTAAGGCTGCCTACGTAAACCACAAACAGCCAGCTCAGCGCTCCGGCTGCTGAGTCACACTGGAAATGGGTGGAAAGACCAGTATTTCACACATAACTCAATCTGAAGGGTGCAATTAAAGCATTTTAAAAGTCAGGGATAACATTAATGCACGGGCTCAATCTGAGGGATCATTTTAGGAATTTACTCATCGTTTGCAGCATACAGCTGCTCCATGTTATTTCTCATGTGCCTTATCTTATATTATTATTATTATTATTATTATTATTATTATTATTATTATTAAAATTTAATTAACATAAATCTTAAGAATGTATGATAAATTTTTTATTAATAAATTTTTTTAATATTTTTATTTAATAAATATAAATAAATATATTAAAAAATTAAATTTCTTATATTATAATACTTTTTTAATTTATAAATTTATCATGTGTTTTTTAACACAAAATAGATAAATAATAATTATTATTATTATATTAATATTTATTATAGAATTTTATTAATTTTTTTCTCTTTCTATTTTGTTAATTATTTAAGTGATAATTATTTTCATCTTTAAATAAAGAAGGTATATTACACAGAGTACCTGTTGAGTACTTTATTTTTTTATTTGTTTTTATTATTTATTATTTACAATAGACTCCACTTTTATGGTGTTGAGTTTTTTTTTTTTTGAAAAAATAATTAGCATTCATTCCTTATAAATTTACAGTAAAGAGTGATTTAATAAAAAAAATTATTGAGATAAGGGAAGGAGAATGATTTTGATTTCATAAATAAAAAATTTTGAGATTAGATAAAATAGATAATTAAATTTTATTTTTAATATAAAATAAAAATACATACAAATTTTTTAAGTAAAATCTAGGACAAATCACATAAAAAACGAAATAAATTTCACTATTACACGAATTTTCTAAAACTGAAAATGTTAGTGCATGTTTTGATTGACATTTATATATAAATCATATTTACTAAATCAGATTTACTTATTATAATAGTAAATCGAATGAATAAAATTCAAATTATTAGGTGTATATGTAAATCGATTTTGATAGCTTTGATTTACTATGGTTGGAAATTTGAATTTTCTCTACCCATAGTTAATCGAAATAAGGTGCTTCGATTTAATAGCATGATTTATACCCCTAATAATTCAAATTAATTGAATTCGATTTAGGCCCCTAGTAAATTGAATTGAATGAATTCGATTTAGTAGTAACCTTCGTTAGTAGTAAGTCGAATTCACTAGTTTCAAATTACATTTCAATAAATTTTCACTCCCAAACTGCAAAAATAGAAGACGATTTAAATCGTATCTATCGGTTAAACGAAGTTGCCCATATCGCTGGTAGCATCCATGAAGAGGTTAGTGAATGAAATTTATTTTTGTTAAGAAATAAAGAATTGTTAGTGATCTTAAGTCACTTAGAATTTGATTATACGCGTTATTAGAATTTTTTAACTTCAAATGGTAGTTAGAGACTTAGAGTAGTGATTTAGTAGTTTGCTAGAACATTATTGAAGACTACAAATACAAGTTAGAAGAGTGATAAGTAAGTGTTAGTTAGAGAAGTAATTAGAAGTTCGGATAGAATTTGTAACCTAGTTTTAAATGTTAGAGGTTTAACTAGGTTAGAAATTTTGTCAGCGTTTTTAATTTAGGTTTCAAGTGTTAGATTAACTAAGCGGTAGAAGACTAGCAAGGATTCAATTTCATTTCATTTATTTAAATTTAATTTAATTCTTAAATGTTAGGTCAACGAGGCACTACCAATTTAGTTATAGTTTAATTTTTTAATTTACGTCTTAAATATTAGATTAACTATGTTATGATAGAATTTAATTTAAATTAATTTGGTTTAATTTAATTTAATTTAATTCTTAAATATTGCATTATCTATGTTTTGGTTTGCAATATGTTTTACATTAAAGTACATTTTTATTAGAATTCTCCGTTTTAGATGATTGTTTTGTAAATTATTATGGTTCTTAGAGAAATTTTTCGTTGTCATGCAGCCTCACCAATGTATCACCAGTATAATGAGGCAACATAGGATCATGTCGTACTTGCAGATGGCCGGCTTAGCCCATCTCACGAGACTCAACGACCACTAGTTTAGGTTGGATGACCTGCTGGTCAGTGCATTCATCGAGCGATGGCATTCACATGACATTCGGACAGTGCACAATTATACTTTAGGATGTTGCGTACCACTTAGGTCTCCCGTTCGATGGAAAGTATGTCAGTAGATGTCTAACTAACTCCGAGCACTACATTGAGGGCATCCAACCTGCATGGGTTTAGTTTGAAGAGTTATTGTGTGTGTGTTACTTCCGGCAGACTGCATCGATAAGTTTACTGTGAAGTGCACTTG
This sequence comes from Arachis hypogaea, assembly GCF_003086295.3. Classification (NCBI taxonomy): domain Eukaryota; kingdom Viridiplantae; phylum Streptophyta; class Magnoliopsida; order Fabales; family Fabaceae; genus Arachis; species Arachis hypogaea. The sequence goes on along the minus strand of NC_092052.1, from coordinate 131,703,164 downwards.
GATGCAAGAGTCATTTAGTAACCTTCCTAAGGGCACAAACATACGTGGCGAGATTAAAGGACATGGAGAGATGCAGTTGAGGATCCGCTGCTCTCTTGTGGTTATACCGGTGCTTGTGCTGTGTGGCCAACAGAAACGTAGTTAAGTTGGCCGGTCCATTGGAGCTTCTCTAGTCTTGGATCTTCTGGCAGTCTCGGGTTTCAGGCTTGATGGGTTTGACGCCTTTCATTGTCCGTTGGCGACGAGGTGCTTAATGTTTATGGTTGTTATGTTTGTTATTTTTTTCGGTTTATTGCCGTTGATCATAAAATATTTTTGGTATCAAGTGGTCTGGTTATCAGCCAACATTGAGTGAGAAATGGTCCATAGTCGCGCATTAGAGGCTTAGGATAGATTTACTCCGGGCCATGGATTTAAATTATTTACTAGATATAATTTGACATGCAATACTCATCTGTCTTTAACAGTTCACGTGGATGCCATATAGCACACCAGACGTCGTTTAGCTGGTTCATCCCCAGATCATGGATCCCGGCATATGGCACTATGGAGGGTTGTGACGACATTGATCTATTTTACTGTGGTAGAGTGGTATCAGGTGGATAGGGTGCTACCACAGCTTGGTGGAGTATAGCATCGACCATGGCTCACACTCGACATTGATTTTCTCATGTCGAAGGATGGCAGAGGCGGAGACCGGTGGTTTTTGAACACGTTACAGAGTTAGCACATCTGTTGGACCAACATGACCAACCATGTGTTACGATTTGATGTCGTGGCAGATCGAAGACCGTTACAGGCTTACTTGGAGTGGTGGCATGCGCCTAGGAGGAGATTCTTATTGCCTGATATCTATCTCGGAGACCCCAGAGCAGATGCTATGGATCAAGTGCCAGATGTTCTTGATAGGCGTCGGGTGGAGCGGAGACGTCGTGTTCGGACATGAGCCAATAAATGTGAGTGGAGATGGTTTGATGATGCATTAGATGACATGGAAGGATTTATCTTGTGCTTAATTTAGTAGATTTTATCCATTATGCTCACACTTATTCATATAATTCGCATGTTTTACATTTTTCTTCCTAATTTTGTATTATGATTGAAAACATACTTCTTTGGCCTTAAATTTGCTAATTTTAATCCCCCTTATTACCACTCGATGCCGTGATATGTTTGCTGAGTGTTTTCAGGGTTTATAGGGCAGGAATGGCTTAGAGGACGAAAAGGAAGCATGCAAAAGTGGAAGAAACGCAAGAAAATGATGTTTTGAGAAGCTGGCAGCGACGCATACGCGTGACCAGTGCAGCAGACGAGCGACACGTACGCATAACAGAGCGTCACGTGCTGCATTACATAGAAGACGCTGGGGGCGATTTCTGGGCTGTTTTTGGCCCAGTTCCAAACCCGAAAACACAGATTAAAGGCTGCAGAGTGGGGGAATCAATTATACACACCTCATTATTCACACAATCACACATTAGGTTTTAGATGTAGTTTTCTAGAGAGAGACTCTCTCCTCTCTCTCTAGATTTTAGGGTTCTTAGTTTTATTCCTTCTCAAATTCTGAATTCTATCTTATTTCAATTTAGTTTCTCTTCTACTTTTATTTGTTCTAGCATTCTAGTTTATTTACTTCCCTTGTTGATTACTTTATGTTGCCAATTTAGTTTATGAATTCTCATTAATGCAATTTTATGTTTCATGTTTATGGCTTCTTTATTTAATTATTATCATTGATGCTTGCAATTGGTTGTTTAGATTTATTTTCCTTATTAGTTTTCTATGCTTTTATTTTATGCCTTCCAAGTGTTCGATAAAATACTTGGTTACTTTTTAAATTATATTTTTTATGTTCTTAATTAACTTGGATTAATCAATTAGAGACTCTTGAGTTATCAAAACTCATTTGTTGATTGGTAATTGAAGATTGCCGGTTTGCTTGAACTTCACCAAAGCTAGTCTCTCACTTTGAGTTGACTAGGACTTGTGAACTCAAGTTTATTGTATGCACTTGACCTTCCTCCATTGGTTAGAGGTTAACTAATTAAGTGAACGCAATTCGCATTTACCATCGCAATTGACAATGATAATGAGGATAGAACTTTTAATTATCAATCCTTACTAAGAGCTTTCTTAGTTATTAATTTATTTTCTTGTTATTTACATTCCTTGTTTATTAAACTCAAAACCCAAAAAGATACAATCTCATAACCAATAATAAATTACACTTCCCTGCAATTCCTTGAGAGACGACCCGAGATTCAAATACTTCGGTTAATTTTATTGGGTTTGCTTAAGTGACAAACAATTTAAATTTGATTGAGGTTTAATTGTCGATTTAGAACTATACTTACAACGCGCTTATTTTTGTGAAAATCTTTACCGACATTTTCCCCCATCAAGATAGATAGTTTGATGATGCATTAGATGCCATGGAAGGGAGGGTTCGGGGCCGTAGACGAGGCCAAGGGCTCGATCGAGAGGGAAGGAGGGGGCCGTCGAGGTAGAGGTCAACGTGCTAGGAAGGGCGGTGATAATGGTGGAGATAATGGTGGTACAGATGAGGACGGGAATGGAGGTGGAAGTGGAGGTGATAGAGGTAGAGATGATAGTGGTGGAGGTATAGGTGGAGCTAGTGGAGATGGAAATGGAGGTGCTGATGGTGGAGGTATAGATGGAGGTCAAGGTGGAAGTGGAGGTGGAGGAGGTGGAGGTATAGATGGTGATGGAGGTAGTAGAGGGTTTGGTGGTGCTTTAGGATGAGGCGATGGTGAAGGGTTTGGAGGTGATGGGAGGTTTAGAAATTATTTTGTTGGTGTTCGTAAAAGTGATATGGCTGTGCATATAATTTTATGCTTTAGACTATAATGTGTGTAGTATAATTTTCTGTTTATTTGATAATTTTTTTACGTAAAATATTTTATAAGTGAATGATAGCTAATATAAACTTGCATAATGTATTGGCTTGGACATGATAACACTTACAAAACTACAAGGAGAAATAGTAGCTATATCATGTATTACTTGTTCTCTTTTACTTATTAATTTTCCTATGAGCTGTGGGGTGAGAGTTTGGTGATGAAGAGATATGTATAATGAGTGCGATTATTTTGTTGTATTTGGATTATTGTTTTGTGTTATTACTTGCATTGTCGAAGAGGATAATCATATGTCATAGTTTTATATAGGGTCGAACTCTTTACTAACAATCTAAAAAAATCAATATAATAAAAAGAAGTTAATTATTCAATCTGTGTAACATGCAAAAAACTTTACTATTCATATAAAAAATGCTTTGCAATAGATTAAGGAATCAAAAGATAAAATGGATTAATGAATTTGCAAAACAGCCCGTGTGAAGTGCGAGAAACACCCTAGTATATCAAACAGTAGTAAAGACACTGAAATTTCAATCATGTCTTTGTCTCGGTTCTTATCAACTGAAATGTCTTTGTCTACTTTAACATATTAATGGTTTGCTATAGTGGCATGTAAATTTACAAGGTTTAAAAAGTAAAAACTTATTTATATAGGGTCATACCAATTTGATTAAGTTCTATTAAAAACTTAATTGCAAAATACCCTTTCTTTTTTTTTTTTTTTTTCCTCTTGTTCAGCCTACTCAAATTTGAGTTAAAGTTGGTGGTTTTAAAGAAATGAAGGGAAAATGAGAAGCAAGCCGTTGTCTCTTATTACAATTTTTTGGGGACTTATTTCTGCCTTGGAAAACACATATAGTTATACTACATTTAAGGATATCTTAGGTAAGCTTATAATGTAATATGAGTAAACATTTTGTATTTATAGGGACTATAGCTAGCCTCTATTAGTTTCCTGGTATTCGGAAGTGATAAATCTCAGCATTTATATTAGGATGAAAATGAAAATTGACAATGTTAATCTTATCTTACTTAGGAAGATAGTTTCAAATTTTATATTTTTTCCTTTGGTTTGTCTTTTCAATGTACTATAAATATTATACTTATATATATATATTACAATTGTCTCTCTATTGCCTATTATTTGGTATTTTAAAGTTAAATTCTATTATAAGTTTCAGGTTTGCAAGGACTCAAAATTGTTTTCCTTGAACTTGAGAATCCTAAGGTTTATACTTTATAGTCTCACAACGGGGAGATAAAAGAAGAGCATAGTCCTTATAAGCATCTAACTAGTAACTTCATGTTCGCCGAGCTGTGTAACGCCAGCTTATGACCCAAGTGGGGGAAACTAAAGTGATAGAACAAGTGCTTGGGCCTGCTAGGTTGGGCTTGCAAGGGAAAATTGTTGGCCTGCCCACTCCACGTTGAGAGTTGGGCCCGGTAGTCTGGGCGAAGGCCCAAGGCCCCTTAGCTCCTAGAATGGAGGGCAATGCGTGAGGCTGGCTTAACAGAGCAGCGATCACTTCCTGCTCCCAACAGTGGAGGGAACACAGGCTGCTGTTCTTCTGGCCCAATATGGCCTGGTAGGCCTAGCAATCTTGGACCATCATTTTTTTTTCATGCTACAACGTTATGACCAGAAAAAAAAAAAAATATATATATATATATATGCACACTCTTTACTTCATTTGAGATTTATTAAAAACAATCTTTGTTCTTTATACCTTGCTCCAACTCTAGGAACATCATATATTTCATGCTGATTTTTTTTACCAAAGATATGAGACTCGAACCCGCAACCTCTTAATTGAGTATGAGGAGACTATATCATTTGAGCTATAACTCATTGGCATATACTTCATGCTGATTACTCATACAACATGTTTATTTATAATTCCTTACATAACCATAACGTACATTATTTAATAATATACCTTGCCATTCCATTCACTCATTGAAGAAAGTATGTTATTATGTTAAATCAAACTTTTTACTCAACTCGTCACTAAGACTATAATGGTTTATAGAGCACAGCAGTAACAGAATGTTAACAATGACTGCTGATGAACTTGAGTGTAATGAGAGAGAATTGAAGAAGTTGAAAATTTTTTCTTGTATATTTATTTTTGCTTTAATTACATTGGAGACTCATATATGTATATATTGCAGGATCACTAGGATTGACACTATTGTTTGACCAAATAAAATGCTCCTAAGTTTTTCCATTAAAGTCAATAGAGCCATCGACAATTTGGTCAAAACTATTGGGGCTCGAAGATGGATAATTGGAAGAGGTGGTGGAGTTTTCTAAAAAGATATCATGCATGGAAAAACAAGTGATACTTATTTAGATTACTTAAATATCATTTTGTGTTTTATTTTTAAAAGACAATATGTATGTAGAATTAGTGGTTGACTTTCAACTATCGAATATATGTGAATTTACACCAATGAACTCAAAAAAACAGAGTCAAGCTAAATGTACAACAATACAAGTGAAAAGTTGACAAAATCTCAAACTATAACGAATTTTTATTCAAATAACACATATCTTTAGTTCAATATCACAGAAATTTGTCTAGTTTTTCTAGTTTTGTAGTAATCATGATATGATTCTGGTTTGTTTATAATCAAGAGAAAAAATAAGAGGAGATAATTAAACCTTAAGATCCAATCTCTCTCTGCTTGTAGAAAGAAGGTTGCTGGTCCTCACAATACATAAAAATCATTTCCCCCTTACCTTGGAATACAAAAGTAGGCACAAATGCTTGTCTATGAAATATGAATGTATGTTACCCCAAAAAGAATAAAGTAGATTAGAATTGCTTGTCTATCATAACCTTCAAGCCTGTATATATAATCAACAATGTTACAGAATTGATCTTTGTTTCACATTGAGGCAAAACAAACACAAGATCCTTTTATAAATTTCTACTTCAATTTGAATCAAGTTCCAAGTACATTACATATGCATGTCTTTCCAAGGAGTAGTAACCTTCAATCAAGCGATCAACTTGAAAACCATGTTTCTTGTAAAGGCTCACTGCTGGTGTCCTCGAGGGATCCACATGAAGCATTATGCGCGAAACCTTCCTGGTCTTGCATTTCTGAATCGCTGCTTTCAGCAGTGCCTCGCCGTGGCCTTGCTTCCTCCATTGCTCCTTCACTAACAAAACCAAATCATACCCTCCACATGGTGAATAAACCCAAAAGTAATTATGTTTTTACTGATAAAAAGAATCATTTATATCTTCACGTAACAATTCAAAATGTTGATTGAAAAACTTAAATACAAAGGAAGAAAGCATGAAGGATATACCATATTCATGCTTCAATATTCAAAACAACGTTATATTTAGTTCAGGAAATATTCAGTACACATACACCCTAAAATTATATATATAGTCTCTGAAGTTGCCAACATAAGTTACATTAGTTCCGTTTTCTTCATTGTGTTGTCTATTTCATTCATATGTCTAACTCATATGTTAACATTACATGTGACATTTAAGTTGACATAAATGAAGCAGGAGTTTGAATTAGTTCTTGAAATTTTTTAATATATACTAAAAAGGCCAGCTATGCGAATCAAGTGGAGTAATAACAATAATTTGAACATACCGACTTGTTACTTAATACAACAAATAACAGGAAAGAACGACAACACAGTAATAAATATGAAGATAGGAACTAACATGAGACATTTTGCAATTTCAGGGATTAAAGTGTTAATTTTCATATTTCAAAGATTAAATTAAACAGACCCAGATATTCAATTTAGGGATTGAAATGCACATTTACTCAATATTTAACTAGTTTAATTTTAATACTCTCAAGAACTTTTATCATTTCAACAAATTGATAATAAGGCTCTGTTTGGTTATTATAACAGGACACTAATGCTGTATTTAGAAAGGAAACTGAAACTGAGAGACAGAAACTAAATTAAGTCTCTAGATTGTGTTTGGCATAAAATATATTGGACTGAGTTATGTCCCATTATCATGTTTGGTTTAAGATAAATAGGGAGATTGGGGAGTAGATTTGTAATTTAAAAAGTTAAGTAAGAATATTTTTTGAAAGGAATATTATTAAAGTATTAGTTTCTGTCATAGGTAGCGTTTGGAAGAGAGACATGGATTGAGACTAAGAGACAGTGATTGAGACTAAGAGACAGAGACGGAGAGATAGAGATTGAAATAAGTCACAGTATTGTATTTGGTGGAAAGTGAGAGACAGAGACTGAAATAAGAATGAAATTCTAATTTAATTTGCACAAAGAGTAAAATTAGAATTAATTAATTAAAATGAGAGTATTTTATGTATAAGATATTATTAAAGTTTCAATCTTCGTCCCCAAAAATATCAGTCTCTTGTATCCCCACTTTTTGGAGGTACTAAAATACTGAAAATTTAAGGATAGAGACTGAAATTTTAGTACCAGTTTTTGAGCCAACAAATATAATAATACTGAGTGCCAGCTTCCCAGTATCTGTCACAGTACCTCAAAACAAACTCTAACTAGAAGTTTTAATCCCATGTGTCTAGAAATATTGAAGGGACTAAAATTTTATATTCCGAAACTGAAATTTTAGTTTGAGTTTCTGATCACCAAACACAATATTGAGTCCCATAAAACAAGGGGACCAGTGACATAGAGGGACAAAAGATGTTTGATTTTGCACAAGGGGGACAAAAAGATTTGTGTCCTATGACAGGAGATACAAAATCTCTCCACCATGCGAAGGACTGAGATGGACTGAGCTGAGCTGATAAAAGAAATTGTAGTTCCAATTTACTCTCACTCTTTTTCTTAATATTCCAAATTTATCCCCCGTTAAATATTCTCGTTCTATATAACCAAACTAACATGAATACATGTTACATTCTCATTGCCCCAAGCGTAAAATAAGAGCTTCCACATTTTTCATTGGAGAATTTCATCAAGCACCTTATAGGACACAACACAAGCTTCAATTTCAGAACAACACAACGCAACTTGATTTCACCTACTTAGATTTCAACCAAATAAACAAAGAGAAGTGGAGGTATTGGAACCTGCGAGCTTGGTGATGGAGGCGTAGAGGGAAGAAGGCCAAGAATACATGACATAGCCAACAAGTTCGGCATCAGCGTGGAGGTAGAGAAGTCCAGCGTTCTTCCGTTTGAGTTCGTTGTCGAAGAATGCGGCGTATGATTCGTGTTTGGGAAAGATCTTTCTCTCCAACTTCACAATTTCTTCAATTAACTTAGCACGGTTTTCAGTGTTCCTGTTAAGCTCGGCGATAATCGCCGCGTTCGCCATGATTCACGAGGAAGCCAAACAAAAACTGTGTTTATTAAATAACAACAGAATCTGAAAGAGAATTAGGGATCAGAAAAAGTAGAGATTGGAGAGGCATTTTGAATCTGAGGAACAGAGAGGTGTATGATTAAAATTACAAAAAAGACCTCCCCACCTGCATAGAATTATCGCCATGGTTTACTCCTAAACCGAATTAATGAGGAGCGGGGAAAAGAGGGTTGGAGGGGATGTTCCGCCATACCTTGAGAAAGGGACACTGTCTGGGACGATCCTCCGCCGCTTCTGTCGTCCGAATTACTGGCTTACTGCGTGACTCTACCAGCTGGGTTGGTTTTCTTTGGGCTTTAAGCCTTCTACTTGTTTCCTTTTTAAAATAAAGGAAAAAAGTACATATAAAATTTTTACACAGTAGATAGATATACATTTTAATTTTTTAATAAATTATTTGTATATATTAATCTTAAGTTTTATTATTATTTTTACCTTTTAATCGCTTGGATAATTTTTTAAAAGTAGTAACTATTAAATAATTTTGTGTATTGTGTGCCGTGACCCCCTTTTTTTTTATGACACAATGAAAACTAAATAATAAATTATTAGATTTATAAAATTTGAATTAAAAAAAGTTTACAAAACCAGTTAGAATCTTCTTTCTCTTCCTTTTTTCGCCAAAAAGTGAATGTGCATCAAGGACTACAACTTAAAAATAAAGATGTGGCTTGTAAATTTTTTTCATTCAAATTTAATAAATTCAACAATTTATTATTTAGTTTTCAGATATTGTGTCATCAAAAGAGTCATATTATACAATACACAGGATCATCTAGTAGTCATTATCATTGAAAAAGTTACTAAGTCGAGAAGAATAAAATTGACAACAAAATTTAATATTGGTGTATACCGATAACTTGTTAAAAAATTAGAGTATATATCTGCCTACCACTTATCATGTGAAAATTTATATGTACTTTTGTTCATTCTTTCTTTTTTTTTAAATATGTGTTAGATGTGGTTAATTTTTTTTAGAAAAGGAAAAAGATTGTGTGTAATTCACTGTAATGATTAGTTAGGATTTTTTTTTAGTATAGATTTTAATTTTTTAAACATTTTAATTAATAAATTGGATTCTCATATTTAAAAGAATAAAAGATAATAAAATTAGTTGAGAAATTTGACGGTTAAATTTTATGATGAACAAATTAGATGGTCCGATTTGTATTAAATTTTTTATAAGCAAAACAAAAATAACATAGTTATGATGGAGAAATTTAGCCCTTAAAAGTGTTCGTATTAGTTTTAAAAAAAAATTGAAAAATCAATGTACTCGTATTAGTTTTAAAAAAAATTATAAATAAGGGTGCTCTTATAATTTTAAAATTTTTAAATTTAAATATGGCCTATCTCAACAAAAGATATAGACGTATATAATACTTTAAGTTACATCTCTCTTAAATCTCTCTCAAACTTAATAAATTTTCTGTTTGAGCCGTTTATACTATCCTCCTATATTTATAGACTCATGTTCTTCATAAATTGTTTTGAGTCTTAAGCTTTATTAAGTTGAGGGTAAATCATAGATGGGTACTGAGAGTGTGCCAAATTAAGCATAAATTGTGGCTGTTGTGGTTTAGTCTTGAAATACGTAAAACAAATTACCCTAAAATGATTTACTAACAAACTGATAAAGTTGGTTATCTTGATACGATTTACTTATAATTTTTCCCAAGCCATTCAAGCATAAATCGTCTAAGGTGCAGTGGTTAACATATTATATAAACCATAAGATCCTAGGATAATTTATATATTATTAAAAAAAAAGTATTCACGTTTCCAAAATAACTTTAGGAGAATAAGATAAATTTAAAAGGGGATTATTTTATTTAAGTGAAAAAGCCATCATCTTATGCAGCCAAGACGTAGGAGATTTCATTCTAATAAAGTAGTTGACCTATTCATGGAGTTAAACTTCATGTTGCTTCTCTCCATCTAGAAAAAGTTCATCATTCTTTGGATGATAATATTCTTCCATTATATTTATGGCCTTTGTTTCTGGGATTTTTTCATGCATATAGCTTGATCATCTATCATGTATAACAGTAGAAAAATGACCCCATTCAAGACATAGCATAAGAATTTATGACGCCCCTAACAAATCTCCCATGTCCTTAAGGTAATCAATACATGTAGCCAAAGTAAATTGATACGGCTTTCATGTTAATTTAGGTTGATCTGCTAAAATCGCTTTTTTCATTGTTTGAATAGCATTATCCATATCGCTGTTCCTGTAATAGCCATATGCCAATCGATCCCATATACTGCCACCTAATTCATTGCGACTCTTTAAAAGCCTATTAACGAATGCTTCAGCTTTTTCCATCAGACCATTCTTTCAATGTGCACTCATCATCACATTCGGAATCCTGATGTCGAAGCATGTATTTCGAGACTCCAAATTCCTCAAAAATCATCTCAGCTCCATCAACATCATTAAGTCTAGCTAATGCGGTCAGCATAGAGATTTAATTCGTATTGCAGGGCCTGTTTAACCTTTTATTTTACACATATCCTAAATACGATAAACATCGTCTTTTTCCCCATGGAGCTGTACATAGTTAGAAGAGATTCACAAGCAGCCCTCCTCCTCTTGAGTTCAATAATGTCCTCCGATTTCCTCAGCATTGCATATGCTTTCTCATGTTGGCCAACCTGAATATAAGCTTTTGTTGCAATAGAGTATGTTATCAAGTTAATAGTTGCCTTAGGATCAGCTTCCATCCGCAATAGTAAGCTCTCCAATCTATCTGTGTCTTTAATGGCTGCATACGCAATTGTTGAGTTTGGAAAACTAAAACTTGATTAAAGTGATGATCAAATATTATTGGTTTTTATCAATTGGTTGTGTGATGTTTTTGTTTAAGTGTGCAGGAAAATAATTCAATCAAAGACAGTCCAAGAAGCAAAAGATCAAGCTCACAAACACAAACATATTGGCCAACACATATTTCAACCATACCACTCCATTCACTCAAAACTTGATCCATGAAGACTGGGACAAGCTGAACCATAAGAAAGATCAAATTTATCCCAAATAAAGATCCAAGCTCAATTCGGTGATGATATTCAAACCCATCTTTCTTCAACCTAGTATCTAACCAGGTAATCAACTCAAAATTCAATTGAATTTTTTTTCACTTTTACCGAACACAATCTCTTTCTTCTCTCTCTTCTTTTCCTTCCATATCACATCAAGTTATTGAACCAAGAAAGAAGAAAGATCCGAAGCTAGGGCTTAGCGAAGAAACAAAAGCTTGTTTTCAATTTCAAGCAAGAAAAAGGGCTACAACAAAGAAGCAAATCCTATCCTGAGAGAGTATCCTCAAAAGTTACTTTTTTCATTTGTGCTATACTAAGGAATCATGAAGAAATCTACTGAGTTTCAAGTACAAATCAAGCAACAATGAAAAAGAAGAAGTCAATTGTGCTCTACCTTGAATCCACGATCAAAACCAAACTTTGAGCCAAAGAAAATATTCACAGTCAAGATCTCAGAGGAACTTGAAGAAAAAGGATAAAAGAGAAACGTATGTTGCATGTCAAAGATTCGGCATTTTCTCTCTCTCTACTGACCACACCGCTGCGAGCTCTGATAAAGGAGGAAGAAGACAACCCTAGTGTTGAACTTGGTTCAAACCTTGGAGGGTTCACTCTTCTATAATAAGAGTGAATAACCAAGGGGTAAGTAAGTGAGTGGAACAAAGCACTTGGTTCGGTTCTCATAACTTCCTAAGCTGTTCTAAGTTCTTCTCCTTCATGGCTACCATTTTGTATTTCTTTTTTTCAGTTTAGTCTGTTTGAGTCTTATTGAAAAAGACAAATATGGTGAGGTTTGTAAGAAAAAGCCAATGAGTAGAAAAAGGCAGTGAGCTAGACTTGGAGAAAAAGCAATAGTTATCTCAAAAATTCTTTGTATGTATTTCTGTTTTGTGTCATGATCCTGTGGAGATTCCCTTGCAAGTTGAGTTAGTACTTTACTGTTGAAAACTATGTTTGAGTCCTAGTCAAGTTCGGTTTGGGTTAAAAACAGGACTTGTCCCAAATAGGATTGGGTAGAATCTTAGGGAGAATTAGTGATTGTAATCTATTGAAAAGATAGTGAAATTCTGTCACAGTTGTGATAGAGACTGGATATAAGCTATATTGCACGAAGTAGCTGAATCAGAATATATCAGTGTGTCAATATCTACTCTCATCTCTGTTTCTGAATCTACACAACAAGAGACAAAACAAAAGAATCTCCTAACGAGTTAAGAGACAAAACTTAAATATCTCCTGTACTATCTCAACAGAAAACAAGTTCACACGAAGAAAGAAAAAGAAGTCAAACGTGTACCATCAATTCAATTCAACAAAATATTAAGCGACACATAGTCGAACATGTCCCTGGATAACATTTCTCTCGTCAAACTATCGAATTTCGCATATTCAATTACTCGAACATAGAGCTTTAACATAGCATTATAACTCAATACCTAATTTATCGTATGCCTACAAGCGTACTCTTTTAGTTTCTGCATGGTAGCCTCTACTTTCTCCGCCGAATCATGTTGTGCATAGTAATTCAAAAGAACGCCATAGACCTTGAAATCTTTTATAGAATCTGAAAGGTTATTAAAGTATTTTTCTGCTGGACCTAAGCCATGAACTTTTGCTATCAAATCAAGACATACAACTATGTCTCCAGATGTTAAAATGATGTTTCCTTTCATCGCCCATCCATTCTAATACCTGATGGAAAAATGAAAAAGATCAAATCATTATTGGTCTTAAAGACAATTCATACCAACCAAATGCTTTAGATTAGCACAATCCTAGCAAAATTTGGAATATGATAGATTAAGTATAAGCAAAACAAAAACAACATAGTTATGATAGAAAAATGTTAGCCCTTAACCATTTATAGTAGTATTTATTCTAAATAGTTTGTCTGCAGTAGGAGTTGTTCATAGTTTCAGTAATATATGTATATATCAAATCAAATTGTTTGATCCTACTTAAATAAGTAAGACATTTGTTTTAACATAACTTAGGGACCGTATTCCGTACTCTTGTCCATTGTTGATGCAAAAAAAAAAAACTGCACAATCTAAAGCACAAAATGCATTCCAAACCAAAAAAAAAAAAGACACAAAATGCCAAAGCTCAATTAACCATCATCCTATGCAGCCAAGACACAGAAGATTTCATTCTAATTACTGGTGTCACGCAATAACTCAATTGTCACTATTTGAGGTGGCTCCTCCCAAATTGATATGTCGTACTCCCCTCTCCCAAATTAAGTATATTACACTCACACTCTAAATTTTCAAAATTACATATATAATCCTGCGTTTGATTAATATATATACTGACCTCACCTGATTTCACTTCATCGAACTTGATTTGTGCATCTAAATAATACAATTAGATTGCTTAGTGCTAATATAAGAAAATAATCCTTTGAAAATTGAAATGAAGAAATTTATAAAATAATAAAAGAAATAATTATTATTTGTAAATTTGTATTTTTTATTATATATAAATTTTATAATCTTAAATTTTAAAAATAATTTTTATCGAATTCTTTATTTCAGAATAATTTAACCCTTAATATAAATATAATTTATTTTGCTTTTTACAAATTTTTTTAAAAGAATTTGTTAGTCACCATTAGTTAAAAGTAAATCAATTTTTCATATTATTTTTCTATCTTTATAAATTGATTATATCATACATAGAAAAATTTGTAAAAATTAAAAATAATAGATTTTAATTTTAGTATATTGTTAATGTGAAACTATTTATAAATACATTTAATTTTGTAATAATATATCAAAAAAATAATATTTTTTATATTTATTGTATAAATAATTATTTAAAAAATAATATAATTAAATAATTATATAAAATATTTTATACTAATAATACATTAAAATTAAACTAAAAAATAGAAGTCAGAACTTATTATAAAAAAATGATAATGTTATTTTTATTTTTAATAATACTATTTTACTCGATCTTTTTATGTTATATATTTACATGAAGTTATTAAAACAAGTAGTATTTTGAAAATAGTCAATGAGTTATAACTCAAATGCCATACTCTTTGTGTACTCAATTCGAGTATGTTATCTTTGATAAAAAAAAAAATAGTATTATGAAAATAGACGTGGTATTATACATTTTTCTTATTTTATTGAAGTTTAAACTTTAAAATTAATCAGGGGTATCTTTCATGCATCCGTAACCCTATCGCCTTCCCTGACTCACTCACTCACTCACTAGAACACTTGCTCTGTCCAGCCACCGCAGTGTCACCACCGCCGTCGCAACTGCTCGGAGCCGCCTTCCCTGTTACGCTCTATTCCAGTATCCGCCGTCTCACTGCAAATCATCTCGCATCGTTCGTCCGTCGAGCAGCCGATGTTCCGCCGCGTTGGCTCTGTTCAACCACGCTCCAGCCCTTCTCTGCTTCAGTTCGGCCACGCTCAACCCTCTTCTGCTCCATTCCTGCCACGCTCCTCCCTCCTCTGCTCCAGTTCCGTCGCGCACCACCGCCCTCGGCCCCAGTTCCGCAGCGGTTCGGGCCACCTCTTCTCCAGTTCTGCCGCGTCCAGCCTTACGGTACTCCCTCACCTCTATGCTCTAGAAGGTAATCTTTTTAGGATTTTTAATTTTTAATTTGTGATTTACTGATTTTTCATTTTTATTCTTCAATTATTGTTGTCTCTGGTTTAGAATTCATATTCTGTGGTTTTTATTGTCTTTAATTTACTGGCTTTAAAAATTAAGGTTATAAAATTCATATATAATAAAAAAATACAAATTTAAAAATAATAATTATTTCTTTTATTATTTTATCAATTTCTTCATTTCAATTTTCATAGGATTATTTTCTTATATTAGCACTAAGCAATCTAATTGTATTATTTAGATGCACAAATCAAGTTCGATCAGGTGATATATTAATCTAACATAGGATTATGTATGTAATTTTGAAAATTTAGAGTGTGAGTATAATATACTTAATTTGGAAGAGGGGAGTACGACAAATCAATTTGGGAGGAGCCACCTCAAATAGTGGCAATTGAGTTACTGCGTGACACCAGCAATTAGAATGAAATCTCCTGCGTCTTGGCTGCATAAGATGATGGCTAATTGAGCTTTGACATTTTGTGTATTTTGTTTTTTGGTTTGGAATGCATTTTGTGCTTTTGATTGTTGTTTGCTGTTTTTTTTGGGCTTTGGCCAGTTTTTAATGAAAAATTGCCCTCCCCTTTTACCTGAGGCAGGGTTTTAGTTTGGGGTTTTAAGCTGAACAATTTGCAGAACAAGAATAATGAATCTGTTTCCGAAGAAATGGAACCTGTTCAGCACCCGTTCTTGGGTGGTTCAGAGGGCTATGCTGCACAACTATCAAGCTCCAAGCGATCACCTTTTCCTTCGAATATCGAGAGCCGGACACCCCAACACTCCCATGAACCATATTCTGGATCAATGGGTCCAAGAGGGCGGACACGTCAGGCATTCCGAGCTCCAGTTCTTCATCAAGCAGCTTAGGTCTCATCGTCGCTTCAACCATGCCCTTCAGGTTAGTTAAATTTGTTTTTAATAATTCGAAAAGCTGAACATTTTCATTTGTGAATGTCTGAATATAATTTGAGCTTTATTGAATTTGAGAAGGATTTGATTTTCATGAATACAATATGCCTAAAGGACATGAGTTCCTTCATATTGGATTGGAACTAACTCTTTGAATCGTTAAGTGCCTGGTTTATTTATATATGTATATATATATATTGAAAATGAGTTCATGATTAGATGGCATTGTGGAAGAGTTTTAGATTTATTTTTTTGATCTGGTATAATTCTTGGGCAGAAGAGTTTTAGATTAATATTGTGGCACATTCTACCCCATTGCAAGGCAAGATCCCAACAGAGTCCTTATCAAAGTCTCTCCTGAAAAACCGCACCTAAAGGCATGTGATGCTAAGTCATATTTGGAAGGTAGTTCCAACATTCTCGGAAGATTTGGATCACTTTATGTTGACAACCCTTGATTCGGGATCATCTAGCATCCTAAGAACATTAGCTTGGAGTTCGCTCTTTAGGTTGCCATCAACAATGGACAAGAGTACCGAGTACGGGTATGTTAAAACAAATGTCCTACTTAAATAAGTAGGATCAAACAATTTGATTTGATATATACATATATTATTGAAACTATGGGCAATTCCTACTGCAGACAAACTATTTAGAACAAATACTATTATAAATGGTTAAGGGCTAACATTTCTCTATCATAACTTTGTTGTTTTTGTTTTGCTTATACTTATCTATCATATTCCAAATTTTGCTAGGATTGTGCTCATCTAGAGCATTTGGTTGGTATGAATTGTCTTTAGGACCAATAATGATTTGATCATTTTTATTTTTGTATCAGGTATTAGAATGGATGGGTGATGAAAGGAAACATCATTTGACATCTGGAGACATAGCTGTACGTCTTGACTTGATAGCAAAAGTTCATGGCTTAGGTCCAGCAGAGAAATACTTTAATAGCCTTTCAGATTCTGTAAAAGATTTCAAGGTCTATGGTGCTCTTTTGAATTGCTATGCACAACATAACTCTGTGGAGAAAGCCGAGGCTACCATGGAGAAACTAAAAGAGTACGCTTGTAAGCATACAATAAATTTGGTATTGAGTTATAATGCTCTGTTAAAGCTCTATGTTCGAGTAAGTGAACTTGAGAAATTTGACAATTTGATGAGAGAAATGTTATCGAAGGACATGTATGACTCTGTGTCGCTTAATACTCGGCTGGATGCGTATGCGGCCATTAAGGACATAGATGGGCTGGAGAGCTTACTATTGCGGATGGAAGCTGATCCTAAGGCAACTATTGATTGGATAACGTACTCTATTGCAGCAAAGGCTTATATTCAGGCTGGCCAACATGAGAAAGCATATGCAATGCTGAGGAAATCGGAGTACCTGATTGAACCCAAGAGGAGGAGGGCTGCCTATGAATCTCTTCTAACTATGTACGGCTCCATGGGAAAAAAGGACGATGTTTATCGTATTTGGGATATGTGCAAAAGGCTAAACAGACCCTGCAACACGAATTACATCTGTATGCTGACCGCATTAGCTACGCTTAAGGATGTTGATGGAGCTGAGAGGATTTTCGAGGAATGGGAGTTTGGAAATACATGCTTCGACATCAGGATTCCGAATGTGATGATGAGTGCATATTGTAAGAATGGTCTGGTGGAAAAAGCTGAAGCATTTGTTGATAGGCTTTCAAAGAGTTGCAATGAATTAGGCGGTAGTATATGGGATCGATTGGCAAATGGCTATTACAGGAACAATGATATGGATAATGCTATTCAAACAATGAAGAAAGCGATTTTGGCAGGTCAACCTGGATCAACATGGAAGCCCTATCGATTTACTTTGGCTACATGTATTGATTACCTTAAGGACAAGGGAGATTTGGAGGGGGCATCAGAGATTCTTAGGCTATGTCTTGAACGAGAATATTTTTCTACTGTTATACATGATAGATTATCAAGCTATGTGCATGGAAAAACCCCAGAAACAAAGGCCATAAATCTGATGGAAGAATATTATCATTCAAAGAATGATGAACTTTTTCCAGATGGAGAGAAGCAACATGAAATTCAACCCCATGAATAGATCAGCTGTATTACCTGAAATTTCCCCTTTCTTCTGGAAAACTCAAATAATTGATATATATTTAATGATTTTAATCAATGATTACCATTGGATTTTTAAGTATCTTAATCCTTTTTATTATTTTTTTTAAATTTTTATATTCGTATATATTCAATGCTTATAATTATGACACGAGTATGTTTTGATTTGTCAGTTTATTTGAAAATTGGTCAAGCGTATTTCTATTCTTGCTTGGGTGGTGTTTGTGATTCTTTTTTCCAAAAAAGAATGTTTAGGTTTACGTGGAACATGCCAAAGCAATTCAGCCTACCAAATAATTAGAAGGTAGGTAGTGTTTTTTTAGATGGTTTCCTTATTAAACATCATTACAAGAAGCGGATTATGCAATCAAAGTGTTCAGAAACATTGATTAAGCGTGATAATCAAAGTGTTCTAGGAAAAGATCTATGATGATGTGATATAAAGTTGTCTTACTCCATATAACCACTAACTAATTTGGGATTCACAAACATTGCCACCTCTTTAGAATTTCAATTCATCGTTGCTTTAGACGAGTGACACCAATTTGGTGGTGACCGTTAACTTTTTCTGGTCGCAGTTGTTTCCTCATAAGCTATGCTCCAAGCATATATTCCTTCAATCTAAGTAACTATAAGTCACCAAAAAAAATCTAAGTAACTATAAGTAATGAGCTTATTTATTCTTTGTGGACTATGGAGCATTGGAGCATACTTTGATGAAATATAACATGCACCGGAAACAAACTGTGATATAGCTCTTATCAGATGGGCATATGATGTAAATCTGGATTCGGTTAATATTCAATTTGATTTCTAAATTTGTATGTGGATTTGTAACACCCTCACTATCAGAAGTCACGCTTCCGGCTGCGCCACTCTGATAGCAAAAAGTATTACGATTACTTTATATATTAAATACTAAAATAGGAGCCTGTGACTCGACACTGTATCGCTGATTTCCTTGAAAACCGAAAATAAACACTTTATCTTAATAAAAGTACAAACAGGCATAGATTCATATACAAGACTCCTTACATAATAACTCATAATATAATATACATATAAAACATACAATTCCTATCCCTCTTACAAATTTGTAATAACAAAGACGAGGGAATAAAATAATCTAATTAGTACAACAACATATCAACCAAACGCAGTATAACTCTTCTTAACGCTTCTTCATCCGGTTCCTGAAAAGATAAAGCTGTAGGGGGGTGAGAACCTAACCACACGGTCTCACCACGAAGTTTCAAAGTTGTCATAAGAAGATATTCAATAAGAAAATTGTTTTCAAACTCAGTGATTATCATTGCCTTATGAATCTTTTAAAACCAATAGGAAATCATTCAAAACCCTTTTCAAAGAAACAATGTTTAATCTTTCAGAAATCCGAAATCTTTCCTTTCTTATAAGAAAAATCTCAATCAGAAATCAACCACGCAATCAAACAACACAATCATTAATTCAGCATCCAAGTTCATTCTCAAATGTAGCACGCCAGGACAAACACAGGCAAGACAGACAAGGAAAGCACAAGTAGGTAGCAGTTACAGCAAATAGTTCAAGTAGCAGTTAAGAACAGTTTAGCAATTAGGCAAACCAAAACAAGTTCAAACCCAAGCAAAGCATACAAATGCATATGATGGATGCCTGTCCTATGGCTGATGAGGCTCATCTGTCGGTTATCCAGCCAACCCGACAAGTCTGAATTGTCCTTAGACGTCCCCCGACGTGCATCCCCAAGAGTCTATGCATAGTTTTTTCTCAAATAATCAATATTGCTCAATGGGGGTAACATTCCCGGGAATTTATATAGTGCCCGGTCACACTTACGTCGTAGGGTCAACAGAGTATCGAGTTTTCAACCTGGTACACGTGGTGGCAAGCCACGGCACTTACTCCAGGGAACCTCGTATCTCAGATATTTCAAATTCATAAGCCATATAAATAATTCATTCATCATTTATCAATATCTAAGCCATTCTCAATATCATCATCATTCGTCAATCCATATCCATTTCCAAATTCATTCAAAAATCATATTTCAAATCAATCCTCATCATCCTTCTTTCCGTTTCGTTCACTAACAATTCTCAATTCAAAACATAACTCTTTCTTTGATAAATGAAGTATTTTTAAATCATATAATGCTTAAAATTAAACCTTTTAAAATAACTACTTCAAATGAAACTTCTAATTTTATAAAATTTCGCCAGCATCTCCTCTAAAACTCGGATTCTGCCACCCTTTTCGGGTCCCATCCAAACATTTCTCAAACCTTTCCAAAACCTCAATCATTTTCCAAGATTCGGCTAGTTCCAATATCAAATAATTTTCAAAGTGAATCAGTGCCCATAATAAATCTCTTTTTAAAATCAAACCAGCTCAAATACTAAATCATTTATAAAGTCACTAACTCAAAATTAAACCATTTCCAAAGCCAATTCCTTTACATCATCAAAAATAGCTTCAAAACCAAGAAAAGCCATTCTTCATAATAATCAGCTAAATAACCTTTCAAACCAATTTTTTTTTCAGCAATCACAAACTACTCAAGCAATCAAGCAATCAGTCATTCAGTCCAGCAAACAACCACATTTAGAAGACAATTATAATCACAAGCATATGTTCTCTCACTTTAGTATCTATTTATCACAACTCTGTAATATAAATTAGATTTTAAGAAAAACCCCTACCTCGACTCGTCGAAACCATAACTTAAAATGCGTCAACGAAACCATTTCTCTTAACCCGAAACCAACAGCAACCGCAAACTCTGTCCCTGATCACTTTTGCAGCACTCACAGCAACTTAAAAGCAACATGCAATGCTCAAAACACAACCCTACGTTACCAGAATCTCAGAGTTTATAACCAAACATAACAGAATATTAACACGGCTTTCCGAAACGTAAATACTTACCGAACTAAGAAAATGAAACAGCGGCGGTCGCTGAACCGGTTTGGCGGCAGCTCCGGCAGCCACCTCGAACGGCGGCGACGACCAGAACTCCGGCAACGGCGACTGAAACAAACATACAGCGATGATTAAGCTCCCGGAAATTCAAAGGAAACGAAAACCAACTTAAAACCTCACCGGCGGCAGAGGTGTTCTCCGGCGGCAGGACTCGGACAGAAGCTCTGACAACGGCGGATCTGGCGGCGACAGCTTCTCAACGGCAACACACCCCACGACGGCAACTCCCGCGCAGCGCGTCTCTCTCTCTCTCGCGAACGGCGGCGACGGCGACTCCTCGCGCGGCTCTCTCCCTCGGTCCTGGTCTTCCTTGCGACGGCGATGAATGGCGCGGTGGCAGCGACGGTCCGCGATGGTGGCAACGAGCTGGAGCACAACGGCGGCGGCTATGGACGACAGCAAGCTCGATGACAACAGCGGCCTCTTCTCCTTCTTAGCTCGGTCCGGCAGCTCGGTGGCGGTGGCTATGGCAAGACGCGTCGGCGGCGGTCGTCCCCCTCCCTTCCTTCTTCTCCGTTCAGCCCTCTTTTCTCTCTTTCCTTTCTTTTCTCTCTGTCTCAGTATGTGTGGGTTTGTGTGTGTTACCGATGTGAAGGAGTTAGGAGGGTAAGGGGGTAATGGCGGCTACTGAAGGAAACATGGGAGGTATGGGTGTCTGTATGTGTGTGGCTGAATGGAGTAATAATAATAATAATAATAATAATAATAATAATAATAATAATAATAATAATAATAATAATGGTGCAAGAAGGTTGTTAATAAAGTCTGTTTCCAAAGCTACACATGATTTCTAATAAAAATTATGATATAATGTATAAATTTAAAATCTAATTTAATTCTTTAAAATTATTTTAAAAATATTATTTATTTATCAATTTGCTAATTGGATTTTAATTAAGTATTCTAATTTAAAATTAAAGATAATTAATTTTCTTTATAAAATTAAAGTATTAAATTCTAAAATCTCAATTATTTAGCTAAATCATATAAAATTCTTATTCTTTTACAAATGTTAAGCTCTATAACTTAAATATAGAAAATTATTCAATAATTATAAAATTAAGTAAAATTTCTAATTTAATTGTCAAAACTTGATTTAATTACTTTTAATAAAATAATTATCTAAAAACAAAGTCTTTAATGAATAAATAAGTTGAGATTAACTCATAATAATATATTTTTTTTTAAAATTATGGGTCTTACAGGATTTAAATTTAGCTTTTAAAGTTTTAATTATATCTATTTAATTTTCAAACTTTGTAAATGTGACTCACATTAGTCTTTAGGATAATTTTTGGCACACAAACGTTAATAGAACATTAACGTGGACAATCTGATGCCATATTAGAATATGTAAAATGATGCAGTTTTAGTTTTGGTGCTTAAATAGCCAAAAACAACACCATAATACTTGTTTTAGGAGGAAAAATTTTAATAAACATCATTTATGATATTGTTTTTGAACTATTTGAATGCCAAAATTAAAACGGCATTGTTTTGCAGAATTTACTGTGGCATTTGACTGTTCATGTCAGTGTTCTGTTAACGTCTTAAAGAACTATATTTATATATGAGATATATGCTTAAAGAAACAAAAAATATTATGTGATTTAGTGTTTTTATATATATTATTTTTTAATATGTAATAGATTTATGTTTTAATTATTTCATTTATTGATATTTTTCAACTAACCAATTTATTATTATGCACTTAAATTTTTGTATTTTTTAAATTAGTTTTTATATACTCATCTTTATATCTGTTTTTAAAAAATTTATTTGCTTTTTTAATAATTTTAAAAGATTAATATATTTAATATTATATTATTATTATTATTAACGACTTATATCATTATATTTTGATAATTATATTCTGTATTTTAATTTTTTTTTTGTAAAAATATATATTATGTCTAAGTTATTTTATATAATTAACAAATAATAAAAAATTCATCTAAAAATTAATTCTTGCATATTAAAATTTTTGGATCTGTCCTGCCAAAATTGTATGTCCTTAGCCCCTCCTTACAAAGAGATAATGCCATAATGCCATTATTTCTTCAATGGCTCAATCTGAATAAAATAGGAAAGGATGGAGTAATAAGGCTAAAAAAGGAGTTTCAAAAATTACTTGAATGCTCAATTTCCTACGAATGGCATTCATTACGAGCTTGTATTATTTTTGCTTCCGTTAAATTTGGATTTTCCTACCAATACAAACTTGTTAAGACTTTAAGAATAGTACATTTTTTTTAACAAAAAAAAAAAATCATAGTTTTAATATATTAAAGATTAGAAGAAAAAGTTGTACCATCTTTAAATTATTGACAAGTGTTTTTTAAGAGAAATGTTAAAAGCCTCTTAAAATTTATTATTTTTTATCATCAGTTAGTTATTAATATTTAAAATATGAGATAAAATATATTGTTAGATTATTAGACTAAAAAAATAATTAGACTAAAAAAATTGAATTAATAATTAAATAATAACAAAAAATAATAAATTTTGATGTTTTTTATTTTTTTAATAAAAAATATTGAACATGCCAAAAATCGATGTTTATATATTTATATATTGGGTACACTAAACATGTATTATTTTATACATGATTAATATATATTTTATATAGATAATTAAAGCAATTTATTTTGATCCGATACATTATAACTGAATTTTTATTATACATGATGACTCATAAGTCAATTTTATTTGTCTTAATTCAAAGTTTATAACCGACAAACTTCATGACTTTAATCACTATTTTAATGATTAAACCGCCATATTATTAATGTTATTAGTCAATTATTTGCAAATAAAAGATATCTTTTGTATTTAATATTAAACAAGTATCACATAATAAGTTTTATAAGTTCTATTTTATATCTAATATTTTATATTCACAGAAATTTAATATCTTTTAAATAATTATTGACTTGAATATCAAAATGTTTTTTATAAGTAGCACATACCGTATTTTTTGGCGTCTGAGTTATACTTACTTTATCAAAAAAAATGTGTATTACAATATGTAAAGGACGAGCTATACTTTAAAAGTTCACCCACAACCTTAGAAATCTTTGAGAACCTTGTCCTTGTTGCTTGACCTTTTTCTGAGGTCTTGTATTTTTTTGAGTGACTTGAGATTTATTTTGGTGTCAAATGTGACCATTAGATATACCAAGCGATATGTTAGTTCTTTAGGACGCATTTTGTGGACGCGGAAGGTGAAGCTTGTGAGTGTACGATGTCACAGGATATTGTAGAGTTTTGATTCTCGCAAAAGAGTTTGTCGATGTTGGACTTATGACCAATAGTAAGGTTTGCAAAGTGTTTGACGAGGTTGAGAACCCTCGGATGAGTTGTTATAAGTTATGTTGAAATTTGGAAAGTTGAATTTCTGAAGTCAGTGCGAGATCATTGTGTGAACGTTAATCATGTTGTTTTAACGCCAGCCTGTTTTGTAAACTTTTCGCCACATTACACTGTTATCACATGTTTGAACCATATAATCTTTTGCATCACGTCTATAGCTTGTGTTTCGCATCACACTTATATCCTTGTATCTTTATGCCACATGAGAATCTTGGTATTTGAAATTGTATATATACATGCATGCTCAGACCTTCTTATTTTTCCTTAAATGTGCTTAAAAGTGAAGTAATATGAAATCTCTTTCGTTCTGTATTAATTTTTTAGGACGAAAATTTTTATAAATGGAATAGAATGTAAGACTCCGAATTTTCAGAAATTAAATAATAAGTTATTTACGATTTGTTTTATTTATTCAAGAGTATATTTTTCAGAGATTTTTATATTAATTGAATATTTTTTCTATTTATGATTTAAAGTTGTAGCAATTAGAGAATACTGAGAATTTTATATGCTTTAGTTTGAATATTTAAATTTTGAACCTCATTTATAATTTTAGAGGAAATTAATTTAATTATCTCAATTTTCATTGAATTAGTATTTATTTAAAAATAATTTATAAGCTGATAATTAAATGATATATTAAAGATAATTATTTTGTATTTAATTTAATTTTAAATTATTATTCTACTTTATTATTTTCATTAATATTTTTACACTACACAAATCTTAATTTAACATAACAAAATCTTAACCCTAACTATACACAAACACACTTCACCCTTTTTTCCTTATCACAACCGCCAACCCCCTCCCTTTTAGGTAGCGTTTGTTTTCGGAGACAGGACACAGAAACATGGACAATTAAGAATTAAAACATGTTTGGAGGTAGAGACATGGACACAGAACACATTGTCTCTAGGACACTATTTTATATTTTTGTGTCCACTCTTTTACGAAGGACAATGATGGACACGGGATTTGAAAGAGTGGACACGGACTTTTTATCAAAATTTTTTCTTTTTTATCCATAGATATTTTTTATTATTATACTATTATCCCTTCTTATTTTTTCTAATTTTAGCTTCTTCCCTGTATTGTAATTCTTTTTTCTCTGCGTTCTTTTTTTTCAGATACTCTTTTTTTTTTAGAATTTCTTATTAGATAATTAATTTATTCCTTTTTATCGTTTATTCTCTTCTTTATGGCATGCTGTATTAATGGAGACTTAATTCATTTTTTTATTTTATGTTATTTTATTTATTCTTAATTTTGTTACTTTAATACCATTTTTATCTTATTGGTTTATAGACCAATTCTTCTTGTAATTTTATGTACTCCTATATACTCTTATTTTTTATTAAATTAATTTGTACTTGATGTAAAAAATTTGGAATCACATGGCTATTTTAGTCATTTCGCATAATATCTTAGTTTTGTCCATGTCTATCCAAACATAATACAGGACATTACATTAGTGTCTTATCCATCGTATCCAAACACAATACACAAAAAATAATTTTTAGTGTCTCCGTCTTATTGTCTCTGTCTTAGTGTCATGTCCTGTCCTGTCTTAAAAAACAAACGCAGCCTTATTTCATACACACACGCTGAAAACAAAAAGAGAGAGACCAACGACGGAGATGAAAGGAAGAGAGGAAGGGGGCTATTCCGTCGTCACTACTGCTGTCGCGTCACTGTCGGGAGGCTAGAATAGAGAGAGAGAGAGAGAGAGAGAGAGAGAGAGAGAGAGAGAGAGAGAGAGAGAGAGAGAGAGAGATGCATTCGAGAGAGAGAACGAGCGCGACAGAGGAGACACAGAAGAAGGATTGTCGTCGTTCTGTCTCGCCGCCATCGAGCTGCTACAACCCGTTGCCGTTGTCGCGTCTGTCGCCTCCAATGGGTGAGTCCGTCGCTGGAACTGGACGTCGGGAAGAGAGAAGGTGATGGTGGGGAGGGGTGTTGTCACTGCGGTGGCCGTTGTTGCGGATGGAGGTTGCCACTGAGCTACGGCCGTTGGAGCTGTTCCACCACCATTTTGGTCACCGGGTATGGCACGGGTGTCGCCGGAATCACCGCCGAAGCTGTCCCTGTTTCGTTCTTGATTCCTTTTTTTGTACAGTGGGTTGTTTTGCTCCAAAAATTCTTTTAATTGCTGTTCCGTTATATGTTGCTGACGTTTTTGCAGCGTTATTGCTTTAGGGTTGAGTTTCGGTTATTACATGTTGCGATTAGAGTTTCCATTGTTGCAAAAGTGGTTTGGAGTTGTGGTTGCGGCTACCGCTATTGCAGCCCGAGAGAAAGAGGAGTTTTGTCACGTAATTGTGTCACGATCAAGGTAGGGATCGCTATCTTAAACTTATTTTACTATCAAGAATTATTACAAGTCGATATTAATATGAAAAATACATTTTTGTGATTTTTGTAAGTCTCATGGATTGAATTGAATTATTTTGGATGAATATAACTGTTTGCTTGATTGAATTATTGATTGATTGAGGTTGCTAGAAATTATGGTTTTTAATTGATTACGTTGAAGTTGATTTAAATTGTGATTTACTGGATTGGTTGTTTGAATTCTGGATTTTGTTGATTTTGTGGTTGTGATAATGGTTTATTGGAAACAATTTGAATTGGTTTGATTTATTGAAAATGATTTGAGATTTGGAAATGATCTTGATGTTATAATTGGTTTGATTTCTTGAAAATGATTTGAGATTTGAAAATGATTTTGATATTAGAATTAGTTCGATTTATTGGAAATGATTTGAGATTTGGAAATGATTTGATATTGGAATTGGTTTTATTTATTGGAAATGAGTTTGAGAAATGATTTGGTTGAGACCCTCGAAGGATGACAAATTTCGAATTTTGGAGGAGATGCTGTCGAAATTTTTATAAAAATTTAAGACTTCATTCGAAGTGATTATTTAGAAAGATTTAGATTTAAGAATTATATTAGTTGATTTTTAATTATTAAGAAAATAATTATGTTTTGAGTTTATTGAGAAAAGTATTATATTTTAAGGTAGATTTATTAATAAAAGAATTATGCTTTGAGTTTGTCTTATTAAGAAAAGATTTATGCTTTGAGTTTGATTTATTAAAAATTATGTTTCGAGTTTGAATTATTAAAAAAAGGATTATGCTTTGGGTTTGATTTATTGAGAAAAATTTTATGTTTTGAGTTTGATTTATTTAAAAAAAATTTGTGTTTTGAGTTCAATTTAAATGATTATGTTTGAGTTCGATTTAAAAAATCATATTTTGAGAAATTTTAACGAATTTACAATATTTAAATTTGATTGGTAAAGAGAAGTGATTTGGAGTATTTTTGAGAAGTTATTACATTTGAGAATGAAGTTGGAAGTGAGTTTTGTGCAACTAATTTGAATCTGAGAGTTATGCTTTTGGAGAATTTCAAATGGAATTTAAGATGGATTATTGAAGTTAAATTTGAAATTTTTTATTTGGTGAAAATGATTTATGAGAGAAAAATGGATTTAACTTGCTTTTAAAAGAGATTTTGATATTTAAGCTTCCAGGTTAATATGTAAGAATTGTGGTTTTGTCCCGCTTGCTCCCATATGGTATTTTAGCTTCCAGAGTAGATGTAAGGGTTGTGATTTTATCCCACTTGTTCTTGGTATTTGAGCTTCTGGGATAGATGTAACGATTGTGGTTTTATCCCACTTGCTCTCAGTTGATATTTGAGCTTCCTGGATAGATTCAAGGATGGTGGTTTTGTCTCGTTTGCTCCAAGATGGAATTGAGACTGTTGACCCTCCATCTGTGGTCGGACACTTAGACTTTCTTGAATGATTCCCCCATGGATATATAATGAATCAATGAGTTTGAGTTTGGAGATGCACGCACCAAGGGACTGTACAGGGTTCGTTACCGGACACGTCGGGTTTTGGCTTATAACCGACAGATGAGTTCATTGGCCATAGGGCAGAAATGCATTATTTGCATTTGTGTGTATTGATTGGGGTGTGCATCTTGTATTTGGCTTGCCTATTTGCATAATTGTATCTATATGCTAATTGAATTAATTGCCTTAACTGTCCTCTCTATTTGTGTATTTCTTGTATTATTTTGTTTGTGCTTGAACAACTGAGAGATCTTTTATGCTGGCGGTGGTGACGTTGAGGGTTTTCTTGATGTTGTACTGTCTGTAATTGTTCCCTAATTATAATTGC
Source organism: Arachis hypogaea (assembly GCF_003086295.3). NCBI lineage: Eukaryota > Viridiplantae > Streptophyta > Magnoliopsida > Fabales > Fabaceae > Arachis > Arachis hypogaea. The sequence continues at coordinate 131,674,671 of NC_092052.1, read as the reverse complement.
CTTGTAACGTTTTATGCTTGTGATTGATTTTGTTTTGAAACTGAGTTTTGATGGTAATTTGATTTGAGTTGGGTTGGAGGCTGTGTTTTGACTTGATTTGGGTCGGAAGCCGAGCTGATTTGATTTAGGTCGGAGGCCGTAATTTGATTTGATTATATGATGGGTCGGAGGCCGTAATTAGTTATATTTTGAGATATTACTTGAGTTTTGAAATTCTTATAACTAAAGATGTGAACTTTGAATTTTGAATAATTAATTGATAATGCTTTGAATAGATTCATAAGGCGAACGATAATCACTGCAGTTAAAATTAATTCTTTTCTTATACGTATTATCTTATGACAATTCTTAAAAACTCTTACTGAGAACCCTGTAAAGGACGATGTTCTCAATCCCCTATAAATTTCCTTTTTTAGGACGGACAAAGAATTTTAGAGGAGTTCTTTCTGCGTATCTAGATGTATTGTTTAGCATTATATATATATATATATATATATATATATATATATATATATATATATATATATATATATATATATATATTTTTTTTTTTTTTCTCGTCTTTATCATTATATTTTTGTAAGAGGGATAAAAATCATGATTTGTAATGATATATATGTATGTATGTATATTTGTAGGTTACTTATATAAGAAATTTTATATATATGAGAGAATTGTGATTTGAATTTGGTTATATATGCATATTTAAAAAGAAAAAGTATTTTCGATTTTTTAAACGATACGATTTCGTGTTAAAGGCCCGTATCTTATTATTAAATATATGGAAGTCGTCGTAATATTCTCGTTACCAGAGTGGAATGACGCAGCTGAAAGCAGAACATTCTAATAGTAAGAGTGTTACAAGATGCAGGGTGCGTGTTGCCTTGGAGCTGTCACGTGGTGTTCCTGTGCTTAGAGACACTAATAAAGATACCTCGAAAATATGTGTGGAATCTCAATAAAGTTAACACGCAGGGTATGTGTTGCCTTGGAGCTGCCACGTGGTGGATCTCTACTGGAAATTTCTGATAAAGTTGTCTCGAAATTCTACAAAAAATCTCTGCTAAAGTAACACGCAGAATGTGTGTTGTACCGAGAGATGATACGTGACGAATTTCTGTTGAAAATCTCTGATAAAGTTACTTCAAAATTCTGCGAATCTCTGATAAAGCAACACGCATGATGCGTATTGTGTTAGCGTTTTATGAATATATACATTTATGCAAAACACTCTAGAGATTAATATTTAACAAAAACACCACTTTCTTTTTCATATCTAAAATAATTTTTGAAATTTTACACTATTTTTAGATAAATTCGACAAAAAAAAAAAAATATAAGATCCAAGTAATTCCCAAAAACTATTTTACATTAGTGGCGGGTTGTTGGATAATGTATCAATTAACTCATTACCAACCAACTAAGGATCTAAAACCGCAAGTCCGTAACCACTAACTAATTATTTATAGTTAGACAACAGAAAAATCCCGAGATTAACCGTCCCAGCCACTTGCAGCAACGCCGCTCCAAACGCCGACCCCGCTCCCGGGTGCGCTCAGGCAGCTCCTTAAAGTAGCCTCCGTCTCCGGCGGCATACAGTTCGGCTGGGCGCTGTAGCTCTCGCTTCTGAAGCCGTAGTGCAGCAGCTAGGGATCTCGCACGCGTGGGACAGTTTCATATGGCTCTGCGGGCCTCTCTCCGGGCTTTTCGTCCAGCCCCTCGTGGGCCACGTGAGCTACCGCTGGAGGAGCCGGTTCGGCCGGTGACGATTGTGTTCTTGGTGCTCGTGTTCTGGCACGCTGCCGAAGTTGGGTGGTGGCTCGGCGACACGACGCACCATTGCGGTTTTCGTGTTCGGGCTTTGGATCCTTGATGTTGCCAACAACGTCAGTTAAAGCCCTTGCAGAGCATTGCTCGGCGATATCACTGGTAAAATTAATAGGAAAAGTAGTTCAATTTTGAAATCGTTGCATGACACACTTATTTGTCGTTGATTGCGGTTTCGTTTTTGGAATTTGATTATGCTCTGTCGGTTAATTGGATTTACTTCACTGATTGAGTGAAGTGAAACCGTTGAATTGCATGGTTAGTGATGCAATTCATCTTTCTGTTGTAGCTTGATTTTTCGTCTGGAATCAAACAATAGTTGTGAAAGTTCGTCGTGAACTAAGCATGAAATCAAGAGGCTCTGGATTCATGAAACTGATTTAACTTTGACCAGGGTTTTAATACTTTGTCACTCTGTCAAGCCTTTGAAAATGGAATGGCTCAATGGCCTACTTGAATCTTAAGATTTTGGAACTTGAAGTTGTTTGGAATGAAATGTTCAGAAATACTCTTAATTTATAAATCATATCAAATTGAAATGTTCCAAATTGGTTTTGGCATAGTTTCATAGCATTTTGCATAAGCTGTGTTTGTGAAGGTGACCTTTTATGTTTGAACGGAACTTCCTCAACACACACCCTTACCTAAAGAAAATGCCCTTATGTTCTTGGACTTTGATGTCAGTTTAAATCCCTTGTAATTAACACTGATCATCTGTGAAACAGTAAATTGGCACCCTATTTTTCGGAATGTAAGCCAAGGATCACTGAAGGATGCGAGTTGCAAATGCTTAAATTTTCCCTGTTTATGGTCATTGGTAACATTATTGGCTATGCAACTGGATCGTACAGTGGTTGGCACACAATTTTTCCTTTCACAGTCACAGTTGGATGCAACATTAGTTGTGCAAATCTCAAGTCTGCTTTCTATCTCGACGTTGGCTTCATGGTGATCACCACTTTATATCAGCATCATGGTTGCACATGAAGTCCCCCAAGGTTCAATTGGGGAGTCAGGAGGTGCTTCAGAAGAACCTTTCCTGTGGGAGTTATTTGGGACATTCAAGTATTTCTCAAAGACTATAGATAATACTATCTGTCTCTGCTTAAACATGGATTGCCTGGTTTCCTTTTCTTCTTTCCGATACAGATTGGATGGGACGAGAGATTTACGGTGGTGAACCAAATAAAGGGAGTTGGAATGGGGGCATTTGGTTTGTTGTTGAATTCAGTTGTTCTTGGAATAATATCAGTTCTAATGGAGAGTCAATGCAGGAATATTAGGAGGAGTACTAATTAAGCCCTCCTAATATCAGTTGTTAGAATGGGGGCATTTGGTTTTTGTGGGGAGTTTCAAATCTTATAATTTAGGATTTAATATTAGGAGGGGTACTAATTAAGCCCGTTAGAATTACTTAGTCTTTTAAGAGTATAAATAAAAAACTTTTATCATTGTATCACATAAGGAATTAATGAATTGATATTGAACTTGTGGAAGAGAAAAGTGGCTACTTAGGCAAAGATCTACCACCATTCACCATTGTTGCTGCTGCATCCACAATCTTTACCATTCTTGGATCTCCTCTGGCTGTAAGATGTCAAGTGTTTTAAACTGACATATATGTTGCCATACCTATTCATTTGAGAAACATAAATTCTTGAGTACAAGCAATTTTTAGTATTTTTTGTCATCATTTGAACAACATAAATACTAAATTGTCTTTAACAAATAAATTTTACTAATTCATGTGTGCAAACTCTGAAAAATGTGGGTGCAAACTGTATTGATTTATGTATGCAAAACTCTGTTAAATATAGGTGCAAACTATATGTTTCTTGTGTACAAAATTTCTGTAGATATGGGTGCAAATTATTGCTGGCCAAAAATGATAATATTTGTTGGCCATCTAACATCGTTCTTTGAGAAAAACATTGTGTGTCACAAAAGAAAATTTGGGAAATGATGTCATTCATTGTCTGATACACACAAATTTAGTTTAATATGTTATCTGACTTATTGGACTAATTATTTCAGGTCACTTATAGTGTTCCATATGCCTTATTGGGCAAGGTGGGCAGGCTTCTTGTGTTAATTTATTGTTTTTTGGGGATATAAATTTGAGTTATTTATATTAACTGCTGATACTTCAGGATTGTCAATGGGAGTGCTAAATCTTGATGTAGTTATCCCACTGGTACATCTTGTTTTGCATTGCTTTATTTTCAGTAAATGAGTAAGTAAATTTGGAACTTATTCAACTTCCATGAGAAATATAGTGTGTATCATTAAGATTTACTCTGCCATGAAGAAAAAATCCAAATTTCGTATTCTCTTGGGGAGCATTGAATTTTGAATTTATGATGAGCACCAAGGCACAAAAAATGTGATTTACACATGTTCAATGCATAACACTTTGGATATGAAAATCATTTCATTCTGGTGATAATGTATTTAAGACTAATTAAGCCTAAGGGTCTGTTTAGGAGAGATGATGAAGGAGGAAAGGCAAATATTTTGTTTTCTTATAAATGAACAAAAACTTTGGGTATAGAATTTGTTGTATTTTTTTTGAGCTACTGGTTATTACATTTATCATGTTGATGCCTGTAATAGATGGTGGTGTCCATGGTGTCAACTATTTGTTGGGAAAAACTCCCATCTTTGCTGTGGCAGCGGTTGCAGCCCTTATTAGTGGATTCATATCTATCATAGCTATTCCTCAATAAAGGGCAGCTCGGTGCACAAGCATCCGGTGCTAACGCAGGGTCCGGAGAAGGGTCGCACCCAAAGGGTGTAATGTACGCAGCCTAACCGGACAATTACATTGGTGGTTGTTTCCATGGCCTGATCCCGTGACCTTGAGGGTACACGGAAACAACTCAACCATTGGTCCAACGCTCCTCTTCATAGCTATTCCTCGGTCTGGACCTCAAAAGGCAAGAGCACATATGTATGAGCCTGTGAGGTATCATGTTCCTTTTTCATTTTGCCACTCAATTCGTTCCACAAGTGATCATGGTAAGAGAATGAATAGCTAGCAATGTCTTGTAAATATTTATCTTTTCCTTACTTCTATTTTATTGCAGTTATTTTGGAGCCTTTCTTTTCATTTTCTCTAATCCGAATAATGGAATACTCATCATTCTTTTAATTTTCTCTAGAATGGATTGCATGAATGGTACTAAAAGTGATTAAAAGATCACATTATCACTTAAAAAGTCATGCAACTTTGTATTTTAAGTTTGAACATTCATGTTGGACCAAATGGTGTAAATTTGATCTTCTCTATCTTATCATAAGTCATTACTTTCATGTAATACATTTGCTTTTGATGTCTAAGGAATAATGTAAGAGAAGCAAGTTGCATTATTTTTCCAATCATCTTGGCAACCCAAAATGTAATCATAAAAGCTGTATGTCACCAAAGTACTGAATAATAATCTAACTTGTGCAATCAGTGGAGAATCTCTCATTGTAAACTAAATCAGTCCCACCTATGTAAAGATTTTGACTTTAAATGCTAAAATGTGATGGAAACGTAACTAGGGCTTCAAAAGAATTGCTCATATGGGCAAACATCCTTTCCAACCAAGATGAGTTGCTGGTGCTTGGGAATTATATTCCACATGAAAAAAATTCTTTTGATTTTTGAAGCAATGTCAATTACAAGTTGCAGCTTCAATCATGATCTTCTGTTTGGAATCTGAGAAATTTCTGCTACTTTTTGTATAGGTTAGCTGAATTTGCTTAGTGGCCAGCAGTGAATATGTCAATTGCTCTGATGGATTTAATGCTCTTTTTTTCTTTGGGTATAACCATTTTCTCTTAACAGTTGATTTGGATTTAGATCATGCATATCCTCAACAGTTTACCAGTGAATAAATTCTTAGCATTCTATATTAACATACCATAAAATGAGATGGGGGATATAGATACATTACATATTGGACCTCACACCCATATCGATAATAAATAAATTGTATGTTGATTTTGAATTCGGTAATATATAGTTATGCTTAAGAAACGGTAAAAAAACTTACTAAACACGGACACTTTACTGAGTTATCGTGTTTGCATGTCGAACAAATTCCGGATACAACACTTATTCGACACTAGTCTGACATATATGTTTTTCATATCCAACTATCTTAAAAAATGTAAAATATAATTTTTCAGACACGCTTTGACACATCTAATAAATACCATCACGTGTACCTTACTCTTAAGTTATATTAATATATTCTTGAAATGAATTTTGAAATAGTATATATTATTATTTATTAAAATAAAAAATTATTTTAAATACTTTATACAATTAAAAAAATAATAACATTTAATAAGAAATAAAAAATAAAAAATTATATTGTATATATATGTTGTGTCCCCATGCCTTGATAAAAATTTAAATTAGTATATCCGCGTTTCTCGTATCGTATCATGTTAGGGTCTATTCTTTATAGGTAAAACTAACAATTTAATCATGTCTAAAGAAATTGGTGTGTTAATCAAACATCAAACTTAAGATTTGAATTGATGTATTCAACATGAACGAATCCGTTGAAGGTTCTAGAGCCTAGAGGAGCATCATTGTTGTTACTGTCAAAGACAACATACACTTTGGCAAAATAAAAATTCAGTCTAATCTCCACTACTAACACCAACTTGTTTCATTTCCAAATTCGCATTCACTGTGAGAATTTGTGCTGTTAATTACTTTATCTTAATCTCTAGCTTCTAAGCATCGGTTCCCTCCTTTTGCATGATACATATCTTTCATGCACAGAAACTGTGTGACGAACATCTACTAATTACACATGTTATCTGACATGGGATGGCCATGGCTTTCAGAGAACCTACACCACCATTTCATATATATCCATATCCACTGCCTTTGACATTTTGAATTTGCTTTTGCTCTAAATCAAAATTCACATTATGGTTTATGGTACTATTCTGTAATGTGTTTGACAAAAATTGTCCACACACATGGAGAGACAGATATATTATACTAAAATCAGTCACCAAAATTAGCGATTAATATAATATATATATTAAAAATAAATATATTTAATTTATATATAAATATATAGTGACTAATTTTGGTGATCGATTTTAACGTGTATATAGTATTTTTGTATATACAAGTTTTGGATAATGCTAGGTAAACAAAAAATACAGCCAGAATTTGTCTTATTTAACATTTATTAATTATCATAACAATTAATAAATGCTAAATAAAGCAAGTTATGGCTGATTTTGGCTAATTTTCTTTGATTACCAAATATTTTCGATAAGTTTGCCACTTCTGAACCGACCATCTTGTCATTAGCAATTTTTTTTCTACCAATGGACCACTCTATGTATGATAGCACATGTCTAAGTGCGACAAACAATGCATATATTTGTGTAATTATTATCTATTTTTAACTTTTTATAATAGAGGAAAAAATGCCTTTTGATTTGTGTTACATGTTTGTGTATTTTTTTTATACAAAAAAACAAATATAATGAATGCATATATGACATATTTGTGGTAGAGAAGTTGTGATGATAGTATCAATGGGGAACATGCAGAAAGATATGGAATTCATTGTAATGCTCCTTTTTCATAGTGTCTGTTGTACGGCAAATAAAGAAGGGATTGAGCTTCAAATACAACAAACAGATGCAGACAACGACAGACGTAGTAAATTGTGAAATCATAAAAGTTGAGAATTGAGATTGCTATTTTGATTGTGTCCCATATCCCACACATTATTATTATTATTATTATTATTATTATTATTATTATTATTATTTGTATTTTGACTTATATTTTATTGAAAAGGAATACATTGGCTAGATAATATAATGATACCGGCCAATAATAATAATTTGTGACACATTGTTGTTACTTGGTAATAATAAGAATTAGAGTAAAATATATTTTTTGTCTCTAAAATTTTATAAAAGATTTAAAAATATCCTTAAATTTTATTTTGTTTTAATTTCGTTTTATATCGGATCGAATATAGCCTAAAATTATATCCGATTCGCACTGCACTTATCGGATCGGATCGGATAGGATATGATATCCGCTTTTTTTTGTCGGATCGGATATCGGATATATCCGCATAATTAAAAAAAACTTATTTTAAGATTCTGTTTGGCTGTTTTTACAAAAAAATGTCCAAAAAATTCATTTTTTATCTGTTTAAACCTATTTATTTCTAAAATATTATCAATAATAGTTCTCTTGAATAACAAAAACAAAATAATAACACAAAATTTAAGTTTAATTATTCTAAGTTGAAATACAACATAAAAAATTAAAAACAAAATATCATAAAATTCATAAAATAACACATTAAAATTCATATCACATTAGGGTTTATTTTCTTAAACTATGCTATTTATATGTGATGTGCGGATATGCGGATATGCGGATCGAATCCGCGGATATCACTGCTAAATCTGCAATCCGATCCTACCATAGTGCGGATCGGATAATATCCGCAAAATTCGGATCGGATGCGGATAATTACCGCGGATATACGGATATTATCCGATCCATGTGCAGCCCTATATCGTTCTAAAAGTTTTTTATTTGCATCAAATATACTCCTGATGACTAATTTTTCAAAAAATTTAAGACCAATTCAACAATAATTTCATAAGAACAACCGTCAACACGAGCAAATCAAGCATAATTTTCATATATTATTGTTAAATTGGTCTTAAATATTTTAAAAATTTAGCTGCCGATAATATATTTGATACAAATTGAAAATTTTTGGAATAAAATTGAAAGAAAATAAAACTTAAGAATATTTTTAAAATTTTTACCAAATTTAAGAGATAAAAAGTATATTTTACCCTAAAGAACATCATGTATTGATGAGAAATTAAATGAGTAGTGATGAGCTTATTAATTAAAGACAAAAAGACACAGAAAAAGGCACACTAAAATGAAAACAATAATTGGTAGTAGAGAATGGAAGAACATGGATAGGCCCTGTTTGGAACTGCAGTAACAAAATCCAGCTTTGATAATTTCTGTCTGTTTCTTAGATAACAAAACCAAAAAAAATAAAATAAAATGGAGCAGTTGCTTCTCTATCTGCTGCATTTACCACTCCCCACCACCACCACCCTTCATTTGTTTCTCTTCTACCACCAAACACAACTATTATTATTTTTTGGATTTTACTTCGTACTAGTAATGTATGTTTCCAAATTTTATTACTAGCTAGCTAGTGCTTCTTGATACCACTTCTCATTGCACCTTATCTTCTACTTTTCAACTTGTATAAACAATATCTTCATCTCTATCCATATTACCATATATATATATATATAGTTTTCTCAGATATGTGTTTGTGGTAGAGAAATATCTTAATAATAGCATTGTCATTCTCATAATATTATTTTTTTTAAATTTAATTTGATAAAAAATATATAAATAATTATATATTTAAAAAAAAGTTGAGACAATAAAAATTAATTTAAATTATTTTATTTTATTTTAATTAATTATTGTTATAATAAATAGATAATATTAATAAATATTATATATAAATTAATAAATATTAAATTAAATAAAATAATCTTAAATTATTATCGATATTTAATTATCTTTATATGTATCTATTTAATTTCCACAGACTTTTATATATTGAATCAATTCCTTTAAAAATATTCTTTAGAAAGCCATGCATAAATATGGCGAAATATTCAAAATGATTAAGCTAAATCATGTATTTAATTTTGTTCACGCAACCCACATTTTTAACATATAATGTGAATGTACATAATAATATATATACATATGATGAGTAAATAAAAATTTAAAATCTAAATTTCTGTCTAGTTATATTAAACTAGTAATTTAATTTTATCATGATATTTCTTCTTTTAAAATTTAAACTGATAAAAAAAAAATATAAATTATTATATCTCTAACATGCTCTTTAAATAAAATTTCTTTTAAATTTGTTTAAATTTTTTTATAGATTTTTTTTATGTCTTATGTTAATTTTTTGTTTTTTTTAAATTCATCAATATAATTATCAAACTTTACATTTTTCGAATATAGAAATTCTGATACCATATATTATGATACCACTTTTTTAAAATTTTAAACTAATAGAAGAATCACATAAATAATCATTTCTCTATAAATTTACTAACTGTATTATATTTAAATAATATTTGTTATTATAAAATATAAGAGAGCTAAATATTGTATTTAAGTAAAAATAAATTTGTTTTTGTAAATTAGATCAAATAGAGTCAAATTAAGAAATTTAAAGAGCAAATAAAATTTAAAACTATAAATAAAATTTGAATCAAACTTAAACTCTATTTATTTAAGGGTGACGACATGCACTCTACTTGCGGGTATCTAACCTGATTCTATCCGATCGGTTAGGATTACCAACTTGATCCGCAACGGGTAGGGTAGAGTGCAGGTAAGGTTCTCGTGTGGGTCGGATAGGGTGTGAGTTGAGTCTCAAGCCTATCCGCACCCTGTATATGTATATGTATAAGTTATATACTTATACAAAAATATATTTCAAATGAATATTGAATCAAAGACTTCTCACTAAATGCAAAAGATCCTTAGTCACTAAAAAAAATGGATTTGGATCCTCTAAATTTTGAATTTCACTTTAGAGAGTAAAGTTTGATCTCTCACCTTTGAATGGTTTATCTCTCATATTTTCTCTTGATTCCACCTATGAAATAAATAGTGAGAGATCAAACTTTACTCTCTAAAGTGAAATTCAAAATTTAGAGGATCCAAATCCTAAAAAAATATTATTAATTGATAATTTAATATTTATTTTTATATAAAAATTAGTTCTATTTTAAATTATCATCAAATTATATAATAATATTGCATCTTTTTTATAACCCACAGATAGATTAGAGTTAAGATATTTTCAACCCACAAATAAAATAGAATTAAATTTATATAAAAATTTCAATCTAGAATTAAGATCGATTCCAAATCCTATATCCTAGCCTACCCTACTTTATCCATTTGTCACCCCTAATTCTATTTCTATCCTATCCGGTAACAACCCCCCTTATATATGTACTATGCTACTGTCCTATAAGATATATCAACTTGCACCACCCCCACTTATACCTTATATATGTACCTATAAGATATATCAACTTGCACCATGCATGCCAGCACATAATGCGACAAATATACGTGCGTGACCAATTATTTTGGATTAATATCCATTTTGGTATATATGTGAATTAGGGTTGTTTTATAAATTTTAGTAAGTCAAAATAATGTAATAATTCCCGTAAATAACAAAGATACCTATAGAAATTGTTATATATACACTGAACTTGCAGTTCTCATAAATTTAAATAAGTGAAAGCTGTTTATATATGCCCACCATTTTCCCCAACATATATATAGCTTACTTTTTATCAGTTGGAATCTCATCTGTCATCACCATCGTTAAATAGCCATGTGAGCATTTTTTGTTCATTTCGAAAATAAGGCAAAATTGATGGCTAAATAATTTTGTCAAATGTTAATTATTATCTTTGAAAATATATTTTGTCAAATTCATTTGAATATTAGAAAATATGGAAGAAGGACAAACATCAGCCATTCAGATCTTCAGCTAACATGAATTTGGGGTGAACAACTTTTACTTTTAGATTTTCTATAACTTTTTATTGCCTAATTAGAATAGAAAAAAAGGTTGAACTTTTTTTATTATCATAAAATTACTTCTTTCAAAAGTTTAAGTTAATAAAAAAAAAGAAAAATAATATTTGTACACTAAAATCAGTCATCAATGTATTTGTGTATAAATACATATGTAGTTTAATTTATTTTCAATGTGTATTTATATTCTAACATGTATTTTAATTTATACTGGTGGCTAATTTTAGTGACTGATTTTGGTGTACACATAACATAACCCTAAAAAAATAATATAAATAATTATATCTCTACACTCTTCTTCAATTAAGAGTCTATCTTAGATTTACTTAAATTTTATATAATCCTTTTTTTTTTCTTTTTATTTGTTCCGTGCTATTTTATTTTTTTAGGATTTACTAATGATAAAACTCTAAATATTTTAAATATAAAACTTTGATATTATTTCATAAAATTACTTCTTTTAAAAAATTAAGTTGATAAAAAAAATAACGTAAATAATTATATCTTTTAGACTTTTTCTTTTTTAATAATAGTTTGCTTTTTTGAAATTCATGAGGCATTATTAAATTAAGTTAGCCGTAAGGGCCGTATAGGAAGATCCCACTATATTTTTATTGAATACTCATCTATCCTACCCTCAAGGGGCACATTGGAGTTCTATTTAGTAGGGGTGTATATGGATTGGGCTACATTCGATTTGGCTTAATATAGACCTAATTTAAAATATAGATTAGGTCTAATTTTTAGACCCTAATTCGATCCTAAACTCGATAAAATTTACGCACTTTCGGATTGGGTGAAAATTGGATAAAAATCAGATGAAAACTAGATCTTTAGTATGTAAAAATCACCTAATCTTCAATCATTATTTCACAATTCACATAGTAAAATTCACTTAAAAAAATATAACAAGAACCAACCCTTCTCTAAAATTAAAGCATAACCATAATCAATACTAATATTGTCTAATAACACCAAATATTTAAATCAATACAAATAACATAATATTATGCATTAGTCTAAAGTCTTATGCATTTTAAACATAAAACATTAACTTATAATCTTATAATGACTAATAACACAAAATATTAAGATTTACAATATTTAAATTTCACACAAGAATAGCCATCATCCATCACTAATAACACAAAATATTAATTGTGTATGATGACCGGGCCACCGGGCCGATTTCGGGTGACCCGAACTATGGCTCGGACCCGACCCAAAATAATGACCGGATCTATTTTTGAGACCCTTACCCGACCCTAGCACGATGAAATCACATTAAATTAGTCCCTATAGTGTTCGGGCCATGTACACCCCTACTATTTAGACAAAAATATATTGGCCATTATTTAATAAGTTAAACTTTTGCAATTGTTGTAAATCATAATAAAGTATTAAAATTTCTCTAATTAAGTTTTTTAGATAAAAATTTAATTATTACATCATAAAATAAAACATATACTTATATTTTTTATATTTCAGTAATAACTTTGTGTTATATAAATATGTGTGTGTGTGTGAGAGAGAGATATCTTTGGTGGCTAAGATTGTGATATCCAAAAATAACTATAAATTGACCTTCCAATTTAAAAACAACACGTGGAGAATGAAGCGATAGAGACTGAAGTAGTTATTCTTTTACACTATTATTAAATGTTTGCTTAATAATTGTTAAAGCTTAATTTACTAACAGTAATTTCTCAATTTTATCATAGGCAAAATGGATTTTCAAAAAAAAAAAAAAGTAAAGGGTAAAATAGGTTTTTTGTATGATAAAAATTCATATACAATTATTTTCATATGAAATTAATAGTTAAAAATTATTAATTAGATAATTTGACATGCTGAACTAAATTGTCATCTAATAATTTTTTAACGATTAATTTTAAATAAATATAATTCGACGTGAAATTCTCTTTTAGGGGGGTGTTTAGGTTAGGTTACATGATAAATTTATTATTAGTAAAAGATTTTATATTTTTTTCATTTAATAAATACAAATTAAAACAAATGCATTAGAAATTTAAAGGTGCCGTTTGGTTTATATTTTTATTTTTATTTTTAGTGTTTTTTTTTTATTTTGTGAAAAAAATAAAAACAGGAGATGAAAATAGAAAATAAAATTTTAGTATTTTTATTGTTTTTATTTTTTCTTTCACAAAATTCAAAAAATAAAAAATATTGAATTAGTGTATTTTGTGTTTATTTTGATTAAAAAAACCAAAAAAATATTAACAAAAAATAATATTTTTTTATTATTTTTGTTAATTTTTTATAATTATATTTTTAAAATATTTTGAATAAAAAATTAAAATAAATTAAATTTTTATAATTTATTTTAATTTATCACTAAATAAAATATAAAATTATTAATTTTTGTATCTTTATCTTTTATATCTTATTTAAAATGTCTTATTTTATTCTGTTTTCATAACTAAATTACAGACGCAATTTTTCATGATTTTTTGCCTTTGTTAAATTTTAATTTTCATTTTAATTATTATTTACTATTTTCATGTTGTGAGTTATTCATCCCTAAACAAAATAATTAGCGTGGTTGATTAGTGAATTTACCTAGCCTTAAAATGGTCATAATCCGAGTCAATCCACGTGTCAAAATGTAGTAAATCCCTGCGATGTAGCCAGCAAGCATAGTTATCAGTCTAATATATAGCCACCAAAGATGTATAAATAATTCTGTTAATTAAAGAAACATTTATATATTTTTAATGAATAGTTTAAGTTTTTATCCTAAGAAATATAAGGTAGTTGAGAGCATGTATAATAAATATTTTCCTTCTTAATATGCTTACTACCTTTCTACTTTTTAATGTATATAAAGAAATGACTAACCGTTGAGAAGATGGCACATGTCTTGCATACTACAACTCACTTAACTTTAATAATATCGGTAATCTCATAATACTTTGTCGGAATAAATTCTTAGGCGCATTTAACATGGGAGAAAGTTTTATTTTAGAATTAAAGTTTATCTATATTGTGTTTTTAGAATATATGTTAAATTTATAAATTAAAAAAATATTAAAAATATAAAAAATAAAATTTTTTAATACATTTATTTTATGTTTATTTAAAATTTTTTATTAATAGTAAATTTATTATATATTTTTAGAACACATATTAGCTAAACTCTTTAAATTAGTGTGAGGGAAATAATTTTTTTTAGCCAAGATCGACTAATTTAAAAAAAAAATATTTTATTTATTTTAAATTTTAAATCTTAAATTATAAATTATTAATTTTAAATTTTAAATTATATATCTGAATATTAAAATTGATTAATATTGACTAATTAAAAATCATTTTTTTATACTTTCTGTTAATTTGATCATTTAATATGTTAATTATTTTCATAATCAATTTTTAGCCAGCATTTAATGAATAAACAAAAATTAAGTTGAGTTGGACTAGTGATTAATTTACTAATCTGTTTGAGTAAGTATTGAAAGTTCGAATTTCATCTTGTGCATGAAATAATTTATTGGCCAGCTGCAAGTCCTTAAATAAAATTTCGATCAATAACAAATTAGTCATTGACATGTCGAACAAAAAAATACTGTAAAAGAATAAAAATAAACAAAAATATAAATGTTCATTGGTTAAACCGAAAAATGTTAATTTTTCAATTTTTTGCATTAATAATAAGGAAACCCTAATTTAACATCCCATATTAGTTAAAGAGTGTAATGAAGCATGTCTAAAGTATAAATATTTTTTTAGATACTTTTTAAAAGATAAAATATAAAAGTTTTGTCATTATTCTTATCGTTTAGAATAAAAACCTAAATTAGAATGAGTATGGTAAATTTACGACTTAACATTTTTATCTAATCAAACGGATAATATCTACAAACTTAGAAATTGAGAAATATGTGCCATTGAAAATATTGAAAGATAAATTCTTTTATTTAGACACGTTTTGATAGATAAATATAAAAAGTGAACCATTATTAAAAAAAAATATCCCAGTTGGCCAATTGAACCATTATGTAAAATTCCACTTTTCACATATTAAAATAAATAAATAAAATAGGTATAGAAGGGACAGAGGAGTGAGGCCGTCCCGTGAATTATAAATATTAAATTAAATATAATAATGGCCTCACTATATAGTCCATGACTATAATGACATGCATGGTTTAATTTATGTAAAATAATTTTAAAGAATTTAAGGAAAAAATGCATTATAAGATACTCGTCGAATAGTGACGGTTTTTTCATAGATTTGCGACGGTTTAAAATCGCCGCAAAATAAAATTTCAGTGATTTCGCGAGTGTTATTTATTAGGAAGTGGAGGTTTAATTTTGTGGCTATATATATAAAGAAGAGTTATTAATTAAATAATAGTAGTGTATGCAACATGTTTAATGCGAATTTTCTAATAATGTATGCATTCCAAATTTGCCATAGACTCAACCCAACCAAATGTGGCAAAAAAAACGGTATATATGCCTCTCTTTTCCTTCAAAATGATAAATATGAATATTATATTATATTAACTATTATAAATGAATGGAGGATGAAGTAGCATGTTTCTTTATTAGCCTTTTATTACCATAACAAGTGTGAGCCTTTTCTGCTCTGGGAAAAAAAAGCAAATTAAATCCTTTTTTGGTATCAAGCCCATGTATGGTTGTATTTAATTTGTTTGATTGTTGATTTAATTGCTCTTATATATTCTCTAATGCCGAAAGACACACTTTTCTTTCATTTGTTTGCTGTCTTTATATCTGTTTTTCTTTTATTAAAGTATTATACTAAAAGACATAGACTCTATTTTTTTTTTTTTTTGGATTTGCACTAGGGTATCCATCAGGTTAGAAGTTCAATGACTAATTTTTCGGATACTGTAGAGGTACAAAGTGGGTGACCCTCCCAAGCTAGCAAGCTTCATTCCCATCCTCCAGTGAGTATCGAACCCAGGAGAAATGGTTAAGGGACACAGACCTCATCCATCTGTGCCAATTTGCGTTGGTACAAAGTGAGCGACCCTTCCAAGCAAGCAAGCTCCATTTCCATCCTCCAGTAAATATCGAATCTGAGAGAAATGGTTAAGGAACACAGACCCTCATCCATCTGTGCCAATTTACGTTGGTAAAGATATAGACTCTATGTTTATAATATAAAGTAATTTTATACGAATATTCACTTACATAATGTCATATCAATAAAAATAATTATTTTTTATATTAATTGCATAAATAATTATAAAAAATGAAATAATTAGACAATTATATAAAACATATACATTATCTTTTGCTATTTAAATTCTTCTATATTTTTTGACATATATACATATCATAAAGTAAATTTTATTTTCAATAACAATAAAACACATTTAGATAATTTTGTTCTTTAATTAAATCTAAAAGATATTACGCGTAATTAACATTTTCTCTTATATTTACTTTATATTTGAGCAAAAAATAATTAATTTTTTATTGTTAACTAAAAATATTGATATCTTAATACTTTTATTAAATATATCCTAAATTTTTTACGAATAAACCTTAAAGCACTGGTTAACAAAAATTGTAAAAAAAAAAATATGATTTGCAATTTTGTATGAATCTAGTATTATTTGAGGCAATATTTGACATGGCTCTCAAAAGGTAGGCTAATTTTTTTGGTAATAAATTAGAGGAGTGTGTTATACATAGTTATAGAAAGTTGCTGTATTTTTTATGGATATTGAGATTTTTTTAAAAAATTAAAAATTACAAATTAGAGACTCAAATTTGAGTGAGGATAGGAAATTGAAAGGTCAAATTTTGGATGAAAGTAAAAAATTGAGAATCGATTTTAAATAAAAAATTTAAAAAACTCAAATAAGAGGGTCTGATTTGTTTGTTCAAAAAAATTTTAGTGTTAAAATATTTATGAAATACGAACATTTTGTTGAGTTATCGTGTTTGCGTGTCGGACATATTTCGGACACGACACTCACCGACATTCGTCTGACACGTGTGTCTGCTGTGTCTAACTGTGTCTTAATAAAAAATAAAAAATTCTTCTTTGGACATGCTTGGACACACCTAAATACCATCACGTGTCCGCACGTCCAATCTTATTCTTAACATATATTTTTAAAATAAATTTAGATATAGTATATATTATTATTTATTAAAACAAAAAATATTTTAAATACTTGATATAATTAAAACAAGACATTAAAAATAATTAAAAAATTTTAATTTATATTTTAATATCAATAAAATATTAAAATATCATTATAATTTATCTAAAAAATACTTTATATTTTATATATATGCGTGTCCCCGTGTTATGTAAGATTTTAAAATTCGCGTGTCGGCGTGTCCCGTGTCGTGTCGTGTCCCATGTCCGTGCATCATAGTAAAATATAAATCTCACCTTCAGATTTGTAAATTTCTTTTAAATGAAAAAATAAAAATTACAAATTTGACCCTCAAATTTTTAACCTTTAGATTTATAGTATTTATACAAAATAAAAATACATTAAATTTTCATTTTTTTTGTTTACCCAAACAGTATCTCCCAACCCGACAAGTTAAGGACTAATCCGTCACGGATCTAAGCTCCATTTAAGGGTCTACCACTGGCCAATAAATTACTGTATGCATATGACGGAGTTCAAACTCCTAACACTTACTTAAGCAGATGAGTAAACTGATCACTCGACCAACCGAAAAGGTAACCCTCCATTTACGGCAGTGCCCTAAAAGACCCAACATAAAGTCCTAGTTTCCGGCCTAGGACTCTAGTAACCTACAGGGAATGCATGCATAAGGCTCAAATGTGAAAAAGAAACAAATTTTGAACACAATTCTTTTTCTTCTGTTTTTTTATGTGTTAATGTGTCTTATACTCTTATCATATTTTGTAACCCCCCTCTTTGGTTCTCAATAAGTATTCATTTTTAACTTTTTAAGTAAATTAATAAATAACTACAATATAATGGAGTCGTCAAAGTTAAAAATTACATTAGATATAGCAACAATTACACTTTATTTGTTGTTTTTATTCTCTTTCATTCATTAATGTAAGGGTATGAATATAAAATATAATAATATTACTAAATATAGATACTTATATATTTGTAGATTTTTGTTTTTTTTTTTTTCAAGTATTGGTTTTAGTAATACATTCAATATATAAAAATTGAAAAATGCAGAATAAAAAACTATTTTTATCATCAAGTCTCCAACAAAGTTTCAAAAGCTACTTATTGAATTTTTGTTTCAATCTTAACCTCACATTAAAATTTCTAAAAATTAATACAATTTTTTTTTTATAAATAACACAAAAAAATATAATAAAATAACATAAAAGATTATGTACAAAAAACACATAACATGAAGAGAATAAAAAAAATGAAAGAGAGAAAAACCAGAAGAGAAAAAGATGAGAAATAAGATAAATAAAAAGAAAGAGAAGGAAAAGAAAAAGAAAAAACAACTGCAAACAAAAATAAAATGTTTAATTATTCTGTTGGTCTCTATAGTTTCATAAAATTTTTAATTAGGTCCCTATGCTTTTTTTCTTTTTAATTGGGTCCCTGCACTAATTTTTTTTTTAATTAAGTCCCTCTTAGTAGTAATTGACTTAATTTTATAGGGACCCAACTAAAAAAAATTGGTATAAAGACCTAAATAAAAGGAACAAAAAGTGTAGGGACCAATTAAAAAAAAATTGGTGCAAGGACTCAATTAAAAGGAAAAAATATAGGGACCTAATTGAAAATTTCGCGAAACTATAGTGACCAACAGAATAATTAAACCAAAATAAAAAGAAGAATAAAAAGAAAAAATAACAAAAAAAAAAAAGATGAAATGGGGTAAAAAAAATTAAGAAGAGGAGAAAAATGTGAAAAAAAAAAACTTAATTGGAGATTTAATTAAAAAAGAATTTGTTTGTTTAATATTATTATAAAAGAATTTGTTTTAAAATAGTATATAATATTTCTAAGGTGGAAGGTGCATTATTATTCCCATTTGAAGTCTAGAGTTGGTAGTAGGTACAAACATTCATGTATCCATCTCTTTTTATTTTGTGTCCGCCCCCTACACACACATGATTTGATTGCTAGTTGCTATGGTGTGAGCTACATGTCTCACTAGCATAATAAAGAGAAGTGCCTATCTATGTTTTTTTTTCTTTTTTTAATTGTGTCAATTTGTCACAAAAAGTATTAGAAAACAACATCCCGTTCTTAATACCGTGAATTATATGATAAAGATGTAAGTTTATAGATTTTTTCTTTAATAGAATAAAAGAGAGATTAATAAAGATAGGATCCACATTTTGAATAATAAAAAAATAATAAAAAATAACTATAAAAAGAATTATATTCTCTCTTTATACCACTCTAATCTGTACAGTAAAATATCCCTCTTAATATTATTCTTTGTTTGGATAGATAATAAAAAATAAAAAATAAAAAAATTTAAGAAAAAAGAAAATAAAAAAATATTTTATGTGTTATTTGGATAAAAAAAATTGTTTGAATGAAAAAAAATTATGATATTTTTTTATATTTTTTATTTTTTTAATTAATCAAAGGATAAATTAATAATTTTATACTTATTTATACATTTTTTTTTTATTTTTATCTCATCTTTAAGAAAAAAAATATTTTGATGGATCCCATATTTATTTTTTTTTCACTCTATTTTCTTTCGTCATCCAAACAACAAAAAGCTCATATTTCTATCTATTTTCTTTTTTTTTATATTTTCTTTTCTTTTATATTATCTTAATTCAAACAAAGAGTATTTAATATAAAAAAAAATATACGTACTCCGTACTCAGAGAGAATGAGAGAAGGAGAGAGCGGGAGAGAGCGTTTGAGGGTGAAACACGGTGAAGAAGATGGCCATGCCATCGAAAGAGATAAGGGGGAGAGTGTGGGAGGGTTTGCATCAGGTGTGAAGGAGGGATCAAGTAAGGGCGACCTTAGTTCCAGGGTGACTTCCAAGATTTCGTTCCGTGACAAGGTTATTGGTTCTACGGTAGCCACAGGGATAAATCGGGCTGAAGCTCTAGATGAGGATTCCATGGCAGTGGTCACTGGAAAACAAGGAGATCCTATGCCTCCAAGAGTTTGCTTCTCCGAAGAGGCTAGGAACATCCTTTCTGAACCATACAAGGAAGCAATTGTGATTAAGGTTCTTGGAAAAAACCTTAGTTACACGGCCATGTTTCACAAATTGAAAGGGGTATGGAGGATCACCGGTGGATATGAAATCTTGGATGTGGGTTTTGGGTACTTCCTCGTTAAATTTGATCGCATGGACGATCGAGAGAAGGTTTTACTAGGGGGCCATGGATGATCTTCGGTCACTATATTGCGGTCAAGCCATGGACACCGGATTTTAAACCTTGTGAGGACACTTTCGGGGAGACTATGGTTTGGATTCGAATCTCTGGTTTGAGCATATGGTACTATCAGGATAAAGCCATGATGAGAATCGCTTCTGCTGTGGGAAGACCAGTCAAGGTGGATCTGGCTACTAAGTTGGCGGAAAGGGGAAAAATTGCTCGGGCTTGCGTGCAAATTAATCTTGGTTTGCCGGTGGTCCGGAGTGTGATTGTCGATGAGTTTGAATATAAGGTGGAGTATGAATGCTTACACCTTATTTGTGACAAGTGCAATTGTTTCGGGCATCCAGCAACTGACTGCAGAATGACCCCAATAGATTCGGAAAGGGTGGATCGAAAGGAAACATCAGTGACCGAGACGGCGGCCCGGGTGGTGCAGCCACAGGAAGCTTCAAAAGAGAAAATTTTTGAATTTGGATGCAATCACAAAGAGTCAGTGATAGTTACAGAAATTGGGGAGGAATTAGATGATACGTTGCATGGGAAGGAAGTGGGGTCCCAACATTTGGAAAATGAGGCTGGCTGGACCAAAGTCAGCGGCAAAAGGAGAGAAAAATTGAGTCAATCAAACAAAGCCCAACAAACATCTAAAGATAAAATGCCGGTGCGCTCAAATCAGAAATTGGACCAGA
Organism: Arachis hypogaea; assembly: GCF_003086295.3. Classification (NCBI taxonomy): domain Eukaryota; kingdom Viridiplantae; phylum Streptophyta; class Magnoliopsida; order Fabales; family Fabaceae; genus Arachis; species Arachis hypogaea. The sequence goes on along the minus strand of NC_092052.1, from coordinate 131,653,145 downwards.
ACCGTGACTTTGGGCTACGTATGAGAGGAGCCGAATCAGGGGTGAAGATCGGGTCGGTTAGCGGATCTAAGGCACGCATGGCATCTTCCAAACAGCAAGGGGTGAAGGGCAAATCTGTCTCCGTTGCGGTGCCGACTTTCACTGCCATTATCAAAAACGGACACAAGAGGTTGCGCCCTTCTTCTTTGCAGAATTCGCCGTCGACTCCGGACTGCCTTGGCGACACCAGCAAGCAGCAAATCGGCAAATTGGAAGGGTTGTCAGTGGAGGGACACAGACAGACCGGGCAACAACCGGACAAGGACAAGCAAGGCTCAGGGGGATATGATGGTGGATCTTCATCATCTCGTTAGGGACTTCAGCTGAGGTTGGTCCTTTTTACAATACAAATTGTTTTATGGATTATTTAGATTTAAGCTTTCTATTTTGGAATATTAGAGGTGCCTCTAATAAATTGGCCCGGGTTCATAGTAAGGAGTTAGCGAATAAATTTCATCCTACTTTTTTCATTCTGTTTGAAACCCATGTTGCTTTCGAGAGGATGAAATCTTTTTGGAATAATCTAGGTTACCAGGATGTTGGTATTGTTGAGGCTAATGGTCATAGTGGGGGTATCTGGGTTCTATGTTCTAATTCAAATATTTCTGTGAGAGTATTGGATGTAGTTGATCAATGTATCAGTTTTGAAATCACTATGGGCAATACATCTAGTTACTGCAGTGCGGTGTATGCTAATCCGCATATACATCGGCGTAAAGAACTGTGGGGTGACTTGACAAGGATTGCTAATATGATCCACGGACCTTGGATTGTGTTAGGGGACTTTAATGATGTTTTGTTGCAGAGTGAAGTTAGAGGGGGGCAATTTAGACTTGCCAGAGCAGAACAATTTGCGGAAACATTGGAGGATTGTGGGCTGTTTGATATGGGGGCTATTGGGAGAAGATTCACTTGGTACAGGAAGGTGAAAGGTGGGGTGCAGGTGGCCAAGAAGCTTGATAGAGCAGTCATCAACCAGGACTGGCGACTAATGTTTCCAGAGGCTTATACTGAGGTGCTGGCGCGCCTTCACTCTGATCATTGCCCATTATTCACTAGGTGCAAGATGGCAAAGAGGGCTACCAAGGGCCATCGTCCGTTCAGATTCCAGGCTGCGTGGATGACTCATCCTCTTTTTAGGAATGTTGTTGATACAGCTTGGAATAGAGGAGCTCCGGATGTAGTTAAATGTTTGTTGGAGGTTCAAAAAGATGCAACTAGCTTCAATAAAAAGGTTTTTGGCAATATTTTTGTTAAGAAAAGGGAGTTGGAGAGGCTTTTGAATGACGTTCAGATTACTCTGGAAAGTCGAGAGGATCAACAGCTTAGGATCAAAGAGCAAGTTTTGCATCAGGAACTGAATGCTGTCCTTCTTCAAGAAGAGTTGTTGTGGTATCAAAAATCTAGAGAACAATGGGTGAGATGTGGAGACAGAAATACAAAATTTTTTCATCTGCAGACAGTTATCAGGAGAAAGAGGAACAAAATTCATGGGTTATTTTTGGAGGATGGGTCTTGGACCACGGAGACTACGACTCTAGAACTGGCGGCAAATTCTTTCTTTCAAAAGCTCTTTTCTACAAGGGAGGATATTGACCTGGACGCCATGGGGCCTTTTCCTTGCCCGTCTCTTAGTACTGAGGCTTGTCAAAAGTTAGTGGAACCGGTGACGTCTGAAGAGGTTAAAAGAGCTGTGATGACCATGAGTTCATTTAAAGCCCCAGGGCCAGATGGATTTCAAGCAATTTTCTACAAAGAGTTCTGGGACTCTCTTAGCAACGATGTGTGTAGACTGGTCAAGCGAGCCTTTGAGGGTGAGCCATTGAATGCGGCTATTTTCGATACTCTCATTGTTCTAATTCCTAAAGTGGAAGTTCCCTCTTCCTTACGGGAGTTTCGGCCTATTAGCTTATGTAATGTAATTTATAAAATTGTCACAAAGGTTCTAGTTAACAGGTTCAGACCTTTCCTGTCGGAGATCATTGGTCCTTTGCAAGGAGGGTTCATTCCAGGAAGAGGAACCACAGAGAATATTATCATTGCTCAAGAGATTATGCACTTCATGAGGAACACCAAGTCTCGAAAAGGGACCATGGCATTCAAGATTGATTTGGAAAAAGCTTATGACAGGGTAGACTGGCGTTTTCTGGAAGCTACTTTGGTCCGGTTTGGGTTTCCAAAGGCTACCATTAATCTTATATTGAATTGTGTGACTTCCTCTTCGTTGGCAGTTTTGTGGAATGGGAACAGGCTCCAAAATTTCAATCCGAAGAGAGGGTTGAGGCAAGGAGATCCTATGTCTCCTTATCTATTTGTACTTTGTATGGAAATGCTTGCCTGCTTTATCTCTCATAGAGTTTCCCAAGGTTTGTGGAACCCAGTTGCGGTTTCTAGGAATGGACCACGACTCTCTCATTTGATGTTTGCAGATGATCTTTTGCTTTTCTGTAAGGCATCAAAAGCTCAAGTAATAGAGGTCATGCATTGTTTGGACTTGTTTTCTAGAGCGTCAGGTTTAAAGGTAAATCTTCATAAGTCAAAGGCCCAGTGTTCCAAGAGGGTGTCGGAGAGGAGAAAAGAGGTTCTCTCAGGGGTCTCTAACATCCGGTTCTGCAATGATTTGGGTAAATACCTGGGAATTAACATCGGTCATGCCAGAGCTTCCAGGAAGACGGCTCAGGAGATTATTGAAAAAATTTCGAGAAAGCTCTCCAGTTGGAAAGGACGCCTACTGAATAAGGCAGGGAGGCTTTGTCTTGTTAAATCGGTTATGGCCTCTATCCCAGTTTATGAAATGCAAATTTCTCTTCTCCCGAAGTATGCATGTAATAAAATTGATTCCTTGATGAGACAATTCTTGTGGAAAGGCCAAGCGACTTGAAAAGGACTGCCTCTGGTCAGGTGGGAGGTCGCCATAACTCCTAAAAAGGCAGGAGGATTGGGTATTAGGGATACTTCCTGTGCTAACATGGCGCTTCTGGGAAAGTTGGTATGTGATTGTCTAAATAATAGTGAGAAGTTATGGGTGCAGGTTCTGAAGCATAAATATCTCAGGAATCAATCTGGTATGAACGGAAACAGTAGAAATTCTTCATCGGCTACCTGGAAGAACATTGTTAGTGCCTATGAGCATCTCAAGGAAGGGCTTCATTGGAATATTGGAGATGTCCACAAATCAGTTTGGTATGATGAGTGGACTCCTTTTGGTAAGCTTTGCAACCTTGTTCCTTATGTACATATTTCTGAATCAGATTTCATGGTGGCTGACTTGTGGAAAGGGGTGTCTTGGGAGGTTGATAGTCTTACCACGCCTATTCCGCATGAGATTAAGCAGTTTATTTATGGTCTGAGATATCCTAGTTTGACTGAGTTGGAGCCACAGTGGGAGTGGTGGACTGCAGCAACAAAAAAGTATAGTGCAAGGGAGGGTTACAGATGGTTATTAAAGAAAACATTAAATTGGAATGCCAACAGTAATTGGAACTGGTTGTGGAACACAAACATTCCAGAGAAGTTCAAATTTACTATGTGGCTTAGCTTACATGATACTCTACCAACTGAGACCTTTCGATTCAAGCGGCATTTAGCTTCTTCAGATATGTGTAAGAGATGTAACAAGGCGCAGGAGACTATGGAGCATTGCCTTAGAGACTGTGAACGATCAAAGGCAATCTGGTATATGTTGGATCCTAGTATCCTGGACTCGACAGCTGGTACTGCTCTTGAAGAGTGGTTTCGGAAGGCCTTGGCTAACAATGAGGCGTCCTTTGGTGCAGGGCTTTGGTGGGTATGGAGACATAGGTGCAATGACATATTCAACACTAACAACCCTTGGACAGACCATAAGGTTGTTGCCTTGGCCAGAATTACCGCCAAGGACTTACAGGTTTACAGGAATCGAAGCAATGCCTTTAGGTCTCTCCGAAATTGCCTGTGTTGGGAACCACCGGTAGGCAACAGTTTTAAAGTTAATTGTGATGCAAGCTTGTATATGGATTCAAATTTAGCGGGATTTGGGTGTATTATTAGAGATTCTAAGGGAGATTGGATCTCGGGCTGCTCTGGAAGCATTCCCCCTTGGTCTATAATCAGATGTGAATTATTTGCTGCTTGGAGGGGGCTGGTTTTAGCTTGGGATTGCGGTTTGAGGGATATTATATGTGAAACAGATTGCCTTGACATTCTGCCCATCATGCATGAGCTTACAAGTGGGTATCCATCTGAAGTAACAGATTTGGTTCACAAGATTCAGGAGCTTTTATCTCGTCCTTGGCTTGTTCACGTTGAATGGGTGTCCCGAGAAGCAAATAGAGCTGCGGATTGGATGGCTAAATATGGTGCCAAGAGTAACTCTAATCATGTTATTTGGTCTGAGCCTAGTGTTGATCTCCAACGAATCATCCGCTCGGATTTAGAATAGTTTTTGCTTTGTTTCTTTCCTTGTTTAGTCACCAAAAAAAAATATAAAAAAATATTATATAAATGAATATTTAAAATTTAAACTCAATAAAAACTGATATTTAATAGATTTTATATTAAAAATTATTTGATAATTTACTATAATATTAGTTAAAATTAATTGTTATAGTATTAATTTTTTAGTTTTTTTTTAATCCAAAAAACAGTAGTAATATCGTCGATCATATATTAACATCCAATAGATAATTAACTAAGCCAAAAGCTTTGTAATTAAGAACTTGGTACTTAGTTTTCAGAGTGCCTTTATAAAAAGATGATATACCATTAACTTCTCTCGTTAGCAAAGAACACGCACGCATGAAAAACCATATGATTAATGAAAAGTACGATTTTGTTAGAAAATTAATTCTTTATATTAATTCATATTTAACCAACAAAATAGAAAACAGAGGTTGATTATACTATTTGATTTATTATTATTATTATAAAGAGATAAAAAAATTAAAAAAATATTATCTGATTGTCAATTAAAAAATTGATTTTCAAGTTATCAACTTTATATGAAGTTGACTGTACTTGAATTTCTACTTATCTATATTTTTCTGTGAATATTTTCAATTTTGAAATGCTTAGTCATCCCTACAGTGAAAGGAAATTATTACTTTAATTTATTCAACTTTTAGTTCAATATAAAAAAAAAAACGTTTTTTTTCATTATTCTAGCTCTCTTTTTGTTCTGTTTATTTTTTCCCAGTGAGAATATATATGTCGCTTAATTTGATGACTTACCCATAAACGAAATTTTATTTTCTGTATTATATAAAGAAGCATGTAGCAGAGTGAGAAAAGAATATGTACAAATTCATTAATTTTATAACTGTTCAACTTTGGACAGATGCCAAATCGTGTGGTATTAGCAGTGCTGTGGTGGGTATCTTTCCAAAAATAAAATGATTTTTATTAGTTACCTTCTTATATTTAGAATTTTAAAATACTAATTACAAATTAAAATCAATCATTAAAATTAATTATTATATATTTATATATACATATATAAAAAATATTAAAAATCATCAAAATTTATTATTTTTTATTATCACTGAATTATTTAGTTCTTTTAATTTAATAATTCAATAATATATTTTATTTTATATTTTTAAATATTAATAATTAATAAATAATTAAAAATAACAAATTTTAATAATTTTTTAATATATTTTATACTAATAATTAATTTTGATATACACAAAAAATAATGGTTATAATTTGCATGGATGAAGGACGGTGACTGTTAACACATTCTCCTCCTTTGCCGCCACATTCCATTAAAGGCAATACTTACATATTATTAAATATTTACATAACTTTGAGTCTCATCAATTGCATTATATTGGTACCGTTTATAGGGAGCACACTTGTGTGTGTGTATATATATATATATATATATACCCCCAGTGACCTTCATCATCCTCATATACTCTTCCTCCCAAAAAGCATCTTCACAATTTAGGTTCTTAATCCCAAAGTGATGAACCCTCTTCTTGATAACGATCAAGTTCAACATAACCTTGAGAGATGGCCAAGTCTTAATGAGGTACGTAGTAAATTCTCGTTTTCATGTAAAATTGATAATCAAAAATTGTTAAATAATTTGATAAATTTAACTAAATTATTATCTAACTGTTTTCCACTGTCTTGAAAACAATTTTATCTGAGTTTACACCAATAAAAGGACTATGCCTAATGTGATTTACTTGTTTCTTTTGCATACAAATCAGGCGTTTGCAGAAATGAAGGCCATAGGGAAAATATCAGGCCCAACAGCCATAACGGGCTTGCTTATGTATTCAAGATCAATGATCTCGATGCTATTCCTCGGCTACCTCGGTGATGCCGAGTTAGCCGGGGGTTCCCTCTCCATTGGGTTCGCCAACATAACCGGCTACTCTGTTATCTCCGGTCTAGCCATTGGAATGGAACCGCTTTGTGGACAAGCTTACGGCGCCAAACAGTTGAAGATTCTGGGACTCACCCTTCAAAGAACCGTCCTCCTCTTACTGGCGGCCACCGTGCCCATCAGCGTGGCATGGCTCAACATGGAGAACATACTCTTATGGTGTGGACAAGACCACCAAATCTCGTCCACAGCTCAAACTTTCATCCTCTTTTCTATCCCTGATTTGCTCTTTCTTTCCCTCCTTCACCCTCTAAGAATCTATCTCAGAGCACAGAGCATTACGCTTCCGATAACGTTTTGCTCCGCCGTCTCCGTTCTCCTCCACGTTCCGCTGAACTTCCTCCTTGTTGTCCATTTTAAGATGGGTGTTGCTGGGGTGGCCGTTGCAATGGTGTGCTTCAACTTCAATCTCTTCGTCTTCCTCTCCTCATTCGTCTACTTCTCCGGCGTCTATAAAGATTCCTGGGTTTCTCCGAGCATTGACTGCTTCAAAGGATGGTCATCGCTTCTTGCATTGGCCGTGCCGTCCTGCGTCTCCGTTTGCCTAGAGTGGTGGTGGTACCAATCTAAACTATTTCATTCTTAGCCAATATTATTTAGGTGAAAACTCAGGTACAGTCGATTTCACCTGAAGTTGATAGTTGAAAGCCGTTAGATGGTTTAACTAATAGGAGTAAATTTTCATCTAACGGCTTTCAGCTATCAACTTCACGTGAAGTCGACTGCACCTAAGTTTCTACCTTTTAATTATCAATTTTATATGAAGTTAACTGCACATGAATTTTCACCTTTAATTAAACTATTTAGCATAACATGAACACACATTTTACCTTAAATTCTATATTATGTGAATATAGGTACGAATTTATGATAATGCTTTGTGGACTGTTGGTGAATCCAAAAGCAACCGTTGCATCAATGGGAATCTTAATCCAAACAACATCTTTGGTCTACGTGTTCCCATCGTCTCTTAGCCTTGGCGTCTCCACCAGGGTGGGAAATGAGTTGGGAGCCAATAGGCCCGCGAAGGCCCGCATTTGCATGATAGTTTCACTTTTTTGTGCAATGGGCTTGGGCATCACGGCGATGATCTTCACCACCTTGATGAGGCACCAATGGGGAAGGTTCTTCACCAATGACGAAGAAATTCTAAACCTTACGGCCATAGCATTGCCAATTGTTGGGCTTTGCGAGCTCGGCAACTGTCCGCAAACTACAGGTTGCGGGGTTCTGCGGGGCTGCGCAAGGCCCACCATTGGAGCTAACATAAATTTGAGTTCGTTTTATTTGGTGGGTATGCCGGTCGCGATAGTACTTGGATTTGTGAGTAAAATAGGATTTGTTGGGCTTTGGTTTGGGTTGCTTGCGGCCCAAGCAACATGTGCGGGCCTCATGTTGTTTGTTCTATGCAAGACTGATTGGAATGCTGAAGCACAAAAAGCAAAGGAATTAACCAATGCTGCTGCTTCTTCTTCTTCTTCTGTTAATAATTCCAAAACAAAAGGAGAGGGTAACAAGAACATCAATGATCATCATCATAATCATCTCGAGAAGATTGTGATCGCCGTAGAGAATGATGAACTTGGCAAGATCACAGAACAATCATCATCACTTGAAACCGACCCACTGATCACACCTACTACCAATAATAAACACAGTGTAAATTAAGATGGAAACTCAGGTGCAGTCGACTTTACGTGAAGTTCATATCTGAGAGCCGTTAGATGATTTGACTGATTTGACTAAATTTTCATCTAACGGCTCTCAGATATCAACTTCACACGTGAAGTTGACTTCATCTGAGTTTTACCGTAAATTAATTAATTATTGTTAAATTAATTAACTATCTAACTAGCTTCTTAATGATATGATCACTTGTTTCCTTGTACCCATTAATTCTTTTTTCAAATGAGAGTTGTTCCATTTATTGGATTGTACCGTAGACAAAAGTATTTAATTGTGTTGTTTATTTATTTATGTTTTGTTCAAAGAAGGGTGATTTTTGTTTCAAGTTCTTATTTTAATTTTAAAGTTATATATGCTATGTGTATATAAATAAAAATCAGTTATTCATATAGAATAATATTAAAATATAAAATATATAATTATAAATAAATTAATTAAATAACATATATTTGTAACTATATTTAATAAATAATTTTTTATATACATAATATTTGTGTACTTAAATATATTAATCCCACACTATACCACAAAACAAGTGAATATTCAAAAAATAAATAAATCAAATCAAATAGAAAAATAACAACACTTAAAACTTACATTTAAAATCATAATCGACATTAATAATTTGGTTTTTATAGTATTTTTTTGTTAGACAAATAAAAAATTAATTTATTATAAATTTAAATTTTATTTAAATTTTTGTTTAATAGACAAATAATTTAATTATTCGATCAATTTAAATTGATTTAAATTCGTTATTAATGTTAATGCAGCAACTAAGCACGCTTTTCAGGCACTTTTAGATTATTGTTTTCTTTGCTTTTAAATAGGAAGAAGCAAAAAGTCAAAAATTCTAACACGAACAGTATAGAATAAGCTGCGCATTATCGAGCTTGCAGAAATTCTTTCCTCTTTCTCGAAGAAAAGACTTTTGTTCCTCCACAAAATAATACATCACCCATTAACCACAAAAAACATTGAGCCTAACCTTGGAACACAAATTCTATCATGTTGGAAACTTCTACCAAAATTTTTATTCTCTTAACTCATTTTATTCCGTAATAATATTCCCTTTTAGAGAAAAACCTAAAATAGTTCTCGACAATTATCTCAAAAGACAACGAAGGTTTTTGACAAAAAAAAATCTAATTTGGTCCCTGACAATTACTTCGAAAGGACAACGAGGTCTCTGTGTCAAAAAGAAGTCAATGTTGTTTTTTTGGCACAGGACTAATCAATCCTAAAAAAAAAGATCAGAGACCAGATTGGGTGTATTTTTTTCTTGGAAGTCTTGTCCTTTCGAGGTAATTGTTAGGAATCGAGTGGAGTATTTACTCTTCGTTTTATTAACAAAAAATGGGACAAACGTGCGAAGAATCTACACTGTAATTGAAACCATGACAACTAAAAAGTAAAGAACAAACAAACTATATATAGTACTGTATTTTTTTTTATCTTATTTTCGTGGTTGCTTCTTTTTTTTTGTTTGCATGCTCTATTTTAGTAGATTGAGCTCCTTTTTTTTTTTTTTTAAAAAAATATTTTATATCAAATTTTTTTTATGACACTAATAATTAAGAAAATTTTACTTTAATCTTAGTTTTTCGATAGCAATAATTATTAATTAATTTAGGTGTTTGTTTCGATACGATAATAAATTTATACATATCGATACATAAAAAATATAGACAATAATAATATAACATGTGGAATTTAATTTTTACGTTAATATCTATTTTTTTTTAAATAATATATATCATATCACTATTTTACTAAAACACCATTAAAATATATTTTTAATTTAATAAAGACAACTACAAGCAATTGTCTTATTTTCCGTAGTTCATTTGAAGAAGAATAAGCAGGAGGAAGATTTTATATGCAAAACACGTGGATGAATATAAGGAAACAAAATTAAATGGGGCGGAAGAAGGGATGAAGACTAAGCAAAACTTGCATGATTGTGTTTTTATTAGCTCATAAATATAAATTTAATTTTAATGCATTGTGAATATAAATTAATTTTATATGTATATTTAAATATATAATATATGTCAAGTTAATAATTAATTTTTATATTAATTATCAATCTGAATAAATATAATTTTATAAATATTTTATAATAATAATGCATCAAAATCAAATTTTATAAATATAATTATATCTTTCTTTGAAATTGATGAAGTGAAAGTAAAGCAAAGATAAGATATCAATAATTAAGCCACTGCCACCACAATGAAGTAGTAGTGATCGTTTGAGATTTCATCTTTGTGTTTTAATTTTGTGGCATTTGACCACTTTAATTTCCGATCCTAAATGTGTTAGCTAGTGTCCTTTGACTATTCAGATTGAGGTTATTTGATCTATTATCATATTTTTATGAGTAAATATTCTTTTCGGTTTTTAATCATTTGTTCGACAAATTTTTCGTTTTTTAAGAAATTTAAACATTCAAATTGATCTCTATCTATTTTGATATATGTACGTTTCAGTCTCTATCTACTTTGAGTAAATGTCCTTTTCGATCCCTAACCAGAGACTGAAACATACATATATCAAAGTAGATAGAGACCGATTTAGGTATTTAAATTTTTTAGGGGTGAAAAGTCCATCAAACAAATAGTTAGAAATCGAAAAAGATATTTACTCTATTTTTATTAGTTTTTAGGGCACATATTAACATTATTATTAATAAAAAAATTAATATTTTTTATTTTAATAAATACATAATAAATATATTAAAATTTAAATTTTATAATTTTTATAAAAATATTAAATGATAATTTTAATGTGTTTTTAGAATATATCTTAGCTAAATCTTATTTTTATTAGTAAGAAATAAATTAAATAAAAATAATAGGCGATCTCAATTCCTTTGACTCATCACCTTCTAATGCTTAACATCATATTAAATAACCGACTTAATAATGAGTGCTAGAACAGAAAGTTGCAAAGAAAAGTAAACCAAGAAGCTACAAAAAGCACCAATCAATTAAAATAGAAGTGTAATCTCCTTTATCATTTGTCATTATTATTATTATTAGTATGTTAGAGTCATTACCTATTAGTGATGTTTGCTAGGTGCAAAGACTAGTGTGTTTAATTAAACCAATTAAGAATAATATGAATTGTTCTTTGCAATTTTCAGCTACACATGTGAGTGATTATGACCTCTGATTAGATTTGATAGTCAAACGGGCAATGCTAGCTTTTATATGTTTTTCAAATGATAATGAGAAAAGTGATACTTTGAAGACCGAAAGACCCTGGTAAAATTAATTATTAATTAAACTTCTCTAAAACTAAAAGATGACATGGTTTCATGGTTATTCAACCATAGAAACAATTCTCGCATATTCTTTGTTATTATATATGATGTACAGATACTTATATAAATACGGAACATAATATGATACCAACTATATAGATATATAAATTTAAAATTTTTATAAAATACAAAAATATGATATATATAAAGAATTTTTTTTATAAATTATAATAATATTTTTGTATTTTATTAATATTAAAATATAAATTAATTTTTTAATTATTTTTAATATTTTTTAATTATATAAAATATTTTTTGTTTTAATAGTTAATAATATATATTATTTTTAAACTCATTTTAAGAATACATATTAAAAATAAGATTGAACATGCTGACACGTAATGATATTTAAGTGTGTTTAAATGTATCTGAAAAATAATTTTATTTTTTATTAAGATACGATTGGACACAGAAGACATGCATGTTGAACGAATATCAATAAATATCATATTTAAAATATGTTCAACACGCAAACACAGCAAATAAAAAAAAGTATATGTACTTCCTAGGTTATTATTATTAAACATATCTGATCAAATTAAATAATGTATACGCTACAAGCACAAACATATTCACTTTATACTTTTATATTTTTTTTTAACAAAAATACTATTTATTGTAAACTAAAATCCACCACTATTTAAGTATTACAAAATAAAATACATAGTTGCTAATTGTACGTACATTTGTAGAAATACTATTGTTTCACTTGATTTTTTGTAACCTTAATAGGATGTTGATTTCAGTTTGGGGAGAAGATACGACTCCTCTAAAAAAAATGAACTCGACCCAAAAATTACTTAGCATTAGTGTCAAAATGAACTGCATCTAACTATTGGTGGCAAATTGTAACAATAAAACAGAAATATGTATAAATGAAAGCTTTAAATAAATAAAGGCGCAAAATTGAAATGAAAATTGAAAGAAAGCAAAATAATAATGAAATATTTAAAATAAAGAAATGAAAAGAAATAAAACAAAAGACAATAAAATAAAATGGGCTCTTAACACTCATATACATTTGCACTCCATAATTTTTCATTGCATCGCTGAGATTAAAAATTTTTGCGGAATTTGTGTGATGATTTAGTTTTTTTTATTAAAGTCCCCTTTTTTCTTTTAAAATTCTTCTATTTATAAATCCTAAGAATAGATTTGCTCCTGAAGAATCTTAACTACGACCTAGTTTCTCCTTTTTTTTAGGCCACGACCTAACCTTGACTTTGAAGAATCTTCATGCTGGCCTCCCCACGTTATGTCTTGCTTTGGTCTCCAAATCCCACGTTTTTGCATCGTGTTCACATTTAACCACATGGTGTATCTGGTTTCGACCCCGATTCTCGACTCACACTACAAGAAAAACGTTGAATACCATCGGATTTACCGTCGGATTTAGTGTCGGAGATTAGCGGCGGATTTACCAGCGAATTTACTAGCGAATTTGACAATAAATTTGTCGGGTAAAAAAGTTACCATCGGATTTGATATTTTGACGATAAATTCGCCGTTAATAATTGGAGGAAAAAAACAAAAATTGGCGCGATCATTACCGTCAGATTTAGGGTAAAAAAAATCTAACGGTAAGGTAATTAAATGAAATGCGCCATTTTGGTCACAGGCTGTGCGTTACCGGTAGATTTTTCCAAGGGTAAATCCGCCGGTAAAATTGACCTTTTGTATATATACATGTGATTCACCTAACCCTAGCCGTCACTCCCTCTTTTCTTTAGTTCTTTCCAGTTTCATCTGATGAAACCCTAAGATAGTAATTCTCTCCAGTCCACCTCTCCTCTTGCTGTTGTCCATCATCCGCCATCATTCCCTTTCCTCGCCGTCTCGCTCCCCTCGCCGTCTTCGTCACGTCAGCATCGCTGTCTTGTCGCATCATGGTCGACGTATTCGTCGCGTTAACGTTGCTGTTTTCATCGCTCTTCATCGCCGTCTTCGATACTGTCTTCTTCGTCGCTCTTCATCACCGTTCAGAAGGAGAGCGGTCTTTACTGTCGCAAATTTCAGTAGTGTATACAGATTTCTTCATTCCAACTTTTAAGTCTGGAATACTATGAATGTCTTGAACGCATTTGTCAGTTGTAAATTATTCCTTCTTCTATTCAATATTAAAAATGTATAGTATTGTTTGCTGTTTCTAATTGTTCAGATAGAAGATAATTAATTACATAAGTTTGTTTTCTTTATTGAAAATATTATGATGCTTTTTTTTTATTGGGAATTAATTCTCTCTTTTCTTGTTGCAGTCTGAAACTAATATGATTAGAGTGGTATCAAGGTGGTATCCGTTTAAAGGAATGCAATTATGTTCAATAGTTGTTTACTTTCAATAAGATGAGAGTGGTAAGATAAAAAAAATTTTGTTTTAATTTCCAATTTTGTTCTAATTTTCCGTTTGTTTTAATTTTCATCTTTTGTATTTGTCGCAGAGAATCGTGCTCTTTACCAGCGCTCTGTATTAAAAACTAGTTGATTTTTTTTCTTTGATTATGTATTATAATGGAAGCTGTATAGAAAAAAATAATGAGATTATATTTTTAGATTGTTATTAATATGTTTAGTATTTGGATATATTTGGTTGTTTTGAGAATGTTTGGTATTTGAATATGTGTAGAATATGATCAACATGTGATGTGTGAATTTGAATTATGATTTTTAACTATATGATTTGTTAATTAAGATTTTGGTTGTTATTGTAAATCACTAGCCATTATCAAAATGATGGCTTGTACTTTGAATTTTATTAGTTTAGAAATGATTAAATTTAAATATTTAAAATTATATATTAAATTTATAAATATTTTTTTAAAAAAATTAAAATTAAAATTTATTGTTGAATTTATCAAGAAAAAAATCCGATAGTAATAAGTTTTAGAATTTTGCCAATTAAAAATATAACTGCTGCTAAATCTGTCGATAAATAATTATTGATAAAGATTTATACTGTTAGATTTATTCCGTTTCTAAATCTGATGCGTTTCGCTATAATTAAATATTTGAGCCGTTAATCTCATTCTAAACGCCTATGAATTGTAGTTGAATTTTTTTATAAGTCGAAATTCGTACTAATAACTGCTCATAAAAAAGAATTCTTCTTTGATGTTTGAGCAATGAGCACTCTGCACGTTTATTAGCAAATTGTTATACGCAAACTCAATGAATTGTTGCCACTTTGCCACCATGCCTTCACGCATTACTGGAATTGCAACAAAAACATGATATATAATTGAAGTTTGAATGGCAAAGCCCAAAGAAGCATATAGCTAAAATAATAAAATATAGAGATATTTCTTTTGCCAGCCTTTACTTTAAATAAAAAAAATTAATAAATTGGTCAATATTTTTGTGACATCTTAGACCAGGGATTGTGGGCTAAAGTTATTATGTGGTTTATTACGTGTTAATGCAATGCTATTATTCTTGGTTGCAATGAGTAATATTAATACGGAAGCATACCCATCACTTAACACTGCTTTTATGCGTATCATATAGTCTTTGTAGCTTAGAAGCCAAGACTACATTGAGGATCAAAAGGCAATTAATTAATTCAATAGAAGTTTAGGGTTACTAGATTTTCTCCTCTTCTAAAATTTACTAAGTAATCCCTTTGCTGATTAAAAAAAATTAGAGAAAAGGACAAATAGGTCACTGATCTTTTGTCCCACATACATTTTTATCTCTGACCATTTGAAAATATTTTTAAGTTCCTTAGCTAGCGTTTGTTTTGAGGTATTGGGACAAAGACTGAGAGACTGAGACTCAGTATTATGTTTGTTGGCTCAGAGATTGGTACTAAAATTTTTGTCTCTGTCCCTAAAATTTCAGTATTTCAGTACCTCCAAAAAGTGAGGACACAGGGGACTGAAATTTTTAGAGACAGATACTGAAACTTTAATAACATTTTATACCTAAAATACGCTCATTTCAATTAATTAATTCTAATTTTACCTTTTATAAAAATTAAATTAGAGTTTCATTCTTGTTTTAGTTTCTGTCTCCCACTTTGCACCAAACAGAATACTGAGATTTATTTCTGTCTCTATCTCTTAGTCTCTGTCTCTCCACCAAACACTACCTTACTTCCTTAAAAGTTGGACAGATTAGTCCCTTCATACAAACGCCTCTGTCAGACCCAACTTTTAAGGAGGTGAGGGACTTAAAAGTATTTTCAAATGGTCAGGGACAAAAATGTCTGCGGAACAACAGGTTAGGGACTTATTTATCATTTTCTCAAAAAGTTAATACTGTGAAGATTAATTTTAAATTTTCATTTTTTGAAACAATTATTATTATACAGTTTGACAACAAAAGAAAAGAAGAAAAAAAGGTGATAGTAAATTATTAAACCCTAAAACCCTAGGTTTTTTTTTTTTTTTTTTTTTTTACATAACCCAAAACCCTAGTTAAAAGTGAACGAGAGCTTGTGTAACTGTGTATGAGACCAAAGCACTTACCAAAAACGAAGTACTATAATCTTTTTAGCATAGATTATATTTAATTCAAAATCTTTTATGTAATTACATAAAAATACATATAATTTAATACGTAATTATTATATATTTATATATAAATACATATATAATTTAATTTATTTTTAATATATATTATTTTGGTGACCAATTTCAATGCACACCTAGCATAGTTGTATTTAAGTTTATGCATAGATGAAAACCTTTTCTTTTTGACTGGGATTTTTTTTTTTTTTGACAGGGAAAAGATTGTTTAGTCATTTAGATTAAGAAAAAACATTGTTGAGGAAATGAAGCCTCTCTCAGTTAATATCTGGCCCACCAATTTTCAGCTTCCATCATTTTATAGCGATGGTAGGCCCATGAATCCTTATATCGACCCAACTAATATGGGCTTTTGTTGGGGAATAAAAGGACTTTGCTATTGGACTCCGCTATTTCAAAAATGAAAAAAGTTATTTAAAAATGTAAATTTTAGTGACCCAAAAAGAAACAAAAGAGTTTTGAAAAAGGTTTATTGGGTAATTGTGTTTACAAAATTACAGGGAAAAAATATATGATTTTTGTTGGTTATAGATCAAAACAAATTAATCAATGCACATCAAAAAAATTACCAAAAAAAAAAAAACAAATTAATGAATAATTTTATTTTTTTTATTAAGGATTTAACTAACATATACTCAAAAGTCACATGATAAGAGTATAAGACTGCTATTAAAAAATATAAAAAAAAATACATTAAAAATTTATATTTTTTGTATTTTTAATAAAAAATTTAATTTATAATCTTAACATGTACCGTTAGAACAGAAATTAGTTGCTAAACTTTTTTATTAAATATTTTGTAATTTGTTTAAATCATGCCTTGCTGGCTTGCTTTACTAATTTTTCTATTTACAAATAGGATTTTATTAAATACATTGATTGAGAAGATATAAATAGAAAGTGATTTTCCTTCAATATGTTTAATAAATTGATAATTAATAATTAATAATTTTATTAATCAAATAACGTAGCAAAATCCTTAGAAACAAGTAGTTGCCTTTTTATTTCCAGTAAAAATATTGAATAAATTATTATTTGTACCCATCAAAGATACAGATGCTGACAAATGTACTCATATAAGAATAAAACGACAATTATAACTACAGAAGATGGTTTCTGTGTGCCAAGAATACCCGGATGTTGGTTACACAATTGGTCCGTTAGGGTATTCTTGGCACACGGAAGCTATCTTCCGTGGGTACAATTGTCGTTTTATTCTTATATGGATACATTTGTCAGCGTTTGTATATTTCATGATACAAATGGTAATTTATTCAAAAATATTTAATTTTTTTAGTTGAAGATAGATATAAGATTTTTAATTTTGATATGAACCCGTTAATGGAGTATAGCAGCGATATGGGGGTTATTGGTGTTTCACGGATTTGTGACGGCTGGATAGCAGAAATCGGTGGCACCGAGTGGTAGGAAGGAAATTGTAGGCACCGATTTCAGGACGGGCATGGTGCACAAATCGGCGGGACAGATTTGTGTTCCCTGTCCACGCGTCACGCATGCAAGCCTCCCTTGGTTGGCCCGTGACTCCCTTGGTACAAAAGACCAATGTTCCCCCGATTTAGCAGTATCCCTTTCACTCTCTTTCACTCTTCAACACACACTCAACCCCACCATTTCTTCCTGCATCACCATTGTTGGACCACAACAAATCTTGGACAGAATTAAAAAAAATGCCAAGAAGACCAAAAATTAAAGAAGTAAATTAACCAGAGCTTCATATTGTTAATTATCTTGGAGATCCAAATTATGTAAGTTTTTATTTTTTAATAATCTGATTTAATAATAATAATAGTGATAATATTAAATTTGATTAGCAATATATATTGTAATTACACTAAATAAAGATTAATCATGTATGTGTGTATGATTTTATTATTAGGTGGTTAGAAATAGAAATTAAAATAGGAATTAATCAGGTATGTATGTATGTATGATATGGTAAGCTCTACAGAATAATTAGAAGTAGATTGTAGTTATTATTAGCAGTAGTAATTGAGCTTAATAATTTATTATGATTAATAATAAAAATTTAATAAATTATTTTATTTATGATCATTAATAATTAAATTTTAATTTATTAAAATTTAGATAATAAATTAGTAGTAACTAAACTTAGATTAGGAAATTATAATAATAATAATAATAATAATAATAATAATAATAATAAAATTAGTATGTTGTTTTATGAATAATAATAACAATAATAAAATTAGTATGCTGTTTTACGAATAAATAGTTTATCAGTCGTGAAATTATTCTGGTTAGTTAGTTAAAGTTAAATAATTTTTGTTATAAGGTAATGAATATGATTGAAGGATTTTTGTATAACAGATTTACTGTGTATGTTTGAAATGCAATTATGCTGAAATTAGTTATAATGGACATGTAACGATAATTGTGTTTTTGAGAATATAGTTATATTATACTAGTACTTATAGTGGAAATGTGATATTATAGGGTTCACGAATGTTGCTGTGTGATCATTTAAAGCCACCGGATCCATACAACCAAATTGTTGAGTCACACTTACGCGAGACTAGATTTTATTGTTTCCCAAATTGGATTTATCCCATGTCAATCAGCAATGATTAATGCTCTGATTGAGAGATGGCGGTCTGAGACTCACAGGTTTCATTTTCCGGTTGGTGAGTGTGCCGTGACCTTGGAGGATGTGGCGATAATTCTCGGTCTGCCGACAAATGATCTTCCGGTTACAGGACCGACCATGAGTAGTTTTGAGGCATTGGAAGCCGAGTGCTTGCACCAATTTGGAGTTGCACCGAGGAAGACGGACTGTAGAGGGAGCTTTATAAAATTAACATGGTTTAGGGGTTTAAGAGATTGTATAGTGTTGAATGATGTTGTGCACATTCAGATGTATGTAAAGTGTCACATAATGTTGTTATTTGGGACAGTTCTGTTTGGAGATAAGTCGAGTTCAGTTGTGCATTGGAAATTTTTACCTTTGCTCCGTAACTTTGGTCAGATCATACAGTTTAGTTGGGGTTCGGCATGCCTGTCACACTTGTATAGATCATTGTGTAGGGCAACTCGTGTCGACTGCAAGGAGATGAACGGTCCATTGACACTGTTGCTCACTTGGGCTTGGATCCGGCTACCATTTCTAGCGCCGATTCCCGGCAATCCCCGAGTGTTTCCAATTGCAAACAGGTAAGTTTGATTAAAGTATGCATTGAAAGAAGTGATAGAAATTGTTTTTTGCTTTCCACAAGTTAACTAATGGATTGTCCGACGGCAGGTGGCGTAACTGGGACCGTAAAAACTATGCCTACCGATATAATTCGCTTGCGCACTACAGGAGGTTGTTGGATGATCTACAAGAAGGACAGGTATGTTGTAAAATACAATTACCGTATGTAACTTGTTTAGTGAATTAATTGTTGTGTAATCATCTGACTGGTTTGATGTGTTTGGCAGGCTTATGGCATTGGAAACATCGACCCAGACGTGATTCCTTTAGACATCCATCATAATTCGGTTATCTGGAGTGCCACAGTGCCATTTATATCTTTTGAATGCATCGAGTGGCATGCATCTGATAGAGTCAGGAGACAATTTGGATTGACACAGGGTGTTCCTAATCAAGAGCGGGATCTAGGTGCATCACACGGCGAAGTTTTAACTGGGCCTAAGAATCAAGATTGGGCCAATACCCACTCTTGTTGGGTGATGCAGTGGACCAATCGGTATAGGTGTATATTAAGTTGATGCTTGGGGAGAACAGACTGGAAACAGGATATGGTTCTTTCAAAATAACCCCAAGAAACATAGGTCATGCGCTTGGCATCAATGCAACAGGTAACTAGCTCAAAATTATAGGTGTATATTAAGTTGATGCTTGGGTGTATTTAAGGTTGATGCTTGGGTGTATTTGAACCGACTTTGATACTTTGTTGTTTTCCTTTTTGTAGGAAAACTGTTTCCTCAGAAAGTCGTGTATAAGAAACTTTCTGAGGATGACAAAATAATTTTTAGAAGATTCCAGGGTAAGACCCTCAAAAGTCTTACCGATGAGATGATGGATATCGGCATTGGTAACGAAGAGGAATGCCTAATGTTCAAGAGGATTTTCATCCTCTATATACAGATGGCGTTCCTTTTGCCAACGACAATAAACAAAATCTTGCCTGTGCACCTGGCCCCAATTTTTGAGATGGACGGCATCTCGGAGCGAAACTGGGGGGCCATGTTTTGACCTTCATCGTCAAGGGCATCACAGATTACAAGGAGAAAAAGAAGAAGGCAATTGATGGCTGCTTCTTTGCCCTGATGATAATATACTTTCATCTTTCAGAAAACAAAGGCAAGAAGAGGGCTGAAAGACCACCAAAACCATGGATTGCCAACTGGAGTAAGGAGCAGTTGGTCGAAAGAATGAATGCAGAAACAGAGGAAATTTTGGTAAGTTGAACATAATATGTTAGGTGTATATTTATTTATCTGAATGCTGCTAAATAAATTATCTGATGTTTCAGGGGATTGTAAACATGGCGCAAACAAAAAAAATAGAGAAAATAAAAAAAAAGAGAAAAAGGAAAAAAAAACAAGAAATAAAAAAAATAAAAAAAAGAAAGGCAAGTTCAACATCCTCTTCGGAGAAAGAAACAACTACTAACAGTGACAGTTCTACCTCTGAGTCTGAGACTCAAGAAGACTCAGAGGATTCAGCAAGAAAACACCCCAGCAAAAAGGAGAAAAAGTAAGTACCATACTTGTGTGTAATTTCTTTTTTGAGTTGGGTGTATTTTGTTGATCAAGTTGGGTGTATGTAGTTTATTATGTTGGGTTTATTTCGTTTGCTGCGTTGGTTGTATATTGTCCATTCAGTTGGGTGTGTCTTGTGCATTCATTTGGGTGTATTTTATATCTTTAGTATATTCTAAATAATGATTGTTTGCCTTACAGAATGGACACCAGAAAAAGAAAGAAGAGTCAAGAGGAGTCAGATTCTGATTCAGAATCTGAATCTGAATCAATTGATGAGTAATATTCTGAAATTATTACTTCTTTCTTTTGGCTTCATTATAAAGATTTCATGTATTAACTGAAGTGTCTCTTATTAACTTATAGAAGCGAAAAATCATCACCGGCGGAGAAGGAAAAGAAAAAAAAAAGACAAAAACAACACCAAAAAAGTAAGCACTTCTTTGGATAAATATTCTGTGATAAAATTACTTTTTTATTTTTGATTCATACTTTTTTTTCCACCCAGAACACAACCAAAAAAGAAAAAAGTTGTTGTGGAGGATTCATCTCCTGAAGAACATCAATACTTTGATGGGTACAGTACCTCGTTAGCTATATTACCGTTTATCATCGTAATTATTTTTGTTAACATCTTCTTTTATGAATGTAGTGAGACATATGAAATATCAAGTGAAGAACTAGATGAATTACTAAGGGGAAACGTTGAAAAATCTGTTGCAGAGGGGTATGTCTTGTTGGGGTGTCTATTTCAGATTTTGGTGTGTTTTCTTTGCTAATAATTGTTTCTTGTCTCGCAGGGAGAACCAAGCTGACCTGCGATCGACAGAAGGTCGCTATGTCTCCTCTGAAATGTAAGAAGATTTATTTAATAAAGTCTTGTTATCATGATTTGAGTGTATTTTGTAGAACCATTTGGGTGTATTTTGTTGATCAAGATGGATGTATGTTGTTTATTAAGTTGGAATATTTCGTTTGTTGTGTTGGGTGTATATAGTCCATTCGATTGGTTGTATCTTGTGCATTCATTTGGGTGTATTTTATACCTGTATCTTATTTTGTCTGGATAACATGAAATCTGTTTAGAATACCAGCTGTGAACTTGGGAAGTGATGATCCTTCCTCTCAAGGACGCACAGAACAGAGTAGTGTAAACCAGCCGTCAGAGAGCATGTAATTTCTCTTTCAGATAACCGTTACTTTTGTTCTTCTATTTCCTTCTACTTCTAATTCTATATATATATATATTTTTAGAAAAAAAGCCCTTTATTATTTTATTCAAGAAAAAAAGGCAGGAAAAAAAAGCAAAAACTGCAAGTATGTAAGTTCTCAAAAAATAAAGCCTGTCTTCTTTTTGAATTGTTCGGGTGTATATTTTGACTTTCTTTGGGTGTATTTTAGGTTGAGTCCGGCTGATTCGAATATGATGGTTGTGAGGGAACAGACACCGTCGGATGCGCTTGCAATGTGAGTTTTCCAAGAATATTTTAACCTTATAACCTTATTATTTTCAAAGGCGTTGTTAACCTTTCATTTTTCTTCTTGTTTAGAGTCCCGATTCAAGTTTTTGTGCCGGCGTCCCAAACAACCACTGTGCCGAAACTTCAAGAAACACCTGAGACAGATTTTGAACCAACCCCTCCGCTACAGATTGAAGGAACTACAGAAACGTAAGAAATAGTATTGGGTGTATATTTGTTTAGAGTTTGGGTGTATATTTGCTAACAATTTGGGTGTATATTGTTCCTGATTAGTTTTTTTTACGCCATTATTAATTTTGTGTAACTGTGCAGCACTCCTGAACCCCCCCAACAACTTCAAGAAACCACACCCACGCTTCCCCCAGCTCCATCTAAAATGTAAGTTCATCAGACTAAAATCAATATTTGCTTATGATCCGTATATTCTTACTCTTATAATACGTTATACATGATGACGCAGTCATCCAGACGCAGAAGACGTTGCTGCCCTGATGATGATGGCACGGACAGCATCCTATGTTCCTAAAACAGATCCAGTACCATCATTCAGCCTTGGCTTGACTGATTCAAGCCAGGAGGGAACGTCAACGCAGGAGACAGAAAGTGCAAAATCTCCAGAAGCTGCAAATTTGATAGAACAATTAGACGATTTGGTACAAAAAATAGCAAGCAGTGCGGCGAAAGAAAAAAGTAAAAGTCCACAAATTCAAAAGGAGACTGGGGGAGAAAGTTCTGGGAAGTTTGAAACTCCTGAGGGAATAAATCAGATTACGGATGATATGAAAGAAAAGTGCTACATCTGGGGGACACGACTGAAGACTTACGCAGATGGCTGTACTGACAAGTATGACCACATCTGCACTCTGATGGCGCAAGATAATTACATTTTATTTAGAATGCACCTTGCATCCCTCCAGGCAGAAAGTTATATAGAATCTGAGGTAATATTAGAATAACATTAATGTTTTACACCAAAGTTTACTGCAATGTTTATTAACGTAAATTGTTTTTGGCATATATTTCTAGATTGTATCTGCCATGTGCCACATCCTCAACCGGAAAAATGATAAAAGGTTTCAAGAACAAGTATACTGTCTGCCCCCGATATTGTGGTAAGTTGTGTAGTCATTTGGGTGTATTTAAGGTATTTACTTGGGTGTATTTTCAGTATTTCATTTTTTGTTTCGCAATTGTTGCAGAGCATGGCCCTTTCGAAGCACCCAAAGGGGGAATTCATATCACCAAAAACCAATAAAGAATTCAGGGTGGAAGACTACCCGAGTTTTATTCCCTTCATAGATGCAAAAAAAATAACTTCTCATCCATATGTAAGTTTTCATTTGCTAAATTTGTTAGTACCGTTCTTTACTTATATGCTGAATAAAATAACACACTGTTGAAATGTGGCAATCTTTCAGATTTTTGCACCTGTTTGCTACTCGAGCCATTGGTGGTTATGGGTGATTGATACAACAAAGCGGAGATGTCGTATACTTGACCCGCTACACAAAAAAGCTCCAAGCGATGAGAGAAAGCAGCTTAATAAATTCACTGTAAGTTGCCTCTGTGTTCTTTACTTTAATAGATAGGTCTATTTCAGTTCAATATAAGGTGTATGTATGTTCTGTTTTGGGTGTAATTATGTTCTCTTTTGGGTGTAATTTCTTCGTCGGGTTGGGTGTATTTTGTGGAACCATTTGCCTTTGTATCTTGTGCATTCATTTGGGTGTATGTTGTTTATCAAGTTGGGTGTGTTTCGTTAGTTGTGTTGAATGTATATTGTCCATTCAGTTGGTTGTATCTTGTGCATTCATTCGGGTGTATTACTGATTTGTTTTGGTATTTAAGGCATATGTATTTTCAAGATTGAAAGCATATGCTGGCGGGGAACCTCTGCAGAAAGACGAGAAGGGGAAGGAAATTAAAGCATCATATGTTAAAATATCAGGCCAAAAATCAAGGTATAAATTTGTGACTCTGAACATTAAACTTTCCTCCTAAATGAGATTTGTAATTTATTTTCTTCGTTTTCAGCTATGACTGCGGTATCTACGTTATGAAGTGGCTTGAGTTAATTGAGCCGGAAAATATTAAAAAGGGAAAGTATGAATGGGATAATTGGAAACAGGTAACTGTCTTTAGAACTATATAACTCTGTATTACTTTACTGAATTAATATTGCTGTTTAAACAGAATATACTTTTTAATTGTAGGAGGAGGTGGACCACTATAGAGTGGAGTATGCTTCGCGGATACTATTCAGTGAGATGAATAAAGAGAGAGATCAGGCAATTAGAGAGAGTAATGGTATAAGGCTGTCGAAGCCATCCTCTGTATTATTGAGTCCGTTTTGTCAGATAAATTCTGCTGATATAGAAACTGCGTAATCCAACTGCTGGGTAGTTTGTAAATTGAACAAATGCTGTAAATATTTGCCATTTATCAACAACTTTTATTCCATGTATATTTTTTTCCATATTTAAACTATCTGTGCTGTTAAACTGTGTGTGCTGTATTCAAAAGCTGTATTACAGGTGGTAAAATATGAAGGAAAAAATCAAGGCATATATAAACGCAAGTGTAATAATACACCCAAGATTGCATAAAATATACACCCAAACTGTCTGTGCTGTTAAACTGTCTGTGCTGTATTCAAAATGTATGAATTACAGGTACTAAAATATGAAGAAAAACATCAAATCAAATATACACCCATAACCTGCGAATTTTTACACCCAAATAAAGTTGAACATACACCCTGAAATCTATTCCCCCCACTGATGCTTTGAGACTAAAACCCTGAACCCTTAACACTTAAAACCTAAACCCTTACACCTAACCTGTAAACCCTAAAACACAAATATTATATATATGTATCTATATGTAAATTGTGAATTAACAAAAATACACCCAAAAGCACAGTGCTTCTACACCCATATTCTGAAAAACTATACATCCAAAGAGTTATCCCCTGCTGCTGGTACCCTGAACTGATAATTCATAACATGTCCTTGATATTGGCTGGAATTTGAATGCACCGCTGATGCAGCATCAAACAGGTTTATCTGAATATAGCACTCACATATTAGCTAAACTATTAACGAGAAAAATAAACTCAATCGCCACAAATTTAAAGAACATTACTTTTACCTCGCTTAAAACTTTCGTCTTCTTCTTCTTTGTGGCATTTGCGATCTGTTTGTCCAACTTTGAACCTAGCCTATTTTTTGGACGTCCTCTTGTTCGAATCCTTGGCGGGCTTTGAAGCTCGTTAACGGATTCCAAGTTGGCGTCTTCGTGGGATAAAGAAGATGTCCCCTTCCTTTTGGCTTTTAAAGATTCCATCTCAGCCATGACGTTATCGTACGGACGGTGCAGAATTGCAGTCAGTTCCTCCGAATTCGGATGCAAATTCGCAAATATTTTGCGAACGAAAAACCAATTGGTCGAACCTCTTGCTTCTTGGCTCCATCAGTGGCTCGTCGTGGCTGCTCTTAATGTGTGTATGTTGCCTCTTTACCTTCTTGCTCCATCGTTCCAGTATATATCTAGGTGACACTTGGCTTACTTGTTCGAAGCTTAACACGCTTAGTGCGTGACGACACAGTATCCCTCTCGACTCGAATAATAAGCATTGGCATTTTACCTCGGCTGCAACTGAGTCGTAAGTAACCACAAACTTGTTGAATATTAAGCTGGAAACTTGTTCTCCGACTTCGTATACTGAATAGCCTAGAGCGGAATTCGTTAATCTGGTGATGCAATTCGCCTTTTCTCTAAATTGCGCTTGGACTTCCCTAAACTTTTGATGAGTGTACGCATCTTGAAACTGAGCTTCAATGGAGGATTTGGTTGCACACGGTATGACCGTATGAAAATCTGCAGCATCTGATTCTCTCTCTGCTTGCTCCCTGCTTCCGAGGCAATTATCGTATTGTTTGACAAACTGAATAAGCGAGCTGTTCCGGGTGATATACTTGTTAAAAAATGAATGCATGCTCTCGCTCCTTTGTGTGCTTCTCATCCCTGCCCAGAAGTAGTGATCTAGATAGATAGGAACCCATATGTGACGGTCTTCATACAGATCTGCAGAATACACCCAAACACAGACTCTAAATACACCCGAGAGAACATGCAATTTACACCTCTGATGCAGATTTTAAAAAGACATTACCTGAAAGCCACTTGTTGTCCGCAAGACCAAAATTCAGCAGAAAATCATTCCAATTCCTATCGAATGAGTCTTTGCTATAAGAGTTCCAAACAACTTGGCTCATTTCTTGTTCAATATCGGCATGTCCCTTGTACCCGTTTAATTTGCTTGGAATCTTCTTCATGATGTGCCAAATACACCAACGGTGAATTGTTGTTGGCATACAGGCCTCTAAAGCCCTTTTCATTGATGCGCACTGATCGGTGAGAAACCCTTTCGGAGCGTTTCCTCCCATGCAACGAAGCCAACATTGAAATAACCATTTGAATGATTTAATTTCTTCGTTCTTCATCAAAGAGCATCCGAGAAGTGTTGACTGACCGTGGTGATTCACCCCGACAAAAGAACCACAGACCAAATTATACCTGAAACAAATTACCATAGTGCAGAATGCAAAATCATTAAATACACCCCAACAGATTCTTCGTATACACCCAAAGAAACAGCCAATATACACCTCTGCTGCGAATTCGTAAAAATACATTAATTTAGCATCATAAACAGGGGCAGTTTGTTACCTGTTTGTATTGTAGGTGGTGTCGAATGAAATGACGTCTCCGAAATACTCAAAGGCAGCTCTGCTTCTTGCATCGGCCCAAAAAGCCAGCTTAATAGATTGATCCTCCTCGAGTTCGAGCTCAAAAAAGAAATTCTGATTCTTCTCTTTCATTCTTAACAAATATTTCTCGAATTCCTTTGCATCTTCTTGTTCGGAAACATTCCGCACTTCCCTGGTAATATAATTTCTCACGTCATTTTCGATAAAATTTAACTCGCGGTGACCCCCGGCAGCCGCAACAAATGATTGGTAGGTTTTGCTTGGTCTGATACCGGCCTCCTCGTTATTCTCTATTGTACGACGAATGGACATGCTTAGTTCCCTGTGCTGTTTGAGCATCTCTGCTTTACTTGGACAGCAGGGGTGTGAATGATCCAGCACAACCTTTGAAATGATCCAAGCACCGACATCCTTCAATGTGTGTATATAAATTCTTGCAGGACAGTTTAGACCGGCTGTTGGATTGGTCTTCTCGGTCGGAGATATTTTAGATTTCCATTTTTCCTCTCTGCTACATGTAATCAGTTGATTCTTAATCTCGTTTCCCTTCCTATTTATGCACCAAACTCTTGTAGAGAAATCTGTAGCCTTGGCGTAGTTCCTGTAAAATTTTCCAGCATCTTCAAGGGTGGTAAAGGTCATTCCAACCTTCGAAACAAGCTCGTCATCAACAACCGAGAGAGGCTGCACATTACACCATGTCAAAAACTGTAAATACACCCATAGATATGATTCAAATACACCCAATCATGTCTAATATGATATACCCGAACCGCAACATCTCAACTAAAATGACAATAAAGCCATAAACTGTAAATACACATGCTGCAGAATACACCATGTCAAAAACTAAAAACACACCCAATCATGTCTGATATAATACACCTGAATAACAACAACTCAATTAAAATAACAAAAAACCAGTAAAGTGTAAATACACCCACACTTCTAACAAAAATATACCCAAAAAAGACCTGATCTACACCCGAGCGTCTGCTATAAATTCCAGATAATTAATCAAAACTAATACATTGAATCGACAGATTCATGTTAACGTGTTAGTTTCACAATCGATGTTCAACAATTTTTCAACTACACAATGCTATACAAATTAATGCAAGAAAATTCATACTAATCCTATGTAAATCAAACCTCAGAAACTTCGTTAGATTCAAATTCATAATCCACTTCGCCTAGATTCAGCTGACAATCTGAGGTTGAATGATCCATTATCTTCAAAACGAGTTCAAACTTTGATTTCAGAAAACAACAAATCAAAATAGAAAACGAAGCTCGAGTTGCACAGAGAGAGGAAAGTAACGTAAACGAAGAACATACCAGTGAGAAAAGGAGAGGAAAAGAACGATGGAGAAGAAGGAGGGAAGACGCACGAGAAGAAGAACAAACAAATCTCCAAATAACGAAAACGAAGAAGGAAACAAATCTTTTAAATTTGGTAGTTAGATATACGCGAGATCTTATATAGCGCGTGTATACAACGTATGTGTAGCAGCGCGTTTTTTTGTTTTATTGCTTAATGAACTTGTAAAGCATACAAGCCTATGCAGAGCTTTTCCGTAAAACTAATTCGTGACTTTGGGTTCAATGCAAGGAAAGTGTGTTCGAATCTTTAATTTGTTGAGGCAGTAATTCATTATGTATGAAATATATTAAAAATGTATAAAGTAATATACATACATATATAGTCTAATTTTTTTATATAAAAAAATATTGGTATTTTTGTTAGAATTGGAATTAATTGGTGTAATTATAAATGAGTGAATTCATAAGAAAAGTTTAGGGACTAGTAACTTTATTAAATTCTGATCAGCATGTAACCAGCAAAAAAAGCGAGTAATTTCATACTATTGAATAAAATTTTACGCCATTAAAAACATCATTGATGACTATTTGATGGTTACAAATTATAAAGTTGTTAGCCCTCTAACACTCCTCTTTTGTAGGTGAGAAGTCAACACGTGAAGCATGTTACAACACGTGAAGAGCGTGTTGAACATGTGACAATATTCTAGTCAATACGTAGGAGGCAATAATATAATACACTTTAAATGTCAATATTCAACCAAAATACTATTTTTACCTCCATATTAAAAATAATTTATGATATATATATATATAAATTAATTTTTGATATACATATAATATTTGTATTCACATGTAATAGTGCAGTTGGTTGACTTTTGTTGTGAAATGCAATTGGTTGACTTGGTTCTTTCTTGTTTCTTATAATCATCAGAAGTTTAGGTAAAAAATATGGCCTCAACCATTTTGCATTGTTCATAGAATAAATTCTAAAATATTGATTAAATGCTTTTCTTTGGACGGTGTTTACATATTATACTACCTCTTCCCAGTATAACTGGAGAGGAGTCACATGTATTCTCTCACGTTGTTGTTCTTCTTATTATTATTATTATTATTATTATTATTATGAAAAAGTACGAGGAATTAATGGAATATTGTACAATAGAAATTTAAAAAGTATTAGAGATATAACTATTAGTGTTATCTTTTTTCATCAGCTGAAATTTTTGGAATGAGTGATATCATAACATGATATTAGAACTTTAGATCCGAAAAATTAAGAGTTCGATATTTGGTGAACCAAAATCAATTTAAGCTTTTATGGGAATTATTATTATTATTGCTTCTTCCTTGCTTTGTTTATTAGTAGCGCCTCCATGTGACTTAATTTTTAGGGAAACAAAATTATGCGTAAATAGAAAATTAAAATATGAGACACTAATACACCATCAATTCATAATATGTTAATAGATAAGTAAAAACACAAATTTTTAAATATGTTGGAAAGATAAAAGGTTTCTACTTTAACATTAATGCCCTTAAAAGATATTTTTAGCTAATTTTATTTCATAATTATATAATCCGAATCTAAAAATTTTAAGATTTGTTTTGTGTTTTTATTTTTTATTTTTAATGTTTTTATTTTAAATTTTTGTAAAAATATTAAAAACAAAAAAAATTGTATTTTCTAATTTTATTTCTTATTTTTATTTTTTAACTAAAATTTTAAAATAGAAATATTAAAATACAAACCAAACACGCATTAAATTTTAATTTTAGTTTTCTTTTTTAATGGTATAAAAAAGAACCCTTTTTCTGAGCTGCCCATGTGTTTCTTACTAGCTTTAGTGGTAAACGGATCTTCACCAAACCGAATCGAATCCAAAACCCGACCCGAGACACAGTGTCGTGTGTAGAGGCGTTGTTTATGTTTGATGACTTTGATCTGTAAAATGGACCAACCCAATTTGGAAGTTGGAAGGAAACAACTCACCTCCGCCCACCCCCCCTCTCTCTCTCTCTCTCTCTCTTAAACTTTTCACTTTCTCTCTCTAAACCATTTAATACAATTCTTCTCTCCCTCTCTGAATTTCGGTTCTTACTTTTTAAGTTTTTACAAGCTCCTGTTTTCTAGGGTTTTTGTTCTTCTTTGATCCAACTGATTGCTAATACTCATTTCTAATAATCTACAATCTAATCAGATTCAGCTCATGTAGTGAATTTTTCAGTTAACTAGGTGCTATTAATTTTTTTTCCTAAGGCGTCAGGTAAATTAATGGCTCAATTCCGGCGAACTCTGTCGCCGGCGTATCATGATCGGCAGTACCCGAACGGCGCCGGCGGTGTCTTATCTGTTTCATCTCCGTCTCACAAGTTCTCTTCCACAAACGCCAAGTATACATCTCCGTTTCCGGCGCTGGCGACGAGTGCGGCGGCGCTTCGGAAGTTTCTCGCCGGAGTCTTTGTCCGGAGGTACGGCCGGAAAGGACAGTGGAGGAAGGCTCTGTACCGTTGCCTGCTATGCTTCTTCGTCGGTTTCATGCTCGGAATGTTTCCATTCGGCCACCACGTCGTCGTCGACGACGTTCGCCCTAGCGACATGTCGTTCGAGATCAAGCCACCTCACGCCAACGCGCAGTTGCTTCAGGAGAATCACGTTCTCAAGAACCGCGTCGGCGGAAAAGAAGGAACCGAAGTAGTTGAAGCCGCGGTCGGTGGCGGCAGCGATAGCGGCAGAGAGAGCGGTTTCATCATCGATCCGGTGAGCCTGAGCGTAGCGAACCATCACTCGATAGCGGAGCGCTTCGATTTCGTGCCGCGGAAGCAGCTGATTGTGGTAACACCGACCTATAACCGTGCTTTACAGGCGTATTTCTTGAATAGGCTGGGGCAGTTACTGCGGCTGGTGCCTCCGCCAGTGCTGTGGGTTGTGGTGGAGATGAATGCGGCGTCAATGGAGACGGCGGAGTTGCTGAGGAAAACGGGAGTGATGTATAGGCACTTGGTTTGCGCTAAGAACTCGACTGATGTGAAGGACAGAGGAGTTCATCAGAGGAACACGGCGTTGGAGCACATTGAGCGCCATAAGCTTGATGGAATCGTTTACTTTGCGGATGATGATAATGTGTATTCGCTTGAGTTGTTCGATACCTTGAGAGACATCAGGTATAAAAGAATCTAACCTAATGTCTTCTGCACCTGTTGATTTTGATTTCTATGTGATTTTAATTTTTATTATATTGATGTGTTTGTGATCCGTGGCTGTTGCAATTATATGACGAAGGTTCAGTCCTTTGTTTGTTGAATTTTGTTAATCTTCTTTCTTCAGTTATCATGGTTTGTGTAACTTCATTCCATTGGCTTTTTGATCATTGATTCCTTACTTACTATTGCTCTTTAGCATAAGTTGATTGCATGTTTTGATTTTCCATATACTTGCCAGCTTTTTTAGGATTACTATATAGTATCAATGGTTTCCATAGAAACACGGGTAGAGAAACAAGTATCAAGAAAAATTGGTTTGAATATCCGTGAACTTAATAAATGCAATGTTTTGTGGGACAATTCATTAAATGCCATCTGTGATCATTAGGTTTTATTTATTATCTTTTAGTATACTTTTGAAGTTGCTACCTTCTATTCTTGCAATCGGATCATTTATGTTGCAGTTTTTAAAACCATCTTAAACCACTATCTGTTTTGTGGTTTCTGGAATCAACGAGCAGTATATTTGTGGATCTAGCATTTTGAGGCATCTATTCAAGAACTCTGTTCGTCTACTTGTGCAGTTACCATATGATTGAGATGATTCCTATCCTAATTTTGTTTTATGTTCCTTTTGTTGACATAATTTGGTACTTCCGATTGAGCCAATCCTACTTGAAAATTACATTTTCGCAGTGAGTGACACTATTGGTTCAATCCTAACAAACTAACTATACCAAACATGTTAGGTTTGGTGGCAAGCAACCCACACTATTCATCAGAGAACCAAACTTAAAACCTTAGAGAAGGCAATTAATGGTGGAATATGAATATCCTGTTAATGAGAGTGTTCAACAGATGTCTTGGTGAAAGACGCAAACAATGATATCACTAGCTAGTTGCTGACAGACTTTCATTAAAAATTAGAGCTGATGAAATTTGTCTTGGTTAACACCTTTTCATGATGACATGAACTTGAGCTTTAATGATTTTCAGCGTTTTGGGATATACATATAAATAATTCTGTGTGAAACATATAGTCATGAAGTTTTTTTTAGATCGGCTCCCCTAGTTTTTATGCCTTTGGAGTCCTCAGATATTTCTAATGCATTAACTGGTTTTGTAGTCGCTTTGGCACTTGGCCTGTTGCTATGCTAGCACCCAGCAAGAACAAGGCTATTTTGGAGGGCCCTGTATGCAATGCAAGCCAAGTGATTGGATGGCATACAAACGAGAAAAGTAAAAGACTTCGTAGGTTTCATGTTGATATGTCTGGATTTGCTTTTAATAGCACAATCCTGTGGGATCCAAAGCGATGGCGACGCCCTACTACAAATCCTATTCGACAATTGGATACGGTGAAAGAGGGTTTTCAAGTATGGCTCCGACTGTTGCTCTTTGCTGTCCTGCCCCATTAATATCTTCTGATGTCCTTACTGCTTCATCTTGTTTTTCTGCTAACTAATAAATATCACCTGTACTTGTTATAATTACTAGCCGAATTTGCCTTTGGTCTTTACAGGAGACGACCTTTATAGAGCAATTGGTGGAAGATGAGAATCAAATGGAAGGTTCTCCTGTTGGTTGTTCCAAAGTATTGAATTGGCATCTCCATTTGGATTCTCATAACGTAGTTTATCCAAAGGGTTGGCTGCTTCAGAAAAACCTAGATGCTGTGGTCCCTGTCAACTAATCCTTCTCCGAATCTATTGTGAATATGTGATAGGTATGACCTGATTGTCCTTGTAATGCAGTATATAGAATACTATTTGTAAATACTTAAGGAAAAACAGAACGTGTCACATCTAAAATGTCATCTTATGAAGTGATACCATAGAAAAACAATGTTAATAATTTGACAAAGAAAGTTAAACTTTTCGGAGGATGTCATGCTTGCTCTGGGCCTTGTAACAAGTTGAAATTCATATAGCTTTATAGCTTTAACCTCATTGTAAGCAAATTAACTGGCTTTTGTTCATGACAGTTTGCCCATATTTGGTATTGGTTCGTCACTGAATAGATGGGTGCATCAGTTAGCCATCTTTGGCACTGATGCATTATGTTGCACGCCAAGACAGGAACTGGTTACTAGTCTTTTCATGAGTTCCCTTGCACAAAATTATATGCAGAGGCAAAATTTTTGTAGAATATGTTGCCTTGTTTGTTTGAAGGAGACAAAGATCGTCTGCGAAGAAAAAAAAAAAACAAAAGAGAGGAAGAAGGAAAGTGGGGAAAACAGGACAAGGATTTTATTCAAATTACATGATGTTCAAGGTTATACACAGCTATGTATTAGGTATATATAGATCATAGATTTTTCTTGGGGGCTAATTTGATGTGGACCAAAACTGTTTCTGATTTAGGCCTTATCAAAATCTGCAGAGGGGTAACTTCTCAACTTTGTACTCTATTCCTTTTCATTCTTTCAATTGATGGTATTCTTGCAATACTTGAGTAGTTTGGATGAATTTTACATATTAAATGACGTGCACGATAATATGTAAAGCAGTTTGAACTTTGAAGGCGAATATTTCTACATTGAAAGGACTCTGATGGTAGACAATTATTTACTTGTTACAAGGACAACAATTAGGGTACTACGGCAAAGTATGTAATTGCTGTTCAAATTTCTGTGGTATTTAGTATAACATGGTTACTTGGTCGTCAATTCTGACAACTGTAAATGACCTGTTGTCCAGTCTTGGATCAATGAATTTTGTAAGATATATATACTTTTAGTATTTTAAATTTGATGTTTATCTGGGACCAAATTTGAAGCCGACATGGGCATAGTAGTAGTTGTAATGATAAAAATGTGCAGTGCTCAACCTCTAGAGAAATTGGACCAATTCGATATCACCATTTATCTTATCCTTTAATTTTGGATAAAGTATATTTTTTGTTCTTAAGGTTTATAATTCTTTTAAAAATATTTTAAATGTATAATTTTATTCAATTTTGTTTCTAACGTTTTCGATTTATTCAATTTTGTCTTTAATGTTTTCTATTTATTTTAAAACTATTTCTAAATGTTTTCAATTTTGTCATCAATATTTCAGATGAAATTAATATTCAAGGATAATTTTGATATAAATCGAAAATGTTAGAGATAAAATTGAATACAATTAAATATTAGGTCACAAATGTTACAAATAAAAAACATACTTTACTCTTTAATTTTTCAGTTGAGTGGAACCTGTGATCTGAGAACCGCCATTGCCAAATATAATTTTGACACCTTGTGGGTTAAGTCAAAACAAACGAAGCAGGTTGGTTTCCACCTAAAGATAAGTGATTTGGTAGACTTTATTTTGAGGAGGCTAGTAAAGGGATTTTTTTTTTTAATTTGTGAAGAATAAAATTGGGTGAAGAGCATGGTTCTAAAAATTGAACCGGACCGGTCAGTTTAACTAGAATAACTGAGAACCAGTCACCTAATCAGTTTGGGTAAGGTCAGAAACCGTTTGATAAAAAATCGGTGAAAAAATCGGTTGAACCGGCGATTAACCGGTAAACCGGCAGAATCATCTGGTTTTTTTGCGGTTTTCTGGTTTGAAAACCCCTTCAAAACAGCGCCGTTTTTGGCCTTAAAAAAAAAAAAAAAAAGCCTAAATCATCTACCCGAAGCCCGGACCCCCTCCCCCCAAACCAAAAGTCCAACACTCCCACTCATCTCCTCTCATCTCTTTCTCAAAAAATCAAAGTTGAAAGAACAGATGGAAACCCTAACGGACTAGCCGCGCACCCACCGCAACCACCGCAGCCCCACAACCCCGCGGAACCCACAGACACTGGATCTCCTCTGCTCGAGCGTGCTTTCTCTCTGTTGGCCGGTGTCGCACCGTGGAAGCTCCGTCGCCGTCGCAGGAGCTGTGTCGCCATCGTAGGAAGCTCCGTCACCGTCCTAGGAAGCTGTGTCGCCGTTGTAGGAAGCTCCCTCGCCGTCGCGTGGAAGCTCTGTGGCCATCACCGTCTCTCCTGTTCAAGCGCTCTCTCTCTCTGTGTTCGCCGGTGTGGCCGTGTCCTTTGTCGTCGCCGTCACTCCCCTTCCTCCTCGCTGCCGGGAAGCAGTAAGCACTCTGACTCTCTGAGTGTTGATGCAGGTCCCAATCTTCATATTTGCAAATCACTTCACTCGAAAGCTTTTATGAAAATTTTAAGACAAATATGATTACATTTGGCATCAAATTTTTCATTATTTCTAAAAATTGTGAATGAGTACATAGTCTCTTATTTTATGAAACTGGAATAATCCTGTTGATTGTTGATTTATGATTCTAGAATGATTTTCTAAAATGATGATGATGTTGTTACTGATATGTTGTTGGCTTGTTGTTGATTTTTCGATGATTACTGATTAGTGATGATTAGTGGCTTTGTTTAATTCTGAATTGGAGTTGGATTTAGTTGAGTTACTGGATTTAATTCTGAGTTGCTGAGTTAATAATATTGATTTTGTTGATGTTTGCTTATTCTGAAATGCTGATTTTCTGAAATGAGGATGATGTTGTTGCTGATTTTCTGATGATTACTAATTAGTGATAATTAGTTCCTGTAGGTAGTTGAATTTTGTTAATATTTTTTTGGTGTAGAACATTAGGTGTAATTTTGAATTTTATTAGGTTAGAAAAGATCAAATTTAAATATTTAAAACTATATATTAAATTTTTAATTAATATTTAATTAAACCGGTTGAATTCCGGTCAAACTCCGGTCGAACCAGTAAACCAGTGAACCAGTTACTTCACCGGTTCATTGACCGGTTCGGTTCTCGCAACCTTGATTTAATAAACACTTGTAGCAGAACTTTCGGTGTCAGTCATTTTGGCATCATGCACTATATGTCTTGGGAGCAAAGCTATGTTTGTTGTTGAAATTTGGACTCTTATGGGTCTCCTTTAGCATGTAGAATTATGGTGTTTGTCTGTGTCCATTATTTTTCAGTGTGGTTAACTACTTAACTGGCGTGACAATGTTGTAACTTCACAACTACTTTAATGTCTTGCGTTACTTTATGACCTTGCAGCTGCTGTGAGGAAGGAAATTTCAGATGAAACAGATCGCATAACTGGGAAGACGAAACAAATTTCTAACATTCCAATTCAACTCAGCATTTATTCGCCACATGGTAAGTTGTTTGCTTATCAATTGATGGATGTAATTTTATATAGGCCTTATAATTTGTCAAATTGTTCTGTATGTACCTTTCTTTCTTCCCTTACCATTTCATACCTTGTCATTGAACATTTGATTGTGGGGATGAATGGTGATTTAGGGTTCAAATAATGCAAGGTTATCTTTTCTAGAGTAGCGGAACAGTCCTTAATTCTTTTGCTTCTGCTTTATTTCTTTTAAGTTGCCTGCAAAGCTCATATATCTAGAGTAGTCTCAATACATTATTCGTGTGTACCTCTGGTAAATTTCTCTTGGCAGTTTGTTTCTGTGGTTAACTTTCTGTGGCTTTGCCTGCAGTTGTAAACTTAACCCTTATAGATCTTCCTGGGTTGACAAAGGTTGCAGTAGGTAAACCTCAAAATAGGCCCGCTTGCTCCTCCTTCACCAACCGAATCTCCATTCAGTTTCCTCTTCGTCTCTGTTCGAAGTTGGAAGCCTTTGCACACTCTGCAACTTCAAGCGCATACTCTGCAATTTCAATGCTCACAAGAAGAAAAATCCTCAATTTATTCTCAACCCAATTCGCTTCTCACCAATTCAATGCAGTTTCGAAGTTGTCACGAGTTCCTTCGCACCCTTATTCTGAAATCCACAAAACCCTAAACCCCTTTAGGGTTTTTCTTTTGTGTGCATGGAATTCGACGCAGGCATCGAAATTTCCCGAATACGAGATGCCATCGGTGACGTGGGGTGTGATTCAAGGTCGCAAGGAGAAGCTGGTATCGCGGGTCATCGTATTCGACTTCCTCAGGGGTTTGGGAATCGTCCCTGACGAGTTGCAGGACCTTGAGCTACCTTCGACAGTTGAAGTCATGAGGGAGCGCGTGGAGTTCCTCCAGAAACTAGGGCTAACAATTGATGACATCAACGATTACCCTTTGATGTTGGGATGCAGTGTGAGGAAGAACATAATTCCTGTTTTGGGGTACTTGGAAAAAATTGGGATTTCAAGATCCAAACTTGGGGGATTCATTAAGAGCTACCCGCAGGTATTGCATGCTAGTGTGATTGTTGAGCTTGTCCCTGTTGTGAAGTTCCTTAGGGGACTTGATGTGGAGAGGGAGGATATTGGGTATGTGTTGCAGAAGTACCCTGAACTTCTAGGGTTCAAGCTTGAGGGTACTATGAGTACATCAGTGGCTTATCTTGTTAGTATTGGGGTTAATCCTAGGGATATTGGTCCCATGGTGACTCAGTATCCTTATTTTTTGGGGATGAGAGTTGGGACTATGATCAAGCCTTTTATTGATTACTTAGTCTCTTTGGGACTGCCAAAGAAGATTTTGGCTAAGATGTTGGAGAAGAGGACCTATTTGCTTGGATATGATCTTGAAGAGACTATCAAGCCAAATGTGGATTGTTTGATTAGCTTTGGGATAGGGAGGGAGTGTTTGCCTTCGGTTATTGCACAGTATCCTCAGATTCTTGGATTGCCCCTCAAAGCCAAGTTGTCTTCGCAGCAGTACTTCTTCAGTTTAAAGCTTAAGATTGATCCTGAAGGTTTTGCGCGAGTCGTGGAGAAGATGCCGCAGGTGGTTAGCCTTCACCAAAACGTGATCATGAAGCCGGTCGAGTTCCTCCTCGGAAGGGCTATAGCACTGCATGATGTGGCTAGCATGGTGGTCAAGTGTCCGCAGTTAGTAGCACTGAGAGTGGAGCTCATGAAGAACAGTTTTTACTTCTTTAAGAGTGAGATGGGAAGACCACTGAAAGAGCTTGTAGAGTTCCCTGAATACTTTACTTACAGTCTGGAGTCTAGGGTCAAACCAAGATACCAAAGGCTAAAGAGCAAGGGGATAAGGTGTTCATTGAATTGGATGCTGAATTGTAGTGACCAGAGATTTGAAGAGAGGTTGCAGGGTAATTATATTGAGACTGAAAGTATAGGTCCGACATTTTTAATGGGTGGAAAATTGAACCTGCCAGGTAATGCAATTCTTTCAGATGAGGAAGAGGAGAGTGATGATGAAGTACTATACCGAAGAACTGTTTCTTTATAGAACAATTTTTCGTTCTTTTTTTTTCCCGGTTATATACTGATGAAACCATTACAAGACATAGTTGTCATCTATTTTGCTCTCAACTTCTATGAAAATTATGTCTTGTTTTGAATTTTCAAAATGTTGTAAGATTCCTTAATTATTTAGTAACACTGCCATAAAGACATAATTTTGTAGGTCTCCCAATTTGTGCAATTGTGCTTGAGAAACTTCGTTAGGTGCAGGTGCCATAGGTAAATCAATCAGATTTTTTAGAAATATGAACAGTAATAAACAATGCGATTTATTCAAGAATTAAAAAAAAAAATCAGCTTGGTAGACATTCGAATAATCGGGTGTTGCATTATATAAATTCATCTTAAGAACCACTATAAAACAAGTTGCAAGTAGAACTAGTAATCATTCAGCTTGCAAGTGTTGGCTAAAAGTATGTTGAATGGATTGTTAGACAAAAAAATGCAAAAAAATTAATTAGCATAGTATTTCCATTTTTTTGTCAAGCTCTCTCACGCCACTCTCGTCTCCGATGTGTCACTTCTTTCTTGGTCTGGCACTCACCGTTTTGGAATCAAGCTCGTCGCACTCTGTGTACTCACCATCTCAAGCTCAGACACCGCTTTTCTGGGCTCGCTTCGCGGGCGGCAGAACCACACGGAACCCAGTCACGCGCCTTCGCGTACGCTCGTCGTCGCCGGAAGCAGAGGCAGCAGGTCCCGGTGGGCTGGTCTTGTTCGTCTTCTTGCTTGGAGCCTCACCGTCAGCTTCCTTGGCGCAACCCGATTTGGTGAGTTTCAACAAATTCCCCCTTTCTTTCTGTTTCGATTTTGTTGCTGTAATTCATCACTGCAGTTTGATTTTGTTACTGAAAGTTAAATTTGTTGCTGAAAGTTGAATGTGTTGCTGCAATTTGTTCTTGACTGAACGTTGAATTTGTTGTCTTGCTGAAATAATCAATTAACTTCAATTTATTCATTGCTGAATGAATTTGTTTCTGACTGAACGTTGTATTTGTTGCCGTAATAATCACTCACTTGAATTTGTTTGTTACTGAAAATCATGACTGAGCTAAATTTGTTATTGATTATCATCACGATTGAAGCTATTGTGGTCTTGGTAAAATAATTACTTGGCTAAATTTGTTGATGTCTTCTTTTGAGCTAAATCTTTTGTTGTTGAAAATGGGGCTCATGTTCTCTGCAACTTAGAATAAAATTATTCAGTTAAATTGTTGTTTCCACACTTTCTGTTTGTATTATTATGAATTATTCTTGGTATTGATTTGTGAAAAATACACAAATGTAGATATAGATGCAAATTAAAATGAAGGAAAAGTCGGTCAAGCTTCAAATTTGTCCTATGAAGATATAGGTGTTGATTTTCAGATTATTTTTTGGATTTGATTTACTGATTGTGTTATCTTTTGCCCTCTCTTGTTCATTTAAATTTAGAAAGTATTTTGTGAGATTGGTATGAGATTTCATCCAATGGCTCACTTTTCCTTGCTGGTTACATGCTGGCCAAAATTTAACAAAGTTGCTGGCCCCCTAGACTTTTTCATTTGTATTAATGATTAGTTTATTATCTCTTTTTGCATCATTAGTTATGTCTAAGAATTGATACTTGATTGTTATCAATATGTTTGTGAAGACATCATTTTAAGTTGTAACTTTTGATGATAATTTTATTTTTATAATTTTATATTTTTATTTAATTATGATCGGGTGAATTAATGACCCATTGTTGAACCAGTGACCCGGTGACCCGATCGTATGACCGGGTCAATTACTGGTTCGGTTTTGATAACTATGTAAACAAGCCTCACTTTTTGACTTAAAATTTAACTGTTTGACACTATGCAATTTGATTATTGGTTAAGAAATCACCTTCTTGAACCTTTGGGATATCATACTTTAAAACCGAACTTGATTAGCCAAATAAAGAGGCAACAAACACGCAAATCATGAGTATATGTGTCCTTGATAGTACATTTTGCTACAAGTTGGTGCTTAATATTCTTATTGTATCACAAAGCTCTTAAACCTATAACTGGAGAAGTTAACACTTATTTTTTGTCCAATCCAGAAAAGTTAAAACTTTGGTCGATGATATTTCATGTAGTGCTTTAAATTTGGATGACATTTTAAGGTTTATATTTGGATGACATTTTTATTAGAGGAACAATCCACACACACAGAGTAAAATCATGACGGAGCCATCAGAATCGTTCAAGCCATATTCTGGTAAGTGTCTTAAGGTCCTTCTAGCACATTCTGACCCTGTCACTGCCATCGATTTCAACCGCGACGGTTCTCATATTGTTTCTAGTAGGATTTGGGATGCTTCCACTGGCCACTGTATGAAGACTCTCATTGACGATGAAAACCCTCCTGTTTCCTTTGTCAAGTTCTCCCCTAATGGCAAGTTCATCCTCGTTGGCACTTTGGACAACACTCTGGTAATTTTCAATTCTGTTCAATCTTTTATTATTTTCGTCATTTGATTGTAGAAGAATAGTGTTAGTTCTTATCTTGAATGCCATTGGTTTTTTCAATGTCAGACTTTCAGCCTGAGCTTTTCTTTTCTAGAATGCTGTGTCTCTTATTGATTAATTGTAGTATGCATATTTGGTCTTAGGAAGAAAAAGCATATTTATCACGTATTCCACTGCAAAAACTGGAATACCATATTTCACGTAGGAAAAGTTTACTAAGTAGTTATTTGTTTTATAGTGAAGGTGGAAATGACAAAAATAACTCCAGTCGTAGAGTTGATTTGTCATAAAAGACCAATTCAAAAAAAGCTGGCTAGTGACTAACAAGTAACAAATAACAACCTATAATAGAAAAGTTACTTTAGTGCAGATATTGGCCTACAATTATTGTGTTTAAATCTAATTAAATGGAAATTAATTTTCGATAGATCTATATATAGACAATATCATAAATAAATAGTTATAATTTCATATTTTGAAAAGTTTAATAAAATTATGTAGGTCATTAATTATATTATGTGTATATACTAAAAATTAGTTATTTATATAAATATATATTAAAAAATTAAATATTACATATATTATATATAAATATATAATAGTTAATTATTTAGTGAATAATTTTAATGTATATATAATATTTTTGCTTAAGTCATAACATTGGTATGCATAAAATAACAACGAATGTATTAAATATAATGTGACAACTTATTTACTACTTGTTTAATATTAAACATATAACTTCATGCATTAATAAGTATTCTAATATTTATTAAATTATTATTTAATTTGATAATTAAATTATAGAGTTTAATTTGAGCTTATTTTTAAGATTACTTGAAACATGCAATTCTTTTACTTATATATTAATATTTTGTTATAAAACGATTTTAAATCTTTTTTAATTTACTTTTCTCACATCAATTAAACAATCAAACAC
This sequence comes from Arachis hypogaea, assembly GCF_003086295.3. Classification (NCBI taxonomy): domain Eukaryota; kingdom Viridiplantae; phylum Streptophyta; class Magnoliopsida; order Fabales; family Fabaceae; genus Arachis; species Arachis hypogaea. The sequence goes on along the minus strand of NC_092052.1, from coordinate 131,611,061 downwards.
ATAATAATAAAATTTTATCTTATTTTATTAAAATTTTTTTTTCTATCCTGATCACCTATCTTTGAATAAATCACAAATATGTGATATTAAAAACTAAATTTTATTAGATATAGATGTCAAATCTTTAATTTTCAAATTTTAATTTGAAATTACATGTTTTAATACTTAAGATGTCAAAATAAATTTAAAATAGTATATTTGAGAGTTACCGAAAACAAATTTATGAAATTTATTCGAATTCATTCTAGTTTATTCAAATCTAAATTATTAGTTATTAAATTTACTCATTTTATTAATATAAATTCATAAACTTATAAAAATTTAAGAATTAACTCGAGAGTTTAACAACTTTACTTTTTATAAAATAAAAATCTTTAATATATATATATATATATATATCAAATACGTAAAAATAAATTATGAATATATTAAATCAAAATTTATAAGAATTACTAATTTAGACTCAAAAGATAAAAAAAATTAACAAAATTATATTTAAAAAGAATATTTTTTAATTGTTAATCTTAAATACACATTTTAATTAAGATGGAGCCTTTATTCGTAATGAATAAAATTATATGCTAAAAAAATATGTATTAGATACATGATATATATAGAAAATAGTTTTAGATTTATAAAAAAAATAATAAAAAAAGATAAATAAGTCTCTGACTTTTTAATTTGAAGATATGTAAGTCTCTGATTAATTAAAAATTCAAAAACGACTTTCACCTTCTAAAATGTGAGACATTTAACTTCCTCCATTTCAAAATATATAAAGACAAATAAATCTTCTGGAGGGACTTAAATGTCTCACCTTTTAAAAAGTGAGAGACATTTTTGTATTTTTAATTAATCAAAAACTTAGTTGTCTTTGAGAGAAAAGATAAAAGACCTAACTATTTGTCATTTTCTCAAAAAAAAGGCTGAAATTTGTGAAGTAAAAATGATGATTCAGCTAATTCAATCTTAAAGTATAAATAACAATCAATTCAAGCCATTTGATGTAATACTTGATAAATGAATCAGTTGAAAATGCAAAATAGAAAAAAATGGTTTAATTACTTTGTCAATTCTGTAATTTTATTAAATTTTTAATTAGGTTTTTATATTTTTTTTTAATTATTGAATTCCTATATCATATCAAATTTTATGACTAAGTCCATACCGTGACAAAAATGTTGGAATTAACGAAATATTCTGCTAAACTATATAGAATATTCAGTCAAGTACTAGGTATATTTGTTTTGTTTAACAGAATAATCTATTAATTTCAATATTTTTGTCACAACAGGGATTTAGTTAAAAAATCTGATATGATATAGAGACTCAATTGAAAAAAAAAAAAAAAGTATAGCGACCTAATCAGGAACAAATCTAAAAATTTTAATATGAATGGGTTGAATTTTAGATAAAATTTTTAATTATTTTTTAATTATATTTTTTCATTTCATAAAAGCAATTTATTAGATATAACTTACAGTTATTGAGTTAGTTTTTCAAAAATTTTATCAATATATATTAAAAAATTATAATTTTTTTCATAATTTTATTTTTAGCATGACAATTATATAAAAGAAACACAACAATATCAATAATATATTATGAAATTATAAAATATTAATCATTTATAGTTTGTTTAATTAAAAAATATCATATATCTTATTAATTAAAATTATTTCTTTCAAAAATTTTAAAAAATTTAAAAATAAATTATAAACTATTAATTATGTAAAAGACGCAGTACTTTTATAGAATATCTTTATAAATTTTTTTAACAACATAAATTTAGAAAAAACTGAATATTTTTTATAAAAAAAGAACATTTAAAGTAGACAATGTGATTACTAAAATATAACTACATAAGTCATTATTAATAGGGTTAAATACAATTTTAGTCCCGAAAGTATAGGCTAAAATTTTTTTTTTTCGTCCCCAACCTTTTTTTCATATAAAATCGTCCATAAGGTTTAACTTGGTTTTAAAATTGTCCTTCAAACCAAAATACCATTCTCCTTTTTCACAAAAATACTTAGTTTCTATTCTTCTTTTTCTTTTTTTCTATCACAATACACATAAAATATTAAATTACACAATATTTTTTATTTATTTAATACATATATCATGTATAAGTATAATTTCTTAAAATTTTGGGGTGCCAAGGCTACTACTCGTCTCCCTCTAAATTTGTTCTTAGACCTAATAAAAAATTTAATAAAATTATAAAAACCGATAGAATAATTAAACTAAAAAAAATTACATTTAACATAGGAATATACTTTTTATAGCGAAATCCAAAATAATTTTTTCTTTCTTTCAAATTTTGTGTCTGATTCAGTTGTGTATATTTTGCTTATATAAAAACAAAATATTTACATATTTTTCATGCATAAAATTATAAAATATAACCAAAATTTTTTGTATATATTTTATTATTTTGTTAACGAAATATGAAATGATATATAAAATAATAAATTTTTTAAAATTTTACACAAATTAAAAATTTCAATAAATTAAAAAAACAAAAGTAAACATTTTAACATTATTTTTCAAAGATTTTTTAATAGGCTTTTAATCCCATAACATTCATGATAATACATTATACATTTATTTAAGAGGCCAATTTAAAAAAAATAAAAAATAAAAAGTAAAATTCACTGTGAATTAAGTTGAGCTGATGACTCATGCCTTAAAAAAAAAAAAAAAAAGCTTGACATAAGTCATAAACATATATCATGATGCAGCAGTCCAATACAAGTTGGGTAGATTGGACATTTTTATCCATTCCCAACTGAAAAAAGGAAGAATCTGTTGCGGGTTTTTGTGGACTTTTTATAATTGCTGTACACAATATTTTTGTTCACTAAATCTTAACCACATGTATTATTTAATATAAATTTTAATGGTTGTAAAAATTGAAATATCATATTCCAAGTAACTGAAGTGGTATACGGGAACATCTTCCTAAAGTTTAACTAGTTTTTTGGAACTTGAGGAATGATGAATGAGATGTTAAGTACTTATGTTTAACTAGTAAATGCACTCATTACTCTAGTCTTTCAAAATTCTAATGGATTGCTTATCATGATAAGTTTCTCTAATGGCTTCTACTTTGTTGCTAAGACTATATATATATATATATATATATATATATGGCTTCTACTTTGGATGTTAGCTCAGTTGGCTAAAACTGACTTGTTCAGTTTATTAATCTTTTTTGTGTTTCTTCATTCAATTCTTCTCTCCCTGCAGAGGCTTTGGAACTATTCTACTGGCAAGTTTCTGAAGTCATACACTGGTCATGTTAACTCAAAATATTGCCTTTCATCCACATTTTCTATAACAAATGGGAAGTATGTTGTTGGTGGTTCAGAAGATATATTATTTTATTTAATTACTTGTATGACACAATTAAACATATTGGTAGAAGTTGGAAATTATAAAAAAAAATAGGTTTTTTTTTTGGACATGAGGTAACCAACCTATGATGCACGGACACTGACACGGACACGGGACACGACACGACACGGGACACGCCGACACGCAAATTTGAAAATCTTACATGACACGGGGACACGCATACATATAAAATATAAAGTATTTTTTAGATAAATCGTAATGACATTTTAATATTTTATTGATATTAAAATATAAATTAATTTTTTAAATTATTTTTAATGTCTTATTTTAATTATATCAAGTATTTAAAATATTTTTTGTTTTAATAAATAATAATATATACTATATCTAAATTTATTTTAAGAATATATATTAAAAATAAGACGGACACGCTGACACGTGATGGTATTTAGGTGTGTCAAAGTGTGTCCAGAGAAGAATTTTTTATTGTTTATTGAGACACGGTTTGGACACAGCAGACACGCGTGTCAGACGAGTGTCGGTGAGTGTCGTGTCCGAAATGTGTCCGACACGCGGACACGGCAACTCAGCAAAGTGTCCGTGCTTCGTAGTAACCAACTAACTAGTTTTTTTTTTTTTTTTTTTAATTACAAGTCTTTATAGTTTTATTGAATTTTCTGTTAGGTCCATATATTTTTTCTTTTTAATTGGGTCTCTATATCATATTAGATTTTACAACTAAATTCTTACTATAACAAAAATATTAGAATCAACTGAAAGTGTTACATATTCATTTTGTTTATCGGAATATTTCATTAATTCTAACATTTTTGTCACAGTAGAGACTTAATTACAAAATCTGATATGGTATAAGGACATATTCATTTTGTTTATCGAAATATTTTATTAATTCTAACATTTTTGTCTATGTAAAGACTTAATTACAAAATCTGATATGGTATAAGGACCTAATTAAAAAAATAAAAAAATTATAAAAACTTAATTAAAAATTCAATTAAATTATAAAAACTAATAAAATAATTAAATATATTTTTAATCACTTTTTTCTTTTGGTCAATAAAACATAGAACACACAAACCCACTCCCGAGACACACCTCCATGAGATACTCTCTTTTTAATAACTTCAATTACATATTATTTTTGGGCTTTGGGATTGTTAAAGAATTTGTGTAAGGACTAGAAAGGCTCAGTTTGAGTAACTAACTTAGTTAAACTCCTTTTGATAAAATAACTTAAACAATAAATGACTTTGTTAAAAGTAACTTATAAATAAGTTATTTTGTGTTTGGATTTTTAACTCTAAAAGTGCTTATTTTATAGAAATGTAATGAAAAGTAGAAGTATTATGAGAGAAGTCATTTTTTTTAGGATTTGGATCCTCTAAAGTTTATATTTTGTAACACCCTAAGTTTTATACTATCGTGGAGGTCTTTAAAATAAGGTGCCACACTTGATCCAAGAAAAGAATGACTTAATCGTTACGCAAGGAAGGAGTAAATATGCGTAGAGTGGAAAATGAGTAGCGCTAAAACGTTGGAATTTGAATAAAGGTGAAATAACATCCCAACCATGAGTACGTTTCAAAATAAAAATATTTGTAGGAAACTAAAACAAGAAAAGAAACTAATTACGTCCTAAACTAATCTCGTCGAAGAGGCTCCCATACTTGCATCCTATCATATCCTTGATCAGGATTCTTCAGTTATTTACGAATCGAGGTATCAGTGGTTTTCCTCCAAGACATTTTCGCGCAGTGAAGATCTGGTTCCGTTGTGTGGGGTGAACTAGGACTCGATGGGCAGCTGGTATTCTCCTTCCACGAACTCTCGACCTAAGTAGATAGTTTGGAGCACGGTAGTAGTGGTCGCAACTACCCACGCGTGTTTCGAGGGGTCGTACTTAGAAGTTACCCTCGGGGGCACTGCGTCGTCTCTATCCGCTGTGCCATGTTCCTCTGGAGACAGTATGGGAAAAGAAAGGGAGTGAGAACCTAGCGTCTCAGTAGGAGTGCTATGCAACCTCCATATCCATCTCCAGCCCACGTGCGGGATTTTAAAAAAACGCGTATAACATGGCATGTAATATGCATCTTTCTTATAAAATATGTGTGCAAAAAGAGAAAACATATAGGAAAATAGGAGGATAACATCTTAAGTAACATCAACATTATCTAAGAAAAAACATAGAAATCAAACTTTCATTCATGCCTTCTCCTTTCTTATTTTATAACTTTTATGGAGGGTATTGAGCTCAAACCGGTATAAGTGGGAATCCCCTTCCCTTACCGAAGGTTCTTATCCCAAACGTTTTGGCGATCACCTTCCCTTACCGAAGGATCATCTCGATCAATCACCTTCCCTTACCGAAGGATCATATCGATATCTTGTCTTTGGGGGTCACCTTCCCTTACCGAAGGATCATTCCCTCAATTTAATTTACAATCAAGGTTATTTAGACATACACAAGAAGGGAGTCATATAAAAATGATGTATTATTATATAAAATTGATGGGATAGTCCCCTTCCCTTACCGAAGGTTCTTATCCCAAACGTTTTTCGATCACCTTCCCTTATCGAAGGATCATCTCGATCGATCACCCTCCCTTACCGAGGGATCATCTCGATATCTGGTCTTTGGGGGTCACCTTCCCTTACCGAAGGATCATTCCCTCAGTTTAATTTACAATTAGGTTGTTTAAACATACACGAGAGAAAAATCATATAAGAAGAGATCATGCAAGAAAATTATGATGATGAAGGGACGTATGAAAATCATGAGACTCTAGTATATGTATGGATTTTCCAATTTAAAATCTCTTGGTCAGATAGTAACATGGATTGAAAGAGATCATATTAAAGTGTAGATAATAGGGCATTTTAACTAATTGCACAAAATATTAAGAAAGTGATGTATTCTTGATCCTAAAGGAATAATGTAATGGTGCAAACGATCATATAAGTGTAAATAAGAAGAGGGTATATCTAAATATTTGAATAAAGTAAAATATTACATGTACTCTTAACTTTTAAAGGAATGATGATATGAGAGATCACGTAGATGCACATACTAGAATAGGATATATAAATTATTTAAGAAAACATGTACTCTTGATTTTAAAGAAATAATAATAATAGGTCACATAGACGCACTTAATGGAATATGGTAATTTAAATATTCGAAATAAATATTATAAATAATAATATAATAATAGGATGTGGTATGTTTAATAAGCATTATAAGGAGGCATGTACTCCTGACCCTAAGGGAATATAAATATAATAATATAGGAGATTGAATAAGCATTATAAGGAGGCATGTACTCTCGACCTAAGGGAACATTAACAATACAATCATATGAAAGAGCATAAAATGAGTATAGTAAATAATTGAATGAACATTATAAGGAGACATATGCCCATGATTATGAATGACATGGTGTACGGACATGCTTAACATGAATAAAAGATGAAAGATAATTAATGCCATGATAACATTCGTGGATGAAAAAATAAAATAAAAAAAAATGGAACGTAACACATGCCAAGCATTAAAAAAACATAATTCCCTACTCTTTTTCCTAACGTTTCTTCGAGCTTGCCTCTTGTTTTTGCCCACGAAATATTATCTTTTTGTAGAGAGAAAAGGGAGAGGATTAGTATTTGAGAGGAGTGATTTTCTACCTATGGGTGCTCCCCTATTTATATACGTCTGGGGATGGGGTGGTTGGGATATTTTAAATTTCAAACTGAGGGTGGTTACTAGGTTCCTATCCGAAATTTCAAAATTCTAATCTTATCTCCTAACCGATTTTCAAACTTCGAATTTAATTTTGTTTCTAGAAGGGGTGGTTGTTACATTATCACCCCCGTAAGAAAAGAATTTGTCCCCAAATTCCCTGTCTGAACTTGGTCGATAAGGGTCGTTTTAAATAACTTAGGGGTCTTACTGAAATTTTCTATTGTCGGGGAGAAAAGGAGATCCTCACCACGATTGTTACCTGTAAACAAGTTCGGAAACTTCTGTCTCATGTCTGTCTCTTTTTCCCACGTGTAGTCTCTGGAATTGCCGCTACCCCATGCCATTTTTACCAGTTGTATCGTCTCGCTCCTTAGTTGCTTCATGCTTCTGTCTACAATCTCTATGGCCGGTAGTTCAAAAGTCAGGTCATCTTCGAGTGTTATATCCTCTTGCTGCAACACATGGCTTGGATCGTGCTGGTATTTTCGGAGTTGGGACACGTGAAATACGTTGTGCAGTCTTGATAGATTTGGTGGTAGGGCAAGCTGGTATGCCGACTTTCCTATACGCCGGAGGATTTGGAATGGACCCAGGTACCGGGGGCTTAGTTTTCGTACCTTAAGAGCTCTCCCTACCCCGGTGGTGGGGGTGATTTTTAGGAATACGTGATCGCCTTCCTGAAATTCGACCTTGGTATCTCCATACCTTGTCCTCTCCTTCGGTGAAGCCTTTCAATTTTCCTTCTTTGACAAGGCTCAGGGTTTCTTGAAAGTCGGGGTCGAAACTCTGCGCCTTAGTTATTTGTTCTTTGAATTGACTTGCCTCTGTTAGGTGGTTCAGACGTATGCTTTTTGGAGCGAGGGTGACTTGTAAGTTCATGTCTTTGAAATTCTTTATCAACTCTGCCTCTTTTATCATTAGCCATGATGCCTTGAGTACCTTCCGACTCAGAGCGTCAGCCACCAAGTTAGCCTTTCCTGGGTGATAATTTAGAACAAAGTCGTAGTCTTTAAGAAACTCCATCCACCTCCTTTGTCGCATGTTGAGTTCCTTCTGGTCGAACAGGTACTTTAAGCTCTTATGATCGGAGAATACTTGAAACCCAACTCCGTACAAATGATGCCTCCATGTTTTCAGCGCAAATACTATCGCGGCTAGTTCCAGGTCGTGAGTTGGATAGTTGGCTTCGTGGGTCTTCAGTTGTCTTGATGCATACGCCACTACTTTTTTTGCATTGCATTAGTACGCAACCCAATCCTTGTCCTGAGGCATCGCAGTAAACTTCGAAGGCCATGTCGGGGTTAGGTAAGGCTAGTACTGGGGCGGATGTCAAGCGACACTTTAACTCTTGGAAGCTTCTTTCGCAGTCTGGCGTCCAAGTAAACGGGATATCCTTCCTGGTTAAACGAGTTAACGGCAGGGCTAGTTGGGAAAACCCTCTTATGAACCTTCTATAGTAGCCTGCCAATCCAAAAAAAAAAACTCCTTATTTCTGTTACTGACGTCGGTCTTTCCCAGTTTAGTACCGAGTCTATCTTACTGGGATCTACTAATATTCCATTGCCGGAAATCATATGTCCAAGAAATTGTACCTCCTTCATCCAAAACTCACACTTGGATAGTTTCGCGTACAACTTTTTCTCTCGAAGGGTCCCCAGTATTACACGCAAGTGCTCCCTGTGTTCTTCTTCTGTCTTGGAGAAAATCAAAATGTCATCTATGAATACCACCACGAAACTGTCGAGGTAAGGTCGAAAAATTCTATTCATGTAGTCCATAAAGACGGTGGGGGCATTGGTCAACCCAAAAGACATTACTATGAACTTGTAGTGTCCGTATCTCGTTCGAAATGCTGTCTTTGGAATGTCTTCCTCTCTTACCCTTATCTGATGATACCCTGATCTCAGGTCGATCTTTGAGAACACTGTTGCACCTTGTAGTTGGTCCATCAAGTCATCTATTCTTGGGAGAGGATACTTGTTCTTCACCGTGATTTTGTTGAGTTGCCTATAGTCCATGCAGAGACGCATGCTGCCGTCCTTTTTCTTTACAAACAATACTGGAGCTCCCCAGGGAGAGGCACTTGGTCGGATGAATCCTTTTTGCAGCAGCTCCTCTAGTTGGTTCTTCAGTTCAGTGAGCTCCAATGGAGCCATCCGGTAAGGGGCTATGGAGATTGGCCCTGTCCCAGGCATCAGTTCTATGGAGAACTCAACCTCTCGTGTTGGGGGAAACGAGGGTATATCTTCGAGAAAGATATCTAAAAAGTCTTGTACTACTGGTATCTCACAGAACTCTCGATGGGAATCTGCTTTTACCGAATTTAGCAAGGCATATTCTTGCCTCGTACTTGTGTCTTCGGAGGATCTTGGAAGATCACGTGTGTCTCGTATGGATTGAGAAGGGAAGATGACTTTTCTTTCAAAACAATCTAACAGGACTCGGTTTTCGTTGAGCCAATCCATTCCTAGGATGATGTCTAATCCTACTAAAGGGAGGCACACTAGGTCAGCAAGGTATGATCTATCTGAAATGAGGATGCAAACCCTCTGACAAACCTGCTGAGTTTCGACACTCTTACCGGCTGGGGTGGTCACTAGTAGGACATATGGTAGTTTGGTCATGCATAAACTGATTCTACTAGTAGCAGAGAGAGATATAAATGAATGAGAAGCACCTGTATCGTATAGGATAGTTAAAGGAGCTCCAATAATTGTGCACTTACCCTCGATTCGATCTTCTGACTGGTGGGCTTCCTCGCTGCTGAGGGCAAAGACTCGTCCTTGACGTTGGGGTGCATCGGCAGAGGGTGGGGGAACTGCTGGACATTCCCTGGCGATATGCCCTGGCTGGAAACACCGGAAGCAGACATTTTGCCCGGCAAGGCACCTGCCTCTATGTTGCTTTCCACACAAGGCACATTCCTTGAGTTCGGTGGCCTTTGGTGAGGTGTCAGTGGGAGGTTTCTAGCGGTTCGTGCCCTGTTGAGATTGCCTTCCTGTAGGTCTTCCAAGAAAGGCCTTCTTCTGCGACAGCTGCTGAGAAGATCCTTGATTTAGCTGCCTTTTCTTGAAAGCCTCGATTCTTTCTGACGCTAGTTTCTTGGTGCATTCCTTGATCACCTGGCACTTGCTAACAAGGGAGGAGAACTCCCGGATTTTCAGTGGGGCTATTGCGGTTAAGATCTCTGCCTTGAGCCCTCCTTGATACTTCATACATTTTCACTTTTCATCTGGATTAGCCTTATACATTGCGGAAAATTTGCAGAGCTTCTCGAACTTCTCTGTGTACTCTGCAATACTCATCCTATCCTGCTTCAGCTGAAGAAACTCCATCTCCTTGGACTCTCGAACAGAAAGGGGGAAGTACTTCTTGTAGAAAGCTTCCTTGAAGGTGGCCCAGCTGAGATCTGTTCCAGCATCCTCCAACAACCGTCTTACTCCATCCCACCAGAATTCGGCATCAGCTTTGAGCATGAAGGTAGCGTAATTCACTTGCTGCACCTCAGTGCATGGAAAAATTGTGAATACTTTCTCCATTTCTGTCAGCCATTCCTCTGCCTTATCAGGGTCGAGGGCCCCACGGAATCCAGGCGGACCAATCTTTTTGAAGTCAGCAAAAGTCGTACGAGTTTGTCCCTCCTCTAGTCTGGGAGTATTGGGATCCCTGTCCCCAGTGGACAGTTGCTGAGCCATCAGAGTAGTGGCTTCGGCCTGCTCCTTCATTGCCTTGGCCATCTCCTTCATGTGCTTTGCTAGGTTTGATGAGCTCGAGCTCGAGCCACGTGGGCGTCCACGGCTTGCCATAGGTCCCCTGTTTATGGATAACCATAGGGAGAAGTTTTATTATCCATACCTCCTGAGACAGAATCCCTAGGATCGACTTTGCTCTGATACCATTAATGTAACACCCTAAGTTTTATACTATCGTGGAGGTCTTTAAAATAAGGTGCCACACTTGATCCAAGAAAAGAATGACTTAATCGTTACGCAAGGAATGAGTAAATACGCGTAGAGTGGAAAATGAGTAGCGCTAAAACGTTGGAATTTGAATAAAGGTGAAATAACATCCCAACCATGAGTACGTTTCAAAATAAAAATATTTGTAGGAAACTAAAACAAGAAAAGAAACTAATTACGTCCTAAACTAATCTCGTCGAAGAGGCTCCCATACTTGCATCCTATCATATCCTTGATCAGGATTCTTCAGTTATTTACGAATCGAGGTATCAGTGGTTTTCCTCCAAGACATTTTCGCGCAGTGAAGATCTGGTTCCGTTGTGTGGGGTGAACTAGGACTCGATGGGCAGCTGGTATTCTCCTTCCACGAACTCTCGACCTAAGTAGATAGTTTGGAGCACGGTAGTAGTGGTCGCAACTACCCATGCGTGCTTCGAGGGGTCGTACTTAGAAGTTACCCTCGGGAGGCACTGCGTCGTCTCTATCCGCTGTGCCATGTTCCTCTGGAGACAGTATGGGAAAAGAAAGGGAGTGAGAACCTAGCGTCTCAGTAGGAATGCTATGCAACACCTCCATATCCATCTCCAGCCCACGTGCGGGATTTTAAAAAAATGCGTATAACATGGCATGTAATATGCATCTTTCTTATAAAACATGTGTGCAAAAAGAGAAAACATATAGGAAAATAGGAGGATAACATCTTAAGTAACATCAACATTATCTAAGAAAAAACATAGAAATCAAACTTTCATTCATGCCTTCTCCTTTCTTATTTTATAACTTTTATGGAGGGTATTGAGCTCAAACCGGTATAAGTGGGAGTCCCCTTCCCTTACTGAAGGTTCTTATCCCAAACGTTTTGACGATCACCTTCCCTTACCGAAGGATCATCTCGATCGATCACCTTCCCTTACCGAAGGATCGTATCGATATCTTGTCTTTGGGGGTCACCTTCCCTTACCGAAGGATCATTCCCTCAATTTAATTTACAATCAAGGTTATTTAGACATACACAATAAGGGAGTCATATAAAAAGGATGTATTATTATATAAAATTGATGGGATAGTCCCCTTCCCTTACCGAAGGTTCTTATCCCAAACATTTTTCGATCACCTTCCCTTACCGAAGGATCATCTCGATCGATCACCCTCCCTTACCGAGGGATCATCTCGATATCTGGTCTTTGGGGGTCACCTTCCCTTACCGAAGGATCATTCCCTCAGTTTAATTTACAATTAGGTTGTTTAAACATACACGAGAGAAAAATCATATAAGAAGAGATCATGCAAGAAAATTATGATGATGAAGGGACGTATGAAAATCATGAGACTCTAGTATATGTATGGATTTTCCAATTTAAAATCTCTTGGTCAGATAGTAACATGGATTGAAAGAGATCATATTAAAGTGTAGATAATAGGGCATTTTAACTAATTGCACAAAATATTAAGAAAGTGATGTATTCTTGATCCTAAAGGAATAATGTAATGGTGCAAACGATCATATAAGTGTAAATAAGAAGAGGGTATATCTAAATATTTGAATAAAGTAAAATATTACATGTACTCTTAACTTTTAAAGGAATGATGATATGAGAGATCACGTAGATGCACATACTAGAATAGGATATATAAATTATTTAAGAAAACATGTACTCTTGATTTTAAAGAAATAATAATAATAGGTCACATAGACCCACTTAATGGAATAGGGTAATTTAAATATTCAAAATAAATATTATAAATAATAATATAATAATAGGATGTGGTATGTTTAATAAGCATTATAAGGAGGCATGTACTCCCGATCCTAAGGAAATATAAATATAATAATATAGGAGATTGAATAAGCATTATAAGGAGGCTTGTACTCTCGACCTAAGGGAACATTAACAATACAATCATATGAAAGAGCATAAAATGAGTATAGTAAATAATTGAATGAACAACATAAGGAGACATATGCCCATGATTATGAATGACATGGTGTACGGACATGCTTAACATGAATAAAAGATGAAAGATAATTAATGCCATGATAACATTCGTGGATGGAAAAATAAAATAAAAAAAATGGAACGTAACACATGCCAAGCATTAAAAAAACATAATTCCCTACTCTTTTTCCTAACGTTTCTTCGAGCTTGCCTCTTGTTTTTGCCCACGGAATATTATCTTTTTGTAGAGAGAAAAGGGAGAGGATTAGTATTTGAGAGGAGTGATTTTCTACCTATGGGTGCTCCCCTATTTATATACGTCTGGAGATGGGGTGGTTGGGATATTTTAAATTTCAAACTGAGGGTGGTTACTAGGTTCCTATCCGAAATTTCAAAATTCTAATCTTATCTCCTAACCGATTTTCAAACTTCGAATTTAATTTTGTTTCTAGAAGGGGTGGTTGTTTGAAATTTCACTTTAGAGAATAAAGTGTGATCTTTTACCGTTGAATAGTTTCTCTTTCATATTTATTATCGGTCCCACCTATAAAATCAATGGTGAGAGATCACACTTTACTCTCTAAAGTGAAATTCAAACTTTAGAGGATCTACATCCTTTTTTTAACTTCTCTATAAACTCCAAAATAACTTCTTAGAAAGTTGCAATTTAGTTTTGAAAATTGTACCAGACATTAATACTACTACTTTTCATAAGTCAAAAGTAAAAAAAAAAAAGCTACTTCTAGAGTTTCTAAACGGGTCCAAAGTATGTATATGATTCAGATTTGGGCCTTAGGTCTTCATGGGCCATTTGAGCAAACCCTCTCTATTTCGCTGAAGCCCCATCATTACAAATCCTACAGAATATGTCTTATATTAACCCAAATAGTAGGACCAAAAAATTAAACATTAAATAGTACAACCAAAAGTTTGAAAAAAAAAAATCCAAATAGCAAATGTGTGGGCCTTACATTATGGCAATTCTTCTAATTTTGATATAAGCGCAACTTTTTTTTTTTATTTGATATTTTTATCTGATTCATTAAGGTTTATTAATGATTTTTCATTTTCTGTAATATACTTTAAATAATACTCATCATTCCGTCCACTTTTAAGTATCTTTTTTAATTAATATGGATCCTCTAAATTTTAAATTTTCACTTTAGAAGATAAAGTGAAATTTTTTACTATTAAATATTTTTTTTTCATATTTTCTCTTGGTCCTACCTATGAAATAAATAGTAGTAGATCATATTTTATTCTCTAAAATAAAATTCAAAATTTAGAGAATATAAATCCTTTTTTAACATATTATACATCTACACATAAATGTTGATATAACACTAAAATTAGATGGAAATTTTGTATTGCAATTTGAAAGCTTTAAAATTCTTTATTTATGCGAGTTGTTATCAAATGTGTATTCCTAACAGGTATGACCATAATGGATCTTAATTTAAAAAAAAAAAGAAAATCATAAATTAAATATATGAAAAAGTATCTGCTTATTGTATATGAACATAATAAGCTTTAGATTTAAATCCTAGTTTTCCGATTGAAAGACATGTGCAATATCTGATCATCAAGTGTGATCCTTCAATAATTACAAAGATTTATCCAACTAATTTCATTCTTATTTAAAAACAATCATATGCTAAACAATGCACACTTTTATCAGTTTTTTTTTTTTTTTTTCCTTTTTTGTATGAGAGAGCGAGAGAAGTAAGACTATTTTTTTTTTAAATTATATAAAAAATAAATAAATAAAAGATGCTCATGCAATAATCAAAGTAGAACATGATACATGACAGATGAAATAATTAATATATAACTAACTATATTAATTTATGCATTTTAATATTTGTCTATCTTCTCAGAACCAATCAGATTATATTGTTTTGACAATCAAGCCATGTGGTTTCAAGAAAGAAGCAAAATAAGGTCTAATATTCAAGACTCCCATAAGTCAACTTGCTTAATGCATGCACCATCATTATGCATCCATTCACTATTTTTAAATATAGAGAAAAGGACAAATAGGTCTCTGACCTTTCGTCCCGCGGACATTTTCGTCTCTGATTATTGAAAAATACTTTTAAGTCCCTGACTTTCACAAAACTTGGACGGATTAGTCCCTGACAGAGGCATTTGGACGGAGGGACTGATCCGTCCAAGTTTTGTGAAGGTCAGAGACTTAAAAGTATTTTTCAATGGTTAAGGACGAAAATATCCGCGGGACAAAATATAAGGAACCTATTTGTCATTTTCTCTAAAATATATATTAACAAAAAAATATACATATAATATTCATAAATAAAGAAAAATGATCCGAATTTGTCTCATATATAAAAAAAACCTGTCAACGGTTTTAATCATATATATTTTAAAATTATAAAAATTAGCAACTACCTAATTAATTCTGTGCAATACCCTACCACAATTATTTTTGTAAGGTTTTCATATAAAAAATAAATAATTCTCTAACGTAAGCTCTGATTCATTGTGCTAATTTTTAAATCATGTCCCTCTATTAATTAGTTAAATTCAAAGTATTTATACTGTATATGTATCTATATGCTCTCAACTTCATGATTACCCGTTTGGAATTTAATGGAAATATAAAAGTCAAAGCACAAATGTATAGCGGTCAACTCTGGACTACTTTGGCTTTTTTTGCTGACTGAATCTGATGTATGGTATGGTTATACATAACTACTAAGTTATATAATAAATAACCGTACCTGTCACGTTTGATGTTCATTAATATTGACTATAGTCAATAACACTGATTTATTTCATGAAAAATTATTTTGGCTAAAAAATTTAAATATGAAAGTTATGGGTGTATATACAATGGAAGATTCTGATTGGGTGATTTTTGTGCATGTGGGAACATGCAATTCAATGGAAACAAAGGTTTAGGGTGAAAAACTTTGCAAATGGGAAGGTCCTGTGAAAAACTTTGCAAATGGGAAGGTAATTTTAATAAGGATGTTTTGATAAAGATGCAGAAAATGTCTTTTTGTAAAGATATTTTTTAATAATTAAAATTTAATACATATAATCACTTAAATTATGTTATTTTTGTCAAAATTAGGTCAGATAAATTAATTTGATCGAAAAATAGTGAATTAAATTTTGAATCTGTCTAAATTAATATTATTTTTTATAAAAAATGACTACAATACCTCTATTATATAAAATGACTAAAATATTCTTATTATATATATTAATTTTGAGAATTCTAAATTCTAGCTTTTTTTTTCCATCGTTAGAGTTAGAATTTAAAGTTTTCAAAATTAATATATATATATATATATATATATATATATATATATATATATATATATATATGATAGGGATATTTTAGTTGTGTTTTATAATAGGGATATTGTAGTAATATTTTATAAAAAATATTAATTTATACCAGTTTAAAAATTTAATTTATTAATTTTTTTGTTAAATTGATTTGTCCAGACTAATTTTAATAAAAATAATACAATTTAATTGATTATATGTGTTAAATTTTAATTTTTAAAAAACATCTTTAAAAAAAAACGTTTTTAACATCTTTATCTAAGTGACTCCCATTTTAATAAATTAAATATTATAGTACATAGAGTAACATTTTTCTAAAAAAAGGTTAATTAAAATAATTATTGTTTTTTTTTTCGTTCACACTGAAATGTCATATTTTCGGTTCTACCAAAATATATATTTTTTTTTGCATCAGCTGCTTCATTCGTATAAGGGAATAAAGATATTAAAAATATTTTTTGAAGATATTTTTTTAATAATTAAAATTTAACATATATAACCGATTAAATTGTGTTATTTTTATTAAAATTAGATCGGACAAATCAGTTTAGCCGAAAAATTAATAAATTAAATTTTGTGCCGATTTAAATTAATATTTTTTTTTATAAAAAATGACTACAATATTCTTATTTTAAAAAAGGGTAAAGTATACTTTTTGTCCTTAAAGTTTGGCAAAAATTTTAAAAATACCCCTAAGTTTTATTTTGTTTCAATTTTATCCCAGAAATTTTCGATTTGCATCAAATATATCCTAAATGGCTAAATTTTCAAAAAAATTTAAGAGCAATCTAACAATAATGCATGAAAATTATGCTTGATTTGCTTGTATTGAGGGCTGTTCTTATGAAATTGTTGTTGAATTGGTTTTAAATTTTTTGAAAAATTAGCCGTCAGAGATTTATTTGATGCAAATCGAAAACTTTTGGGATAAAATTAAAACAAAATAAAACTTAGGGGTATTTTTGAAACTTTTGTCAAACTTCAGGGATAAAAAATATACTTTACCCTTTAAAAAATAACTAAAATACTCCTATTATATATATATATATATATATATATATATATATATATATATATATATATATATATATATATATATTCTAAATTCTAATCCTACGACCAAGAGAAGAAAATGACTAGAATTTAGATTTTTTAAAATATTAATATATAATAAAAATATTTTAGTTATTTTTTATAATAAGGGTATTGTAGTTATTTTCTATAAAAAATAATATTAATTTAGACTAATTTAAAATTTGATCCACCATTTTTTGGTTAAATTAATTTATTTGACATAATTTGACAAAAATAACACGGTTTAATTGATTATACGTGTTAAATTTTAATTTTTAAAAAATATTTAAAAAAATATTTTAAACGTCTTTATCTGAGTGGCTCCCGATTAATATACCAATATAACATCTATTTAAAATACAATTCTTATAATATTTTACCCATTTTTTATTTCGTAAAAATTAAATATCAGAATAATGTAGCATGGTTAATTTTATTAATCTTTTGATGAGTTAATTGGTTAATAAGCAACTACTAGTATTTTAAATTTAATATTATATTGCTGAATTCTACATCTAAGGTCGGTCCATTAATTAATTAATTTACCTTCACATTGAAGAAAAACAAAATCTGAGAGGCTTGTTATAAGTTAGTGTGTCAGCATCCATGTTGAGCTTGCAGAAATTTAGAAGCAGCAAGGGATGGCAAATACCCATACATTGCTACGTTTAAAGAAGTAAGTGATAGCATGCATGTTTAACCAAATTTTCTGAAACATAGTGTTTCAAACTTGTCTGTTAGATAATTAATTTAAATATAAAGATAAAGTGAGATATTAGAAAATCAAATAGTGATGAATTTTTTGTCTTGATATTTTATTTTTACTGTCCCATTTTTGGGAAGATAGAAAATATATATAAAAGAGAATTATCACAAGGCAGAAATTTTGCTATTTATTTATGTGATTCAATTAGGGAATTAATTTTTTTTAGAGCATTAATTTTTTATTTTTTATATTATTAATACGTATAAAATTTGAAATAATTAAATTTTATATTTACTTTAAAAAAATTGATATTTCAGCAGCTAGGGTAAGGTAGGGTAGGGTAGGGTTTAGAATTTTAGGGTGTGGATAGAGTTAGGGTCAAGAGATTTTCAATCCGCGGGTAGAGTATGGTAGAGTTTTAATAAAATTTTTAATCCGCGGATAGAATTAGAGTAGGGTCTAAATCCTACCATATCTTACCCATTGTGAGCCCTAGACATACAAGATAATAAATAAAAGAAAAAAAGAAAATTAAAGTTGACTGAATGTAGGTCCCAAAAAAAAAAAAATCAGACTGTGCTATAGTTTTTGAGTGCAAGATCATCCTAACGGGAGAAATTCATTATAAAAAAAAAAAGAAAAGAAGGAAAACTTATCTCCTCATCTGATCTAATAGGTACTATCTATAAGAGGTTTTTTTATTCCATGAAAAGAAATGGTTTAATAATTTTTATTTAAATTTATTCTCATTCACTTGACTTGCACTGAATTTGTAGACTTTTCTTAGTATATGTTACCAAAATTTTATGGCAATTTTAATGTAGTGATTTTAAAATATTATTTTTGATATTTTTAAAAAATAAATTGATTTAGAATTAAATTTTATTAGAATTAATAGATAAAATAAAACTGATTTTTATCTTAAAGAGACGATATTATTTTGATAAAAAAGTAATTAAATTTTACTATTTGTATAACTATTTTATTTGATAGAATAATTAAAAATAATATAAAATTTTAATTAAATTAAAATCCAACATTAAAATAACAAATTTTATTTTTAATTTTAAATTAATATTTATAACATCTGATCTTATAATTAATATATCATTCTATAGAATCGAAAATAAAATTAAACTTAAAATTAACATTGAAAACGCATGTAGTAAAAAAATAAAAATGTTATTTGTACACTAAAATCAGCTACTAATATATTTGTATATAAATATATATATAATTTAATTTATTTTCAATGTGTATTTATATTTTAATATATTTTTTATACTGGTGATTAATTTTAATGGCTGATTTTGATATACACGTAGTATAATCGAATGAAAAATTGCTTAATAAATATCATTCATTCATCGAATTCGGAAACATAAGTAGCTTAAAGGGCTAAAATACCTTTCATTTGGACAACAAGAATAATCAAACAATTCTCTCAGATAATATACATAACAAGCTCTTAATACATGAAGTCATTCATATTATTAATTAACACTATACAATATTAATATCAATTTAAAGGTAAAAAGATAAAGACATTTCATCACCATAAGAGGCTTCCTTATAAATCTTTTTTTTTTTTGTTGCTCACGGTATTTTCCAACCCGACAAGTCAAGGATTAATCTGTCGCAGATCGGAGTTTCATTTAAAAGTTTGTCATTGGCCAATGAGTTGTTGTATATACAAGATGGGATTTAAACCCTCGATACTTACTTAAGCGAACGAGTGAGCTGACCACTCGACCAACCCAAATTAGTTGGCTTCCTTATAAACTATACATTGCATGTGGAAAATGGTTGAGACTATAGCTTTGAATTTTCAACACTACTGCTCTAGCGATGGACCCCACCTCATCTAAATCCCCATATTTGAAAAGCTTAATCAAAGTGTGTATTAAACAAATGATATAGGAGAAGTAGTTATATGCGGATGAAGGGTCCAAAATTAAACAAATTAAAGCCTGAAATGGAGTACATTATTATATTATTGCATGATTGAAGGAAGCTTAGAAGTCATGAACAATGCATATAACTCACTGAATTTATTGGCTATGCTATAATTAATTAATATAGAGGACCCTTCCCACTATGGATTATTTTTTTTTTTAATGTGAAAAGTGGGTTAGCTTTTGACAAAGGGTCAAAAGGGGGTTATGGCCAATGTAAAAGTGATCGTCATAAGTGTCATGTTTTCTTCCTAACTGGCAATGTTCACTGACTAACATGCCATTTGAATGACATTTTGTATTTGATATTTCTTTAGATAGCAAGATGTGACTTGCTTAACTTTGTATGTTTAATTTGTTAGGACATCATGTTGTTGAAACCTTTCAAGTGCATCGGAGAGTACCAATACACCAGTTATTTTAACCGTTGATTTTAATTAATATATTATATATATTTTTTATAATTCAAATTAACAATTAAAATAACTGGTATACTGATACTCTCGGTACACTTGAAATGTTTTCCATGTTGTTATTTGAATGAGCAACGATTACTAGCTTCATTGTTCTGCCATGTTTAAATTGAATGACTATATTCGGTGTTTAAGGTTTTTTTTTTTTTTTAATGATATTTTTTAACTCGACATATTAAAGACTATTTAGTTACGAATCAGACCTTTATTTAAAAGTTTGCTGTTAGCTAATAAATTATTACATATACAAGACGAAATTAGAATCCTATATACTTATTTAAATAAATTGATAAATTAACTATTAGAGCAACTTAAATTGATGATTTTTTTTTCATTTTAATATATGTCATGAAAATATATTGATGAGTTTCATTAGTTGCGCTACAACAAATATTTAATTCTACAAATGTTATGCTTCAAAATGGTTAGTCTTGATAAATGTTATAGTGTGAACTACAAATTGTGTATTTCTTGAAATGATCATCATGATCTTTATAATTTTACTGTTTGTATTAACATTAAAAGTTAAATTAAATTCATCAAAGTAAAATAAAAAACAACTCGAAAGTGGGATGTTTTTATTTAAATTAAATAAATATAAAATAATTACTTAAATATATAATATACCACATTTCGAGTACCGTGAAAAAATTTAATTATTGGCATATCTCGAATACTGAGATTTTGGATTATGATATAACGAAAGTCTGACGTATCCTAAATGCACTTAGAATACATTTTACGTTGAGAAATGGGTACTGAGCACCCAAGATGCATTCAAAAGATTATTACGATCTCAGTATCCGAGATACGGTCAAACGCAAAAATTAGGTCATAGCATCCAAGTCATCACCTGAGATATTTTTTAACATAATAGCCTTTAATTTCATCAAAACTAACAAATAAAATATACCAGTAGTTCAAATTCTGATGTAGTGCCACAAGCAGATTCTACGGACAACCATTGATGAATTGCTTGCAACAACAATGGTATATAAACCTATCCAACTCCAGAACTCTATACTCTACATTCCTTCGAATACTATAGTCCTTCACCGCCATTAGAACAGCATCACGGTTTCTGAACCTATGACCATCTCGGAATTCCAACCCACCATCGGTGTTATAACCCTCTCCCTTTGGCCGGTATTGAAAGGATCATCCAACTGCATTGCGTCCAAATTCAAAGTATAATAATGACTTGGAACTTATGACAATTGAGGAATGGGTAAAAGAGGAGGTAGGATAAACTAAACACCACTGACAGTGGGAGTCTCTGGCATATACTCGCGAGAGGAAGAAGTCTCGTTCGACGACCTAGATTCAGCAACATAATCTGAATCACCCTTACTGTCGTCTTCTTCGGCACTATCACGAGGTTGGGCGAAGTGGATTGGTCTTGCATCCAGCGGGACTACTTGAGGATTCGAATAGGACGGCCCACTACCACCAACTACGTCACGAACCGCAAAGCATACCACTCCATCACATGTTGTGGCATTAGTCTTGCATGTATGTCAAACATTACTTTTACATGCTGATCCCCTTCAAGCCAGAATAATCTGTTGGTAAATCTACAGCTCAGAAGTGCATGCAAAAATCTATATGCAACCCGTCTAACCTCTTAGGGCCTATTCTCTCATATTGCTCAATATGACAGTCTTTAGCGCATGTAGGATATTAACACGGATAGTGCGTAACATCACAGTTGAATTAGACTAAAAAATCACTCCTTAATTATTGTTTCTTACTATCTCATAAGATAAATTACAACAAAAGAACTAATTATTTTCTATGCGAACAAAATTGAAGGATAAAGAACAAAATTGAGACCCTAATAGGCTTTTGAACGTATCTTAGGTGTTCAATACCCGTTTCTCGACGTGAAATGTATCTTGAGTACATTATGTATTTAAATAATTATTCTATATTTTACGTATTTTTATAAATTTTATATTTATTTAATTTAAATAAAAAAAATTTTCAAAAATGTGGTTGAGTAGGTGAAACTTATTCTTCTTTAACCAAATACCGAGAATTCAAACCTCATTCGATTACATATAGAAAAAAAGCTAATTATTTTATTTGAAAATATATAAATCAACATATAATAGTTAAGTGGTCGAATTATTCATCTACGTAAGTCGAATTAATCCTTAACTATTGAGTTAAAAAATATAATAGAAAATAAAAAATAAATCAACACATAAATAAATACTTGATCAAAATATTTAATGACAACTTTTTTTTCACCGTATTTCTCATTCTAAAAATTAAGAATCATTTCATCGTATATCTAATAAGTTCTATCTAAGAATTTGTTATTGGCCAACAAATTTAAACTAAGATACTTACTTAAGTAAATTAGTGAGTCAATTATTAGACCAACTTAAATGAATTATATTTAATGATAACCGAAAGAGAATTAATTATCCCTTCGAAGGATGAATCAAATTGAAAGTGAAATGAAATCTTGATAGAAAGAGACCCCCGGGGAATCACCTTCACCAGAACCAGATGCTTCAAAGTTCAAATCAATGTTATCAAATCAGATGGCGATGTAGGAAACACAAGCATGGGGTCTCATGGCTAATTTTGTGTTATGTGTCTTTGAATTCTAACTTGCTTCCAAAGCAATTCACATGACCGACCACTAATTAATTGCAATGTTGTTACTCCACCCTACTGATTAGATTGCATAATAGAACCTTATTTGAAACCCATTTTAGAAGTTAGTCATAAGGGTTTGACCTCTTTTTCATGATTAACATTATTATTTAACAAAATTTTATTTGTCCTATACATATACATATATATAGTACTTTAATTGTGTGTCGTATGTCGTGGTAAACTTTAATTTTAAAGTCTAAATTTTAAACGTGTATATATAATACTATATCGGGATGGCAATACCACCCGAACTCGCAGGTATCCACTCCGCTCCTACCCGTTCGGGGCGGGTAATTATCTGCCCCGCACCGAGACCGGTTTTTAGTGGGGCGGATTCTTGGGAGGGACGGGGCGGGTCGGGTTTAGGTAATACCCGCCCCTATCCGTCCTGCTATATATATAATATATGTAAAATAATTAGTAAATTATTAATAATATTGTATCATATTTAAATTTTTACTTTAATTTATATTATGTATGTGATGATGGTTATATAAATTTTGAAATTTAATTTTATTTATTGAATTTTAATAATTATAGGGGTGGGTAGGAGCGGGGCGTGTAGGGGCAGGGCGGGGCGGGTAGGGGCGAGGCGGGTACCCGCAGAGATAGATTAGGGTTCAACATTTTACTACCTGCGAGTAGAAGTGGGGTGAATTCTATGCGGATTGTTATACGACAGGACAGAGTCGGGTAGAGTAAAAACCCGCCCCGTTACTACCCTAATGCTGTATATACAAAATGAGTGTATGGTAACAAATTAAGGAGAAATTAAAATTTCGAGTGCCTACGTATCAATCATGTAGTTTGATATTCTTAAATAGTTAGATTCCTTGTCAGTGAATAGTAAGGTAATTTCTATTGCGGAGGAGTATATATTTTATATTTCATGGTAAGTTAGTCATCAACTAATTTAAAAAGAAAAAAAATAGAGTATAGTGTATATAAGACTATTTGTTTTTCAGAATAGAATATATCACATGATATTAAAAATAAGATATCAAGAATAGAGATAAAAATTAATATTTTTTATAGTTTGTTTGGTGATAAATCGAATATAAAATAAAATAAATAATAAAAAATTTAATTTATTTTTATTTTTTCTTCACATAAAATTTACAAAAATATAAAATAATAAAAAATATAATGTTAAAAAAATTAATAATAACAATAAAAAATAAATTATATTTTTATTCAGTACTTTTATTTATGTTTTATTTTTAAATATAATTTTATGTATGTCTCTGTATTCAAATGTCTATATCTTATGCTTGTAAACCAAGATCATCATAAAAAATAGACTATTATCCACAAGTTCTCTCAAACTCATAAGAAGCGAAGGGTTGAAACACAACAGAGTTTATTGAAAAAGGTCTAGGTAAGAGATATGATACCCTATAAAGTGTTTATGTGGGGTTTGGATTAATTTAAAAAAAAATTAAAATGAAACATATAAATTATTGTGTAATTTGAATTAAATTAGTTTGATTTAATATTTTTAATCTAATAAAAATATTAGTACATCCAACAAATTATATTACTGGATTTTTTGTTTGAACTTGACTGAATAATTAATTTAGATTAAATTGATTTTTATTTAAACAGAAAATAAGAGAGGAGAACGACGGACGGACAATTAACTAAGATTTAGTTTGGTAAAGTTTTTATTTTTTAAAAAATGTAACATTTATATTTGGTAAATTAAATTAAAAATGACTCTTAATAAATACAAGTAGCAACAATTACTTTTGGTAAAATAGCTTTTAAAATTTAAAAATACTATAAAAGACATAAATTTAAGCTTTAAATTTAAAAATTAGTTAATATATGAGGTTATATTAGACTTTTAAATTTTAAAAAGTACAAGCCAATTTTAGAAAGCTCCACTTTAGTTGCTTTAAAAAAATACTCCGATCTTTTAAAAATTGCAAACATAAGTACATAGTCTTTTTGATTTATCAAATACAAAATGAAGAACTTATGCTTTTTAAAAGTACAAGCACTTCTTCAAAAAAATTTTTTATATTTGCTAAGTTTTCCGTTATTAATATATCACATTCTGCAAAATGATTGTGCACTCATCCATAGTAGATGAAATTTGTATGTCTCTGACTGTTACTTCTTAATGAACATTGATATCAAGATATTGTCAAAGTGTAAGTCCATGAGTAGCATATCATAATCAATTCGGACCTCACTAAAGAATAGCAAAAGAACCTCTAGTAAAGTCATAGTGTGGCTAATCCTCATGAGAAGCAATACCCGATATCTTTGTATAAGAATAAATTAATTCAAAAAAATTATTTTGTTCTAACAATTATTTGATATCCTAAAATTCTATTATAACAATTTAAATGTTTTAAAAAATAAATTAAAAATTATTTAAATATAAATATTGCCAACTAAAAATAAATTCATAAAAATAAATTTAAATTGATTATATTTATGTGTAAATCATTTTTATGTATATTTTTATTAAGGGTCACAACTTCATCCAATGAATGTTTCTCAATGAATGATAGATATATTATTTTTAATTTTTTATGTACATTTTTATATATTTTAATTTATAATATTGAAAATGACAAATAAAAAGTGAAAATAAACAAAAATGTACAAATAAAAGTATAAAAAAACAATACAGATATTATTTATCTCCATTATTTTGATACATATTTCTTTTTCTTTCTTTGGTGTACGGAATCTGATGAGGACCAATCTCATCCATGTGTGGGAACTACGATGAAATAAAAAGTCTATTATCTACGATTTTGTGGACCATTTTAAAATTTAATTTCTAGGGACCCCCTTTACTCTTGATTCTTGTTATAACCATTGAATTGATTTTGTCACGAACATAGTATCATAACCGAACCGGTGGGGTACTAATTCACCGGATTAACCCAGTCATAATTAAAAAATATAAAATTATATAAATAAAATTAAAATAATGTCCTAAAATTTAAAATATAAGTCTTTACAAACATTAATAATCTAATATCAAGTCTTAAATATAATTAATAATCTAAAAAAAATAATAAACTAGTTTTTAGTATAAAATATGTTCTCAATTTAAATCAAGAGCAAGTGAAAGATAACACAATCATTAAATTAAGTCCAAGGGTGTGCTCAAAGTCGGCATCAACATCTTCATACGACAAATTTGGAGCTTGATCAACATTTTACTCATTTTGATTTGCATCCATACCTTCCATAGCATTATTATAAACTCTTTTAGTGGTAAGATCATGGAAAAGAGTTGCTAATGATGCTTGTTCTTGAGATGGTGGTGTTTCTGATGGTGTTTGAGATGAAGACATTTTTAAAATTCTAGCAAAAAAAAAGCAAAAATATTTTCAGCAACAATAGATTTACTTAAGTAAGTTTTTAAACAACACAGCAACCACCACCATTCCCCCAAAGTTCACTGACTTTGTAATTCAACAAAGTGAACAAACAGCAACTCTAAAAAAATCTAGCAACAAGCAACAACAGCTCTAAAAGACACAGCAACTCTACAACACAGCAACTCTAAAACACGGCAACTAGCAACAAACAACAACACCAAAAATCTAAATGCAACATCAACAGCCACCAAATTCAAGTTCAACAATAATTCTAACTAAAATAATAACCACCAGATTCAATAACAACTCTAAAAAATCAAATACAATAGTAATAACCATCAGATTCAATAATAATACTAACTAAAATATGCTCAGCTTCAACAACTCTAAAATTCAATTGCAACAGTCAACAATAACCACCAGGTTCACTATTCAACAATTCTAGATTTCCGGTAAAAGACCAGGGTCAAAAACTTGAAGGGAGCTCACCTGGATAACTGGTTCCCAGACTGCGACCAAAAAGACGACCACTACCACCCGACTGACCCGAGGGAGCAGATGCAGAGATGCTGCTTGATTTCTGTCTTCTGTGAGCCTTCTGCTGCCAACGAAGTGAACGCAGGGCAGGATTACGGGACCGCGACGACGACGACGAGGTGAGGAGATGAGGTGAGAGACTGAAAGAGTGACGAGGTGAGGCCGTGATCGTGAGAGACCGAGAGTGACGAGGTGAGCAGAGAGGCAACGAAGTAACGAGGTGAGGGGAGAGACGTTGGAGTGACGAGGTGAGGGCGACTGGGCGAGGGTGAGCGACTGCCGAGTGCCGACAACGAAGGAGTAGAGAGATCGGAGATGAGCGCTGGAGGGTTCCACACTTCTACTGGAATCAGATTGATTTGATTTCTTAGATTAGGGGAAATGGGGAGGGGGGAATAGCCATTAGGGTTCGTCGAAAGGGGAGGGGGGATCTAAAGCCAAACGACGATGTTTCTATTTTTTTTTTTTAAAAAAAAAGGAAAAGCACGACCCGGACCGGGTTAAATTAACCGGCCGGGTCACCGGTTTTAACGTAAACCCGTCGGGTCAAACTGGGTTTCACCGGGTTCCATGCATAATCGGTTTGACGAATGGCTCGACCCAGCCAGGTGACTGGATGACCGGGTTTCTGATCGAACCGGTCGGGTCGAACCGGGTTTGATAACTATGGTCACGAGTATTGTATCTTCTTCGTGACTCATGTCATTATGCATCTTCAAAAATATATAATGGTTTAATTATTCTGTTGATTTTGATGGTTTTGTAAAATTTTTAATTAGGTTTTTGTATTTTTTTTCTTTTAATTGAGTTCTTGTATCAAAATTTTTATAATTGGGTCCCGACATTATTTTTTTTTTATTTGGATTCCTGTACCAATTTTTCTTTTTAGTTGGGTCTCTATAAAATTAAACCAATTACTGCTAAGAATGACCTAATTGAAAAAAAAATTAGTGCAGGAACTCAATTAAAAGAAAAAAAGTATAGAGACCTAATTAAAAATTTTGCAAAATTATAGGAATGAACAGAGTAATTAAACCATATATAATCAAATCATTCTCATCTTATTCTTAATGCACTCTTTTCCTATTTTTAAAAATAAAAATAGTTCCTGTAGAAACTATGGTGATGACCAAATATTAATTAACCATAATCTTGATTGAGAAATGATAATTATTTTTGCTTAACCACAATCTTTGGATTATTTATCCGGTGGTTATCTATTGTATTGTTTACTTAGATAATTAAATTCCATGTAAAGTATGTATATATATATACATCATAATTATTTTCTCAGATTACAAACTAATTATGTGCATCATTTTTCTTATTCAAAATATTAGAAGTTATTAAAGTTTGCTGACTAGTTTTACTTGAGGGATTCAACATGATTGGGACATTTATGTAGACAAGATCTAAGTTAAGTGAGGGATTCAACATTTCAAAATGTCTCAATAATAATTTACATTCAATTCGCTTTCATTTCTTTTTTCCCTCTAATCTTTGTCCCCTGCAACCCCATACATATAAAGGTTATAGAAGATCCCTATAGTTAGCTAAACCCTATGTTCCTGTGTATAAATTGCCTAGTCCTAAGGAATCAATGGTGTGGAATTTAGATTTGTAAAGTTTTTAAATATTGAAAAAAGTTTCTAATAATTTAAGTTTTTCTTTAAAATAGTATGTCTTCTCTTTATTTTTCATGATATTCTCTCTTTCAACAGCTGAAAGATTAATCTTTTTTTTTTTTTTTTTGTGACTAGCTCAAAGATTAATCTACGTGAATAAGATGTTCACTTGTTAAAAAGAAAAATGTTGCAAAAAAATGACAAATAAACACTATAAGAAAAAGGTTGAATATCATTGAATTTACTGTCAGATTTAGCATCGGACATTAGCAGCGAATTTACCAATGAAATTAACAATAAATTTGTCGGTTAAAAAGATTACCATCGGATTTGATTTTCCGACAGTAAATTCGCCGGTAATAATTGGAAGAAAAACAAGAAAAATTGGTGCCGAGATTATCGTCGGATTTACCATCGAATTTATCTACCGGTAATCCCTGATTAGTGTAACGCTGCGTTTTGGTCACTTTCAAAGCGTTATTGTCGGATTTTTTTGCCGGTAAATCAGACGGTAATCTTGCCCTAAATTTGAGCTGTGAATCCTCTCCCCTTTCATTTTTGAAGTACTCTCTCTCTCTCTAACCTTCTCTTCTCTCTCTACTTCTCTCTCCCCCCAAACCACCTCCGACAACTCCTCCGCCAGGGTCAGCCACCACTAACTATGTCTAAAGATTGCATGAACTCGGCTAAGTGCTCCTTGTGACGCGTTGATCGCTCTGTTGCCGCCATTTTCGTGACTCCCGCCACTGCTGTCGTTGTTGTTGCTCCCTTAATCGCCAACCTGGGTCTCTCCTTCCTCCTCCAGGTAGGTAGCCCTTAGCTCTCTTCCTATTCCATCCCCATTTTTACTTTATTATAAATAAAAAACCTAACCTCTTTATGAATCCTAACCCTATCTTGCTCATTCTTCAATGACCGTGGTCCGTGGTTTAGACATTCTCGCCGCCTCGCATTCGCACTGCCAGTCATACTTAGTTCTTGCCACATCGCCGTCCTCTGCTTTCTCTTCTCGTGATTCCTTCATTGCTGTGTTCTTGGTTCTGCTTTTGCAGTGTGGGTGAGTTCACTGACTTCACTTTTTATTGAGTTTTTTCTATTTTTATTCCATAAATTTTTTATATTGAATTTTTTTAGTTTTTCAATTTTAAATTTTGATGTAGGTTTAGATAATTTGTTTAATTTGACATAATTAGTTATTATTGAGTTGCATCTAACTCTCTTGTTATTATTTTTAGTTTGTTCTTGATTCTTGGTTGAGATTTTTGTTATGTTTTCGTTTTGCAAGTTTAAACTCAGAGAACAATACAAGAAATAGCACCCAAATAACAAATCTATTGCAATTGTGAGTGTTTATTTAGGTAGAATATTGTTCAATACTTGTTTTAAAGAATTTTGAATTTGTTTTCAAATTATTTTTAACATGTTTGAATTTTAACTTCTTTTGTCGTTGCAGCTTCAAAACAATTAGGTTAATAAGGTTGGTGGTGGCACGTAAAACTCAATTACTTGTTTTTAACTTTTGGTTTTCGCTATTATTTTCATAATTATTCTCTTCTTGGTCTATTGAAACTTAAAATTCAATCACACATTAGTTATCTCCACTGTTGCTTTTTCTCTAGTTTTGTGCTAATTCTTTGTTCATTTTCTCAATAGATTATGCCTATAAAACTAATGTTCAATTATTCATATCTTAATTCAGAGAGTATGATGATACCAAACATTGATAGGATGAACATTCTTTATAAATTTTATAGTCTATTTTTAGTACTTTCAAAATCTTAATGTTTGAGAAAAAGTGAACAAATTTATATGTTGATTTGGTTGGTAGTGGGTAGAATTTTAATTTGGATTAAGCTTACTGAGTGAACTGCATAGACTATTAAAAGTAATAAGATATGATATATAGATTATCTGTTATTGAACATAAAAGGTTATTAATTGGCTTTAATTTTTTCATAAATGTTCAAATAATACTTTAAAACAAGTTTCTAGTCATAATGTACATATATACTTAATTTTTCTTTTTGTTTACAGAATATGGGAGTTACTATCCTATAGGGTAGTTAGTTATTATACTTTTTTCTTTTTGTACTTTAATTTTATCTTCTTTTACTTGTTTGATTGGTTGATAAGTTACATATGCTTTTGTTCTCTTATGTTGTAGGAGGAGGATGATGATGAGTAAATTCATAAAAAAAAAGAAAAATAAAATTTAAGTTTACCAGTAGATTTACTGTCGGATAAATCTGCCGGTATTTAGTTATTATTAAATAACATATTATCCTCGGATTTATTGGGGATAAATCCGATGATAAAAGGTTTCAGTGAAAGATTTTCAATGGTAATTAACAGCGGATAAAAAAATTCGTCCCTAAATAATTATTGACAAGATTTATACCATCAGATTTATTTCAACGGTAAATTCGACAATAAATATATTACCAACAAATTTTTTTAATAAATCCGTCAATAAATATAATGATATCCAATGATTTTTTTATAGCGTAAGCTCTCACGACAAATGACAATTTGTGAAAACACTAGAAAAATAAACATTAATGCTACTGATTAATTAATCCTTTTTATTATACAAAATTCGGAGGTAACCGCCACAATAAGTGGTTGTTATGTATTCTAGCATTTAACTAAACTAACGAGTTCATAACATGTGACCCAATAATGGCAACATCTGAACAACCAGCCATAAAGAAAGCTTTTCATTTATCCTACATAACATAATACAGATTAATATATATGAATTTAATTTCTATGTATTCATAGTATAAAAGTATTTTTTTATAAACATTTAAGTATATGTTGTTATATTAATAAAAGTAATTAAATTCTAATTTAGCACTTAAAAAAATTATGGGTGTATTTAAATAATGATGGATAATTTAGTAATTTATTCGGTATTTGTAAAAATATTTTAATTTGTTAAACATAATCTGTTAACTTTATGTTCGTACAAGAACCTTTTATTTATTTATTTATTTTTTCCCTGAATTAATCGTGAATACGAATACGACTCCACAAACCATTGTGTCATTAAAACTAATCTGAAAAAGACAAAACGTACTTCATGCCAATTGATATATATTGCCTTAGATTGTAAATTTAAAAAGCATTTCAGGTATACTAAAAATTAAAGTGTTTTAGTAATTTACTAATTTTAGCTATTGAATTTAATCGTTATGTAATGATATACATATCTAATTGAAAACTTTTATTAATGGTGAAAACTCAGGTGCAGTCGACTTCACGTGAAGTTGATGGCTGAGAACAGTTAAATGATTTGACGACTAAATTTTCATCTAACGACTCTTAGCCATCAACTTCATGTAAAATCGACTGCACATAAATTTTCATCATATTATAATTGTAAATAAATATCTCATCAAATTAACTGATGCAATAAGCTTAATTAAACTATCACATTGATTGTTACTAGCTAGTATATAATTGCAATTTTCACTTAAATTATTTATCAGCCAATAGCCATCAAGAAGGAGGAAATTAAGGAATCAGTGTGATTTGAAATTAAATTCACAAATATGAAAGGAATCCCCTCAATATGGATTTATCCTACTGAGGCCGTTTCATGATTTCAGATCAAGTCTATTTCATTAAAATTAGGGCAATGTATTTAAATAAATTAAATGTGAGAAACGTTTATGTGATTGTAACAAATGAAAATCCCTTACGTGCATGTCTTGTTTTAATATTATGTAATTCGTAAAAGCTAACCACGGTTTTGTATTAACATGTAAACTGTGGTTGGTTGAGAGGATTTTTGAAGAAAAATGTTTGAAGGTAAACCGTGCTAACTCACCATGGTTTACGAAGGAAACAAAATGACCAGAAACCCCTCTAGGCAGCCACGATTTATGAAGGATTTTTTAAACTCATAAAACCTTGTAGGCTGCCACGATTTATGAAGAGAGGAATTCTATATATATATGAGCGAGATTGAAGCTGCTCAAGAGACCATTATCACACAATGGCAAGTGAGGAAGAGAGTTTTCTTGTCTTAGTGCATTGCTCTGGGAAAATTAAAAGAATTAAAAAGTATGGTGTGAAGTTCACTGACAGAGAACCATTGAGTGTATTCATCAGCTCATCAAGCACTTTGTCAGATGTAAAGAACAGCATTGTGCAGAAGCTTGGGGTATTTGGGAGCAAGTGGGTGAAGAAGCTATTCTACAAGATTCCTATCGCAGTTGTCTCGACTAGTGTTAAGTATGATACGTTTGTGCTAGCGGCTGATGAAGATATTAGGGTTCTGTTTCATTGCGTTAGGAGTTTTCCGGAGGTCAGAATACATGAGCTGTATGCGAAGTTGGAGGTTGGTGTTGATAGTTCTGGGGCGTCAGCTCCAGTTCATAGCTCGACTGCCGCAGGCGGTGCGTCTAGTTCGATGCCTGCGGCCGGAGTATCTGTTCCGCAGGTCGCATCCCCTTCCTTCACGGATGATTTAGATCGAACGGAAGCAGTTGGTTCTGTACCGTTGGAGAATCCTGGGGTCTGGCAGCAGGCATTTGAGGTGGATACCAGTGGTGCCTTGATTCATGATGTTCATGGCTTCGGGGAACCTAATCGAGTAGAGAATGCAATGCGGGACGATGACTCTGACCAAGAGCCTGTAAATATCATTAGGGACAGCGATGATGACACAGGTGCCAATCTACATACACAGCACGGGCCTTCAAGTTCTGGCACACAGCAGTACCCTCCACACTTCTTCACTCTCAACTTGGAGGCTCTGGGTCAACAGGCGGACGGAGGTTCTACAATTGGGGGTTCTTCTACAGAATTTCAGATTGGACAATCATTCCAGAATAAAGATAAAGCTGTTCTGAGTGTGAAAGACTATAGCATTTGTTGAGGTGTTGAGTACAGAGTTTTGAAATCGGATCATCTGAAGTATCATGGAAAATGCAAGGAGTTCGGCAAGGACTGTACTTGGTTGATTCGCATATCGCTTCGTGCACGAAAGGGCACTTGGGAGGTTAGGAGGTGCAACGGTCCTCACACTTGCTTGGCCACCTCTATTTCCAGTGATCACCGGCAGCTTGATTACCACGTTATCTGTGCGAGGATTTTTCCGTTGGTTAGGGCGGATGCTGCGGTTACGATAAAGGTCTTGCAACAAGCAACAGAAGCCGATTACGGTTTCAGGCCTAGTTATAGGAAGGTTTGGATGGCAAAATAGAAGGCAATAGCACAAATATATGGAGACTGGAAAGAGTCCTATGCCGAGTTGCCACGTTGGATGCTAGGGGTACAGTCGACCATGGCCGGGACAATCACTGTGTTGAAGACCTCTGGAGAAGAATAAGGCTCCCACACAAACTGTATCGGAGAAGTTAATGTTAGGTAAGACCATAAGATTATACATGAACCAGTACTTGTAAGAGCAATAACTAAAGGACTTACATCGTGCGTACGCAATCTATCCAAAGAAAGGCGTGCAGACACCACTCTTTGATCCACTGCATCATTTTTCGGTAGATATGTAGACCACCTATAATTTTCATTGAAAGCATGACATAACAACCAGGAACACATGAAATTGAATCAGTTATGGACTGAAAATAATAAACCGTACCTGGATGCAAGCGGAAACCCAAACACATCAAAACGACTAGGTCTCAAACTGGAAAACCTCCAAAAAATCCAAGACTGTAGAAGCTGTAGTGGCCCGGCTAAGTTAACGTTTCTGTTTGTTCTATGACAAAGACATCTATACAACCAGGCTAGTGCCGCCGAGCCCCAGTTATATCTACCCAAGTCGTCCAACAATGCCAAATAAGGCAACCAGCGAAGGTGAACCCGGTTTGCGTTCTTGTCCGCAAACAGCTGAGATGACAATAACATCAGAATATAGGCACGCGCGTATATACGCACGGTCTCTTCACCCGCGTCTGCTGGGAGAACCCAGAACCTCTCATGGAACCATGTTTAGCACACCGTCATCTGCTTGACTTTATTCTGCGGTGGTAACTCGCCAAACAACTCCGAAACCACACACACGCCAGTCTTCCGTTCTCCATCAGATTCTCAAAGTCAGTCAGGCAGCCACTAACGGCCTCCCCATCGATGGGCAAACCCAGCTAATATGCCACATTTTGCAAAGTGATGGTACACTCACCTAACGGCATGTGAAAGGTGTGGGTCTCAGGACGCCACCTCTCAACGAATGCGCTAACTAGAGGCTCATCAACCCAGAACTACTGACTGTTCAGCCGAGCCAAGTGATACAAGCCAGCGGTCTCCAGATACGGTATGATCCAGTCGTGTAAAGGCATATTTTGTTGTCTCCGGACACCGCTAATAACCCTAGTAGGCTGCAAAATGTGGATAAGAAAATCCTCAACCGACAACCAATACTAATAACAGTAAATATAATTTCAAAACAGTATTATACACCCACATTGGTTTTCTATTTTTTCTAATAAAAGTGATAAAAATAAATAACCAATAACAATAATAATAACATCTACAACAATAGTTACTAAGAAGGATAATACTAAAATTAATATGAATAATAATAACAATAATACTAATAATAACAATAATAACAACACTAAGAGGAATAATAATTCTAACAACTACAATAATAACAATACTAACAACTCGCAATAATAATAACAGTAAAATTAATAATAGTAATAACAATAATCATAATAATAATAATAATAACATTAATAATATTAATAATAATAACAATAATAATAATACTAACCACTAACAGCAAAAACAATAAAAATAATAACAATAACACTAATAATAATCACAATAATAATAATAATAACTAACCTCTTGGTCGATGTATCCAGCCACATGCGCAACGCCATTTAATCGGTACATGCGAGCTTCGTCATCCATGACTCCCCCACTCAAAACTCTCAAACTCTCCCCAGATTTTCTCTCAACAACAAGCTTCCAAATTTTTTGCTTTGCCACAAATGATCCGTAAAGACCTAACGCGGTTCATGTATTTATATACTTCACACATAAACCGTAGTAACCAACCAGATTTTATGCTCATGCTTCTTTTTTCATAAATCGTAGCTGCCTAAGACGGTTTCTTACACATTGTTTCTTTTATAAACCGTGGCTGCCTAGAGGAGTTTCTGGTCATTTTGTTTCCTTCGTAAACTGTAATGAGCTACCACGATTTACATGTTAATATAAAATCGTGGTTAGCTCCCACGAATTACATAATGTTAAAACAAGACATACACAAAAGAAATTTCCATTTATTGCAATCACATAAACGTTTTTCACATTTAATTTATTTAAGTACATTGCCCTTAAAATTATTATCACAAGTCTTTATCAATCTCCTTGCTTAAATCACTTTTTTTCTTTTATGTTACATTACTTTATCCCAAAAAAAAAAAAAAAAAAAAAAAACTCTAATTTTATGCATTTTCAAAGCAGGATCACCTTTTAAGTGGGTCCAATTTGGATCACCTTTAAATGAGACAAATTACATAACAATCATAAATAAATCAATTCAACATAATCTTATACCATTTAACATAATCCACTTTATCCACTAAAATTTATAATATTAATATTTATTATAAAAAATAACATAATTTGAAATAGAGACTTAGAATGTGCAATTTATGATAAAAATAGAAGATGATGGTGAGATTTGTGTCACTATTTGAGAAAACTGGAAGAGAGATTAAAGGTAAGAAAGTAGGGTTCTAAATTTTAACAAAAAAAATTCATACACATATATTAAATTAAGAATATTTAGTTATCATATACTTCGTAGGAATTTTGTGGG
The DNA here is from genome assembly GCF_003086295.3 of Arachis hypogaea. Classification (NCBI taxonomy): domain Eukaryota; kingdom Viridiplantae; phylum Streptophyta; class Magnoliopsida; order Fabales; family Fabaceae; genus Arachis; species Arachis hypogaea. The sequence continues at coordinate 131,574,536 of NC_092052.1, read as the reverse complement.
TCTACATGTGCAGACAGATTTAGAGGAAGGTGAATCGTAGTTTCGATCCCCTAAAATTTTAAGAAATTACATTTATATATGAAATTTGTATTTAAAAAAATAAAAATTATTGTGTAATTTAGTAATTTTATATGTATTATTTTTTATTATGTAATAAATTTATGTTTCTATTATTTAGTTTGCTAATATTTTTTACTTAACCAATTTAATATCATATCTTTAAGTCTTTTTACTTTTTAAATTAGTTTTTATATAATTATTTCTATATCTATTTTTTTAAAAATTATTTATTTTTTAATATTAATATATTTAACATTTATATTATTATATAAATATCAATAATGACTTATGTAGTTATATTTTAATAATTATATTGTGTACTTTAAATATTCTTGTCATATAAAAAAAATTCATTTTTTTCTAAATTTACGTTATTAACAGAAAAATTTTATAAAAATATTTTATAAGGATACTGTATCTTTTACATAATTAATAATTTATAATTTGTTTATAAGTTTTTTAAAATTTAAAAAAAATAATTTTAATTAATAAGATATGTGATAATTTTTTACTAAACATACTATAAATTATTGATATTTTATAATTTCATTATATACTATTAATATTGTTATGTTTCTTTCATATACTATCATACTAAAAAAATAAAATTATAAAAAAGAATTTATAATTTTTTTAATATATGATAAACCTTTTAAAAAACTAATTCAATAACCATATGTTATGGTTAAATTATTTTTATAAAATAAAAAATATAATAAAATTAATAATTAAAAAGTTCATCTAAAATTCGATTCTTTGGTATTTAAATTTTTAGATCCGTCCCTATCTATATGGGATGGATACATATGCCTCTTCCACATCCTCATTTATACGTGGAGGCGGATTTTCATTCCCATATAGATTCACATGTCTCTATTTAGCTCTTTTGCAAATATTTATTTCAATTATTTTTTTTTGTCATTCCTAACTCTACCCAATTTGATCATTCAATTGGGTTAGGGTCACCCAACTTATCCCGGTTGAGAGAGCAAGTGAGTAAATAACAGTTAAGTTTATGTTTGCCAGTTTTTTTCATGTCAATGATAATGCCGAAGGAGTGAATAATGCTCCGCTCATTTGTCCTAGAGATTAGGTGACAAATATGGATTATTTGATGAAGTTATATGGAATGCTTGAGTATGTAATGCTGTCTTTTGTTTTATTTTAATTTGCTTTTGTTTTAATTCCTATTGGTGTAGGTTGTGATGCCAAACTTTCTCTCACCTTTTGGATGGTGGTTGAGTTTTTGTCATAAACTATTTAAAAAAAAGTTTATGGATAGTATTACTACATTCTCAAAAATTAGTATTTTTAGGTAACGTTTGTTTCGAGATACTAAGACAGAGATTGAGAAACTGAGACTCAGTATCATGTTTATTGGTTTAGATACTGGTACTAAAATTTTTGTCTCTATCCCTAAAATTTCAGTATTTCAGTACCTCCAAAAAGTAAAGACACAGGAGACTAAAATTTTTAAAGATGGAGACTAAAACTTTAATAACATTTTATACCTAAAACATCCTCATTTTAATTAGTTAATTCTAATTTTATCCTTTGTACAAATTAAATTAGAGTTTTATTCTTGTTTCAATTTCTGTCTCTCACTTTGCACCAAACAGAATACTGGAATTAATTTCAATCTCCATCTCTTAGTCTCTGTCTCTCAATCTCAGTCTTTCTGTCTCTGTCTCTCCACCAAACACTACTAATGTTGTCTTTCTATTAATATTGTAAAGTGTGATCTGGTAACATATTTTTTAAGTGGAACTAAAAGAATATATAAAAAAATATTGTATGATAGAATCTTACATTTGATAATATCACTTGAGAAAAAGAATTAAATGAATTAATTCCCCTAAATCCTCATTCTATTCCATACTTCTTCATACTCACTACCTAACAACAGCAATTTGTCCCCTCCCCCAAAAATCTCATAATCTTCCTTAGTTCATCGACAATTCCTTCCACCTAACCTTTATAGTGGCCACTTTTTATTGGTGACAAATATTGTTCAATCTTCAAGCCTTCAACCTCGAGTTATCTTCTTGCAGCTTTATTGAAACTTTTTTGCTGCCTAACCTTTCTCTACCGTTACTATTTATCTCCTTCTCTTCATTATTGTTGCTGCCAAGATAGAACATAGAAGCTGCAACCACGGTCACTTCGCTCACTCACCCTTTGTTTTCACTACAAGAGAATTGTTGGATATTGCCGGATTTATCAAAAAAATTCGCTACTATAAACTTCGTCAGTAACTGTTTACTGGCAAATTTTTTCGTCCGTCGCTAATGACCGACGGATTTAACGGTGGATATAAACTTTTAATTGGTAAAATTTTAGAGCTTGTTACCGTCGGATTTTTGCTTAGATAAATCCGACAGTAATATATTATTTATTTTTAATAATTAAATTGATTGTTATTGACGGAATTACTGATGGTAAATCCGAAGTAAACTTAAACTTTAATTTTTTTTTAAAAATTTATTTAAAAATTAAATATATAATTTTAAATATTTAAATTTAATAATTTCCGAGCTAACAAAATTCAAAGTTTTATATTTTTTTAATAATAATTTGTCTATAATTTTTAGTTAAAAATTTACAAACAAATTCAAATATCATCAAAATGCAAGTAAAAAAGTAACAGAAACTCACTTAAGCATGAACAAATAAGAGCAAATCTTTTGACATTTCATTTTCAGCCTCAAGCTCCTCTACTAAGGATACCGCTCTTTTCTAATTCTTATTCCTCAAAAGATCCTTTATTTGTTCTCCAGAACATAATTTCTGGTAGCATACTGTCTAGTAATATAATTTAAGAAACTAATTAGGACAAAAAATCTTTAATGAGCTATGACAATGAGAGAGTACATGGGTGACTGTTCCTTGCATTTTGAAAATCAATCCAAATTAATATTATAGACATAGATCAAGATAATGAACTAAGACTAAAGTAAAATAAACCATAAGAGACATACTTAGTTCAGTAATAAAACTTAATCAGATGCAATATAATGCTTATGATATCAAATTTAATCGCGTAAACTAGAAGTGAATTTAGATACAATCTTTGATATAGTCATTCAACTGAATATCTTTATTTATATTATCCATCCTATACCTAGGTTAAATAAAACTCAGAATCAAGCAAAGGTTGATTGGTTTCAGATTAAAATTTAATTGAATACCATATTATCCAAACTTAGGCACAACTTTATTCCATAGTAATACATGACTAGCAAAATACAAATTTTACAAATGCTTTATAGATAGTGATGATAATTATTTCTACCACTTGGTGAAAGCTATCATATTCTATACAATGTAAACTACATACATGAGATTAACAACAGTCATCTTACATGGAGTAAGATCTTTCAAATGAAAAAATCATTCACACTTAAGATAGCAAGTAGAATATTAAGTAAGCAGTAAGTATTGTAGCAAAAAGATCACTTTTGCCAAATACATACACAAGAAGTAACAGATAAGTGGAGTAATAATCCATTGAAGATTGCTAAAAATAGATTTTGATCGTTTATTATATAACCCTAAATTTATAGTAGCTCTAATGCTAAATTATTTTATTCATCATTATATTTTTCAAATCAAAACAACAAATTTAGAAGCTACCCATTTTGAGTATTTGACTTTTCTACAATAACTTGGATTAAGGTATGTGCATTTTTAGTCTTTAGTTACTTTTTTTTTCCAAGCATGATATTTCAAAAAGTAAATTTCTCAAACATTTTAGATCATTTTTATGAAATAGTCACAAAGTCACACCTCTACAAATAATTTAATTATCTGCATCTTTAAACAAAAGGCCTATCTTAATTTTATCATCCATCCATAAATTCAGAATTATAATAAAATCTAAAGAAATCAAGCAATTAATTAACATGATAAAACAGGGGCAAAAAAGTGTAGGGTTTGAATTTAACAAATGCTAACAATGTCGAGAAAATAGAAGAAGGAAGTGAAGAAGAGATACCTGGATAAAGGAGGAAGGCTAGCATCACAGCTGTCCAAAGCAAGTGGCAACGGCGGTGAACAACGGAGGCAGCAACTCACAGGGGAGAAACAAGCTCCTCCATGACAAAAAAAGCTCCAAGTAGACGCTTCTCGATGGCGATAATGGCTGGAGTCGTGAGAAACGTAAATTCTGGGTAATTAATAAATAGTTAATCAATAAATTAATTATTATTTAAAAAATTAAAAAATTAAATTGTATAGTTTAATGAAGTACAAATAATTAAAAATGAATTTTGACACTAATTTTAAAGATTTTGAAAAAAAAAAACAGGCCAACGAGCCAAATTGATTGGATCGAACCTGTCTTGGGCCCAAGGCCCATATATAAAACACTAACACACATCCTTTCCTCCTCAGAGAAATGAAATCACGTTGAAGAAAGGGGTAAAGGAATGAACCCTAAGTTCCAAATTCACTTCAACTTTTAAATTCTTCTAACTTTCAATCCGAAACTTCAATTGACAAGTTGTCAGCGGCCACGCGTTCATCTCAAAATTCTCTACAAAGCCCACTAACCAATTTGGTAAGAAATTTGCATTTATTTCTCAGTTCTTCCTCTCCTAAATTTCGTGGATTTTGAGTTTAAGTATTGAGAAATTGAATGATTTTATGGTTTAGGTGAACTTTAGCAGCGGATAATTACTGGGTTTTGTCTATTTGATCCGTGGGTAAGGTAAGAAAACTTTTGAACCCTTGTGAATTATTGAATTAGTGAACCCTATGATGATTATAGTGATATTGTGTGAATTAGATTGTGTTCTTATTGATTTATAGTTCAATTGGGTGGTTTGGAATGAAATCCAGGTGATTAAGCTTGAGGAATTGGCGTTTGGAAGCTTGGAGCTTGTAACATGAGAGATTTTTTAGGTGTTCCGAGTTTAGGGAGGAGTCAGTCAAGGTATAGTTTTGGTTTTTGGTAGTTAATATTTAATGTCACGTGAAAACTTAGGCTAGAAGGCCTTAAGATAGAAATGAACTGAATGAATTATTGATGGATTGTGTATATGATATGTGAAGTGAGATTCAATTTCGTAAACGGTTTTGCTATTGGAGTTGGTTGGTTTTTGGAAAAGATTTAATATTGGAATTGGTTTGATTTTGAAATAATTTGATGCTAGGAATTATTTGAATGACTGAGAGGTGTTTGGTTTGGTGGTTGGGACCCTTGAGGGGTGGCAAAGTCCAAATTTTAGAAGAGATGCTGCCGAAATTTTTATGAAAATATGAGGCTTCATTTGAAGTGGTTATTTAGAACGATTTAGATTTTTAAGGATTTTATAATTTGATTTTGAGTTATTAAGAAAATGATTACATTTTGAATTTGCTTTATTTAGAAAAGAATGAATTGTGTTTTGGGTATGAATTGTTGATGAACGAAATGGGAGGTGTGATAATAAGGAATGAAGGATGATGAGAATTGAATTTTATGTCTAATTGTTGAATGAATTATAATGATAATGAGATATGTGTGACCGGGTAAGATGTGGTGGCATTATCCACTCGCTCCGGGTCAATGAAGAAGTTGTATGAGATATGATTGAGGATGATGTTGCCTATGAGGAAGAGGAAGGTTGAGGACTGAGTTTGATTATGAATTTGAATGAATATGAATAAATTGTAATGATAATGAGAATGAATTTCTGAATGTGACTCCGGGTAAGATGGAGTGATGTTATTCATTTGCTACAGGTAAGAGTCAATAAGTCGGGTAAGATGCAATGGTGTTATCCACTGGCTCCGGATTAGAGTTCTAAGCTTTGGGTAAGATGCAAGGGTTGAGTTTTGTCACCGCTTACTTCGAGTTGAGAACTGTAACACCACCTCGGTAAGAGGCAGGGTGGAGTTGTCCTTGCTGTGGGTACGCGGGTAAGATTCAAGAGTTGCAGCATTGTCCTACTTGCTCCGTGTTTGGTGTTCTGTGCAGAGTTAGTTACCGGACATGTCGGGTTTGGCTTTATAACCGACAGATGAGACTTATCAGTCATAGTGCAGGCATACATCATATGCATATGTGTGTTTTGGTTGATTGTGCATTAATTGGGCTTGCCTATGTGATTATTATGCTTACCTGCTATATTTGCTACCTGCTGTATCTATATTCTACTTGTATTTACTTTGTTTGTATTGCTTGTCTGTGCACCAAAGTTTTGGAGGAATGGAAAAAAATGAAAAGTGAAGGATTAGATCACAATTAGATTGGAGGAGACAGAGAGTGAATTGTAGGGTTAGAGTATAATGCGACAGAAAGTAAACTGTAGAATTAGAGTTAGATTGAGACTTGGATACCTTAAAGAGTTTTACCAAATTTATGGTTTAATTTATTCCTTTAAGTTTATATCTGAGTGTCGGAGCTCTAGGAATGTCTCTGGCTTTTCTGGGACCTTATATATTATCTTGCGGACACCTTTACCATACTGAGAACTCCCGGTTCTCATTCCATACATATATTGTTGTTTTCGGATGCAGGACGCGAGGCACCTCACTGAGCATTCTGGAGACTCTTGGAAGCGAAGAACTATCTTGGGACTTGGTGTTTGTATTTGGTTTATGTTTATATATGTGTATATATTCTCCATCTTGTATATATTATGTTTTGTCCCTCTTAGAAGTTGACTTGGAGAAACAGGATTTATATTTATTTGTTGGTTTATTTTTGGGGTTGTATATATATATTCTAGCCGACCTTTGCTTCGCAGGTCAAGTATAGATCTTGATTATATAACTATCATTTGGAACTCTACTTTTGTATATCTGTCTTTTAGTTTTCTGTATAACCTTTCTATCTTTCCATTTTTCGTGAGCGTTGTACCTTCGATTTTGTTTTCGCCGTACACCTTTTCTTTCAAAGCTCCTAGATATATTATATCCTTGTATATATATATATATATATATATATATATATATACTTTTAGAGGTTGTAGCACCTCGCCCCCTCTATTTTACATCCTAGGTGTAAAGCTCTGTGTGGTAGGGTGTTACAGGAAGCGGTCGACAACGGTGAAACAACAGCGAATAGTGGGGATGAAGGGCTGACGGCGAGAGAGAAAGAAAAAGAGGAGAGAAGTAAGGTTAATGATGTTGCAGAAATGGAAGGGAATGGTTCATAATTTGAATTTATGGTCAATTTTATCTGCTAATTTATCGTCGAAAAATTACGCTGGTAACACACAATCTGTAACCAAAATGGTACGTTTCATTTAATTACCTTACCGTCAGATTTAGGGAGAGAAATCTGATGGTAATGATCATGGAAATTTTTATTTTTTTCTCTCCAATTATTACCGGCAAATTTACTGTCGGAAAACCAAATCTGACGATAACTTTTTTACTCGACAAATTTATTGCAAAATTCACCGGTAAACCTGCCGCTAACCTCCAATACTAATTCCGACAGTAAATTCAACAGTATTTAACATTTTTCTTAGAGTGTTTCCTCTACCACCAATCTACTCTTGCTGTTGGTGCCACTAACTCATCATTTACTAATCTCTTCTTTCTTCATTCTTTGTCGCTGCTAGATTCTCTCCATCACTATTTAGCAAAAATATACTCTATTCTCCTCTCTTTTCTGCTCACTATTTGATATCTTCTACCCATTTGCTCCCATTATTATCATTGCTTTGTTTGCTATCGTTGATGTGCTCTCACATATACAATGTTTAGATTTGGTATAGACCTAGTTTAAGTATAATCCAAAAGTATTGAAGTTTTATGAGATAAAAGTCTAAAAAATTAGTCTAATCAAAATATTAGGTTAGATTTCATTCAAAACAGAACTTGATTCATGAATATTTTTACTAACAAAAAAATTTAAGGAGCCAACTACGATATAAGCCAATTCAAACTAATTTCTTTTTATTTCTGATTTTGAAATTCTAAAAATTAAGTTAGTGCGGAGTTATTTTTTGTAACAAATCTATTTTTCAACTACTTGGCTCTACTTAACTACACTTTTAGTTGATTCCTTAGTGGAACCGTTTACTGATAGTTATTTTTATTTAAGTGTATATATATATATATATATATATATATATATATATATATATATATATATATATACAAAAATATTATTAGTATACTAAAATCAGTCACCAATGTATGTGTCTATATAGATCCTATTCATGGATTAACGTCATGGATTAACGAAAATGTGCGACTCATTCACATCCAGATCATGAATGTTTGGAATCCATATTATGCAAGGAGACATTGCTTTTGCTAATTCGAATTGAAGGAAGAAAATCTGCATAAAAAACATTTAGATTGGATGCTAATAAATAAAGAAATATTAAATCATTCCATACCGAATGAAGATTTTATTTTCTTTCTTTACCCCACAAAGATATTGAATATAATGAATTTTTTTTTTGCCATTGAGATTTTGAAAATGAACATTGAAATATCCTTCAAAAACAAGTAAATAGATGTGAAACATATAAAATGCGGTTAATCCAGCTGTAAAATAAGCATATATATATAGATAGAGTAAAATCATTAATGAAACACGGTAAATATATGTTTCTGTAATGTACAAAGATCCTAAACGGTAAACCTGTTTGGACAAAACAAAATTAGCCCACTTGATCCAAAAAAGACTCATCTTCAAGCATCAATGTCACCTTATTCTAACTAATTTGGATTCTGTTCTTACAAAGGATACTCTTCCAAGCTATAGCTCAGACGTGCACTTCCTCTGCGAATATCCGCGGGCTTGGGAAGTTATTCTCGGAACTGAGATGCTTAGCATGGAACCTGCAAAAGAGACTCCGACGCTCAAGTCAGTGATTTTTCTTAAGAGAGAGTAAATTAAGATGAGAACATTAAATTAGTGCCAGGATCTATATTTTCTCAACGCTTATGGAGTGGTATCTCTCTGTGTTTTCTGACCCTGAAGAGGGTTAGATGTTGCGTTTATATAGTCAAAAGGGTCTTGGCCTCTGGCCGTTATGCTGAGCTGGTAGCCAGATTTTTAGGGGAGCTCTGATGTAGCTTATTGAGGCGAGAATCTCGGTTGTTAATGATATCCCAAAGAATCTTTTGGTGTTAGGTAGTGCTCGGTCAATGCTACTGAAGCCGAAGTTGTTGATATGGATCACAGCCCCCAAGCTTGGCCTATAAAAAACAGGTTGAGCTTTTATATTCTCGGCTTCAGGAGTTCTTTGTTTGTGAGGATTGTACCGTAGGAGCCCCCAAGGTCAACGTGTTTTTTTTTTTTGGGCTTTAGTTTCTGGGCTTTCTATTGTGGGTTCGGGATAGGGGTCGTGGGGTAGAAAGTGTCTAGGGAGTTGCATTTGGCTTTTCAACTGCTTGTGGGTGTAGTAAAACGTTTTGTCTTCTGAAAGTTGTACTTGTACCAAGGGAAAGACCATGAGTAAGAAAGGTTAGTGAACTTTTTGTCTTGTACTTTTCCTTGCTAGTTTTTGTTTCTGTAATGGGGAGAAAGGAACATATCGTGGTTGATGAAGGGGATGTGTATAGTTGGGTTGTTGGTGACGTGAGGGGTTGCGTCTCTATTTTTAGTAGTGCGGAGTTGGTGAAACAGTTGAACGAAGCTAGGTGGGTGAGAAATGCTGATGAGTTAGAAGTTAGGTTTTTACCTTGTGATGATAACAACAGGGTTTGCGAAAGAAGGTCTGATTGGAGTTATTTTTATATATATACTTGCATGTTGACCGAACTTGGTATGAGGTTCTCTTTTACTGATTTTGAATGTGGAGTGTTGGCCCAACTGAATTGTGCTCCGATGCAGTTATATCCGAATTCATGGGCGTTCGTACAAGCTTTTGAGTGCTTGATGGAACACTTTGAATGTTATCCTTCTCTTAGTTTATTTTTTTCACTGTTTCAAGCTAAGGGTTTCTGGAAGGGTGGGTGGGTTAACTTGAGTAGTCATTCAGGTAGTAGTATCTTCAGCTTATATAAACAATCCTTCAAAGATTTCAAAGAGATTTTTGTCAAGGTTCAAATTGTCGGGGATTTTTATCTGTTCTTTTTAGATTCATTGCTTGAGGAAAGGTTTCCTGTCTTCTGGTCTCCAGAACCTAAACTGATTTTAGATTGTGAGAATAGAGTAGCAACTGAGGAATATGTACTAAATTTTTTAATGAGCGTGATGTCCTCGTCTGAGTTGCTATCCATATCTAATTTACTGGAGCTTGAAGGGGATAGGGAGGCTGTGTAGGAATACTTAGGTAATATAGGTGCTGTATGTTGTATTTTGTGTGTTTTTGGTGATCTTGTTTTGGTCTAATGTGGTTTTGTGGTATGTTGTAGGTGAAAAAGCTCCTACCCTTACAACCGCCAATTTGAAGGCTTTTGTGGCTAAGGCTAAGAAGAAAGAAAGAGAGGGGTCGTCAACGAATATTGTTAAGGTTGGTGAAGGAGGTGGGGTGAAACAAGAAATTAGCTTTAAAAGGAAAAGGGGAGATGGTTTGTCAAGGGTGGTTGATCTTACTGGTGTGAGGGAAACCTCTGCGATTTTCACTGCCGAGGAAATTAGTGCGGCGTATGAGAGCCAGATGGTGCTTCATGGTTACAAAGAAGGTCCTCGAAACTCCCTTTGGTCCTCTGATTACCCATTCATGGCTGTTGCTGATGAAGTTGCCCAAGTGAATTCGGATGTAAAGATTATTCTTGACGCTGGGAAAGTGTTGTTGCCCGTTACCTGCAGGTAGATCTGTTTTGTTGCTTTGCCTTGGATTGTTTGGTTTTGATAACTTGTATCGCTCATTTTTATTTTAGGTTATTGGGGGGAGGCTGTCTGTTGGTTGGACGTCCGAGCTGGACGCTATTCTGGAGGGTGACAATATTGCTGCTATCAAAAAGCTAAAGGAGTCATTGGAGGAGAAAAACTTGAGAATAGAAAAACTTAAAGGTGAAGTTAAGAGCTTGAAGGAAAAGCTGAAGAATTCGGAGGCTGAATTGCAAAAGGTCAGGGTTGACCTTGAGTCTAAGGTTGAGGAGGCTGAGAAAACTGGAGCTCGGATTTCAGAATTGGAAGAGAAGGTCCTTTCTGCCTTCACTCTTGGATTTGACCGTGCTGTTGCGCAGATATACGTTGTTGCTCTGGAAGTTGATGCCAGTAAGTTAGACGTGACGAAGATCGTCAGCAATGGCCAGTTGATTGAAGATGAGACTCCGCCCGAGAAGGAGGACGAGAGTGCTTCTGTTGAGAAGGCGGATTGACATATCCGTTAGTTTTCACTTTTGTTTTATATTTGTAATTGGATTTTTTAAGGTCGGGTATGACCGAATTGTTTCGCAAAACTATTTGATAGACTTTTGATTGTTTATAAGTTATCCCTCATAGGGTTTGTTTCGGTCTGACTTGAATGGTAAATCAAATTATATGAATTTGGAATTTGCATTTTGTTAACCAACAGTGTTTGTACATGTAGATGATATGGGGGTAGGAGACCTCATTAAAATCTCTCCAAGAAAAACTCAGTGTGGGATAAAAGCTTGTGAGTAGGAAAAAGAGTGTCTCCCCTTGTCCACATCATTTTTATGTAAAGTAAGCTCTTAAAGATGAGACATTCCAAATACCAGGGACATCTCCGCCCTAGAGTGTTTGAAGTTTGTACGCTCCTTTTCCGAAGACTTTTATAACTCGGTAAGGCCCTTCCGATATTGCTGCTAGTTTGCCATGAGCATGAGGCTTTCTTGCTTCTTCCGTTCGTCTGAGGACGAGGTCTTGTTTGGAAAAAGACTTTGGTTGTACCTTCTTGTTGTACTTCTTCTTTATTATTGCTTGCATTGCTTTTTGTCTTATTTCAGCTTTTTTCCTATCTTCATCTACTATATCGAGCTCGATTCTTTTGATGTTGTCGTTTTCGTCTGTTGATGTGTGTTCGATTCGTGGTGATGATATTGAAATCTCCACTGGAATCATTGCATCTGCTCCATAGACCAATTTGAATGGTGTTTATTATGTTATTGTTTGTTTTGTGGTGTTGTAGCTCCACAAAATTTCAGGGATTAGCTCGGCCCATTCGCTATTTGCATCTCCGAGCTTTTTCTTTAGTGCATTGAGAATGACTTTATTAGTTTCCTCAGCGAGTCCATTGGTTTGTGGGTGCTCTACTGAAGAAAAGTGGTGTTTAACCTGAAAACCACTCAAAAATGTTGCTAAACTTTGGTCGGTGAATTGTCGACCATTGTCAATAACAATAGCACGAGGTAATCCAAAACGGCAAATAATGTTTTTCCAAATGAAAGTTTTGACCTTGTCAGCTCCTATTTTTGCTCATGGAGTGGCTTCTATCCATTTTGAAAAATAATCAATTGCTACGAGTAAGTATTTTACCTGGCCAAGGGCTTTTGGGAAAGGTCCGAGGATGTCTAGCCCCCACTTCTGAAATGGCCAACTTACTTCCGAGGTATGTAATGGCTCGGTAGGATTGTGTATTGTCGAGGAATCTTTTGGCAGCTATCGCATTTTCTAACTTTGTTAATGCAGTCTTGTTTCATTGACGGCTAGTGATATCCAGCTCGAGCTATTTTTGATGCTAGACTCGTCCCTCCTATATGGTTGCCACATACTCCTTTGTGGACTTCGTTCATAACGAATTTACTTTCTACGGTGCTCAAACATCGTAAGAGGGGTTGAGAGAAACCTCTTTTGTATAGGTCTTCTCTGATTAGTGTGAAGGATGATGTGCGTCTTGTGAATGTTTTAACGTTGGCTACTTCATGTGGCACATTCCCAGTTTGTACGTATTATTTGTATGGCGTCCTCCAATCATATTCCTGTGATATTGAAAAAATAGCTTTGCTGTTAAAACTTGGTTCAGCAAGGGTTAATTGAGATATAACAGAGTCATTCATGATTTTTCTAGTTGTTGCTAATTTTGAAAGTGCGTCTGCTCGGGTATTTTGCTTTCGAGCTATGTGTGTGATTTGTAGTGAATGAAAATGAGAGATAAGTTCTTTTACCGTTGCATGGTACTTTTCTAATAATTGATCTTTTACCTGGAAGTGTCGTGTTACCTGTTGTACGACTAGCTGTGAATCACAGTAGACCTGGAGATGGGTGACATTGAGAGATTGTGCTAGTCTTAGACCTGCAAGTTATGCTTCATATTCAGCCTGATTATTGCTTGTTTGAAACATGAACCGAATGGATTATTCGGTTTGCAGGTTGTGTTTGTTGGTCAGTAAGACTCCTGCTCCGGAGCCTTCGGTGTTGGAGGCTCCATCCACATATAGCTCCCAAGTGCAATGCTGCTCTGGGTGTTCTGCCAATTCAGCTATGAAGTCGGCCAGGAATTGTGCTTTTATTGCTGTCCTGGGCTCATAGGTAATATCGAACTCTGAGAGCTCGACCGACCATTTTATCAATCTTCCTGAGACTTCGGGTCTTGTCAGAATTTGCCGTAGAGGTTGGCTTGTTTTTACTACAATTTTGTTGCTTTGGAAGTAGTGCCTTAACCTCCTAGATGTGACCACCAATGCATAAGCTAATTTTTCCATTGGTAAGTATATTAGCTTTGTGTTTTGCAACGTCTTGCTGACGAAGTACCCCGGATCTTCTCTTCCACCTGTTTCTATAACCAATGCCGAGCTTATAGTGTTAGAGGTAACGGATAAATATATTAATAAAGGCTTACCTAGGCTTGGTTTCTGTAATACTGGTGGGCAGGACAATATTGTTTTGAGTTTTTGAACAGTTGTCTCGCATTCAGTGTTCCAATTGAACTTATGTTGTTTCTTGAGTATGCTGAAAAAATGTTGTGAGTGTGTTGAAATTGATGGGAGGAAACGAGATAGGGCGGCTAGTCTGCCGTTTAATTGTTGCACCTCTTTCATCGTGTGAGTGCTTCGCATCTTTATTACCGCGTCACACTTCTCTGGATTTGCTTCTATACCTCTAGACGTCAGCATAAAGCCCAGGAATTTGCCGCCTTTTACCTCGAATGCACACTTCTCGGGATTGAGTCGCATGTTATGTTTCCTTACTTGCTCGAAGATCTCTTCTAGGTCGGCTCTGTGGTCTTGATATTGCTTTGTTTTTACTACCATATCGTCGACGTATACCTCCAAGTTCTTTCCGATTTGTCTTCCAAAGACTTTATCTATTAATCGCTGGTAAGTGGCACCTGCATTCTTAAGTCTAAAAGGCATAACCTTATAACAATAATTCTCTAATTCAGTAATGAATGTTATTTTGTAATGGTCTTTAGAGTGCATTAGAATTTGATTATACCCTGAGTATGCATCTAAAAAGCTTAAAACATTGTATCCGGATGCATTATCTACTAATTTGTCAATGCAGGGGAAGGGGTATGCATCTTTGGGACATGCTTTATTTAAATTGGTAAAGTCTACACACATTCGCCATTTACCTGAGGCTTTCCTTACCATAACTACTTTGGAGAGCCAGGTTGTGAAACATAGCTCTTTTATGAATCCAGCCTTTAGGAGTTTCTATGTTTTTTCTAGGCATGTCGACCTCTTTTCATTGCCCAGGTTTCTTTTCTATTGTGCTATAGGTTGGATCTTTGGATCGATTTGTAGCCTGTGGCATATGAAGTTTGGATCAATGCCTGGCACGTCTGCCGGGGTCCATGCAAAGAGGTCAGCATTTCTTCGAAGTATGTTGATAATGTGTTGTTTGATTCCTGCGGGGAGTGAACAACTTATGTAAGTAACATGACTATCATTGGTGTCCAAAATTACCTTCTCGAGATCATCTGTTGGTGATGGCCTGTTCTGTGGGTCGTCTCGGGGATCCAGGTCGGCTGTTCCTGAGATGTTTGATACGCGGGAAGTCTCTTTTTGGTGCTCGATTCTTGAGTTGTTTTCTGATTTGATTTTAAGCTCTCGTTATAGCATCGCCTAGCTTCTATTTGGTTGGAGTACACGGTCGCTGTTCTATCGTTATTTGCTTGAAATTTGACACACAAGTGAACAGTGGATACGATAGCATAAAAGGAATTTAAAGACGGTCTACCCAGGATTATGTTGTATGGGCTGGGGCAGTCAACCACTAGGAACTGCACATATTTTGTTTTGCATAGGGGATGCTCTCCTATTGTTATTTTTAACCATATGCTTCCCAGGATAGAAACTCGTTCCCCTGAGAAGCCAACCAACTCTTCTGAGGAGGGTTGCATCACATTTGTGCTGAGTTTCATTTTCTGGAAGGTGAAGTAAAAGAAGACATTCGCGCTGCTACCAGGATCAAGTAACACTTTCCTAACGAGAAGATCTCCTGCTTGGATTGCATCACCACTGGATCGTCAAGGTTGGTAGTTGACGCTTGGTAATCAGTTTGTTCGAATGTTATGGTAGGTAAAGCTAGTGGATGCGTGGTTGTTTCCTCCGTCCTCTGGACCGCTAACATGGTTCTATAACTTCGTTTTCTTGCCGAGTTTGTATGTCCACCTCTTGCAAATCCTCCCGAAATGCAGTTTATAACTCCCATTATTGGTGGTGGCTGAGACTTGGTATTTTCTGTAGTATTCGGATTTTGTTCTGGTTAGAGGTCAGTAATGTTCCGTCGAGTGTGTTGTCTTCGGCTGCCTATATACTTGTCCAGGTGGCCTTGTTTGGCCAACCTTACTAGAAGGTCTTTGGCGATCACGCACTCGTCGGTTGTGTGGCGAACTTTTGATATAAGGTGCAGTGTTTCGATTTGTCGACGTATCTCTGGTCTTGATACAAGCCTGCTCTGCTAGGTGGCTTGGTGATTTTCGCATTTAATATCTCCTTGATGATGTGTTCTCTCCTTGTATTGAACTGGGTATAGGCATCATATTTCGGTGTCAACTTGAAGAACTTCTTATTGTCCTTGTGACTCAATGTCTTGGGGTGTTTTTCCTCTTCTTGCCGAGGTTGTGGTTTGTCAGTTCGCCGAGCTTCTCTAAGCTCTTTGATTTCCATCTGTCTAGTTGCCCTTTCACGAAATTCTTCTAACGTTCTGAGTTTGGTTATGGCTATTGTCTCCTGGAATTTTCCTGGTCTAAGGCCGCTCTTCAGTGCGTGGAGATACACCTTGGAGTCGAGATCTGGGATCTCCATGGTCGCCTTGGCGAACCTTGTCATGTAGTCCTTCAGACTTTCATGTTGACCCTGTTTAATGGTGCTGAGGTAATCCGACCCGTGCACATATATTCTTGAAGCTGCGAAATAGTCAATAAAGGATCTTGCCAAATCTTCAAAGCAAGAGATGGAACCTACAGGAATCTTAGAAAACCAAAGTAAAGCGGCACCATCTAAATAAGTTGGAAAAGATCTACAGAGTACAGGGTCAGATGCACCGTTAAAGAACATCATAGATTGAATCTTTATGATGTGTACGCGTGGGTCGCCGAATCCTTCGTATGGTTTGAGCCCGGTGGGGAGCACGAAATTCTTTGGCATCTGAACACTCATGACACTTTCCGAGAAGGAGTTATCGAGTGTAAGCTTCATCTTTGGCGGAGTAATCTCTATTGGCTCTGTTTCTCGAGCATGAGTACTACTCCCTCCAAGATTCTTGGACGATTGTTCGGCTATTTTTCGAACCTCGGCATGAAGATCTGCCATTATTGTCATCAGTTCAACAGTTGTGGGAGGTTGGATTCCGTTGTCTGCCATGTGTGGTGATCTTGAAAGAAAAATGGCAGAAGGGGATAATCTGGGTCGAACAAGTCGGGCCCCACGGTGGTCGCCAAATGTTCTTACAAAGGATACTCTTCCAAGCTATAGCTCGGACGTGCACTTCCTCTACAAATATCCACTGGCTTGGGAAGTTATCCTCGGAACTGAGATGGGCTTGGCGTGGAACCTGCAAAAGAGACTCTGACGCTCAAGTTAGTGATTTTTCTTAAGAGAGAGTAAATAAAGATGAGAACAATAAATTAGTGCCAGGATCTATATTTTCTCAACCCTTATGGAGTGGTATCTCTCTCTATGTTTTCTGACCCCGAGGAGGGTTAGATGTTGCGTTTTATGCTGAGCTGGTAGCCAGATTTTTAGGGGAGCTCTGATGTAGTTTGTTGAGGTGAGAATCTCGGTTGTTAGTGATATCCCGAAGATTCTTTTGCTGTTAGGTAATGCTCGGTCAATGCTACTGAAGCCGAGGTTGTTGGTATGGATCAGATTCGAATTCCACCTTGTACATATAGAAACTCGTTAACTAGTGGCTGATCCTTTAATAAAACTCAGATCTGCGACGGATTAATTCTTTACCTATCGAGTTAGAGAATACTGTGAACCTAAAAAAAAATCACCTTATTCCCCTTCTTCACCATTAAACAGCTTTCCCCTTCCGCCATACCTCCGACGACTAGGCCCAACACAACCAATGTCTGCTTTCTCAACTTCAAGCATATTTTTTTAATTGACATTCATTCCCTTTGGACATCACTTATTTTTATTACTATCTCCGCAATAAAAGAGAAATCAGTCATCCTTCTTAATCTCTTAATCAAAGCTTAATCAAACTATTTCGCATTCCATTTGTCAGTTTTTCATTTGATAGTTAGCTATTATTAACCATCAAAACTGTTCCGTCCTGGTTAGCCGAGGTATATGACCCTTCGGGCAGTTGTAATTCCTGAACCGAGTCAAACGTCGTCCGGGAGTGGCGTCACAAATACACCTTGGTACTTTGAAACACGGCGGCGAGAGCACCTGTAAAAGGGACTCCGACGCTCAAGTAAGTACATGAGTAATGAAATACGAGAGTAATAAAAATAGAGTGGATTCTGTGACCTGGTGTTTATGAATTACTCGGCTTGGTTTTATAGGCAAGTGGTGTGTTAGTTGTAGTTCGTTTGTTCCGATATTCTTGGTGAGTGCCGTTGCTGGCATCTTTGACTTGTGTAGAGCCGTGATTAAGTTTAGAAGGGAGACTGTACCATTAAGTCCAGATTCGTAGGTCGGTTATGATGATGGTAGGGTTGCCGAGTTTGTTGGGGGTACACGTCAAAAAACCATGGCCACCAGAGACGTGATCTATCTATAATTCTATATATATTAAAAGAGTTATATTGGGTAACCAATGATTTTTTTGAACAACATGAATAACTACTAATCAAATAAAAACACATTACACTTTTAAATTATTCACCTGAATCTTAATATTAGAATAACTATCCGCACACCTAATAAAATAAATATCTAATACATCTATTGTTCATATTTTTTAATATTTTTATTGTCTATCTATATTTTTTCATATTAAAAACATAAATTGTATCATGATATAATATTAA
This sequence comes from Arachis hypogaea, assembly GCF_003086295.3. NCBI lineage: Eukaryota > Viridiplantae > Streptophyta > Magnoliopsida > Fabales > Fabaceae > Arachis > Arachis hypogaea. The sequence continues at coordinate 131,556,240 of NC_092052.1, read as the reverse complement.
TTTATATTAATATACGTGAAAAAGCAAAAATAACTCTATGATTAAGGAATAATAGCACTATTACTATAGTGTTTACGTGTGAATTTAATTTTGACTATCGAGCCACATGTCAATGATTGACACTGAATCATACCTTCTACTCTTATTACGATATATTTATATAAGCATCTCTTATTTGAGATTTGGAAAGGGAGAAATTAAAGAAAGTGATGATGAAGGGAGTATTAAACTAAAGAAGTTGGTGTTTTGGATACCAATGCCATGATATCCGAATATTTTATATATGTTACCTGCTCTATACTTAGTCAAAAAGTTATATGCTGTTTGGTCATGTTACTCTACCATTTAATAATAGCTAGTTATTCTCGTTAAGTTTTTTTTTTTTTCTTTTTTCTTTTTTTTTTTTTTGGAAAGAAAGTTGTTCTAATAGTTAAAACCACGGAATTGCCACTAATTATTGATTTATTGTGTATATATATAACGTTTTGAAGCCTGCTGACAACATATATGATGCATTGAAGTTATTTAAATATAAAGATGATCATTCAAAGTTATTATATAATAATTTAGTTATATATATATTAAATTATTGAATAGTTTTTTTTTTTTATCGTTTTTATATGAATACAGTGAATAATAATCACCTTTATATAATCATATATAACTCAAATAATAATTGGAGATAAAATATTTTATTTGCATTTATAAACACACACGTAATAGAGTACACTCGAAAAAGAACATTTTCGAAGAATATTATTTCGTCCTAGCATGTTCTAAAATACCCGTAATTGTTTCACATCGATATTTCAATAATCTTAATTGTTGATTTTAATTCATATATATTATAATTAAAATTATTAAAATATCGATGTTTCGAATACATTTAAAAAATTTTATATATAATGTATTGGAACTCTTGGATCGCTATCAAACTGTTGCGTATGCACATAGGAAAGATATTCATTATTTTTTTCAAGTACAAATATTGTATAATTACGCTATATATATATATTCTTAGTTAGCAAGATCGTCTTTTAAAATAGTCAGAGTTCTTCCTTTCTAACTATACATGCTTTAAACCGTATTAATTAAAGAATAAAATGCTTTAATATTGTAAGTAGTAGTAGTATCTATAGTTTATCAAAAGTAGGAGTAGAATTCACTCCTGTATATTCTTCTTCTCTATATATAAATCTCCTCCTTCTCTTGCTAGCATTATAGTAGTTAAAATTTAAATGAGTTTAATAGTGAAATTAATTCTTAAAAAATAAGTTATTTTTTAAATGTATTCATAAAAAATATTATTAATTAAATTAATATTTTAAAGATTATAATTTTTTTATAATTTTATTAATAATTTTTTATCAATAATTAATAATATATATTGTATTGTACCCCTAAGATCTCGGACGAAATCGAGTTATATTTCGGACGTAACGGCTCCATCTCAACAGAACGCTTCCCACAATCTCGGACCTAGATCGCTCACCAAAATTTCGAAAGAAACTGACTGTTGAGATACAAACCAAGTTATAAAACAAGATTGTGGCATCAATGAAAGCAGATAAGAAAAATACTTCTTCTCGAAAACAATCTCGGAATTATATCCGCAATCATATATATTCTTTACTTAGTTTATTTTTCTACTGACTTGGACGTCGGAGCCCTTTTTACAGGTACCACACTCGGGTCCAAGTTCAAGAGGATATCATTTAACCGGCCAAAGCTATCAGGCATACAAAATCGATGGAGAACCAACGTATAGCTCGGATAGAGTATCTTTACAAGAACATATATAATTTCTAATATATTTAATTAGATGTTGTTTATGAAATTTTATGAATTTATTTTATTTTTTAATTATATAAATCTTAATCCTAATATAACCTAATGAATAAATTGATATATTTTTATAAATGTGTTTGTTCAATATTTAATTGAACATACTAAATATCATATCATGTATGTTATTAATTAATATTTTATATAATCAATTATTAATAAAAATTATTAATAGAATGATAAAAAATAAAAATAACTTATCTTTAAAAAATTAATTTAATTATTAACACTTTAAAAATGTTAATAGATAATAAATTATTTTTTATTTTTAATATTAAATTAACAATAATATTTTTTTAGAATATAAATTATTGAAGTGTTAATTTTAAATATGATACCATTTAATTTAAAATAAAAAATTAGACTTTCCTACTTTTAAAAATTTTAGAAATTAGACTATTCGATTTCTAAATTCCGACCATCTAATTTCTATTTAAAAAAATTTAAAGTACAAAAATCACATCCCCCATTTATATAACTTCTATAATTTTAAAAATACTAAAATTACGATGTTTTAATATATTACTTATCTCACTTCCATGAACAAAAAAAATTAGCCACAATAAATCGCAAACTGGCAAATTCGTCACATACATTGAAAAACACATAACTACCTCGGTACTCACAATCATGTACTGATGTGCATGCATTAATTTTGTTGACCACATAATGCGTTTAAGTGCCCCTCGTGGGCCCTTGACGATATGCATATCTTTCATTTGAAATAAATGGCACACTGCTTTTGCTGGCTACACCATCAGCTACTACATGCTATGCTACTCCCATTTCCCTCTAAGCAAGCAAATAATCCTAGTAGTAATTAAATATAAGAGACGTAATATTAATTATTATTACTACTACTATCTTGTATGAAGAACTTTTCATTAAAAGAAAGTTCTCACACATTTAATAATAAGTTATTGTCATTATCAACTGTGCCACTATTTTTTTTTTTCCTTCATGATGAACTGTGTACTTGGTGGCACTAGAATAATTAGTAGAGTAGAAACTCATCAAGTTCTTTTAAGGAATAATAGATCTTAACTAACAATCTTAATTATTTTGTTGGAATAAATTGTCCTCGTTCCCTTCTAGGTTTTAAATTAAGCTGTTCTTTTATCATAGGGGGATCGAGTGATGTCTCCCCAAACAAAGGCAATAAGGCAAAAAATTGGTTTAAACACAAGCTAAACCCAGGTAGCCTTGAGACCATCCTTAAAGAAGAGAAGCAAATTTTTAAAGAGAGCATAAAGTGAAATTTTTATCCTACACGAAATCTTTTGTCTAGAAGAAATCGAATTACCGGTGAAATCCATTTATTTTTAATCCAAAGTGACTTTAGTTAGCTGCCTAACTTAGCTAGCTATATAGATAAAGAAAAACTGAAAAGCGTCGGCAATAATAAATTAAAAATAATGATTAGGTTAAAAGATGAATATTACAGCTGAGAATCTTAGATTGGTTTTTCTTGATTATCTTATTAGGTTCGCTGATTCAGGAAAGAAGCAAATTTGTGACACTTTGCAATATAACATTATCATCTAGAGTAGAGGGTTTGGTTAGAATACAATTCTTCTAGCTTTAATGGTTAAATTAGGGAAGACATTTCTTTTTTAACTAATAACTACCCAATAAAAAAATTGAACACAAAATTGACTAAATGTAGACTAAAAAAGTTTTTTCTTTTTTTAAAGAAACAAATTGTATGATCGTGAAATAAACTTAGTGAAAATTAAGAGCTTTTAATAAGTCTTTCAAACAAGGTGAAAATAATTTAAAAAATGGAGAATCATTTGTTCTTGATTTTCTTGTATTGTTTTTCTATATATCTTAGTAATATACACTCTTCTTTATTTATATACAAAAAAGAAAAGAAAAAAAAATTTGTTATGGTGTTTAAAATTTTGTGTCTAATTGTTAAAAATAATTAAATCATTAATATTTTATTAAAAATATAAAATTTAAAATTTACTATAAAAAATAAATTAAAATAAAGTTAAACATTAAATAAAAAATATAGTAGAATTGGCAAAAAAAGAAAAATATTAAAAAATTTTTAAAATTAATTATTTTTAATAATTAGTTAATTATTAATATTTAAAAATATAAAATAAAATATATTATTAAATTATTAGACTAAAAAATTAAATTAATAATTAAATAATAATAAAAAATAATAAATTATGATAGTTTATTATTTCTCAACAAAAATTATAAGTGAGAAAGTGAGAATGATAAGGCATAAAATATTACTAAATGGATATGGCATAGCATGCATACTGAATAGTGCATACTATATTCCCGGGGTGAGTTGACAATTGAGAGATTTGACAAACGCAGTTTTTATGAGTGGCGAGCGATGTTTTCTCCCTATGCTATGCAATGCACAATGCAATGCACGAGCTAAGCTTAAAGCTTTGTGAGTATGACCTCTCTGAAAACGTCAGCATCCTTTAGATGCCCAAACGCCGTTCGTGTCGAAATTATTGACTCTTTGATGACACTACACTGCCAGTCAAATCTCTCTCTCTCTCTAAATATATATAAGTTACTATGTCCTTTTGGGAAGGTACCAACCCCCCTCTGTGACTCCCTCTCTGCCTCGTTTTGCTGGTTTTAAGAAACCCACTCCTAGTGGTTGAATTTGGTGGCCTTGCACTTATCCAAGAACTTTCTCCATCCACCTTTTTTATTCGATTCTTTCTCCAACTCTAGTCTCTACTCTAGCTACATGTAACAATTGTTTATTTTACTAACTATTGTACGCTCATACAAGTGGTTAAAATAATACACTTTTTGAATTTTGAAGAAAGAAAAGTGGAAAAACAAAGAGGACCCCTCTTGTTATGGCTTTGGGTGAATAATCAAATTCATTCATTATTAATAGTATTAGACTTGGCTAACTAGGCCAAGCAGGTGGGGGCATAAAGCATGTTAATGTGATGCTGTTTATGCCATAAGGGTAATAATGGCTTTAAATTAATAGTTTAAACTTTATGGAGAAGGATAGTGGATGTATAATGAGGTTTTATTACCAAAGGATAATAAGAGTGTGTTTGGTTGGGTCTCCAAACTACTGACAGACCAAGAAGGGACGGGTCATGTGAATGTGTGATCAGTGAGTCTTTTGTATAAATTCTGAATCTTTTTATGGCAATTGATGTATTAACCTTTCTGTACTCCAATCTGCGCCAATTAATACAACGGCCCAAGACAGTGAGACATGCATGGAACAGTGTACTACACTACTACTCTACTTCCTAAACCTGTCCCTGCCCTCACACACTGACATCTAGGTTTTTACTGTGTCCACTCCCCTCTTTTTACTGCAGTGAAAATTACTACACTGTAATCCGAGGTTCAAGCTCAGGGTAAAATTTTTGGGGTTGTACATGTATATACTCAATAGGCATGTAAACTTGTGAAGTCGCAGTCTGTAGTAAAAATTTGGAATTTGTTAGAAGAGTGGGTCTCCCTAGTGGTCCATTTCTCTCAGTCTGTTGCACACAGGCTCCACAGTTTTTTGTGTGTTACTGTCACTCTCAGCCTCACGGATGGGATATTCATCACGATGGTGATCACTGATCAGGATGTGACTAATCAGACGGCCATTCTAAGCGTTCAGCTTCAGCCGTGGGATTTCAAGTACACACATAACATTCACTATATACCATCAAATTCACTGCGAACAAGTTGATTTGAGTCCATGTAAATTAAATGATTCTAATCTATTATAAACTTAAAAACTAAAATGATTCATTCATGTATTTACAGGAACCAAAATAAGTATGAGGCCAATGTCGCATTAGTTCAATACTATTATTTTGGATCAAATTTGGAAGGTGAGAAGTGAAAGCTAAGGCACGTGTACCCTGTGGATGCGTCACAAGGTGATGTGCATGGATGGGAGCAGTAGATGGATAGATAGGCAGGCGTTATATATATTTTATCTTCTGTTTGGTTATGATCAACTTGTGGCCTCACAACAGGTCGGTGATGAACGATGATCAGTGTTTGGTGAGACAGAATACAATGGCAAAAAAATAAATAAATTTAATAGGTAGTTGGGTTTGACCGGTTAATTCAAGATAACCAACCAACAAGTGGCGGTTAAGGTGGGTGAAACATGTGTATTAGGGTATTAATCCTGGTAATTCTTTGATGAACTCAGTTTAATTAATAATTAGGCCTGTGTATTATATAATACTATACTATATAAATTATTTAAAGGACGAGGGGCCTTCCCTTTTTGTACAAGTTAAAAGGGGGGAGAGAGAAAGGGGGTAAGACAGATCTCTCTCAAGGCGTTTAATTGCAGAGATCTTTTTGCGTTTCTCAATATAAGAGAGAGAGAGAGAGAGAGAGAGAGAGAGGAACAGAATAGCCTAGGCTGGACAATTGAGTGTATATCTTTATCATTTTTATCTTATTAGTGCGGGTTTGAGTTTGTCTCTTTGTTTTATTTTCCGTTTGATCCCATGCTCTACTCACTGAATTCGTTTGTCTTCTGTGCCACCTCCAGATCCATTAAAACAAAACAAACAAAACTATTCCTTTCTTTTCCTTCTCCTTCTCATTCCAGCAAAAGCAATACTATTATATAGTAATAATAAAAAGCGATAGAAAGGGATAGAAGCTAAGGAAGAAGGCACCTGCTATTCTCATTGTGGATTAGTTCTGTCTTTTCTTTTTTTTCTCCTCATCTCACACCTTTTGGTCTTTGAAAAATGGGAACTGGTTGGAGAAGAGCCTTTTGCACACGCGACCCAGAATCCACCCTATCCGATAACAAGCATCGTAGAAGCTCAAGCCCAAGCCCAAGCCCGAGAAGCTGTGGCAGACTCGGTTTCCTCAGCAATCCTTCCACTCCAAGGTTGCATCAACAGCAATCTCAATCCGTTTCAAGCCCAAGCCTGCGTTGCCGTACAATCGCCGAAGCAGCTGCATCAAATGAGAGCCCCAGAGTTGCAAGCAAATTAAGCACGCCAAGAGCAAACAAGTCCCCCAAGACGCTTGCAGCTTCAAATCCATCTTCACCTCGTTCCCCTCTCAAATTGTCCCTATTCAAGAACAGCTTCAAATTCAGGGTGTGTACTGTGTACAATGCAAAGTTAAAAATTCAAAACTCAAAATTATTGTACCGTTTGGTTCTTAATTCTGGCTGTTTTTCACGTTTAACAGAGTAGCTGCGGAATATGCTTGAACAGCGTGAAGACGGGACAAGGCACTGCGATATACACTGCAGAATGTGCCCACGCTTTCCACTTTCCTTGCATAGCTTCACATGTTCGCAAGCAAGGTAGCCTTGTGTGCCCAGTTTGCAACGCTACGTGGAAAGACGTGCCACTTCTTGCTGCGCACAAGAACCTCCCTTCAGAGTCTCAGAATGCCAGCGACATGAAGAATCCCACAGAAAATAACAATTCCTCAGTTTTCAACACAAACCCTGTGGAGCCACCTCAGCAACAGAAGCATTCAGAGTCGATTAGGTTCTACGACGATGATGAACCTCTCCTTTCTCCGACCTCCGGCGGCAGGATTATTCCGATTCCTGAAGCTGATGAAAAAGCGGAAGACGAAGACGACGAAGACGATGCCGGTGAATTTCAAGGATTCTTCGTTAATCCAAAATCTTCTGCTTCCTCAGTCAAATCCTACTCTGACGAGTTTCAAAATATTGAGGCAGATTCCAGGACCGTTCAGGTGAAGCTCATGCCGGAGTGTGCCGTCATTTCCGTCTCAAGAACTCACGAGACCTACGCTTTGGTGCTCAAAGTGAAGGCTCCGCCACCACCGCCGCTTACTCCGGTGCGGAACATGTCGCAACAGCGAGCACCGATAGATCTTGTGACGGTTCTTGACGTTGGAGGAACCATGACCGGCGCGAAGCTGCTCATGCTGAAGAGAGCGATGCGTTTGGTTATCTCATCACTCGGCCCCGCAGATAGGCTCTCGATCGTGGCCTTCTCCGCGTCGCCCAAACGGCTCTTACCGTTGCGGAGAATGACACCTCAGGGACAGCGCATGGCTCGCCGCATCCTCGACCGCCTTGTCGCTGGCCAAGGCGGAAACGGCAACGCCGGCGAGGCACTCCGCAAAGCGACGAAAGTCTTGGAAGATCGGAGAGAGAGAAATCCTGTAGCGAGCGTGATGCTCCTGTCGGACGGCCAAGACGAGAGAGTCCAAGCAAGCAACAAATCCAATCAACGAAAACCATCAAGCCACGTGTCATCGACTCGGTTCGCACACATCGAGATCCCGGTTCACTCATCCGGTTTCGGCACAAAAAGCGGTTACAGCAACGAACCTTCAGAGGACGCGTTCGCGAAGCGCGTGGGCGGCTTATTAAGCGTGGTGGTTCAAGATCTTAGAGTCCAGCTCGGCGTGCAGTGCGACTCCGCTGAAATCAGTGCTATATACTCTTGCGGCGGAAGGCCAACGCTTCTGAGCTGCGGCGCCGTGAGGCTCGGCGATCTTTACGCGGAGGAAGAGAGGGAGCTCCTTGTTGAGCTTCGAGTTCCCGTTCCCGCTTTCACCACTCGCCACGTCATCACCGTACGGTGCCTATACAAGGACCCTGCCAGCCAAGAGATTGTGTACGGTCGGGAGCAGGGACTCGTGGTGCCACCACCGCAGAGCACGCGTTGTTCTTCCGGCGCAAGAGTCGAGAAGCTGAGGAACTTGTTCATCACGACGCGCGCCGTAGCTGAGTCTAGAAGACTGGTGGATCACGGTAACGATTTCACCAGCGCGCACCATTTGCTTGCTTCGGCTCGCGCGCTTATTTTGCAATCTGGTTCGGGTTCGGAATATGTTCGAGGTTTGGAGGCTGAGCTGGCAGAGATTCATTGGCTGAAGCATCAGAAGGTTCAGATGGAGCAGGTTCAGGTCCAGCAGCAGCATATGATAGCGATGCAGTCGCGGCGGAGAGGGGGAGATCATAGGGATAAGGAAACGAGTTTTGTGGATGAGAACGGCGAGCCGCTTACGCCGACATCGGCTTGGCAAGCCGCCGAGAAGCTGGCTAAGATGGCCATGATCAAGAAGTCATTGAATAGAGTCAGCGACTTGCACGGCTTTGAAAATGCTAGGTTTTAGTTTTTTCTTTTTCTTTTTTAATTTTTATTTGTAATTTTAATTATATATTAAAAAAAAGGGGGAAATTAGAACATTTGGTGATGGCTCTTTCTGATATAGAAGATGGCTACAGAGGGGAAAGGGAGTTATATAATTAGGGGTATGCCCCATTGTATAATTTGAGATATTGATTGGTTAGTTAGTTGTTTGTTGTTTTGTGCTTTTTTAATTTTTGGTTTTTAGAATGTTCAATCATTTGCTTTTGAGTATTCAGAGCTCAGGAGATGATGTGTAGTACTTTACTTCTTGAATTCCATCATGTATACACACACACTTTTGTGATGATAAAAACAAACAAGACACTACTCGAAACTTATATGTGACGGTGCTTCTATGGAAGGCATGGAAAAGTTGTATATGCTGTTATGCTATGTTTGTAGAATTACTTTTCTTTTTTCGTTCTTTTTTCGGTTATTGGCTTTTTGGATATGATAGATGTTGGGATAGTTTGAGATTCTGGTTGTCGTTTGGATGAAGTGGGTTTGTGCTGCTAATTATTAGGGAACGGACTCTCAAAGGGGCTAAAATAATCTTTATGGGTGAAAAACATGGTAGAGGACACAACTTTAATGATGAAGAAATGATTACATCTCATATGGCAATGTGAAGCTTTTTTCGCCATACGTTAATCATACTCAGATGAAAAAAGAAGGGACCAAAAGTATTAATATTCAATCATAAGTGAAAGAGATATACTACGCATTAGACACCCAAAAAAGAAAAGATATATACTATGCATTGCGCAATGCTACATGGGAAATCTCACTTCCCAGCAAAAACATTAATAGGTGGAAACTACAAACAAGAAAATTATTAAAACAGCTTTTTTGTAAAATATTAGTTGAAACATAATTAGATGATTTTACATATTTTAGAAAATTGTCCGATATAATACTAATTCACATTTTAACTATTATCTTTGTCTAAAAATTATTCTAATGTGTATTTCATACTATGAATATAATTATGGCGAGTGTTAAGAGGCTAATATTTTTAGTAAAAAAAATAGAGTTAATTATTATTGGTTCACATATAAAACAAATACAAAAAAAATTAGTCATCTAACATTTTTCTATAATTATATATTGAAAAGCAGAAGACACTTTCCATATACCCAAGTAAACCAACTCTCTAATTTCATTACATTAACTATTGTATTTTGTTGTCATCTACCTCAAACTATAAATAGCAGCAAAGTTATACAAATCATAAGCTTTTTTTTTTTTTTTTGGTCTTGAATCATAAGCTCTTTATATACACACAATGCTCTGCTGGTGCTAACAGCACTGCCAATCGGCAACATAAGATGGTGTTGATCATTAATGGGGAGAGGGCCATTTTCGTTAATCACAAGAATAGGATGATGTTAATCACAGAAATGTTTGTATGTGGAGCCCAAATAAGTGCCTGAATTTTCCAATCCATCACTATCTCATTCATGTTTTATTGGCCCTCTTACTTTGCTTCGCTCTTTGTAGTCTTACTAGGAGGCCCACATTTACTCATTTAGCTACCTCTTATTTAACTTTGTGAAATACTTCTTTCTCTCGCAACGAGAGCATATATCTCTAGATAGCTAGAGCAACTACTTCGACAAAAAGCTGGTTCATTTTCGGTAGTGGAGCTTTCGCAAAGAAAAACAGGGAAGGGAGTTCATAATAACACTAACCAAAACAATCACAAGTGTCCGAGATTAGTTCTCAGCTTTTCTTAGTCTCTCTCCCTGAAAGATACGGACAACAAAAAAATTAAGCTAAAGCCATATTTTCTCCCTTCCAATTATAGCTCATGTGATTTGATGGAGAAAACACGTAGTATTTAATGTTGAGAAAGAGAAAATAATTAAAAAAGAAAACAAAATTGTTTGGACAATGATTTTTCAAATAATTAAAAAGTTAATACTTTTTTGGATGGTCATTGGTTTCGCTCAAACTGTCTTTTGACCTCTTTAAAAGTTAAAAATTATTTTATATATGAAAAAAATATTAGTATTTTTGCTTAATATTGATGTTTGTGGTGCTTGACAGAAATGTGGACGTACCAAAAACATTGGCACAACATGCAGGGTACGCGTTATTTTTTCAGAAAATTGAGACAGCTTTATCAGAGATTTCAAGCAGAGATTTGCCACGTGTTGTCTCCCGATACAACACGCAGGGTGCGTGTTACTTTAGCAAGGATTCCACACAGATTTTCGAGGCAACTTTATCAGAGATTCTTTACGTGGCTGCTCTGGTACAACACGCAGGGTGCGTGTTACTTTAGCAGGAATTTCGTACAGATTTTCAAAGCAACTTTATCAAAAATTTTCAGTAGAGAATCGCCACATGGCAGCTCCAGGACAATAAGCAAGTTGCGTGCTACCTTTAGTAGAGATTTTTCACAAGTTCTCAAGGTGCCTTGATCAGTGACACCAAGCACGGAAACGCCACGTATCGTCACCCTGCAGCACGCAGGGTTTGTGTTGACCAGTCTAGCCACGTGTCTTCACTGCAGCAGCATGCAGAGTGCGTGTTGACCAGTGTCTCCATGTAGGAAACAAGCCTTGCTCTGAAAAAAGGCATCAATAATATTTAATGTTTGCTTCATCGTTTGCTACTTTGTTCCGAGTGTATAAAAGGAGAAGGGTGGGGCTTCATCTTCATTTCATTTCATGCATAGCTCGTCTGCAGCAACATTTCATTTCATTCACTATGTGGAGAATGAAGATGTAAGTTTTGTATATCTGAGCATATCGGCCATTTCCGGAGAACAACAAATGGTTATATCTTTTTATGGTGGATCGGTAAATTATTGGGCCGAACTGGATTTGAACCAGCGTAGACATATTGCCAACGAATTTACAGTCCGTCCCCATTAACCACTCGGGCATCGACCCAGGAAGAATCAATTTGATTCTTTTTAGATGATCCATGATCAACTTCCTTTCGTAGTACCCTACCCCCAGGGGAAGTCGAATCCCCGTTGCCTCCTTGAAAGAGAGATGTCCTGGACCACTAGACGATGGGGGCCCACTTTCCCGACCGCCGTTATGCTATGTTCTTAGTATAAACAGTTTTTTTTTTTAATTGTCAATAGATTGGAATGATATGATTCGCTCAGAAGGATCCCCCCCCCTTTTTTCAAAACTCCATACCATATATTTGGGGAGTTCATCATCACGATTTCTAAATCGTTCATTCCAATCGCCAATCTATAATTCCAAAAAAAGTAGGATCTTTCGGGGAGTGGTTGGTTTGCTAGAAAAGGCGTAGCGTGGGTTAAAACTTCATTTCTTTTATTCATTTTATAAAAATAAATAGATGTAATTGAGAGTAAATTAGTTTTAGTTGAGAGTGAAATTAAAACACTTAAAATGATACGTGATTATACATTTGCAGAAGATTATGTTATCAATTATTTGGAAGGGCAATTTACTTATTTAAATAAAATGGCAGAATCCTTTACCTAAATGTGCAAAATGAATTGTTGTTACCTGCATGTGCAAAAACCCATTTCTATGTAATCCGTGGCAACCCACCACGGTTTCCAAACGTGCATAAACCGTGGCAGGTCCCAGCGGTTTAGGGGCAAAAACTATTGAGTGTAAACCGTGGTAAGTCACCACAGTTTACGAAGGAGGCATGGCATGCATAAACCGTGGTAAGTCACCACGGTTTATGAGGAAAATGTGCTGGTCATAAACCCTTGTGGGTTACAACGGTTTATGTAGGATAAATAATGGCCAGAAAACCTTGTAGGTTCCCACGGTTTACAATGACGGGTACTCTATATATATGTGGGTGATTCAAGATCCATAAGAGATCATTTTCACAATGGCTAGTGAGGAAGAGAGTTTTCTTGCCTTAGTGCATTGCTCTGGGAAAATAAAAAAAAGCCAAAGCCATGGTGTGAAGTTTACCGACAGAGAACCACTGAGTATTTTTATCCGTTCGTCGATGAGTTTGTCAGATTTGAAGAACAGCATCTTGGAGAAGCTTGGCGTGTTGGGTAGCAAGTGGGTGAAGAAACTATTCTACAAGATTTCCATGGCGGTTGTCTCGACCGGTGTTCATTTTGAAACCTTTGCGGTTAAGGCTGATGAAGATATTAGGGTTTTGTTCTACTTTGTAAGGAGTTTTCCGGAGATCAGAATCCATGAGTTGTTCGCGAAGTTGGAGGTTGGTGTCGATAGTTCTGGGGCATCCGCTCCAGTTCCTAGCCCAACTGTCGCGGGTGGTGCATCTAGTTCGATGCCTGCGGTCAGACCGTATCTTCCACCGGTTCAATCACCTTCGTTTGCGGCTGATTTAGACCGAACGGAGGTTGTTGGTTTTGTACCTTTGGAGAATGCAGCAATCATTGAGCCTCCCCACGTTGTGGGCACCGGTGGTGGCCTGGTACCTTATATCGAAGACTTTGGTGGACCTGATCAAGTAGAGAATGCAATGCGTGACGATGAGTCTGACCAGGAGCCTGTTGATATTGTAGGTGACAGCGACGATGACACAGGTGGCAATCCACATGCGCAGCATCGGCCTTCAAGTTCTGGTTCTCATCAGTACCCTCCACACTTCTCCACACTAAACTTGGATGCTCTTGGTCAACAGGAAGACGGTGGTAACACAGTGAGGGGATCTTCTACAGAATTTTAGATTGGGCAATCATTCCAGAGTAAAGATGAAGCTGTGCTGAGTGTCAAGGACTATAGCATCCGGCGAGGTGTTGAGTACAGAGTCATCGAATCAGATCATTTGAAGTATCATGGAAAATGCAAGGAATTCGGCAAGGGTTGTAGTTGGTTGATTCGTGTAGCGCTTCGTGCACGAAAGGGCACTTGGGAGGTTAGGAGGTACAACGGGCCACACACATGCCTCGCAACTTCTATTTCAAGTGATCACCGTCAGCTGGATTACCACGTTATCTGTTCGAGGATTCTTCCTATGGTTAGGGCAGATGCTGCGGTTACGATAAAGGTACTTCAACAAGCGACAGAAGCCGATTATGGTTTCAGGCCTAGTTACAGGAAGGTTTGGATGGCTAAGCAGAAGGCAGTGGCACAAATATATGGAGATTGGGAGGAGTCTTACGCGGAGTTGCCACGTTGGATGCTAGGGGTCCAGGTGACAATGCCGGGAACAATCACGGTGCTGAAGACGTCTCCTGTTCGGATTGGTGGTGGGGTTGATGAGTCGACGGTGTACTTTCACCGGCTTTTCTAGACATTTCCACCCTGTATCGAGGCATTCCGGCATTGCAAGCCTCTCGTCAGTATTGATGGTACCCACTTGTATGGGAAGTATAGAGGGACGCTGCTGTTGGCGATATCTCAGGACGGGAACTCGAACATCCTCCCGATAGCATTTGCCCGTGTGGAGGGCGAAAATGCAGAGTCGTGGTCATTCTTCTTGTCCAATCTCCGAGAGCATGTGACTCCTCAGGAGGGTATCCTTGTTATCTCTGACAGGCATAATGGGATCAAGGCAGCGCTTGAGGCACCTGAGACTGGGTGGCTGCCTCCTCGGGCTTTCCGGGCCTACTGTATTCGGCATGTGGCTGCGAATTTCGCCCTAACGTTCAAAGGTAAGGACTCAAGGAGGATGTTGGTGAATGCTGCGTACGCAAAGACTGAGGCTGAGTTTTACTACTGGTTTGATATCATGCGGACTGAGAATCCAGCAATGTGTGACTGGGCCAACCGGATGGAGTATGACAAATGGACCCAACATGAGGATGCTGGTCGACGGTTCGGGCACATGACCACAAACATCAGTGAATGTGTGAACTCCGTGCTAAAGGGGACTCGCAACCTGCCGGTCACATCGTTGGTTAAGTCAACCTACGGGAGGCTTACTCAGCTATTTGTGCTACGGGGACAGACAGCAGAGGCACAACTCAGATCTGGGCATGAATTCTGTCAGGCATTGGTCAAGGCTATTGATCGGAACCTAAGAGACTCTAGGTGCTTCATTGTGACATTATACGACAGGCATCAGTCCGAGTACACCGTCGCGGAGACAACACCAACCGGGAGCTTCTCGCTGGGTAGCTATAGAGTTTCCCTTAAAGATCACCGATGCGACTGTGGCCACTTTCAGGCGCTGCATTATCCTTGTTGCCACGCCATTGCGTGTTGCGCCTACTCCCGGCTTAACTGGGCGTCATATGTTCACGAGGTGTATCGTATGAGTGAGGTGTTCAACGTTTACAAGCAGGAGTTTCTCCCACCTATCCCTGAAGGACTATGGCCTCCATATGCTGGGCCTACCATCATTCCTGACCCCAATATGCGGCTTGCAAAGGAAGGTCGTCCAAAGGCCACCAGGATCCGTGGAAGTATGGATCAGTCTCAGTCGAACCAGCCGAAGCGTTGTGGGCTATGCCGTCAGCCTGGGCATACGCGGAGGAACTGTCACCAGCAAAGACAAAGTGGTGGAGGGGATGCGTAGATCTCATGTCGTGTAAAATTCCGTCTATGCTGTTTTAGTTGTTTCAGGGTCTAGATAATCTTAGTAACGTATGGTTGGTTAAGTCTGTGACTGTCAACATGTTTCTTTAATGCAAAAATTTCTGATGAATAAATTCCTGCTATTTTACCTGTTTGATTAAACCACTTTGGTATCGTTCATATTGTGCATTATAACATAAACCGTAGAACTACATATAAAAAAAGCTGAAACCGGTTAAACTGCTTGGTCAAAAGAAAAATAACATTTAACGTAAGTCTGAAAGCCATAAGTACATACTAGCATGCTAAATACATGAACTAACAAAGGTCCTACCGGACGGGAACATATAACAAAACTAATCAGAATCCTCAATGGTGTCACTGTCATCATCGTCGAACTGGCCAAGCAGGTGACCTCCGGTGCCACACAAAGGAGGACGCCTCACCCGCCTCGGTCTGTGATCTGCCGCTGGTGCTGAGGGCTGTGCGAGAACCGCGCTGAAAGCAGAGGCAGGTGTCCCTCCTAACACAAACCATGGGTCAGACGGAGATACTGTAGGCTCGTTGAGGTCAACTGGCAACTGAGCCTGAACATCGTCACTCGGTGGCTGCTGATCAGCAAACTGGGCATGCTCCTCAGGCATCTGTGGCCTATAATGGGTATCATCATCATCCCTAAGCATGTCTGCTATGTCCCTGTAGAACTCGGACTCAGTAACAGGATCATCAATGTCCATCCCGACAGCCGCGGTAGTAAACTCAGCGAAAGCATGTGGGGTCACGTTCCCAAACAGCTGAGAGCTAGTACCCACGTCGAACGTCGGCTGATCCATAGCTGATGCTGATCCAACTACCTCCTCAACGGGCACGTGATGAGTGCCGTCACCCTGCTCGGATGGTCCTCCGTCACGCGCACCTCGACGGTTAGGCCGCGCAGGTGGCCGTCTGCCTCTACGTCGAGGAACACGGTAGTCCACTGGATCCCCAGGCTCAGCTGCAGGAACGTCCTCCTCCAAACGGTCGGCAAACTCCCTCCACTCGCGATCGGTGGTCCGGGTCCCTATACGGCGACGCCGATCGACTCGTCTGTTATCTGGTCTGTCATAAACGTGCTCTCTAGGAGGTGCCTGGGACGACCCTCTGTGACGCGCCTCCTCAGTCAAGACAATCGGCCTCGGATCCTGAAATGCTACATCTGGGGATAGGAACCTGTGCGCCACATGGCACCACCACTCCAGGTACTCTGCTGATGGTCCGGGGTCGAGGACTCGATCGACCCATATGACTGACTGAAGCCTGTTCTCCCAATGCTGGTGCCACTCCTGATAATACGTGGGAAACCACCGGTCCCCACCCCTACCATCCTTCGCATGTAGCCAATCTATGTTCAGAGCTGGCTGTGGGAGATGCTGAACACCGCCGAACTGGGGTAGAACCCTATCGACCTGGTGCCACTCGATCGCAGCAAAATATATCAGGCTAGTGACGGCCGTCCATAGCCTTCGGTGCTCGTCAGCTAGTATCTCCGGATGAATAACAGCAGCAACATCAACAGAAGAATAAGGCTCCCACACAAACTGTATCGAAACAGTAAGAGTTTCATGAGACAATGACATTTAAGAAAAACTAGTTCTAGTATCAGCAATAAATAAATGACTCACATCGTGGACACGCAGTCGATTCAGTGCAACGCGTGCGGAAACTAATCTCTGTGCCCCTGCATCGTTCCTCGGCACAAACTCAGCCCACCTACAATTTTAATTGAAATGATGTCAAAACAAAGAATAACAGATGCTGTTTTTACAATTTATGAACGGAAAATACTAAACCCTACCTGGAAGCAAGAGGAAACCCGAACCGGTCAAAACCAGTGGGCCTGAGAGTGGGAAACCTCCAGAAAATCCAAGACTGTAGTAGCTGTAGCGGCCCAGCCAAGTTAACGACGTTCCTGTTTGTACCACGACAAAGACACCTATACAACCAGGCCAGTGCAGCCGAGCCCCAGCTATATCTGCCCAAGTCGTCCAATGATGCCAAATAAGGCAACCAGCGAAGGTGGACCCGGTTTGCGTTCTTGTCCGCAAACAGCTGAGACGACAACAGCATCAGGATATAAGCACATGCGTATACACGCACGGTCTCATCAGTAGCATCTGCAGGGAGAACCCGGAACCTCTCGTGGAACCATGTGTAGCACACTATCATCTGCTTGACTTTACTCTGTGGAGGTAACTCCCCGAACAACTCCTGGAACCACACCCATGCTGGTCTACCGTGTTCCATCAGATTCTCAAACTCAGTCAAGCACCCACTAACGGGCGCACCATCAATCGGCAAACCCAGCTGATACGCGACATCCTGTAAAGTAATGGTGCACTCACCAAACGGCATGTGGAACGTGTGCGTCTCCGGACGCCACCGCTCAATAAATGCGCTAAGGAGAGACTCATCAACCCAGAACCACTGACTATTTAGCCTAGCCAGATGATACAAGCCCGCAGTCTCCAGATACAGTATAATCCGGTCATGTAAGGGCATATTTTGTTGCCTCCTAACGGCGCTAATAACCCTACTAGGCTGCAAAACGTGGGTAACAAAATCCCTTAACATACAACCATTACAAACAACACCAAACATAATTTTGGTAAAAATTAGTAGAATGGTCACATTAAATTCATTGATTCTCTTATTGTGTAATAAACAATGAAGCTACGAATACTATGCACTCATGATAACAATATAAATAAAGAAAAAAAATATTTCTCAATAAAATATTAACATTTATAATAAAATATTTTACAAAAATACTATTAACCAGAATAACAAAATAAATAAGCATAATAAAATATGCATTACTATCAATACCGATAATAATATTAACATTTACGTAGACAATATTAATAAACGCCTCACATTTTGATTGACAGTAACCATAATAATATCAACATTTATATAAATAACATTAATCAGAATAACAATACAAATAAACATAATAAAATATTTTTACTAACAATATTCCTAATAATATCAATTGTTATATTAGTATGAATCTTAATAACAATAATAATAACAATAATAGTAACTAACCTCTTCGTCGATATATCCTGCCACGTGAGCAACGCCATTTAGTCGGTACAAGCGATCCTCACCCTCCATTGACTCCACCACCCACTCCTCCTTCACACCTCCAAAGTTTTCCCAAATCCTCTCAACACAACAACACCTTTCTTTTTTTTGTGCTGTCCCAAATGATCCGTCCCAGCCTTCAGCGGATTACTTATATAGCTACACACATAAACCGCGGTGGGTTATCAGGTTTTATGTGCAATCCACTTTCCTCATAAACCGTGGTGACTTACCACGGTTTATGCATGCCATGCCTCCTTCGTAAACCGTGGTGACTTACCACGGTTTACACTCAATAGTTTTTGCCCCTAAACCGTTGGGACCTGCCACGGTTTATGCACATTTAGAAACCGTGGTGGGTTGCCACGGATTACATAGAAATGAATTTTTGCACATACAGGTAACAACAATCAGTTTTGCACATTTAGGTAAAGGATTCTGCTATTCTATTTATTTAAGTAAACTGCCCTATTTGGGATATCCTAACTATGTAAATTTTTTATTTTCAATTAATTTATTAGTTTTTGTTTGATTAATATTAGTTTTGTAGTTTGTTACTGTCTATTTGGTTATAATTGTACTATTATTTCTGTTAACATGAATAAATAATATAATTAATAATATTTTTTATTTTTTGAAAATAATTTTATTCTATTTTATTTTACTATTTTTCTGTTGTTAGTATTTATAATTTTTTATAATATTATTCTCTTTTATTTTTTGTTATAATATGATATTTTATATTTATGTTAATTATTAAAATTAATAAATAATAAACATATCATATTTCTGTTAATTATTAAGTTAATAAATAATACACATATTTTTTTATTTTTCTGTTATAATATTGTTATGTTATTTTAATTTTAATTATTAAATTGAAAAAAACAAAAATATTTATACATAAAAATTCAAATTTTATGTAATTATTATTTATTTTATTTTCTGTTTCAATATTATTATTTCATACTAATTCGTATTTATTAAAATTAATAATCAATAAAATTATAAAAATATACTTTGTTATTGCATAATATATAATTATATTTTATTTTGTGTTTTAACATTATTTTTACTTTATTTTATCTTATAATTACTAAGATGATGTAATTACTGAAATTAATAAAAAATATAAATATGAATAAATTAAAATTCAAATTTTTTATAATTATTAATTATTTTATTTTCTGTTGCAATAAGTTATTAATTTATTCTTTTTGGTATTTACTAAATTAATCAGTAAAATAAAAATAAATATAATTATTCTTTTCTGGTATTTCGATTGAACTGTACCAGGTTGATAGGAATCTTCTATCCCATAAGTTTGATCCATCGAAGATGTGGCATCTGATAGTTGATCAGGCCTTACCAACAACGAGATTCTACCATATCTCGGGAGTTGGAGAGATCAGAGGGCATTCCACATTGCTATCTGCTCTTGTGGAAATGTGGAGGTTGAAGACTCATTCCTTCGTATTGCCAACCGGTAAGGTTACAGTAACACTCGAGGATGTGTTGCACATACTTGGCCTACTGATTGATGGAGAGATTGTGACCGGTTAGACCGATAGCAGTCAGGACTTCTTGGTCAACTAGAACCTGGGGATTTTCAGCAACGAACTTGTTATGAGTAGTTCATTTAAAAGTTACATAAAGCTAGCCTGGATTTGCCATATCAAAGACACACAGCCATTAGACACTTGGGAGTCTGTTCAGTGATACGTGAGGTGTCACATCTTCTGTCTGCTGGGTACCACCCTTTTCGCAGATAAGCCGACGACATATGCCCAAACGAAGGATCTACCATTACTCCAAAGTTTTGAGCAGATTGGTACATACAGTTGGGGGTTCGCAACTCTCGTGCATCTTTATAGGTCACTGTGTCATGCATCACTGTATGATTGCAAGGAAATGGATGGCTCGCTTGATTTGTTGTTTGTTTGGGCTTGGGAGTGAATGTCGTTTCTTGCACCCATTCTAAGACAGCAGCTTGCACCAGCTGATATACCAGTTGTACGTAGATAATAGTACATAATTTATTAGAATTTGACTCATATTTTATTTATGTTTAACTGACAATACGTAATTTAAACTCTGTTATAATGTTGTGTATTGCAGGTGGAGTCATCATCCACGAATCAGAGCGTAAATGTCGAGGAGCACGGCGTATATTAGGCATGGCATAGACTATATGGATGAGGTTAATATCGGTATTAATTTATAAGAATAAATTATGGTATTAATAATCTAATGACCCATGCAATATTTTGCAGTTTGTCTAATGATCATACATCGGCATCATCATACCTGCCAAACTACATGCACACTTTGATGTGTGTGACTCGGTAGGTCTGTTGCTTTCATTCGAGTGTGTCGAATGGCATCCTACGGACCGAGTGGTTTGCCAATACGGGTATGCATAGCCTTTCCTTTCTCTGCACAAGCTATTCCAGTCAACCAGCATTGCTACACTCTTCGGGGAGTATAGTGCCATGACTAGAGCACAATACATGACGAATGGACACAGCAATGGGAGAACCACCGCAACAATCGATTGCGAGAGAGGCATCTACAACCAATCGCCAACTTTAGCCCGTCCGCCGATTATCGGCGTTGGTTCCTTGGAAGTCGATCCACCTGAAAATTTTCACAGTCGCACTCCACCACGCAAGATCAACTATTAACACTCTTTCACTAGACATTTTGCGCACCTCAAACACCTCGTTTCTTCTATCAAACCGGTGAACAACGATGTTTCCTGCAGGCTGCATATTTGCCTTTATCCGTTGAGTGGCAAACTCAAAGTAAGTAAATCCAGCATGCTTGCGCTAGTGAGCCTTAGTACTCTTCAACATAAATAGCTCGTTCAATCGATAATATTTTGCTCAGACGAGCGCCAAGACAGGAAGATTTCGGTCACCCTTTAACAATGAATTAATGCACTCGGCACGGTTTGTCATCATGTGACCCCATCGATGTCCCTCGTCAAATTTCAATACCCACTGGAGACGTTCGATGTTATTGCACCAACGAGCATATACCTCACCTCGTTCTTGCAACCTCTTGTAGTTGACATTGTACCACTCCACTGTCCTTGAATACCCAATGTTGACTACAAGCTTTTTCAAATACGGGATCTTGAATTCCCTTAAGAAATTACTACCAATGTGCTGAATACAAAAACATCCACCATGCTCTTGGAGGTTTTCAATCACCTTCGTTACGATTTACTGCTGTCTAGATAGACTCATGACGATCGGAGATTATACCTATGCCGTCTCTTCTTATAACATGCCTTCTTAAATTACTGAGAAAAAAATGCCATGCATTAGCGGTCTCATCCTCCACGATGGTAAAAACAATCGGTACAATATTTTGATTCCTATCTTACGCAACTGCAACCAAAAAGAAACCTTTATATTTTTCGTATAGGTAGGTGCCGTCAACCTAAACCAGCGACTTGCAATATTTGAAAGCTTTTATGCATGGATTGAAACTCCATAATACCCAATGAAGTATCGTAACACCGTTCACCTCTTCACTCCCGTTATACAGGGGTCATGTTTCTATTTGAACTTGTGAACCAGGCATCTTTTAAACTATTGTCGAGAACCACAACGGCAAAACCTGGTAAGATTCTTTCCATCCACTAAAAATTTTGGCTATCGACTTCTGCTTTGCTAACCAAAATTTTCGGTAACTAATAATGTAGTTAAATTTTTCCTGGACTTTCACAATTATAAATTTCACCTTTATGGATGGATCGGATTCAACTAAGGATTCATAGCGTCAGCAATCGTGTTCGAATCCAATTTGGAGTGATCCTATGAGATCGTTCCATGGAACACATGTGCCTCCCATTGTATCTCTAAATCTCCCAATAAGCTTTCTTCTGTATCAAGCTGGCTTGGATAAGCCAATCGTACTTACATCCATATGTCTTGCATTTTGCATAGAACGTCTCTGGCTCGGATTCATAAACAACGTAATCGACTCCTCTAGGGATAGTGTAATTCCAAATTACCGCAATGACTATTTTTATAGAACTATATTCTATTCCGATCGTGAACTCCCCATTCTTAGGATAAGCAACACCTATAAAAAAAATTCAATTGTCGCTCATCGATCCGTCAAAACAAAATTAAGGAAACATACTACCCACTCCTCACATACCTATGTTCGCATATTCGGGGCACTCTGGTGCATGCATGGCATCAAGATCCAAGCTACGCATAAAAGGTAGAACGACCATCGGTTGATTGACTGCGAGTGGAACCATTAAAGTTTTCGCGACTGCCTCACCTCCCTCATCGCCGTCCTCGTCCTTGTCATTGGCTTTGTACGTATCTTCGAACTCGTCGTTGCTATCATTGTTCATTCCTTCCTACGCTTCAGCTCTGTCATCTTGCACATCTGGGTTATCTTGAATCTTATCCACAACTATGTGTTCAAACTCAACATACAACTCAATCCTTAGGTGTTGCGCCTGAGTTTGCTGGTGAATATGAAACATCCACTGAATATTTGTTTTGTCAACAATCAGCATAACCTCAAACTGTATCAGGCCACCAAATACGACAACCGGAGTCCTGTAGAGAATGTTGCTCTCCCTTTTTAAAAGATCACTCTCTATGCTCTGAAAGAGCCCGCACTGTAATTTCGTGAATGTTATAGTGAACGAAACCACAAACAAAAATGTATTCTCACACGCAAAACTCATCCCCTCATATGTGTTTCGTATAATCTCACCGTTGTGGTAAACCACTATTTGCAGTGCCCTCCATTACACCAATAGTGCAGTAAAACACCTCTCTCGCATTGAAGTAAAATGGTAACGAGCTTTGATTTTTATAGGCAAAGGACTCACCTCGCAGATTACGTGTTGTAATGCCATCCAACCTGCGTTTGATACGTGTCCAACACGCAGAGTGTGTGTTGCCTGGATGGTTGCCACGTGGACAACACGCATGGTGCATGTTGCTTCTGATTTGGACACGTGTCCATCACGCTGCATGTGTGCTGAGTTAGCACATGACCTGCGTGTTGCATCTGCTATATCTGCAACATCCACCCACCTATATATACACTAAAAAGCTCCATTTTCAATAAAAATTCATATTTTTTTCATACTAAAATTTTTTAGCCTTCAAAAGTTCGATTGACATTTGTGTATAAATATGTGTTATTTAATTTATTTTTAATATATACTTTGTATTTAAACATGTATTTTATATTAATGACTAATTTTAATATATAAATAGTATTTTTTTTCTATTCCAAAAAATAGATTTATTTTTTGATAAAAAAATATCTAACCAAAGCAAAAATTTCTTGCTTCTCCGTTAATATATTTTCGTTGAAACTTTAGCTATCCATTTTAACCATAAAAATTGATTGTTTTGCAAAAGTTTAAAAAATATCATAAATAATTTTTTTTTCTAAAAGATTCTTAAATCCAATATATTAGTTAAAAATTTTAAATATTTATCAACTTAATTAGTTTTATACTTGTTATTCTTAAACATATTGAATAAAAAAATAACAGTTTAAAAATATGAAGTAATGTGAAAAATATTTAAATAATTCATTTAATCATAAATAATAGTTATATACTTGCTATACGAATGATGCATAATTGTATCTTCCATAAATTCATTTCGTGATCTCTGACAAATTTGTAACAGGATAAATTTGGGCAGGAATTTATAATGATGAACCAGAGGAACAAGAAAATACAAGGGGGAAAAAAAATTATAAATTGGTGTACTTAATGGCTGAATTCATGTGAATGTTGCCATGTTGGGGTCCATTGTATCTCTTTGTACAATAACAATGCACACAATGTAGACGGGATAGTAGGGCTGGAAGTGAGTCAAGACAGCTCATGAGCCAGCTCGAGCTCGACTCGTTAACGGCTCGATAAGCTAAACTCGTGAGCTGGTGAACCAAGTTTGAACCTGAAATTGAGCTCATAAATTAAATGAGACGAGTTTGAGCTTGGATAAGCTCAGCTCATTAGCTCGTGAACTATATATATATATATATATATATATATATATATATAACAATCTTAATTATTTAATATTTATATTTATTTTTTACATATAATTTTAATATAGGACATAAATAAAAAATTTACAATTTATTGATACATAAACAATATATAAAATTGATCTTTTCAAATATTTTTTAAAATATATAAGTTATAATTTATTGATATAAAATTATAGATTATGTATTTATGTTTCTCTTATTTGAGCCAGCTCGTGAGCTCGAGCCAGCTCGTGAGCTTTGGATGAGCCGAGCTTGAGCTTAAGAAATAAGCTCGATTGTTAATGAGTCGAGCCATGAGCCAAGCTCAATTTTCGTGAGCCGAGCTTGAGCTTGGTCTAGCTCGCAGCTCGGCTCACTTCCAGCCCCACCGGAGAGTACAGCAACGCTTCTGAATTCTTGTGGGAAGTTTTAAGGCCACGTGATTCAAACTATTCACACTCAAAACAAAAGGAGAGGGGAATTCCCTAAAATGAGGCTGAGAAAAGAAAATTCTTGTAGATAAATTATTGATCATCAGTTTGAAATATTTTTATAAAATCTCCATAAACATGAGTACCTATACAACACATTTTAGGCATACATTGTTCATTGTAAATACATAGCTTACAATAAATGCTCTATTTCTATAGTACAAAGCCGAATGGCTGTGGAAGAATATGTAGTGTAAACAACTAAACACATGACCCAACAATTAATAGAAAGCCCAATCCTCAATGAATATCAACGCTGTCATGGTGAATATTACACTCTTTTCAACTATGCAACAACTGAATATTACACAATCCTCAATGCTATCATGGTGAGGATGTTTCTCCTCTTATTCTTGTTGAGGAAATAAATGAGTGTCATCAACGAAATTTATGTTAAATATCAATCTCACTTCTGGTTTTGTTCCATCTTTATTCGAATTTTTTGCTCCAAAACAGAAATTTCAGTGTCCAGATCAAACATTCTGTTCAAGGCATGCATGTTCTCCAGGGTTTCACTTAGAGTCCGGTTGTCAGTCCCATCACACCTCAAGTGCTGCATTGGACCATGAAGCAACTTATTCACTATGCCTCGGCTAAGATCGTCGACAGCTCTCCGTGTCTTCTTTGGGATGTCATCACCCAACTTACCTAAGCATTTCTCAAGCTCGGCAAGCCTGATTCTTTCGGCGTAAGCCCTCAATTTCTTAATGGTGGGGACAGTTTCTAGTGAGTCCAACCAGGCCTCGAATTGTTTTGATTCTTCTGCAATGATTGTCTGAGCTTCCATTGCTTTTTTTATTCTATCCTCCTTATTGGCAGCCACAACCTCTTTGAGGTCATCGACGTTATAAACTCGTACAGACTCAAGATCTGAGACACATGGACCCACATTTCTAGGAACAGAAATATCTATGAAAAGGCGTCGGCCTCCAACATCTTTACTTGCTGGAGGAAGGTCCACAACATGATCTTTTAAGAATAATGGGTTTTCTGATGATGTGCTGGTGAAAACAACATCTGCTTCGCCAGCAGAGGTGAGCATTTCAGATAGGGATTTGTATATTATCTCAACACCATCCAATTCTTCACGTATTGCAGCCACCCTCTCCTCAGTTCTATTGACAACAACCATCTTTGTGCAACCTTTCGAAACCAAATGTTTTATTACAAGCTTTCCCATCTTACCAGCACCAATAACCAACATCCTTGCATTAGCATGTGAGGCCTGTGGTAGCTTCAAAAATGCTAGTTCAACAGCAGCCGAGCTTACAGAAACGGCTCCAGCAGCAATATTGGTCTCAGTTCTAACCCTCTTTCCAACAGCAATTGCATGTTTGAATAGCCCACTAATATTTCTCCCAAAGCCATTAACTCCTTGTCCAACTTTGACAACTTGCTTAACCTGAGCAAGGATTTGACCTTCTCCCAATACAAGAGAGTCAAGACCAGCTGAAACTTCAAAAAGATGTTGTGTCGCATCTTTGTTGTAAAGCAAAAACCTATGTTGGCGAAGCTCTGAAACAGGAATCGAGCTTTTCTGCAAGAAAGAACAGTGATGTTAAACATTAGTAATTCAACACAAATGTCATCAAAGAAAGAAACTTCACACCTACTTTAGACATCCATTCCATGACTTCTTTGACACCTCGGTGTTGGGACAAAGCAACAACATATATCTCCATTCGATTGCAGGTGCTCAAAATAGCTGCTTCTTCAATATGATTTAGACTACATAGCTCTGTGATGGCTCTAGGCCATTCTGCTTCTGGAATGGCAAGTTTTTCACGCATTTCCACGGGTGCAGTGTGCACACTGAGCCCAATAACCACAATGCTGCTCCTTTCCTTTGTATACCCTGTGAAAGTTTGGTTATTTAAAAATTGCAAGTTCCAGATAACCAACAAGCAGAAATAAACCAATGAAAGCAGGTAATCATCTATTCTTTCTTTTCATTGATGGATAACAAGATGGACTTCACTTTACACAAATCTTGAAAGGCTCAATTTCTATGAATTGTATCATTAAAGTGGTGGTTCTTAAAACTCTATCAATGATGTATTTCATTAGATCATTGTTAAAAGCTTTTGACATAACAAGGGAATATCTTGAATGCTAATAAAATAATAATCATATGTTTCATGGTAAATTGCACTATGAAAACTTTCACAGAGGATTTTTCTTTTTTTGAAAACAACAGAACGAATATCATTGATTAATGCATGAAAGTTTACTCACTCTGAAACTGGTGGTCACAAAACATGAGATACAAAGGTAACAAAATGCAGCAGAACTTCACACTCATACGGGCAAAATGTGGCATGCCAAATCAAAATTAGTGTGTTTGGAAAATCATTTGGGGGTTTGCAGAACCAATCCTAAGGGGTAGAATTGGTTTTGTTTTGGCTATGTAATATCATGTTTGGGTTGTTGACTTGTTGCACAACTTTTTTTTTATTTCCCTCGGTATCCCCCAACAAGTCAAAGACTAATTCGTCGCGGATCAGAGCTTCATTTAAGGGTTTGCAGCTGACCAATAAGTTGCTGTATGCATAAGGCGGGATTCGATCGCCAACACTTGCTTAAGTGGACTAATGAGCTAACCACTAAACCAACCCAACTTGGTTACTTGTTGCACAACTTAGAATTAATTCTACCTTCGATAATTGGTCATGGGAGAAATGAAATTCTTATACTTTCTGTCGTAATCACTGTTAGAGAATCTCAATCTACCAAACATAGATCTCTTTACTCCAAAAATCAATGCCAATAATATCAACGATGACAGAATTAGTTCTCCCTAGAATCAAGTTCTCAAAAGCAGAAACAAACACACAATTAACTACATGATCAAAATTCAGCTAAGTTTCAGGACTTACTATCAACAGAAGAAGTCTTGAGCTGCTCGAGAGCAGAGAGGGTGCCACTGCTACTGCCAGCATCGCTCGCACCATTATTGATCTTCACAAATGCATCAGGTGCGACCGCGTCGCAGCGAATCACTCCTCTCTGAAGAGAGGTACTTCTGTTCTTGCAAATTACCGATAAATTGGTGGTAGAAATCGATGAGAATGATGATGGTGATGGCATTGAAGGCAGTAAAGTCTCCAACTTGGAGGCTGAGAGAGCTGTTGAAGCAGACATTGTGGCAGCTACGACGAGAACCCTAACCCTAATCCTAGAGGGTCAAATGGGAATCAAATTGGAGAAGGAATCAAAGGGAATTGGGAAAATTTGGTAAGTGAAGGAGAGAGGGAAGGGTGGAATTGGTGCCAAGAAGAAGAAGGAAAAGAACAAGACCCTCCTCCTCCCTCTCACATAATTCGTCGAGGCCTTTGTCGCATAAAGCCATTAATGCATAGCTCGGAATAAGAATTTAAAGTTAGACCACTCTTCATATAACATGTGTTAATGTTGCCATTAGCTACTGTTATATAGTTAATTAGTTGTTCCTAAAATATCATCTGAGGATCAATTTAATTTTTAAAGATGTCTCAAATTAGTTTTTTAAAGTATAATATTAAGTGATATTTTAGGTTAAAATTCAGTTCCAATTGACTTATTATTAACTTCATGTGAAGTCGACTGCACTTGAGTTTTTACCACCGATATTTTATTATTTTATTCGTTAGACAATCACGTACCACGTCAAAAACTTGAAAATGTTAAAAACTTAAGCTCTAAGAATTTGATAAAAGTATTTAAATAAAAATTCTAACTACAAAAAATTAAAATGTGCAAATGTTAAAATTTAAAATTTTGAATAAAAAGGTGCTTTTGTAATAATTTAATTATTGATTACTTTAATAAATAAGAATAATGTTAGTGATGTGTACCCCATAAACTCGGAGATAAGATCAGCATTGAAACCGACCACAAAATCCGAAAACCAACGCTCACAATCGAAGCAACCACCTGACCGAAATCACACCAGTCAAACGCTATCCCCTAGCCATTATTAACAGTAACGGGACTCACTATCCAAGCCCTTAATATCGGAACAAACAGGCAGAACACGGCACTACATTCATCTATAAAACCAAACACCAACAGCCCAGGAAGGACAGGTTACTGATACTCGCTCTAACTTATTTCGTTTATTCTCTCATAATTCCTAGTTTTATTTGAGCGTCGGAGTACTTTTTGCAAGTGCTCCCGCCACCGTGTTTCAAGAGGCCGAGGTTTCCTTGTCACACCACTCCCTGGACGAGATATAGATCTTCCTGGAAGTTAAGCAGTCAACTTAGGCGTTGTATACCTCGGCTTACTCTGGACGGAACATTTGGCGCCCACCGTGGGGCCCGAAAGTTAATTTAACCCCACTTCTCTTTTACTGTATTTTGCATTCTTTTTCTACACATGGTTTCTCAACCTTCGGACATGGCCGATAATGGAGTCCACCAACTCATTCAGGCCGAACTCATAGCCCAGATGGCTGAGCTGCAAACTGAAGTCAAAAGACTGGCGGAATTATCAACCCAAAACAACGCTAGTAAATGCGAGGAGAATGGTTCCAAAGGAAAAGGCAACGCAGACCTACTAAGTGTCAACCCACCAAAGGAGAAACTGACCTTGGATAACCCATTCTTCGAGGAAATTACCAGTTACCAGATGCCAAAAAATTTCAGACTACCTTCCTCGCTCGAGCCATATAAGGGGATTGGTGACCCCCGGGCTCATATTAAAAAATTCCAATCTATGATGTTCTTTAATGGCCCTAATAATGAACCTGTTCTTTGCAGAGCTTTCCCTACTTATCTTGACGGCGCTGCGCTACTTTGGTTTTCAAAGCTACATGCAGGTTCAATCTCTTCTTTTGAAGAACTGGCAAAATCCTTCATAGACTACTTCGCTGCAGCACGGATATATGTACATGGATTAAACTACCTCGGCACCATCCGCCAAGGTCCCCAAGAGAGCTTAAAAAACTATCTGACCAGATTTGCAGAAGCAACAATGGAGATACCCGATCTAGATCCCGCCGTACACCTGCATGCCCTGAAGGCCGGACTCCGACCCGGAAAATTCAGAGAGACAATCGCGGTAACTAAGCCGAAAACATTAGAGGAATTCCGAGAAAGGGCGGCAGAACAGATGGAGATTGAAGAGCTCCGCGAAGCCGAAAGAACGGAGAGAAAACAACCAAAGAAAAAAGAGGACAGAACCACAAGGTAGGCAAATACCAAAGACCCCAGAAAGCCCTTCAGACTGACCCCAAAATTCGACAACTACACCAAATTCAACACAAAGAGGGAAAAGATAATTAAAGAGATCCGCAACACCAAAATCATAAAACCACCAGCAAGGGCAGAAAGCTACCAGGACCAACGATTCGTCGACAAAAGCAAACACTGCGCTTTCCATCAGAAGTATGGACATACAACTGACGAGTGCGTGATAGCTAAGGATCTGCTAGAAAGACTAGCTCGACAAGGCCTCCTGGACAAATATATTGAAGGAAGAAGATACAAAGAAGGCAACAAGGACCGAGAAGAGCATAATCAAACTACAGGGCACAAGGAGGATAACAAATGGTCAAACAACACTCCACCCAAAAGCATCATAAACTGTATATCCGGAGGATTCGCCGGGGGAGGTGAAACAACTTCGGCGCGAAAACGAAGCTACCGCGCAATGCTAGCAATCGAAGCAGCAACACCACAAAACAATAAAGTCGCGACCGACCTCAACATCACTTTCAGCCAGACAGATATATGCTCGGCGGCACCCAACTTGGACGATCCAGTGGTAATTTCCATCCAAACAGGCGAGTTACTGGTAAGAAAAGTCATTTTGGACTCAGGTAGCAGTGCATATGTTCTTTTTTACTCCACTTTCTTAAAAATGAAATTATCTGAAAAACTAATGAAACCCTCATCTGGAGAACTAGTAGGATTCTCCGAAGAAAGGGTCCCAATTAAAGGTTACATATGGTTAAAAACTATGATGGGAGAAAGCTCATTGTCACGAACTATCGACATACAATATCTAATAGTCGACTGCCCGAGCCCTTATAATATTATTCTCGAAAGACCTGTGTTCAGGGCAGTAGTATCTACTTTTCATCTATGTGTTAAATTTCAGGCACAGGACGGCAGGATAGCTACACTACACTCAGACCGCCAACAAGCTCGGTAATGCTATAACGCAAGTCTAAAAAGATCGGCCACAAAACAAGAGCTTCAACAAGAGGTCAAAGCAATTCACAGCACAAACGAGGTATTATCCCTAGCGGAGCTTAACCCCAGAGAAGACATCCGAGAAAGACCTCAGCCAGCGGACGAGCTCCAGAAGATCCTACTGACGTCTAAAGCAGAGCATGTCACATACATCGGCCAAGCCCTCCAGGGACAAGAAAAGATAGAACTTATAAGGGTGTTACAAGCCAACGCCGACCTCTTCGCTTGGACTCCGGCAGATATGCCAGTGATAGATCCAAACATCATCTGCCACAAACTCGCCACTAACAAAGCAGTCCGGCCTATAGCTCAGAAGAAGAGGAATCTCGGAACGGAAAAATCAAAGGCAGCCTTAGAAGAGACTAGAAAGCTTCTCAGCGCAAACTTCATTAAGGAAATCAGATTCACCACATGGCTATCTAACGTGGTAATGGTAAGAAAAAACTCAGGTAAATGGCGTATGTGCGTCGACTTTACAGATCTGAACAAAGCATGTCCTAAAGATGCATACCCTTTGCAAAGCATTGACAAGCTTGTGGACAATGCATCGGGCTTCAAAAGCTTAAGCTTCATGGATGCATATTTTGGTTACAACCAAATTCTCATGCACCCAGAAGACCAAAGCAAAACAGCCTTCATAACTGAACATGGAAATTTTTGTTACAAAGTAATGCCATTTGGTCTAAAGAACGCAGGTGCAACATACCAACGCTTAATGGATAAGGTCTTTCGTGACCAAATAGGTCGGAACATAGAGATCTACGTTGATGATATGGTTCACCAAAACTACCCCAGAAAGATCCCACTGCGACGACCTCAGAGAAATATTTAAGCAGATCCGAGCATACAACATGAGACTAAACCTAGAGAAATGCGCCTTTGGGTGCAAGGAGGAAAATTCCTCGAATTCATGTTAACATCACGGGGAATCGAGGAAAATCCTGAAAAATGTGACGCAATACTCAACATGGCAAGCCCTAGAACAATAATGGAGGTGCAACAGTTAGCAGGAAGGGTAGCGGCTCTGTCCCGATTCTTACCAACAGCGTCAAACCGATCTTATCATTTCTTCCAGACGATATCAAAGAATAAAAAATTCGAGTGGACAAAAGAGTGTGAGACAGCGTTCACCGAACTCAAAGCCTTCTTATCATCACCACCAGTACTGCAAAGACCAGAGGCCGGTAAACCTTTATACTTATATTTGTCTGCTTCCAATTACTCTATGAGCTCGGCTCTTGTCATTGAGACAGGAAAAATACAACGGCCGGTATACTTCGTCAGCAGAGTTATGCAACAGACTGAACGAAGATATCCGAGGATAGAGCAGCTGGCCTTAGCACTAGTAATAACAGCAAGAAGGCTCAGGCACTACTTCTAAAGCCACACAATAATTGTAAGAACAAACCAACCACTAAGGCAGATACTGACCAAGCCAGAACTGGCCGGACGACTGACCAAATGGTCTGTTGAGCTCTCTGAGTTTGATGTCCAATTCCAGTCAAGACCAGCCCTAAAGGCACAAATCCTAGCAAATTTCATTTCCGAGTTAACACCTGACGAACACCACCACAACAAACCATGGGAACTTCACGTCGATGGGGCGTCAAGCCGAGGAGGAAGCGGAGCCTGGATAGTCCTTAAAGAAGGAGATAAGGTGATAGCCGAGCAATCCCTACAGTTCAACTTCTCGGCAAGCAACAATCAGGCCGAGTACGAGGCACTCATAGCAGGGCTAAAGCTCGCCCTCAATCTCTAGGTGCATAGCTTGACAGCATATTGCGATTCCCTCTTGGTGGTTCAACAAATCTGAGGAGAATTCCAGGTAAAAGATCCCTTGCTTGAGAAGTACTGGCTCAAAGCAACGGATCTCATTTAAAAGTTCAATTCATTCACAATATTACATGTGCATAGAGAAAAGAACATTAGAGCAGACATATTATCTAAACTTGCTGCCACAAGAACAGACACACACACATCAGCTTTATCACAACTCACACTCAAAAAACCTAGCATTGAAATACTATCTATAACAAGCATTGATCATCTCCACGATTGGAGAACACCCTTCCTTGAATACATCAATGCAGGTATCATACCGAAAGACGAACTCAACCCACAACACTTCAAATGAAAAGCAAGTCTCTACACAAACATAGCGGGGAAACTATACAGGCGCGGCTTCTCACAACCATTACTAAAATGCCTGGACAACGACGAAGCAAAAGAGGTAATGGACGAAGTTCATGAGGGCATGTGTGGAAACCACATCGGAGGACGAGCCCTCGCAGCAAAGATCGTCCGAACAGGATACTACTGGCCGACCATAAAAAGAGATTGCATAACAAAAGTAAAGACATGTGACAAATGCCAGAAGCACGCCGCCATCTCTACGAAGCCCGCCGAAGTATTACACAGCATGGAGGTAAGCTGGCCCTTTTACAGATGGGGGCTCGACATTCTCGGCCCATTTCCAGTAGCATCAGGCCAGGTAAAATTTCTCCTAGTATTAATAGACTATTTCTCCAAGTGGATAGAGGCACAACTATTAGCAAGAATAACGATCGAAAAGGTACGATCTTTCATTTGGAAAAATACCATATGCCGATTCGAAATACCAAAGAAAATAATATTAGACAATGGTAGACAATTCAAAGATAACAAGCTTGGATCATTTTTAACTAATTTTAATATACAGCATCATTTTAGCTCGGTCGAACACCCATAAACCAATGGGCAAGCCGAAGCTGCTAACCGAGTTATACTGCAGGCAATAAAGAAAAGCCTCGATAATGCGAAAGGAGAATGGGCAGAGCTAATTCCAGAAGTATTGTGGAGTTACAACACCACAGTACAAACCACCACGGGCGAAACACCTTTCAAACTAGTCTATGGGTCGGAGGCGTTAATCCCGGTAGAGGTCGAAATTTCCACATTGAGAGCCGAACTATACGACGAACAACATAACACAAACGCAAAACATGCCGAGCTTGACCTCGCAGACGAAGACGGGAAAATCGCCGCCATTAAGCAAAGAGCCCAGAAACAGCTGGCAGAAAGAAAACATAATAAGAAAGTGGTGCCGAGGACATTCGAGGAGGGCAATCTAGTTCTTAGATGGACAGAAGAAGCCAGACGACCTCCTTCCCATGGAAAGCTGGCCGCGAATTGGGAGGGACCATTCCGAGTATCAAAAGTGCTCAGAATGGGGGCTTACCAGCTGCAAACACTACACGGCAATTAAGTTTCAGGAAATTGGAACATTTCTTCACTAAAGATGTATAGATCATAAATTGTACATCCCGCGGATGAAGGTATTCTTCCCCCCCCCCCCCACTTAGAGGTTTTTTCCCAAAAAAGGGTTTTACCTAAGGAGGGTTTTAATGAGGCCGGACGTCCAAAAATCAAACAAACACAACAGATTATCTATCTATCTATCTTAATCTACTATTTGATTGCAAAAAATATCTAAACCATACACCATTTCTTAAAAAGTCGACCTAACCACGGTCAACGCATAACTTAAGTAAAAACAGCACCAAGTGTTCACAAAAGGATCAAACCGACTATAGCTCGGTAAAACAAAAGTTAGCATTACAAACAAAAAACAAAACATGTCTAAAAAGACAAGCATATCAGGTAGGAGGGACGTTCTCGTCATGATCCTCCACCGTACCGTCCACCACCAACTTCCCATCAATTACGACTTTTGTCACGTCTAGCCGAGAACAATCAAACTCAGGTGCCAAGGCCACAATCTGACTAACGGCCCGGTCAAAACCAGAAGCAAACATTTCTATGCCCAACTCTTCTAATTCATGAACTCGGGAAGTCAACTGCCCTTTAGCCAAATCACTATCCTTAATCTCAGACTGCAGGAGTCGGATCTGGTTTCTGAGACGGGTAACCTCGTCTTCAGACAACTTCATCTTCGTTATCACATCATCCTTCTCCTTCAGAACTTTCTCCATAGCAACATCCTTTTCCTTCAATAGCTTCTCTAATTCAGCAACCCTCCCCACAGTAACCTGATGCTCGGCCCCAACCAATTCCGTAGTGCGGCTGACACACATAAGACGCGAGGCAACGATTTACAAGAACACGAAAGATATGAACAAAAGTGAAAATAAAAGTCAAGGAAAAGAAGCCAACCATAACACAAAAAATGAACCTGAATAAATTTTTCCATGCCCTCCATACCAATACGGCGAGTCATGAGCATATCACTTGGGAAACCCTATCTGAGAGCTCAGCAATGGGAAATTGATCACTCCACAAAGAGTGAGTGTTCGTCCCAAGAATGAATCCATGTAGCCGTCTCTGGCGATCAAACACAGACTTGCCGCTACCAGCGAAGGAGAAGCGCATTAATCACAGCGCGCCAAGCAAGGAAGAAAACCCCTTGACTCCCTTTGACCTTTTTCCATAAAGATAGGCCCAACAACCAAAGCCCAAACTTCAAACAAGAAATCAACAAAACAATCGCAGAAAAGCTTGCCTGCCACTTAAGACACAGAGACAGACAAGTTTGGGGGCTATGATGTGTACCCCATAAACTCGAAGATAAGATCAGCATTGAAACCGACCATAAAATCCGGAAACCAACGCTCACAATCGAAGCAACCACCTGACCGAAATCACACCAGTCAAACGCTATCCCCTAGCCGTTATTAACAGCAACGAGACTCACTATTCAAGCCCTTAATATCGGAACAAACAGGCAGAACACGGCACTACATTCATCTATAAAACCAAACACCAACAGCCCAAGAAGGACAAGTTACTGATACTCGCTCTAACTTATTTCGTTTATTCTCTCATAATTCCTAATCTTACTTGAGCGTTGGAGTGCTTTTTGCAGGTGCTCCGGCCACCGTGTTTCAAGAGGCCGAGGTTTCCTTGTCACACCACTCCCTGGACGAGATATAGATCTTCCTGGAAGTTAAGCAGTCAACTTAGATGTTGTATACCTCGGCTTACTCTGGACGGAACAGTTAGGTAATCAATAATATAATAGTCAATTTCTATCAAGTATATAAAAATCATTTTCTTTTTTTCTTTCACTGTCTAAATGTCTTTGATCCCTTCACTACCGCTGCTTCACCTCTTCGGTGCCGCCACCATTATTTTTTCTTTTGGTGTTGGCATCTCTGCCTCTTCCCTTGCACTTGCACCCACATTTCCCTCCTCTAACAACCACCCATTTCTGTCTTTTGCTCACACTCACATCCATACCCCAAATCTTATCACTTCTACTTTCCAATGCCATTCACTTTTAAAAAACTCAACGTCTTGAATTTAAAATTATTTTAAATTTGATCCTAAACTTAACAACGATCATCCTGAAATACTTTTCGATGACGAAATAATTACGTAATTGGATGGAGGCTACGGATAAAATATCGTTGTTTTATTTTTTGCGCCTAAATAAAATATAAATGACGTCTTTTAGGTACTCTTAAAATACTCTAAACGATGTAAAAAAATCGCACAAAATATCCTAAAAGACGTCGTTTATGTTCTATTTGGGCACCAAAATTAAAACGGCGACATTTTACCAGTGCAGCATAACTTTCATTGTGCCTCCGTCCAACTACATCATTACTCCGTCACCGAAAAATATCTGAGGGACAACCGTTGTTAATTTCAAAAATAAATTTAGAATAATTTTAAGTTAAAGAACGATATTGAGACTCGACTGCAAATTTAGGACCACTTTGAGTATTAACTCTGAGATTTGTAGTGGAAGTAACAGTGAAAATAGGCTAGCTTATATCAAGCTTCACTCTTAATAGATTAGACTTGCAAAAGAGTATATTAAGTTATTAACTTAAGTTTGGTATATAGTTTAGTATAGACTTTTTAATGAGTATTAAGTCTGACCTGTTCTCAAGTTTGGTCTATCCTAAAATTTTTCAATAGTACTAATTTTTTAATAAATAAATAAATAAATAATGCCAATATACAATATTAAATTTAAGTAATGTTGATATACAATATTAGATAAATAATGTACATATATAATTAAAGAGATAAATAGCTTAGTAAATAAAGGTATTCAAATATTATAAAAGATTCAAGTTCAAATCCTTGCTATTATATTTTTATTAGTATAATAAAATTCTATATATTTTCACAGCTCTAAACCGACCTAACAGGCCCAATTAACTATTTCGTAAGTCAAGACTTAGTTTATTAAAGAACTTAGATTTTTAAAATAGTCCGAGCCTAAATCTATTTTCTATCAGACCAGGCATTTGATTCGATGGTCCCAAAACGTTTGGACCATTAAATGGTTCCATAACAAAACATGTTTTTTAAGTTTTTCAATAACGATTAAATAGTCTATTTCTAATTTTAATTACAAATTAACCTCATATATTTTATTTAATTATAAAAATTATTTTTTATTTTATAAATTATTATTTTATCATTCATCTATTATGTTTATTAATAATAAAAAATAAAAACAATAACGAATTAGATCTTCCATTAATTGGAATAGCCAAAAAGTTTATTAAAATCAATGGACGATCTAATTCGTTATTGTTTTTGTTTTTTATTATTAATAAACATAATAGATTAATGATAAAATAATAATTTATAAAATAAAAAATAATTTTTATGATTAAATAAAATATATAGAGTTAATTTGTAATTAAAATTAGATAAAAACTATTTATCAATTATTAAAAAATTTAAAAAATATGTTTTGTTATAGGACCATCAAATCTAATACCCTTCTAAGTAGAGGTGATGGATAAAAAAATGAGACTAAACTCTAAAATTTAACGGTAGTATTGAGAGACTGATTAAAAAAGAAAAGGGTAAACTTATAAAAAAATAAATATGTAATTGTTATCTATAACTTATTTAGTTATGCTATAAATAGCACTATGATATAGTAGCATGAATACGTATAATGTAATTGAAAATTATGGTTTCTTTCTTTTGTCCTAATTCTAAAGATTTTTATTTAATTTTCTCTAATTATTTCTCATTCTTCATATCTCTTGATACAATATCATATCAATTATGCATAAATTATCAAATTAGATAGAATTTAATTAAAATATAAAATATATATTAAAATAAATTAAATAACATATATTTATACATAAATATATATAATAATATATAGTTAATTTTATAACTAATTTTTAATATATATTATTTTTGTGTGAAAAATTCTTCAAAAACATGTAAAGTTTAAGGTGAATGCTATACATTTGAAAAAAAAAAAATAGAAAATAGTCAAAATACAGCACTCTTAAAAAAAATACGGTTAGAAATAACAAGTAAATTAACTAGTTTTGGACTTTTGGGTTTTTATTTTTTATAATCTATTAAAAAATAGTTAATCTAATTAAAAGGTTATCCTTTTAAATCTGAATTATTTATATAACATATAATAAATAAAAATTTTAAAATTTGTCTATTAATATGAAATGCAACACTTCTTACTTCACAAAGAATATTTAAGAATAGAAAACATCTGAAGATAAAAAAAATTAAGTTAAAGCAAACATAATATTCAACATCCACATACGGTTAATAAAAGAAAAATATTGTTACATAAGTGTCAAATCATATATTAATCTAGTTAAAAAGTATTAAACTTTCATATTTTTTTTTTATTTTGTACTAAATAAATAATTGAAGAATAGTTGTGTCAACTTTTTCTCTTTTTTTATTATCTCTCTTTTTTCTTCTTTTTATATTACTACTAATTAAATGTTTTAGCATGTTCATATTTGATAATTCGAAAAATCAACAATCTACAACAATAATAACAATAAAGTCTTGTCCCATTAAATAAAATTGACTACATAAATTATTGAGCTCTATCATATATCATGTCTATAGAAAAACCGTTTACACCACAAAATTACAATTAATTAAACAAACTTTCAAGGAAATGTTAAAAAGGCATATATATCATAGAAATTACAAATCGACCAAATTAAAGCTTGGTTTGGTAAAGCTTTTCGAAGAGGTGCTTGTGCTTTTTACAAGCTCAAGCTCCTCATTTTGTGTTTGGTAAATAAAAAATATCATGTGCTTGTACTTGCATCTTTTAAAAGATTGGGGTACTTTTAAAAGTGTCTAAGATAGAGCTTTTCAAAGTTGGCTTGTGCTTTTCAAAATTTAAAAGTCTAATATAACTTCATATGTTAATTAATTTTCAAATTTAATGCTTGCATTTATGTCTATTATAGTATTTTTAAATTTTAAAAGCTATTTTACCAAATGCAATTGTTGTTGCTTGTGTTTATTAAAAATAATTTTTAATTTAATTTATCAAACATAAATGTTACAACTTTTAAGAAGTTATCTTCTAAAAGTTAGCTTTTATAAGCTACTCTTAAAAAGTAAAAGCTTTACCAAATTAAGCCTAAGTGAACCTAAGATGTTTGGTAAGAACATATTGCTTAGAGAGACCACCATTACTTGATGTGCAAAATCATGATGCAAACAAAACATAGTTTCATTTCCAATCCCAAGCAAACATTGTTTCAGAGATATTTTGCTACCTGTGCCCAACATCTGTAAATAGCTCCGACAACCTTAACTTGGTTCACACTATAGTTTCTTGTTACAATTACATTTTCTCCTCCAACCTTATGGTTTAAGCATTTGCAGCTATGTTCTTACACACACGTCTTGCTGAGGCATTGACTAGTACAATGAGTGCTTCTCAAATTTGTTTCATAAATAATCAATGTTTTATGCATTCCAACTAATTGTGATTTTTATTGAGTTGTCTTTGGCTTGAAATAACTTTCTTTCCATTTATACAGGAATCATGGTTTGTGTCCTAAGGTATACTTTGGACTACTCTTCTCCAAGTGTCACTCATATAATTCCAAAAAATAGAATGATATGAATTACTTTGTGATTTCAGCATATGAATTACCCAGCCAGATGCTTTCCAATTATGAATGATATAGAATTTGATGGAGTAATTAGAACCTTAAAGTAATATAAAATAAGAGAAAAGAAACTCAGTTTCTTCTCCAAAGACAAAGGCAGTATTTGCTTAGTAGAAGACCACTTTGATAAAGATACTAAAAATGTCTTTTTTTTTTTTAAGATATTTACATATGTCATGATATTATTGGACTTTTTTATTAAACTGGTTAATAATTTATTTTTTAATAAATCATAACAAAATCGGTTTATTATAGCAACAATAATAAATTTAATTATCCGCATTATAATTATTAGACCTGATTTGATTCGATCGATTTACACAATCTGAACCGAATCATGTTTAAATTTTTTGATAAAAAGACAAATATATTCCTAATTTTTGTTTCGAAAAAAACAAGAAAAAAACATAGTCCAGTAAGTTTTGTAAATTAGTCAATTCGACTGAATCTGATAAAAATTGGTTTTATTCTGATTTGTTAAGAAATTTAAAAATAACCAATTCATTAATACGTTCAATAATAATACGACACATAACTGTCTTTACAAAAAGACATTTTATGCGTCTTTGTGAAAGCATCCTCCTTGGTTAGTATCTATGTCTATCACAAATATAGATATAATGACACATGTTTATCATTTGATTAGTTAAAACACAAATTATTGGTAAATCCAGAAGGATACAAAAATATGTTGGGTTTTTGGGCTCCCTTCCTATGTGGAGAAAAAGCCCAAATGCTAATATCCAAGCCCATGAATAGTTGAAGTGGCTGAGGTGAGTTAGGGTTAGATGAGAAAGAGGTCATTTTGCAAGAGAACACCAAACACTAGAGAGAAGAGAAGAGAGAAAGTTATTTTCGCACATACACAAAGCTATCTCTGTAAATTGGTCACTGCAGATTTGTTAACCGTTGGATCGAGCTCAAATTTGAACAGAGTGTTCTACACATCTGGTTCTTTGATTTCACCGTTCGGATCTTCAATTTGACATCTGTAAATAGAGATATTGGCCACGCACAATAGCTCTATTTTTGTGGTATTTTCATCTTCTTGTTCTTGTTTTGAAAGCTTTGAAGCTTGGGTTGTTTGGCTTGTTGTATACACGTTTTGTGCAGTAATTTGTGACTCTCTTGTACCCTATTTTTCATCATAGTGAAGCTATATCCTGGTCTTGGGAACTCGTGGTTTTTACTTCTCTCATTGAGGAGGTTTTCCACGTTAAAAATCTTGGTGTGTTAGCTTGTTTCTAATTTTTGGTTTATGTGATTTTTCCGCTGCTATTGGGTATTATTGTGCTAGTGTTAATACTTGTTGTGAGTGGATATTGTTGCTCCTCTAATTCTTGCAAGTAGGAAATTGTGTTTTATTTCTATCAATTGGCATCAGAGCTCAGTTTTGGGTATTTGGTTATAACTTGCTTGAAAGATGGAGGCAAATAATTCTAATAGGATAATAAGTTTGAATGACACTAATTACCATCTATGGAAGAGAAAAATGAAAGATTTGTTATTTGTCAAAAATCTACATTTACCCGTATTTTCTACACAAAAACCAGAATCTAAAACAGATGAAGAATGGGAGTTTGAACACCAACAAGTTTGTGGTTTATTAGGCAATGGGTGGATGATAATGTTTATAATCACATTGCTAATGAGACTCATGCTAGAACTTTGTGGAATCAAATTGAATCCTTGTATGCTTCCAAGTCTGGCAATAATAAATTGTACTTGTTGAATATGTTGATGAATTTGAGATACAAGGAGGGGTCACAAGTATTAGATCACTTGAATGAATTTCAAGGGGTTCTGGATCAGTTGTCAAGCATGGGAATCAAGTTTGAAGATGAGGTTCAAGGACTGTGGTTGCTAAATACTCTACCAGATTCTTGGGAGACATTTCGTATCTCTCTTACTAATTCTGCTCCAAATGGTAAAGTGAGCATGCAACTTGTTAAAGGTGGCATTTTAAATGAAGAGATGAGAAGGAAGACGCAGAATTCTTCGTCACACTCTGAAATGTTAGTCACTGAAACCAGGGGGAGAAATTAGAATAGAGTTCAAAAGGGTAGAGGTAAAAGCAGGAGCAAATCCAAGGGAAGATACAAGAATGTTGAGTGTCACTACTGTCACAAAATGGGTCACGTTCAAAAATATTGCTATCTTTGGAAAAAGAAAAACAAAGGTAAGCAAGAAAAGAAGGATGATAGTGGTAATGATCGTGTATCTTCTATTTCAAATGATCTTTTTACTGTTGATATTGCTGA
Source organism: Arachis hypogaea (assembly GCF_003086295.3). Taxonomy (NCBI): domain Eukaryota; kingdom Viridiplantae; phylum Streptophyta; class Magnoliopsida; order Fabales; family Fabaceae; genus Arachis; species Arachis hypogaea. The sequence continues at coordinate 131,513,811 of NC_092052.1, read as the reverse complement.
TTACGAGTACAAGGTCAATCTTGTTTCTGATGATGAGTTCAGCTGGGTAATTGATAGTGGCGCCTCAATACATGTTACACCAAAGAAGGAGTTCTTCACTTCTTATACTCCAGGTAATTTTGGAGTACTTAAGATGGGTAATGATGGCTTGGCCAAGGTCATTGGTGTAGGAGATGTTTGTCTTGAGACCAATATGGGAATGAAGCTACTACTTAAAGATGTTAGACACGCTCCAAATGTTCGCTTGAATTTGGTTTCAGTTAAAAGGCTTGATAATGAAGGTTTTGTAAACACTTTTGGCTTTGGACAATGGAAGCTTACTAAAGGCAACTTAGTGGTGGCTCGAGAAAAAGGTACTTCAAGTTTGTATGTGATGCATGCCATGATTGCAAAAGGTAGTGTGAATGCGATTGAAAGTAAGGAAGTTTGTAGCTTGTGGCACAGAAAACTTGGTCATATTAGTGAAAAAGGACTTAGCTATTTGGCTCGAAAGGATGCTCTTTCAGGTTTGAAGAATGCAGAGTTGGAGAAATGTTCTCGTTGCATGGCTGGCAAACAAAGAAGATTATCCTTCAAGAAGCATCAACCTTCAAGAAAATCAGACTTCTTGAAATTGGTGCACTCCGATATTTGTGGTCCTTTGAAGGTACGGTCCTTTAGCGGAGCTATTAACTTTATTAATTTTATTGATGATCATTCAAGAAAGCTTTGGACTTATGCTTTGAAAACAAAGAACCAAGCTTTGGAAAAGTTCAAACAATTCCAAGCTTTGGTTGAGAGGCAAACAGGTAAAAAGTTTAAATGTATTTGCACTGATAATGGTGGTGAGTATTGTGGACCATTTGATGTGTATTGCAAGAAGCAAGGCATTAGGCATGAAAAGACACCTCCTAAAACACCTCAGTTGAATGGTTTGGCAGAAAAGGATGAATAGAACATTGATTGAAAGAGTTAGGTGTATGCTTACTGAAGCTAAGCTACCTAAAGTCTTTTGGGGTGAAGCGCTACTTACAGCGGCTCATGTGATTAATCTGAGTCCTACAATTGCTTTGGACAATGATGTTCCGGATCATGTTTGGTCAGGCAAAGATGTCTCGTATGGTCACTTGAGAGTCTTTGGATGCAAAGCATTTGTTCATGTTCCAAAGGATGAGAGGTCCAAGTTGGATGTGAAGACAAGGTAGTGCATTTTTATTGGGTATGGTCAAGATGAGTTTGGTTACAGGCTTTATGATCCAGTTGAAAAGAAGCTTGTAAGAAGTCGTGATGTAGAGTTTGTTGAAGACCAGACCATTGAAGACATTGATAAGGCAGAGAAGAGTCAATCACAAGAGAGCAGTGACTTGACTGATGTAGATCCAGTTCAGCCGCCTCCTTCGTCAGAACAAACAGAGAATCAAGATCAGGAGCATATGCAGCAAAATGAGCCTTTGGTTCCTAATGACCAGGAGATGGGAGATCCAATTGATGCTCCAGTTGATGATGATGCTGATAATCAACATGAGTTACCTGAAGATCCACCAGGTTTCCATCCTAGGAGGTCTACTAGAGAGCGACGAGTGACGACCTTCAACGAGGTATCCTTCTAGTGAGTATGTAATATTTACTGATGGATATGTGACCTTGACTGATGGGGGAGAACCTGAATGTTATGCGGAAGCTATGGAAGGTGACGACAATAAGAAATGGTTTGATGCAATGCAAGATTAAATGAAATCCTTGCATGATAATCAAACATTTGAGCTTGTGAAGTTGCCAAAAGGGAAGAAAGCTTTGCAGAACAGGTGGGTTTATAGGTTGAAGCATGAAGAAAATTCTCAGTATCCAAGGTACAAGGCTAGATTGGTGGTCAAGGGCTACAGGCAGAAAAAGGGAGTTGACTATAATGAAATTTTTTCACCGGTTGTGAGAAGATCTTCTATTAGGACTGTTTTGAGTTTGGCTGCAAATCTTGATTTAGAGATAGAGCAGATGGATGTGAAAACTGCTTTTCTTCATGGTGATCTTAAAGATGAAATTTACATAGAACAACCTGAAGGTTTCATGGTAAAAGGCAAAGAGGATCATGTTTGCAAACTGAAGAAGAGCTTGTATGGCTTGAAGCAAGCTCCAAGACAATGGTACAAGAAGTTCGAGTCTGTTATGGCAGAACAAGGCTACAAGAAGACTACTTCTGATCATTGTGTATTTGTTAAACAGTTTGCTAGTAATGATTTTATTATCCTTTTGATATATGTTGATGACATGCTTATTGTTGGTTAGAATGCTTCTAGGATTGATATGTTGAAGAAGCAACTTGCAATGTCATTTGCAATGAAGGACCTTGGGCCAGCAAAGGAGATTCTTGGCATAAGAATCGAGCGTGATAGAAAGGAGAAGAAACTTTGGTTGTCACAGGAGAAATACATAGAGACAATGTTGCACAGGTTTCAAATGGAGAAAGCAAAGGCCGTTAGTACTCCTCTTGCTACACATTTCAAATTGAGTTGCAAGCAAAGTTCATCAAGTGATGAAGAGAAGAAAGACATGGAAAAAGTTCCATATGCATCAGCCGTGGGTAGTTTAATGTATGCTATGGTGTGCACAAGACCGGATATAGCTCATGCTGTTGGTTGTGTTAGCCGTTTTGTTTCAAACCCAGGAAGAGAGCATTGGAATGCTGTAAAATGGATAATGAGATATCTTCGTGGTACTTCTAACATGAAGTTGTGTTATGGAAGTGATAAGCCTATTCTAGTTGGTTACACTGACTCAGACATGGCAGGAGATATTGACTCTAGAAGGTCCATTTCAGGCTTCTTGATCAACTTTGTGGGTGGAGCTGTGTCTTGGCAATCAAGATTACAAAAATGTGTTGCTTTGTCTACTACTGAGGCCGAGTTTATTGCCATTACCGAAGCGTGCAAGGAGATGCTTTGGATGAAGAAATTCTTAAAGGAACTCGGGTCTACTCAAGAGAGGTATGTGTTATTTTGTGATAGTCAAAGTGCTATACATCTTGGTAAAAACTCTACCTTTCATTCTCGATCCAAACATATTGATGTGAGGTATCATTGGATACGTGATGTTTTGGATGCTGAGTTGTTAGAACTTGAAAAGGTTCATACTGATGAGAATGGTTCTGATATGATGACCAAGGCATTACCAAGATGGAAGTTTGAAGTTTGTTGCTTAATCGCCGGATTGGCGGTTACCTCCACATAGTCGTGAGGGGGAGATTTGTTGGGTTTTTGGGCTCCCTTCCTATGTGAAGAAAAATCCCAAATGCTAGTATCCAAGCCCATGAATAGTTGAAGTGGCTGAGGTGAGTTAGGGTTAGATGAGAGAGAGGTCATTTTGCAAGAGAACACCAAACACTAGAGAGAAGAGAAGAGAGAAAGTTATTTTCGCACATACACAAAGCTGTCTCTGTAAATTGGTCACTGCAGATTTGTTAACCGTTGGATCGAGCTCAAATTTGGACAGAGTGTTCTACACATCTGGTTCTTTGATTTCACCGTTCGGATCTTCAATTCGACATCTGTAGATAGAGATATTGGCCATGCACAATAGCTCTGTTTTTGTGGTATTTTCATCTTCTTGTTCTTGTTTTGAAAGCTTTGAAGTTTTGGTTGTTTGGCTTGTTGTATGCACATTTTGTGCAGTAATTTGTGACTCTCTTGTACCCTATTTTTCATCATAGTGAAGTTATATCCTGGTCTTGGGAACTCGTGGTTTTTACTTCTCTCATTGAGGAGGTTTTCCACGTTAAAAATCTTGGTGTGTTAGCTTGTTTCTAATTTCTGGTTTATGTGATTTTTTCACTGCTATTGGGTATTATTGTGCTGGTGTTAATACTTGTTGTGAGTGGATATTGTTGCTCCTCTAATTTTTGCAAGTAGGGAATTGTGTTTTATTCCTATCAAAATATACAAAGACAAAAAATTTGTATACTACATAGAAGAATGAAATACTAATTTTGAGATATTAACACTATTTATATATATATATATATATATCCTCATTTTAAATTCATAAATCCTTCTCATATTTCTCTTCTTATTATCTTTTTTTTCTCTCTTTCTGTTTATCTCTCTCTTAATTTCTCACTCTCTCGTTGTCTTTTTCCTCCCTCCCTCCTACGTAGTATACCAAAAGTCTCTCTCTATACCATGTTTGTTTTTGGATCTCTGTTTTCTTTTATTTGTATATTTTTTTATTTATTTGAATTTTGATTTCAATTTTGAAAAAGTGATTTTGTGTTGATTGGTTGGATTGAATTTGTTTTTAGATTAAAATTTATATTTAACGATGGTAGTTTAATTGAGATGTGGTGATGAAATTTGTGACGGAAATAATATTAAATTTTTAATAAGATGATGATTTATATGTTATGTCTTAATAAAAAAATTATGTATTATTATGTCCATATTTTTATGTTTATGCCTTAAAGAGATACACAAACTAAATGCAGCTTAAGATAACATTAGACAAGCTTATATTTTTCTCAAAAAGATTATTTTATTCTATTGTATCAAAAGAGGAGAAAAAGAGTTGCATGAAATATTTTTAAAATACTTCTAAATTTTATTTTGTTTCAATTTTGTCTCAAAATTTTTCAATTTGTATTAAATATATTCTTAATGGTTAATTTTTTAATAAATTTAAGACCAATTCAACAACAATTTCATAAGAATAACCTTAAACACAATCAAATCAAGCATAATTTTCATACATTATTGTTTGATTGGTCTTAAATTTTATTAAAATTTAGCCATTGAAGATATATTTGATGCAAATCAAAAAATTTTAGAACAAAATTAAAATAAAATAAAACTTAAAAATATTTTTAAAACTTTTGCCAAACTTTAAGAATAAAAAATATACTTTACCCTTAAATTTTGGACCTGAATCAATGTCATTCTTCAATGATCAATGCGATCCCTATTGAAGTTTTTGGTTTCTGGGTATGTCGTAGGGGTGTTATCGGTTCGGTTTGGTTCGGTTTTGGACCAAAATCCAACCGAACCGATATGTTCAGTTCCTACAGACACACAATCGTTCGGTTTGCTGCTTTTACAATAATCGAATCGAACCAACAGCGGTTTGGTTCGGTTGGTTTTTTCGATTTTTAATTTCTAATGAGCAAAATATGAATCACAATAATTAGAAGTTTAAAATAGTCAATAAACTGAAATAATAAGAGTAAAACATTAAAATGGTTAGGGGTTGGAGATTGTTGTTGTTAGGTTAAAAATTAAAATGGTTAAAACATTGAAATGGATGCATATCTTCGGTTCGATTCGGTTTCTATCGAGCCAACCAAAAACCGAACCGAACCGATCGATTTTGTTAGGAAAAAAAACCGATTTTTTTTATTTTTAAATCGATTGTTATAATTTTCGGTTCGATTTGCAGTAATTTTCGGTCTGATTTCGTAACTTACGCCCCTAGTATGTCGTGTGGGGAATAATTTCTATTGGGACTTTAAATTGGACCTTTTAAATTGGGCCCAATGCAAGGATAATTACTTCCTTTAGTCCAAAAAAGACACTTCATATAAGCCCAAATCCATAGTGCCCCGCTAACAAAGATTCTACTCCTGTAAACCAAAAAAAAAAAAGATTCTACTCCTGTGGCCCTGTCCAAAAAACGAAACCAAGATTCTCCTCCAATAAAAAACAATCCAAATCAATTTGGGTTGGTCAAATAGTCAGCTCACTCGTCCGCTTAAATAAGTGTCGGGAGTTTGAATCCTATCTTGTGCATGCAGCTCGCCAGTGACAGACCCTTAAATGAAACTCAGATCTACAATGAATTAGTTCTTAATCTATCGGGTTGAAGAATACCGTAAAAACAAAACAAAAAGTCTGAATGTATATCTAGAAATATAAAAACGATTATTATCCAATATATGGTCCACATGCATGTCATTCTTAGGAAGATACTGACTTTCAACCGTCCAAAAATTTGAAACAGCGAAGAAGATGACGAGGCCGATGAATCAAGATTCAAGACAATAATAATATGCATTGATAAAGTTCAAGATTGTGACTAAATATGAAATTATTTGCTGTACATTAAAATTTATTATTAAAATTAATCAATAGTATAAAATATATTAAAATATAAAATATATATTAAAAATTAAATTAAATTATAAATATTTTTATACACCAATATGTGATAATTAAACTAATAACTAATTTTATATTTGCATATATCATTTTTTATAAATATAATTATTTCTATTTATCAATTTTGGTGGGTATGAGTTGTAAAGAGGTGTAGTACACTTTTCAAAATATCATAATATATAATCATTTCAAATTTTCTAATTAAAAAAGTTATCCACATACTGTTAAGTAGTTTTCAATAAAAAATATATTTGTTTACTACTAAGTTTAAATTTAATATATTGTTTCGATTTATATAATTATTATCGGACTTACTTATAAGTAACTTTTATTCTTTGTTGAAAGGAAAAAAAAAAAAGTAGTTCTATACTTCTATCTAAAGTGCTAACATTTGTATTTACAATTATAACTACATAAGGTAATGTTATGATATTACCGTTTTTTTTAGCTTATATATTTACATATACAGTTTTTTTTTTTTTTTTGTAAATTAAATTTAACTAAGATAATTTAACATCAATAAAAACTATTTTTCTCATTTTCACTCATCCGTTTATTTAATTTTTATTGTTCAGTTTGATTAGATTTTATTTATGAAAAAAACTTGTTAATTTCTTTTTAATTTGCATTCATTTACCACCGTAATGAGGGACAAAACTGTAAAAATAAAATCGCGATAAAATAGACTGATTTTTTAAAAGATGGAACAACATTGTGTATAATACTTTGTGATGATAATTTAGTGTATTTTTTTATATGAATATTAATAAATAATTTAAAAGTCAGATTTGAGGAATAATATAATTATTAAAAAAAATTGATCTTCAGATTTTACAAAGGCTGAAACTTTAAAATTTAATGGAACACAAATAGAGGAATGGAACATAAATTTAAAGGTCAAATTTGTGTATTTATAAAAAAAATAAAAATCTACAAATCTAAGAGTTATATTTGTGTATTTTGAATCTAATCTGATTTATTGATATACATCATAGTAAAACACACCAAGTTTTAATAATAATAAAAAAAATACTAAAAAACTATCATAATTTATTATTTTTTATTATTATTTAATTATTAATTTAATTTAATAATTTAATAATATATTTTATCTCATATTTTTACATTTGAATAATAAATTTTAATGATATTCTAATATTTTTTATAATAAAAAACACTTTTGTTTGTCTAATATTAAAATAAATAGAATAATGTTATGTGTATATTAAAATCATCTATCAAAATCAGTCATCAATATAAAATATATGTTAAAATATAAATATATATTAAAAATAAATTAAATTATACATATATTTATACATTAATATATTGATAGCTGATTTTAGTATACAAATAATATTTTTGAAATAAAAAAGTGAGTAAGATGAGGATGCTATATATCTATGATGCATGGACAGGACACGGGACACGACACGACACGGGACACGCCGACACGTGAATTTTAAAATCTTACATGACACGGGGACACGCATATATATAAAATATAAATTAGTTTTTAAATAAATTGTAATGATATTTTGATATTTTATTGATATTAAAATATAAATTAAAAATTTTAATTATTTTTAATGTCTTATTTTAATTATATCAAGTATTTAAAATATTTTTTATTTTAATAAATAATAATATATACTATATATAAATTTATTTTAAAAGTATATGTTAAGAATAAGATTGGACACGCGAACACGTGATAGTATTTAGGTGTGTCCAGACGTATCGGAGAAAAATTTTTTTTTTTTATTAAAACACGATTAGACATAACAAATACACGTATCGGACGAATGTCGATGAGTGTCGTGTCGAAAATGTGTCCGACACGCGGACATGAGCGAAGTGTCCGTAGCTATATATAAAGGAAAAAGGAGAGAGTTAAATTGCATAACTTAAACTTAAAATTAGTTGTGGCGTTCAAGAGAAACAAATCTGACACGTGGTTTAGCAGAAAAGAGTGTGAAAAAATGGCGAAGAAGGAAGCATCAACAGAGAACGGTTTCAGCTTCACGAGAAGCGCAAGCAGCAATGCCCGTAACGGCCTCGCTAGGATCCAAACCCATACCAACACGCCGGAGGTCTGCCACGACGACAGCACCCCTCCGGTGAGAGCCCAAACCATTCACGACCTTCACTCTCTCCAGAAGAAGAAATCATCTGCCCCCTCCACTCCCATCACTTCTTCTTCAGCCACCTCTCCCTTTTCCACCATTCTTGAAGAGGAACGCCAGCGCCTTCAACTTCAATCCATCAGGTACACTTTCAACTGGAATGGATCCTCTCAATTTTTTTTAACAATTGAGAGAATAGAGTGTGATTTTTTATTATTAATTTTATAAGTAATACTAAAAATAAATATGAGAGAGAAAACAATAAAAGATTAAAGATTATATTTTACATTCTCAATTTTTTTTTATCAATTGAGAGGATTCTGTTCCCCACCTTCATCAGCTTTGAGTACTACTTCGCGATTATCATGACCGATAGCCGATAGATAATTTAATATGTTTGACTGAATAGCGCGTCATTAGCGTCGTTGACTCGGGAGACAGGGCCTAAGGTGGTGAGAGGAGACCCTGCTAGCAAGGTTGTGACTCATCATCACCATGATCATCATTATATTACTCCTACCTTTGATGCTAGTGACAGTGCTCTCAAATTCACCCACGTTCTCTACAATCTCTCTCCTGCTGGTAAATCGATTAACCCTCTTCTCAGATTTTCAAGATCTCAATTGCACCAATTACATATTTGAGATTGACAAAAGTGCATCATATCAGGACTAACATGGTGCATTTTTGTTAATTTCAAAGACATAGTTATGTTAGATTACCGTGCGAAATTCTCGATCATCATAGAGATTTCGGGAGGAATCAAACAGAGAGAACATGAGATAAAAAAAACGTTAAGGTCTTTTCATCTTATGTTCTCTCTCAGTTGATTTTTCCTTGAAATCTGTCTAATGGTCGAGAGTTTCCCACGGTGGCCGACTAGTATAATCATAATTTCGGAGACTATTTTAGGGAAAGCGACTGAATCATTTTGTTACTAATCTTAATTTTTAGAGACTTTTGTTACTAATTGACGCTTGTGTGTGTTTTGGTTTGGTGCAGAGTTGTATGAACAAGCGATTAAGTATGAGAAAGGATCGTTTATTACGGCAACGGGAGCATTAGCCACACTTTCGGGTGCAAAGACTGGACGGTCTCCCAGAGACAAAAGGGTTGTGAAAGATGAGTCCACTGAGCATGATCTTTGGTGGGGCAAGTAAGTGTTAGTTAGTTACTGATCTTATTCTTGAGCTGCTTGGTGATTAAAATCGATGATTAATCTTGTGTTTTGTAAACCCAATATTCATTAATCCATTCCATTTCAGGGGCTCACCTAATATTGAAATGGATGAGCACACTTTCTTAATCAACAGAGAAAGAGCAGTTGATTACTTGAATTCCCTTGAAAAGGTGAGAATACAATGTTTGATTGATCCGGTTTTTCTAGAAGAATTAATAAATAGACTCAGTGTTACTCGTATTTTAATTAAACCATTTTTTTTTTTATTTTTCAAACTTGAACCGTGTCAAAAACACATCAGAACCGTGAAATAAGGAAATTATATTAGATTGATAGATAGTAGTATATAGTTACGGCTTTATCTATGCCTGGATCTTTGGGATTGGTAGCTTCCCACTCTTTTTCTTAGTGATCATGACTCATGAAGTATTTAACAATTTTGCTGAGCGTAATGTTCTTTTGAGTGTTAATAAAAAAAATAATGTTCTTTTGAGTTTATAGTAGATCCGCCAATGAGTAATAGCTCAAATGACATAGTCTCTCCATACTCATTTAAGAGGTTGCGGGTTCGAGTCTCCTATCTTTAGACAAAAAAAAAATTTAGTGGATCCAATCGGAACCGAGTAAATTTGTGATTCAATTCACACTTAAAAAAAGATAAGAAAAATATAAAATCATCGGAAAACTTGCACAAACCACAAAGCAAAAAATAGAAAATAAAAAAATTGCTAATCGAACGGATCAAATTCATTTTTATACACCATTAGTAATACAAATGTCAGCATCTTAAATTAAAACAAAAGGAGATATTTGTTGTGAGCTGTGAGGTGTTGCCTTTCTTTATTTCATTGCATTGACGGGGTTTGACAGAGATAGATTTTTCCAATTTTTTTTAAGGTGTAATTTTTTGTTATTGAACATTTTTTTCGTAATCCCAGAAAAACTATAATAAAAAATTATACTTTACAAAAAAAATTAAGAAAATTTATTTTCCTGTAATCATGATACATAACACGGGGAACATGATTTGTGACCTTTTCCATGAAGTTGACTTTGATGGTGAACGTGTCACTGAGTAATCAGATAAGTTGAGAGAATTAGGATAAGGTACAAGTCACAATTTCTATCTTTCTATCTGCTTTCCCCAATGCATGTGACTTGGGATTCGATTTTGCGTGTGAGTCCCACCACCTCATTAGATAGCAACAGTTTTTCCCTAATTTGAGTTACCACTATTATATCATATAGTAGTGCGAAGTAATTTATTGTGTAATTAATTATGTAAACTTTTTATTAGAAATAAATAGTGTGTATGTATATCAATTTACGAATATAGAATTGTATTAGCAGGAAGGTACATCCTTTATATTCGTATTATTTTATTAGAAAACTTTTAAGTGTATTGGTACACTGATAATTAAGATCAACGATTAAAATTCACTAAAATATCAGTATACAGATATACTTAAAAACTTTCCTATTTTATTTATAAATTACATAATCCTCTGATACGTCAGAACTAGAAAGTCACCAAGAATAATGTTACTTTTGAAATAAAATATTCATTGAGTGAGACCCATCACAATCCATGTGACTAAATTTAATATCTAGTTGGCCATCTTCAAGTTTGTTAACTCGCTTTAGAAGTTTCTTTTAAAAAAATTGGTTCTAAATAAAAGTGATTTAGCTAAGGTTTCTTGAGGAACAAGTAGGATTTTAGGATATGTAGTTACACTATAAAGACCTTAAAGTAACCAACTTGGGTTAGTCAAATAGTTAGCTTACTCGATAGTATAAGTAAGTCTCCGAAATCTTCTTATGTATGCAATAACTCATTGATCAGGTAAATAAATAGAGTTTAGATTTGTGGCGGATTAGTCATTGATCTATTAGACCAGGAGATACTGTGAGATATCAAAAATAAATAAATAAAGACCTTAAAGTTCAAATGGATTGTCTGATTAATTGGAAAATACAATGTAAATTTCCATTACTGTTTTATCAATAGTAGAAATCTGATATGATCAAGTAGGTCGTGATAATGATTATCTATGACTAGTTCTTTTAACTTTGTAAATTGATCTGAGTTCAGGTTTTTGTGAATGATCAATTTCTGAATTGGGACCCAGAACATAGAATCAAGGTCCGAATTGTATCAGCAAGAGCTTATCATTCCTTGTTTATGCATAATATGTGAGTAATGAAGCTGAGCTTTTGAGCATTAGCATATATTTCTATACAATCTTCAAAACAAAAGTTGAGTAGACAATGAAGAATGCTAGATCTATAAGAAGAACAATTTTAAGAGATTTTTTTTTGGCAGGTGCATTCGACCAACTCCTGAAGAGCTAGAGGAATTTGGGACCCCGGATTTCACTATATACAATGCCGGACAGTTCCCTTGTAATCGGTACACGCATCACATGACTTCATCGACCAGCATTGACATCAACATAGCAAGGAAAGAAATGGTCATCCTAGGCACACAATATGCTGGTGAAATGAAGAAAGGTCTTTTTAGTGTTATGCACTACCTCATGCCGAAGCGCAACATTCTCTCGCTTCACTCGGGCTGCAACATGGGAAAAAATGGCGATGTTGCGCTCTTTTTTGGATTATCAGGTGTAGTTGAATGAGTACCTTGTTGCTGTAGAGTCATCTCTTGCATATCCATCAATGTTGTAACCTATGTTGAGTTTTCTTTAACCCCTTTGATGTTGTGATCCTCATAGGTACTGGAAAGACAACTCTTTCTACTGATCATAACCGGTATCTAATCGGAGATGATGAGCACTGCTGGAGCGAAAATGGGGTGTCGAATATTGAAGGAGGTTGCTATGCAAAGTGTGTTGATCTTTCAAGGGAAAAGGAGCCAGATATCTGGAATGCTATCAAGTTTGGGACTGGTAACAATATTGTTATATTTTGGCAAAATATGCTTACCTTACACTTCACCTGATAGATGCTTGCCTCGTTGTGCAGTGGTTGAAAATGTTGTTTTCGATGAGCATACTCGGGAAGTAGATTTCTCAGACAAATCCGTAACCGGTAAGTATTAATAGATCCATGTCGAAGTAAAAAATGTTTAAGGATGTCAATCAAACTAACTGAATCTTATAGCAAGTGAGATCATAGCTGAACTTGTGAACTACTACTTTGTAAAACCAATAACAAAGTTATCATTGGAATTTTGTACATAATTTTTTAAGCAAAAGTTCCATGTCTAAAATTGCGGAAAATATGAAATTTTACAGATTACTGTGAATGATGAAATAACTATAATTGAAATAATTTATATACAAAGTAATGATTCAAAAATCTAGGATTTATACTATAATATTAGTTTGAATCTTTTGGTTTTGCAGAGAACACTCGTGCAGCTTATCCTATTGAGTACATACCTAATGCTAAGATACCATGTGTTGCTCCACATCCAAAGAATGTTATCCTTCTAGCTTGTGATGCATTTGGGGTTCTCCCACCAGTAAGCAAGTTGAGCTTGGCACAAACAATGTACCATTTCATCAGTGGCTACACGGCACTGGTAATTTGTGATACCTTTCATTTCTAAGAGCATTTACAGATACTCATGTTTGATTTACAATGTTTGAAAGCTATATATAAAAACAGAAAATATGTATGGCAGATGCTCATAGAACACACACTATTTGAGTATTTGTGCTTCAGAATCATGCAAGAATTAGTTAGTTGTTCGAAGAGTTGCTGTTGTAGTTAACTAAGTGCATTGTGAAACAGGTTGCTGGGACTGAGGATGGTATAAAGGAGCCACAAGCGACCTTCTCTGCTTGTTTTGGGGCAGCATTCATAATGATGCATCCTACCAAATATGCAGCTATGCTAGCCGAGAAGATGCAAAAGCACGGTGCTACCGGATGGCTTGTCAACACCGGCTGGTCAGGAGGAAGGTGCGGAATCAAAGACAATGCATATCAGTTTTTCATCTTTTGTAACACTGAATTTTCTTTTATCTTTCTCTATAAATTGGCAGATATGGAGTAGGCAATAGGATAAAGTTAGCATACACAAGGAAAATCATAGATGCCATTCACTCCGGGAGCCTCTTGAATTCAGAGTACACTAAGACTGAGGTATTTGGACTTGAGATCCCAACAGCAATTGAGGGTGTCCCTTCTGAAATATTGGACCCTGTGAACACTGTAAGTTGATATATTCAATGTTACTATTTTCTTTTTTAACCATCTTTTTTCTCTTGTCAAGTGTTATATTTTGGTTTTATTTTGCAGTGGGCTGATAAGAAGGCATACCAAGATACTCTTCTGAAATTAGCGAGTCTTTTCAAGAAGAACTTTAACGGATTCATAAGCTACAAGATAGGGACAGATCAGAGTTTGACAGAAGAGATTCTGGCAGCTGGTCCTACTTTGTGATTGCATTTGGAACACTTTAGACTAAGAAATGGACACAAGTTTCTGAATATTCCATCCATTATATGTTTGAGTTTCACTGAAAGATGATCATTTACATTTTATGTACCCTTTCATGCATCTGTCTGTATATTTGTTATTCTGAGCGAGTGTTATTACATATTTAGAATTTTGCATTATGAGGCTACGGTCTCTTCTCTTGGCTATATTTGAATTGAAGTGTGGTATTAAAAATACATCAATGTTCTGCAGATAGTTGGCTATAGCTATATTCATGGTTGTAGTAGTAACAACTTGAAACTAAGTCACCAATATCTCCAACACACTAACAATGCATGACAATGGACAGTGTTATTTGACGAGGGAAGTTTGGATAATTTTTTAAGCATGGTGGAGATGCCATATATGGAGGCCAAACATCAGGAATTAATTAAGCTCAACGGTTGATACCCACTTGAAAAAAAAAAATTAAAAAAGAAGAAACAACCCCTTAACAATTTAACTCGCCATTTTAATGAAGCGTAAGCATTGGAGTTTTTTTCCCTTTGACCAAGTGTTGAAAATTCGGAACTTGTTTGGGTGAGTTTTTAAAAAATAAAAATTTTTGGGTTATCTTTTGTTAAAAATCTTTTAAAAAGGTAAAAATAATTTTATGTTTAGATATTTTATATAAAAAGATCTTTTTACCTATCAATTATGTTTGGATTACAATATGATAACAATATTTTTTTGTTTATTTATTATGTTAACAATTTTTTTTTTTAGCCGATGAGTAATAGTTCAAATGGCATAGTCTCTCCATACTCAATTAAGATGTTGCGGGTTCGAGTCTCCTATCTTTGGTAAAAAAAAAAAAAACATTTTTTTAAAAAAACTTTTAAAAAATATATCAATTGTAACTTTTTAATAAAATATATATTTTTTAATTTTTCTAGTACTTTACTTTTAGGGTTTGTTTGAGTGAGTTTCTAAGAAAAGATCTTTTTTCGAGTTATTTTCTTTTAAAAGATCTTATGAAAAAGTAAGTAATTTTATGTTTAGGTATCTCATGCAAAAAGATCTTTTTTTTTATCAATTATGGGCTTGTTTGGGTGAGCTTTTAAGAAAAGATCTTTTTTCGAATTATCTTTTTTTTAAAAATCTTATGGAAAAGTAAAAGTAATTTTATGTTTGGATATCTCATACAAAAAGATTTTTTTATCTATCAAATATATTTAGATATAACGATATAAAAGTACTTATTTATTTATTTATTACATGAAAAATATCTTTTTTTAAGGAAAAAATATCTTTTAAAAAAAGATGTAAATTACAGCTTCTCAAAAAAAGTATTTTTTTTATTTTTCTAGTGCTTTTACTTTTATTACTAAAAATTTGCCAAATACGCTAAAAAATTAAAAAATATATTTTTTCATTAAAAAAAATCTTTTTTAATCAAAATAATGGCGCCCAAACAAGCACTATGTTTAGGTATAACAATATAAAAGTACTTTTCTGTTTATTTACTACATGAAAAACAAAGATATTAATTCCAGCTTCTCAAAAAAGATATTTTTTTATTTTTCTAGTACTTTTACTTTTACTACTTGAAATTTGCCAAACACACTAAAAAATAATAAAAAAGACGAAAAAAGATCTTTTTTTATCAAAATAATGACGCTCAAACAAGCACTTACTATTAAACATTTGCTAAACACACTAGAAAATAAAAAAAAAAACTTTTTTCATTGAAAAAAAATCTTTTTCTATGAATTTAATAACGGTCAAACAAGCACTTTATACTCACATTCAACATGAATAATTTTAAAATTTTGGATCAACTGTCTCATCTATTAAGGTGCCTACAAGTAATGAAGCGTCTCATTTTCCAAACCATTCGGTGATTAAGAATCATGTAGAGATATGTTGCATCAGAATAAATTATCCTTTGACAGAGTTTACAAGGGTCAAACTTTAAATATCAGAAGATACATGTATATAAGGAAGATCCTGTAAAATTGCTGTCACACAGCTAGTTTTATTTCCTTGGATCAATCCAGTAACATTAAAACTTGAGCTCTACTGTTACAGCTTTTACAAGAAATAGATTAACTAAGATTCAGTTGATGTGGTTGCATCGTCTTTGTGCTTGATCATACCAGAATCCACAAGAATGGGAACCTCTGCTGCAAGCCATGGGGCAAGGCCTAAGCAAAGTGCATGAGCTATGCCAAATCTGGGGCTGCAAAAGGTAGTCAAAAATAAAAAGAATATAACCATTTAGAATTCAGCATAACACGAGACCTCAGAATTCAGTATAACAGCGAGAGGTGCTCAAGCAAAATCTTCTATGAAAACCGAACTCAATTCATCAACAAAAATAGGTCATTTATATGGAGATTATGCAGGTTTTGATCTTTGCTATGCCACTATGAACAAAGAATGTAATTGCATTCCCAGGCAGAACAGGAAATATTTCAAATCACCAATCTTGAGATTGAAATAGAAAGCTCTACTCAATAATCTGCTTGTCACAAATCAAGCAATCTTATTGTGCCCAAGCAGTATAAATTCTGGATATTCAAGGTATTATGCAGGGTGGATATGATAATTAAGGACCACCGGGTATTCAGATCAAGGGTCTACTACTTTACTTTGGTGAATTGTACTGTGACCAGTTCAGGCAGTAAGCACAATCTGTTTCCATCTATTTTCTACAAAAGTACAAAATAATAGGGGTTTGTAGCGGAGGGAGTGGCAAGGAGTGGCCTGGCTAGATTTAAATGAACAATGTGCCGTAAAAGAAATTACCCTTCATTGTCATTCTATTACAGGTCACTCCCTCCCATTACTATGAAATCTTTCAAACATGGCCCAAAGTTGAAAGGAAAAAAACCACTTCAGCTATGTCACTCAATTCCTATGCGGTAAATCTTAAAAAATTTTCATATAACTCAGCATTTTCGTAACCATGTGTATCTATCTTTTCTGCAACAGGTAGCTAATCTAGTGTGAAACCTATTCTTTCGCAATCCATAGGAGCATCAACAAACAACAAGGGAACAGTACCTAGTTTCCTTTCCAGTAACGAAAACCATGCACAAACCGCCACATGCAGGGACACGGCCATACAACCATAGCCGCCATTATGCACAGGAAATAACAGTATCCCGTGGCAACAACCAAGTCTTTCTTTCCAAACTTAGTGAGCTCAAAAACATGAAATATAAAAAAAAAACCATTGTATCTAAAAAACAAGCATCCACATTGGTACGGGGCCAATTTCCCATCATTTTTTTGGGTCAGAACAACAGAGGCATACAACCCCAAACCACCATTATGCTTATGCACATAAAATAACAGCACCAATAATGGATCTCCTCCTCACTATCAATTTTTACATATAAGGTCAAGAGCGATCCTTCACCATACACAATCCATATACACTCAATTTCCAACAACCAAAGTTTTCCGCACTTGTAGCCATTGTAGCCACACCATAAATCATTGCTATAAACAAATCCACTCGAACATTCACTCTCTCTTTTTTTTCCTAATAGTTTCTTCTACATGTATACATTCCCAACAAAATAAATAAATAAATAAACAAACAAAAACGAAAAAAAAAAGTACCAGTTTTTGGCCCAAAGTGGCTTGAAGTGCACAGTCAAGCAAATCTTTCCACCTCTATACATCTGCAAGAAAAATAAATAAATAAATAAACACAAATCCCTAAATTCCCAAAAGAATTAAAATAATTAAGAGAGAAAAGAAAGAACACCTTCTGTGTCTTGCCGTCCAATTGAGGAAGCTCGAGCTCGGGGGCGGTGGAAGGGTAAGTGACGGGAATGTCGAATTGGAGGTCGAACTCGTACTTGAGGAGGTTGTGGACGTACCAGCACTTGCCGGTCCACCGTGTACCCTCGGGGTTTGCGGCGGAGATCCGGAACCAGTCGTTGTCGTTGGACTTGTTCATCTGAGTGTATGCGATGAGAGCCTTGTACTCTTCCTTCAGCCTCTGCGTCCATGCGGCGCCGTCGCGTGGCCCCGCCTTTGTTCCTAGCAGAGGGATCTTCGTCAGCGTCGACTTCGTGTTCGGGTCCCAACCTTCCATTCTCTCTCTTCCTTCTTAGCTTCAAAACCTCCTTCTCCTCCTGATTTGCGCTTCTTCTGCGTGCTAAAACGTTTGATACGTGATGTGATTCTATGCTTCGCTTTTTCCATTTTATATTTTCGGATCTTCCAAATCCCAAAAATATTCGGTTTCATCTTTTTGGAAAGAAATTTTAAATGAGAGAAGAATTAATTAAGGTTCATGAAACCGAATTAGCCATCCAACAGTTTTAGTGATTAGTTTATTAATTTATTAATTTAATTATGGTTCAACTAAAATAATCATTTTATAATAAAATAATAAATAAAATATAATTATAATTTATTATAAATTTTAAAATATTATTTAAATTAAAAATACTACATTCAAATTAAACACAGTAAAACGGATATCAAAATTTATATCTATAATTCATGATATTATATATTATATGTTATACAATAATAATTAATGAATTTGTTTAGTTATATCTTAATTTCTAAGTTTTTTAATTTAAAAAATAAGTATATTCTATTTTTTATTTTTAATATATATTCAGTTTAAATTAAATCTATAATATTAATATTTAAAAATAAATATAATTTATTATATGACCAAAATATAAATTATTAATATTTATTGGTTTAACAATATAAATGTAAAAAAAAAGGTTTAATTACTCTGTTAATCCCTATAGTTTCGCAAAATTTTTAATTAGATCCCTATATTTTTTTTCCTTTCAATTGGGTTCCTATACGTTAATTTTTTTTCAATTTAGTCCTTACCGTCATAAAACCGTTTGAAATAACAGAATATTCCATTAAAAAATCTCTATTTTTTGAAATACCAAAAATACCCTTTATATTTTGTCCCCCAAAATCAGAGAACTCTAACTACCCCTAAGTTATTCTCCTAAGTTCCCAATTGGATTTCTCCTCCGTCGCACTCTGCTGCCGTCTTCCATGGCGTCGTCGTCGTCCGTCGCTGGGTGGTCGTCGTCCCTTTGCGTCGCCCACGGGTGCTCTGTTCTGCTCCGCTCGTCCGCCTTGCCTATTGCATCCCCTCGTCCCGCCTTGCCTCACCGCACCTCGGGTGCCTTGTCTCGAATTGCTGCTCCTCGACTCCGTTTTGTTGTCTGGAATGGTTCTGCAACAATAGGTGATGATTGAATTTTGTTTTAGTTTTTCAACTATTGGATCGGAGGAGATGAAGGGACCAGGTGGCATGTGGGAAGGAAACCAGTCAGATGGCTTTCATTTGTTTGAATTGCAAAGATTGGGAGTAGAATGAACATGTGGATTTCTGTCAGCATTGGGTAATAATTCTTCTCAATAATGTCTTCCTCCCACTACACTAAGAACGGGAGAAATGTTATGCTTAAAACAACTAGTAGTCAAACGGCATCCTCTCCCGATTCTAATGCTTCAGGTACAATGTTGAGAAATCTTGATTATTAAATACCTCTAATTTTGCTTATGCTTATTTTTTGTTGCTACTTGTATGTAATTTGATTTTATTTGATTAGGTAACCAGCATCCTAAATGACAAGGAGAACCAATTGATCTAGTTGTGAAGCTTAGTTTGCTAAAATTAGTTTTGATTGTGTTAAAAAATTTTGATTATGAGTTCTGATTATGTATTTTATCTGTAATTAATTGATTATGTTAGAAATAAGAAAAGAGGTGAGATTGGAGATAAGGTGTTTGATTAAATGCCTTTAAGAGAGTTGAATTGATTATGAGTTCTGATTATGTATTTTATCTATTATTAATTGATTATGAGTTTAATTGATCATTGTCATAGAGGCATACAGGACTCTCAGAGATCGTGGTCCCTATCCTGCTGCCTAGGTCGTGAGAGATTTCCAAGGCAAATTTGTGGTTTATTCCGTTTGACAGTGGTTCTAAAACTGCATTTTATTGCTGCAGTGAGTAATCCTTGGTCTATCTATTTCCAAGGCAAACTTGCGGCTGCAGTGGCTTGTTCCGATTGACTTGTTGCAATTGAAGGGAATTTTGGATTCGGATTTGGTGCCATTGAAGTTGAGGTATATACTGCTGAACCCATGCTTATGTTTATCTATTTAATTGCCCTTCCATTGTGTTATGTGAATTGATGTCCTTATCTTTAGTTATATTTTCATCATCATATAATAGAATGGTTTTTATTTTAGTCTATACATTATTGTTAACTAACAACCAGAATTAAAATCTTATATGAGTGTCTTGCCATGTCGGAGTGTTCTTTCACTATGAGTGTCTTGCCAGGATCCATCTAAAGGAGGTGGAACTTGTGGATTTGATATATAGAGAGAGTTTCATGTGCCTTTATGAGAATGGAAATTCCACTACTCATTGCAAAGTTTCGATTGACTTGTTGCAGTTGAAGGGAATTTTGGATTCAGATTTAGTGCCATTGAAGTTGAGGTATATACTGTTGAACCCATGCTTATGTTTATCTATTTAATTGCCCTTCCATTGTGTTATGTGGATTGATGTCCTTATCTTTAGTTATATTTTCATCATCATATAATAGAATAATTTTTATTTTAGTCTATACATTATTGTTAACTAACAACTAGAATTAAGATCTTATATGAGTATTTTGCCATGCCAGAGTGTTCTTTTACTATGAGTATCTTGCTAGGATCCATCCAAAGGAGGTGGAACTTGTGGATTTGATATATAGAGAGAGAATTTCATGTGCCTTTGTGAGAATGGAAATTTCATTACTCATTGCAAAGGTATCTTACAACCTCAATAATATAATTCTGCCCTTTTAGTAATGATCATGAATTGAATTTTGTATGTTATTTTACAGATTATAATGTTGCACAGCACAATACGAGGGCACATGTAATTGCAGGTTGTTACTGCCAATTGAAGTGGTGTATTGATTATTATTCATAGCAAACTTTTTCAAGTTGAAAATGAGGGTAATGTGTTGTGTCCGCAGGAACAATAATTGGCATTTCGGTTGCTGGGGCATTTGGAATTGGAGCAGGTATCTGGTACTTGAAGAAAGTGAGAGCTAAAGCATCAGTAACATGTGGAGTCCAAAGCAATGAGAACATACTCTTCTGTCTGATATATAATTCTTTCTTTAGAATAAGTTACGTTAATAAATTTTTTATCTTGTTGTACTGTATAAAATTTGATTTGTTATACCTTTGGGGATAATTTTGACAATTCATTTTATATATATTTATTACTATTATTTCTGTTTCATTTTATCCAATCCCTTTTTTTTAGTATGTTCTTAAGATAAGATATTTTGAAAGTTAAAAAAAAAAGAGAAAGTATTTTTGGTATAATTTATATATAAATAAGCAAAAGAATGATAGTGACAACATAAAAAAGATTATAGGAATATCTTTTTTGTTGTAGAATCATTGAATAGGGATTATAGGAATATCTTTCATTGAATATTTATAGTTTTATCGAATTTTCAATTAGGTCCCTATACTTTTTTTCTTTTCAATTGGGTCCCTAAGGGTATACATGTAATTTCACAATTCACTAACATTTTTTTGACGTTTAACGTTATTAAGGACTAAATTGAAAAAAAAATTAACGTATAGGGACCCAATTGAAAGGAAAAAAAAGTATAGGGACCTAATTGAAAATTTCGCGAAACTATAGGGACCAATAGAGTAATTAAACCTAAAAAAAATTAAGAACATAAAAATAAAAGAACAAAAATTCTTTGGCAAACAAAAGACTAGTTGGTGCACGAAATTGTGATGTCCAGGCTCGAACAATCCCTGGTAATGGCTCCAAAGCTTGGTGCTTTGATCTTAATTCATAATTTTCACAACTTCGATACAACTAACCAGCAAGTGCACTGGGTCGTCCAAGTAATACCTTACGTGAGTAAGGGTCGAATCCCACGGAGATTGTTGGTATGAAGCAAGCTATGGTCACCTTGTAAATCTCAGTCAGGCAGATATAAAGTGATAATAGAGTTTTCGAAATTAAATAATAAAATAGGGATAGAGATACTTATGTAAATCATTGGTAGGAATTTCAGATAAGCGAATGGAGAGGCTTTTCGTTCCTCTGAACCTCTGCTTTCCTGCTATCTTCATTCAATCAGTCTTACTCCTTTCCATGGCTGGCTTTATGCAAGGGCATCACCGTTGTCAGTGGCTACATCCCCTCCTCTCAGTGAAAGATATGCTCACATGCTCTGTCACAGCACGGCCATTCATCTGTCGGTTCTCGATCATGCTGGAATAGGATTCACCCTCCTTTTGCGTCTGTCACTAACGCCCAACAATCGCGAGTTTGAAGCTCGTCACAGTCATTCAATCATTGAATCCTACTCGGAATACCACAGACAAGGTTTAGACTTTCCGGATTCTCTTGAATGCCGCCATCATTCTAGCTTACGCCACGAAGATTCTGGTTAGGAGATCTAAGAGATACTCATTCTAGCTTAATTCATGTAGAACAGAAGTGTTTGTCAGGCACGCGTTTATAAGGGAGAAGGATGATGAGCGTCACACATAATCATCACCTTTATCACGTTCTTGGGTGCGAATGGATATCTTAGAAGCGAAATAAGATGAATTGAATAGAAAACAGAAGTACTTTGCATTAATCTTTGAGGAACAGCAGAGCTCCACACCTTAATCTATGGAGTGTAGAAACTCTACCGTATGAAAATACATAAGTGAAGGTCCAGGCATGGCCGAGATGGCCAGCCCCCTATTGTGATCTAAGATAGCATACAACTGATCAAAGACGGTCAAAAAGACTAGTAAAAGGTCCTATTTATAATAAACTAGTCACTAGGGTTTACATGAGTAAGTAATTGATGCATAAATCCACTTCCGGGGCCCACTTGGTGTGTGTTTGGGCTGAGCTTAAGTGTAGCACATGCAGAGGCTATTTGTGGAGTTGAACGCCAGTTTCTGTGCCAGTTTGGGCGTTCAACTCTGGTTTTGGATCCTTTTCTGGCGCTGGACGCCTGATTTGGGCAGAAGGCTGGCGTTGAACGCCAGTTTACGTCATCTATTCTTGGCCAAAGTATGGACTATTATATATTGCTGGAAAGCCCTGGATGTCTACTTTCCAACGCAATTGGAAGCGCGCCATTTCGAGTTCTGTAACTCCAGAAAATCCACTTTGAGTGCAGGGAGATCAGAATCCAACAGCATCAGCAGTCCTTCTTCAACCTCTGAATCTGATTTTTGCTCAAGTCCCTCAATTTCAGCCAGAAAATACCTGAAATTACAGAAAAACACACAAACTCATAGTAAAGTCCAGAAATGTGAATTTAACATAAAAACTAATGAAAACATCCCTAAAAGTAACTAGATCATACTAAAAACATACTAAAAACAATGTCAAAAAGCGTATAAATTATCCGCTCATCACAACACCAAACTTAAATTGTTGCTTGTCCCCAAGCAACTGAAAATCAAATAGGATAAAAAGAAGAGAATATACTATAAATCCCAAACTATCAATGAAACAGAGCTTCAATCATATGAGCGGGACTTATAGCTTTTTGCCTCTTGAATAGTTTTGGCATCTCACTTTATCCATTGAAGTTTAGAATGATTGGCATCTATAGGAACTTCAGATTTCGAATAGTGTATTGACTCTCCTAGTTCAGTATGATGATTCTTGAACACAGCTTCTTTATGAGTCTTGGCCGTGGCCCTAAGCACTTTGTTTTCCAGTATTACCACCGGATACATAAATGCCACAGACACATAATTGGGTGAACCTTTTCAGATTGTGACTCAGCTTTGCTAAAGTCCCCAATTAGAGGTGTCCAGGGTTCTTAAGCACACTCTTTTTTTTGCTTTGGACCTTGACGTTAACCGCTCAGTCTCAAGTTTTCACTTGACACCTACACGCCACAAGCACATGGTTAGGGACAGCTTGGTTTAGCCGCTTAGACCAGGATTTTATTCCTTTAGGCCCTCCTATCCACTGATGCTCAAAGCCTTGGGATCCTTTTTATTTGCCCTTGCCTTTTGGTTTTAAGGGTTATTGGCTTTTTCTGCTTGCTTTTTCATTTTTCTTTCTATATTTTTTTTTCGCCTATTTATTTATTTATTTTTTTTCTGCAAGCTTTGTTCTTTGCTGCTTTTTCTTGCTTCAAGAATCATTTTTATGATTTTTCAGATTATCAAATAACATGTCTCTTAGTCATCATTCTTTCAAGAGCCAACATATTTAACATTCTTAAACAACAACTTCAAAAGACATATGCACTGTTCAAGCATACATTCAGAAAACAAGAAGCATTGTCACCACATCAATATAATTAAGCTAAGTTCAAGGATAAATTCGAAACTCATGTACTTCTTGTTCTTTTGAATTAAAACATTTTTCATTTAAGAGAGGTGATGGATTCATAGGACATTCATATCTTTAGGACAAAGTTACTAACTACTAATGATCATGTAATGAAGGCACAAACATGGATAAGCACATAATACAAAAAACGAAAAACAGAGAAAGCAAGAACAAGGAATGAATCCACCTTAGTGATGGTGGCGTTTCCTTCTTGAGGAACCAATGATGTCCTTGAGCTCTTCTATGTCTCTTCCTTGTCTTTGTTGCTCCTCCCTCATTACTTTTTGATCTTCTCTTATTTCATGGAGCATGATGGAGTGCTCTTGATGTTCCACCCTTAGTTGTCCCATATTGGAACTCAATTCTCCTAGGGAGGTGTTGATTTGCTCCCAATAGTTTTGTGGAGGAAAGTGCATTTGAGGCATTTCCGGAATCTCATGGTGATGAGCTTCTTGCGCCTCTTGAGCTCCATGACTGGGCTCTCTTGCTTGCTCCATCTTTTTCTTAGTGATGGGCTTGTCCTCTTTGATGAGGCTATCTCCCTCTATGTCAATCCCAGCTGAATTGCATAGGTGGCAAATGAGGTGGGGAAAGGCTAACCTTGCCATAGTGGAGGACTTGTCAGCCACCTTGTAGAGTTCTTGAGGTATAATCTCATGAACTTCCACCTCTTCTCCAATCATGATGCTATGGATCATGATGGCCCGGTCTATAGTAACTTCAGACTGGTTGCTAGTGGGAATGATTGAGCATTGAATAAACTCCAATCATCCTCTAGCTATAGGCTTGAGGTCCAATCTTCTTAGTTGAACCGGCTTGCCTTTGGAGTCAATCTTCCATTGAGCTCCTTCTACACATATGTCCATAAGGACTTGGTCCAACCTTTGATCAAAGTTGACTCTCCTTGTGTAGGGGCGTGCGTTCTCTTCCATGTATGGCAAGTTGAACGCCAACCTCACATTTTCCGGACTAAAATCTAAGTATTTCCCCCGAACCATTGTAACATAGTTCTTTGGATCCGGGTTCTTACTTTGATCATGGTTCTTGGTGATCCATGCATTGGCATAGAACTCTTGAACCATTAGGATGCCGACTTGTTGGATGGGATTTGTTAGAACTTCCCAACCTCTTCTTTGAATTTCATGTCGGATCTCCGGATACTCATTTCTTTTGAGTTTAAAAGGGACCTCAGGGATCACCTTCTTCTTGGCCACAACATCATAGAAGTGGTCTTGATGGGTTTTGGAGATGAATCTTTCCATCTCCCATGACTCGGATGTGGAAGCTTTTGTCTTCCCTTTCCCTCTTCTAGAGGATTCTCCGGTCTTAGATGCCATCAATGGTAATGGAAAAACAAAAAAGCTATGCTTTTACCACACCAAACTTAGAATATTGCTCGCCCTCGAGCAATAAACAAAAGAATAGATGAAGAAGAGGAAAAAATATGGAGAGGGAGAGGGAGATGTGGTTTCGGCCAAGAGGAGTGTAGAGGGGTGTGTTGTGTGAATTTGATGAAGAATGGAGGTCTTTATATAGGGAAGGGAGGGGGGTTAAGGTTCGGCCATATGGGTGGGTTTGGGTGGGAAATTGGTTTTGAATTTTGAAGGTATGTGGAGTTTATGAGGTAGGTTTATGGGGAAGAGTGGATGGATGTGAGTGGTGAAGAGGTGATGGGGAAGAGAGTTTGAGGTGATTGGTGAAGGGTTTTTGGGGAAGAGTGTTTATGGGGTTGTGTGAAAGAGAGTGGTGAGAAGAAGTGAGTGGAGGTAGGTGGGGATCCTGTGGGGTCCACAGATCCTGAGGTGTTCAAGGATTTACATCCTTGCACCCATTAGGCATGTAAAAATGCCTTTGTACCCAACTCTGGGCGTTCAACGCCAGGTTGGTGGCCATTTTGGGCGTTCAACGCCCATTTGTGTGCCATTTCTGGCGTTGAACGCCAGAACCATGCCTGTTCTGGCGTTCAGCGCCCAGAAGCTGCCCATTTTGGGCGTTCAGCGCCAGAACCATGCTCTGTTCTGGCGCTGAACGCCAGACAGATGCTCCTCCAGGGTGTGATTTTTCTTCTGCTGTTTTTGATTCCGTTTTCAATTTTTCTATTTATTTTGTGACTCCACATGATCATGAACCTAAGAAAACATGAAAAACAATAAAAATAAGAATTAGATAAACATTGGGTTGCCTCCCAACAAGCGCTTCTTTAATGTCAATAGCTTGACAGTGGGCTCTCATGGAGCCTCACAGATGTGCAGAGCTTTGTTGAGACTCTCCAACACCAAACTTAGAGTTTGGATATGGGAGTTCAACACCAAACTTAGAGTTTGGTTGTGGCCTCCCAACACCAAACTTAGAGTTTGACTGTGGGGGCTCTGGTTGACTCTGCTTGGAGAGAAGCTTTTTCTGCTTCCTCTCCATGGTTGCAGAGGGAGATCCTTGAGTTTTGAATACAAGGGAGTTCTCATTCCATTGAAGGATTATTTCACCTCTGTCAACATCAATCACAGCTCTTGCTGTGGCCAGGAAAGGTCTTCCTAGGATGATGAATTCATCCTCTTCCTTTCCAGTATCCAGGACTATGAAATCAGTAGGTATGTAAAGGCCCTCAACCTTTACTAACACGTCCTCTACTTGTCCATAAGCCTGTCTTCTTGAGCTGTCTGCCATCTCTAGTGAGATTTTAGCAGCTTGCACCCCATAGATTCCCAGTTTCTCTATTACAGAGAGAGGAATGAGGTTTATACCTGAACCAAGGTCACACAGAGCCTTAAAGATCATGGTGCCTATGGTACAGGGTATTATGAACTTTCCAAGATCCTGTCTCTTCTGAGGCAATGTCAGTTGATCCAGATCACTTAGTTCATTGATGAACAAGGGAGGTTCAACTTCCCAAGCATCAATGCCAAACAATTTGGCATTCAGCTTCATGATTGCACCAAGAAACTTGGCAGTTTGCTCTTCAGTGACATCCTCATTCTCTTCAGAAGAGGGATACTCATCAGAGCTCATGAAGGGCATAAGGAGGTTCAATGGAGTCTCTATGGTCTCTAAATGAGCCTCAGAGTCCTTTGGTTCCTCAGAGGGAAGCTCCTTATTGATCACTGGACGTCCCAGGAGGTCCTCCTCCTTGGGATTCACGTCCTCTCCTCTCCTCAGAGGTTCGGCCATGGCGCTTATGTCAATGGCCTTGCACTCTCCTTTTGGGTTCTCTTCTGTATTGCTTGGGAGAGTACTAGGAGGGATTTCAGTGATCCTTTTACTCAGCTGGCCCACTTGTGCTTCCAGATTTCTAATGGAAGACCTTGTTTCATTCATGAAACTTACAGTGGCCTTAGATAGATCAGAGACTAGATTTGCTAAATTGGAAGCATTTTGTTCAGAGTTCTCTGTCTGTTGCCGAGTTGATGATGGAAAAGGCTTGCTATTGCTAAACCTGTTTCTTCCACCATTATTGAAGCCTTGTTGAGGCTTTTGATCCTTCCATGAGAAATTTGGATGATTTCTCCATGTTGAGTTATAGGTGTTTCCATAAGGTTCACCTAAGTAATTTACCTCTGCTATTGCAGGGTTCTCAGGATCATAAGTTTCTTCTTCAGAAGAAGCCTCTTGAGTACTGTTGGATGCATCTTGCATTCCATGCAGACTCTGAGAGATCATATTGACTTGCTGAGTCAATATTTTATTCTGAGCCAATATGGCATTCAGAGTATCAACTTCAAGAACTCCCTTCTTCATAGGCGTCCCATTACTCACAGGATTCCTTTCAGAAGTGTACATGAACTGGTTATTAGCAACCATGTCAATGAGTTCTTAAGCTTCTGCAGGCGTTTTCTTGAGGTGAATGGATCCACCTGCAGAGGTGTCCAGTGACATCTTTGATAGCTCAGATAAACCATCATAGAATATATCCAGGATGGTCCATTCTGAAAGCATGTCAGAAGGACACTTTTTGGTCAACTGTTTGTATCTTTCCCAAGTTTCATAGAGAGATTCACCTTCTTTCTGTCTGAAGGTTTGAACATCAGCTCTAAGCTTGCTCAACTTTTGAGGAGGAAAGTACTTGGCTAAGAAAGCCGTGGCCAGCTTATCCCAAGAGTTCAGGCTGTCTTTAGGTTGAGAATCCAACCATAATCTAGCTCTGTCTCTTATAGCAAAAGGGAAAAGCATGAGCCTGTAGACTTCAGGATCTACTCCATTAGTCTTAACAGTATCACATATCTGCAAGAATTCAGTTAAGAACTGAAAAGGATCTTCAGATGGAAGTCCATGAAACTTGCAGTTCTGCTGCATCAGAGAAACTAACTGAGGTTTCAGCTCAAAGTTGTTTGCTCCAATGGCAGGAATGGAGATGCTTCTTCCATGTAAATTGGAATTAGGTGCAGTAAAGTCACCAAGCATCTTCCTTACATTATCATTATTTTCGGCTGCCATCTCCTCTGCCTGTTCGAAAATTTCTGAAAGGTTATCTCTGGATTGTTGTATTTTAGCTTCTCTTAATTTTCTCTTCAGAGTCCTTTCAGGTTCTGGATATGCTTCCACAAGAATGTTCTTGTCCTTGCTCCTGCTCATATGACAAAGAAGAAGGCACAGAAAAATAATAATAATAATAGAGATCCTTTATACCACAGTATAGGGATCCCTTTATGAGTGGAAGAAAAGAGGGGGAGACAAAGAATGTGATGTAAAGGAAGAACACAACTGTACGGATGGAAGAGATGTGAGATGAGACGTTAGGATATGAATGAATAAATAGAATGAGATAGGGGAGGGATAATTTTCGAAAATTATTTTGAAAAAGAGTTAGTGATTTTTGAAAAATGGTTTTTTGAAAAAATGTTAGTAATTTTCGAAAATTTTTGAAATCAAAAATAAAAAATAAAAATAATTAGTTAATTAAAAAGAAATTTTTGAAAAAGAGGGAAGATATTTTCGAAAATGAGAGAGAGAGAGTTAGTTAGGTGGTTTTGAAAAAGTTAAGAAACAAACAAAAAGTTAGTTAGTTAGTTGAAACAAATTTTGAAAACCAATTTTGAAAAGATAAGTAGTTAGGAGGTTAGGAAAGATATTTTGAAAAGATATTTTTGAAAAAGATAAGATAAGAAGATATTTTTGAAAAGATATGATTGAAATTAGTTTTGAAAAAGATTTGATTTTTAAAATCACAATCAATGACTTGATTCACAAGAAATCACAAGATATGATTCCAGAACTCAAAGTTTGAATCTTTCTTAACAAGTAAGTAACAAACTTCAAATTTTTGAATCAAAACATTAATTGTTTATGTTATTTTCGAAAATTTGATATAAAAATAAGAAAAAGATTTTTGAAAAATATTTTTGGAATTTTCGAAAATAACTAAGATATTTGAAAAAGATTTGATTTTTGAAAAAGATTTAGAAAAAGATAAGATTTTCAAATTGAAAATTTGATTCGACTCATAAGAAACAACTTGATTTTAAAAATTTTTGAAAAAGTCAACTCAAATTTTCGAATTTGATGAGAGAAAAAGGGAAAGATATTTTTTTGATTTTTGAAATTTTTATGAAAAACATGAAAATTATGCAATGCATGAAATTTTTAGATCAAAACATGTGATGCATGCAAGAATGCTATGAATGTCAAGATGAACACCAAGAACACTATGAATGTCATGATGAACATTATAGACATAATTTTGAAAAATTTTTAATGCAAATAAAATATGCAAGACACCAAACTTAGAATTCTTTAATGCTTACGCACTAAGAATTCAAGAATGCATATGATAAACATGAAAAGACACAAAACAAAAAATCATCAAGATCAAACAAGAAGACTTACCAAGAACAACTTGAAGATCATGAAGAACACTATGAATGCATGAATTTTCAAAAAATGCAAGATGCATATGCAATTGACACCAAACTTATAATGTGACTCAAGACTCAAACAAGAAACACAAAATATTTTTGATTTTTATGATTTTCTAATATTTTTTTTTTGGATTTTTATTTTATATTTTTCGAAAATAGTTTTAAAAAGAAAAATAAGGATTCCAAAATTTTTAATATGAATTCCAGGAATCTTGCCATGTTAGTCTAAAGCTTCAGTCCAGGAATTAGACATGGCTCACTAGCCAGCCAAGCTTTCAATGAAAGCTCCGGTCCAAAACACTAGACATGGCCAATGGCCAGCCAAGCTTCAGCAGGTGATTGAGGATCAGCAGCAGGTTGATTAGCAACAACTAGCTTGCTCTTGATAACAAATTGCAAGCCTCAGTCCAAATAAATTTAGACATGGCTTTACAGCCAGCCAGGCTTCACATGCTTCATGAAACACTAGAATTCATTCTTAAAAATTTTGAATAGAATTTTTGAAAACATTTTTAAATTTTTTTTTTCCGAAAACAGATGAGAAAATTTTAGAAATATTTTTGAAAAATTTTTGAAATTAAAATAAAAAAAAAATTACCTAATCTGAGCAACAAGATGAACCGTCAGTTGTCCAAACTCAAACAATCCCCGGCAACGGCGCCAAAAACTTGGTGCATGAAATTGTGATGTCCAGGCTCGAACAATCCCTGGTAATGGCTCCAAAGCTTGGTGCTTTGATCTTAATTCATAATTGTCACAACTTCGATACAACTAACCAGCAAGTGCACTGGGTCGTCCAAGTAATACCTTACGTGAGTAAGGGTCGAATCCCACGGAGATTGTTGGTATGAAGCAAGCTATGGTCACCTTGTAAATCTCAGTCAGGCAGATATAAAGTGATAATAGAGTTTTCGAAATTAAATAATAAAATAGGGATAGAGATACTTATGTAAATCATTGGTAGGAATTTCAGATAAGCGAATGGAGAGGCTTTTCATTCCTCTGAACCTCTGCTTTCCTGCTATCTTCATTCAATCAGTCTTACTCCTTTCCATGGCTGGCTTTATGCAAGGGCATCACCGTTGTCAGTGGCTACATCCCCTCCTCTCAGTGAAAGATATGCTCACATGCTCTGTCACAGCACGGCCATTCATCTGTCGGTTCTCGATCATGCTGGAATAGGATTCACCCTCCTTTTGCGTCTGTCACTAACGCCCAACAATCGCGAGTTTGAAGCTCGTCACAGTCATTCAATCATTGAATCCTACTCGGAATACCACAGACAAGGTTTAGAATTTCCGGATTCTCTTGAATGCCGCCATCATTCTAGCTTACGCCACGAAGATTCTGGTTAGGAGATCTAAGAGATACTCATTCTAGCTTAATTCATGTAGAACAGAAGTGTTTGTCAGGCACGCGTTCATAAGGGAGAAGGATGATGAGCGTCACACATAATCATCACCTTCATCACGTTCTTGGGTGCGAATGGATATCTTAGAAGCGAAATAAGATGAATTGAATAGAAAACAGAAGTACTTTGCATTAATCTTTGAGGAACAGCAGAGCTCCACACCTTAATCTATGGAGTGTAGAAACTCTACCGTATGAAAATACATAAGTGAAGGTCCAGGCATGGCCGAGATGGCCAGCCCCCTATTGTGATCTAAGATAGCATACAACTGATCAAAGACGGTCAAAAAGACTAGTAAAAGGTCCTATTTATAATAAACTAGTCACTAGGGTTTACATGAGTAAGTAATTGATGCATAAATCCACTTCCGGAGCCCACTTGGTGTGTGTTTGGGCTGAGCTTAAGTGTAGCACGTGCAGAGGCTATTTGTGGAGTTGAACGCCAGTTTCTGTGCCAGTTTGGGCGTTCAACTCTGGTTTTGGATCCTTTTCTGGCGCTGGACGCCAGATTTGGGCAGAAGGCTGGCGTTGAACGCCAGTTTACGTCATCTATTCTTGGCCAAAGTATGGACTATTATATATTGCTGGAAAGCCCTGGATGTCTACTTTCCAACGCAATTGGAAGCGCGCCATTTCGAGTTCTGTAGCTCCAGAAAATCCACTTTGAGTGCAGGGAGGTCAGAATCCAATAGCATCAGCAGTCCTTCTTCAACCTCTGAATCTGATTTTTGCTCAAGTCCCACAATTTCAGCCAGAAAATACCTGAAATTACAGAAAAACACACAAACTCATAGTAAAGTCCAGAAATGTGAATTTAACATAAAAACTAATGAAAACATCCCTAAAAGTAACTAGATCCTACTAAAAATATACTAAAAATAATGTCAAAAAGCGTATAAATTATCCGCTCATCACTAGTCCATATAGGTACCCACTAAAACAGGCACAACACTGTCCAAAATTAACGCTTTTGATTTTTCGTGTGGGAGAGAGAAATGTGTATGACAATATGGTGTGAAGAGAGAGGTGTTTTATTCGGCTATGGGATGACACAAATCGGAGGCACCGATTTGTGATTTCGAAAAAAAAAATTTTAATGTTAAAATCGGACCGTCCAATTTTTATTTTAACAAATAAAAAAAAATAAAAAATACAAATCGGACCCTCCGATTTGGAGTTTAATTTTTTCTTCAAGCAAATCGGACCCTCCAATTTGTAATTTATTTTTTTCATCAAACAAATCGGACCGTCCAATTTGAATAAAACACCATATAAAAAAAATACCTAATTTTCCAATAACAATGTATTACACATATATTTCAATATAAAAAAAATTAGCCCAAAATTAAACATAAAAAAAAAAAAGTAAACCTTGATCAAAAAACAACAAAAAAGCTAACCCCTAAGTTCAGTAGGTTGCACTACTCATATATAGGGAATATCCTCTCTAGTAGAAAAAATAATTGACACTATCTAATGTTTAATCTTAACTCTTAATAAAATTAACGTCTTAATTATAATTATCATTATGACTATCTCTTCTCAAATTCTATAAATCTTCTTTTTTTTCTTTTCGACTCCACACTTCAATTGTCTCATTTTCTTCCGCAGTAGTAACAACAAGAAAAAATTTTTTTCTCATCTTTTTTCTCCTGTTTCAGCAGTTCTATGGGACAATCGCAATCGTTGATGGCAAATAGAAGTCTCGCATTAAAATTAGAGGGCCAGAACCTAAGGTTGTGTTTGTTTTATATATGGATGAAGACATAGACACAAATATATAAATATTAAAGATATATAAATAAAAAGACACAAATATTTTTACTTTGTTTGGTAACTATGCACAAGACAGAACATAAATTACAAATATCAATATTATCCTTATCTCCCAAAAAAAAAAGAATCACCACAGTCACTACTATTAAGGATAAAAGTAGAAAAACTTATGTCTTAGCTTTTGTATCTTAGTGTCTCAATAAAATGGCAGTACACAAATTTTATGTATTTGTGTACCAATGTGTACCACCGTGTCTTTGTTTATTTTATATATTTGAAAATCAAACATGAAACATGGGTGTGAGTGTGTCACCGTGTCTCAAAATTTGGTGGACACACCCACTAAACAAACACTGCATAAAGGTTCCATTTTCCGAGGTATGGCTGCACAACACGATGAACAAGAAGAGAAAATTGTTGAGACCTAAAGTGGAATCTAAGGTTGGAATGTACGTATATGGTGTAACCGCTTATGATCTTAGCCATATTGGCCATGCTCGCATCTACGTCAACTTCGACCTTCTTTTCAGATTCTTTTCTCTTTTTCTCCTTCAATTACTAAATCCCTAAATTAATAATCCTTGTTGATAATAATTAGTTTGAATTTATGTGGTTAACTTTATAATTAGACAGATACCTTAAGCATTTAAGATATAAAGTGTCTTATGTTCGTAATTTTAATGATGTGGATGATAAGGTGAGAAAAATTAATTTATTTTTCTTTTTTATTTGAATTGCGATAGTTTGGTTGTGTAAATTTTAGATAATGATGTTGTGGTATATATAATAGTTTTCTTTGCTTGCGATTAGATACTGAAAAAGGAACAATACAGTAGATAAAAAAAACTCATTTGGTTGTGTTTGCTATTCTACATTATTTTATTTAATTCTTTTAATTTTTTTTTCTTACTTGTGTTTGCTTCTGAAACTGCTATCTTTTTTCCCCAAACAAATATATTTTTAAGATTCTATTTTTTGAATTAGGCATTTTGTGTCACTTTAAAATAAGTAGAGGAGAGAAATGAGATTATGGATGTAAATTTTGCCTGCCTGTGTGAACAATTTTATTATTTCTATCATCATTTTATGTTTAAGATTCTAATTTATAATAAAGTTCAATGACTTTACTTGTTTATGGCCATTTAAGTAGTACCCTGTTTTCATCATTTAGACCTTAATAATATTTAATGGTGATTAAATTTTGATTATATTCTTTTGTTATGCAAAGTAGTCATTGCTTTTAATTGATATAGGCCCCGCACACTTTCTGCAGCAGAAAAGGAACCAACCACAACAAATCATGTAGCAGAGCAATCTGCCACGCTGGGAATATAGGCCCGCACACTCTCAACATTCAACAAGTCATACGACAGAAACATCTGCCACGCCGGAGATATAGGCTCCGCACACTCTTAACAACAACTCGTCATGCAGCAGAACAATCTGCTACGTCAGAGATATAGGCTCCGCACATTCTCAACAACAACTCGTCATGCAGCAGAACAATCTGCTACGCCGGAGATATAGGCTCTGCACACTCTCATATAATCCAATAATCTCATCATTACAACTCCGAGTCCTCGACTCATCTCAACCATTGTTCATCGACCTCAAATCATCACTAGTCATCACCATTTCTCATCTCAATTCACTTTCAATTACCAAATCTCAACATTCCAAGGATATAGTGCCTGGCACACTTTCCATATCCAACAAGATCATCATCAGTTCTTAGTTCTATCTCAAACTCATTGGTTCATCAATTTCTCAAATTCGTTGTCAGCAATCACAATATTCACCACTCTTCCTTCTCTCTCAACTAACTTATCTTCCATACGGCAGAAACCTAAACCTCCGTTTGCTAACTTTTCAAAGTAAAACTCAAATAAATTTTCTTAAGACATTTCCCATGTTTCAAAGCCCGAGAATAAGCCAAAGAGTCATAAATAGGTGTCACAGAAGCTTACAAACTTGTTGGGAAGGTGAAATAGTTGAAAACAAAGTTTAAGTTTGAGAAACAGGGCATGTGCGTACGCACAAGGGTGTGCGTGCGCATGCCCAAAGGGATTTTTAAAAAGTGTGCGTACGCATAGGGGTGTGCGTACGCATAGGTACCAATTTTCACAATTTTGTTCACTCGCACAAGGCGTGCTAGCGCCCCCAACAGACTGACATTCCCAACATGTGCGTGCGCACAAGTTGTAAAACTCCATTGGTTATGTGCGCGCACAGGTTGTGTTAGCGCTCGAAACAGAAGCCATTCCCCTATGTGTGCGTACGCATATTTGTGCGTACAGGTTTAAAACTTCACAGGGGTGTGCGTGCGCGCAAGGCTGTGCGTGCGCACATACCAGAAATTACAAAATTCTGCAACTTTGTAGAATTTCAGATTTTGACACCAATCTTTGAATGATCATAACTCCTTCTACAAAAATCCAAATTTTACAAACTTTATATCGATTTAAAGAGTTTCAACAAACTTTAATTCTAAATAAGTTTCAACAAATTTTAAAAACTGAGGCATAAGTTATGATCAGACAAAGTTCACCAAAAATAAACTTTTACCAAAAGTTCACAATTTACCAATTTCTTCATTTTACAACTCAAACCAACCAAAACCAAATAACACTTTTCCAAACTTCATTTTCCATCAAAATCTACCCTTTATAACAGATTATACCATTCTCAACCATCAAACCTCAAATATATGATACCAAAGTCAATCCTCCACCAACACTTTCATCAATCATAATTCAATCAATACTAAACATCAAAATCAATCTCATTTCATTTCAATTTCAATCTCTCACACCATCTTTACCAAATTCAACATCATGACTCATCAACATTTTCCAAAGAAAAATCATCAACTCATCATAATCCACATCATTTATCAATAATCTTAACACTCACCTTCAATTTACCAATAACATCAATACTCATCATCAATCATCAACCATATCAACAAACCCTCATCAACAACAATAAGTCACACATTCATCATCAACCTTCATAATCATTAAATACTAACAATCATCATCAAACTCAATATATTCCTCATACCAAAACTCCATATCATCATCACCATCATACAAGTTATTCCCAAACACCAAAATCACATACAATTAAACATACACCCAAAACATTCAATCCTATCTTAAGGTCAACTAGCCTAAGTTTCCAGAAACATTACATATTACATAAAGAAAACCGAAACCATACCTTGGTCGATTCCCAAAACGCACCAAACATCAAAGCGAAGCCACCAAACTTGATCCAAAGCCTCAATCCAACTCCAACAAACACCAAAACTTAATCTAACATCATAAAACATACCAACATCAAACCTAAAATTCACAAAACAACCAAACACAAGAGTTTTAGTGAAACCTTACCTTACCCAACGAGATTAGGGGTAAAATCCAACAATTACCCACTACTAGAGATCACATAAACAAGCAAAATCACAAAATCTACTCAAAACCAAACCCCAAAAATGCAGAAACTTAGGGCTGGAAACTGGAGTGTGAAATGAGAGATCTTACCAGATTTTTTTAGGTAGAAATGAAGAGCTCGACAAGAGCTTCG
This sequence comes from Arachis hypogaea, assembly GCF_003086295.3. Taxonomy (NCBI): domain Eukaryota; kingdom Viridiplantae; phylum Streptophyta; class Magnoliopsida; order Fabales; family Fabaceae; genus Arachis; species Arachis hypogaea. The sequence goes on along the minus strand of NC_092052.1, from coordinate 131,476,974 downwards.
CGTGGCCGCAAATGACTCGTCAATCGGAACTCTGGATCAAAAGTTATGGAGCTTTGAAGGAGGAGGTGAATAGTGACAATGGGGTTTCACCCCCCACCATCACCTATCCGAGTTCTCTCTCTCTCTTCCCTTCAAAATGAGTTTGAAACCAAATCACACATATATATGTTGGACCTTAGACCCGGTTTGGACCTGGTCCAACCCGTTAGCGTTTTTAGTCCGTTTGGCCTACTTTTGGCCAAAACCTTTAAGACTAGTGTCCGGTTTTCAATTATAAATTATTTTTATCCTTTCAAAATAATAAATCAATTTTTCAAAATCTTATTCTCCCAAAATACGCGATACTAGACAGACTAGAGCCGGTACTGCCAGCTTACGCGCCAGTGCGCATTTTTACAAAAATCTTTCGAAAAAGATACATTTTCCAACTCAGGAAAATTCATTGAAATCAAATTTCACCTTTAAAATTTCAAATTAAAACTTCTAAATTTTAAATCTATCTCGGGCACTTAAAATTATTATTTTTAACAAAACGGTTTTACGGAAAAAACTCCGATTTTTACACCAAGAGATATGCGACTCATGAGATATTGGTATGAGCCATTGTGCAGGTTATGAGGCTCAGGAATAGGCTCCACATTTGGTTCATCCTTGGGTAACATGAACCCCATTTCATTAGGAGGATGTTGTTGTTGCGTTGCCAAGAATGGATGAACCGGCATCAGAGGAAGCTTTGCTTATCCATGGCCAAATCCAGGCATCGCCAAGTTCGATAGAAGAAGTTGATTGGCAGAGCTGCGAATTGTGAGGGGAAAGGTGGTATGGTGGCCGGACAGCGCTACTGCGAATTGCGAGGGAGAGGTCACTGCGGTGGTCAAGCGGCGCAGTTGCCAACACGAGGAAGAGGGGCTATGGTGGTCGTCTTTGTTGCTGCAAATTTTGGAATGGAAAAGGATTGTGATGGCCGGGCGACGCTACTACGAATCGCCAAGTGGGGTGGGGCTAAGGCGTTCGGCAGTGGCTGCGGTGCGCGAGAAAGAAGCCGCGATGGCGAACGGCGTTCGACGGTGCTGCATCTTGTGGTGGTTAAAGCTACGACGTTATTTTCCATCGTGGCATGGTAAAAGGAGGAAATGTGAGTTAAAGGAGAGGAAGGATTGAGATGGAATGGGAATGTGATGTGACAGAAGAGGTTACATTACTTAACCCTAATAATTTAAATTCAAGATTTGATTATTCTAATAAATTGAAAATCTGATTTCAATAATTAATTTAACTTTTTTTTTAAACGGTTGTTTACGTTGTTTAATATTTACATTGTTACCTATACTTTCTCTTATCCAAATTACAACGCAAATAGTTTGAAACCTAATCCATATGTCTTTTTCTTTATTTTGCATCAATTAGGATTGCTTCATGAGTCACTAACCAGATGAAAGAATTAAACTTTTCTAGTTCATTCTGTTTATACCCTGACCCAATGCTAAGGCCCAGGATCTAAGTAAAAAGGCCCAACCCCAAGGGGTTGACCTCACCCAGTACCAATCTTCGTCTTAGGAAGTCGGTACTCGTCACGACTCGCTCTAAAGAAGTCGGGAACGAGGGTTAGCTGGCAGATAAGCACTCATTTGAATGAATAACCGCCCCTAGAATCTCTCTACCCACTTCCACAAGCCATATCTTAACTTCCCTAAGATAAAGGGACGGTTAACACCCTAAAAAAGTGGCACTACTCCAACGGTGGTTATTGGTTCACCACTATAAATACACTGACACTTCTCAGGTATCTCGAAGTCCCAATACTCTCTAGACCTGCTAACGCCTTTGCTGACTTAGGCATCAGAGTGTCTTTGCAGGTACCACCCCCCTCTCCTCTCTCGAACAAGTCGGACGGAGCCAGTGGATCGTCAACCCACTTGCAAGCCTCCTCTTTCATACGTTTGGGCCAACCAATACCATCTAGCCCATCAATCTCCGATTACCCAGCGTAACACATTCTATTTTTAAGCGAGTCTAAAAATACGATCAGGAGGACCCGTGTCGTCTTAAAGGAGAGATAGGCTAACTTGAGATTGAAAGTGCCATTGAAGGAGGGAGTCCAAAAAATACAAGCAGGACCTTACCAAGATGAAGGAGGGAAAAGGGCTGGAATTTTGTTCACAATTGAGTCCAATAACCATCTTCGAAGTTTATCAACATCCCAAGAGTGAATATATAATGTTAGCAAAGAGGGTGGCCTTCTTTTGTCCAAAGGCATCTCTTCATCCAACCACCTACCACTGCATCAATGATTGAACCATCAATTGTCATGCTGAGAATTGTTTCATGAAAACTTCAATAATAAGATGCTTGAATGATTCAATTTCAATTAGGATCATATTGGTTTATCAAATTTCATTCGCCATCTCAACTAGTTATTACTTAATTTAGCATGGAAGACAAAATTCTATCTCACTTAGTATGAGGAGTCACTTAATAAAAAAAAAAATTAAGAGATTAATATGATATAATTTTGTCAATCTTATATATGTAATTAGTATAATTAAAATTTCATAGACTATTTTAATATACATAATTGATCTTATCTATCTCTTTAAGACTTAACTCGTGAATGTTTAATGAAATAATTTTATCAATAATAAAATTATAAATAAAAGATAATTCAACTTATATAAAAATAATTTCAAACCAAAGAATTAAATTTTATTCTACTAATATATTAATATATTAAAGTCATTTTAATCTATAAAATTAAATTTTAAATAAAAATAATTATTTTTTATGAAAAATTAAGAATTAAATATTATTTTGTTCCTTTTAATTTTGGCTAAAAAAATGTCTCTAACATTTTTTTATGTTCAAAATCATATCTAACATTAATTTTAGTTTTAAAATCATCGTTCTCTAATTTGCCAAACACTTAGATAGCATTTGGTTGTTGTCCATGTCTTCTAGACACGTAACACATTTTCTATTTGGTTTAGTGAGACAATTTTTAGATGGACATGAGAGGACAACAGATAGACATGGAGACAATTATGTTTAGTTGATGTATAGGATGAGACATAAATACAAAGACATAAACATTAAAGATATAGATATAAAATATTTGTGTTTATATATTGTGTTTAGTAAAAATATGAAGTATTTGTTTAGTGAGTGTGTCCACCAAATTTTGAGACACGGTGACACACTCACATCTATGTTTCATGTTTGATTTTCAAATACATAAAATAAGTAAAGACACGGTGGTATACATTGGTACATAAATATATAAAATTTGTGTACTGCCATTTTATTGAGACACTAAGACACAAAGGTTAAGACATAAGTTTTTCCACTTTTATCCTTAATAGTAGTGACTGTGGTGATTTTTTTTTTAGAGATAAAGATAATATTGATATTTGTAATTTATATTCTGTCTTGTACATAGTTATCAAACAAAGTAAAAAATTTGTATCTCCTTATGTATATATCTTCAATATTTGTGTATTTGTGTTTATGTCTTCACCCATAGATAAACCAAACATATAATGAACAAGATACACAAATATTTAGAAAAAATTAAATTATTTTTCATTCAAAAAAAATTTAAGAAAATAAGAAGACAAATTTTAAAAATTTAAAAATTGAACAAGAATAAAAGAGTAAAAAATTAATGTCTTAGTGTCTCACCGTATAAATTGTAAACGAAATAATTTTAAACGTATTTTGTTTAACACTGTAAACAAAATATGTGGAGTACAACAAGTGCTACATATTACATATTACGTGTGTAATACATGTTTAGAAATTTTCACATCTAAAAGAAGTACGTTTAAAATTATTTGGTTAAGTAATACGATCCAATTTCGAAAAAATATTGCAAATTATTTATATCCGTATATAATACATTTATTTAATTTATATAAAAAAAATTCCTGTTCCAAGTACATAACACAAAATAATATAAATATATATAAAATAAAATAAAATAAAATGGTATAAAAGTAGTAGCAGACATAAAAAGCACGGGGTTGAGAGGTCCCAAATTTGTAATCCATCGTTCCCGTCTCAGCTAATCTCATCTCTCTTCACCCACTCTCATTACAATTACCCATCCCGCCGATTTTCTTGCTCTCTTCCATTCCCAACCCTTCCCTCCTCCTCCATCTTCTTTTTCTTCTTCTTCCATTCCACATTATAATAGTCATTAAAATATAATATTATAAAATATAAGACCAGTTTTCTCACTCTGCCCGCAAACCCTAACTTCTCTGACTCTGAGAGACAGCCATGGCCTCTTCCTCCAGAGACCAAGCCCTCTCTCTCTTCGCCGCCGCCAACAACCACGGCGACGTCAACGTCAAGCTCTCATCCCTCACCCAAGCCAAGGACCTCCTTCTCTCCCTCGACCCTTCTCTCTCCGCTGACCTCTTCCCTTTCTTCCTCGAGCTTCAGTCCTCTCCCGAATCCCTCGTTCGCAAATTGCTCATACAGTCAGTGCCCTAACCCTAATTCTGTTATTTATTACCATTTTCTTTTCTATTAATTATGTCGCTTTAGCTGTATCGTTACTCGGTTATGAGTTTTCTTGGTTTTTCTCAATATTGATTGGTATTTTAGGGCAATGTGTGGTGCTTAACTGCTTATTTCTTTTAAATCTATGATTTTATTGCTGCAAACATGCCAACGTTGTTTTTACGCTAAATCGGTCTTTCAAAGATGGTCTATATATTGGAGAAGAAAAGCTTTCTTTGTCAAATATTCATGGAATTCAATCAATTTTATAGATTTGGGTATGGCTTAGTTGGTGCCGGAATGCAATGCACTCGAATATTGTGGCGAATGATGGTTTATAATAGGACTCTACCTGAGAAAAAATGTTTAGCTGTTGTATTTGCTGTATTCTAAAGTGGTTCAGGGCCGTTCCATAGTGCTTGCAGCAGAAGCTTGTAGCTAAGTGCAAGTATAGGCTGAATTTAGTTGTTTACTTCTTCCCAATAACTTGTGCCGTGTCTCTGTGTTCTGCCCTTCTTAAAAACTACCAGTTGGTGTGTGTTTCTTGTTTTATTTTAGCTTATAGATGATTCCTCCACTGTATTCCAGGTTAATTGAGGAGATTGGTTTTAAAGCAGTCGATCATTCTCCTGCACTTGTTTCTATACTATTAACATTTTTGCGAGATGCTGATCCGATAATTGTAAAGCAATCTATTGTTAGTGGCACGAACATCTTCTGTAATGTTTTTGTGGAGATGATTGTGCAGGTACCATCTCAAACCCTCTTTAATAAAACTCAGTTGTGCATCATATCACTGGTGACTGTTCATGAATTATATTTTGGATTTTTTAGCTGTTTGATGGATTTTGCACCTTCTTTATTGTCCTTTGCCAAATGTTTTAGATGGAAGGAAAAATTTGTTTAGACGAGAGTCTTTGCTCATTTTACTTCTCCCATTATCCTGACATTGGTAGGTAGTGTACTTACTGTTGTCTGACGAGTGACACTAATTTGGAAAACTTTACAGTTTCAACAATATGGTAAAGTAGAGAGGTGGTTAGAAGGGGTTTGGATGTGGATGCTTAAGTTCAAGGATGCTGTTTTTGGGATTGCTCTTGAGGTAATTAGATCTTTTCGGTTCTTCAGAATATAATTGCTGTTCTTCAGATATTCTTACTTTTTGGAAGGCTGGTTTATCAGTGTGAAATGTACTAATGAACTGTATTCAACTAATTCAATAATGCAACTGTATGTTTGAAATTCAATTTAAATATCTAGTCAAATAAACATCTTCAAAGGCTTTGCCGAATTGATCTTGATCATGACGAGCTACAGTATTGATAAAAATCACTATTCTCTTGTTTTCTTTGTCATGACTCATGGAGTGCAAGATCATTATATAGGTGGTTGTAATATGGTGCTTTGAGATGTTGAATTGATTTATTTATTATTTTTATTTTTTTTTAAGGTCTGTGGTGCTCGTCTGTGGTGCTCCTCCTTAAATAGGGGCTTGTAAGTTATGCATGTCTATGCATTGGATGGTGTTTGGAGTTTACTTGTCTTTGTTGACTGTCATAATCACTTGTAACTTTTTGTCTGGAGTTTTAAACTTAATAAGTCAGTTGCTTAGATTTTAGATAGCAAGATAGCATGTTACTTATGACTTATGTACATAACTAGCTTCAGAGCTTCTATTCATCATCCCTAGAAACATTTTGCATTTTTCTTGTTTTTAGAATATGAATGTCACTCGTTATAATTTGGTCTGTCGGTGGTTATTCCTTTCTGATTGGAGAGTTAACTGCTTGATATTTTAGCCTGGTTCTGCCGGAATAAAGTTGCTGGGACTGAAATTCTTGGAAATATTCGTCTTGCTTTTTACTCCTGACAACAATAGTCCTGAGAAATCAACTGGAGAAGGTATTGTTCTTTAATTTTTGTGTAATGCTTCTCTATGGAGATTGAGTTGTTTTGGGTAATTTTCATCCATTTGTTCATTTAAATCTTGATCCAATAACAGGATCTAGGCAAGCTGCTAATATATCATGGTTGGTTGGTGGTCACCCTCTTCTTGATCCGGTGGCTCTCAAGTCGGAGGCAAACAGGACCATTGGCATTCTATTAAATTTATTGCAGCCTGGTGCAAGTCTCCCTGGTTGTTTAACAATTACTGTTATAAATTGGTGAGTTTTCATGTGCTAGTGGTTAATAACAAGGGTTTGCATAACATTTAACATTTTGTGCAATCTTCATTTTCGGATAGCTGTAGAACCTGTGCAACATTTCTGGTATCCCACTTCTAAATTAGATGGTTGGATCTAGAGGGTTATTTTCCTTGACTTACTGCTAACTACTACTGGCAGCAGATCATTACAGAGACAAAGCTAGGCATGCTAACAGTATTTCCCCATGGAAAAGTCTTTTATATATCTGTTATTTTTCTACATCTTGGCTAACATTTATTTTCTTCATGTGCTCCCCTGCTATAAACTTGTGAAACGTTGTTGGTTGACCAATTCTTTCCTTCACCTCATAAAATAAAGTACAAATAACTATCACAATGCTTTTCCTCGTATTTTTAAAACTCTCTACTTGTTATTGCATGTTTGTATTGAGGAATTTGAATGTACTTTTCGGGTTAGTGATGTAACAGTCTAGTGTAGGTATATGACATGCTTTTATTTGTTTCTCTCCTGATATGTGTGTGCATGTGTATGTCATTTAATCTATTTGATTACTTTCATTGGGCTCTTTTGACTATGTCATGCGTTAAGTCCACTGCTTGTAATGAACCTTATAGGTTTATAAGCGTTAATTCTTCACCTCTTAATAAGAAACATTGCAATCATATATGAAATTGCATTTCTAGTGATAATGGTTTATAGGTAGCATCAGATTTGAAGTCTGGGTCTCATAGCATGTGCAGAATGTTTATATCTATTTTGCTTGTCTTCCTTGTTATCAATTTATCATTTGTCCTTATCTTTGCAAATTGTTAGTAGATTAAGTGATTTGTTTTCATTTTGTGGCAAGTCATGAAGTCGATGATCACGTGTTGATACAATTACTATTCATGTTATCTCTGTGACTTGGTACTTAGGTTTTGTTTATGGTATTGTGCTTGTACAAACTACTGGATCATGCTCCTCTTTTTTGAGTGTGCTTAGTTACTTATTCATGAAAAAAGATAGAAGGAATTTATGCACTCCTTCATTATATCTCTTTTATTTACCCCTGCCCCTTTGGCTTAATGAAAATTGCTTTCTGGTCTCCCTGTTTGTGAAAGATTTCATGTGTTCTAGGGTGTATGTATTTAAGTTATCTTAGCCCAAAAAGTTTACTTCTACGACTAGAAAAGTCACTTTATATATTTGTATTTTCAAACATAATCAAAATCCTGAAATAAAGTCATTTTTTCCATCCAAAAGTTTAAAAGAGAAATTCAGTTTTAAGCCTTTTCAACGATATATATAAATTCCAAGTTTTAAAATCCACTTGCTCCAAAAGAACACGTGTATCCAATTCTGTGGCTAATCTGGTGTTTTATTGCTCTTTATCTCTTCCCATTTGATGGATGTTTATTTATTCTTGTCTATTAACAGTGCACACATTTAGCAGCCCATTAAATTTGATGTGTTGATGCATTGTTTCCATGCACTCATCTTCAGAGTTACTTGTTACATGGAAACCTTTGTTGCAGTTGTAAGATACACCTAATCAGTTAGTTCCAAATTTGAAATCTCGAATTGTTTCTATTCAGCCTTACTTGTATATATTCATGTAGGAAGGTGACAAGTGTCTCTCCTACAACTCCATTGTACTTTTTTGAATTATGATTTCATGTTTTTGTTAGTAAATGGTGCTGTCTCTTACTCAATACTTACTGATGCAATTAAATGTGTTAGGATCACCTAAAGGTTTTAAAAATTTTCCACATCTTTTACTATGTTCAAAATTATGGAGGGAATCATTGGAGCAGGGTCTCATGGATAGAACAAGTTCAACTGCTTGTTTGTTTTATAACGTTGCGACATGCTGACCAGTTCCTTACGAGGAGTTAATGGCCATGGATACTGCTGCATTGGTGGTTCATATAATGGAAGTTATGGTGATTGTCTATGTAAGATGATTCGTTAATTTACTGTGGCATGCCAGTTGGTCGGGTGATAGATATCGAAATTGAGGCATTAAAATGGTCATCTCATGAACCAAGGATGGTGGTCAAGCAATGCAGTTTATTGTTGTAAACTGTTGAGAGAGACCATTTACTGTTTAAATTTTTGTGCTGTAAGCGCATGCCCAGATAATGTATTTATTATTATAACAGCTGATACACAGTTAATATCTCAATAATTCAAATAATATTTTCCCGGGCTTCTATTATATACTCTGGCTCATTTTCTATAAATTTGTGTTTCATTTCTCACTTGTTATCTTTTGCACAAGTTTTACCACAAGTAACTTCAGGTTTGCTTGGAAAATGAGATAATAATTTTACCAACAGTTGAAACAAAGCATATTTTCTGATTGAAAGTTTAGCATTTGATATTCTCTTACAGCAGGATTCATTGAGGTTCTATTTGTAGCGATGATATTTTATGTGCATGGTCTTAATAATATGTTTGATTTTCTGATTGTCCTTTCCCCGCAATATTGATGCATGCAGAATATTTTCATTCACCATTTTTGAGAAAAATTAATGTTTGAACACATCAGTTCTTTCATTGGAATATTGACAGTGGTGATGCCAAAAGGAATTCAGTGATTGATTTAGATCAAGTGAAAAGTTAAAGTCTGATGTCTCGGAAGTATAATTTTGGATAATTGTCTGGGACTCCAATCTAAAATACCTAAAACTTGGAGTTTTTCAAGATATTCTGTGTTTATTTGCAACTGTATTGTTCAAAGCTGAGTGAAGGTTTCAGAATGTATATACAGATAACTTGTTATGCATTTTCACTTGGTAGGGAGAGTTTTAGAAATCCTGTTTTCCGGTGCTTTTTTGTCAACATTTGAGCCTGTTACACTAATCTGTGAAGGTGTGTAATCATATTTCATGTGTTCTCTTTGATTTTGATTAGGACTCATGCTGGATATTGAACTGATTTGTTAGCTGAGGTGCTGGTGTCAGATATATTAAAATGACAAGATTTTTTTGATTTTTTCTGAAACACAAGTTATGGTTTGCTACTTTTTTACTTCTGGGAGCTAAACAATCTAAATTGGCATTTGGCTTGTTTTCTCTCAATTTCAGTTGATGGATTCCGTTGATAATTACAAAAATTCCATTGTTTTGTAACTTAATTTCCTGTTTGTCAAACTTCTGTAAGGAAATTGTGAAAACAACTCTGCCTTGATTCCATCATTTTCTGCAGAAATGTTTTAAAAGCATGCAATAAATTGAAAATGAGGTGATGTTTGTAATTATTAGTGAGAACATACCTGAAAACTAAACAGAAAAAAGCCATGCACCCTTTGAGGTCCTTCCATATTATTTCAGGTTAAGTATAAAAAAAAGCTAAATACCTCACATACTTTTTTCACTCCTTTTCTTTCTTTTTACTTCATGAGAGCCTCCTTTTAAACTAAACTCCTTTTGTTCTTATTTTCTAATCACATCTTCATATTCTAAGGAATGTTGTTTCAATGGAAGTTTTGATCTGAAACTGCTTTATGTGATCTTTTTTATTCTCTCTGTATCTTTCCATCTCAATCTGGAGTTGATATCAGATCATTTATAATGTACTTATTGACTAGTTTGAATTGTGGAATATAAATGGGTTATACTCATACCAGTTTGCTATCATCTGTTATCTTCATCACTGAGTTTCTTTAAGGCAATGTTCTTTTGGTGAAAAGAAATGCAAGGGATTGGCATGTGTATATTTTCTACTGTTATTTAATTTTATTGTGGATCCCTTTTTTATTTATTTTTTAAAGGATACATGTTTTTGTATACAGGTAGTTGTGGCACTATGTTTTTATCTTGTTGCAATGACTTGTGTTTGTTTTGGCCCTATTTTTGTTACAGTTTTCTTCAATTTTCTGCAGAATTATAATAGGATTTCATTTTATTAATTTGTATGTTCCCCCGAGAAATTGATTTCAAGAAAAAGGAGAAAAGAGAATATGCTCCTTAATTAATATATGATGCTGTGTCTGATTGAAAACTATGTTATTTCTACTATCCACTACATTCCTGTCTTTTCGCAAAAAGTGGATGTATTTCTGGAATCTTAAAATCTAGCCATCCAAAGCTGCTTCTAGAAGTCTCCAACATTTCCTTTTTAATGTCTCATTATTCACTTTAATTAATTTTATATTTGTCTTGGTTTATAAGTGGAGCATAAAAATCTAGTTTGTTGAAACAACAGCACACAAATCTGATTCTGTTGATGTAGGTTTGGTCTGCCATTGCTGCAAGCTTATCTCTGTAATGCAATGAACTGTTCCCATATTGTGCTTCAGTTTTCTATTTCTTGCATGATCACTACCTTTGTAACTTTGAGTTTGTTTATATGGAAATGGCTGAAATGAACAAGTTTAGAAGTTATATGGAGACGATAGGGTAATTTCTAATATTGTGAATAGTTTCACTCGTATTTGTTCAAAGATGACTGTAGAATACAGGGTTAAGGACTAAGGAGATTGTTCAGCATTTAGGCTAAATTTTTGTTTTCTCTTTATATATATATATATATATATATATATATAAAGCATAAAGTTCTATGAATTAAAAAAAATGAATCTGCTTTCTAGTGCTTCTAGTGAAATTCCTTGATTCTTCTGAGATGCAAAAGGGAATAGTATAAGTGAATCTATCTATATCAGCTATTCAGTGGCAATGGGTTCTATTTGAAACTCCCATTTTATTAACATATTATCTATGCATTTAAGTGAGCATTTGGTTATTTTTGTCCGATAAAGATAGTTTGCCCACCACCCAAGTATGCATTTTTCTACAATTTCCTGAGCTGCCAATAATTTGAATTCAAATGATATATTGGTTAGGAGCATGATCACGTATTTCAAATGAAGAAAGTTAGACAAGTTTGCTTAACTTGATGGATTTTATGGATATTCTAAATAAAATATCCCTGTTAGGGGCTTAGATTGTGTGCAGGTGTAATGCTGAATGATGCCCAGCTGTTACTTTTGGGGGTTTTGATACTGATATGCCGCTTCGCTCTTTGGATTTAAATTTCCTCTAGGCTTTCTACAAAGTTTATGTAGCATTGCTTTTAGCATTAAATGTAGTTGCTGTGGATGGGTTGCTGGGTTTTTTTTGGCCTACCTCATTGTCACTTGAAATCTAACCAACCGTTTATGTGTTTCTTTTGACAGTTTATCAGCTATTGCAAGGAAACGGCCGCAACACTACGATACAATTTTTTCTGCATTGCTCGATTTTAATCCAAATTTTCAAACAGCGAAAAGATATCATATTGCCAGTGTTCAGTACTCTTTAAGAACTGCTTTTTTGGGGTTTCTTAGGTGCACTTATTCACCTATACTAGAGGTAAATATGTGCTTGAATTTTGCATTTCACTTGGCCCCTAGCATTCTCTGTTCCCTGGTTATTTATTCATTCTGTCTTGCTTTATCATAATCCTCTTTACAGAAGCTGTCTAAATTATTTTACAATTTTGGTTCCTGCTAAAGATTGAATCTAAATTTATTACTTTTGGACCCCCAATAGTTGGCCCAATGGAATCATTGATTCATTATGGTAATTTATTTTGCAAGAACTACTAGTTTTGCCTTACATATTTATACATCATACCTCCAAATTGTATTTTAGTATTACTATTAAGCTTCTAGTCTGAGGTTTGCTATAAGCTTCTCATAAATTTCACATGCTTATGGCAATTATACTCTACAGATGACATCCTAGGAATATATCATCTAGATTACAAGTCTGTCTATTCTGTGTTATTATCTGGTGCTCCTAGTATATAGTTTAGTTAAGAACAAAGCACATCTGAGCAAGCATGAGTGGCAAGAGAACAATAGTATATAAATGGCTTTATTGTTACCTCATAGGTTGAATTGGGATTTGGGAAGGACTGGTATCTGTGTGGTTAACCATGATGAGGTGTATTTTCTTAAATAAATAATTATTCTCTTGATGTTTTGCAGTCTCGAGAAAGATTGATAAAGACCCTGCGGGCCATGAATGCAGCGGATGCTGCCGATCAGGTCATCAGACAAGTTGACAAAATTATTAAAAACGGTGATCGTTCTACACGTGATGCTCGGGTTATCAAGGTATGTAGCCACTTAGTGCATTTAACAGCAAGCTGCCATTATTGAGTACAAGTTACTTTTATCCAAATAAAACATTGAGCATGAGCTGCGATTCCTTCTCTCCAATTTTATCACATCCAGTTTGATTTCTATCTTTCAGGATGATCAATCATCAATTCAGTCACATGTTTCAGGGGAATTATCTAGAAAAAGAGCTATTCCTTTGGATAATGAACATCTGGCCAATGGTCACGAGGCAATCTCTAAGCGGATTCGATCTGGTCCTGACCCTCACTTAACTTTACCAGTTCAAGTAAATGACTTTGGACAGGATCTTAACTCTGTTAATGGAGTATCACTTAATGCTACTGCACTAGATGGTGAATTAACTGCAGTGGAGCAAATGATTGCTTTGATTGGTGCTTTGCTTGCTGAAGGAGAAAGAGGTGCTGAATCTCTTGAAATCCTTGTTTCCAAGATTCATCCTGATCTGTTGGCGGATATTGTGATAACAAATATGAAGCACTTGCCTAAGACACCCCCACCGCTAGCAAGGATTGGGAATTCGCCAGTACCTCAACAAGTTGGTTCCCAATTCAGTCAATCAAAAGTTTTATCACCATCTGCTCCAGTAAGTTCTATCCAATCATTGGCTGTTACTGACCAAGCACCATTCCCTTCAACTACAATCACTGCCACTAGTTCATCACTGTCTGACATCAATAATTTGCCTGCTGATTCTAAACGCGACCCACGCAGGGTAAGATTTGTTATTCGTTGTAGAAGTTTTTGCTGCTGGTTAATATTTCTATTTTAAAATGCCAATTTTGCGTTTACCTTAAACCATCTGGTTCAAATTTTCAGGATCCCCGTCGCTTGGATCCACGGCGTATAGCTGCAACTCTTGGTGGGGCAGCTGGGTCTGTTGGAGATGATATTGTGGCAACAAAATTAGAGTTAGATGATCCTGTATCTTTGATTAAGCCTTCTTCACCTCCTGTTGCCTCCGCTGAAGAAAATAATCAATCTGAGGCAACAATCAATCTGAAAAATGAGGATATCATTTCTGAAGGTCCCTCACTTTCTGGACCTGATCGGCTAACTCCCAAGACAGAGGTTCTGGAGAGGCCTGGAGATACCCAGCACATTGCGGAAGCAATTGCTTCTTTGGATTCCTCAGTCATTCCCTCTGATGCAACTGATGAAGATCGTAGTACAGTGAAGCTGTTGGAGGATACTGAAGCAAATGAGACCGACTCATTAGATTTTGATCAGTTTTCTCCTGATGTCCAAGTTGCATCTACATCAGAAGATACCTGTCTAGAACTACCACAGCTACCACCATATGTGGATCTAACCTATGAGCAGGAAACTAAGGTGAAGCACCTGGCTATTAGGCATATTATAGAGTCATACAGGCATTTGGATGGGACAGGATGTCAGCAATTTTGCATGCCACTCCTTGCTCGGCTTGTAGCTCAGGTAGAGAATTGTTTTTTCCTTTTAATGTTTATCAGCTATTTACTCTCTCTCTGTGTGTGTGTGTGTGTGTGTGCTGTTCGTTTAGATTGGTAGTCTAATATCAATTTACAGCTGTTTTTGCCTGGTCATGTTTTACATGTTACACGTGGTACAATACCCGTATAAACCATTGGGAGGAGAAATGACAAGTTAGAGGAGAAGCCTTGGTTATGTTCTGGACTGGCTCTTCATTGTTTTCAAATACATGCCCTTTAGGAAACAAACACACGCCCCTACTTTTTTTGTAGTTAAGAAATGAAATGGGAGGAATGTTTTAACCCAAAACAGAAAGCTGCTGCTATTCACTTGACATAGAAAGTATGAGCTGCATCGCAAGATGCGAATGAAGAAATGTGTATTTTATCATGTATCTTTTTCAGTCATTCTTTCGGCATCAGAGATTATAAATAGTATTAGCAAATAATTTGTTGCTCCTACCTTGCAGATTGATGACGATAATGAGTTCATTGTGATGTTGCAAAACCAAATTGTGGAAGACCACTGGCAAAAGGTGCCCTGTTTACATTTTAATATCCTACTACAAATTTTTATTATTATTATTATTATTATTATTATTATAATATAGAAATTGAATTTTGCTTTTTCTTGTTTTATAATGTTAGAATATTGCTGAGTCTTTTTTAAGTGAAGTTGCTGATAATTATTACACGTCATTGAATAATTTGTATCTATATGAGGGATTTGATACATGCGAAGTATGATCTTTTAGTTTAAATGCACCAAATTCAGGCTTTGACAGTATTGTTGCATCAAAGATCCTAAATGGACTAGTTTCATACTCGAATCCCGTTGCTTGTAGTTCATGATCAAAATAGTTCTGAAAATTTGTATTTTTTTGCCTTTTTGGTTACTATTACTACTAATATTATTATTTTAAATTATTCTGACTCTTGGCTACTTACAAATGGCTTTGCAGGGTCATGAACTAGTGCTGTATGTTTTGTACCATCTGCACTGCCTCACAGTATTGGATTCAGTTGAAAACTCTTCCTCTTCTTCTGTCTTGTATGAAAAGTTTCTCTTGGGAGTGGTATGTTCATTATTGATTGTTTGGATTTATTTAGAAACATTGATTTCTATCCTTTATTTTTTATTTATTTCTCAGGAAACTTAGATTTACCATTTCCTTCTAGGCCAAATCTTTGTTGGAATCTTTTCCGGCTTCAGACAAATCTTTTAGTAGGCTTCTTGGTGAAGTTCCACTTTTGCCAGAATCTGCCTTGAATATTTTGAGTGATCTCTGCTGTTCTGACGTTGTTGATCATAATGGAAAAATTATTCGTGATATCGAACGTGTAACTCAAGGTCTAGGTGCTATATGGAGTTTAATTTTGGGGCGTCCACAAAATCGCCAAGCGTGCTTGGGCATAGCATTAAAGGTATATGATCATTTACAGGTCTCTGGTAGTTGAATATATAACTCATCTGAATTGTATGTTATATTCATGTCTATTTAGGGTTAATCTTTTGTATTGGCCAGATTGTGGCGGCATACCCATTTAAAATATTTCATGTTGCTTCATTTGTCTAAATGTACAGTAGGGATGCAAATATTCTTTGCCGTCGATCATATATTGAGTTTTCTATTCATGTCTATTCTTTTTAGCAACATGTTATATCTGGTATACTTTTATCATACACACACTCCAAAACTTCTAATTGGCTGTTCACCTAGTGCAACAGGTGTAGCATAGGTCCATAGCATCTCTCAGAGAATGTTAAATGAAACTTGAGGCTGCAACTTGCAAGTTGCCCTTTAGCATGTCAACAGAATGTTTAATTTTGCAAGGTCGCTTTAGGGGTTGGATGTTCAATTTTGACCTCCCATGATTTTTTTGACAATGTTAATTTTATTTTTGAAAAGTTGTTTTCTAATTTCCCTGTCTTAGTACCAATTCATTAATTTTGTGAAAATGGTCATTCTGATTTACATAGGCTTTCCTTCTTTCTGTTACATCTTCACAGTGCTAATGTATTGATTGGTGTATAATATTGACAGTGTGCTGTTCACCCACAAGATGAGATTCGAGCAAAAGCTATTCGGCTGGTATAAACTGTGAAAGCTTATGATTGCATGAAACCTATTGCATATTTCTAGCTAATAATATACAAAATTCTTTTATTTGTATTGAACAGGTGACAAACAAGCTCTATCAGCTTAGTTACATTGCAGAAGATGTTGAGAAATTTGCCACTGATACTCTTCTTTCTGCCGTAGACCATGATGTTTCGCAATCTGGACCCTCTGAACAGAGACCTGAGGTAGAGGTATTAAGCTTGTACTATTGTTCTAATATCTATCTCACTTCAATTGTTTTTAAAATATAGGTTATATTCTTCGTGTTGTCTGCCATTAAGAGATTGATGATATTATTTTTTGAATTTGATTCTGATCCTGTAGCTATCATCAACCATTTTCTGTCTCATACTCCTTTATTTTTAAAGAAAAATGAATATCTTCTTACTAGAAGAGAGGAAAAGAAATACAAAAGAAAAGGGGATCAGCTATCGTTACAAAGATGCAGAAATAACAACTAATTTCTATAAGGATAAACCTTGTATCAAGCACATCATTGATACCAATCCCTTTGCATATCAGCTAAAGCAAAACTATAAGCAGGCCATGAACAGCGACTCCAAAAGGATGCCAAAAAGTGATCTTACTAGAAATAAAATGAATTGAAAAATTCTAGCATTCCTTTCCATCTATATACAACCCAAAGCACAAAAGAAATCATGGTTTACCATAGTATCTTTACTTCTTTACGAGAGCTAAAGCTGCTGACCTAGAGAAGGGAATCTAATACAAGGCCTTACGGTTAAACTTACAATTCTTCAAAAATCTAAAGAAGCTTCTTTTATCAAACACCCCCCCCCCCTTTCACAAAAAGAAAAAAAAGCTTCGTCGTGGGGAGTAGACTCGGTTGCTGTTTTGCTGACTAGACTGGTTTTTATTCATGGCTGATTTTCCTTTTCCACTTTCCAGGTTGCATGTCAGGAAATAAGTGGCACATCACAGGTCTCAGAGTCTACCCTTTCAGAACACGACTCTGATAGAACCACTAAGCCAATGGCTCAAAGTCTTCCGTCTATATCATTCTCTGAAGCTCAACGCTTAATTTCTTTATTTTTCGCTTTATGTACAAAGGTTTGTTTATGCATACTTAAAAGCTAGCTTATAAATTGACATTGGCTACATTATAATTTCTTCAGACCAGTTCCAAAAAAACTGACCCAATTTTTGTATCCTTTCAGAAACCTAGTCTTCTTCAGATTGTATTTGATGTCTATGGGCGAGCCCCAAGGATGGTTAAGCAGGTCTTATTTTCTTGAATATATGTTAATTTACTAGAATTCTTTTTGGTCTATATGTTATGCTCACACAATAGTTAGCTGTCAGTCTTTTAACTTAGAATACACCTTTGCCATGGTTTATAGAATAATAGCAGGTTTCCACAAAATGTTTGTGGTTTGAAACTGTTTGTTTTATCTTTTGGATTAGGTTTAGGTATGCAAATATATGCTGCTTCACATATGATTATATGAAAAACAGATTTCATTGTGCATTTTGATTTTGCTTTTGCTTTTCATCTAATGCTGTCGCCAGTGAATTTTATTTTAATGCTTCTTTTTGTTCACGTGTTTTTGCAGGCTTTTCATCGCCACATTCCTATTCTTCTGAGGGCATTAGGGCAATCTTATACTGAATTGCTTCATATTATATCTGATCCACCACAAGGAAGTGAAAATCTTTTGACACTGGTAGCTTTCTGTTTGCATTGTTCAAAATAGCCTATATTTTGGTTCATGGAACTTAGATGAAGATGATCTTAATGAATTAACATTGACTTATGTGTTCTTGAAGGTACTGCAAATATTGACTCAAGATTCAACACCATCATTGGAACTGATATCTACTGTAAAACGTCTATATGAAACTAAATTTAAGGTATGTCGTAGGTGGAGAATGGTACGATATGTTTTGGCTTGTTTCCTTATCCACACTGGTTCTCCATTTCAGGATGTTTCAATTCTGGTTCCACTGCTGTCATCACTCTCCAAAAAGGAGGTCAAACTGTTGAACCTTTTCTGCTGTTCATTGTATATTGTTAAATTTTCCTTGTTCCCCATTATTTAGTGATAAGACATTTCTAGGGTTTCTTTTTTTTTTTGGCCATGCTATTCTACAACTTCAAACTACTACATCTTTTCCATCTTTAAAAATTTCCCCATATCAACATTCTTCCACCATTTTCTACGGCCCAAATTAGATCAGTAAATTCTTATAAGATTGCTTGCAATTAGTCCATTTACACATGTGATAAAGTATTATGTGGCTAGAAAAAATATGACTATCGTAACATGTTTTAGGATACAATTTATTTTGTAATTAGTCCATTTATACCCCTGATCAAGATTATTTGGTTTTGCAGGTGTTACCAATATTCCCCCGCCTTGTTGACCTACCATTGGAGAAGTTTCAGAGGGCACTTGCTCACATACTACAGGTATATGTGAATTATCAAGCTGAACATCATATTTAATATGAATTATGCTCTTTCTGGGTTGCCTTGAATATGGGGCATTGAACACTTTTTCCATATTCCAGTTTTCTTCTTGGTACATGGGACCTGTTATTTCTCTATTCTTCTAGATAAGCTAAGCATTCAATATGTTCATCACAGGGATCGGCTCATACAGGTCCAGCATTAACGCCGGTTGAAGTGTTGGTCGCAATCCATGGAATTGTTCCCGAGAAAGATGGCCTTGCACTTAAGAAGGCATGCATTTTATTGTTTTATATATAACGAAAAATGTTATCTCTCTTCTCCTGTGCTTGGCAAAGTTAAATTTCCCCGTATTAGAAGTGTTATACTATACTTTTGGTTGATTGTCTATCAAACTTTTGCTATAAGTACCCAAAATAAATGGTTAGTTGTATAATAAAGGAGTCATGTTGCAACCCTTTCTGATAAAAGAATACATTTATGGTTTCTTAGCCTAATTAGATATTACGGAATTTGGTTAGGTCGGTTGTATTTTCTATTAGGATTTAGCTGACCAGAGTTTGTTGACTGTATCTGTATAATCTGATTCATCAGTTGCGTTTCATATTGCTTCAACTTTTTAAAATCCTTAATAGTGTAAGTTGCGACCTCTGAATTATTCTTTTGCACCATCAGATAACAGATGCTTGTTCAGCATGTTTTGAGCAGCGTACAGTGTTCACACAACAGGTTCTGGCAAAAGCATTGAACCAGATGGTACGAAGATTTGATTTATATGACAAGTTTACGTATTTACTTCAACACTATTTTTGTTCCTTATTGTGGAAACTTTCAGGTTGACCAAACTCCGTTGCCTCTACTTTTCATGAGGACAGTTATTCAGGCAATTGACGCTTTCCCTGCATTGGTAACCCCTCCGTCTCCCTTTGCTACTTATGTTGATTAGGTTATTGATTGCTAACCTTTTCCTTCTGATTTCCTCTATAAAGCACGGACATTTTGCTGCCGTGTCTGCGTGTCGGAAATATTTTGGACATGACACTCATTGGCACTCGTTTGACACGCGTGTCAGTGTCTTAATAAAAATAAAAAATATTTCCGGACCTGTTTGGACACACCAAAATATCATCACGTGTCAGCGTATCCAGTATTATTCTTAACGTATTTTTTAAACGAGTTTAGAAATAATATATATTATTATTTATTGAAACAAAAAAATATTTTAAATACTTTATATAATTAAAAAAACACTAAAAATAATTAAAAAATAAATTTATATTTTAATACAATATCAAAATATCATTATAATTTATCTAAAAAATATTTTATATTTTATATATATACCATTTCTCATGTCTTGTAAGAACTTAAAATTCATGTGTCCACATGTCCCGTGTGCCTATGCTATGCATCATAGGATTTCCTCGAGTATGGTTCAACCAATATGTTTTCTCTTTAACCTTTATTTCGAGGCTTATATATATATATATATATATATATATATAAGCCTGGATATATAATAATCTTTTTCCTATGGATATATGCAAGGTGACATCACAATGTACCATTTTGATCCTTTTGACAATATGCATATTATTTCAGGTTGATTTTGTTATGGAGATACTTTCAAAACTTGTGACTAAACAGGTATGCTTCATTCCAGAAATCAGCTTATTTTGATAAAACTCAAGATTGCTGATGTTCACTTTATACTTACTGCAGGTGTGGCGCATGCCAAAACTTTGGGTTGGTTTTTTAAAATGCGTATACCAGACTCAACCGCGTTCTTTTCATGTATTATTGCAGGTACTGTATAAACTGAGACTATTAATATATTTAAAGGCTAAAGTACTGATTTAGTCCCTAATGTTTGAAACTTTTTTTTCCCGTAAATATTTTATTTCGTCTTATTTTTGTCTTTTGGTTAAATTAGAATTTTTTTCTCTCCCAAAAATGCCCATTTTTATCCATTTTAATTTTACTTTTTTCTTAATTTTTCTACCACTTTTCCTACCAAATCACTACAACCACCAGTCCACCACCACGACTACCATAATTACGATTATTGCCGCTACTTAAGGATGATAATGGAGTAAAGAGATATTTTTAGGAAAAAAAAAATTAATTTTTACCAGATGACTAATATATGATGTAATAAAACGTTTGAGAAAAAAATAAGATGTTTTAAATGTTAGGGACTAAATTAAGACTTAATTCAAACTATAGGTACTAAAACAATACTTTAACCGATTTTGAGGGAAAAAAATAATTGTGGACGAGGCCCATAAAGAAGGAAAACACTATTTGAGCTACAGGGTTGAACTATTATCCCTCAGTATTTGAAACAGAAACTGAGGAGCATTACTTTATAAAAAGCTTCCAAAGTCAACAAAAAAACTCTCACCTGCCAGCGGATTAAAACCATTTTTTGTCATTCTTACAGTTGCCACCGCCACAACTGGAAAGTGCTCTTAACAGGCATGCTAACCTCAGAGGTCCCCTTGCTTCCTATGCCAATCAACCAGCAGTAAAATCTACACTTCCTAGGTAAAACTTTTCTAGTAGACTCGATTTGGTTGTTCATCAACTTATTCTATAGTTAACTTTCAGTGCATCTTCACTCATCAGATTGCATCCCATAACTCCTGCATTGAACATTTGAACCAAAATTGTCCACTGATCACGTAAAATATATTGGGTTTTTGTTTTATTACTACGATGGTGCATGCTATTTTTTCAATCTAGTGACTCCTATTATAGGGAGAAGATGCTCAGGAGATTGGTAAAGTAAAAAGTGAAGCTTTAATTACTAATAAATTCGTAACCTTTATAATGTGTCAGCTTAGCTATCTTGATTCAAGGATGATTAGATCTTCATTTTTTAAACTTTATTAACTTACTCATTTTAGAGAAATTTGATTCTTCCACCTATTGAACAATGCAATGATTAGTTGACAAAGCCTAGCAAAAAATTATTTTCTGGCTAAGTCCTTTGCATTTTACCTTTTACCTTGTACAAGCTAAGTCTAATTGCTGTGGATAATAAAAACCTACTACATATACCAATGTACAGAGCAACTTTAGAAGTTCTGGGTCTTGCAAGTGAATCTCACGTGCAGCAACATTTGCCAACATCATTGCACCCATCTGACACAAATTCTTCAGTTCAAGGAGCAACACTGACATGATAGTTAAGTCGCTGACAGGAATTCAGTAACCTGGTCGGCATTGAAAGTACTGTTGGGGACAGATTGGCCAAAATATCCCGCGTTTGCAGCCATTGAAGGAGATCTCTCATAAATGGATATTGCGCATTTTGAACCAGAATGTTGATGCATCTGTCTCAGTGTATATTATTTGAGGCACTTAATGATATCAAGATTCTGTGACCAGAATCTTATCTCGGTGCTCCAGTAAATCCAAGTATGCTTAGGGTTCCAGGAATGTATCATAGATGTATTTTTTTTTTCTTTCAATTTTTGTTTCCATTGTTTGTAATATTATTCATCCAATTTTGTTTAATTTAATTCCTGCCTTTTCCAAGGGAAGAAACATTGAATTTTTTTGTCGTATTACAACTTACCACACTAGACACACACACAATACCAGAAGGGGGTTCACATCCACAACTGGACCTTGGCCAGTTTTCGAAGATGTGGCCTTTTTAGAGGCATAAGATGTGCAATTAGTAAATCTCCAACCACAAAACATTGAATCGCGAACATATAAATTTGGTTGTGCAGTGACGAATCTATAATCAGACCTAGAAACTTTTAAGGCAGGGGTTTTACAGTACCAAAATGTAATTGACTAATTGTTATTTGCCTAAGTGAAATGATTGATGAATCTTAAGATTGTTGATAAATTATTTGATATAAAATATTCACATGAAAATGATGTTAATCATGGCCCCGAGAAATGGATCGATTCTTGGTTTACTGGACTAAATGAAATTGTCTACAGATTGGTGTGATTTTTTTGTTTGGTGACATTTTTTTGGGTGATTTGTGTGATTTAATACAACTTTATGTATTAGTGTGTAATTTAATACAATTTTAAATAGTAATGTCAGATTTAATAAACTAACAGGTAAACAAATAATATATTTTTGAATAGTTTATATTTTGGTAGTTGTCCCACTACTTACAGATGGACAGCTTACTATTATCGAAAGGCAAGGGGCAATTTAAGCCTGTAAAAGTTTATTCTAAATTTTTAATGCCAACCAACTTGGGTAGATCTAGCAAATAAGTATCGGGGGTTCATTAATTAGTAGTCAGATCTAAAATGAATTAGTCTTTGATTTATTGATTTGTTGGATTCTGAAATATTGTGAAAAACGAAAAGGCTTATTCTGATGCCTAATAGGATTTGGATCCTCTAAAGTTTGAATTTCACTTTAGAGAGTAAAGTATGATCTCTCACCATTTATTTTATAGGTGGGACCAAGAATAAATATGAAAGAGAAAGTATTCAATGGTAGAAGATCACATTTTACTCTCTAAAGTGAAATTCAAACTTTAGAGGATCCAAATCCTGTCTAATGTCTCAACTATGCTAGTCGTAGGTGGGAGTGCATCCTCTTCGGTGGAAAAAAAAAATGGATGGTATTTAGTGTAGGATTTCACCCTTCACTGCTCTCTCTCTTCTATTTAATTTTGGTACCACTTATAAAATTATAAGTGAGAGATAACACTTTATTCTCTCAAGTGTTAAAAAAAATGGAAAAATAGAGAGGATCCATTTCTGTCGTAGGTTAGAAGTTAATTTTTTTAGGGTAAAGTACTAAATTGGTCCTCTAAGTTTGGGCGTAATTATGTTTTGGTCTTTAAGGTTTAAAGTGTTCTATTTGAATCCAAAATAGTTTCATTTAGCATCAATTTAGTCTCACAGTGAGGTCAAAATTAAATTATTAACAAAATGTCCTACATAACAACAGTTCAAGAACAAAATCGATAATCTGGAGAACAAGTACAAGCTCCAGAGGCATAAAATCAACCATTGATACATCAAAACATTTATTTATTATTTTTTTATAATATAAATAAAATATTTTCTATAAAACTAAAGAAAATGATAAATAAATGTATTGATGCATCAATGGTTTATTTTGTGCCTTTGGAGCTTGTACTTGTTCTCTAGATTATCGATTTTGTTCTTGAACTGTTGTTATGTAGAACATTTTGTTAATTATTTAATTTTGACCTCACTATGGGACTAAATTGATGCTAAATAAAATTTTTTTGGATTCAAATAGAACACTTTAAACCTTAAGAACCAAAACAGAATTACGCCCAAACCTAGGGAACCAATTTAGTACTTTACTCATTTTTTTATTTTTTCTGATTTTAATTTTGCTGTTTCTTAACTATTTTTAAATTTATTTACAACAACAATATTATAGCAGTTCATTTTTTAACAATTTATTATTTTTCTTAATTATTCATATCAAAGTTACAATTTCAGAAATAAAAATATAAAATTTAATTTCGTAAGATAATTTTTTATTTTTAAAACGAGTTTCCATAAAACTAGTTACTTTCTAGAAACCAGCTCTTATTTTTAAACCAATTTAAAACCGATTTATTACTTTAGAAATGGGTTAAAAACAATATGGTCCTTTTTTTTTGTCCGTGGATTGAACAACCTCCAATCCTAAGTACACAACACACCCACACATTCTTCACATATTTTATCACATTTTTTTTCAATTGCATTCTCTAGGGTTTGATCCCTAGACCTTGAGGTGGGGAGGGGGGAGAAATGCCATTAGAGTCAAGGCTCATTGGCAATTTGGTCCTTTAAAATTAGTTTGGCTTCTTACCTAAACCTAACTCAATCCCCCCAAAAGATCCATAAAGTTCTCTAAATATTTTTTTTTTTTTTTTACCAAAGATAGGGAGACTCGAACCGACGATCTCTTAGATTAGTATCAGAAGACTATGGCATTTGAGTTATAACTCATTGGCAAGTTCTCTAAATATTAACACATTATTCCTTTAGGTTTGTTATGGGTACTAAATACTAATTTTATATAAAACTTCATCTGATAAAATTCCAAATAAATCTACATTTTATCCAAAAATGAATGATGAATAAACAAGTCACATGACACAGAACAATAGAACATGCTATCATTTTAAATCACAAAAGCACACAAGTCAAAATTTACACGCTACATATCATATCCTCCTTCAACCACATCATTAATTAACTCACAAATAGTCAAGTCTTAAGGGGTTATAAGAGTTGAAAATCATATGATAAAAAACGGCTTAGTTAATATATAAAATGCCGTGAAGAACACATCAAACAGACACATAATGAACATTAACACAAATATTAAGGTAGCTTAGTATTATAATCTGAATCTCTCCCTGGCCAAAATGTCTTTGGTTATGATGGACTCTGTTGTTGTTGCCATGTCTAGTTCCTGCTCTTGCTTTTTTCAACAGCCCTTGGAGCTGCAAGCTGACACAAAAAGGGTAAACTCGAATAAGATATGCTGGGATTCGAAGCCGAGTACCCGTGTCGAATAAGATATACTGGGATTCCCTTGAATCTTATGTTTATAGATAGTTTAAAAAATACTAACCAAGGCCAATTGCTTCTGAACTCTTCATGATCCTCAGCCTTCGGCATGTTTCGATAAACATCCTGCAAAGATAAAGGGTTGAAGTTACTTTGAAGATGAACAAATATTATACAAGTTCAAAAACCACATGAAAACAAGAACAAAAAAAATGTAAATTTGTATCTCAGATGAGTTTTCATCTCTTCAAAGAAATGCCTATAAGAAAACAAGTCCATGAAAGAATTAGAACTTACTCCCATGGAACATCACCCACAAGCATCCAATCATTATCTTTGTCTTCATAGGTAAGAACATATTCCGACCCATGAAGAAGATCCTTCAGCTTGGTTTCATTCAGCAACTCCTTTCCC
The DNA here is from genome assembly GCF_003086295.3 of Arachis hypogaea. NCBI lineage: Eukaryota > Viridiplantae > Streptophyta > Magnoliopsida > Fabales > Fabaceae > Arachis > Arachis hypogaea. The sequence continues at coordinate 131,451,250 of NC_092052.1, read as the reverse complement.
AGAGTCCCATAAGATCCGCATTGACCTGAAATCATACCGAAACAAGCAGTAACTGGATCCAGGCAAACTGACCATAAATTACTAAAAGACTAAGTTTTCTTGCATAAAACGAATTCTTCCTTACTTATAGTAAAACCGCGGAACATCTTCTCTAGAGCAGAACATAGTTCCGGGTATGTAGAGTAATTCTTCAAGTCTACTTTCCTTAAATAGGGAGCACCCTCCAAGCTGACCTTGACAAACAGTGGACCGGACCCCGGTTGTCCATCTACTTCTTCTGTGTTTTTCGAATTAGTTGCCAGTGAATTCTTCCTAAATGACCTTAGGGGAGGCCACCCCACGACCTGAGCCCTGTCGCACGAGGAATATCAGAATTCAGAAATCATTTCCACAGTTATGCTCAAACTTAATGTGATCGGTTCGAGTATTCTACTTACTTGGTAGCTGGTGCACTGCTATTATTATTCGCAGAACCATTAAGACTGGGTCTGGTCTCATTGAAAGCATGAGGCTTCTCGACCCCAACCTTTGTAGTCGAAACTTCTTTCTTTATGGCTTGTTGAACCCCAAGACTCTCAAGCATAGAACCAGGTTTCAATCCTAAGTTAGAAGAAGGCCTCGGCGACAGAATTGTATTCACTTCTGAATTAGATAAAAAATTCCCCTGCATGATAGATTGGCGACTCAGTATCTCGCTTAGCGAGCAGATAAAAAGCTATGATCAGAGCATGTTACAGTCTTACACATACTAAAAACAAGATTGCAACCAAGTAAGGAATACAGATTATAGATGCATGCGCGACTATTCTTTTAAGATTACTTTAAGTACCCAAAGATCATAGTTAAAAAGGATATTTCCTCAGACTAAATTGACATTTACCTTCTGGAACCCATTCATTACATCTAAGAATCCTCTTTTGTTACCCAAAACAGCAGCCTTTGCAGGGGATTGATGATGATCGTCGGTCAAGGGGCACAGGGGGAAAAAAGGTTTCTCATCAAACTGAGTTGAGCTTCTTAAGCAATGATCAGAATCTCTCTCAGGAGACTGAGATCCCGGGAGACCAAGCCTGAGTTCGGTAGCTTTCAGGTTCAGATTACTTTTATGCTCGTCCGGTAAGGGCGAAACCGAGCTGTCAGCAGAAGAACAACCAGACAATTCCATGTAGTTGCGCACTTTCAACTCGGAGCTCTCGATGCGAGCACATTCCATAGCAGTCGACGAAACCAACAAAGTGACATTGCTTTTGCCCTCCTCCTCCCCCGCTATGTTAAATACCGGCGGTGACATCAAAATTCAAACCAAGAAGTTCCCAAATTTTGTGTTTTCCCTATCAAACAACAAAAACAGCATTTGAAATGGTTCATGAAACAAACAGAATAACAAATCATTTTGACTAAACAGAATCTTGCACTACACTCCACAGCCTTCAAACTTATCAATCAAACAGAGAAAACAATACATTGAAACACAGCTTTCCCACAATCGATTCATAAGCAACCTCAATGTCATAAATTCCAATAAAATAGATTAAAAATTGAATCATACCTTTGCTCAAATTTTCTTTGCTTTGATCCAAAGAAGCTCCAAATGAACAACAATAGCCAAGTACAAATTCTTAAATTGCAATAAGGCAAAGTTAGGAACTTTATATACCCAATGAAAACAAATAAATATAACACAAAATTAAAAGGAAAATGAGAATCGCCATTCATTGCTGCAAAGACTCACAGATAGAATGATAGATACACATATTAAGTAATAATTACTTTTCGGTGGAAAAAGTTACAAGACAAAGTTCTAAAAATAACCCAAGGGGAATAAAAACATAGTACAAAACAAGCTGCAATAAATAATAATAATAAATTTAAAAAAATTCACATGAAAATTTATGAGTCAGAGTCTTTCACTCTTGGCTGAGTCATCTTCCATCAAAGCACATTTCAGTAGATAGACGAAAAACAAAAAGCAGATTCTTTTTTCAATTTCATTTTTTGAAAATAAAATAAAATAAAATCATCCAGAAGTGAAGATAACAAAACACGGACTCAGTTTGGTTTTGGTCAGAAAATAAAAAGGGAAAGTGAAGAAGAAAAGTTGAAAGAACAAATAGAAAAAAAAAAAAAAAAGAAACTAGTGAGCACTACTTTGTGTTAATAATGCACTGAAAGAAAAAGGAAAAAAAAAAAAGAGTTTTTGAGAGTTTTCTCATCCATTACTGGAACAAAAATAGGAATTAAGAAAAAGTGGAATAAAGATGCATGTCACAGTTGAAAGCAAAAAAGGGGAAAAGCAAAGGGACACAGAGAATTGCAGAAGGGTTTCAATGAAAAGTCCATGAAGCAACATAACAAATTAAAAACAAATTAAAAAAAAAACTTAGGAGTTTTACTTACTCGTGCTGAAGAATAATGAGAAGATCACAAAGAGTGAAGAAGAAGAAGAAGAAGAAGAATGGTGTTAGGCTAATATTGAAAGAGAGAGTGGAAGAAGAGAGAACTAAGGACCCTCCATTGGGGAATAAAGTTACAAAAGCTTATTTTTGGTGTCTGATGTCAATGAAGAAGCACCATGCATTTAATTAAATAAAAAAACATTCAGAGCTCGATTGAAACTATTTAACATGAGAAAAAAATATTTTAAAAAATATTTAAATGAGCCAAGCTCGTTTGGAAAAAAAAATTAAATATCAAGTTAATAGTTAAATTAATCCCTAAAAGATAATGTATTCATTAAATTCGTTTTTGAGGTTGCATTTGTTTACAAGTACAGGACACTGAAATAGAAATACAAAGACAAAAAACTGTATTTGACATATGAGATATGGATAGATATTGTGTCCAGAAATACGGAATTAATATATTTTGTGTCCATCCTGACAGGAAAAACACAGAAATATTAATAAGAGATGCAACTTATTTTTTTATTTTTTCTTTCGTTATTTTTGTTAATTTTTCATAATTATATTTTTTCTCTCAAATTTTTTAAATGACAAAAAATGAGAATAAATTAGACTTTCATAATATGTTCTAGTTTAACACCAAATAAAATACAAGAACACTAACTTTGGTATCTCTGGTCTTTCTCTCTTGTTCTCAGTATCTTATCTTGTCCTTTCTGTCTTGTTCTCAGAGTCTTGTGGAATGGGGAAGAACTTGAATGATTCACCCCTTTTAGAGACATCACACAGGGTGATCTGATTTTTTCGTATATCTTTGTGCTATGTATTGAAAGGCTTTCCTAGTTGATTAGTGCCACAGTTGATCACAGGTTTTGGAAATTGATCTGTCTTATAAAGGACGGCCTCGAGATCTCATATTTGCTTTGCAGACAATTTGATCATTTTCTCGGAAGCAAGGATCGAGCAATCCAACGTTATCAACCAATATCTTAAAGCCTTTTGTGATAGCTCAGGACAAAAAGTTAGCTATGAGATGACCAGAATCTATTTCTCAAAGAATGTAAAAAATCATATTACAACGGAGATCGGTGAAGCACTCCAATTCTCCAGGACTGATAATCTTGAAAAATATTTAGGAGCCCTTTGTTGCACTTTAAGGTCACCAAACAAACTTTTAAGTTATCAATAAAATGAATGCAAGGCTGAACTCTTGGAAAGCCAACCTCTCTCTAGTCGGGAGGACTACTCTAGTGAATTCTGTTTTATCTATTCTTCTCGTTTATTCTATGCAAATCACTTCTCTGTCTGCTGCTATTTGTAATGCTATTGATAATAAATGCAGGTCGTTTCTTTGGGAAGATTCTGATCAAAAGAAGAAGATCCATTTTCTGAACTAGGACACAACGTGCAATATGAAACGTTTGAGAGGCATTGTGGTCCAACATGCAAGCAAGGAATGTGCAAGGGCATTTGGCGCTCCCCCTCCCCCCATTTTTGGACTGACTTCTTTAATACTAATTTACAAGACTGTTTATCTTTTAATCTTTCTAAGCTTAAGGATTGGCAATCCATGTTTGGGTTGCTGCATCCTCCTTATGGTACCTCCGTAATAAGCTAGTTTTTTACAACAACTCGATTACTATCCAAGTAGCAAAAGAACGAATCAAAGCAAGGAATGATGAGTTCTCTCGAGCCTCCTGAGCTGTACTCCAACCAAATCCTGATAATCACACTGTTGAGTGCCTCATCCGCTGGTTACCGCCCCAAGAAGATATTGTTAAACTCAATGTTGACAGATCTTTCATGGCACACACAAATAACATAGCTTGTGGGGATGTCTTTCAAAATCATTTGAGTGCTTTCTTGAAAAGTTTTGCTTGTAATCTTGGGAGTTGCTCCATTATGCATGTCGAACTTTGGGCCATCATTCATGGGTTACAAGTTGCTATCACCAATGGTTTTAATCAGATTATTGTTGAATTGGATTCAAGTGCAGCTGTGAAATTCATAACTCAACATCTCCCCATTACCCACTCATGTGCTCCCCTGGTTGAGGAGATAAAGATTCTTGAAACTCGCTTCCAAAGTGTTATTTGGACTCTCACTCCATGAGAAGGAAACTTTGTTGCGGATGAGCTTGCTAAGGGCAGAACCTCTCCCTAGGCATCCATATCTTTGATTCTGTCCCAGCTGATATTAGTCTAGCTCTGTTATATGATGCTTCTGGCACCTCTTTAGTAAGAGGCTTTAGTTATTTTGTTTTTTCTTTGGGGTCTTGGATCCTCATTTTTTATCTAAAAAAATTAACGTTTTATATCATTAATCGTTGATGAAAACTATTAATTGAGTAACTGAAGGACAAAAATTATTAATTTATGATCTTTGAAGGAATAATTTAATTGATAAAATTTTTCAAAAATAAATTTAGAGAATATTCCATCTTTTAGGGACTAATTTAATCATTAACAAAAAAAATCCGTAAATTGTTTTCTAATTGTTTAAATTATTTCAATAATGAAACTTGGCTTGAGTGGAAGGTAATTCATAATTGAAACTTGAAAAGTAGTTTTTGTAAACTTGATTGACATTGCAATAATAGCATACTGGACATTTTTAACAAGTATATACACTTGCTCAAACATACCATTAAGTGTATGCTAAAGTTCGAAGAAGTGGTTGGGAGTTAAAAACAACTTCACATTGGGGATTGGAATGTCTCTCTTTCTTGGATAGCACGCACGAAAAATCCTTGTTGAGGGCTGCCGCGGCCGTCTTAGCCTAGGCAGCAATGGCCCTCCATCTCCACTGATCTCTTTTTTCTCACCAAGCTTTCACTTCCTCTCCTCTTCCTTTTCTTTCTCCCACCCACCTATCTTGTTTCCCTTTCTCTTACCTTTGTTTCCTGTTTTCTCAAAAATTCTTTCCTTTCTGATTTTATATCTGGAAAAAGACTCTTCTTTTTTCTTTTTTTCATTTTCTTCCACTCTCTCTTCTTTTTCTGCCAGTATTTTGGGCTCTAATTCCTGGTTCTACTTTCGTTTGTCTGTTTTTTTTCTTTTTCTTTTAGTTTTATTTCATAGATTTAGTACGATAATAACTCTCTGGTGATTATTCTTTCCCTTTTGTGGTGTTATGAATCCCTTTTATGGTGTTTTGATTTTTTCTTATATTTTTCCTTCTGTGATGCAGGTCTTGTTATGGAAGGAAGATATTTTGAGAAAAACTGGATATTTACAGAACTTTTTACAAATCTAGAAAGTGATAAAATCTATTTAAGAGTAATACCCCAAATCAGTCCCTAAGGAATTTTAGACCGAACACTTTAGTCCCCAAGGAATAAAAATACCCAGATCGATCCCCAACGTTAAACGCCGTTAGTCGTTGCAGTCCTCGTCCGTTAAAAGGTAACGTCTGCTGCTGAGTTATAGCGTTAAGTTTTCCACGTGGCCGTTAAGTGCCAGTGGAGCGAAGAGGACAGTTCAGTCCCTGTAGAATTAAACAGAACGACACCATTTTAGAGGCATGGAACGCTGCATTTTGAATGGAATTACGGTTTGTCTCTTTGTTACCCCCCACTCCTTCACAAGGCTTGACACAAAAAGACCTGAGACCCCAAACCCTCATCTTCTTTTTACAGAGAATTGCCCTAACCCTCTCCACCGTCATCTCCCACCTCATATCCTACATCACCCTCAACACACTCTCTAATCCATTTATTCTTCGTCGTTACTCTTTCATCCATGAACATAACGTCTGTTTGCTACACCGTAACCGCCAAAGCATAGGAGCAAAATAGTGGAAAGGCTCAATTGTTGATCAAGCCTTAGTTGCGTTGACCAAGGTAACCCCGTGAAACCAAGAATATAGTGCTTACTGCAAATATTGAAGGTGTTTATTATACTACATAGTTAATCAAATTTTGAGTAGGTATTAATATGTTTTCGTTGATAATAGCAGAGCATCTTCAGCATAGTGTGCTCTTATTATATGATTATATGGTTCTTATGTTTCATTGCATTGTATCTTTGTAGCCCATGATTATACCTGATTATGTATGGTGCTTATTTAGAATAGTTAAATAGAGTAATTTATAAAATTGAAAATTAATCTTTTTTTACATTTCTGGGTTTGTGGTGTATGTAATTTATGAAGTAAATATTTTTTCCACCATATATTGCAGATGGAGGATATGGTGGTTCCTGTGTTCCACCATGGAGGCAATATTGTAAGGGATAATAAAGGTGTTATGCTATACATTGATGGAAAGGTTGAGAGATTCCCTAAGATGGATGTTGATCTCATTTGCTTCTTTGATCTTCAAACTTTGTTCAAAGGACTAGGATACAGTGATTACAAGACAATGTACTGGCTTGATCTTGCTGCTTCAGACTTTGAGTCTGGATTACACCCAATTAATGGAGATAAGGAGATAAATGAGTTGCAAGAGAATAAACAGAAGAACAGAAAAACTGATGAGTTTCACCTTTACTTTGATCACCCAATAATGGACACTCCGTTGGATGATTCAGAGTTTGAGTTTGATACAGGTGAAGGTGATGATGACTCTAGCGATGACGGGTATGAGAGCATGGAGGATGAGCCATACAGACCACCTCCACCAGGAATGGAGGATGACAGTGAAGAAGATTGTGTAGTGGTGAGGAAGAAGACAAAGAAGAAAATAGATAGTAAGTTAGTCTCCAAGAAGAAGGTCAGAAAGAGAAGCACGATAACAAACCCAATTGCTCCAAGGCAAACCCAAAAAGCTTATGTTTTATGAAGTGCTGGAGGGAGTTCTAGTGGACCCAACAATGTTGGTGGAACAAAAACTGATATGACCAACAGGGGTGGTAAGTCAAAATCTGCAACAAATAGGACTGATCAGCCCAATTCTGAAGGACCAAACACTGTTGGGCCCACACCTGAAATACCTTTTAAGTAGTATTTTGGTTGAATTAGGATAAACTTGATCCTTTGTTTTGGTTCATGCATGAGTATTTTGGTTTAATCAGGATAAACTTGTTCCTTTGTTTTGGTGAGGGCATAAGCTAGTGCATGCATGTATCTGGAACACATTTTGATGAAATTATCATTGCCAAGGATAGGCTTCTTGAGACAATTACACTTATTAGCACAAGGTTTTACATGTATTACTTAGATATCTTAATCTATGATGGTTGCTATTTGGTTTTTCATTTCTTACTTAAATATCTTAATACATGGTAAGTCACTCATCATTGATTGTTGAGGTAGGATAAATTCATCGCACAAATAGATTTGCACTCTCCGTAAACAAATTATTGCTTTTTTCATTCATCAGGAATTTAGCAAAGAAATATACAACTCAGTCAATTCACATCCAAGTCTAAACTACTAACATTTTCCAGAATGCTTGATTAAACAAAGCCAACTTATCATCCATAAACCTATAACAAATACAACAACATTAAACGTTTTGCTTTTCCAATCAATTTTTGACACTGAATTACGAGGTTTCTCCAGTGCCCCTATCCTATTTTCAAGCTCCAAAAATCTCTCTTCAACCCATCCATCATCACCACTTATGCCATGAAGATCAGTCATCTTTTCCACATCAACTTTCTTGTAATCAAAGTCAAAAACTGATTCAAACCATACGAAAAAATTGCAGTGGATTTGTTTTTCCTACTTAAAAAAAATAATCTTTCTGCTTAGAACCAATTCACAACCAAATGCATCAACAATGATTTTTCAAACCACTATCTAATTAAAATCTAACCTTGTATTTTGGGAACCAAAGAATAGTCTTCCCGAATTATCAGGAGTCATTGACTTCGATACGATTGCATACAATCCACATCCACATTTTGGATGCTGTCCTTTGGGGATTTCGCATGTTTCCATGCCTGGGTTATCAGCTCCGGCGTGGGTCGCTCTCCGTCGACGACCACTTGATGCCAAGGTGCTTCTTACACTGTGTGACATTATAGCTGTGATGTATTTTCCAGAGGAATTAAGCTCTTAGGGTTTCAAATTCAAGCAGGATTTAAAAAAGAAAATGAAAGAAGACCTCTACACCTTCATATACAAAACGCAGCGTCGTGATCTCCCCTAAATTGACGTTACTAGGACTGTGTCTACAGGGACTGAACTGTCCTCTTCGCTCCACCTGACACTTAACGGCCACATGAAAAACTTACGCTACAACTCAGCAGTAGACGTTACCTTTTAACGGACGAGGACTGCAACGACTAATGGCATTTAACGTTGGGGATCGATCTGGGTATTTTTATTCCTTGAGGACTAAAGTGTCCGGTCTAAAATTCTTTAGAAACTGATTTGGGATATTACTCACTATTTAAAATTGATGAAAGATTATCCTGTTGTGTTGCAACACGTGTAGTTTTAGAAATAAAACTCAGTGTTGGCTCTATTTATATTATTTAAAGTTTTTTGTAATGGAATATTGTATCTTTTCTCACTTCATAATTCAACAAATAGAATATTTATTTTTTTAATTTAGATATAGATTTAATGCTCTTGCTGCTTGTACGTGGCATATGGTGTTTTTTATGAATGAAAGTTGTTATTCTTTAAAAAAAAATACCATTAACATTTTTAGTTCTTAGATAAATCTCAACCATTGAAATGGTGGGCAGAATTGTCTTTTTAATCGCATTCCCCCAAATCTATAACATGTCCAAAACGCTGTCACCCGATGTCGTTTTCTTTCGTTTGGTTTAAGATTGTACCTCAAATTAATCATTTTTCTTTTTTGTGTCCTCCGCTTTTCGGGCAGCAATTGTTATTCCTTCATATAAACGAATACCCATCAAATGGCGATTTTACCCTTGAAAGAAAATTAGAAAGCACTTAATTATTAACTTCCTCAGAACTCTCTTACTCAATGTAATGATGATGCCCTCCATGTACTCCCTCATATTTATTATGCTGTTCCTTCCATTTTTCCTCTTAAATTTTAACAGCCAATAAAAAAAAAAAAAAAAAAAGAGACAAATAGGTCTTGACTTTTTGTTCTGTGAACATTTTTGTTTTTGACCATTAAAAAATACTTTTAAATTTCTGACTTTCACAAAACTTGGACAGATCAATCCTTGACGAAGATATTTGGACGGATCAGTCCTTGACGGAGGCATTTGGACGGAGGGACTGATCCGTCCAAGTTTTATAAAGGTCAGAAACTTAAAAGTATTTTTCAATGGTTAAGAACAAAAATGTTCACAGGACAAAAAATTAGAGACCTATTTGTCATTTTCTCTAAAAAAAAAATTAAGAGAATCGTGATTGTGAAGCCAGATGGGGAAAAAAAAATAAACAATAGCATGCTTAGCCAAATGTTGATATTCATCAACATTCAACAATTTCAACTACCCCACTTATTACTCTCTTCTCTTTTTAAGCAAAGGATGTTAAGATTCCCCTTCCTCCTTCTACGTCTACCATATAATTTTAGAAAATATGACAAATTAATTCCATATATACCCCCAACACATTCACATGGATACACTATATTGGTGCCGATTACCGAATATTACTTTTGCTATATGTTGTATAGAGTATAGACTTGTAGGCCATAAGGGTCCTTAAGGGCAAATGAGGAAATATGGGGACCAAATAATATATGCGGTAGATTTGTAGCCCTGTAGGCCATAATTATATAGGGTCCTTAATCGCAAATAAGGAAATATGGGGACCAATAATTAAATTGTACAATTTCTTAAAGGTTGAAACTGTTGCCCTTCTGAATTGTGAATTTGTGACATTAGCAATGTAGCACAAATATAGTGAAACCGAAAATCACATACTAGGGTGGGGAGAATGACAAATAAGAGTATCAAAAGTGGACCAATAAAATTTTATCAAAACCAATAAAAAAAATAATATTTTATCAAAAATAAAAAGAAAAAGAAAAAAAGAAGAATAAAGATGATAATTTATTTTTTAAAAATATTTTGTGTATATCAGAATCAGTTACTATATATATGTATATAAATATATATTGTTCAACTCATTTTTAAAGTATTTTTTGTATTTTAATATGTATTCGTATTAGTAATTTATTTTAGATTTAATTATTCTTTTGGTCTCTATAGTTTTATCAAATTTTCAGTTAGGTCCTTGTACTTTTTTTCTTTTCAATTAGGTCTCTACAATACTTTTAATTTTGTAATTATGTCATTTTCATGTTAAAAATGTTAAAATTAACATAATATTTTTACCAAAATATATGCGGTCAAAGATTTAATTAAATTTTTAATTATAAATATCTTCAATTTGCGAAGAAATATTCAGTTAATTCTAATATTTTTTATACTAAGAAGGACTTAATTATAAAATTAAAATAATGTAGGAATCTAATTGAAAAAAAAAGTATAGAAACCTAATTAATAATTTGATAAAACTATAGAGACCAATAGAATAATTAAATTTTTATTTTAATGGTTAATTTTAGTATACTTCTAACATGATTATTTAATTTTATAACAAAAAAGAAATAAATAAGCTGGTAATATTATATTGTAAAATTGAAATAAAATTGTGTTATTTGTACACCTAACAAAATAATTATGTAAATGCCAATTTTATTATTATTGTACCAAATTAAATTATAAATTTTATTTATTTTTAATAATTCATTATATATTGCAATAAATTTAAGAAATATTTAAAGCAAATACTTACTCGCATATTTTGTTCTATTCAAAATAGCTATAAATATCAAATTATAATTACACACAACGGTTAAGGAAATAATAAAAAGTATCTTCATTTTATATAAATTTAGGTGGGTTTATAATTTTTTTATTAATTTCTTCTTATATAAATTTAGGTGAATTTATATTTTTTATGAATTTTTTATTATTTTATATTTATTTAATAGGATTAATGGCCTAAAGTGAAAAAGTTGATAAAATGGTAAAGTAAATGGTTACCATTAATTTTGTAACTTTTATGAAAGGTATGCCTCACTATTTTAATTTAAGAGTGAAGTAAACTACCATTTCTACCCACGAAAGTTGAATACACTGACACATATACTCACACAAGAAGGAAATTACTATTTGTACCCATAAAATATGAATTTCGTATAACAAAATAATCCAAACACAAAAAAATATCAAATTACTCTTCTTTTTACCACCACTACTCTCTCTCTCTCTCTCTCTCCACATTTTTTTTTATTTTTTCTCATTCTTACCCCTCTTCGCAATGAACTTCTGCTGCTGGCCTCCCCAACGCTACTGCAGCGGGCAAGAGACTCACAATCACCACCACTATACCTTCTCCTCCACCTCCCGAGGCCTCCGACGCCTTCCCACTCCCGATTTGCTTTGCCGAGAAGCAAATCCTATCTCTGTCTCCAAAAACCTTGAATTTGCTGGACTCCTTGAAGCACTGTCGCGCGACCTCCATTAGCCACAGCGACTTCAATCCACCAACCATCAGCACCGTCGCGCAACCTCCATCAGTCACGACGAGCCGACGTTGCAGAGCACAAAGACGCTGTCTTCGACGAGGACTGGACTCCGTGGCTTCGCAAAAAGATTGGAGGAGAATTTCATCCACCGGTGGTTGTTGTCGCCGGAGAACCAGAGGGAGGAGAGTTTGCTGAGGACCATCACCAATGACTTCAACGTCTTTGTTCTATTTCTTCTGCTACTGTTGTTAGTGCCTCTGTTGTAACAACACGCATGTTTCACAGAGAAAGAAAGAGAGTAATATGATGATGATGATGATGATGATGATGATGATGATGATGATGATTAGGGTAATTTGAGATTTTAGGTAATTTTTTAGTATTTGGATAATTTTATTGTGCATAATTCATATTTTTTGGGTACAAATGGTAATTTTCTTTTTTGAGTATTTATCCATTTTGGTCCTCAAAGAATTTTGGACCAGACACTTTAGTCCCCAACTAAAATTAGTTACTCGATTGGTCCCTAACAATTAATTCCGTCAGTCACTTAGGTCTTTGGCTTCGTCAACTCTAACGGAAGACAAAATGGTCCCTGACAACTCTAACAGGGGACAAAATGATCTCTGACCCCTTTGTTAGAAAACGATATTGTTCTTCCCCAATTTTCATCATATCTCGCATAACCCTAACATTCATACTCTCCTTCTTCACTTTTACAGTCTTTTTTTTTTTCCATCTTTTCCTTCTTCATCTTCAACTCCAAAATCATGCCATGGTGTAACTGTCACGCGTGTCGCACCTACCTCAACATGTCATGAACCACACACTTCCTAAATCTTTGTGACTGGTACACCCACCTCCTTCGCACTTCACCCACTAGAAGCAACTACTTCCACATCCTCGATAACAGCATCACCTCCAACCTAGATAACGTCCACTACATCCTCAAGACCAAGTTCTACAACTATCCCAAAGGCACGCCTTTCTTCACTCTCCGGCAAGCAATATAGATTGTTGGACATTAGGACATCATGAGAAGATTCTCTTTCGATATCATATGCAAATTCTCATTTGAAATGGACCCCGAGTGCTTCATTCATTATTTTTTGGAGTCCAAGTTAGCAGAAAACTTCGACCTCACATCCAAGCTATTAGTACAACGAGCAATGTTGCGCATTGCCACTCATATGGAAACTACAACGATTACTGAACATTGGTTCGAAGAAGAAGTTGAAGAAAGCGCTCAGGGTGGTGGACAATGTAGTCATGGAGATGATAGGGCAGAGGAAGAGGGAGATGGCGACGACGACCACAGGTCTTAACAAATCAAACTTGCTGTCTAGATTTATGGGATCCATCGAGGACGACAAGTACTTGAGAGACATAGTCATTAGTTTCATGAGTATGAATTGGTTGAGAACAAGTTGAGAAATTTTCTTCTTGTAAACATTAAAGTTGCAGAGTGCGCATTGTGTAGTTTGAAGTTACAGTGCTAGACTGTTAGTGTTATGCGAGATATGATGAAAATTGGGGAAGAACGGTGTCGTTTTCAAACAAAGGGGTCAGGAATCATTTTGTCCCCTATTAGAGTTGTCAGGGACCATTTTGTCTTCTGTTAGAGTTGACGGAGCAAATGACCTAAGTGACTGACGGAGTTAATTGTTAGGGACCAATCGAGTAATTAATTTTAGTTGGAGACTAAAGTGTCTAGTCCGAAATTATTTGAGAATCAAAATAGGTAAATTTTTTTACGGGTAAATGTGTCGATATTTTTAACTTTTATCAATAAAAATGGTAGTTTACTCTTTAAGAATGATTAACTTTTTATTTTATTTTATTTTATTTTATTTATTTATTTTTTTTACCAAAAGATATGAGACTCGAACCCGCAACCTCTTAATTGAGTATGTGGAGATTATATCATTTGAGCTATTACTCATTGGCTTAAAAATTTAGAAGATAGAATACTCGAACCCGCAACCTCTTTATTAACTTTCTCATTTTAGAGGATCTTGATCCCAAATTATTAATATTGTTCTATAGAAATAAAAATATGTAGATAAAAAATATTTAAATATAAAAATAAGAATTTAATTTTAATACATTGTCAATATAAAATAATTTTATATATATATTCAATTACATAATGATACATAATAAAATATAATTATTATTTTTATTAATTATATAAATAATTATCTAAAAAACAAATATAATTATATGAAACTACAAAATTATATTGTTAATACATGGAAATTAAACTCATAAGAATAATGCCCTTCTGTTTTAAATTCGAAACGAGTGTTGAGGCTTAAAGGGGGGACAAAGAAAAAGTAAGAGGTGGCTAAATAAGGTTATTAGGGGGACAAGAAAGTGGGTTTTCTTTGTGGGGTTGCTCGGTTCAGAGCGTGACAGATAAACTCATCACTATGAAATCTTGGAGTATGCTCCACGCGCTTATAAACCGGCGTCTTTTGCACGACCCAACCGTAATTGCCAGAATTGCCATTTTCGGTAACATTATTTCAACTCATTCATCATTCATACGACTCCACCAAAATTTTTGTGAGAAAAGGATAAATAGATCCTGATCTTTTGTATCGCGGGTATTTTTGTTTTTAACCATTGAAAAATATTTTTAAATCTTTGATCTTCACAAAATTTAGACGGATCAGTCCCTCCGTCCAAATGCCTCCATCAGGAACTGATCTGTCCAAATTTTGTGAAGATCAGGGACTTAAAAGTATTTTTCAATGGACAACGACAAAAATGTCCGCGAGACAAAAGGTCATAGACCTATTTATCATTTTCTCTTTTTTTTTTTTAAAACACTCTACGACTCCGCTTAATACTTAACTATGAAATTACTATTTCGTATAAATTTTTCTTATGAAATTGGATATTCAGGTAAAAGAATTTTATGTTTATATTGTATGCAAGTAAGGTTCATTTTTAAACGTTTTTTTCTTGCCCAAGTCAAGCTATTATGTTTTTGTTCATTAAATAAATTTTAATTTTTTTATTTATTATATTTAATATTAATAATTTAAATTTAAAATTTAAATTTTAAATTTTTTTTTGTTTTTTTTATTTTATATTTAATAACAAGTTAATTTTTAAAAAGCAATGCACTTCTTATTTTTCCTAAAATACATTAACATTTACTACAAGTGAGTCCCCTATATTATCTTTTAAAATGTTGCAAAAATTAATGATTAGTTGTTTTTAATAAAAGTAGAAGGATTTAAAGTATAAATTGTATGAAAATTTAATAAATAAAATACTAATCTATTTTTCTATTTTATTAGGAATTAATTTATCCTAAACAGAAGTGTTTAGAGATCAATTTGAGTGATTATTATATTTTTAATTATTAGATAAAGACAATTAATTATCTTCTAATTGTTGAGATACAATTTTGTATGTTTTATTCTATTTATTGAGAAAATATTTAAATTATAAAGGTTAGGTAAGTTAATTGTTGAAAAAGAAACATTAAATATTTAAAAAAAATATTTACTCAATATTTTATAATAATTCACTAATATGCATAGTGGATTAAAATAACTAAATTAAAAAGTAAATGAAAAATACTAGTTGAAGAGATTATTTTTGTAATCAAGTTTAACTAAAACTTTTAAAATTTAAAAATACTATAATAGAGATAAATATAAGCATTAAATTTTAAAATTAGTTAACATATGAGATTATATTAGACTTTTAAATTTTGAAAAGTATAAGCCAATTTTAAAAAATTCTATCTTAAGTGCTTTTAAAAGTACTCTAATCTTTTAAAAGTTATAAGCACAAGTACATAGTGTTTTTGATTTATCAAATATAAAATGAATAATTTGAGCCTTTAAAAAGCACAACTGCACAAATACCTATTCAAAAAAGTTTACCAAACAAAAATTAAATTTTTTTCTTCTTCTTGTGTTCTTTCTCTTTTTTTTTTCAACTAATTTTTATTGTGTCAATAATTTATTGAACCAATTTAATTAAACTTAATTACTAAAATAATTTAGATATGCAATATCACTATATATTTTTGTTATCCATATAAATAAAATAGCAAAATTGTCCTAACATAACTTTGTTTACATATTTATCATCTTTTAATTTATGTAAATCTTTATAAATCATGCAAGACATCAAAATTGAGACTTGAAACTAGCCACCATACTCTTAAAAAAATGTAGACAAATGATAAAATATACAAAAATATCTAAGTAACGATAAAAGGTGAAAACTCAGGTACAGTTAATTTCATGTGAAGTTGATAGATAAAAATCATTAAATGAGTTGACAGATTTGATTAAATTATTATCTAAAGACTCTTAGCTATTAACTTCACATAAAGTTAACTGCACCTGAATTTTTACTTAAATAAAATTAAAACACAATTCTGTCATCCGAAACTCTTTTTTTTAAAATCTTTCTGTTTAAAGGAAAGAAAATTGTTTGGTGGGATTATTTTCATTTTCTTTTTGTTCTTTGTTTGTGAATTAGTATTGTACTAAGAGAGAATGATTAAGTAGCGCAAAGCTTGGCACTCTTTGTTGTTAAGTGATGCATGTATTGATGCGTATATTGACAGCAAAGTCATTATAAGCTGTGCTCGTTTTTATGGTGACGCCACTATCACGCCATTCTCATGCCTCTCTCTCCTCATCAATCATGCCCAATTACATGAAAATATGGTTTATCAATTCAAATCAATTTGTCAATGAGCCATAGTTCATAGGACATTCTGCCCCTTCTCATTTTAAAGGTCTTGGGTTCGAGTCCTATCAACTGCAGCTAACCACACCCATACACACATGATATCCCCTTTTTCTTGGTCAAGTTTGCACTAAATGAGACTCGAACTTGAGATCTATTAGTAAGAAAGGGAAGCATATGCCACTTGAGTTAAGACTCATTGATAAGTGTTGGTTAAATTAGAATTTTATTTAATATTGTTCTTGTTTTTGTTCTGAATATATTTAGTTTTTTTTATAAGATTGTTAAGTTCCATTTATAAAAAAGTTTGCTTCTTGGGCCTAAGTCATCATAGAATTTTGGGTGGACCTAACAAAGCTTCAAACTACAGAACTGATCCGCTGTTTGTTGTTGTTGCTTTTTTTCGTTTGTATTTTATGAAAGGCGGGCCTTTTTACGAGAAAACATATTATCCCCTTGTTTGGTGATAATAGGTTGGGAAAATTTTCAAGTGTAAACTAGTGTTCCAGTTATTTTAACTGTTGATTTCAATTAATATATTATATATATTTTTTATAATTAAGATCAACGGTTAAAACAACTAGAACACCGGTGTTCCCGGTACACTTGAAACTCTTCCTAATAGGTTGTCCTCCAATACCTTAAAAAAACAGCTTATTCCTTCTTAGTCATGGTTTCATACTCTGTTTAGTGATAAGATCCTTGTTATAGGAGGCAGTTCAAATACCAAAAATTGAAAGAAAAAAGGATCCATGTTTTTGTTAGATGACAAGTGATCGGTTCAAAATTAGGCACATACTACAATAGAAAAGAAAAATGGCAAAAAGAATTATGATTTTCTTTTTTAATAGATCTGAACAAAACTATGTAGAGTAATGAATGAGAACTGAGCAATGAAAGAGAAAAATTGTGAATGTAAATTGTAATATGTATTTTCTAGAATAAAAAAAAAATCTGTTTTCTACAAATATGTGTCTAACTATATATAGCATGGACTTAACTAATTTGGTTTTCTCACTAACACAAGCCTAACAAACTTTCTATACATTGACACTTCTTGAATCTTGAATATTAAGTAATATCAGTAACCAATTCTGGTTTTCTCTTTTCAAGATCATTCATTACAAATTCAACCCACGTAAAAAAGAGAGAGGAATGCTAGGTGCCAGTAATTTTTGTGATTTGTAGTCATCAAATAGCCATCAATGATGGTTTTAATGGTGTGAGATTGGTGTAAGATTTCATCCAATGACTCACTTTTTTTTGCTGGTTATATACTGGTCAGAATTTAACAAAGTTGTTGATCCCTAGACTTTTCCAAAAAGAGAAGGACAAGATAGTATCCTAATCCTATGGTTAATTAAATCTTCTCTTTTTGTCGTTGCCATAAAAAATTAAGTAATCATCCATAGAATATTTTATAGCATATCCATAAAATGAAATGGAAAAGTCTAGGGCCAGCAGTTTTGTTGAATTTTGGCCAGCATGTAACCAACAGATAAAGATGAGTCATTGGATAAAATCTCACACCAATTTCACACCTTTAGATCATTATTGATGGCTATTTGATGGCTACTAATCACAAAAGTTACTGGCCCCTAGCATTGCTCAAATGAAATTAGCATGCAGTACATGATCACCATTATTACATTCCAACACCTTTGCATGCATCTCCTATGAACCAAGCTATTTATACCCTTTGTCAATGCCTTATTCTTCTTGTTCCCAAGGCACCCAGTGGATGTTATTAGCCATTGCCTCTAATCCACTCAACAATGTTCTTACTGTCTATTATCATCGTAGGCTCTTCTTCACTCACCCGGGCTACTTTCATAAAAAAATCCATCGACTTCTAGCATAGCCTCTCCCCTTGATTTTTCTATTGCCACCTCACTCATATATAGCATCTCACTCCACCTTGTGCTCTTGTTAAGTAACCACCAGCAGCATGCCTATTTATTACAGAATTATAACACACACATAATCACTACATCCATTTACACCCATTTTCTTCTCGAGTTGGTATTACATGCCCATCTCTCTTCATTCGCTTCATTCACTCCATTGATTTACGAAACCTTGTTTTGTTCCCAGCACTCTCTACACACTATTTCATTTTCAAATACTTTCTACTCTTCTAAGCAGATCACACAATAGCAAAAAAATCGTCTACACTATTTATTTTTACCCATGTTTTTAACATCCTGTTTTCAGACAATGTTATATTTAACAACATTTGTGGGTCCATGGTTTTGGTTGCTATATATCCACATATCCACAATCAATAAATAAAAATATAGATCATAGATAAATTCTTATTTATCTATACGTTTTATGGGTCTTGTTTAGTCTCTTTGTTTTTTCTTTAATTTCTGTATTTAAAGTCCACAAAAAAACGTAAAAAAAATTAAGTATTACGATAGTAACGATGAAGGAATCTCGTATGCGAAAAAAGATTCTCAATTTCAAATTCCTGCATTTAAAGGACTTATTTCGGATGGGAAAGGAAGGTAGAATCAGATCTTTACAAATCGCATCCTTTTAGAGAAAAAGAAAGTTAGACTGCTACAAGCCAATTTTTCCAATAATGCCGTCTGAATTAGAAAGATCTAAAAGACGGTACAAAAGGAGTCCAATACTTTTAATCTGTGATATAACTTACTTCACCCTTAAGTAGCTGGGTGATATTTATAACCATTTTGCATCTTCACTTAGTCCAGCAATTCAAAATTCATGAAATATGTAATATAATTAATAAAGATGTCTACGTGGCAAAACCTAAACCACACATTCTAAAACCACATTTTTTACTACAAAACACTTAAAACCGTAGCTTTTTATAAGAAAAAGCGTTACCTAATGGAAAAAAATAAATTAGAAGATTTAAGAGAAGAAATTATTAAACTATCAAAATTAATAGATCAAAAACTAATGATTTTAACTAATGTTAATTGTAATGACACCGAATTCCTAAAATCAATACAAAATGATTTTTCTCAAAATCTTTATTTTACTATAAGTTTTATTGAAGGACTTCAAAAACCTGAAAAAACTTATATTTCACACGGAATTTTTAAAAAATGCTACCATGGAAATGATTCCCCACATCTTTATCATACTTTTAACCCACAATTAAATTCTATAGTAGATATGCTTGAAAAAATTTTAGTATCCATAAAATTTCAAAGAAATAAGGAAAAAGAGGAACCTAATATAAACGAAATCAAACAGATATTAAATAAATACTTTCAGAAAGAGAATCCCAAAGAAGAAAATTTTAAAAATATAATCAATATAGCAGAATTAAAAGTAAAACCACCATTGAAATTATGAATATTGAAGAAAAATTAGAAGAAGTTACAATGCTTTTTAAACAATTAAAAATGGCTCAGGAAAATAATATTATGGAACAGGGATTTCAAATAGAAGAAGAATTAGTAAATTCTGAAAATATAGAAAATGAAGAACACATCCTAGATTATTCAAGTGACGAAGAACCAGCAATTCCAATACAAGTAAAAAACGAAGCTGGAACATCTAAGGATAGTCAATCTCAATTTAAATGGGAAACAGGTTTTGATAATTATGCTTTTAAAAAAGGGTTTATAAACAAAGATTCAAAATATACAAAAATACCATCAAAATACGTTCCTAAAACCCAGGAAATGGAAGGAGAAAGAATGCTCGATTTAGACTGTAAAAAGAATGAAAAAGAAATTTTCGAAAATTAGTTGAACTCCTTCTTATTAGAAGCCTTTACTAATCCAAAACTTAGTGAATTATCTGGAAGAGATATTTGGAATTATATAGGGTTTCATACTAAAGGAACTATAAGAGATTATATGACATCAATAGAAAACCAAATAATAGAAGAATTAGCAACAAAAACAACAGCTTATGATAAGATATTACATATAATGATGATTCTATATAAAGAATTTTTTGGAAAAAATATTATAGATCATAGACAAGAAGTCTATAATAAAGAATATCAAGAAGCAAAAAACCATTTAGCTAATATTCAGATATATGATTTATGTAATGTGGAGTCTTATATATGTGAATATAGAATACATTATTACAAATTAAAAGAAGAAGATAAAAATCATTATCTTAGTATGTATATAACAAAACTTCCATATCCTGCTAATGAATTTATAATGGGAAGATTTATAAGAGAAATAAATAGGGGGACAATTGAAAATAATTTTGGTGGAGCAACCTCTGCAATAAGAGAGGAAATAAAAGAACGTTGTATGCAAGAAGCGACTCAAAAAAGATTTGCAAATATAATTAGAATTTGCTGTCAGGATAATGAAGAGATACCCCAAAAATATGGTCTTAATAAAAATTTTCAGAGAAAAAGAAAATATCAATTTAGAAAAAGAAAATACTATCCAAACTGGAGAAAAAAGAGGTATTTTAGAAAAAGAAATAACAATAAAAACAAAAAACAAAAAAGTGACTATTGCCCAAATAAAAAAGAAAATTGTAAGTGTTGGTATTGTCAAGAAGAAGGACACTATGCAAACGAATGTCCAAAAAAGAAGGATAAAAATGATCTTACCAAACAAATAGAAATTGCTAAGTCTTGTTTCATGAACCATTAGAAGAATCTGATGATAATCTAGACTATATTTTTGAATATGTCTCAGAAACAGACTCAGAGACTGAGTAATAATGCCACATTTATTACTATAAAAATAACAGAAAAATTTATAAATACTTTCATAGATACTGGAGCAACACAATGTTTTGCTAGTACAAATATAAAACTTGATTGGAAAAAATTAAAGAAACCATTAAGAGTTAGAATAGCTGACAAATCAATACATAAAATTGACCAAAAAGCAGAGATGGCTGAAATTTTTATTCAAAATTATAGGTTCATTGTTCCATCTATATATATGTTAGATTCTGGAATGGATTTTATCATAGGAAATAACTTTTTAAAACTATATCATCCATTCATTCAAGAATTAACATATATAGTTTTAAAAGCTCCACACGATTCTTCAATAAATCAAAAATCAAAACGTATAAAAATACCAACTACTACTATAGATAAGATCTTAAAATTTAAAATATTTTCTATATTAGAGACATGTTATTTAAATTTATACTTTCAGATAAATATTCCAAAAAATAATCTTGAAATAAAGATAGAAGAACTTTTGGATGAAATTTGTGCTAAAAATCCTTTAGATATTAAAAATACAAATAACGAATTAGTAAGCATTAAATTAAAAGATCCTACAAAAGAGATAAATGTTCCAAATAAAATTTCTTATTCCGCAAGAGATAGAGAAGAGTTCTCATTAGAATGTAGAGATCTTTTGGAAAAAGGAATTATAAGATTAAATAAAAGTCCTCATGCAGCTCCAGCCTTTTATGTCGAAAACAATAATGAAATTAAAAGGGAAAAACGGAGAATGGTTATTAACTATAAGAAGATGAATGAAGCAACTATTGGTGATGCTCATAAACTTTCAAGAAAAGATTCTATTTTAGAAAAAATCAAAGGAGCAGCTTGGTTTTCATCTCTTGATGCAAAATCAGGATATTGGCAACTTCGTTTAGACGAAGAAATAAAGAAATTAACTGCTTTTACTTGCCCAACAAAAGAATCAACAAGTGTGTTGCTCTATGAATGGAATGTATTACCATTCGAATTAAAACAAGCCCCAGGTATTTATCAAAGATTTATGGAAGAAAATCTAAAAGAGTTAAATGAATTTGTTTTAGTGTACATTGATGATATACTAATTTTTACAAAACAGGATAAAGAAGATCATTTTCAAAAATTATTAATAGTTTTAGAAAGATGTAAAGAAAAAGGATTAGTTCTTAGCAAAAAGAAAGCAAGAATAGCAAAACAAGAAATAGAGTTTCTTGGATTAATTCTATCCACTCAAGGAAAGCTAAAACTTCAACCAAATGTTCTAGAAAAGGTAAATTTATTTCCTAATAAAATAGAAGATAGAAAATAATTACAAAGATTTTTAGGGTGTATAAATTATATTTCTGATCAAGGATTTTTAAAGAATATAACAGAATACACTAAAAGCTTATTTCCAAAAATAAGTACTAAAAAAGAATGGAAATGGGATGAAAAAGATAGTATGCAAATTCAAAGAGTTAAAGAATTATGTGAAAAACTTCCAGAACTTTATATTCCAGAAGAAAATGACTACTTAATAGTAGAAACAGATGCTTCAGACATAACCTGGTCAGGATGTCTAAAAGCTAAGAAAGCTATAAAAAGTTTGGAACAAGAAAAAGAATCACTAGATTCTAAATATTCCCCAAAGGAATTACTTTGCAGGTATATTTCAGGGACTTTTACTCCAACAGAACAGAGATATACCACTCATGAAAAGGAAATTCTAGCAGCAATTAAATCTCTTAAGAAATGGAAAATTGATTTACTACCCAGAGAATTTACATTAAGGACAGATTCAAGTTACCTAACAGGTTTCATACGATATAATTTAAAAGTTGATTATAATCATGGACGATTGGTAAGATGGCAATTATTTTTGTTACAATATCCAATAAAAATTGAATATATTAAGGGTGACAAAAATGTTATTGCAGATACATTAACAAGAGAATGGAGTTCGTCTACAACGCATTAGATCAAGAAATTCAAAAATATGAGCAAGAACTCAAAAAATGCAAGCATTGTCAGCAAATAAGGACACAGATCCAATCCCTCAAGAAGGCCATTGAAACAATGAAATCAACACAACAAGCAAAACCATTAGAGTTCAGCCAGCTAAGCATGGTGGATAAATCAGGTGAAGAAAAAATTTCAGAAAATAAAACAATTGCTGAAATTATTAAAAAATCCACCCAAGATAAAAAATATTATGTAATTTATAATGACCCTATGAAAGGAGTATATGATGCCTGGGAAAAAGCGGCACCATTCACACATCAATCAAGGATAATTCATAAAGGAGGATTTTTAACACTGGAAGAGGCAAAGGAATCCTTCAGGGAATATGAAGCTTTCCATCCAGAGCAAACCCTAAAAAGAGCAGATAAAGCTCAAATTCAAACCCAGAGAATAGGGATAATTAGAAACATTCCTACAAGGGCTGAAATCAAGGAAAAGAAAAGGGTCTGTAGATCAAATCTCAGAGAAACCCTTAACATAGTCCTGAATTGGACTGAAGAAAAAAGGGCAATTTTGGGATATTATCCTATTGCCAAAGAACAGCTAACAAAGCTGGTTATATTTTCAGATGCTTCCCCATCTGACACCTATCAGTTTTTCCAGTATGGATTAATTGATACAATTTTAATTTTTAATGATCTAAAAATTATTAGTGAGTTTCCTGCAAGATTCGTTGATGCAGTAAAGAGATTTAAAAATATGATTGACAATGTAAATCCAAGGGATATATCCCTAAAATTTACAAACAGTCAACCTATTTTTAATGAAGAAGAAGAATGATTGGTTCCAGCACACCAAGTAATATTCATGTCCGTCTTCCCATGAAATTTTCAACCAATTGATCAGATTCAAGATTTAACAATTTACAGTCATGAAGGAAGGCTAGCTAGCACATTAGCAAGGGTCTTTGAAAGAATTCAAAAAATAACGAAGGAATCTCACACAAGGATTAATTATAAAAGTAGAAATACTCTGCTTGTGTCTAGAAAAAGAAATGAAATTAAAGAAAGAGAGATGAGACTCTTGGTGGAATTTGAATCAACATTCTACAACTTATCTGGACTTTTAGAAAAGCTCCCTGAAGGGATAAAGAGGAATCTCTGCTATTTGATAAAAGACAGAGAAGATCACAAGTGCCAGCTATGTGCCTCAGAGATATCTGAAGAAAGCAATAATGAAACGGAATCAACCCACATGATAAAGGAAGAAGACAATGCATCTGAAGGTCACATGATAAAAGAGGAGGACAGTGCATCTGAAGCATCTCTTAACATTATTGTATAGTGACGTAAGCACTTAGGTCATAAAGCACCAACAATGTAGCTGGTGCAAGATAACAAATAATGACGTAAGCAATGACGTCATAAGAAGGGTAAGGATGGGAATTGTCCATCAAACCCAACTATTATAAATAGGTTGCTTAGGCAATTGTAGAAGGATCAGACAATAGAAAGCAGAAGGCTAAGAGTACTCATATGCTAGGAGAGCAAGGAGGAAGCTGCCGAGGTGATTCTATAGTCTGAGGAAGAATTCCCTTAGGAAAAAATAATTCTAAACTCCCCTTTGGAGTTAGTATCTACAATCTCCCCTCTGAAGATAAAAACACCTTATGTAAAATATACTAAATAAAGGAAGTTTTTCTCCAGAAAGGTACATCTTCATCCTAGTCTTTAAATTATGAATTATTTAGAAAGTTTAGAATTAACAGAAGAATCTGATTATTATAGATTAACTGCTTTATTAGATAATGAAAAACAGGCTGTTCTAAAAACAGAATTAAATCTCAAATCAAATGAAAACTTTAATAAACAAAATCTTTTAAAAGAAGTTTTTAATAGAAAAAATATAATATACTATGGAAAAATTCAACTTGAAGCCCCTATAAAGATAAAATCCGCCAATGGAGAACTTGAAATAGCTTTGATAAATGATGAAGAATTGAGTAAACAGATTGAGAAAATTAAGGATCAACAAAAAAGATCTAAAATTGGATGGATTCATATTAGTACTATACAAGTCTTAATCAAATCTACATATATGAAAGGAATTAATTCATCAATAAGCTTAGCAATCTGTGACAAAAGAATTACTGATGACCCAATAGATCAAATAATCGGAATTGTTCATGGAAATTTGGCAAACGTAAATGTTAAATTCAATGCCCATCTTGGATATGCTATACCTTTATCAACTGAAAATCTTGGAAGATCTATAAGTTTGGCTTATAAATTTCACAGAAAGAATCTAATGGAACAAGATGATGAACCATTTTCAATTACATATGCAATAAATTATGCTTTAACAAATAGTCATCATAGTATAATATTTAAAAACAGAGAAAGAATTTATGTCGATGAATTATTTCAGAAAATTGTAAAAACAGAAATACCAAAATATAAAGCTATTGAAAACCCGGTTCTATTATTAAAAGAACCATCAGGAAAATTAGTTTCATCAAATTTTCAAATAAGAGAATCTAAAATTAATAGCCCTTTAAGTTTATCTAAGTTAAAGATTAAAGAAGAAAATTCTGAAATAAAAGAATTAACAAAAAATGTTGAAAAATTAAATGAAACCCTAAACACTAAATTATGACAATAAATAAAGAAGAAATATATGTAACTTATCAAGACAAGAAACAAGAGCTCTTTGAAAGAGAAAATCGTTTGAATTATTTACAGTTCTCTGAAATAAATCAAAGAACATTTGAAGCTCTAAAGATAATCTATGACAAGTTGAAAAGAGAAGTTGAAGAGTTAGAAAAATTAATAGAATCTCTAGAAAATAGTGATGAATCAATGATAGAGTTTGCGAAAATTTTAAAATAAATAATGAAGTATAAAAAGATTGAAAAACCAGAAAATAAAATAAAAAGAAAAAGGGCGGAAAAATTAAAAAGTAAAATAAAAGAGTATAAAAGGGAATTAAATAATCTTCAGATCGAAATTGATGACCTTTTAATAAAAAGGATAGAAATAAGAATAAATATAAATAAGTTAGAATTAAACTTAAAAAAATTATAAATGCCTGAAAAACCATATTATGACTTAAAAGAATTAAAGCTGTTGAAAGAAAAAATGGAGAATGAAGTCGAAAAATTAAAAAGATATTTAGAAACAACAGAAAGTGTAGAAATAAAAGAAGTTTTTGAGGATTTGAGAAATTATATTAAAGAAAAAGACAAACAGATAAAAGATTTTATATACAATAATCCATGCAAAAAAGAATATTATAAACTAAAACAAGATTGAAAAATTATAAAAATGAAATCAGAATTATAAATATACATCAAGGACTAGTAATAAATGATCATATAACAAATACGAGAGAAATAGTAGAAATAGTCAATACTTTAGATTATGAATTTGCAAATTATTTTTATCAAAATCCTTTAAATAAAGCACCACCAATTGAATCTATACAAATTATAAATTTATTCGAAGTAAAATATGAAGAGTTAATAGAAATTTCGAAAAAGAAATTAAAAGAAAAGTCGACTATAAAAAATTGGTATCAGAGCCAAGTTAACGATTAAGGGTAACACTTTCTCTTTAAGCAACACTTTTAGTGACATGCTTTTAAATCAATAACAACCACAAAATAAAAAAACATCTTTAGAAAAAGTTGAAATTGACAACTTTATCAGAGTGGCCACCCATTAATAAACTGATAAAATTATTGAATAAGACGAAATGTAGTCTCACTTCACATCAGAAGCAACAAGGAGAACCAAATTGGACTAAAACCCTCTGTTGCTTTCACAATTTCTATTAGAATTATATCAAACCAGCCAGAATTTTTTATTATTATTATTATTATTATTATTATTATTATTATTATTATTCCCACCGTCCACCAAACACCCCAATATTCTTCCTCCTTGTTATCTATCTGGGAAGAAGTTAGTTAAGTTAGTTATAATTGTAAATCTGGAATCTTGTTTCTAATCTTGGGTTCTACACATCTATATAAGGAACTCTGTTCTGTATTTGAAAACACAACGAAGCAATAATATTTTTCATAATATTCATTTCTTCTTCCCTCTGTCTTAGTTCTCTGGTTCAACTCTTGAAGTGTTTTTAGAACACTAATATTATCAATAAGGCCAAGGTCTTCTATCCCATCCCGACGCACTCCTTCTCTCAAAGAACTAAATCCCAACTTAGGACTCCAATTTCATAATCTAAACCTACGACCTCGTCATTTCAATTCCTCAAAGTCATCAAAATCATCCCAATCAAATAAAAAGGCACAAACAGATTCGCTCCATCACAATCATGGTCCGAAACAGAGGAGAGAAGTGGTGGGAATATAACCAGCCTCACAAAAATCTGCAGCCGGGATGCTAAGACTGCGATGCTAAGGCCGCGAGGAGGCAAAAAGACACGGAGAAGACGCGAAGCAGGGGCAGCAAACAAAAGAAGCGAAGTCTCCAGTTTTTGAAGTGTGGATATTAGCCCTTTTAGACCACGTTTTTGAAGCGTGGCTTAAAAAAATAGCGACAGGACATTTTTTTTGTAGTGAGGTCAAAGTCAGCCACCACAGTTTATAAGAACAACGGCATATTACTCCTAGAATGTGTTATTTTATTTTTATTAAATTTTTAAAATAATTTTTTTATTCTCTGTACAAAAGCCTTTTCATAATTGACCTCAATTAAATGTATTAATAAAATTTGACACAAATATTTTTGATATTTTATAAGGCCACAAATATGAGAAGTGCTGCTAGTTATGTTCTATTAAAGATGTTATTAGCCAATAAGTAATAGTTCAAATGGTATAGACTTTCCATACTCAATTAAGAGTTTGCGGGTTCGAGTCTCCTATCAAATTTGAAGATAAGGTAGTAAATAGGTAACAGGTGTAGTTAAAAAGTCAAATACACGAGAGATGATGAGAGGAAGCAATCAAGTAATGCATGTTATTTTCTTGAATGGTAGTGCTACATAACATGCCTAGCTATTTCAGTCCCTATTATTTACTATGATTTTAATTACGGGTTATGATAAAAGTGTGAGGAGTATATAAAATTAATTTTATATAAAAAAAACAAAAAAAACAAATAAGATAATAAAATTTATAAGATAAGACACCTATTAAATTGATAACGGTTTAAAATTTAGTATCGGATAGGTAGCCGTTTTATCTTATTTTTTAATTTTAGGTGCCGAGAGACATGTCAAGAATTGATTAGTTGCAGAGGGTGCAGTTGGAGAAAGCATTTTGTTGTGTTAATGGTGGCTTCTGCAGTTGGATTTGGATCATTTCATGATGATGAGTTGGAGGCTGACATGCACATGCTATGGCCATGAATCTTGGTACCACATCTCCTGGCATCACTACTGGCAAACTCTCACACTCCTTCCCCTGTTTTAATTGAGGATAGATATATGATTATTTATGTAATTTTTTATATTAATTAATTAAAAGTGATATCATAATATTTTATTGGTAAAAATTTAGGTGTAGTTGACTTTATGTGAAGTTGATACTTGAGAGCCGTTAGATGAAAATTTAGTCAAATCAAAATTATCTAACGACTTTCTGTTATCAATTTCACGTGAAGTCAACTGTACTTGAGTTTTCGCCTATTTTATTGACACTATTTATATAAAGATGATAAAAATAATTTTTTAAAATTATTTATTTGACTACAGTTAAAAACCATACTCTAAAAAATATATTAATAATAAAAGTATAAATTATGAATAAAATTAAACATACAAGGGAAAAATAATATTAATAATTTTAACTAATATTAATTTAAATTAAATGATACTGAATTTTTTAAATCTATATAAAATATTTTTTTTTCAAAATCTCAATTTCACAATAATTTTTATTTAAAGAATTGAAAAATAAATAAGAATTACTAGACTAAAAATAAAACAATTAACAATAACAATTAGTAGATTAAAATATAAATCTTCAAAAATCAGAAAAAAAAACAAATATTAAAAGAATTATAAAAATTATAAATAAAACTCAATTCATAAAAAATGATTAAATTTGCAAAATAAAAAATATCAAAATGGTAATAAAATAAAAGCAGAAAAATAAAATTATAAAAATAAAATAATCTTCTAATAAAATTTTTATTACAAATTTAAATATTAAATAAATTAAAAAATTAGTATTAACTTTAAAATAATAATTTCAAGAATATAATAATATTTTTTAATAAAGATAATATTTTTAATTTATGTCACGTCTTCAAAATCTAATACATGACTATCTATTGAATAGAGGAGATCAAATATCTTTATTTAAACTTGAGTCTGTGCCATATTTTATTAACTTCTTATGATTTGAAGGTTAACACTAAGATATTTACCGATTTTAAAAAGATTTTTACGTAAGGTAAATACAAGTTTTGAATTATATGACGATGTTTAGAAAAAATAATTACCGGAAAAAGAAAAGGTGGGTTTTGGTGATGAGTTGAAGGCAAATCTGGTTGTTGCATCGTCATATGAGGGTGGTGAGGGTTGTTGATAACACCATAAGAGATTAAGAAAGCTTCGATCTTCTCCCAATGTATGCAGCAACAAAAGAAGAAGCACATAAATAAAATGAGCGTTACAAGAAGAGCCAAACCCAAAGGGAACCCAATAGATACATGCCTTGATGTGCTCTCTTCAACAATCTCCATTTTCCTTCTCTTCTGCTCTCATTTCACCTTATTCACACAACAATGACTTTTGATAAATATATATAACAAGAGAGACTTGGAGGCTTTTGCTTTGTTATGCTCATCTTATTGGGTGGTTGATCATCATCATCATGCACTATACAATTAGTGTATAATTAGGTCTCGTTTCGCAAAATTTTTAATTAGGTCTCTGTATTTTTTTTAATTGAGTCTTTGCACTAAATTTTTTTTTTAATTGGGTCCTTACATTTTTTTTTTTGGTTTGGTGTCTGTAAAATTAAGTCAATTATTACTGAGAGGAACCTTAGTGTAAGGACCAAATTAAAAGAAAAAAAAAGTATAAGAATTTAATTAAAAATTTTGCAAAAATATAGAGATCAACAGAGTAATTAAATATTTTTTATTATTAATTAATAGCATAGCTTTTTTGGCCACTTTTCATATTATTAAATATTAATGTAAGTTATTAAATTAAAATAATATATAATTCAATGATTAAAGTGTATATAAGGAATATAACCTAAAAAATCATATTCAAATTCTCATAACAGTAAAATGTATAATTCTCTAATTGGATAATTGTATAAAAATTTTATATTGCTAATAAAATTTATTGACACAGTTATTTAATTATATCTATTATTTTAAATAATTATTCACATTATAAATATAAAATATAGTTATTTTTTAACATAATATTACATAATTAGATAAAAATATAAAATTATTTTATATTGATATTATAATAAAATTAAATTTTTGTTAATATATGAAAATTAAACTAGATTATTATTATTACTGTTGTTGGGTACACATTCACTTTATTTAGAAGCATTTTGATTAAATTATATATATCTAATCAAACATGGGGTGCTATACTCAGCCATGGAGGGAGGAAAATAATGATGACAAGATTGTCTGCTGCTTATCTCCAATAAACTAATTAACGTCATTAAGATTGAAACCTAATTTATGTGCACATCAAAGACGACGTTGGTCGTCCACTTTAGGGCAGTGGTTTGACATGTTAATCATTGATGTTGACGTGAGTGTGCAAGTGTAGAAGTAGGTGGAGGTACATTTTCTCTCTTAATTTGTACGGATGAAAATTTGTGTTGTTTCAACTATACAAAATATGTAAAATTTTAATTTTTTATATATTTATTATGTATTTACTAAAAAATTAATTTTTTATTTATAATAATTTTAACTCGTATTTTTATTAAGACATATATTAGTTAAATTTTAATTAAGCACAAATTAACTAATAATGAATCTAGCTAAGCAATTCTAGTTTTATAGAAATTAATTAACTTCATTTCATTCATAACATTTTATACCATTAGGTATTATATAATTCTATTAGGAGTCTAAATATTTTTTAAACCAAATCTCTAACTAAATTATCGCGTGTGCTATATCTTTTATGTATATATTACAACTGTTTTTTTCTTTTGTTATTGTTATCCCCGTCATCTTCTTATTTTTAAATATTTTTTTCAATGTTGTTGTTGTCACTGCTGTTGCCGATATTGCTATAGTCATATTTTTTTTTTAATTTTTTTTTTTATTTTTTTTATTATTTTTATTATCATTATTATTGTCTTTATATATATTCAGTAAAAATACTGAATACAAAAATTTTAGTATGTAATACAATATTTTTATGTATTAATTATATTTATAAATTTTTATGCTATTCGAAAAAAAATTAGTGCAAAACACAAAATACGTGTTTGAAAAAGGATAAATTTCTTCAGTTGTTTATTTAACACACTCCCGAGATTAACAGTGATTTAGATTTTAACTCTCTTACTGTTAATGATCCTCAGCCTCCAAAAGTGGGGCTTCATGGTCTGGTCTCCCATTTTCCCCATGCCTTTGGATACACATCATCATCAACCTACGTTCCTCTAGAAACATCCATATTGTATTCACACCTACACCTCAATCCCTCTTTACATGGTATTTTTTTGGCAATAATACTCATTACAACTTTATATGAAAATAATATTGTAAATTTTTAGATATTTAATTAAATATATTAAATTATTTAATAATTTATAAACTTATTTTTATGTGAAGATATTATTAACATAATATACAATATTATATAAGATAGATAAATATACTAATTTCAAAATTTTGTTAGCTACATGCATGAACGCAATATATATCTTTTTAAATTTATTATAACAATTTATTATTATTATTTTATTAATATTAAACTACAAATTAATTTTTGAAAATATTTATAATATTTTTTAATTATATAAAATATTTTAAATAATTATTTGAACCAATAATCAATATATATTATTTTAAAATTTATTTCAAGAGTATGAGAAAAAAAATATCGAAATTGCTGACATATAAGTATTTGGTGGTCAAGAATAATGTTAAAAAATATTTTTCATTTTCCATTGAAATATACTTAGATACTAGTATCAAACAAATACCATGTCTAAAATATTTCCCGCACTTAAATATTATAACAAAGTCTCCATCCTAAATTCTTAATTTTATGATTCTTTATTTCTTCTTCGATAAAAGGTGGAAAGTGATGGCGCGCTCAGTGGAGCATAATAGCATACTGCATATATATGTAGGTAAAAATTCAGGTGAAGTCGACTTCACGTGAAGTTGATACCTGAGAGCCGTTAGATAAAAATTTAGTCAAATCAGTCAAATCATTTAACGGCGCTCAGGTATCAACTTTATGTGAAGTCGACTGCATCTGAGTTTCCACGATATATGTATGGTAAACGTTATAGTAGTGCAACAAATTAATTAATTGTTGTCCCACTCTCCGATTATAAATAATTAACATACCTTTAATCTTGCATTGCCACCACTTAATAGCAAGTCTCAAATAAAGTGACAACAATCTAACCCTCAAGGATTATTATGTGGTTGGGACGGCTTTCCAATATAAGAAAAGTCTTCCACTTTAAACTTATATTAATATAATAAACTAATAATAAATAAATAAATAATTAATAATAACAACAATCATAATTTTCCTATAATAACTATTCTAAATACATTTATTAAAAATATCAATGCAAAATTTAATTTTCATTCAGAAGATAAAGGATTAATGCTCTTAATGTACCTATAATAAAGATTTAACTATCTTGTATTTTTAGAGTATATGTTAAAATTACATATTAAAAAAAATTTAGATTTTCAATGCAACTATTTTGTATTTATTAAAGAAAATTTTAAATTTTTTATGAATAATAATCTTAACATACATCTTTAAAATAGTTATTAATTAAACTCTTTTAATAAAGATATGTTTTGGCCTCCCACACAATGACACAACTATAATGGTGGTGTACTAGTGTTAAGCACGGGTGCTTATAAAGGGTGCTTTTAAACAAGACCCCACAAAATGAAAAGTGAGTGCTTAATAAATGATGATTAGGGCGGCACATAGATTTGTAAGTTCTGTAAAACATTTGAGATTCAAATTTTACATTTTAATAGGGTTTACATACATATCTGAAATTCTTTATTTGTAGTAGTAAGACCCATAATCAATTATGGTGACAATTTGAAGACAACATGGAATTTCCATCATACATTATTTTCGGATTATTACTCTTCAACCACCATCTTTCACTCTCTTTTTTTTTTCTCTTCAGAAAAAGGAAGGACCAAAACATGTTTTTCATCCTAATATAATAATAAATATATGGTGATGTGGCGAAGGAAGAAAATCCGTGGTTAAGCTAAGGTGGCTAAGACGAAAGAACCAACTTGTGAACGACACATGGCCTGAATAAGATAGAAGATTATATCTATTGACTCTGCTAACACACGGTGAATTCGCTAATGGAGGCATGGCAAATATTTTCGATACTAAACCATGATAATTAACAAATAAATCAGTAAATGATGGGAATAATCTGTAGTTGGCTTTTTTGAATGTCATACACTCCTATTATTGAAGGATGGAGAAAATAGAAATAGAAATTGAAAGATAAAATTAAAAATTTCTTAAATTTATGAGCTGAATAAACAAACATTCAAAGCACTTGGAAAAATTAGGGTTTAATCTAAAGTTCGGTGTGCTTAGTTGCGGGAGATGGTGCGAAGGCCATCTTCGACACCCGCTTTTGGAAGTGGATTCATTGAGGAAGGTTTAGGAGAAGGATAGAGTCGTTGGTGGAGGCGACCTCACCCGACAGCAACATCAGAATTTACCTATTACTGGAGCCAAGCAATTCGGAAGAGCAGAATCAGCATATTCGCCAGCGACTCAGAGAGAAGAGCGGAACCCTAGGCTTTGCTCCATTATCGCCTCTCCTCTGTCTCCTTCCCTCCCCCTCTGTCTATCACTCTTAAGGCTGGAAACCCTGAACCTTAACATCCGGTGCTGGCTCTCTGCCTCCCCCAATGTCCCTCGTCTCTCTTCCTATGTGTCGCTGTTGTTCTGATCAGTGGACTATTGCTCCTGTTCGTCCTTCTTTATGCTCTAATTTTGGTGAGTTTTTTTTGTTCTAAATAAGATGAATATATGCTGTTGTTTTGAATTTGTTGAGATGGTTTTGTGTCAATCGGCTCTGTTAGGCATATGATACACTGATTTTATTCCAAACAAACTGCACACACATGGTGAATTTGAATTTTTAAAATGAAATAAATACAACTGAAAATTAAAAAAAAATATAATATTCAACATCAAGATGATCCCAATCATCAATCACCCCAAAAATTATTTCTTACCATCTTCTTTTGACTCTGTAATTTACCATGCATATGACATGCTTTGTTCTCGACTGGCTTCATTATTTTTTACTCTAGAGATGTGTGAAAGTGAGCCGAATTTGGATGATGGCAGTACGTCAGAGTTATCAGGCCAATGGACTGATGGTTGGAGCACCAATTCGGGTGATGAAGATGATTCAAACGGGTCAGAGGAATCGCAGACTAACGAAGGTGATAGTGGCCCTGCAGATAGCGAATACCAAGGCTGCGGTGGTGGTGGATGTGATGTAGATGCCTCAATAGAGGATCATGGGAATTTAGGGAATATCATGAATGAACAATTTAGCAGTCCAGACTCTGTGAAAGGTTCTGTGTTGTTATCTGCAGAGTTTAATGGGGTGGTTGAAGATGCCTACACAAGCTATGTGGCGTATGCGAAGTGTAAAACCCAAATAATTAGCGAACAAATTAATTATTATTCAAGAAAATTAGAAAATAGAATTTTATATTTAATGAGATAGAGCTAATTAAAATAAGAATTTTGACACTAATTTTAAGGAATTTGACCCAAGATTGGGTCGAACGAGCTGAAACCGGACAAACTGGGCCCAAGGGCCCATCCAACCCACTTAATTCAATGAGGCTCAGCTCATTTCTTCCTCATGCATGCTGAAACGTTGAACAAGTTCAGCCAAGAGGGGAAGAACACTTTCCAAACTCAAACCCTCACTTGGATATTCAAATCCAAATAACTTTTGATCTGGAGCTCCGATCACCGCACCATTTGCAGCCACGCAACCAGCGCGACGAACTCTACAAAACTCGTTAACTAATTTGGTAAGGAAGTCATATTTTCTTTCTCAATTTTCTCTTTTCCAATTTCGAAATTCAATGAACCATTGTGTTGAATTTTGTATGATTTCGGTGTTTAGGTTCGAATTAACTTGTAGATATTGTCGGGTTTAGCTCGCTTGAGCTGTGGGTCAGGTAAGCACCCTCAAACCCTTGGTATATATGTTGAATTAGTGAGCTTTATATTAATTTTGATGGTAATTATGATAATAGATTGAAATTAATTGTTGGATGGAGCTAGTTTGAGAAATTGGAAGTTAGAGGGCTAACCTTGGAGGCTGGGTTTTGTTTGGTGAGAAGCTGGAATTTCAAAGCTTGAGGTGTGATATATAAGTGAGGTGTTCCGGGTTTATCGGAGAATCGGGTAAGGTATGATTTCGGTTTCTCATAACTAAAATATAATGTGTCATGAAAACTTAGGTTAGTTGACCGTAAGATAAGAATTGAATTATTGCTGTTGTTGATGATTGTGATGGATTGATATGCATAAGAATTAGTGAGTTTGAGGTTGTTGTTGGTACCATATTGGTTGTGATGTTGGTATTGTATTTGATAGAGATAATTGATGATATATATGATAATGATAATGATGATGATGTATATTAAACTTGAATAGTTGGATATGATAATGATGATGTATATTGTTATATATTGTGTTGAATTGAATGTGGAATGGTTGAGTTGGTTGTCATTTGGCATGAGAAAGTTGATGGTGTTGATGATATACATATATATGTGTGAGTTGGAAGTATGGATTATGTTGTTGTTGGAAATGAATTATTGTGTGGGAGCGATAATATTTGTGAAATTAGGGTCATATGGAGTAAAATTGGTGTGTTGGAAAATGTTTTGACTTGGTTTGATATGGTTTGGTAAGTTTTAAAAAGGGTTGAAATTGAATTGTTGTGAAAATTGAGGTTTAGAAATTTGAGAGTTTTTGTGAAAATTTGATTTTTGGCCAAATTTTGGCGAACAATAACTTGGCTTCTGGATCTCCAAACTTTTTCAAATTTATCTCATATGAAAATTGGGTCCATGAAGTTTACATCGTTCAAAGAACGGATAAAAAAATATTTTAAAACAAAAAAGTTATGTCTATCGAAAGTTCGGTGTGCAAAACTAAAATTTTGCAGCACTTAGCCAATTTGCCACCCTGCAGAATTCGCGTACGCGACCACCTGCACGCGACGCGGCCATTCCCTTTGGGTTTGGTGTCTCACGTACGCGAGCATGTGCATGCGTACGCGAGCAATGGGTTTTTGAGGGGTTTTGCATGCGAACACTTGCACGCGACGCGACCATTCCCTTCTGGTTTAGTGTCTCGTGTACGCGAGCAAGTGCATGCATACGCGAGCAATGCAAAACACACCCCCGCGTACGGGAGACTGTCCCTGCGTACGCGAGACTCCTATTTTCAGCAAAGTAAATTTTATAATTTTAAAGCATAATTTGGGACCTCTAAACCTCTATTTTTACTCTTTTATCCCCTAAACTTTAGTTATATGTTGATTGGTGAGAAGAAGTTAGAAGGGGATGGTAACTTGGAGATGAAGAAAATTTGAGAAATGATGAATTATGTATGAGAAGTGCAGAGATGTGATATACATGTGATGAATATGGCCATGGCAAATGATTATGAATGATTATGAGTAATTATGAATGAATATGAATTATTATATGGCTTAAGCACTTCTTTATCTGAGATACGAGTTTTCCTGGTAGATGTCGTGGCTTGCCACCACATGCTCCAAGTTGAGACTCGATACTCTGTTGACCCCACGTCGTAAGATGTGGCCAGACACTTTAACTCCCCGAAAATTCTCCCAATGAGCTGAAATTATTTATATTTGAGGAAAAGTTATGCATAGACTCTTGGGGATGCGTGCACGAGGGATTGTCCAGGGTTTAGCAGTGGGACATGTCGGGTTAGCTTGATAACTGACAGATGAGACTCATCAGCCATAGGACAGACATGCATCATATGCATCTATGTGTTTGTTTGGTGTGCTTTGTTTGGAATGCCTAACTTATCGCATAAACTACTTGCTACCTGTTTATCTACTGAATCTAAATTCTAATTGTGATTTCCTTGCATGTAATATCTGTGTTTGAAACACATGATTCCAGTGGCAGTTGGGAGGTTCGGAGGAGTTAGAAAGGAGAGTGTTAGATTAGAAGGAAGATCTTTAGTTAGTTGCCTAATCTATTTTTAGTTTAGTTTTGCTTTATAAGATTGATTCAATTGTCGGAAGTTTTAGAATCGCCTCTGACTTTTCCGGAACCTTATATGTTAGTTATGTGGGTACTGTTACCATGCTGAGAACCTCTAGTTCTCACCCCATACATATTTTGTGGTTTTCAGATGCAGGACGTGAGATACCTTGCTGAGACATACTAGAAGCTTCTGAAAGCGAAGATCTTTTGTGCTTTTGGGACTTTATTTTGGTTTTTAATGTATATATGTAGATACTTATTATCTCCACTATATGTATATTATATTTTATCCCTTTTAGAGGTTGATTTGGAGAAAACAGGTTCTATAAACTGTATTTTAGGCCTTTTTAGGATTCACTTGTATATATATATGCTCTGGTCGGTTTTAATTTCACAAGCCATGTCAAAAGCTTTGTTATTTATATATATATATATAATTTTACTTTTAGAGGTTGTAACAGCCTCTAAACCTTAATCTTATAACTTAAACCAATGGAGGTGGTATACTTCCATTGCCTATTTCAAGTTGAAAACTATTAACTATTTGTTTTTTAAGTATGAATTTAAATAGAAAATTATACGTGGAGTAGTGAAATGTTGGTAAAGCTTGTATGCATGATAACCTACAGGTATTAATTTTAATGATTTGTGTGTATTCAATCTGAGCAAAAATGAAAAAAAAAAAAAAAGAAGTTAGGTTGGTTTAGTGGTTAGTTTATTAATTTGCTTAAGTAAATATTGGATGTTCGAATTTTACATTGTGCATGCATTAACCCATTGGCTACCAGCAAATCTTTAAATGGAGTTTTGACCCGCGATAAATTAGTCTTTAACATATCGAATTGAAAAATACCGTCAAAAAACACAAAAAATGAAAAAAAGTACGTGAATAACTTATATATTTTATTGGTGAATGTTATGGTGCCTAAAAAGTGGTGCCTATTTACTAAAAAAGGTTAAAAGTTATTATTTAATTTAAAAGATATAAGAATAAATAATTTTAAAAAAATCAAAACTTACTACAAAAAATAAGTTGGGCAAAATTTAGACAAAAATTCATAGACACCATAGAATTGGCCTACTTTATTATAGTATATATGACAAATCTAAAACACAAAAGTTGGTTAGAAATTTAAGAAGGATAACAAAAGTTGGTGGCTTGGTGCTTAATTTTTAGGGTAAGGGCTAAGGATTGGTTACCAAAATTTTCTTTTTTACCATAGTGAATAAAAGCATATATTAACAAAAGTAGAATATACATATCAGATACAGAGGGAGATTACATAATTATTCAAGTTTGATTGGGAGATATGTTGTTGTTCCTTGATGCTATGCCAATACCCAAGAGGAACATCATAAAACCACCACATCATGAATAATACATGGGAAGGATTGAATATCATGTGAACATGATAATAAGGCAAGGAATATATATGAAATGAAGCAAAGTTAGGTTGAATTTTAGGGAGAGTAAAAATTTAATTTTATAATTTTATAAGAAAAAAAAATATAATCTTTGGAAAGGCCATTATTTTTTTTCTTCAATTCTAAATCATAAATTTTTCTTCCCAGTAAAAGTGTTTTACGGAGATCATTAGCTATTAGTCAAATTTAAAAAGTTCTTTATGATCAGAAAATTCTACTGGGAAAGCAAGAATGAAGAGAGGAAAATGCACTAGGTCAAATGGGACAAGCTCTGCCAAAACAAGAAGGATGGGGTTTGAGATTCCGGAATTTTGAAGGATTTAATTCGGCACTGCTAGCCAAACAGGGATGGAGACTTATGAAAAAACCAAATTCCCTAGCCGCTAAACTCATAAAGGCCACATACTACCCAAGAACAGATTTTCTGGAATCCACAGCAGGCTTCTCACCAAGTTATACTTGGAGAAGTATTTAGAATGCTAAAGGAGTGCTACAAATGGGTGGAATTTGGAAAATTGGATCGGGCAGAACAGTTAAAATTTGGGCTCTCCTTGGCTCCCAAATCAGAATGGTTTCAAGATCTGGAGTCCTATTAACTCTTTAGGAGAAAATGCAATTGTGAGAGACCTTATGGATGAAAACGGAAATAAATGGAACGCCAGGCTAATCAGAGAAAATTTTTTGGAGTTCAAAGCTCAACAAATCCTAACAATTCCACTACCAATCACAAATCAACAAGATGAATTTTATTGGAAATTCACAAGAAATGGAGAATTCAGAGTTAATGATGCATACCATCGCATTATGCAAGAAAAGAATCTCAAAAACAGAAGCGAACCCCTCCCAGACCCGAATGAACCAAGATGGGAGAGATTGTGGAAAGCCAGAGCCCACCCCAGAGCAATAAACTGTGTGTGGAGAGTGTTGAATAATTCACTTCTAACTTGCCTCAACCTGCAAAAGAGAGGAGTGAATTGCATAGCGCTGTGCCCAAGGTGCTGGAAAAAGGAGGAAACAGAACATCACCTACTCAAAGAGTGTGAATTTGCCCGTTGTTTCTGGTTTCATAGTCAATTGGGAATTCGTACCTCAGATTCCCTTGAATTGGACATCAGAAAGTGGATTGAAGAATTGTTGGATAAGTTGGACAGGGATTCACAGGGTCTTTTATGCACGAGCATTCTCCACCTTTGGGTTGCACGAAACGAAGTCCTCCATGAAGAACTAGATAGATCACCCATGGAAGTAGCAGACAGAGCCATGAAGAATTTCAAAAAGTACCAAAAAGCCCTCACAACAATTGAGGATGGAATTCACCCACCTCCGCCAGGTTCACAAAGTGCAGAATTTTGGAGAAGACCACCAACCTATAAGCTGAAAATTAATGTAGATGCATCATGCATTGATGAGGAGACAGTGGGAATAGGAGCCGTGGCAAGAGACTCAGAAGGAACCATACTCATGGCCGGCACGTGGAAAGTAAATTTATCTGTTAAGTCACATGAGGCTGAGGCTTTAGCATGTTTGATGGGCTTAGAAAGAGCTCGAGAGTGTTGTTTTTTTTATATTATTGTGGAGAGCGATAACATTGAGGTCATACAAAGTCTTAGAGAAAAAAGAACTCAAAGCAATTATTTCAGTACTTTTATTGTTGACTGTTTGCATCTAATTCCTAGTTTTAGATCAGTAGAATTTTCACATGTTAAGAGAAATGGTAATAGGGTAGCTCATGAATTGGCAAATATGGCTCTTACCACTCCAAACACAGTGTGGATGGAAGAAGCACCCCAAAATATCTGTAATCTGGCCTGGTTGAAACGTCTGGGACCTATTCATGAATGATATTGCTACCTTTACCCGTCAAAAAAAAAAAAGTTCTTTATTGTTTTAAACTCCAAAAAAAAAAAAATATTTTGAATACTTTCTCTTTATCAATAAAAAATATAGAAAACCAATTTTTAGTTAGTTAATATTAGTCAACTTAAAATTTAAATTTATATTTTAGAATTTAATATTAAAAGTTTACATTTAAAATCTAAAATTTAAACTAATAAGATAATTTTAAATAATTAAGTAATATTGGCTGAAAAAAATAACACTGCTCTTCATCAATACCTTTGTTAACATAAATTCCTTAATAAATTTACCCAAACGTAGAGTCCTACTAATTTCGCTGCCTATTTTGTCCATGATGATATAGGAGTGATAGCATTAGGTCTCAATCAGTATAAAAAAAAAATCAACTTGGTTGAGTCACTCGTCCGCTTAAATAAGTATCGGGAGTTTGAATCCCGCCTTGTGCATGCAGCAACTTATTGGCCAGTAACAGATTCTTAAATAGAACTCAAATTTACGACGAATTAGTTCTTAACCTATCAGAGTGAAAGATACTGTGAGCAACAAAAAAAAGTCACTATAAAAGAAAAGGTTGAAACTTGAAACTTCTAGGTGGAATCCATTATGCATTTTTTTTTTTTAGTTTTTGCGAAGAAAGCATTACAATTTGTGACCTAACCTATCAAAATCAAATGGGCACGAAAAAAGTAGTTTATACATACTTAGCTTTTAATTTAGTGCATTCTTTCTGCATATAATAATAAAATGGAAAGCACAAAA
This sequence comes from Arachis hypogaea, assembly GCF_003086295.3. Taxonomy (NCBI): domain Eukaryota; kingdom Viridiplantae; phylum Streptophyta; class Magnoliopsida; order Fabales; family Fabaceae; genus Arachis; species Arachis hypogaea. The sequence goes on along the minus strand of NC_092052.1, from coordinate 131,409,546 downwards.
AAACCATTCCCGTCTTTCACAAAGCAAGTAAAAAAACTAAGAATTTTTATTTTTAATTTTTTGTTTTTAAGTATATCTTATAATCAGTGGTGGAACTTGAAACAAAATTTTGGGAGGACAAAAATTTATATAAAAATTTAAGGTCAAACTCATCTGATGTAACTCTTTGAATTTTTTAAGGTTGTATCTCACTTTCTTCGTGATTCATTAAAATAGAAGAACTATTTATATGTGTTGATATTGTAAAAGTTATATATTCCCTTTCTTGAATATTAGTCTTCCTCTTAAAAAATGCATCAATTCTTTGATTTTTCATCATTATTTTGTATAAAAATTTGAATATATATCCTGTAAAATATATATATAAAAAATTAGAAGGATAAATATTAAAATGTATAATATTTATTAATTTTTTTTATCAATTTATACAAATACAATAATATCAATAGTTATTGAATATTCTAATATTTTTTGTTATATAAAAAATTAAATTAAATAAACAGTAATATATAAAATAATATTAAATTAAATAAATAAAAAATATCTAATTTTAAAATGAGAAGCAAAATATATTTTTATAATGAGAAACAAAGCAACAAGCATGATGATTTTTATTAGATAATTTTTTTTGTTAGATGTGTTGTGAACATTTTAGCCAATTGAACTACTCTTTAATTTTTGAAAAATTACTAATTTTTTTATAAAAAATTTGGAGGGGCCATTGGCCCATTGCCCTAGTTAAGCTCCGCCTTATAGCTTCAACTTATTTAACAATTTCAATGTATGGTATATAGTAGCATGTGAAGTTATTAAAAAATTGGTCAGATATAATATTTGTTTTGTCAATAATTTTATTTTTATTATCATAAAGGGAGTACTAATTTTATTTTCTTATTTATTTGGGTTTTGTTTTCTCGTTTTTTTGGTCTTTTTTTTTTGTCTTTAAAGTAGTAACTCACTATCAAACTATTGGGTTTACTATCAAATTTTCGTGGTCCGCAAACATATATTATGGGCTATGGGCCATTCATTATTACCAGCATAGAACTCCATTTAAGGCCCAAATAAAAGGATAATATATGGAGAAGAAGAGAGTTAGATGAAAAGTAAAGATTGTATTTTCTATTTACCAAAAAAAAAAAAATAGATTGTATTTCCTAACTAATTTGAATTGGACAAGTGGTCAGTTCACTCATCTACTTAAGTAAGTGTTGGTGGTTCAAATTCCACCTCGTACTGTTGTGTATGCAGCAACCCATTAAACAACGATAGACTCTTACGTAGAACTCAGATTCGCGACAAATTATTTTTTGTTTGTACCGTGGACAAAAAAAAATTTGTATTCTCTATAATAGAAAACAAATAAGAAAACTAAAGACATCATGTACAATGTACAAACTAAATATCATTGAGGTTGATAATTAAAAATTATTAAGTAATTTGACTAAATTATCGACTAACTATTTTCAACTATTAACTTTACATCAAACCAAACCTAATATCAAATATCATGAATTAGATAACATATAAACAACACTTGAAAGGGAGATCCATTATCTTGATATTAGCATTTGCAAGTTGCAACTAATGCCGCACAATTTGCTTCACTTTTTGCTCAGTTAACCGCCCCTAACAACCATGTTTGAAACTATAAGTTTATGTACCTTTCTGCCATATAAATCTATATATCCAAGCATGATTGAAAAATTAACATTTTTAAATGCCCTTGTTTTTTGCATACTAAAACTTGCGTATGGATCTATCTTCTATAATGATGATATTATCTATATTCTCAAACCTTTTTTTTGTTGTTGAGAATTTCTCATAAGTAATTAAATAATATTAAAAAATTTTGATTAAGGATCAGACAAGATAAATGAGTAGAAAATTAGCAAAAGAGTTGAATCTTACTAATAGAGCGAATCTTTGTTAAGAAAAAATGGTACTCCATTAATAAATTTTCTGTCAGGTTAGTTGAATTATTTTTGGTACCAAAATTTAAACATCTGTGGATCTACCAAGATAAAAGTTAAGAAAACTGAAATCACTTGAGAAAGTAATAAAATGGAGACCACTTTGATAAAGATATTAAAAATGTCTTTTTTTTAAGACGTTTACATATGTCATGATATTATTGGACATTTTTATTAAATCGGTTAATAATTTATTTTTAATAAACCAGAATAAAATCGGTTTATTATAACAACAATAATAAACCCAATTGTCTGCATTATAATTATTATTAGACCCGATTTAATCCGATCGATTTACACAATCTGAACCGAATTATGTTTAAATATTTTGATAAAAAGTCAAATATATCCCTGATTTTTGTTTAAAACAAAAAACAAAAAAACCATGGTCCAGTGAGTTTTGTAAATTAGTCGATTCGACCGAATCTGATAATAATTAGGTTTATTGTTATTGTTATAAAAAATATATTTTATTCTGATTTATTAAGAAATTTAAAAATAACCGGTTCATTAATACGTCGAATAATAATACGACACGTAAGTGTCTTTATAAAAAGACGTTTTGTATAGGAGCATCCTCCATAATATAATATTAATTGGAGGATTATCATGCAAATAACAAATTTACTCTCTCTCTCACACACACACTAAAGCTTCTCATCACTTGTGATATTATTATAACTAACAAATTCTAAAAAGAATATACTTAAAGTGTGCCAAACTCTTTCATTAATCATTGATCGAAGCATAGTACCGATACTCTTCCATGGTTATGTTTGTTCATTATTGTCGTTGAAATCAAGCAACTGGGTGAATAAAAATAAAAACATGAAATTGATTGATTGAACGAATGAATAAGTACAAAATTAAATTAAGACATGGGAATCTATATCAAAATTTCCTTTTTTGCCCATCCTAAAGTGAACTTTTTATTTTTAATATTGGAGTAGTAATGGTGTTTCTTTAAAACGTAGATTGCTGGGTGTTATACTCAAATGTGGAATCGTTTAATTAGAGAAGTAGAAATTGGACCGTCCAATTTATTAGAAGTACAGAAATTGGGCCGTCCGATTTCTAGAGGTACATAAATTGGACCATCCGATTTGTAGAGATACAGAAATCGGACCGTCCAATTTATGTTTAAAAAAAATTAAAAATTTGAAGTACAGATATCGGACCCCCCAATTTATGTACTTTTTATAATTTTAAAAAATACCAAAAATTACAATATTAAAATATATCACTACTTCTACTCTCATAAAAAAAAAAAATTAGCCTCCTAAAGTTAGTAGTTTGAAAACATGTACATATAAAAATTTGAAGTTTAATGCCGAAAGTTGTATTGCCTAATAATTAGAGCTAGGCTTACTTGTAATAGGGACACGTGCTAGGCTTCTGTTCTTTTTCACTTTTTCTCTTGCACCCAATTATCATATCATCATCATCATTATCTTTAAGATTTATTTGTCTTCAAATTTATTCATAACATTTAATTTGATTTTAAAATTATTTTTTTATTTAAATCTTAAAATTTTTGAACAAATTATTCCTAAAAACAATTATAAAATAAAAAATAGAGAAAGAGCGAGAGAAGCTTTCATTAGTAAAAGAGAGAGAAGCACGGGAGAAGAAGAGAAGAAAAAAAAATGAAAGAAAGGCACTCTCCTGCGCTGTCGACATTCCCACTCCCTTTGTTGTGTTCATCGCCGAGTGAGGACATTGTGATCAAAGTCATGCTTATGGAAAATGAAGAGAGAAAGTGCGAGGACGGTGGTGGGGTGTGGAAGGAGTGTTGCGCTGTTTCTCTCCGATCTCGTCATGTTGTTTTATTCACTATAAGAAAAACTCTAAGTACCATTGAATTTAGCGTCGCAGAGTAGAAGTGGATTTACCGTCGAATTTACCGTCGGTAACAACGTCGAATTCGTAAGGTTAAGTAATTACCAGCAGATTTTAGTTTCTAATGGTAAATCCACCGGTAATATTTAAAGGGAAAAAAAATAAATTGGTACGTCCTTTACCATCAGATTTTTCCGACGGTAATAGAGCGTAAATTCAAATTACGAACTCTCTTCCCCCTGATTTCAGATTCATCCACTCTCTCACTCACCACCGTCTCCCATCGCCACCACTGAGACCACCACCATTACAGCTTCCTCTCCTCGCTGTCAATCCATCGCCGACACCTCTCTTCTTCTCTTTCTTCCCCTCTTCTCCTTTCTCCACGCGCCGTTAAACCTCCGTCCCCCCCTCCCCCATCATCGTGCCGCCACTGCCCACCAGCCTTCGGTGACCACCCTTTCACTTCCTCTAGCTCCAGCAACATCATAGTGCCGCTTCATCTTCACCACTTCTCAATGCTCTCCCAGTTCTGCATTCTATGTTTCTTTAAATTCTTTTTTTTTTTTCTTCAAATTATGTTTTGGTTAGGTTGTTTTATTATTCTAATTTTAGTTAGTTAATTTAGGTAGAGTTAATTTTTTTTATTTTAGTGAATTTTAGGTGGTTAAGATAGGTTAGTTTTATGAATATTAGTTTGTGTTATCTTGCTGAAAGTGTTGGAAATTAACTGAATTGATGGATAATGCTGCTGATTTTGTGTTGAATATGCTGAATTTGTGTGAATGGATGTTAAAAAGCTTAAAAAAAAATCACGGGTATTCTATTCGATTCGATGATTTTTGATAGGTTCGCGTCGAACAACAACGCATATACTTAGGAGATGACCAACGTTATTAAGCTAATGTACGACCACCCCTGGCCTAGCAACAAGAAGATACCCGCTGAGACCAGACAGTGATGGTTTGAGAAATGGACGGTAATTATTTTTTTTTTTAAGTTTCAAACCTTTTTGGCTAGTTTATATCTTATGTTTTGAGTAACTAATTTTAAAGTTTCTCTTGTGCAGGTGTACTTTATATGGGACGCTGAGCACAATCTTACCATCAAAAAAATATTCGACCATAGAATGGGTCGGCAACTCTAGCAGATCCTGGATGATGTTCGTCAGGTGCGGGACCACCTGACAAGTTGGTTTCGATCAAAAATAAAGAAAGCTCTGTTAGTTCATTGGGAGACCGATGAGGGATTCAGGCATTAGCGTCTCACTAACAGAGTTAACAGGGCATTGGCTAGGTCATCCAAATATACTGACAGCTCGGCGACCTTCATGAAGACTAAGGCCAGGCTAATATGTAGAATTTTTAATTTTGTTAATAACTTAGTTATATTCTTTTACATATCATTACTAGGCATCCTAATCATATTGTTTCAATGAAACATGTGTAGTCAAAATAGTTGGATCGCGAGGAGACATTGGCGGATACATTCAAGTACACCCACACGCTGAAGGAAAATAAAGCTAAGAGAGATTTGTTGATAAGTGATCTCAGGACCATTATGTGAGTAAACATACATCTGATTATCGTCTGGTATAAAATTATTAGTGATTAACCGTATAGCTGTCTTACTAATCACAATAACATGTGTTACACAAGGATTCCTACACGCAGAGACTAGATGCTGCGACTCAGCAATCTCAGCAAATTGGGGAGAATGCTGCCGATGCTTTGCTGCTTCAGTCGTCAATCCCGATGCGGTTTGGCGTGAGACCGCCTCAGCGCCGTACAAGAATTGTGACGGGATAGGGTCATTTTTCGCCAGCAGCCTCAGCACCTCCATGTTGAGGCCATTCGTCAGGCTCTACCACTAGTCGTGCTGTCAAGCCCGAGGAAGGCGTGAATTTGAGGCTGTAGGTGCAGAAGCTCCAACGCAGCCTTCACCAGCAGGTGCAGTAGCTGAACGATTATCAAGAAAGGTATTAGGGGATCCTCACACGTGTGACGAATATGGATGACCTCAAGTTGGAGTGGAGAGAGCAGCTAGAGCGGCTTCAGCGGATGGAGGCTCTGATGGAGGTGTAACAGTCTCAGATACGCGCCGCTGGCATCATCTCTATAGGTGGCAGCGGTCCTGCACATACATCACCGCCTTCTACGCCGCCTCCTCAAGTCCATGGGACTGACAAGGAGGAGGAGGAGGAGGACTACCTGGATCTGTATTTATTAGTCTTTCGTTTTATTATTTCATTGTATTTATTTAATGGACTTGACTTTTAATTTATCTGAATATTGTATTATTTATTTTAAATAATAGGTTTTCTTAGAATTGATAATTAATTGTATCAAAAATAAATTTAAATAAAAAATTAAAATTGACCATTTATTTCATATTTTTTAAAAATTGACATTTATCGTCGGATTTATCGAAAGAATAATCCGACGGTAATAGTGCGGGAAACAATATATTTTAGCGCCAACAACACTATAGAAAAAATCCGCCAATAAAAAATGGTTCTTGTTCTGTTGTATTGATTTGTTAATTTGCTTAATTAATTTGTTAATTTTTCAGTTTAATGTTAGATATGATTTTTCAATTTGTATGTTCTTGTTGTGAGGGAAGAAAGCTTTCTGTGAGGATGAAGAGCAGAAGAGTGTGATAAGGAGAGAGTGGATAATAAAGGTAAGGATATTTTTGTTCGAAGAACGATTTTGTAACAAAGTTCATTGTTGAGGATGATTTTGAACAAAAAAAAAAAACCTGTTAGAGATGTTTTTTATTTTCGACTAAAATCATAGGAACTAAAATCGTTATTTAACCCTTTATTATATGTTCAAGAATAAATGATCATTTGTATCCATAAAAGATGAAAACACTGACATATGCATCCACACTAGATCGAAACTAAACTTGTACCTACGCAAGATACCCTCCGTGTGACAAAAGTACCCTGCGTGGCACTCCAACCCTCCAAAGACAGAGTACTTTTGTCACACGGAAGGCATCTTCCGTGGGTATAAATTTAGTTTTGATTTAGTGTGGGTACATATGTTAGGGTTTTCATCTTTCACGGGTACAAATGGTAATTTATTCATATGTTTAATATCAGGTTTCATTAGCAGACTATTGTTTTTTCTGTATGTATTTCTAACTGGGCTTTAGCCCATTCCTTTTTCAAGTTTTTTTTTGGTATAAAATATTTTAAAAATGATGAAAAAAAGGGGTAAAACTTAACTTATATTTAGCATATAAGGCATGATTAGTATTCGGAAAGTGCTATGGTGCTTATGGAAGATTCCTTCAGCAGGTGAGGAAAAGTGTTGGCAAAATATGGAGACGACACATGTGAGATCTTGGGAACTATGAGGAGACAAATTCTGTCCAAAAGTAAAGGCTATAGGAGTTGTAGGGTAATAGAATTAGATTAATTCTGAAAACATAATTGTAATTATATTATTGGGCCCTGTTAGTGTGAAGTTGCAGTCCTTTTTTGGAAGTGTATCAATGATATGGATTTTTGGGTTTCGAAAAAAATTGAGAATTCAAAAATAATAACAGTAAAAGTTGCATGGGCTGAAACGGGCATTACTTATAATAATAGCATTGGATATTGTATTAGGAGTAGTAATAAGCATCTAAAACTTTAGTATTTTTTCATAAAAACACATTTTTTATTTTATTTTTATATTAAAATAAATATTTTTTTTACTAACTAACTGATTAGTTTATATTTATTATATTATCATATACTATATGTATTTATCAAAAAATAATATTAATAAATATTATATAATCTTAAAAAATATTATATTGTTATTAATAAAAATATTTGATTTTTTTTATTTATACATATTTAATTATATTTATATTAATAATCATAACTAAAAAAATACTTAATTTAAATATAAGTGAGTCTAAAATTAAAATAATCAGTAACAGAAATTATTACATATATTGATACAACATATATTTGATCTTTTTTATTTAATTATTCCACAACAATATATATAATTTAGTATAATTACATATATTCATCCAACATATATCAAGCAAATCTCAAATAATTAATTTAACGTATGAAAATAATAACTACTGTAATATGATTAAGAAAATTATTCATGATTTTATTCTCCACCTTTTTATGTTATTAAGATATTAAATAATTATTTTAATAACAATTTTTGGACTTCGATAAATACAATATATTATTTTTGGATTTCGATAAACAATATATTAAAATAATTATTTAATATCTTAATAACATAATAAGGTAGAAAATAAAATTATGAATAATTTTTTAATCATATTACAGTAGTTGTTATTTTTATACATTAAATTAATCATTTGAGATTTGCTTGATATATGTTAGATGAATATATGTAATTATACTAAATTATATATATTGTTGTGGAATAATTAAATAAAAAAGATCAAATATATATTGTATCAATATATGTAATAATTTCTGTTACTGATTATTTTAATTTTAGACTCACTTATATTTAAATTAAGTATTTTTTTTATTAGTCATGATTATTAATATAAATGTAATTAAATATGTATAAATAAAAAAAATCAAATATTTTTATTAATAATAATATAATGTTTTTTAAGATGATATAATATTTATTAATATTATTTTTCGATAAATACATATAGTATATGATAATATAATAAATATAAACTAATGAGTTAGTTAGTAAAAAAATATTTATTTTAATATAAAAATAAAATAAAAAATATGTTTTTATGAAAAAATGCTAAAGTTTTAAATGCTTATTACTATTCCTAATATAATATCCAATGCTATTATTATAAATAATGCCTGTTTCAGCCCATGCAATTTTTACTGTTATTATTTTTGAATTCTCAATTTTTTTTGAAGCACAACAACCCATATCATTGACACACTTCTAAAAAAAGGGCCGCAACTTCACACTAACAGAGCCCAATAATATAATTACAATTATGTTTTTAGAATTAATCTAATTCTATTACCCTATAACTCCTATAGCTTCTGCTTTTGGTCAGAATTTGTCTCCTCATAATTTCCAAGATCTCACATGTGTCGTCTCCACATTTTGCCAACACTTTTCCTCACCTGCTGAAGGAATCTTCCATAAGCACCATAGAATTTTCCTTAGTATTCACAAAACAGGTTAAAAAAAAAGGCTTTGGAGGTCAAGTGACACTGTACACCCAAACTAAGTTACAATGGTATTTAAAAAAATGATAAAATTACTATTCAAAATTGTCTTCTTTGTCAAAAATCTATAAAAATACTTCACATATGAGAAGACCATCATCTTTGATGGCTTTTCCACACCATTCCGAAACACTAATTATGCAACAACTTATTAGAAAACCCCTTTGTTAATAAATGATATTCACATGCCATAATAGGAAGAATAGGCATCAGAACTGTGATTTTTCCTATAAAATATACTCCTCGTTCCTGTCATAAACTATTCTCATTGAACAGAAAACATTCACCTCCTCTTGCAAATCCCAGTTTTTGTCTCGTATTCACTATTTGTATTTTCTATGTATTAGTTAGTATAACTTTAAAAATTAACCATATTAAGTATATATTAAAATCAGTCATTAAAATTAATTATTAATATAAAAATATATAATAGTTAATTTTAGTATAAAAATAGTATTTTTATATAAAAATAATAAAATCAAGTATTTTATTTAAACAAAAGATTTTAACGTTTTATGTATATAAACGTACGCACCACACACAAAAAAAATATTTATATTTTTTTAACGAATTATAAAATTGAAATTAATTTGTAAATTTGCGGTGAACCGAACTTGAATACTCGACCCAAATCGGCTTAGCTTGAGCCTAGTAATTTTAATTTGGACTCCACATGATGTACGCAAAACAGAACTGATTTTCACGCACAGCAAGCTTTTTCTAAAATGAAGTGTTGAGGCCAATTCTTTGGCCATATACTCGTATCTAAAACTATAAGATTCTCGTGAATTTTTATTTTTTATTTTTTGAAAGAAGAAAATTGACATCAGCATAGGGCAATGGCAGTCAAATTCAGGGGAAAAAAAGAGAATGAAAAGAATGGTAGGATGAGACCCTGATGTTATATATAATTATCATTATATATAGCTAGAATATGATATAATATCCTTAGAATTATTTAAGTATTACTTTTAAGTCACTAAATATTCTATTATTGTTCTAACAAGAATTGGTAGCTATTTTCACGTTTCATTGTTTTGTTCAGGAACGGCAGTACTGCATGCACATCACATGCATGCCACGCCCTTTCACAGAAAAGACAACTTTGAAGTTTGTAACCAACAATAATAATTTCACTTTTACTTTTCATAATAATTATATATTAATTATATATTTGCATTATATGAGTAGTAATGAAACATTTCTTAATAATAATCATCTCTAATGTTGTTTTTAGTTACTGTTATTTTAGATTTTATAAAATATTACATAAATATTTATAAGATTATATATTATAAAAATTAATTTGATATTTAATATAAAATTTATTATTTTAATATTTTATTTTATTTTAATTTGTTAATAATATTATAATATTTATTTAATGAATTTAATATATATAAGCAGCTGCATTATATTGATCTTTAAAATAATAATACGATATTTTATTAATACTAATATCATTTTAAAAATTATATTTAATACAAATTTTAATTTTAAATCAATTCAATTACTATAAAAATTAAAAATAATACTAAAAAATATCATTCATTCAAAAACTTAAATCAATAGATAAAATACATGAATAATTATACATTTTCTTATGTGATAAACTTTTTAGCTTTATAACTTTATATGTATTTAAATAAATCTTTTTTTATTTTGGTTAATACTAAAATTTTACTACTATTTTATTATAAAATTATTTATCTCAAAAATTAAATAATAGATAAAATTACATGAACAATCGATCGCCTAACTTTGTTCTTCTTTAATACCTAACCCAACTTTGTTCTCTCTCGTCTCATGGAATTCCATTTAATTGGTTAATTTTTTAAAAAATTAGAATTTTTTTATGTCTTACTATCATATATCTTAAGAATATATATTAAGATATGCATAAAAAATATTTTGTTAAAAATTATTTAAAAATAAACTATTAAACTGTTAACATGTGCCTTTAAAATATAACATAGCTAATTTCTTTTCTTTTAAAAAAGCTTAAAGATTGGGAATTCAATGATTATGATTTGGATTATTTGGAGATAGGATTATATGTTGTGTAATCTGTCATCCATAGAACTAAAAAAGGTACTCCAACTTTACTCTTTTTATTTATATTATTTTTTTTCTATTAAAAATGACTTATTGTTCTGCTTTAACATTTTACTTAGTAGCATGGTGTGAATTTACATAATCATCCTATGAGGCACAGATATTGATATGAATACAGAATATATGAACACGTAAATTTAAAATTCTTATAAAATACAAAAACAAGATATATATATATATATAAAATATTTTTTAGATAAATTATAATAATATTTTGATATTTTATTAATATAAATTAATTTTTTAATTATTTTTAATAATTAATAATATATACTATTTTTAAACTCATTTAAAAAATATATCTTAAGAATAAAATTAGACACGTTGATATATGATGATATTTGAGTGTGTTTATACATGTCTAGAAAAAAAATTTTATTTTTATTAAAATATGATTGAATACAAAAGACATACGTGTTGAACAAATATTATATCTAAAATGTGTCCGATACGCGAACACACAGAAACTCAAGAAAGTATCCGTAAGACCGTAACTATACTCTTTCTCGTTAATAAATTGTATCACATTATTATTACATCTGCAAAAACATATACAACTCTTGAACCATATGCAAGTTAACTTGTAAATTGTAATTAACCTCATCAAGAAAATATTTTTGCGAAATTCTCAAAAAAAAAAAAAAAAAAAAGGGAAGAAAGAAAGAAAAATATCCCTCACAAGCATCTTCCTCCGTAACCAGCACTTCTAAATAACGCTTGCTTTATATCTTCAGAATTCAGCATTGCCCTTTGCTCCGGTTCCTGTTCTTCAACAAAAACATAACAAATTAATAAAAATACTATTAAGTCACAAGAAATGAAAATGATATTATGCACCCTACATTTCTTTTCTTTTATACGCCTTCTACTTTTTATAATAAAAATTGATGATAAAAAAATAAGGTGAGATAAAAAATTTGTCTTTCATATTATAAAAAAATACTCAAAAAAAAAAAAAGATATTTACATCACTTTTTTTATACACTTTTTTTTACATTTATTTATAGTAAAAAATATTTTTTTATTTTTTTAGATTTAATTACTCTGTTAGTTTCTATAGTTTTATCAAATTTATAATTAGATCCTTATACTTCCTTTTTTTTTTTTCAATTGAGTTACTATATTACTTTTAATTTTGTAATTAAATCTTTAACTATGTAAAAAAATATTAGAATTAACGGAATATTTCTCAACAGAATATTCTTTAAAAAAAATATTCCGTTCATTTTAACGTTTTTGATACGAAAAGAACTTAATTACAAAATTAAAAACAGTGAAGGAACCAATTAAAAAAAATATAAGAATCTAATTATAAATTTTGTGAAACTACAGGGACTAATAGAACAATTAAATTTTTTTTATTGATCTTTTAGTATAAAAAATGAATTGTAAATAAAAGAGATTTACACAAAAATAGTGTATATAAGATGAAAAAAAAAAAAAAAGAAAATTGCAATTAATATATGTACCTCTGAGCAAGAAACGTGCATTGTGAAATCATTGAAACAGCTTATAACACATTGTTGAATGTCAAGGCCTAATGCTTCCAAGGTGTTAACTGTTGAAAGCAACATTCCTGGCTTCCCCGCACAGCAAATCTCAACCCTCGTATTATCCACACCCCTCTCAACCGCAAACTGTTATTTAAAATCAATGCAATCAATTCAACCTTTCATTATATTACTAATCAAAAGGGTATTATTGGAAAAAAGGAAAAAGAAAATTGTTATATTATATTATAATATTACCTTGGGTGAATTTCTAATCAAGATTTCATTTGGTTTAATTACATCTTTGAAAATGCCACCTGCCATGTTTGAATCTTCAACTTTTACAGCTTCTTGTTGCAAATTGTTGATCTTCTCTAGAAGCTCTTTCATGTAATCAATGGTGTCTCCAAGTATTGATGTTCTATCCATCTTTGACATGAGTATTATCAAATAATAAACATAGTTAAATTACGAATAAATCATCATTTTTAACCGTGAATAAACGAAACTAATTTTGTATTCACAAAAAATAATTTTTAGATGATAAAAGAATAATATTTTAAATTTTTTCGTTTTTCATAAATATTGAGTTAATTTTGTTTATCTATAAATAAATTTATCCATATTTTAAAATTTTATAAATAAAAATAATATTTTATTTTTGATTAATTAACGGTGAAAACTTCAACGTGAAGTTATTTTTGAATGAATGACACGTGTTATCATTTGATTTTAAAAAGAAAATCGATTTATTTTATACAAATAATTTAATTAAAAAACCAATTGACTAATTATGATGTTAGATTTTTTTACCGTTATTTTTTTAAAAATCGAATAAATATAATTAATCGAATAAAAAAATAACGGTAAAAAATCTAACATCATAATTAGTTAATTAATTTTTTAATTAAATCATTTATATAAAATAAATCGGTTTTATTTAAACCAAATAGTAACAAGTGTCATCTATCTAAAAACACCTTCATGTGAAGTCGATTGCAGGTAAATTTATGTCTTAAGAAATTTAAGATACCAACGAACTATAAATAACATAATCTTTCCATACTTACGAGGTCGTGGATTCGAGTCTCACTCTTAATGTACGAATACGGTAGAGTACATACCTTACTAATCTTGGGGACAATGGCTCTTAGCATTGAGAGTCTATCATTGAGTCTCTTTCTTCTTCTCCTTTCCGCCATAAGATTCTTGGAGGGTTGACCCACAACCTTCTTTGTTGACCTGCTGTTCTTTCTAATTTCCTTATTTCCCATGACAGAATCTGCGTTGAAAATCGCAGCAGGGGACTCAGAATCACAGCAAGTTACAGTTACTACTGGTTCCACTTTACACCTTGTTGCAGTTTCAATCTCCAAATTCTGAAGCTCCTCTTCTTCCATGAACGACAATGGAGGATAATAAGAATCAAGGTTGCTGCTGGTGTTATTACTGTAGTACGAGGAAGAAGAATAATGATCCATCATCAATGGCGGCGGGGATTGTTCGTCAAACAACAGGGAATCATAGATTTGGTTGAAGAAGTTGTCGTCGTCGTAAATTTGATGAGGAAGAATAAGATCCTGTTGGTAAGAAGAAGAAGAAGAAGAGTTTGGGGGAAAAGAAGAATGAAAAGTGGTGTTGTCATAATTGGTTTCCATTAATGTTTCTCTTCTTAGAGCCATGAGTTCCTCTAAGAAATCATGGTGATCGTCATAGTAGATCTCCATTATTATTATTATTAAAGAATAATTGAAGTGGCTTGAGAGATGAGAATAATGTATGTGGTACTATCACTACTCGCTCAGAATTTATAGGCCAATACACAAAACCTTCTTCATTATTATATGCAATATACTATCTATAAAATGCTGTCCTCTGCATCAATAATAATAATAAGCTACAGAGGAGTGTTAGGGATAGTAATTTTTATGATTTGTAGCCTCCAAATAGTTATCAATAATATTTTTAATGGTATGTAAAATTAGTCACTTTTCTTTTGTTAATTACATGTTCGCCAGAATTTAATAAAGTTGCTGCCTCTAAATTTTTCCAAAGCTACATATATAATCACACGCAAATCTTTATTATATAAAGATAATAGTTAAGATATTTAAGAGCGTTATTATATTAATTTAATTTAATTAAATAAGTTTATTTAATTATTATTTTTATATAAAATTAGTCATTTAATAATATAATAATAACAAATAATTTTAATATATAAACTTTTTTTATGATATTCTAAAAACATATCCTTAAATATACGTTAACAAGAATCTAATAATAATAATAATAATAATAATAATAATGAGAAATTTTTGGGTTAGTAATTTTTAGTATTTTTTGTTATTATTTGATCGGTATAAATATTAAATTATCTTTAACAAATAAATTTTTAATTTATGTGTGTAAATTTTAAAAAATATAAATATAAATTATATTAATTTATATGTGTAAATTCTGATAAATATAAATATAAATTATATATTTTTCGTGTGTAAAATTTCGATGTAAATTATTATAAATTAAATACTGATAAAAGATAATAATATTTATTGATTATGTAATGTTTCTTGATAATAATAATAATAATAATAGGGAAGGACAGAAAATGGAAAATATTTTGATAAATATTTGTTAACATAGTTATTAGTGTAATTTGAGTCAATATATATTATCAATTCACAACTAAACAAATTTAAGTGTAGCACAAAATTCATGTAATTAATAAAATGGTAACAATACACTAACACATGAAGTACTATAATAAGTTAATAATTATGTTTAGATATTATTAATTAATATTAGTGTATTTTTTCATTATTATTTCAATTTTCACATCTGCTATATATATTGATCCATGGAAGCAGGGAGAGGGCTATTTATGTCTTTTTCACCGAAATCTCTACAATCGGAAACAAATTAATTAAACATAATATTATTTAATTGGGCATTTGTGCTGGAAAGTTTGACCCACAGGGTTATGTGGAACCAAAAAGGATGGAGCTACTAGCCTACTACTACTCATTAGTTATTATCAATTTATCATATCACAAAATCATGTCAGGTTCTTTGTATGTTGAAAGCATTGCAATGTGAATTTTGTCCTTCTACCTCTCTTTCTCAAAATTTTTTTCCCTTTGGGTCCCACTTTCCAAATGCTTCCAAAGTTTGGCTTAGCCTCACAAAATTCAAATGAGTTGGTGGTCTTGTTTTGTTCTTTCCGCTACATTACTACAGTACTATTACTACCCTAGATACCATGCATTCAATGTACTTAGTACAAATCGTACATGTAACGGATTTAAATTGGTCGAATAGTTAATTCTCTCGTTTTTTTTAATAAATATTAAAATTTTAAATTTTTTTTATATACGCTATAATTTATTGGTCAACAAACAATTTTTAGGTAGAATTTAAATTCACAATAAATCGTCAGAATTTAAAAAAAAAAGTTACATAGAGTTTAAAAAAAGTTCATATTTCATGTCTCACGTTTTTGTTCTTGTTCTTGTCATGGAAAATGTTTACATTATTACATTCTCAAAAAAAAAAAAAATGTTGGTAAGGATGTCACCGTTGTATTTGCTTAAAGGCGGACTAGAACTCCATAATTTTTTGGTAAATTACATAGATATTTTTTTAAAATATATGATATTGCATTATATATATTACTGATTCATTTATTTTTATGTATAAGTACTGGTTTCCAAAAAACAGAGACAAATAAAAGAAAATTACAAAAATATACCAAAAGCTAATAGCCAATGAAACTCTTTATTATTACACTTAGATTTTTTTAGCATCATGACAAAATAATTAAACTTTTTATGAGTACTAAATATGTATTCATATATAATGGTTGATTATTGTACCTAATTTTTTGTGTTTATATATATAGTATAATTGAGTTTTCAGTTAATATCTAATTTACATATACGTATAGAGTAATAGAATAACAAAAATGTTATTCGTACACTAAAATCAATCACTAAAATTAGTTATTAATGTATTTATGTATAAATATGTATATGTATAGTTTAATTTTATTTTTAATATATATTTATATGTTAACATGTATTTTATATTGATGATTGACTTTGGTGACTAATTTTAATGTACACGTATCATAGTTTTAGAATAAAATTAAAGCATACTACCATATTAGGAAGAATTCAAGTTTTAAGCATAAAGAGAACAATAGTTAGAAGATTAATATTCACTGCAAAAAAAAATTATTTTTAATGATAAATATAATATAACGATCATTATATGTCTTATTTAACTTATGTTTTGTGATAATTATATATTTGCCATTATTAGTATATGTTATAATGACAATTATGTAATTTTTGTGACTATTAAAAATTTTTTTACTAATAATTATATAATTATCGCTAAAATTTTTTAATGACAAAATATAAGACAATTAATGTCTAATTACAAATAAATATATCAATGTCTATTTTTATTATCGTCAAAAACAAAATAAATGATCGCTAAAAATAACCTAAACTTTAAAATATTTTTTTTTAAATAAGGAGCGACATAATAATAATAATAATAATAATAATAATAATAATAATAATAATAATAATAATAATAATAATAATAATAATAATAATAATAATAATGTAGGAATGTGTAACGTCTATGTCATCATAGATATACAACAATTTTCTAGCATACCCTTTTGGCTTATTTTTGGTTTACAACTTATTAATGGCATGTTCCCTATGTATGAAAATTGTTTAAACATCTAAAAATAGAAAAATCAATAGCTGATAATAAGATATTCAATAAACATTAAAGACGGAAAATAATAATTTAAATGTTAGAACGTCAAACCAAAACTAATAATAAATATTTTCTTTATTGTATCTGAGTGTATCCATATAAAGTCACGGATTCCGAACCGTTGGTAAAAGTTTATACTAATGATCTCTTGATGAAGTGCTTTAAAAGCATTGTCATTTTCTTCTTAAGAGCATAGAATTATTGTATCCTGAAATGCCAATAGGTAAATATAAGTCACTTTCTAGTTATCTTCTTCCTGTGAAGAATCTAATTAAGACACATGTACGTGTTAGCATTAATAACAAGCTAATGATATTTTTTGATACCATTATATCGATAAAAAGATATTTTTTTTAATAAAAAGATATTTTTTTATTTTTTAGTGTGTTTATCAAATTTTTAATATTAAAAATTAAAAAAATAAAAAATATTTTTTTGAGAAGTTACAATTTATATTTTTTTTAAAGATTTTTTTTTTTAAAAAATATTTTTTACATAATAAATGAACAAAAAAAATACTTTTATCTTATTTTATCTAAACATAATTAATAGATAAAAATATTTTTTTACATAAGATATCTAAATATAAAATTATTTTTACTTTTGTATAAGATCTTTTAAAAAAATATCATTTAAACATTTTTTTTTCAAGAATGACGCCCAAATAAATCCTATAGCTTAATTAAAATATTACGATCAGTTTCTAAGATGTGTGTTATTAGATTTAATTTATATAATATTGTTTTTATAATTTTGCAAGTTATTTGTTTTTTCGTGTCATTTCTTTTCAATGATTTTCATGATCGACAAAAAGATTTTGCTATGAACAGAGAAACCCTAAAAAGAATTAATAAACTAAAGAAGAAACTGCCTTGCTTTTACTATTGCTAAAGTTTTTCCACAATCAAGTTTGAAATTCAGATAGATACGATGTTTCCTCTTAGAATTTTTCACAGCAATCATGGTTTGAATCAAATATGATCAACCATGCATGCATGGAATATATCAACCATTACCTTCACCAGAACTTGTGAAATTAAAGTTTAGCACAATGATGAGTCAAGCTTGTTTCTAGTGCAAAATTTCATTAAGAATACAATTAAGAAATTATTTATTTATTAATTAATATCAGCTAATTTTTTTAAAAAATTATTTTTAATATCTTAGTAAAAAGAATTATCCGCACGTATACATAGTAAAATGAACATCCTGTGAAGCATATACATGCAAAATCAAACAAATCAAGTAAAATACCAATGATATATCTAAATAGACATCCACTTTAGAATGAAAAGAACTATTCAGTAAAATCAACATCCGATTTAGTTGATAAAAAACAAGTAATGAGACAGCGACGGCAGTGACACAGGATTACGAGAGAGCGGTTGTGACAAAAAAAATCAAAATTATAATTTAACTTAATTAAATTTAAAATTTAATTTTTAAAATTAAATTAACTTTCTTTTTTTAACCTATTGTTTACGTTATTCAAAAAAAGTGTTGTTCTCCTATATTTTCTCATTATTATAACTAACTCAACCAACTGAACTTATTTTTATGAGAAATATTAGAAACCATCAAAATTTATTGTTTTTAGTTATTACTTAGCCATCATTTTAATTCTTTTAGCCAACAACATATTTTATTCTATACTTTTAATTATTAATAACTAACTAATAACTGACCAAAAACAATAAATTCTTATGACCATATTAACATTCCTCTTTCTTTATAGATAATAACAGATTTTTAACATACTTAAGTACTTAACTATTATTACCCTTGATAATAATCATCTTGGCCAACTTAAACAATTCCTCTATTGTCTTTGAAAATTCTATCTAAAATTCTAATTTCTGTTAATGAAAGCGGTCCCCATTTAGATTTGTTGAAATCCCATATTCCTTCACGAACATGGGAACCCGATTACGTGGCTAAAATATATATTAGATATTGAAAGTTTGTTGATATTGATATTCTTGTGATGATGTGCATTTTACTATTATTTTTCCTCCTTCTTTAGGGACTCCTATATTGTTGTGGGATTCTCTTGTATGAAGAACTGTTGAAACAAAATAACTAATCAGTCTATATATCACTATTTTCCGATTGATCTAGCTAGGGAAAAGCAAAATCTTTCGTTTTATTAATTTTATGTGATTATCTTGTCTTGTATTAACATGAAAGATCAGTTTAATTAGTTTTTCTAAGTAACATGTCACTATATATATATATATATATATATATATATATATAGCCGTCGTCCGAATTGTTTGCGAGAAGGTGGGGGTGGTACCTGCAAAACACTCCGATGCTTAAGTCAGTATGGGTCTTAGCAGGTTTAAGTATATTGGGACTTAAGTATACCTGAAGAGTATCAGTGTATTTATAGGTGATGAGCCAATAACTACTGTTGGAGTAGTTTCACTTCTGATAGTGGATAACTGTCCCTTTATCTTAGGATTATTCAGATCTCTCTTTTAGAAGTGGTGAGAGATATTAGGGGTTAATTATAACTCCTCTGGGAATGAAGGGGTTGTCATGCAGCACTTCGGTCTGATTTGTGAAAAGGTCAGTTATGGACAGCTGCATTTTGGGCTTTTTCCGTTTTTGGGCCTGGCTTGTGTTTTGGGCCAGTTATGAACAGTGCCCCTACTTAAGTCCGATCTTTTTGCTTAGGTCAGATTCAAGTGTATGTGAAGTCGGAACCTTTCAGGTCAGTTTTTACATTCTATTCGGGAAACTGACGTGATTTTCAAACTGCAAAACCGACGTGATTTTCAGAATGCCAATCGTTGCTTCTATTGGCTTCCTCTTTGGATACGTGGGATGCGGTTATGTTTGTAACCGTACACGTTATTTAATGGGGGAGGAACTTTTACAGTTTTGCCCTTTGGGTATTTTAAATACTCTTTTCTTTTCTCTTTCTTCCTTTTTCGTCTCTCCATACTCGCGCCCTTTCGTTCTCTCAAGCCTCTCTTTTATCCATCAAACCTCCCAGTGTTGCGATTTCGTTCTTTCTTTACAGACTGTGAAGCATCTGAGAAACTTCTTCGCTGACCTTACCATTCCGTTATTTTTCTTCAACCTTCATCAAGAAAAGAGGTTGGTATCCCCTTCTGCTTTAACTTCTTTCTCTGGCTTTGTAGTGTTTCCACTATTTTTAGAATTTATTGTTGGAATGCGATTTCTGTGTTGATGAACTTGTGCCTGTTGAGGGTTTAAGGTAGCTTTTAATGTGCCTTTGTTGCCGTCTCGCTGTTGTGTTTTCTCATGCATGTTAGGTTGCCCCCATGATCGTTGTGTTTTACTGTGTTTTTCCAAAGATTATGTCTTTTGTGGCTGTTGGTTGCACCCCTTTTTTTTTTTACAAAAAAGAAAGTTTGCCTTGTTTCAGACTTGTTTTGTAATGCTTTCTTTTGTGTAATGTAGGTATCTCCTTCTGTATGTCTCTTCCTATTCCTCCAAATATGTCTTCCAAGGTTCCTGAAGATTTATTGAAATGGGTAGATTCATCTGTTCTCTGTTCCAACCCCATAGTTGATAGTGTTTTTGTAAAGGAACTCCATAAGCATCATAGAATTTGTAGTTCTGGTGAGGATGAGGCAAAATATGAAATAGTAGCCCCTGACTTTGAGGACCGAGTTTGTTTTGGGCGAGCCGTTGAGTCGGAACCCCATTTTATCTTCATGTATGACTGCCTATTTACCCGACTTGGGGTTACCTTCCCTTTTTCCGATTTCAAGATAGAGGTATTATCTCATTAGAGAGTGACTCCTTCCCAACTCCATCCAAATTCTTGGGAATTTCTCAAAATTTATCAACTCGTTAGTTGTGAACTCGGGTTTCCGATCTCTTTGATAATCTTTTTCTACCTCTTCTTCCACTTAACGAAGCCTTTTAGTGCTTCAAACAAATAAAATAAACAACAATGGGTTTTCTTCCGAGCTATCCAAGGCCGGTAGGTGTTTTCTATCTTTGATGAGTCGTTCCACGACTTTAAGAATTTCTTTTTAAATTTCGTGCCGTTGAGGGTCATCATCCCTTTTTTCTGAGTGAGAATGATGAGCCCCGTTTCTACTTATACTTGACAGAGGCAGCCTCTGTTGAAAAATACAATTTGATAGACTTGGACGAGGTGGAGGAGACTGTGGTCGAATTCTTTCGAGAGGCTTGGGGACGGGCTCCAAATCTTGACACAAAAAAGTTCCTTCTCAGGACTCCGAGTTATGTCCATATCGAACTAAGTAGTTTTTGCCACTATGTTATAGATGACATTTTTTTCGACTTGTTTGTTGACGTCTATTTCTTTTTTGTAGAAAAAATGAAAAGTGGTTCCAAGGCTTACCAAAAAGTTCAGAAGGCCAAAAGGAACGCCCGAGCCCGCTACAGGAGAGTAGCAAGTCGGATACCTCTTTTTCGACTAAGTCTGATTCGGGTACCTCTTCTCAGAGCAAGCTAGTAAACCTCTTTCCTCCTCCTTCTCCAGTTCTTACCTCTCCAGTTCCTCCCTTCTCGGAACCAAGTTCTAAGAAGAGGAAGACCTCAGAATCTGGCACCCTTAATATTAATGACGCTGGGTTTGATGGGGTGAAGTTTTGAAAGAAGCACATCCTTCCTCATAGCTTTATTGCTATGGATGATGTTTCTATCAAAAACCACCTCCAGGTCTTAATCCGAGAGGGGATCCGAACTGCTGGAGTATGCTCTACCTTGCTGACAGAGTTAGAGAGGACTCCCCTGAATGCTATTCAGCATTCTTTGGAGGTCCTTCGGACCAAGGTGACAACTCTTCAGAAGGCCGAGAAGGGGTTGGAGGAGGAGAAGGTAAGTATGGAGGCCGAGCTCTTTAAAGCTCGTGATCAGAAAAGGCAATCTGCGGCTTCCTGTACTCTGGCCGAAGGATTGCTGAAGAAAGCTGAGGAGAATTATGTTAGAATTTCGGTAGAACTTGGAGTTGAAGAAGCAGATGGAGCGACTTAGGGAGGATTATGTTTACTTGGAGGAGTCAGTTGCTGAGGGTAAAGAAGAGGTATTTGAAATTTTAAAGAATTAAGTTCGGGTAATTGCTCCCGACTTAGATTTATTCCCTCTGCATCCCGACAAGATTGTGGTCGACAGGAAGATTGTTTCTCCGCCCCGCCATCCTACTGACTTTGAGCTCAAGACTGCTGGGCAATGCTTGGTTGAGTCTCCTCCCCAAGAAGTCGTCGCTCCCGAGGAAATGATGCCGAGTTCCTCCCCTCAGCCAGAAGCCACCCCCACTGAGGAGAACCTTCTGACTTCAACTGAGGAGAACCCTCCGACTTTATCCGCCGATCTTAACTCCTCTCCAGCTAATGATCAGAATCCTTTGATTGTTCCTGCTTAATTCTTTGGTTAAGGCCCGTCTTGTGGGTCCTTTTATAAACACTTCCATTTATATTTTTTACATGCTTTTCTTTTTGCTGACTTTGGTCCTTTGTAAAGGGCTTAACAACTTTTTGCTTTTGCTATTGCTAGTCCTTTTTAATAGGACTTGAATAACTTTTGAGTAGTTATAATTATCTTGAAAAGGTTTCTATATCTGTGAGTTTTCCTTTTGTCTTAGGATCTTTAATATGCTTGCTTGCATGTCGAATAACTCATCTACGGTTTGTGAGGCTTTTATGAAAGCTTTTAATAAGTAACCTTTAACTTAGGGTTTTTAAGGAAGGGTTTTTTGTTTTCCATTACTTAGTGCGAATGCCCAATTTGTTTTGTTATTGAATCGTTTTCATAACTTAGGTTATTTTCGTGATGCATTTTATTCTGCTCGGACGCTTTCCGACTTGTAAATCATTTTGTTCCGAGTTTGTTTGATCGTCATTTATAACCTCTTTATACTGACTTGTACCTCGTCACTTTATCTTGCCGACCATGTAGGACAAACAACAGATTTTCGCGCTTTTTTTAGCTTAATTCAATGCGTATCGTAGGAGATGGTAAAGGAATAAATAGAAAGAGACATTATTATTGATGAAATGTAACTTAAAAAATGCTTTGCTGCCAGGGGATAACTCTATTGTCCCTGGTCTCCACTTTGATGCCTCGTTAAAGCCCCCTTCTGGAAAACCCTTTTTGGGAAAAAATCGTGAAGTCAGAAAAAAGAGTACATCAGGGAGTGAGGTGCGCTACTAGCTATAATATCTCTTCAAATTACATGCATGCCACGACCTTGGGAGCTCGGCTCCGTTCAAGTCGGACACTTTATAATAGCCTTTTCCCAAGACTTCGGATATCTTGTAAGGTCTTTTCCAGTTGGCTGCGAGCTTCCCTTCGCCTGACTTGTTTACCCCGATATCATTTCTTATCAGGACTAGGTCTCTTGTGGTGAAGTTCCTTCGTAATACCTTTTTGTTGTATCTGGCCGACATCCTTTGCTTCAGCGCTGTTTCTCTTATCTGGGCTTGTTCTTGGACTTCTAAGAGGAGTTCGAGTTCTTCTTTACGGGCTTGGACATTTCCGACCTCATCATAATATCTTACCCTTGGACTTTGTTCATTGACCTCTACTGGGATCATGGCTTTTATTCCGTCTGCAAGTTGGAAAGGTGTTTCTCCAGTCGTAGAATGAGGTATTGTTCGGTAAGCCCATAGTACTTGCGGGAGCTCTTCTACCCAAGCTCCCTTTGCATCCTACAGCCTTTTCTTTAACCTAGCTAATATGACTTTATTGGCTGCTTCAGCTTGTCCATTAGCTTGGGAATATTCTATCGATGTGTAGCGGTGGCAGTGGGGCGGGTAGGGACGGGTTTTTGCCCTACCCGACCCCGCCCCACTATCCTTGCATTTCACTACTACCCGCTCCACTCCTACCCGCGGGTAGTAGGTTACTCTACCCTAACCTACCCCCACGGGTACTCGCTCGGCCCCTACCCGCCTCTATAAAAATTAAATGACATTTTAATTTTTACACATTCATATATAAATTAAGATACAAACTGAAAATTCATAACTAAATTAAAATACAAACATAAGATTCATACAATGTCAAATAATTTGAAATTGAAAAAAGTTTATACAATGTCAAATAACTAAATTAAAATACAAACATAAAGAAATTACATCATAAAAATATTAAAAAGTCTTCAATCCTTATTCTTTATCACTATCCACATCTTCATCATCATTAAAGGTTTGAAAGTCAAGATTCAAACCTAAAAATCAAAAGAGATAGCAATTAATAAACTAATTACTATTATGTAAAAAATTAACATAAATAAATATTAAGTAATATATCACTTTTATTCCCTAAAGCTGCCCACAACCAACTTTTGCTACACATTAAAGCTTCAATTATGCTTTCTTTGAGCATTCCGCAATGAGGAGAAATTACACGACCACTTGTACTAAAAGCAGATTCAGAAGCAATAGTGGATACCGGAATGACATATATATCCTTGGCTATTTTTGCTAAAACTTTAAATTTTATTTGATTGTTCTTCCACCATTTCAAAACATTAAAGTTAAGATCATTTTGAAGATGAATTTCCTCCTCAAGATAATGATCAAACTCAACATTTACACATGAATCCTTGTCATTTTTCTTCTTTTAAGATACTCCATATAATCATCACCCCTAAATATGCTTGTATTTCCACTTTCATCAACTTCTTTTGTACCAACATGTGACACATCGAAACTCATTTTTTGATTGTATTCATTAAACAAGTCATTACACAACTGATGAATTCTGTCAACTTGCTTGAAACATTCTATTGGATTTGGATACATTTTTTCAGATTGAAACTCAACCCCAACTATCTTGTACCTAGGATCTAAAACAGCAGCAATACCCATAATGCCATGAATCTCATCCTAATACTTCTCAAATTTTTTCTTCATGCTAGATGCCATATTAGCAATTAAAGAATTACTAGAAAGTTGTCATTCATCCAATGAGACTTTTATTTTACAAACCAGAGTAAAGTAAAGATTGGCTGTCGGAAATTTAGAACCAGAAAACAGTTGAGTAACATCATAAAACAACTTCAATCTATCACATATTTCCTTGGCAAGTTTCCACTCTTCATTACTTGGCACAATTTTATATTGGGGTTCCTTCTGCCTTAACCTAGGAAAGACAACTCTATACAACAATGCAATTTCTAACATCGAATAAGTTGAGTTCCACATAGTCAGACAATCAAGAACCAATTTCTTAGTAAATGGAATCGTTGTTTTAGCACACTAGCTCACAAAAATTTCGTTCCTTTTCTGCGTTGCAGTCCAATACAATACACTACTGCGAATCTTTTCAATACTTTCCTTAACTATACTCAAACTATCCTTCACAATCAAATTCAATATATGAGCACAACAACGCATATGCAATAATTTACCCCCCAACATCAAGAATGAAGAATCTAGACGCCCCAACAATTCATCTATCATAGCATCATTAGTAGAACAATTATCCAATGTAACAGTAGACAGTTTTCTATCAACGTTCTATTCTAACAATATTTTCATCAATGTTTGAGTAAGAACTTCACTTGTATGGGGACAAAAAACATAACAAAAGCTGAAAAATAGAACAAACATGCATGCGTTTTAGATTAACGAAGCTCAACACAATGTATAAAAGTTTATGAAGTTTTTGAAGTATCTCAATAGGCGCATTTACAACTTTCACGAACTATCGATATAGTGAGCTGTGACAACCATGTAACCTTTTTCTTGATTGGAAGTCTACATGTCGCTAGTTATTGCAACTCTACTATCATTTTTATCTAGTTGAAGAGTTAACTTCAGCTTCTCATCCCCAAACATCTTCAAGATGTCTTTCCTAACCGTGTTGCGACTAAGCATTTTAAATGTTGGTTGCATTGATGCAAACGCTCGCCTCAGTCCATGGTGGTCCAAACAACTCAAAGGATACTCATGTAGGACAATCATTTCGTCGATACACTTTCTTGTCTTTGAAGGGACAAACACAAAGCCATCTTCATTTACTTTTTGCCCTTGTGCTTGCTTTGCTAGTGATTCAACAATTGATGATTGCCTTGGGTTCGCCACTTTTATTTTCTTACAATATCGATCCACATGGTTTCTTAATGACTTGGTACCAATCTTCGGATTTGCATTAAGCACACTCTTGCAAAATTTGCATTTTGCCTTCCATTCACCTTCAACTTTTAAACGATCAAAATACTCCCAATAAGCACTCTTAATATTAGTCTTATTATTACCTTCAACAGGAGTTGATCCTTCTGAATTTGAGGCATTATTATCCATTGGTTGTGGAGTTTCTGAAGTTGGATTAGCATTACTCTGAACTTCAATTTCATTATCGATAGGAGTAACATTATTGTTTTGTGTGTCTTCTCTAACATTACTAGCCATAAAATTATCTTAACAAACCTACATTGAAAACACAAAGTATATAAACTAGAGATATATAAGTGTGGAGAATAATAAAGAGATCAGATAACTAGAGAGCATAAATAAAATATAATGGTCCTTTTTGTATTGATTAAAATAAACCTCATTATATATATATACACACTAATACTCAATGACAATTACAAATTCTTGTCCAAAATTCAATAAACCAGAACATCAGTAAAGGCAAAATCATAACAAGGGCAAAATCATATAAAGTATTTTCATTATATAAACTAAACAAAAGTTAACATAGAAATTGAACTGAACAGCACAAATTCCATCACTTTGTCTGAATCTTCACATATACTCAATTTTCACATCAAAATTCAAATTGACACTCAAAAAGTAAAGCCCACCCAAATACTTAAAAACATCAAAAGTTTAAAATTTTAACCCCATCAAGCCCGTAAGTTGCTAACTTTGAGCAGAAAAATAACAAATTGAGTAAATGATATTAAAGGAAAATGCAGAAATAAATCTAGTAACAGCTCTTTTTTCTTCAATTTGCAGTGGTTAAAGTGTGAAACTCACATCCCATTTGAAACGAAAATTTCAAACAAAAAACAAAGACACACACTTACCAATTGAAAACAAAAATAGTTTGGTGTCTGAGTTATTGACCAAAACGCAGCAGTGTAAAAGGGACGGCTCAAAAATTTTTCAGACACAAAATTTCAATCACAACAAGAGGAAACAATAAAAAAATACAAAACTAAATTTAATGTAAAAAAAAAAATATGATAAATGAACAATCTCCGGTCAAACTCTAACCAGAACTATGAAATTAAAAATAATTGAAGTTACAGATATAATTTCTTCTTCGGCAACTATTCTTCGGCTTTGGGATGATTTGGGAAATGCTGAGGTACATATATCTTTTGTAATAATGCCATATATAATAATTAATTTGGCAAGCAATCGTATACACATACAGTTACTACTTTATAGCCACAAAAAATTCTTCATCTAAAAAAAATTATACTCATATATGCAATATGTGAAGGAAAAAAAAATTGGTACGACTAAAATGACTATTACAATAAAAAATTGATTATACTAACTAGTTAAAAAATTAATTTTTCATATTTTATCTCATGCATATATATTTCATGCTTCATACATATTAAGCTTCTTGGATGTTGATTTGATCTGATCAAAGAGGGTAGCGCAGAGACGGGGGAAACTTACCAAAGACGGCGACAAAGAGGGCAGCGCAGCACACCGACGAAAGGGCCACCGAGTTACCAGAAGAGGAAGAAGGAGACAAAGAGGGCAACGCAGCACAGCAACGAAGGGGCTTGGTAGGACGGAAGAGTAGCGACGACGACAGGCTCGGCGGAAGGCTCAACGGCACAGTGAAGGTGACCAGATCTGAGCTTCACTGTGGAGAAGAGGAAGTGACTTTTGTTCTCTCTTCTCAGCTAGGGTTAGGGGTTAAGGGGACAAGTTAATGAGTATGAGGGCATTGGCTGTGAGGATTAGGAACCCTAAAAACTTAAAATTGTGTATAGATATATGTACTCCGGGGCGGGTATGGGCGAGTTTAGCCTGACCCCGATCCCGTCCCGTCCCGCTCAGCCACCCGCCCCGATTAAAATCCACCCCGCTCCAGGTCGGGTTTAAACCCGCCCTGACTGGGTTGGGGCGGGTTATAATTAGGTACCCGCGGGTTCGGGTACTCCTGCCACCCCTACCGATGTGAACTAGTGCTTGATCTTCATACTTGCTACTAAATTCCTGAATGTAGAGTCGGTGAACTGTGTACCATTATTTGTGGTAATGGAGTGGAAAACTCCGAACCGAGTAATGATATTCTTATATAGGAACTTTCAACTTCTTTGAGCTGTGATAGTAGCTGGTGGTTCTCCTTCTATCCATTTAGTGAAGTAATCCACTTCCACAATTAGGTACTTGACTTGTCCAGGGGCTTGGGAAAAGAGTCCGAGTAGGTCCAACTCCCATTTCACAAAAGGCCATGGCGAGGTTATACCGATGAGCTCTGCAGGTGGAGCGATGTAGAAGTTGGCATGCATCTAACAAGGCGGACACTTTCTGACAAAGTCAGTCGCGTCCTTTTGCAAAGTCGGCCAGAAAAATCTAGCTCGGACCACCTTCCTAGCCAGAGATCGTGCTTCGAGATGGTTTCCACATATGCCATTATGTATTTCCTCCAAAACCTCTTCAGTTCTGCAAGTTGGTACACATTTCAACAATGGTGTGGATATTCCCCTTCTATAAAGAACATTCTGTACTAAAGTGTAGTTCCGTGCTTCCCTCCAAATTCTCTTGGCTTCCTTTTGTTCCTCAGGAAGGATGTCGAATTTTAAATATTCGATAAAGGGAGTCATCTATCTGAGGTTTAAGCCAGAAATAGATAGAACGCCTGATTTGTTATTTGCCTTGATAACGGATGGATCTTTGAGGATTTCTTGTATCAGACTTCTGTTATTTCTTCCAGGCTTGGTACTTGCCAATTTAGAAAGGGTATCTGTTCGGCTATTAAGTTCCCGAGTTATATGTCGAACCTCAGTATCATTGAATTGTTAAAGATGTACAAGCATTTTTTGTAAGTATCTCTTCATATTAGGATCCTTTGCTTGGTACTCTCCATTGATTTGTGAGGTTACTACCTAAGAATTACTGAAGATTATTACTTTAGTCGCCCCAACTTCTTTGGCGAGTTTCAGTCCTGCAATCAGGGCTTTGTACTCTACCTGGTTGTTGGAAGCAGGGAACTCAAACTTCAAGAAAACTTCTATTTGAGTTCCTTCTTCATTGACCAATATTATGCCTGCTCCACTTCCGACCTTATTAGAGGACCCATCTACATAGAGTTCCCAAGTGGTGGAGGTTTCAATCTGATCGCCTGTATACTCTGCGACAAAGTCGGTGAGGCATTGAACTTTTATGGCT
Source organism: Arachis hypogaea (assembly GCF_003086295.3). Taxonomy (NCBI): domain Eukaryota; kingdom Viridiplantae; phylum Streptophyta; class Magnoliopsida; order Fabales; family Fabaceae; genus Arachis; species Arachis hypogaea. Next base: position 131,379,806 of record NC_092052.1, on the reverse strand, counting down.
ATTCGAGTTTTGTATCTCAAGTTGAAATCGGATAGTTCTATATCCCATGGTACCATCTGACCTGCTATGTCTGTCTTCTGGAGTATCTGCTTCATAGGTTGATTTGTCCGGACTCTTATGGTGTGTGCCTGGAAGTAAGGTCGGAGTCTCCTAGATGCCACGATTAAGGCGTATGCAAATTTTTTTATTTTTTGATATCTTAACACTGTCCCTTGTAAGACTTTGCTAGCAAAATAAATGGGATGCTGACCGACCTCATCTTCTCGTAGCAATGCTGATGCTACCGACTTTTCAGCAACAACTAGGTATAACACCAGCTCTTCTCCCGCTTCTGCTCAGGTAAGGATGGGTGGTTCACTTAAGAATTTTTTGAATTCCTGAAAGGAATCTTCACATTCAGAGGTCCACTCAAATTGACATCCTTTTTTAAGTAGTGAAAAAAGTGACAAGGATCTCAAGGCTGATCCTGCCAAAAATCTGGACAATGCTGCAAGTCGGCCATTCAGTTGTTGGACTTCTTTTAAACAAGTCGGACTCCTCATTTCTAAGATTGCTCTACACTTGTTGGGGTTAGCCTCAATCCCCCTTTGTGTGAGCATAAAACCCAAGAATTTTCTGCCTCTACTGCAAAAGTGCATTTGGGGGGATTTAGTCTCATCACATGTCTTTTGATGGTGCCGAAGACTTGTGAGAGGTCGGATAGGAGACTGGCCTCATCTTTGGTTTTTACTAACATGTCGTCCACATATACCTCCATTAAGTTTCCGAGGTGAGGTGCAAACATTTTGTTCATCAACCTTTGATATGTGGCCCCTGCATTTTTTAATCCAAAAGACATGACCACATAACAGTAATTTGCTCTGGGTGTGATGAACGAGGTCTTCTCCTAGTTTGACTTGTGCATCAGAATTTGATTATATCCCGAGTAGGTATCCATGAATGATAGGTACTGGTATCCTGAGGAGGAATCTACCAAAGCATCAATATTGGGCAGGGGATATGGGTCCTTCGGATAGGCTTTATTGAGGTCGGTGTAATTGACACACATCCTACATTTCCCATTTTCCTTTTTTACCAGCACCACATTTGCTTACCATGTCGGATACTTGACCTCCCTGATGAACCCGGCTTCAAGTAGAGCTTGAACTTGTTCTTCGACCACTTGAGCTTGCTCTGGCCCGAGCTTACGATGCCTTTATTGAATAGGTCAGGATTCGGGATAGACTACCAGGTTGTGCGTCATGAGTTCGGGGTCTATTCTGGGCATATCGGCAGCCTTCCAAGCGAAGAGGTCGGAATTCTCCTATAGCAGTTTTACAAGTTGTCTCTTCAAATCTATTCTTATGTTAACTCCTATGTTGGTATTTTTTCCGACTTCCTCCCCGATTTGTACTTCTTATGTCTTTCCTATGATCTGTGGTCGTAGCTCTTCTTTTTCTTGGACTCCTCCGAACTCAATGGCATTGACTTCTTTACCTTTACCTCGCAAGTTTAATTTTTCATTGTAACATTTTCTTGCCAGTTTTTTATCTCCCTTGATGGTAGCAATTTCCTCCTGTGTTGGGAATTTCATGCAGAGGTGAGGGGTAGAAACAACAGCTCCCAACCGATTCAGTGTTGTCCTGCCAATTAGGGCATTGTAGGCTGATGCCACGTCTACAACAATGTAGTCAATACTTATGATTTTTGACTTCAATCCCTTTCCAAAAGTAGTATATAGGAAAATGAATCTTAGCGGTTTAATTGGTGTATCTCCCAACCCAAAAATAGTATCCGGGTAGGACTTTAATTCCTTTTCTTCCAGTCCTAACATATCGAATGTAGGCTTAAACAGTATGTCGATTGAGCTCCCTTGGTCCACCAAAGTTCTATGCAAATTTGCATTAGCAAGTATCATAGTGATTACCACGGGATCATCATGCTCCTATGCAATTTCCTATGCGTCCTCTTTTGTAAAAGAGATGATAGGGAGATCGAAAGTCTTTTCTCCCATGTAGTAGACCTCTTTCAAGTATCTCTTTCGAGATGATTTGGTCACTCCTCTGCCAGCAAAACTCCTGCTATCATGTGGACATGTCGTTCCAGAGTTTGTGGGGGCTGACCTCTTTGGTTGACTTCTTCGTTGTCTCTCTTTCTTTTTCCATGACCGTCTGACCTTTTTATGAGATATCTATCTAACCGACCTTTCCTGGCCAGTTTTTCTATCACATTTTTCAAGTCGTAACAATTATTTGTAGAGTGCCCATATAGCTTATGATACTCACAATACTCATTGCGGCTCCCCCCTTTTTATTCTTGATCGGACGCCAGGGGGAGAGCTTCTCGGTGTGACAGATTTTCCTGTAGACATCTGCGAGAGAAACTCGTAGCGGGGTATAATTGTGATACCTCCTAGGCTTCTCCGAGTTGTATTCTTCTTTCTTCTTAGGCTCTTTTTCTTTTTCCTGTGCTTGGTGAGGGTTTTTTAGTCGTCAGTTTGGTTCTCACAGCCTGGCGTTTTCTTCTATATTGATGTACTTTTTAGCTCATTCTTGTACATCACTCAATGAAGACAGGTGTCTCTTTGAGATAGACTGGAAAAATGGGCCTTCTCGGAGACCATTGACTAGTCCCATTATTATTGTCTCAGTGGGTAAGTTCTGGATTTTCAAACACGCATTGTTAAATCTCTCCATGTAGTCTCTGAGGGACTCGCCGACCTCCTATTTGACTCTGAGTAGACTGGGAGCGTGCTTGACTTTATCCTTCTGGATTGAAAATCGCGCAAGGAATTTTCGTCCAAGGTCGTCGAAACTGGTAACCGACCTAAGTGGCAAGCTGTCGAACCACTTCATGGCCGACTTCGTCAAAGTTGTCGGGAAGGCCTTGTAGCGTGTTGCATCTGAGGCGTCATCCAAGTACATCCGACTTTTGAAATTGCTTAGGTGATGTCTCGGGTCGGTTGTCCCGTCATACAAATGCATGTCTGAGCTTTTGAAGTTTCTATGAACTCTATCCCGCATGATATCTTCTGTGAAAGGATCTTCTCCTCCTAACGGGTGTCCTCTCAAGTTGTACGTGACTTCCTACCTTGGATGTTGGATTCTAACTTCGAGATCTTTTCCTCCAACTCTCTTCGTCGCTTGATTTCTCTTCTCAAATTTCTTTCCGCCTTTCGCTGTCGTTCTAGCTCCTGCTCTAGTTGCTCAAGTCGGTCATGATATCTGTGTAGTAGTCCCATGAAGTCAGTAGAATGGGGTTCTTCTTCCGCTTTCGGGTGACGAACTTTGGAGGGGATCCTTCTGTGGTGATGATCACTCGAGGTACCTTCCCCATGTGGTTCTTCCGTTCTTGGAGGAGGTACCACAAGGGCTTGATCGTTGTTGACCACGTCTTGGTATTCTGGTTCTAATTTAGACGCTGTGCGTCCGTCTTCATAGTGATCATCCACCATGGAGTGTCAATTCCCAGGTCCCCGGTACTGGCACCAATGTTTTGAGGGTTACCTAAAACTGAATTGTCTTTGGGATCGTAAGTGAGGCCCAAATTCTCAATGAAGCAGATTCCGACTTAGATTACGTATAGTAGCCATCGTCTGAGTTGTTTGCGAGGAGGTGGGGTGGTACATACAAAATATTCCGATGTTTAAGTCAGCAAGAGTCGTAGCAGGTTTAAGTGTATTGGGACTTAAGTATACTTGAAGAGTATCAGTGTATTTATAGGTGATGAGCCAATAACCACCGTTGGAGTAGTTCCACTTCTGATGGTAAATAACCGTTTCTTTATTTTAAGGTTGTTGTGATCTCTATTTTATTAGGAACTAGTTATAACTCCTCTAAAAATAAAAGGGTTGTCATACAGCATTTCAATCTGACCTGTGAAAAGATCAGTTATGGACAATTTCATTTTAGATTTTTTCTATTTTTGAGACTGGCTTGTGTTTTATGATGATGTGCATTTTACTATTATTTTTCCTCCTCCTTTAGGGACTGCTATATTGCTGTGGGATTCTCTTGTATTGGAAGAAGAACTGTTGAAACAAAATAACTAATCAGTCTATATATCACTATTTTTCGATTGATTTAGCTAGGGAAAAGCAAAATCATTTCGTTTTATTAATTTTATGTGATTATCTTGTCTTCTATTAACATGAACAATCGGTTTAATTAGTTTTTCTAAGTAACATGTAACTTGTTACGGCCTGGCCCAAACCCTCCACGGGTTGACCCGGCCCGAGCGCCACCCGACCCGAACAGTCAAGGATAAGGCGCCCCGCAACCGATCCAGACACGTGTCCCAGACAACTCACTCACAGCTGTGGGAGAACGTCTCGGAGGAGGTGGGCTTGTCCTTGTAGGGCCCACCTCTGACACAGTATATAAGGGGAAGGTTTTACCTTTCCCCCAAGGTATGTCACACATCATATTACCCCCTTTTTTCGCCTGCACATTACCGACTAGAGCGTCGGAGTGTCTTTGTAGGTGACACCCCCCCTCTCCACAAGAAGTGCTCGGGACCCCGCCAACACCAGACTGGCAGTTCACGACGAGACGAGACCCCCATCTCCAACCAGGATACCAACCCGATCTGTCCGGTACCCGACCAACCGAACATTGGCGCCATCTGTAGGGATCGTCCATGGACTTCGTGCTGGTCCAAGGTGGAACAGGCCGCGAGACCGAGCCCGGAGAGGACGCCGCTGCGACCACTTCCCATCAGCGTGTAAGATCCCCTCCGAGGCACACAACACAAGGAGTCATTCCCACTCTCACTCTAGGAGCCATTCCAGACGCACACCCAGTCCCCAAGCGGAGTCCGAGAGCGCTGGGGAAAAGGGACGCGCGAGAAGACGCCGTGACCCCGTCATTTATGCCAGGCATGAGAGGCGGCGTACTACAGATCGTGAAACCGAAGACATCCGTTGGGAGGACGACGAAGGGAGAACGACGAGAACACGAGGACCCGTGATAATGGGAGCGACCCCGTTTCATCGTTCCATACTCGAAGTCCGGTTGCCAAAACATTTTGATAAGCCTACGGACATGAGATACGACGGAACGCAAGACCCTCTAGAGCATCTCACGGCCTTCGAGGCCAGGATAAACCTGGAGAGAGTGGGGGACGAGGTAAAATGCCGCGCGTTCCCGGTCACCCTAGCAGGACCTGCAATACGGTGGTTCAATAACCTCCTGCAGGGCTCGGTAACCGGCTTCGCGGACATCAGCCATGCCTTCTTAGCCCAACTCACGACCAGAATTGCAAAGGTGAAGCACCCAATTAACCTGCTTGGGGTAACCCAACGACCCGACGAGTCGACCGGAAAATACCAAGACAGATTCAACGAAGAGTGCCTTGAAATCGACGGGCTGACAGACTCAGTGGCAAGCCTGCGTTTGACGAACGGACTCCTGAACGAGGACTTCAGAAAGCATCTCACTACGAAGCCAGTATAGACAATGCAAGAGATCCAATGTGTGGCTAAGGAGTACATTAATGACGAAGAAGTCAGCCGGATCGTGGCTGCCAATAAACGGCCCCTCTACAGCCAAGCCCGGCACCACGGGGGCGGAGAAAGGCAAAAGGAACACGCCAGGGACGGCGGTCCGAGCAAAACACCAAGACCATTTCCCCGAGTCAGAAAGTTCACCAACTACACCCCCCTGACGACCCCGATCGTGGAAGTCTACCAACAGATAGCCGAGAAGGGAATACTGTCGAAACCCCAACCTCTCAAGGACCGAACATGGGGGAACAAGAGCCTTTACTGCGAATATCACAAGGGGTACAGACACAAGACCCAGGACTGCTTCGACCTAAAGGATGCGCTAGAGCAAGCAATCAGGGATGGGAAGCTCGCCGAATTCTCTCACCTCATTAGAGAACCAAGGAGACGGAATCGTGACTACGAAGGTGAAGACAGGCCCCGGGCGACAAGGCGACGCCAGGAATCGGAGGGAGACGACCACGGCCTCACGGTGGTGAACGTGGTAACGGCGAGGAATTCGGTCCTGAGATCAAAATCGGCACAGAAGAAAGACGCCAAGATCCTGGCCGTCTCCTCTTCATCTGCGAGAAACTCCCGAAGGCTACCATCCATCTCCTTTGGTCCCGAAGACCAATGGTTTGACGAGATACTGGAAAGTCCCCCCATGGTCATTACGGCCAGAGTCGGAACCGGCCTCGTCAAGCGGATCCTCGTGGATACGGGGGCGGACTCGAACATCATGTTCCGCAACGTATTTGACGCCCTGGGGCTGCGTGACGCCGATCTATCTACCCACCAGCACGGTGTGGTAGGGTTAGGCGACCACTTCATCAAGCCGGACGGGATCATTTCCCTTCCGACCTCAGTGGGACAAGGACAGGGGCGAAGGACAGTAATGGCAGAATTTGTGGTCTTGCGAGATTCCACAGCCTACAACGTCATCCTAGGGAGAAAAACCATCAACGACCTTGGAGCGGCGATCAGCACGAAACTGCTTGTAATGAAGTTTGTTGCCGACGACAGATCTGTAGGATCCATCAAAGGAGACCTGGAAACGGTAGTCGCCTGCGACCATGCGAGCCTCTCCTTGAGGAAAAAAAATCCAAAGAAGCATCGGGAATTTTTCTCGCCGACCTGGATGCCAGAGTCGATGACAGACCGAGGCCCGAACCCGAAGGGGACCTGGAGAAGTTTAGGGTCGGGAACTCAGAAGAAAAATTCACGTTTGTGTATAGGAACCTCCCCCATGAGTTAAAAGAGCCTTTGATGGAAATGATCAGAGCTAATGGCGATTTGTTTGCCTAGACTCCCGCCGACATGCCGGGCATAAACTGCAGTTTCATGTCGCACCACCTAGCCGTAAGACCGGAAGCCAAACCAGTGGCCCAAAGGAGGAGGAAAATGTCTCAGGAAAGGGCGGAAGAAGTGGCCAGACAGACGGCCGGCCTCCTCGAAGCGGGGTTCATCCGAGAGCTGGACTATTTGACCTGGCTATCAAACGTGGTCTTGGTAAAAAAGCACAATGGGAAATGGAGAATGTGTGTGAATTACTCCGATCTCAATAAAGCGTGCCCTAAGGACTGCTACCCCCTTCCCAACATCGACGCACTCGTCGACGCGGCTGCGGGATACCGGTATCTGAGTATCATGGACGCCTACTCCGGCTACAATCAGATACCGATGCACCGACCAGACGAGGATAAAACGGCGTTCATAACGCCAAGGGGGACCTATTGCTACAGAGTGATGCCGTTTGGCCTAAAGAACGCGGGGGAAACGTACCAGAGATTGATGAACAAAATATTCGGCGACCTCATCGGCAAGACGGTTGAAGTTTACGTGGACGATATCCTCACAAAAACCACCTGCCCTGACGATCTCATAAGCGACCTGGAGAGCGTTTTCGCGTCCCTCCGACAACACGGCATGAGGCTCAACCCGCTTCAGTGCGCCTTTGCTATGGAGGCCAGAAAGTTCCTGGGATTCATGATAACCCAGAGGGGAGTGGAGGCAAACCCTGAAAAGGGCCAAGCAATACTCCAGATGAGGAGCCCGGGCTGCATCAAAGACGTTCAGCGGCTGGCAGGAAGGCTAACAGCGTTGTCCCGATTCCTCGGTGCGTCGGCAGCAAAGGCCCTACCCTTTTTCGCTTTGATGAAGAAGGGAATAGCATTCGAGTGGACCCATGCGTGCGAAGAGGCCTTCAACCACTTTAAAGAGATTCTAGCAGCACCCCCAGTGCTCGGGAAGCCGAGGGCCGGAGAGCCACTCTACCTATACCTAGCCATCACAGAGGGGGCGCTCGCATCGGTGTTGGTACGGGAAGAAGGGAAGGCCCAGCAACCGATCTACTTTGTGAGTAGAGCACTGCAAGGGGCAGAGCTCAGATACAGCAAGCTAGAGAAGTTAGCACTAGCACTTCTGGTCTCCTCCCGCTGATTGCGACAATACTTCCAGAGTCACCAGGTGGTCGTGAGAACGGACCAGGGACTTTGTCAAGTGCTCCAAAAGCCTGATCTAGCGGGAAGGATGATGACCTGGGCCATCGAACTATCCCAATACGACCTATGCTACGAACCCCGGCACGCGATCAGGGCACAAGCAATAGCAGACTTCTTGGTGGAGGTAACTGGGAATCCAACCGAGGAGACGGGCACACGGTGGAAGCTCCATGTGGACGGAGCCTCCAACCAGACGTCCGGGGGCGCCGGTATCATTCTAGAAAGTCCAGCCGGAGTCATCTATGAACAATCAGTTAAGTTTGAATTTCCCGTATCAAAAAACCAAGCAGAGTACGAAGCCCTCCTAGGAGGTTTGGTTCTAGCTCAGGAAGTCGGAGCCAAGAGGGTGGAAGTATGCAGCGACTCGCAAATCGTCACTTCGCAAGTGAATAGAAGCTACCAAGCCAGAGACTCACTATTACAGAAATACTTAGAGAGGGTCAAAGAACTGAGCAAAAAATTTGAAGAGGTCACGGTCCAACACATTCCAAGAGAGAGGAACACACGGGTAGACCTCCTATCGAAGCTGGCGAGCACAAAACCTGGAACCGGCAACTGCTCCCTCATCCAAGGCATCACGAAAGAGCCAGCAGTGGTCCTCCACTTGACCAAATTAGCCCCTTCTTGGATGGACTCCATCGCCGACTTCTTGCAAAACGGCAAACTCCCCCAAGGCGAAAAGGAAGCCAAAACGGTAAGACGTGAGGCCGCCAAATATACGATCATACAGGATCAGCTATACAAAAGGGGACTCAGCCAACCTTTGCTGAAGTGTCTGCACCCCGACCAGACGGACTACGTTCTAAGAGAAGTCCATGAGGGGTGCTGCGGCCATCATATCGGGGGCAAGGCCCTAGCGAGGAAGCTCATCCGAGCTGGATACTACTGGTCGACGATGATGAATGACTCCCAGGAGTTCGTAAGGAAATGCGCAAAGTGTCAACAAAACGCCAACTTCCACAGAGCGCCAGCCTCCGAGCTGAGTTTCCTAACGACTACTCGACCTTTCGCACAATGGGGAGTCGACCTCTTGGGACCCTTCCCAGTTGGCCCGGGCCAGGTCAAACACCTCATAGTCGCCATCGATTACTACACCAACTGGATAGAGGCTGAACCACTCGCCAGCATAACCTCATCCAACTGTAGAAAGTTCTTGTGGAGGCAGGTGATAACCCGTTTTGGCATCCCAGAGGTCGTCATTTCGGATAATGGGATGCAATTCACTGACAAGAAGTTCACAGAATTTCTCACCGGCTTGGGGATAAAACAAAAGTTCTCCTCAGTTGAACACCCCCAAACAAACGGGCAAGTGGAATCTGCGAATAAAATCATCTTACTGGGTCTTAAAAAGCGTTTAGATAGCAAGAAAGGCGCTTGGGTCGATGAGCTTGCCTCGGTTCTCTGGTCCTACCGAACAACCGAGCAAAGCTCCACCAAGAAAACCCCCTTCTGCTTAACGTACGGTGTCGAAGCGGTGATACCCGTGGAGATTGGAGAACCAAGTCCGCGGCTACTCCTTACAGGAGTAGAAGAGGCAATGGACAAAGACTTGGTAGACGAGGTCAGAGAGATGGCCCATTTGTCAGAAGTAGCGCTGAAACAGAGGATAGCCCTGCGATACAACACCAAGGTCTTCAGAAGGGAACTTGAGGAAAGAGACCTCGTCCTGCGACGAAACGACATCGGTCCGCCGTCCCCAGGAGAAGGAAAGCTGGCGGCAAACTGGGAATGTCCCTACAGAATCAAAGAAGTGCTCGGCAAAGGCGCCTACAAGCTGGAAAGACTTGACGGCAGAGAAATCCCAAGAACATGGAACGCAGGTAACCTAAGAAGATTCTATTCATAGCTTGGGCGCACCGACCAAGCGGCCTGATGAGCTGGGTAGATGTTCGCTTTAATCAAATGTTAATTCCTAATTATTTGCTTTTATCAAATGCCTACTGTGTTCATGAACTTGTCTAGCTAACGACTACTTCTTACTTGTCTAAATTCTCCTATCTATTACTCCCTAATATTTATCCCATACCATCGCGTTCTTCAACGGCAACCCGGGATTGATCACCCCGGGAGCCAACCGAATCTTAGCCATAACAAACGGCCGCGATAATAAGACCGAGGCGGTTTCCACCAAGTTACCGACAACACGGCAAAACGGACAGAAGCGATAAGTCCATGACAAAGAAATGAAAACGAAATAAAATGCTGCCAAACAAGATAAAGGCAATAAACGTATAGCCGACCAGGCGACCACTAAAGTATAAAAGTTAACGGTTTCAACAAAGTATTCTACAAGAAAACATAAAAAGCATGTTACAAGAGTTTACTTCCGGGGCATGTCAACAATCTTGCCGTCCTGGATCGTTTTGAAGACCCCGATAGCCGACGTATCGAAGTCAGGAGCCACGATCTTCACCTGAGCCTTCAGAGCATCCTCAGTCATGAAGATCGCGTTCTTCCCTTGCTCCTTGGTCGCTTTGTGCTTTCTCTTGAGCTCTTCGACCTCGGCTTTAGCGGATTTAGCCAACGAGACGGCCTGGTCGCACTCCTTCTCCAAGACCGCCACCCGACCCTGAGCAGCGTTCAGCTGGCTCTCTAGGGTCATCTCTCGCTCGGCTAAACGGGCCACCGTCTCATCGGAAGTCTTCAATTTCTCCTCGGCAGATGTCGCTTTCTCCTCAGTAGCCTTAAGCTTCTCCCCCATCTCGGACAACTGACCTTGGAGCAGCTCGACTTGCACCTTGAAGTCATTGTTCGCCTTGCCTGAAGATTTGAGTTTCCTCCGAAGAGCCTTCATTCCCGACAACTCGAACTCGGCCTTCTGAGCTATCACAGCTCCGCGAAGAAGGGTTCGATACATCCACCTCGCCTGCCCTGCCAGGTCGGTCCCAAGGAAGTGCTCCTCCGTGCCAGGGATCAGCTGGGAGTCGATGAAAGTCCCAGCATCAAAATTTCTCTCCATCATGGTGAGGGTTCCTTCCGGGCTGGCGGGGGCCCTCAGTCTCTTGGGAGTATGAATAGTTTCCACATTTTCTTCTTGGAGGGTAGAGGTCGAATGACCAACAACGGCTTCTTCGAGAATATGGGAAGCCTGCGCCCCGGCCGAATTCCTTTCGGACATTGCGGTGTCCTGGGGAGAGGGCATAGCTTGATCCTCCTTCTCCCCGGAAGGGCCTTCCGGCTTCCCGGCATCCTTCTCGTCAGCCTTCTCCTCATCGCTATCCTCCAAGAAGGTCTTGACCAAATTCTCGAGCCCGATTACTGAGGCAGACATCTCCACTACAACAGAGAAATAAGTACGTTAGTTGTGAAGTCGGGAAGAACAGGTTAAAAAACAATGCAAAAGTACAAGACAAAACAGCTCACAAATATAATTCCTGGCGAACTCCCGTTCGCCCATGAGGAGGTGGGGGTTCACGGGATTCTTTCCAAAAAGAGCAAACAACACATCGGCAATCCTTTTATTTACAGGGGACATTCCCTTGTAGGTCACTTTAATGAAAGAATTAGACCCCGCCCCGAAGCTCCAATAAGTCGGGATGAGGCGTTCCCCCTCTAACGATAACCAAAAGGGATGGCGACCTTTAACAGGACGAACTTTGAAGAACTTGTCCATGAACCCGTGATAAGAGTCCTCGAACAGGCCGAATATCCTCCGGCCTTGGGCAGACCGGAAAGACAAAAACCCTTTCCTCGCCTTCCATTGTTTGGAGGGGTTGGTAAGGTTGAAAAAGAAGAGGAAGACATCCACTGACGCCGGCAGCTCGAGATATTCACAAACCATCTCGAAACAGCGGATAGAAGCCCAGCTGTTCGGATGGAGTTGCGACGGCGACACGGATATCCGATTAAGGAGAGACATCTGAAAATCAGAGAATGGTAGGCGAACGCCGACCTGGGTGAACATGGCTTTGTAAATCCAAATCCAGTCGGCGACCCAGGGAGAACGGAAGTTAATCTCGTACAATCGCTCGTTGGGGGCAGGGACGAAGGTCTCATAATTGGTCTTCTCGTCTGTCCCCCCGCACAGATACCCAGCTTGCCGGAACTCCGTCAACTCCTCCAGATCCATCTGGTTCGGCGAGTCCTTTACGTCTGAGGTCACCCAGGCGTAGGGGTCATAGTTCGCGGCGGAGGTGGAAGCCCGGGAGACGACGCGAGGCATACCTACAGTTGGGGGTACCACTCTATTAGTCTATGAGGTCAGGAGCCCAGGAAAAACCCAGAAACTATGTTCATCCTATTCAACAATTAAGATCAAGCATGACCAAAGCTACACCTATCACGCAAGCCACCTAAAAACCTACCCTGGAATGGTACCCCTCCCCTAACACATCTACTTAGCGCTAAAGGCCATCTAGCAACAAAGACCAAACAAAACAGCAAGAATGCAAAGTAAACACAAACAACAAGCATGCAACAACGAAGCAGAAAAGAGAGAGACCCAAAGATTACCTGAATTTGTCGCGAAAACTAAGAAGGACGAAGGGAAGATGCACGAGGGCACTGCAACGACGCTCTAAAATCTTTTGAAAGAAGAAGAGGGAGATAGCGGGGAGATGGAAGAAACAAGAGTGTAAAGGGAAAGAAAAGTTGAAGCAAACTGTTTAAAAACCGCTACACAAAGCGCGAAAGAGCCAGGGGCAAAATGGTCTTTACGCGCGGGGTTTTGCAACCCATTATGAGCATTTAATGCTCAGCGCGAAGAACGAAGCGACGAACGGTTACCTCAACAACCAAGAGACACGCGCGCAGGGGGCATGTCCCTTCCACGGGTGGCCGACCTGGCGACGATGAATGGAACACGAAATAACATGCCACTAATAGCTCCCACCACTATCACTGGCGTGTGGGGGCACTGTTACGGCCTGGCCCAAACCCTCTACGGGTTGACCCGGCCCGAGCGCCACCCGACCCGAACGGTCAAGGGTAAGGCGCCCCGCAACCGACCCGGACACGTGTCCCAAACAACTCACTCACAGCTGTGGGAGAACGTCTCGGAGGAGGTGGGCCTATCTTTGTAGGGCCCACCTCTGACACAGTATATAAGGGGAAGGTTTTACCCTTCCCCCAAGGTATGTCACACATCATATTACCCCCTTTTTTCGCCTGCACATTACTGACTAGAGCGTCGGAGTGTCTTTGCAGGTGACACCCCCCCTCTCCACAAGAAGTGCTCGGGACCCCGCCAACACCAGACTGACAGTTCACGACGAGACGAGACCCCCATCTCCAACCAGGATTCCAACCCGATCTGTCCGGTACCCGACCAACCGAACATAACTTTATATATATATCACTATTACTAAATTGCAATGAAAATAATAAATAAGCCATTATTAGAAAGTAGAAACACATTGCTGATTTAAAGTTTAACTAATGCTGCTTTAAAGTTTAACTAATTTGCATAAGGTAAATTTTAATTTCATTAATATATTATATTAGTATTTCGTTATTTAAAAAAAAAGTCAGATCCCCACATATACATATATATATTGAGTTTTAAAGAATTCACTAATATTAAAAATTGAATTTAATTTTCATGCATTGTCGTCTCTACAAAGTAATTTTATACATGTATCTAATTATATATCGTCATATTAATAAAAATAACTACTTTTTACATTTATCACATAAATTATTATTTAAAAAAACAAATATAATTGCACAATTTTATCTGTACATTAAAATTAAACTCTTAAAAGTTTAATAAGAAAAAAATCCTATGTGAAATTTATTAACTAGTTAAAGGTACAATATTAAAGCTCCTATATATAAGACCCTGAGCACACGTGTCTTATTTTAATCAGTTTCCTCACGAATAGTAGCTGCAAAATAAAAAAATAAATAAAATTATGAAGTATGATTAATGTCCATGATATCACATTAATTGGAATTTTAATCAGCCAAACACCAAAACAAATGGCGGATTTCTCATAAACCACCCGACAACAACTGACCCCTCACTCAGCCATTTACTAATTATTAATTAATAAAATTTTTTTTCACGGTATCCTCCAACTCGACAAGTCAACGACTAATCCGTCACAGATCTGAGCTCCATTTAAGAGTCTGTCATTGACTAATGGGTTATTGCATGCACAAGACAGAATTCGAACCCCGACACTTACTTAAATAAACAGTAAACTTACTACTCGACCAACCCAAGTTGATTTTTCTCTCGTCCTTCTAATTTTATTGAATTATATATTTATGTATATGTAAACGTTGTGGCCCTTTGCAAAAGGAAGGTTTTAGATTTATTAGCATTAGCTGTTGTGATGACTTATTAATTAATAAAATTATTGTCATATTTGTACCTTATACGTAGAATACATAATATCCTGTCAGCATTATTGATAGATAATTGGCTCAAATATCAGCTCATAGAAACCTAAAACCTTTTATTTGAATACAAATTTTCTTTTCTTTTTTCTTCATTCTTTTAATAACTTGTTATTCAAAATGTAAACCATTTGTTAAATATTTCACTCAGTTTTACTAGTATTTGTATATATATATGATTTTTCTCTAAGATGAAGAGAGAGACTATGATTAAATATATTAAAAATTTAATTTTGATGTACTGTATTAAACTGTTTTATACGTTATGTGTCACATTAACAAAAAATAACTACTTTTTATATTAATCATATAAATGATCATTAAAAAAACGGTTATGAGATTGTGTAAAGCGTTTTATAATGTAAATATTTAAAAATTAAACTCATATATTAATAATACCAGTATTTCTAATTCACAATATGTGTTATTATTTGCATACAAATTAAAAATTAATTTAAAATTAAAATTATTTATATAGAATGAAATTTGTGATACTATATACTAATTTATATTTCCCTTAATTATTAGAAGAGATATGAACATGAGTGGAATAATCCATTTTTGTTTAACAAATTAAAAAGGTGTGAAAAATTTAATCCATTTTTAATTTTAATTTTTTAAAGAATTTAAAATTTATGATTTAAAATAAAAAATAAAAAATTTACAATTGAGGATAAAAATGATTTAAAAAAGTTGATTTATATTAGTTAAAAAAATTACTTTTTAATTAAATTGATTTAAAATTTAAAATTTAGAATTTAGTAAAAATTTATAATATAATTTTTTCTTTTGTTCACGTTACACTACTTTCATATACATAGAGTACACCTACCAATTTTTTATTATGAAATGAGTATGAAACTTAGAAGAGAAAGTGACAAATTAATAAGGAGGGTGAAGGAAACACACACATGCACGAGGGGCACAGTAGGGGAAAAAATAAAAAATAAAAAATAAAAAATAAAAAATTTATATGTGTGGCTGTGAATTCATATGATGGTTGTGTGAGAAAACCGCGGCATTTTGTTCCTACCACCCTAACACCACTAATAATATCATATATGCATGGTTTTCTCAAAAGCCAGTTTTTTAATTCAGGTTTTCATCACAGCCCACAATATCTTATGTTAGTTTCTTTGATTTTCATTTTCTATATATATCACCAAAACCACTAATCTCCCACTTTTTTGTCTTCTAGTGTCCATTTGTTTTGGTTACTAGCTAGCACCAATAATAATAATAATAATAATAATAATAATAATAATAATAATAATAATAATAATAATAAGATTTAATTATTCTGTTGGTCTTTATAGTTGTAAAATTTTCAATTAGGTTTTTATATTTTTTTTAATTGGGTCCCTGCACCAATTTTTTTTTTCAATTAAGTCCCTCATAGTAGTAATTGGCTTAATTTTATAGGGATCAAACTAAAAAAAAAATTAGTACAGGAACCTAAATAAAAAGAAAAAAATGTAGGAACCCAATTAAAAAAAATTTTGGTGCAAGAACTCAATTAAAAGAAAAAAAAGTATAAGGACCTAATTGAAAATTTTACGAAATTATAGGGACCAGCAGAATAATTAAACCTAATAATAATAATAATAATAATAATAAAACTGTGGATTGTTTTAAGTGTCCAAAAAAGCTATAAAATCCATTGCATTACACACACTATGCTGTAATAATATATTAATAATGAAAGAAAAACAACCTTACCTTAGCTTGCTTCTTCTGTTGAATGGTAGCTTAGGTAGGTCATCGTTTCTTGCAACTATAATTACTATTTTGTAGATATAGATTTAGTAGCTAATTAATTGGGTTGTTATAGATTTTGGATTTAATTAGCTATACAATTATGGGTTTGTATTCGTACTTTCTAACCATGTGAAGTTTAATTAAGTGAATGTAGTTCTAAATCTTCTTTTCCCAAGAGGCTTTGTCCTTTTTTTTTTTTTTTTTTGCTTTTCTTTATTTATTTATTTATGAGAAATACTACATGATAACTAGCAAAATTTATTATTTTTTATTAATGTTTAGTTCACTTCAAACATTAAAAATTAAATTCTAAATTTTAAATCTTAAATTCTAATAATATTAAAATAAAGTGTTAGTCTAAAGTATTGTTTAAAATTGATAAAAAAAAATATTAGCTCCGAACATTATTGTCATTATTTATTTTTTAAATAATGCTAAGAAGCTAATTTTTTTGAAAAAATTATATATTTTTAAAATTATTTTATTTATCTTAAATTCTAAAAATCTAAATCATAAATGGTTAACCTCAAATTTTAAATTATAAACCTAAATTTTAAAATTAGCTAATATTAACTAATTAGCATCGCCTAATATTAGAGCGGTTGACTAACCGCCGCTATTTGTTTTGTGGCAGTTAAAAAATGCCGCCATCTGATTCTAAAATTGTAGCTATTTGCTGGAACTGATGTATGTAGTGAAAGGATTATACATGTATATATAAAGTTAATTGTTAAATTAGTCATTGAAAAATACGTTATTCTGTAAATTTGTTTCTGAAAAATTTTATCAATTAAATTAGTCCTTCAAAAAATAATAATTAATCATTTTTATTCTTCTGTCACACGATTAATAGTTTTCGTCAACAATTGATGATATATAACATTAACTAATAGCATATGCGTGACACTTCGCATGTTCAATTGGATACTAAACAAATATGTTTATAAAAATCTATCAATTTAGTCTATTTTTCTAATTATATAAACCTTAATCCTAATATAACTTAACGACACTAAATTGATAGATTTTTATAAATATATTTATTCAGTACCTAATTAAATATGCCAGATATCATATATGATGTGAGTTAACGTTTTATGTTATTAATCGTTTGACGAAAACTAATAATTGGGTGACTGAAGAAGGATAAAAATTATTAATTTATAATCTTTAAAGAACCAAATTTAATTGATAAAATTTTTCAAAAATAAATTTAAAAAATGAATATTTTTTAAAAGATATTGGCCATTAGGGTAACAACATAAGTGCTAACGAAGAATTAATGTGCATATTAAGAATAAAAAAAATAAAAACTTTTTGTCAAAATATTATATTTTCAACAATGTTGAATGCATAAAAAAACCTACTACTGATTTATTAAATTCAAATAATTTTTTCATAAAGAAAAGTGTAAATTCAAAAAGATTCAACACAAACAAGTAAAATGAAAAATCATAAAACTACTTTTTGATAATTATATATTTAAAGTTTAGGATTTTGAAGTTTGGGTCATTTTACTAAAAAAATTATCATAACAAAACTCATAAAAAAGAAAATACTTTCTTTTTAATTAAAAGAAGATTTTTATTTATCTAATAAAAACAATGTAACGTAAACTAACCCATAAATTAAAGAATTAAGTAGGTGTTTAAGATCTTTGAATGATGATCTCAAGTATTGTCTTGTCTAAAAAATTTGAATAAGTTAAACAAGTTGCAAAACAAAATCAAGTGAGTGGTGCATATATCATGTAGAATACTATTGTTACATAAGTGAAGAAAATTATAAGAAGGACATGATTTCTTTTTTCATTTACTATTATTTTCTGTTATTAAGGTTTTATGGTAAAAAAAAAATTCAAATAGTAAAATAAACTGTTTTTTTTTCTTCATCAAAATTCTTAAAATAGATAAAAAAAAACAAAAAATGAAAATAAATTCCAAGAGCAACCATAAATTTTGAGCTTTGCCAATATATTTTAACAAAAATATTAAAAATAATCCAAAACATGTATTTGTATATATTCATATATACTAATAAGATAATCAAACATTCTTTTTATGATAATAAGATAATCCGAAATTTTCACACATTCTTCTAACGAAACAATCAACTACGTACTAATAAGATAATCAAACATTTCATAACAAAATAGTTAACTCAATTTTTTTTTTTTTTGGGTGACTAACTCAACTTTTTTATGAATACTAAATATGTATTCCTGTACGGTGATCGTTTTTTTTTTTTTTTAATTTTAATATTTGCTTTTACTCTTTTCATCAAAATAATGTTACGTAAATATAAAAAATTAGTCATTAAATCAACTTTTTATGTATATATAACAATATATATTATTTTATGTATTTTTTAATATAATAAAATAATTAATTACTAAAATAATTAAATTTATCGTAATAAAATAATAAATTTTTTTACCGCACTGTAATCAAACTCTTATACGCATACAAGCAAATGAAATGCGCTCTTTAATTATTGCAAGCAACTTTCGTTTAATATCTCTATAAAAGAAACAATAAATTGTGACATAGTCTCTCCATATTCATTTAAGTAGTGTTTGTTTTGAGGTACTGAGACAGAGACTGAGAGATTGAAATTCAGTATCATGTTTGTTGGTTCAAAAACTGGTACTAAAATTTCTGTCTCTATTTCAGTACCTCCAAAAAGTAGAGATATAAGGGACTAAAATTTTTAGAGATAGAAACTGAAACTTTAATAATATTTTATATCTAAAATATCCTCATTTCAATTAATTAATTCCAATTTTATCCTTTATGTAAATTAAATTAGAGTTTCATTCTTGTTTCAATTTCTGTTTTCCATTTTGTACCAAACAGAATACTGAGATTTATTTTAATCTCTGTCTCTTAGTCTCTGTCTTTTAGTCTCAGTCTTTTCGTTTCTGTTTCTCCACCAAACGCTATCTTAGAGGTCACGGATTCGAGTCATCCTATCTTTGGTAAAAAAAAAAAAAAAAGTGACACCCTTATTGTATGTTTTAGTTAATGTTTGCAACATATATATTCCAGCTTTAATATTTCAGCAGCCACATGATGAGTATCCTTGAAGATTGTTCGTTGATGGCATCATGACATGCGTGAATAATGCTTAATTACACCGAGCAAGAAGAAAAATATATGTTACACATCAAATTGCTGATTAATTATGTTGTTATCTATAAAATTAATCCATTAAAAAAGCACTATATTACTATGGATCTTTTATTATATGTGTCAAACTTGAACAGTGCACAACAACTTTGGTCATCATATATATATATTGATCCACCTATATTGGAACTCATCATCAAGTGTTTGTTGTTGTAATTTAATTTGATGGACGAGGAATATTATTGAAGTGGCTTCGTACCAAATTGTTAGTATTTTATGGTTCACATATCTTTGGAATATTGTTGAGTCCAGATTCTCTTAAAGACCGATCAATGACTAATTGAAAGTTTGATAATAATTAGCTTCAGAAATATTAGGGTTAACACTTTTTATTAATATTAGTTAATAATTAATTAATATTTTATTTTTATATTATTAAAATTTAAATTTTAGTAGTTAATATTTAAAGTGTTGATTAAATATTGACCAAACATAATAAATTTTATTAATTATATAGTATTACTCAAATGTTTAATTACTTTTAATTTCTTATATGATGATGTCAGAATAAAGTTAAACATTATTATTGGACCATCTTGTATTACTTTTAAGTCTTTAAATGCGAGATATATGTATTAAGTTTTACATTATTTAAAATTGATAATTTGATGATCTTTATAAGTTTGAGACAATTCTCAAATTTTAAGTTAAATTTTGAAATTGTGACCTTTATAAATATGAAATAACATTTACCTTTTAGACTAATTTTTGGAATTTAGTTATGCCCATTTATTTTATTTTTTTTATAAATGTTGCTAACATTAAATATTTTATAGATATAACTAAATTAAATTTATCTAATAGTTAGCTCGATAGTCAATTTAAATAAGTGTTGGGAATTTGAATCTGACTTTGTGCATGCAGCAATAATCTATTAATCAATGACAAATTTAACTCTTAAATGTAGGGGTGACAACGGGGCGAATAGGGACGAGTTTTTTCTCTACCCGACCCCGCCCCACCTTACAATAACTCGTATAAAACCCGCTCCGCTCCTATCCGCGGGTAGTAAATATCTGAACCCTAACCCACCCCGCCTCTATAATTATTAAAATCTAATAAATAAAATTAAATTTCAAAATTTATATAATTATCATCACATATATCACATAAATTAAAGTAAAATTTTAAATATGATACAATATTATTAATTATTTTACTAATTATTTTACATATATTACATATATTATATATTAAAATTATATATATTATATATATACTGGGGCGGGTAGGGACGGGTATTACCTAAATTACCCGACCCCGCCCCGCCCCGCACAAGAATCCGCCCTGCTAAACCCGCTTCGGTGCGGAGCGGGGTGGGTACCCACGAATTCGGGTAGTGTTGCCATTCCTACTTAAATGGTATTCAGATTTAATTTGTGACGAATTAATTTTTAATCTGTTGAGTTAGGAGATACCGTAATATATATATATATACCAATTGAATAAAAATGTAAAAGTTTCATTACACTATCAATGTTTCAATAAAAAAAAAATTTAATCTCCCATTTACCACTTGAATAAAGTAATCCATAACCAAAAATGCTTGTGACTCATGATGATGAGTTGGGATATTCATGTTTTTAACTCCATGCAAATTCAGCAGCTAATATGTTCGGTGGTTTGCATAACAATGTAATCTAGCCTCTTGTCTTTTATAAGATGGAGAAAGCAATTGATTTTTCATGACACTTGATTATGAGGTTGTCTTTATATAATTTAAAATGTGGTCAATTATATGTATATTCGTATTCTACATCAAAGATACTAATAACTAAAACTGGTATATATATATTAATTATTGAAGCCTTATATAAGAAAACAAAATCTAGTGATCGATCAACACACGTATCCACTCAATTTGAGTTTTGAAATTGAATTATGTTTATGCTCAAATAAAATCATATCATAGCATTAATGAAACCCTAACAACAAGATTTGAATTAAACTTATTTTATTATGGTGATGAAGAAATAAACAATGACCTCATATATCCTCTCTTAATAAATTATCTAATGCTGTTATGAAACCACTCTATTCAAAAGGTTAAATTGATTAAAAAAATACATAAATTATTATGCGTCTAAAATGTCTTCTTAGAAAAAAAATTTTGGGTTTTTTTTTTTCTGTCTTACGTTAAATTTTTTTTTTTTGAGTTTAACAAAGATCGAACTCCAAAATTTTTAATATTATAAATTCTGATATTATATTATGAAATTAATTTTTTTTTAAATTTTAATATAATAAAAAGAAGTTAATGAATAATTATATTTATTCTAACAAATGTTATAATTAAAAAAAATTATTATTATTATTATTATTATTATTATTATTATTATTATTATTATTATTATTATTATTATTATTATTATTATTATTATTATTATTATTATTATTTCGTACTTAAATTGGATTAGATCCAGCTTTTCATTAATTTTGTCCTTTTGGGCTACATCATTGTTTAAACTAACTAATATTTCTAAGTCAAATTTATGTGGAGGAGGAACTTGGAAAAAGACAAACTTAAGAAAAATCAGAGAAGATTATGTAGATTAATAAAGGATCCAATTTTATAGGTTCGTGATGAATTATATATATATATATATTATGTAATCCAACTTGTGTGTTTCGTAGACTAAATCTATGGCCGTAAACTAATAACGCGTGTGGATAATAATATTAATTATAGGCAATAATAAATAACTATATCAAATATATAATATTTAAAAATTATAGACAAATTATTCCGCTATAGCTAATAGATTTAATTTAATTACAGTTGTGATCAAATTACCGTAATTATAAACTAGTTGTCCGAGTTAACTTTAATATTGTCATGTAATTATGCATAGAATTTTATATTATTGCAACAATTATATTATTATTAGGTTTAATTACTCTGTTGGTCTCTATAGTTTCGCAAAATTTTCAATTAGGTCCTTATACTTTTTTTTCTTTTAATTGAGTCCTTGCACCAATTTTTTTTTAATTGGGTCCCTACACTTTTTTTTCTTTTTATTTAGGTCCCTGTACCAATTTTTTTTTTAGTTGAATCCCCATAAAATTAAGCTAATTACTATTAAGAGGGACTTAATTGAAAAAAAATTTGGTGCAGGGACCCAATTAAAAAGAAAAAAAATATAGGAACCTAATTGAAAATTTCACGAAACTATATAGGGACCAACAGAGTAATTAAACCTTATTATTATTATTATTATTATTATTATTATTATTATTATTATTATTATTATTATTATTATTATTATTATTGACCTTAAAGTTCAGAAATATATTGTTCATTCTGAAAGAAATTAAATTAAAGCTACCATAATAAAAGATGCTATAAAAGTATAAGGTTGACTAATTAAGTGTACAACTCATTTTTGCTATGAAATTAAAGTAATTAGTATTATATAGTTGTCCAGCTCTGAATTTTTTTTCAAATTTTGAACACTAAAGACAAAACCAAATCAAAGCTAAATTATGATGCTAGCAAATCAAATCTTCAGAATCTATTTGTAAATCCATTATATTGAATTTGTTTGGATTTGTTCTCTAGGATATATAATTAAAATCTTACATTGTTTGTGGAAGGTGAGAGTTGTTAATTCGTTATCCATTTTCTAAAGGAAATGATCAGTGAGATTTTCTTACATATATATAAAAATACATCTTTAAATAATTAAGTTGGTGACTCTATATATAGTAAGAATGAAAGACTAGATATATAATATATAGTAGTAAATAACATTATGTATATATAGCTGTGCTAATCGATTATTCATTATGTTGCTTGTGAAATTCTAGAATGCTGAGCAAAAATATTGTTAATCCTTGCCTATTTTGTATTTGTAACATAAACATATGGAATCAGAAATTATATTTGTGTAAATATGAAAATTAATTATTCTTGAAGACTCAAATCCTAGCAAAGTGTTGAACAATTATTTGCCATTGTGGATCCGTCGTCGAGTACTGGAAAAGTACAATCACTACTTGGGAGGATGGGAACAAGCACGGTGGAGGTGTTTTCCTATAGACTAGGGACATTTCAGTAATTTAATGTGATAATTGAAAATTGTTATTATTGATGCGTATAGGGGTGGCAATGGGTAGGGTAGGGTAGGGTTTGGAGCCAACTCTAACCCTATCCGCGGGTTGAGATTTTTATATAAACTCAACCTTACCCTACCCGCGGGTTGAGAATATCTCAACCCTATCCCTACCCGCTCTTAACCCGCAGGTACCCGACCCTACTCGCGGGTTACAAAAAAAGAAACAGCATTATTATATAACTTGATGATAATTTAAAATTAAACTGACTTTTATGTAAAAAAAAGTTTATTAAATTATCAATTAATGATCTTCTTTTAATGACTAAGGATTTTTTGCATTTAATGAGAGGTTTTTGGTTCAACATCCACTTAAAACATATTTTTATATAAGTATATAACATATGCATATATAGAGTGCGGGTTGGTCAGGTAGGATTGAGGCTCAACTCGCACCCTACCCGACCCGCACGAGAACCCTACCCGCACCCTACCCTACCCCCCGCTGCGGATCGAGTTGACAACCCTACCCGACCGGGTGGGGTCTGGTTGACAACCCTATCTGACCGGGTGGAGTCAGGTTGGGTACCCACAAGTAGGGTACATATTACCACCCCTACTATGTGTTTGATATTAGGAACATCAAAAGTGTAGTGTTATGTTTTTTTCTTATGATGCATACTATGGTGAAGAATAAAAATGATGAAGAGATAAATATTCACTTTTATAAATAGTAAGAGACATTTTTAAGAGAATATGTTATTTTATTGTTATTAATTTTTTAAAATAAATTATGCACACCATTCTTCATTTTCTTCACCCAAACATCTCCATCATAGAATTATTTTTCTTTTTTGGTGGTAGAATTTTTTTTTTCCACATTTCCCATTCGCCAATGATTATTCCGGCACAGAACGAAGACTAATAAACTAACCACTAAACCAACCCAACTTAATTAGAATTATTCTCTCTTTTTTTTTTTGTTTCTCACGGTATTCCTCAACCCGGCAAACCAAGAACTAATCCGTCGCAGATCGGAACTCCATTTAAGAATTTGCTGCTGGTCAATAGGTTGCTGCATGCACAAAGTAAAATTTAATAAAATTTAATCTTCCAACACTTATTTAAGCAAATTAATGAACTAACCATTAGACCAACCCAGTTAGAATTGTTCTTTTTTTTTTATTCCGATCAAAAGTGTAATTTTAAAATCAAGAGGAATGTACGTGAACTTTTATTAGAAGCATATCTTGAGACTAGCAAGCCCAATGGATAATTAATTAGTACATAGTCCAATTGAGTCTAAGATCACAGATAAAGTCCAGTCCAATAGACCAATACATCTCCAAATGAAAAAGTTCCCATATTTCAAATTTTGGTTCCTCATAAAATATAAAACAATTGAATACCAAAACAATACATACAATTGTAGAGTCACACTACAAAATTTTCCAAGAGAGCAGTGGCATCACCCTAGAATCCTAGATCCCAAAAAAAAAAAAAAGAAATAGAAAAGAAAAAGGAGCAGTGGCAACAACGTCTATATGAAAATAATCAAAATATTTCATCTATCTGCCCTGGTAGCACTCACCTTTTTATTTATTAGTTATTAGCTATTACCTTGCTTTCAGTACCTGAAGCGCCAAGAAATGGCATTTAGTAATCAGTTTAACCCAGAATGTGTACAGATATAACATAACAGCTCATCTAGGTATCTATAACATTGATAAAGCAATGTAGTTAATATAGCTAATGTCAAACAATCAATAAAAGACTTGAAGCTAGTTATCTCCTCTATAGCTTGAATACAAACACATATGACGCTTCATTAGTTTATGACAAAAATGCAATAATAACCTAAGTTCAGAAACCTGCCTGGACAACAAATAACAACACAAAAATTTACTCTCAAACCTTGAGAGAGCTTCCAAATTTGATTTTATGCATGCTGGTAATGGTGCAACTTGTACAATAACACCTTTCCTGCAGAGTTTCCTACAGCCATGAAACCACCACCTGGACTAAAATCAAGACACCGGGGGTAACTCAGGCTTGCATTCGGCGGTGGCCAGTTGGAAAACACAGTATATGACGGGATATGTATCAATTTCAAACTGCTCTTTTTCATGCATGAACAGATTGCTAATATTTGAGAATCGTGATTGAATTTCATAAAATCTACTTTAGTGGTCAAATTCTCAATGGTCTTGATAGGCTTCCTCTTGCCCCCGAGGAATTCCTCTCTATTGTAAATATTCACAATTCCGCTGTCTGAACCAGCTGCGAAAAGTTTTCCACCTGGAGAAGTACTAAGAGCTGTGCTGTTTATGCAGCCTTCATCTACACCTTTATGCATGCATGTCATTGTTCTCAGATCCCAGTGGTAAACCTGGCCATCACCGCCACCGCTCAACAACTGCTGTCCATCTTCTGCAAAAGCTAAGGATCGGACTGTTCCGTTCATCTTTAAGGTACTAACCAATTGCTTTGTTTTTGTCGAAACTAATAAAATGTAACCCTCATTACCCACAAAAGCTACTAATTTAGAATCAGGCGAGACCTCAAAATTTTCCAAACTTTTCTCTTCCCTACCAACTAAAGGACCTACTTTATCAACCTTAGCCTTAACCAAATCAAAACTATAGAAAAATTTTCTTCTTCCCGATAAGATAACCTGAGACCCATCTGGCAAGAAAGAAGCTTTCCGAACGGGGCAATCTTCAAGGAAGATGCTTTGAATCTTGGTGTTACGTTTGCCATCAATTTGAAAAAATCTAAGCTTTCTGTCCAATCCTGTAGCAAGAAGGAGCTGAGCATTTCTATGGAACTGAACAGAATTTATTGGGCCATTAGATGGATCCTGTATATTAGCATCAACTAGCTTTGAGTATTCAACATGTCCAGGCAGTAGTTTCGAGCTACTCTTCACAACTAGGTCTTCATTTGTTCTCAGAATATCATCCACATCCTTGTTACCTTGGTTCAATGCAGCTTCATTTTCTTCATCTGACTCATCATCAGACGATCTATCTATTTTGGACCTCGAATCAATCTGTGCCCAATCAGTTCCTGGGTTCAGCTTTACATGCTGAGCCCTCAATCTTGACACATACTCTGAACCAGAAATCAAATCCTCATCCTCTTCCTTCCTCAACTTCCTTAACCTGTTAACATTTGCTATGTTAATAGTGGCCTTTTCTTCTTCATCATCCACCCATACAGGTTTTCTCTGCACGGCAGCCCTATCATCATCACTTTCCTCTGAAATGTCAGCATCTCCCTCATAAACAGAAAGCACACTATTTGCAGAACGGTCAGTGAAAAACAAATCCGAGCTCTTTTTATCCCCAGTTTCTACTTCATTATCCTCCTTTCCAAATTCAACAGGGGAATACAGAGAGCCAAACAAAAAGCTTTCCAGCTTTTTCATTTCTCTCACTTGTTGCATTTCTGACTGTTCTCGCTTCCTCTTCTTTGCCTTCAGAGCTTCATCATCAGAATCTTTCCCATCCTCAACCTCTTCATGATTGGGAGGTTCTTTGATGTCCTCCTCCCTTTGGGTCTTCTTAGCTTTAGTGCGAGCATTTTGAGATATCAGACTCATATCTCACAAGCAACTCTGCAACATAAATGAGGTAAAACTGTTGGTGCAATCAATTTAACAGATGTTACAAAGAGATATATAACACAAGAAACATCCGATTTCATGCAAGGATCATGAAGGTTCCCAGATGGCGATAAATAATGAGCAACAAACCACAACTCTAAATGACATAATTGAAATCAAATAACAATGTCAGCGCTAATAGGATTATGAAATCATAAGTGTAGTGTGAAAATTAAGAAACATACAACATACAATAAAATTAGCTTTTCAGACTATGGTAAGTGCACTGCCTAAAGTGCTAATAATGCGAGTTCCCTAACAACCTCAATCAATTGTGCTTCGGAATTCAACAACACCAACTGCCAAGTATGTTTCATGTCATTCGAATTCTAAAAGCATGGAATAGAGCGTTTTGGCTCTGATGTACAGTGCACAAACAAATGCATATAAATCTAAAATGACAAATTAAGCATAACAATCTCTAATTTGCTCTTTACTAACTTCATCTGTTGAATATTACTGCAACAAAATGATATAAACTCAAGCCTTAAAAGAAATAAAATTTAATTTACATCAAATTCAAGCTATTACTACTACTACTTCCTACTTAATAACACGAACAAGAACAACATTATCCGCGAGATTCACCCTAACAGCAACAATGGTGATATCCTTTTTTTCCCTGACACCGATTTATTATTTTTTTTTTCAGAGAGACTGTTAGATTGTTCAATGCATCCCTCAAAAAGTGTCAAAAAATGAGATGGAACGTGAATTTGGACACAAAAGCAGAACAAGATAATCACTAGAGACAAGTACAGAATCCAATAACAGACCAAAAATAAAACGAATAATAGAATATTGGAACTCACTATTGGCAGCTATTGGAACTCACTATTGGCAGCTATTGGAACTCACTATCTTACGTTCGTGGGGAGTCAAGATTCTCTGATCATAGACCTGTGTATAGCATATTCTCAGCAGAAGTTGATCAAAGAAGCTCTAGTGGCCAAAACATTTCAGCAAAACCAGCATTCAACATTCCAAAACCAGCAAAACCAGCAACTACAAAACACTAAAATCTGCCTACAGCATCAAGCATTTAGCACATTATGAAACATTCCAAAACACTAAATCTTCACCCAGCAAAACCAGCAACTACAAAACAAAGCCATTAGCAAATTTGAACACAAAAAAATTAGGAGCCATCAGCAACTAGTAAACCAGATAACAAACTAACAGAGCCATCAGTAAACTAACAGAGCAATCGAGCCATTGAGCAATTAGAAAACAGTCACACTAAAACAGAGTAACAAACTAACAGAGGGAACGAGCCATCAGTAAAGAAGAAGAAGACCAAAAATTGAAAACAGTCACACTAAAAATGGAACAAAAATTGAAGAAGAAGACCGACGAAGAAGACCAAACAACAACAATTTCAGAACTTCAAAGTTCAAACCAAGAAGAAGACCGAACAATCAGTGAAAAAAATAGTAAAATACCTAGAAGAACAGAGCTGGCGACGGAGGCATTAACAGAACTGGCGACGGAGGCATTAACAGAACTGGCGACGGAGGCAGGAACAGAGCTTGCGACGGAGGAACAGAGCTACGCGACAGAGGCAGGAGGCGAGCCCGGCGACTGTGCTTCCACTGCTGAGAGTCTGAGACGTTAGCTGAGTGAGGGACCGAGTGAGCTTCGAAGCTCCAACCGGCGACGGCGTCAGGAGCAGTTCGGCGGCTGAACGAGAGGGAGGGATTGAGCTCGCCGGTGTTGAGAGGAACGGCCAGCTCGAGGGTGATGGGAGGGACGAGAGAGGGAGTGTGTGCTGCGCCGTTGGAGAATTGGAGGGAGTTAGGGTTGGTAGGGTTGGGGTGTTCTACTGAATGCTAAACGCCTGCGTTTTGGCGTTTTTGGGCAAAATAAAAAAACCGCCGGGTTCCGGTTCGGTCCGACCGACCGATTCTCGGCCGATTCAGCAATTTAAAAATGGTTTTAATTCTGGCAGTTTTTTATTTAAATCAAACCGTAAAAATTATCGGTTCAAGATTAAACCAATC
This sequence comes from Arachis hypogaea, assembly GCF_003086295.3. Taxonomy (NCBI): domain Eukaryota; kingdom Viridiplantae; phylum Streptophyta; class Magnoliopsida; order Fabales; family Fabaceae; genus Arachis; species Arachis hypogaea. Next base: position 131,350,834 of record NC_092052.1, on the reverse strand, counting down.
AGACCGGTCGATCCGATCCGGTTCAGAACCTTGCCTAATTCACATTTTATCTAATATTTTAACACTTTTTGAGGGATGCATTGAACAATCCAACCGTGTCTCTGATAAAAAAAAATCCAGTTTAATTTGAATTATTATTAATATAGATTATTGACATTTTGTTCATTTTAAAATATAAATGTCAATAAAAAAATATATCCTATTTAGATTTAAATAAAATATTAAAAAAACAAAACGAATAAAAATAAAAATAAAAATTTTGTGTTTTAGTTTAAATACAAAAAAATTTACATTTTACAAACTTATAAATTTAAAACGGAATAATAAATGAATTCTAAAAATTTGTTACAATTTTTTATGTTGAAAAAATTATTATAAAGTATAGCTATCCAAACTAGTATATAGGAGTTAAAACTTAGATTTTTTTAAAGTTAAAAATAATAAATAGTTATATAATATAAAAAACTAACTATATTTATATAATATATAATTTAAAAAATAATTAAAATATTATATCAATTAAATTATTATTTAATAAATATTTATGCAATATGTTATATAAATGATCAATTAAATTAGTTTAATAATTTCCTACGGTATTATCACATATTGTATAAATATTTATAAAATGATAATTTAATTGATTTAATATTTTAATTATTTCACAAATTACATCTTGTATAAATATAGTTGGTCATTTTATATTATATAATTATCTGTTATTTCTACTTTGAAAAATTTTAAGTTTTAACTTTTATGCCATTTTAGAGGGCTATACTTTATAATAAATTTTTCAACATCAAAAATTTTGGTAATGATTTTTTAGATGTTAATAAGTCAAAGAATGATTTTTAACGAATTTTTAGAAATAATTTATTATTCTGTTTTGAATTTATAAGTTTGTAAAAATATAGATTCTTTTCTAGAATTTGAACTAAAATACAAATTTTGAATTTCCATTCTTATTCGTTTTGATTTGTTTGATATTTTATTTGAATCCAAATTAAGGATATTTTCTTATTGACATTTATGTTTTATAAAATTAATAAAATGCCAATAATCCGTATTAATAGTAAATCGAATTAAACTAATTCGATTTACTATGGATGTGATATACAGTAGTAAATCGAATAAAGTTGATTTGATTTATATATTACACGTTTCTCCAATATTGATTCGATTTATATGTAAACAGCGTTGATTCGATTTACATAAAAATGTTTAAGACAGGTATGTAACAAAATTTGATTTAAAATATTTGCGGAAATTTAAACTCCAAACTATTTATTCACGTGAATTACCCTAAAAATTTGTTTTTTTTGGCAAAAAAAAACCAAACATTCACCAAAAAAAACAATAATTAATTTAGATAATTTACATTATTTTTTGTAAAATTACTAATTAACTTTTATCATTCTTCATTTTTACCATCCCTCCTCTATTTTTACCATCTCTTTCTTCTTCCATGTTTCATCACCTCCGTACTCTCTCTCTCTCTCTTTATTGTTGTTGTTGATGTATTACTAGTGATGATGGTGTTATGGTTTGGGCTGGTAATGATAGCTGTTTGTTTTTATTTTTCTTTTTCTTTTTTATTTGGTTTTCCCAAATAAAGATTATTATATTATATTATATTTTATATATTTGTGTGATGGGTGATGAGTCATAAGCCATATGCGAAAGGATAATAAGCAATAGTATAATGCAGCACTTCCATGTTTCAGTGGTTGCACTTGCTTGCAGATTCAGACCAACCCACCCCTAACAGTTTTTTAACGTCTTTAACAATTCAATTAATTATTATTTTTATTATTTTTTCTTTTTTATTTCTTTTTCCTTTAATTCTATTATCAAATTTACTCTCTTATTCGCCATGCCCGTTGTTATTACACATGATCCTATTTTGTTGAATTCCGCTTTTGTCCCCACTCCCATTTCACAGCATCGCCCTGCAATTTTTCCACCATCGCAACGTTCTCCTCCTCGCATTCTTCGCTTCTCTCCTCGCTCAGGTTCTTCTTCTTCTTCTTCTTCTTCTTGTTCTCTCTCTGTTCGTTTTCTACCGATGCTTTTCTCGACGCGTTATGCTAAGCTCTGAGCTAGTTTGATTGGTTAGTTCTCTGATTTCGGATTCGTTTTTTTTTTTAGTTTTACGATTATTCGGTGACTTGATATTTTTGCTTACTGATTTCGCGAGGAAATTTTCGTTTATATCCAGTTACTCAGGAATTGGTGATTTTCGCTAGTGAATTTTTTTTCACAATGTTGATCCGGCTTGTTTGGAATGACATGAACGTAGTAAAATCTTCGTTTCGTTTATCGTTCTATTGTAATTATTGACGAGCATTCAGATTAAATCCTATACTATAATATATGAAGTTTAATTTCTATACGTACGTGTGAAACTCGTCTACTGTGATACTATATACAAAATAATAGGAATTTGTATTATTTTTTTATTTTTTATTAAAAGAATAATAGGAATTAAACTCTTAAATGTAGATTTTTGAAATCCTGAAGTGATTCTGTTCAGAAACAACTATGTTGCATGAAGTTTTCGTTAAATATCACATTGGCTTTGTAGTTGATCAAGATAAGCTTTGGAATAGAATGAGTGATTCTCATTTAGGTAGGTTATGGGCACAGTTAGGCCCATTCAATTTGTTGTTGTTATCTATGTTTTGTTGGAAGCTTATGCTGAGAATGTAGAACCTTCTCCTATCGCTATATATCCTTGTCTTTGCCTTTAAGGAATCAATGAGATCTTGGTTGTTGTTGCATCTGTTTGGTTCTATACATCTATGGTATAGTATAGGTGCAAATAATTTTTAGAGTTGCTTTACATGTACTCATATTTCCTCGTATAACTAACTCACTTTCAACATTCCTATCATTTTTAGCAAAATTGTGTATGGTTGTGGAGCTTTTACTGTCTTTTACCCTTGACTTTTAAAACTTTCTTCTTGGCTTTTATTTCATGTCACTGTAGATATGGATGCTGCTGCAAGTCAAGGTCTTTATCCATTGCACCGTTGTAAAACTCTTCACCTGGTTTGTGGCTGGTTTATACTTGAAGCAGTGTTTTAGTAGTAGGAAAATTCATATTTGTCTTGTGTAATGGGGCAAGAACTTATTTTTCCTACGTGACATCGAATCCCAAAGTTTAGTCACCTGTGAATTTGTGATTTACTATATTGACTATTGTTATCTACTTATTTTGGTCTGACTGAAATTGCACGATTAAATTTTAAACTGAACTGTGGGTAAATGCATGAAAATAGCGACGTGAACTGCATTTCGTGAACTTTATGCTTAAGGGTAAAATGGATCATTAGATTAGTACAGGCCAGGGGTTCATAGCCTGCCGATTGGAGTATATTGTGTTTTGGTTCTTGATAAAATCATTTCCTTATTTTCAATATTATTATTTTTGAGATCTCAGTTCTTATCTAATCTTGGATACAGGTTAGACATGCACAAGGCTTTCACAATGTAGAAGGAGACAAGAATCCTGATGCATACTTGTCTTATGATCTTTTTGATGCAAACCTAACCCCTCTTGGCTGGAGCCAGGTAATTCTTTCTTTTTCTTATCAAGTATCTCTTTTTTCTAATCAAATATCTCCCCTCCCCCCCCCCCCCCCCCTTCTTTTTTTTTTCCTCTTTCTTGAGGTGTTTTTAGAATTATCTTTAAGAGTGGACTTTGACTAGAGATAAGAGACTAGTCTTTGTTTTCTACCGTGGTATTGAAGTAAAGTGACACTGACTATGTAAATTAGCATAGATCTCTCTCTGCCTAGTGGCTAGTTCTTTACCCAGTTTAACTGGTTGTTCTTTAAATATCATAGCAGAATATTTTTGGTTATGTGACAGGTTGACAACCTGCGAAAGCATGTTAAGACAAGCGATGTTTCTAAAGGAATTGAACTAGTCATTGTTTCCCCCTTGTTAAGGTATATCTTCCATTTAATTTAGAATTCACTTCAGGGTTGAACTAATCTCATTGTGTCAAGATCTGTTACCTCATCCCATTAAAATTTTATGTTATGCGTGACCGAGGTCTTAAAGATTGTGTGACCGAGGTCTTAAAAGATTTACTGAACAATACAAGACAATTTGATTGCTGCCAATATTAGTTGAGCAAAGATGTGATTTGATATGAGTATATGGGAAGTCCACTACAAAACAGCAACTGGATCTTTTTTCAAATCTACAATTTTAGCTACTGTAAAAAAAATGTTGCAACTGTCAAGTTTTTGTTAAAATTTGAAAATGTTCTATAAATAAGGTTGAAAATGGGAGAATCATTAAAAAACCATCAAATGGTATTTTGTGAACAGGTAATTCCTACCTATATATTGATACTAAGTAATATTCTTTAATTTGGATTATGTCCTTTTAGCATGCAGTATATATTGTAGACAAGTATTTTCTTAGAGTTGTTCTGATTGTTCCACAGGAAAAATGCTTTGCATATTAGTAAACAAACCAGAGTCTTTTTCTCTTTCTTTCCTTAGTGAGGGTATACCTCAAGTACAAAGTGATATTTGCAGGACCATGCAAACAGCAGTTGGGGTTTTTGGTGGTGAAGCATACACTGATGGGATTACTGCGCCTCCTCTGATGAATGATAATGTTGGAGATAGTGGTCGTCCTGCAATTTCTAGTCTGAATTGCCCACCATTTATAGCAGTAGAGCAGTGCCGAGAGCATTTGGTATGTAATGAGAGGACATTTATTACACATTGAACCTGCAATATACTTTTACCTCCCCTTCTTTAATTTCATGTAGTTTTTGTGTAACGCATCTGTGCTTCATTCTTGTAACTCAGGGAGTTCATCCTTGTGATAAGAGAAGAAGCATCACTGAGTATCGGAATATGTTTCCAGCTATTGATTTTTCACTGGTAGGTGATTTATTTTGTTTGGCTGATGTTATGGACTAGCGTGTACTAAATTTTGTTAGGAGACACTTCTTGCGATAAGTTGGTTGAAATTTGATTAGTTGACTGAAATTCATGTTTGGTAATTTAGATAGAAAGTGATGAGGACATTTTGTGGAAACCTGACATTAGAGAGACGAATGAAGAAGTTGTTGCCAGGGGACTGAAGTTTTTTGAATGGTGAGTGCTATTAAGTAATCAATGTTCCATGTCAACATATATGACCAAAAGAAGAATCTCTATATACAAAATTAGGGAACGCAAAACTATATTAGAAGCTTCATATTACTATGTTTGTGGATTAAGCTGAACGTTTTATAATTGGTTGGATCACCATATGTTTCACCATTTTGCACTTACTGTAATAATTGTCAATACTCTCAGATGATGCACGTTGTTGCCCAATTTTAGTTTTATATTCTGGTGATCTTTTGCAAATTGCATGCCATGTGAAGCTCATGTTTTGCACTATTATTTTCCGTATAATTATGTTTTAGTGGTGGGTGAACCTCAATTCAATAGGAATCTTGTAACCTTGTGACCTGGAAGTTATAGGTTCAAATTCCAATAGACTCTTTTGATTATAGGGATAAGACTGTATATATCTCTATTCTCTACCCTCCTTAGATCTCATTTGGTGGAAGCTTCACGCACAGGCCCTCCTATTTGGTAATAATGTTTTGGTGGGTTCAGATTTTGAGGAGCTGATATAGTTGTGTAAAAGATTTAGAGCATAATTTACCTTTCGTTTATATTCAGATATCATTTGTATAAAATATAGACAGTTAGAATTCAGATTGTGTCTCTAGAATGCTTGGCTGTATCTAGTGGCCTAGCACTTGTTCCCTTAAGCAAAATATTGAGTTTGAGTCTATAGATGGAAGAGAAAAATTAGCACTGGGAAGGTTTACTTCCATAGTAGGTCGACCTGGTTTGATCCAGATTATAGTGAGCACTGTATACTAGTAGTTTAGACCAGAAGAAGTAGATCTTTAGCTATAGGTAGACTAGAACTAAATATATGACATTTTTGCCCTGTATTTGGTGTAGGTTGTGGAAGCGTAAAGAGAAAGAGATAGCTGTTGTTTCTCACAGCGGTTTTCTGTTTCATGCCCTAAGTTCTTTTGGAAATGATTGCCATCCAACTATAAAGAGTGAAATCTGCACACAGTAAGTATTATCTGGAAGGATGGCAAGTCTTTTTATGAACAACACATTCAGGCTTTCAAATATATGATGGAGAGAATAAATAATAATAAGACCCCCCTCTTCCCCTCTTTTCTTTTTTTTTTAATGAACACTGGAAAAACATTGTGACTTGTTTAAGAAAAGAAAACCTGGCTTTTTTTGATGTTGTAATTCCGGTCAAATATTTTCATCTTTACGTGAACTTACATCCACATATGTCACTTTCTTCAGCATTTATTAGTTTAGTTGAATTTCAAATATATATGGACACTTTTATAATCTTAACCTTGCTTTGTAAAAAGTAATGTTAAATGGGAAATATGAAAATGTTTAGCATATCCATCCCTGAATTTACCTCTGGTTTAGAATTATCATATAGTGATATAGCAAATCACTAATATTCAGTCCTTCTCTCTCTACAGCTATGCTAATTGCGAACTACGTTCTGTTGTTATCATTGATAGAGGGTGAGCATTTTGTTTTTCTTGAAAGACATATTTCATTCAAGATTAACAGAAAGTCAGAAACTGATTAGTCTTATCTTTGCAGCATGATTGGCTCAGATAACCCAACTACCAACTATCCTGGCAAAATTCCTGCTGGTCTTGACCTTCCTAGTGACATTGCTGATGAGAAACTTTCAGGGAATGGGGAAGCGAATTAACAGTTTCTCTACATGGTTTCTTGCAATATCTGTTAGATGATGATGATACATTCTTGGGTTATATGATTATTTTTTCCTTGAATGGCTTTTTAGCCATTTATAGGTAAAGATTCATTCTGCATTAATATTTTGACCCCCCAAAACATACCAAACGGAGCTGGGTGCAAAATTTTAGGATAAAAAGATTGTGTAAGCAACAATTTCTCCATTTTGTCACAAATTTCTGTATACAAAACGTCTATCGTTTTCTTTTGCATTGACTCCTCATTGCTTGACCTCTGGTATTGCGTCATACAAAGAAATTTCTAAATAGAAAGTCTAATAATGGCTGGAACCAAAAAAGAAAAAAAGAAATTTGAATATGAATAACATGAATTCAAGACTAAAAAATTACATAAATTACCGAAAAACTTGCAAGTATATATTCACTTTCAGTTGCCCTTCTAGTTTAACCTCTAAAGGTCATTTCTATTTACTTTTATTTCTGTCAAATCTGTTGAAAGATTTCATCATTTATATTTTCCCCCTTGTGATGTAGAAGTCAAGCTTGTTATTGAAATGTGTTTATGTTTATTTCTTAGAATGCTTAAAAAATTATCAGAATTTATTGTTTTTGGTCCATCAGTTATAATTAACTGATAATGGATTATTTTACAACTAAATGACCAAGATGTATTGGCACTCTAAGCCTCAAAAGCGGCCAATGACAAGTATCGCAGGTTTGACAAAAGAGAGAAAATTGTGGTTAGAATTCGATATATAACGCTGAAAGTCAGATGAACTTTTGCTCCGTATACGAAACCTTGAAATTCCACATATTGGTGCTATATGATTGGACGAGATTCGCTAATTTACTATTCTTAAGGTCCTCGCATATTGCTACTTGTTATAAAGAATGATAGTGACAAAAATGATACTTGGGTAGTTAAAAAGATTATTAAAATTGTTAAAAAATAATATAGTATCTGGTTATATTTTGGTCTAACAAATAAAAGTTATGTCCAATAGAATAAAAGATTCACTAAGAAAGATGATTTTTTCGATGAATTTGACTTTTTTAAAGAGTCGGACACCGGCATAAGGAGGCTAAGCTCTATTTGTCCAAAGTAGATGACTACCTCCAAAAATCTTTTTTATTATTTATATCTTTTCTAAAAGATAGATCCCAATAAATTTCCAAGATAGAAGGAACAGTTATCCATTAGAAAAGATAAAAAAAATAGAACTACTCCAACAAAGGTGATTATTAACTCTACTATAAATACACTAGCACCCAGGTATAATTTACGTTCTAATCTACTAAAAATCTGCCTAAAGTCCTTGCTAGTTTAAGCATCGGAGTCCCTTATAGGTACCACCTCCCATCTATATTCACGAAAAATTCGGACAAGCGGCACTTCGACATTAAAAAGGTCAGATGCTATCGTACTAAGGAATTTAGAGCTCACATTTAAGCCCAAATCCACGTTTCAAATAACCATCGAAACAGTACCAATAAATAATGAAAGGAAAATATTATTATGAAGATAGAGAGATAAATCTTAACAGGAACTTTATTATCTCTTTTAATCAGTCTCTACAAAAATATGACTAACAACATAAACCAGTGTTAATAAGTATTTTACCTCTAGTTTAAATTTTTTAATAAAATTAAGAATAAACATTCAAATTAATCTTTTATCGTTTTTAATAAAATTTTCAATATGTTGAATGAAATAATTTTTATAAATTTTATTTTAAGACAATTACGTTAAATATATTAGATAAATAAATTTCTTTAGTCACCAAAAAGATAAATAAATTTCTTTCAAAATGAAAGAGAAATAAATGTTTTTTTTTTCAACGGGAGCAACGAACGTTTTTATTAGGTTCTTGCTAAACAAAATAAATTGATTTATATAACATAGAGTAAATAAATAAGTATCTTCTGAAAAAAAAAATTTAAGATTAATAGAATTTATTGTTTTTGGTCAATACTTCATTATCAGTTAAATTCATTTAGTCTAACAATTCAACAATATATTTTTAATGTAACTTTTAAATATTATTGATTAACTGCAGATAAAAATAATAAATTTTACTAACATTTTAGTATTTTTTTTTAAATATAGACATATTTTATCTATTTATATAGTAAATATATATATTTTTAAAATATAAAATTAAAATTCTTTAGCTCTTCTATTAAAATTCTTTTACTACATTCAATATTATTCCAAAGTTAAATTTTTATGTTTATTAATTAAAAAAATTAATTTTATTCTTAACCAATATCATTAGAAAAATACAAAGCAAAGTAATTATCCAATACTAGATATAAAGCACTCAAAATTCAAAAGAAGTGAACTAAAATTAGGAGCTCGAATCCCCAAGATTTCAGTTAGGAAAAAAAAAAAGGTGCCAATTAAAATCCCAAAATCTCAACCTGGTTTTGAATCAATGTACTGATGTGATGTGTCTCCAATAAGGTTCACAGAGTGTTCAGTATCAGCTTCAACCTTCACTCACACACTACTTATCACTTATCATCATCACCAACATCATGCTTCTCCTTTGCTTTTACCCACAAAATAAAAAGAGAAACAAACTTCAAATTAATTTTCTAACATTAAATGTAATGTTCCCACTTCCCACTCCACTTGCCAGCTTAGCCTTCACACTTTTTATTCTTATAAAGAAAAACAAAAAACAAAAAACAAAAACCAATTTCATTGTTTCTTCTTTCTGTTGCTTTTCTCTTCTTCAACCTGTAAATTTCCTCTTAAAAAATATTAAAAAAAAAAAGGTGTTTATATCATATTCCTTTGGTTTCAATTTCATGACCTACTTACTACCCAACCTACTTGCCGTCATCTGATTCTTCTCCCATCAATCAATTTTATTCATTCAAAAAAAAAAAAAAAAAAAACAGAATCTCGCTATTCCACGCATCAGTTCGAACTTAAAGAAGCGCGAAGCAATGGTGAAAAAGTGAGAAATTAAAGAAGAAGAAGAAGAAGAAGAAGAAGAAGAGCGATGGTGGTTAGGAAAGTAGGGAAGTACGAGATAGGGAGGACGATTGGGGAAGGAACCTTCGCGAAGGTGAAGTTCGCTCAGAACACTGAGACCGGTGAGAGCGTCGCCATGAAAGTTCTTGACCGCGCCACAATCATCAAGCACAGCATGGTGGACCAGGTACACTCTTTTTTCTTCTGATCCACTCTATTTTTCACCTTGTTATTAAGATTTGATTTGAAACTTTTTATTATTATTATTATTGTTATCATTCCGTAATTGTGCAGATCAAGAGGGAGATTTCTATTATGAAGCTAGTGAGGCATCCCTATGTTGTTCGCTTGCATGAGGCATGTGACGATTTCTGCAACTTTCTATCTGATTTCTATCTAATTATATAAGTTATGCTCCGTATCATGATTAATTATCATAGATAAGAGTTTAGAAGTATCTTAAGGCGCCAATGAGTAATAGCTCAAATGGCATAGACTCTACATACTCAATTAAGAGGTTGCTTTCCAAATTTTGAGCCAATGAGTAATAGCTCAAATGGCATAGATTCCCCATACTCAATTAAGAGGTTGCGTTGCGGGTTTGAGTCTCCTATCTTTAGTAAAAAAAAAAAAAAAAAAAAGAAAAAAAAAAAGAAATATCTTAAGGCATGTATAGATTTTGTTTTTCAGTTGTTTTTTAATATATGTTATTTGATTGCTTGGACTTTGGAGAGAGGAATGAAATGGAAACATATTGTGATTTGATAAGCCATTGTGGTGTTTCTCTTGTTATCTGTCATGAGTCATGACCCTTATGTTCTTCATTCTGTTGTAAATTTTTTTTTTTTCAGGTTCTAGCAAGCAGAACGAAGATTTATATCATATTGGAGTTCATTACAGGTGGTGAATTGTTCGATAAAATTGTGAGTAGCGCAAGAGCGTCCCTCTTTGCCATATATTTGCTTAATTACCATATATGGTATTGGTGATGATGAATATAAATAATTTTGCAGATACATCATGGACGTCTTAGCGAGGCTGAAGCTAGAAGATATTTCCAACAGCTTATTGATGGCGTAGATTATTGCCACAGCAAGGGAGTCTATCACAGAGATTTGAAGGTTGGTGGTGTTGAGTTGGATCAGGAAATTTTTTGCTCATCCTAATCATGATTCCTTCTAAATTTTTTGTTTTCACCTTGTGCAGCCAGAGAATCTTTTACTTGATTCACAAGGCAATATAAAAATTTCAGATTTTGGTTTAAGCGCATTACCAGAACAGGTGAGCTTGTTATCTAGTAGTTTTCATGTATGACTTCCGTACATGTAGATGAATTGATACCAATGACCTTGGTGAATTTCTTCTTAGGGTGTGAGTCTCCTTCGGACAACTTGTGGCACTCCAAACTATGTAGCCCCCGAGGTAAAACACAGCAGTGCTTGATGTTTGGTTAAATTTCAGTTTCAGTCATGTGCAGATACTAACTATTCTTATGTTGGGTTCTGTTTTTTGAATTTGTGAGCTTAGGTACTCAGTCACAAGGGTTACAATGGTGCTGTGGCAGATGTTTGGTCCTGTGGGGTTATCCTCTATGTCCTATTGGCTGGATACCTTCCCTTTGATGAGCTTGATCTAACCACCTTATACAGTAAGGTATAAATTCAAACTTGTTAAATATATATTTTTCAATTTTGACTAGATTGAACTGTAGTAAAAATATTTGTCTTAAATATTTATTTTGCTCGTAGTCGCATTCATCAGTTAGTATTATCTAGAAATTTAGGATGATAAACATAGTAATGCCTGATTTTTTCTGGATGAACTTCTTAGCAAATATCATTTTTGTATTTTGTTTGGATGTAAATTTGGGTCGATCTGTTTATTCACTTTGTATTTTAGGAGTGCTAGAGCAGCAATTAGTGGGGGCTGGAAACAAATATTTTTCATCTATAGTAGTCTTTTCTCCATCATTTGATAGGTGCTAACTGCAGTAGTGTCAGGCTACAAAGTTTTTGTAGCTACCTCTTCTCTTCTCAAGCAGAAGCAAGAGTGTTTTTCATCAAATAAGATGTCGGATTGTTAGTAATGCTAATGAACTTTCCTTGGTTTTCTTGTTAACTCTTGCAGATTAATAAAGCAGACTTTTCATGCCCTTCTTGGTTTCCTGTAGGGGCAAAATCATTGATATGTAGAATTTTGGACACAAATCCTGAAACGGTGAGTATTGGTTGCAAAGATTAGTTGTGACTGTCTATTACAAAATGAATGTTGTATGACCACAGAGCAGAAATAATTGAGTCTTTGATGTGGTTGATATTTTGATGCTAAGCATCTGAACAAATTGTGATGATGTGTAGTTCACAATCCTATGTGTGATTGTGATTTATAGGACTGTTTTCCTTTAATAGTAAATCCAATTGTGGAAAAGTTCGGAATTTTATTGAAACTTGAAAGCATCTAATAGCCTGCAATTGATTCTTCAGTTGTAGGCGTGACATGACATGTTATGACCTTATTATTTCTCTCCATTTGGATATTAAAATGAGATGATTTTAGTATTTTTCACTAGTACTGATGGGCAGAATGATGTTTATAGTAAATGCAAATATAATAATTCCGAAGCTATGTTTCGCCCTTTATTTCATGATCCTTTTCTCAAGTACTAACACCTCATGTGGAGGTACATGCTTCATTCGTTCTTGAAGTTCAGAAACTTCTTGGGTTATACATGTAATGCTTAGCCAACTAATACCATCTTTCTGATGGGCTTAAGTCTCACCTCTGTTTCAAGATCCTGGTTGTTTCTGATAATTCTGTTTACCTCTCGCGTTTGCAGCGTATAACCATAGAACAAATAAGAAACGATGAATGGTTTCAGAGGGGATACGTTCCAGTCAGCCTTCAGGAGCATGAAGATGTAAATCTGGATGACATAAATGCTGCTTTTGATGATGCCGAGGTCTATCATTCCTTTATGCTTTATCTTCAGTTTGTCTTATAGGATTTTTATTCATTTATTTAAATTATTCTGTCTTCATTTCCAACCCATTCATTCAGCTTATTTTGTGTTTGAAGAATCATGTATGAATCCTAAGAGGCATATCAAAGAACCCAAAACACTAACAATTAACAAACAATAATAAACTAAAACTGAATTATGTTATTCCTGGAAAACCATTCTATTACATGTCAATATGAAATCATGAAAACTCTACTGCAGACGACATGAATATATAACGCAGAAGAAAGGAATATTAAGTTAAGGGAAGCTTAGGGCATCCAAATTGCATGCAATACAAGTATTAGTACAAGTATTGCCGTTTTTCACATTGTGTCCCTGCTCTTTAGTTACGGACACTAGCTTATTTTTTCCCAGTTGAGTTCATATGGTGATTATCTTCCCAGCTTTGCTGACATGCTGTTTATTTTGTCATTGAAGGAAGAGAGAGATATTCGTCAAAGCCATAATGAGGACATGGGTCCCTTATTGCTTAATGCATTTGACTTGATCATTCTATCTCAAGGCTTAAACCTCGCATCAATGTTTGACAAGGGACAGGTACTTAATAATGTCTTTCTGTGTGCTATGAGGCTCAATCATCATATCTCGACATGCTCAAATAACAGCCCATATAATATTGCCCTCCCAAGGGTAGTTTGCATAATAATAGATGTAACCGTTACCTTGTTAAGACACGCTAGGACGAAAAATACATTCTCTCACTTTGGATATTCTGTCATTTAAAGATCTAAGACTCACTTATTTTTTTCCCTTCATATGTAGTGGTAGAACAATTATTTTATTTTGTTGGACTGATATTGTCACAGGGCTCTCTTAAGCATCACACACGTTTTATATCTCAAAAGCCAGCAAAGGTGGTTTTATCAAGTATGGAAGTTGTGGCCCAATCAATGGGATTTAAGACGCATATTCGCAACTTTAAGGTTGGTAACCTGTGATCTGCATAACTGATAACAACTATATCTCCCTCTTGCTTCCACTTCTTTTGTTGCTCTGGTTTTGTTTGCATCATTTTGCTCAATCATGTATGAATGCAATTGTAAACTTTTAGCATCTGGTGTCATTTTAACTTGAATTAGATGTCACTGAGGTTATTCTGCAGCTGAAGTGATATTGTTATGAAATTTCAGATGAGAATAGAGGGTGTCTCAGCAAATAAAACATCTTTTTTCTCGGTTATTCTGGAGGTACGTATCGATGCATCTAACAGAATTTTGAATGTATGTAAACATTTCAACCAGCAAAATAATAATACATTTGTCTTGGTTAAAGGTTTTTGAGGTGGCTCCCACATTTTATATGGTGGACATTCAGAATGCAGCTGGAGATGCTGGCGAATATCTCAATGTCAGTTTTCCGAAACCTCATTATGTTGATTGCTTTAGTTCAATTTTATTCATGACAGGAAGTTTCACACTCTTCTGTCTTGCAGTTTTACAAGAGTTTTTGCGGCAATCTTGACGATATAATCTGGAAACCACCTCATGAAGCAAGCAAATCAAGGATCTCTAAGACTAAAAGCAAAAGGCGATAGTTTCATCCGTTGTAATACCTTCCTCTTTGATTGTAAAAAAAGGAAGAGGGGGAGGGGGTGTATTCATAGTTATAGAACATCAACTTCTCTCACAATTGAGAGTTATAGTGTTATAGATTATATGTTTATATGTTTGTAGAGAATAATTTCTATTAGTTGACAGTGTGTCATTGCATAGAAATTATTCTTTATGTTTTTTATCGATCATTCGATCTAGAATCGCTGGTTTTCAGTAAATCTTTATTGTTTGGTTTCTTAGTCCTACTTCTAAAATTCCTCCTCTTGAGAAATTCGAGAATGGAAGCTTTTTTTTTTTTCCCATCTCCCAGAAGAGTGTATGCAATGTTTGTGGCCATTAGTTTGGTTTGATACATTATAGATAGATCTCTCTTGGCACTTAATTTCCTCCATTTACCAAGCTTAAATTGACCTGAGATTTTGTGTGGAACCGAAAAGTACTGAAACATTTTGAATGAATTTGGCGTCAGGTTCTTAGTAGTAGTAGTAAGTTGGATACTAGAAAGCAAACGGTCATGTTGTGTTGAAATATGAATGTCATGACATGAAGATTCGACTAAATTTTTATATTGGTTGTCGAAGATCTAACACAACCCTCCTCCTTTATCTGGGTTTGGGACCGACTATGTACCGCAAGTGTAACATAGACGGAGTTTGTTGAAATATAAATGAAAGAAAAGAAAAAGAGAAGCCTTTTGATCATTTGAACATGATACTTTATTTCAACATATATCAGATTACTTTTACATCCTACTGCAGACTTTCTTCTAAAACCAAAACTTTTGTTTTCTACTACTAAATTAATACTTTATTTCAACATATATCTGATTATAGGGGCTCTGGTGCATCTGTGATTTGGGTTCTTCTTGTGCTTCTTGGATGGACTGCCAGTATGCCGCTGGCCGCCGGCTTTGGCTTCGGCTTCCGCAGTAAACATCAAGTCTTAAATTACTGTTGTTGTAATCTTCAACTATATATTTTGTGTTAAAGAAATGGTAGCAACTTAAGATGTAAAATGTTCCGTGAACAATTCATTTCAACTACACTACTAAACATATAAAAGATGTGCAATTTAAACTTTGATATATGTATTTTGCATTATTTTTAGTTAGTTAAGTGAAGTCTATCTTCGCCGATGAGTAATAGTTCAAATGGTATAGTCTCCCCATACTCAATTAAAAGGTTGCGGGTTCGAGTCTCCTATCTTTGGTAAAAAAAAAAAAAAAAAGTGAAGTCTATCTTCACCTCTTATATTTGCATAAACATAAATTTTAATATATCGCAGTTTGATGATAAACTGGTAATTAAAACAAATAAATTTTACTTATTTTATTTTAAGTTATATGGATGGGCTAATTTGCTAAACTTGTACTACAAGTAGTTATATGGTTGACTTTACTAAATACATTTACTATAAGTAAAAAATAATTCAAAAATTTAATATTTACTCATCTACTATTTTATCTGTGGAAGGCTAAATAAAAGTTGTTCAAACCGAATTTTAAACATAGTAAGCTCGTATTAGCAACTAGCAAAGAAAAAAAAATGACCCCCCAAAAAAAAATAGCAAAGAAAAGACTTGGCTATTGTTGTTATTTGGACCACTCAAATTCCACACGTCTTGCTAATGACCAAACATTGGGTTCATGTCCATCCATCTCTGTAGCAATCGTTACATGAAAATGTCATTTCTCTAGTTTAGACCTTGTTGCTAGTGGGATATGCTTTAGAAATAGAAATATGGTTGCGTTTGTTTTTGAGAATAGGATAGGACAAAACACTGAGAACAAGATATGAGAGACAGAGACAAAATTTTGTATTCTTGTATTCTGTTTAGTGATAAACTAAAACAAATTTTAAAAATCAAATTTATTCTCATTTTTTTTATTCAAAAAATTTGAGATGAAAAATATAATAATAAAAAATTATAATTATAAAAATCTAACAAGAATAATGAAAGAAAAAATAAAAAATAAGCTGTGTCCCTTGTTAGTGTCTCCGTGTTCTTTCTGTCGGATGGACACAAAATACATTAATTCAGTGTCCCTGGATACATTGCCTCTGTTTATGTCTCCTTTGTCAAATATAATTTTGTGTTTCTATGTCCTGTCTTGTCTCTGTAAACAAACGCACCATATAGGAACATTGAATAAGCTAAGGGAGATTTATGAGTATTTATGGCATTTATCTAAGGGCGAAACTCTGCCAAAATTGTGTCAATTGAAAATTTTTTAGGTTGTGACCGTGAGGCTGTGAGCCTGATAATGGAAGGGTATACGACTTATATAGCCAGTATTGAGGACGTAAATTAAACAAAAAGTCAAAAACAATATCTGTATACTAAAAATCAATTATCAAATTAATCATTGTGTAATTAAATTAATAGTAATCAGCTTTCTACTTTATTTCACTAAAAATATTAGTCTCCAGACTATTTTTCTTTTGTCTTTTTTTTTGTCTGTATGATAATAAAAGTAGTGATATATCTTAATATTGTAATTTTTAGTATTTTTTAAAATTGTAAAAGATATACAAATCAGAAAATCTAATTTTTGTACTTCAATTTTTTTTTATTTTTTAACAGAAATCTCTCGATCTAATTTCTATACCTCTCACAAATCGGATGGTTTGATTTCTTCTTCTCTAATTAAACGGTTTTACATTTGAGAGTAACACTCCAATAGTCTACATTTCAAAAAAATACCATTTGCTACTCCAATATCAAAAACAAAAAGTGTATATTATTTGGTCAAGCAACCAATTTCGTCCTTCTCTACACTCCTTTACGTATTTTATTGGAACAGAGAAATGTCCCTATAGAACCAAACTTTTGCCCAACATAAAACTGGAATGGTTGTTTCTTCCACTGTAAACAGTCTCAACACTAAGATTTTGTTTGGATGGAAGAAATTAAGTCAAAGAAAATAAGTGAAAAAGAAAGAAAAATGGAGTGAAAATTCATTTGTTTGGATGAAGAAAAATGTATATAATTAATTTTCTTTTATTTTTTTCTACTAGAGCCAATTTTTGGTGTAGATTATATATATTCCTATTTTATCAAAGAGTTTTACATGGAAGAATTGATATCTCAAAAAAAATCTTATAATAAAAATTTAGATTTTTCACCATAAATTCTATATATTAAAATTTTCTAACTCATCATGTTAATGTTTTTATTGTGACCCACCCAACCATAAAAAAAACTATCTGCAAAAGATTCTAATAATTGGTAAAAGGTGGAATGAAGTGTGATAGATTTTAAAATGCTTATTGTAACAGCCTAGATTATCGGCTAGTACGATTTTGTCCATTTTGGCACACAAGACTTCACGGTTTTGTCTTTAATGATAGGGATAATAGTCGAAACCTCTCATACTCACTCGTCAAAACGGGTCATATTAAGGAGAGGTATTCACACCCTTATAAGACATGCTTCGTTTCCTCCCCAATCGATGTGGGACCTTACAATCCACCCCTAAGGGAGTCCAGCGCCCTCGCTGACACATCGATCCGGGCTCCAGCTTTAATACCATCTGTAACAACCCAAACCACCCGCTAGCACGATATTGTCCGCTTTAGCACACAAGGTCTCACGATTTTGCCTTTGACGAGTGAGTGTGAGGGATTTTGGCTATCATCTCTATCGTCAAAGACAAAACTATAAAGTCTTGTGTGCCAAAGCGGACAATATCGTACTAGGGGGTGGTTTGGGCGGTTACACTTACTCTTAATAAAGGGAAATAGGGAATGCTGCTAAACATTTTGTGATGCTACTTGAAAATCAACTACAACTAACTATAAGTAGATTTTCTTATTTTCCTATTTGAACTTGAATATAGAAAAACTTGAAACATGATTAATAAGTAATATAACGCTCTAAAAAGAAGTTACACATATATAAACAAATATATTGTCACCTAACCTTAATAAACCTTATTTATCATTGCTCGAGCGACTTAAGAATTGAAACTTATTTGAAGAAGCAGCATATCTAGCAGAAAATCCATGGCGCAACGATTCTTCGTCGTCCTCCACGCAACCCTCGTCGAAGTTTTGAGCATAGCTTAAAGGGTCATACCTAAAACCACCGACGGATTTGTAAGCGCCGGCCGATCTCTTCCTCCATGGAAGCTTAAACTTGAGACGCCCGAAACATGAAAGCAACCCTCCTTCTACTTTGCTTCTTGGAGTTGAAGATGATGAACTATTTCTCTCCATGGCTTGAGATAATTGCTACCTTCATCGAATGAGTTTATTTTTTGGCTCTTGTCTTGTTCCAAGCTTCCAACACTTCTATTTTATGCTATGGATTTTAGTGTGTGGTAGAAAAGGTATTATTTAAGCAGAAAATCTCATAGCATTCCGCGTGTTTATTTTTTATTAATTATTAAATTATTCTTCCACCTTACTCTATGACAACAATAAAAAAAAATCTCGTGACCCATAAATTCATCCTAACAAAATATCCATTTATTTGTTTTTATCTTTTTTAAGTCAATGCTATGATATTATAATAAAATTATAATTAAATTTATGTATTTTGTTGGACTGAATTTATAAGTTAGGAGACTTTTTTATTGTTGTTGTAGATTAAGGTGAAAGAGTAGTTTAATATTAATAAATAATAATTAATAATGCAAAGGAATATATATCAAACAATATAACTTTGTCGTGATGGATTGGTCCATATTGTAATATGAAGAGAATCTTAGTGTAAATGGGTACAGTATATGATTTTTAAGCTTTTGGTAAAACGTGCGGAGGATATAAATTTGTTCTTGATCAATAAGAAAAAGTTGAAAGGAAGAAAATAATTCATCATAGATGCATAATATCACTTTAGTTTGATTGTAGTAAATACAATCCCCAATGGTTAGGTTGATTAAGATAGTAAACAACTTTGATTTTATGATTCATATTTCATAGCAAAATCTATATTATATAAATTTACCTTTTTTTTTTTTACTATATAACATACTTAATATCTTGACTTATATCAAATTTATTGTTATTAGGATAAAGTATATTTTTTATTTTTGAAGTTTGTTAAAATTTTTAAAAATATTTCTAAATTGTATTTTATTTCAATCTTGTCCTAAAACTTTTTTATTTGCATCAAATATAGTCATGACGGTTATTTTTTCAAAAAATTTAGTAACAATTTCATAAGAGCATCTTTCAACACAAATAAACCAGACATAGTTATCACGTATTATTATTGAATTGACCCTAAACTTTTTAAAAATTTAGCTGTTTAAGATATATTTGATGCAAGTTGAAAACTTCAGAGACAAAAATTGAAGCAAAATAAAACTTATGAATATTTTTAAAATTTTTAACAAACTTCAAATACAAAAAAATATACTTTACCCTTATTATTATCTACATTTAACTTATAAAAGATGGATTAATAGACAGGTTAATGTCTAATAATAACAATAATAATAATATTGCTTTTTATATTGCCTATAATAAATATGTTAATGCCTATTAATATACTAATCATGAATTCATAATAATGAAAATAATGAAGATTATTGCTGACTAATGGGTTACTGCATTTTAAACTCCCAATACTTATTTAAACAGACTAGTGAGTTAATCACTAAACCAATGCATCTTGGTTACTATTTGCAATTTATAGGCACATTCTTATGTGAATGCTTCAACATTGAATATAATTGATAATGGTGGTTGAAGTTGAAACTAGTCTCGCTTGCACAAGAAATAAGAAAGAGACTTGCTTGTTTCATCATGGCGGGTGGGGCAATGATTCTGATGTTTTAGAAAAGAATATTCCTAGCAGACAAAAATTGTGCCCAAGCTCATTTGGCTTACGAAATTGTGACTGTACTTTGATTTTTATTTTATATACAGAATTAATTAATGCACACATTTCTCCCTTTAAGTACAGTGAGATATCTACATCTACGTGGAACCCGTCATGTTCCTCACCTATCTGAAAATGTGAGTTAAATGTTTGAGGGAGGAAAAAAAATATATTTATACAAGTACTAGGTGATAATTAGAGCAAATAGTTTGTAATTCTAAACATACTTGTAACTTTTTAGAAGGAAAATTAAGATGAGATAGGAAAAAGAAGAAGTTAAGAATTTGTGCATAAAACTCTAAACCTTTTGTGACTTGTAATGAAAATTATCTAACAATTTTGAGATTCATTAGCATAAACACTTAAGTGTGTGTTAGTTGGGAGCTAACAATTAATCATTAATCTGTCGGAGTTTACCACAATTTGGGTATTAGTAGACAACATTTTTCTTTTTGGTTCACCAGAATTTTATTGATTAGAAATTTAATGCCTAGTTTCCTACATCCATAGTTACAAGCAACAACAAACCTTTTTTTATCTATAGTATCCCTCATCCCGACAGGTCAAAATTAATCTATTACGGATCAAAACTCCATTTAAGGGTTTGCTGTTGGCCAATAAATTACTGCATGTACAATGCAAAATTCGAACTCTCAACACTTGTTTAAGCGGACTAGTGAGTTAATCACTAGACTAACTCAAGTTGATTAAAGCAACAACAAACCTAAACCTTGCTTCACCGCACCAAATCTGTTTCTATACATAAGTCTTTCAAGTTTGAGAATTCTACATGACCCATATCTTTAAGTTTTCATATTACCAAGTGAACTACAAATTACACATCTCTCAAACTTGAATAAGGTCTAATTTGGATAAACAGTTTAATTAAGCTCCTTTTGAAAAAATAGCTTAAATAATAAATAATTATATTAAAAATAATTTATAAATAAATTATTTTTTATTTGAATTTTTAGTTTTAAAAGTACTTATTTTAAAAGAAATGTGATAAAAAAAATTATCATGAGAGAAGTCATTATTTTTAACTAATCTATAAAGTCCTAAATAACTTCTTAGAAAACTCCTAAATAACTTCTTAGAAAACTGCAATTTGGTTTTGAAAATTGCACCAGATATTAATACTACTAAAAAAATTACTTTTGAAACTTCTCAAACGGACCTTAAATCATTTTGGCCCTTATTTTGTTTTCCACAAAACCCCAAAAGAACACACTAAATACATTTCTACCCTATCACCACTCCTGTGTAACTCTGACAGTTTGAAGCTGCCTTTGCCGTCAACAGGAAGCCGGTGCATAAAGTTGGAAGGAGTTGACGACATGGAAGGATCCGCAGGATAAAGCTAGACTGCATCAGGCTAGTGGCAGTGTTTCGGCTCTCTAGATATGATGACTCGACAAAAAAAAAAAAAACTAGAAATGGAAGAAAGGAAAGCTCGCAAATGGATAGTGACAAAGAAGAATATGGAAGAAGAGAAAGAAGGAGATGCTGAGAGATGTCGATGAACAGAAAAATGGGGGAGAGGAGCCGCCGGCAAAAAAGATAAGCAACGGCGGCCCCTCAAACCGTAGTCCTCCGGACTTGTGGTGTTTTAGGCCATGGGTAGTAGCCGAAACCTAACCCGGCCTACCATTTCAAAAAATGTGACGTTGTGATAATTTGGATTTGAATGACAAGTGCTCACCAACTAAAATAAAAAGGATGATAATACCAAAAGTAAAAAAAGAGGGCATAAAATGATCATATCCAGTTCTTTTTTTCTTACATGGATGCTTACACTTGTCTAGGATTACAATCACGGCTATCCAACACTCATCTTCCCACAATTCCAAAAGAATAAAATATAAGAGAATCTTGTATCTACAACCCCAAATTGAGGCATCAAAGTCTTACTATTTCTCATCAAGTCATACCAATTGCCAATTGCCAACCAAACTGACCTTTTTTTGTGTGTATACTATAATTCCTAGATATTTTATACCTCCATATCTTAAACCTTTACATATACTAACTCATATATACCCTTGAAATACAAATTCCAGTTTGATTTTCCAAGCCATCTAACTTGTTCTTCATTCATCTCATACAACCTATAGTTATAGTACAACCTATACGTACTACTAGTCTACTACAAACCAATAGTATTCCTTATGATTAAGGGAAAAAAATTGCACATCAATAAGTGAGTAACAATAACATAATATAATAACATTTGACAAATAAACTAGTACAATATTAAAATCGGATGGCCTAGTTAAATGAAGATACAGAGAGAGGGAAAAAAAGAAAAACGGCAAACAAGATGGATAAAGCTATTTTCACAGATGACCAAATATGCAATGCTTCAATTGCAGACAACAAAAATTGCAAGAAGATCAAGACTGCCCCAGATATTTTAAAGTTGAATAAACATTTTCAAGCAGCAACAAAATTAATGTTTAGTTACCCCCATGCAAGATCAATTATGGTCTCTAGAATTGATTTGAAACAAGTGATTTTATTTTTATTTTTATTTTTATTTTTATTTTTACTTTTATTTTTTTGAACCTTTTGTCGGAATGACCCAATATAGACCACTTCACATTAACACTAAATCCCTAACTAAACAAATCTTACAAAAGCATAGACGAGTATGAACATGTTCTTTGGATTTAATCATCCAAAAAAGGAAAATATGCATAATGAAATTCAAAAAGATGCCTGAGCAAATATAAAAATATAATCTGACATAGCTATGTTTGGATTGAATTACATAATTAAAATTACCTCTACACAAAATTGAGATGCATTTCACTACGCCCTCAACCAGTCCCTCCTCAAAATCTTGATCCAAAAGTAGCTTGCTAACATGAAGGGGCTAACAAAATCTAAGTGCATAAACATTAATAGTTGTTATCTAAAAGTATATAACTACAACAGGTAAAATGCAATTTAATCGCTACATCTTAACTGCTACCTTTTCAACCGAACTTTTCTTAACCAATCCTCTGGAACTCAACTCGTTCAACAACTCCAAAGCTTCGTCAGCTAATCCTTCATAAGCAATGCCCTCTATAAGAATTGTATATGTAGTTTCAGTAGGTTTGCATCCTCTCTCTACCATATAAGCCAGAAAATCGATAGCGCGACTAGTTTGTTGAACCTTGCATAGCCCCAACATGACCGAATTGTAAGTAATAGCATTTGGCCTAATACCTAATCTCTCCAAGTCCCGGAAAATTTTGATAGCCTCGTCGACTTTCCCTTCCCGGCTGAGACCTCCGAGCAGTGAAGAGTAAGTAATTATATCAGGTTTAAGACCTTTTCTGCACATCTCTTCCAAGAGTTCCACAGCCAACTCCGTTTTCCCGGCCTTCGAAAGGCCATCAATAACCGTATTGTAAGTAATCAAAACAGGAGAGCATCCTTTGTGACTAAGTTGATTCAGTATCTCGACAGCAACATCCACCTTCCCATCTTTGCATAATGCTGTGAGTAAAGTATTATATGTCACTATATCAGGATAACAACCCCTAGACACCATTAGTTCCAAGTACTGAATTGCTCTATCCATCTTCTTTTCTTTACAAAAACCATGAAGCAATGGATTGTAACTCAAGGAATTCGGAATACAACCATGCTTTGGCATCTTCTCCAAGATATCGATCGCCCTACCCAACAATCCTTTCCGGCACAAGAAGTTGATCAAAATATTAAAAGTAACAACACTAGGGGCGCAACCCTTGCGAAGCATGTCGGATAACAGCCTCTCCGCATCCATCCATCTCCCGGTGCTACACATGCTCCGCAAAATAATGTTATGAGTAATCACATTCGGTTGGCAACCATATGATGGCATGTTATTCAAGAACTTAATCGCCTCGTCCAACCTGCCTTCCTTACAAATCCCATTGATAAGAACATTAAACGTGACAACATCCGGTTTGCATCCTCTGCTCCTCATCTCATCCAACAATTTCATCGCCTGGCCAACGCCACATTCTTTACAAGTCGCTTCAATCAAAATCGTGTAAGTTATCACATCTGGATAACACTCCCTCTGCAACTGCCTATCTAGAACTTCCATTGCCTGCTTCAATTTCCCACCATCACACAAACTACGCAAGATGGTGTTATAAGTAACCACATCCGGCGCCACGCTCATTCTCTCGAGCACCTGGAGTGCCTTATCTATCTCCCCTGACTTACAGTAACCACTAATCAACACATTGTAAGTTATAACATCAGGGACGGCGCCGGAATCCTCGAGTATCTCGAGGATCCTCGTCGCCTTCTTGGTCCTCCGAGCTCGGCAGAACCCTCGAATCAAAGTGGTGCAGGCAATTACATCAGGGATATCACCCTGGTAAGCCATGCGCTCAAGAAACCTAAGTCCTTCATCTAATTCCCCGTTCCTCACAAGCTTCCTCAGGTACTGGTTGTTCTCAAACTCCTCCAATGTTCTACAAGCTTCCACCGTTCCGTTCGATTCACCGTTCGGCGGCGCCACTGATCTTCCACCACCAAAATGGTGCAATTTACCGTTCGAAACCGCGAGAATGCGGTTATTACTATAACGGTTTCTTCTTCTAAGCTTAATGATGCAGTTAAGTTTTGCAAAGTTAATAGAAGGGCGAGAAAGGGTATTATTGTCCAAAACCCTACCTTTGAAGTTGGAGGAGGGTCTTGTGAGTTCTCTGTGCAAGTTGTGAAAAGAGAAGAACTGTTCGTGTGGTGCCACCAAATCCATCGCTTCAAGTTTGGAGAAGCAATTAGGGATATGAATGTAGTCTTCAGTTGCTTATCCTTATTCCTTTCTCTCCCTCTGCTTTGTTTAATTCCACTTTCTGCAATAGTGCAATACTAAGAGCATTCGTCACACTCTGTGTGTTTGGGCCTTGGGTTCGAGTTTTTGTACAATTAGGCTTCTTTATTTGTGCTTTTCCAAACAAACAAAATGTACATTCAGAATCTAAGCTTTTAGGACCAAAACGAAACAAAACGAAATCTAACAATGGAAACCCATGTCCAAAAAAAAAAAAAAAAAAACAATGGAAACCAAAAGTTAGCTGTTGCCCATTCGTTTAAAGGATAATACTCAAATTTGTTCTTGAAAAATCATCTATTTTTTAATGTAGAAATTCAGGTACAGTCGACTTCACGTGAAGTTGATATTTGAAAACCATTAGATGATTTGACTAAATTTTCATCTAACAGCTCTCAGATATCAACTTCACGTGAAGTCAACTTCACCTTTTTTCACCATTTTTTAAATTAGTATTTAAAAAATTAAATTAGTCGTATTAATCTCTAAAAAATAAAACATAAATCAAATTGGTCTTATATTAGATAATAATGTAGTAAGTTAATGTCACGTGTCCCAAAAAATTGGTTAATATGTCACGTCAGTAACAAATGACATCATCTAACATGTCATAAATTTATTTAGACTCCGATTAATCTCTAAAAATATACACGTAAGTCATTTTTATTTCTAAAATTTTAAAAATTATTTGAATTAATTTTTATATAAATCTTTCTTATTTTTTTCTTCATAATATTATAATTTTAATATTTCTTAATACTACTTAAAATTAGTATTATTTTTTAGACCTTAATAAACAAATTATGTCTACATAAAATAATAGATATAATTAAATATTACAAAAAAAATATAGAGAAAAATTATTTTAATTTAAATATTGCAATAATTTGATTATTTATTTTATATTGTCAGAAGAAAATTTTGTTTATTAGTAGAAAAAAACATTTAAAATTAGTAAAAAAAATCATTCAAAAGGAAGAAGGAAAAGAGCGACGCGACCTCCTTCTTCTTCGCTGGCCGTTTTGTCACGACCATCAATAAGGCAACAGCAATGGACGTGTGGCGATCTCCTCGGCGGCGTCATGCGATGCGTTCACATGGAAAGGGTGCGGCGTTGGTCGATGACACTATTTTTACGAACAGAGGATCTAAGTCCCCGGAGGAAGGCCGCTGCGTGCAGTCGGTGGTGCACTCAGGAGGGAAGGAGCGACAATGGTCTGTGCCACTGCAATCGCAACAAGGGCTCGTTCTTACCGTGATTGCGAAGGAAGGGCATGGCGTGAACGCGGCTGTGGCGCTAGTTTTAGGAATAGAAGGCATTGCATGCGGCGATAGTCGGCGGCACTAGATTTGAGAATGAAGGGGCTGCGTATGGCAGTGGTCGATGACACTGGGTGGGGCGCAGACATGGCTAGAGAGAGCCATAAGAGTTTGTGCGGTTATTTTTTTCATTATGTATTGTGAATGTGTGTGAGCATAAAATTAGATGGGATCTTTTGGGCAGAAATTATTTTTAATATGGAAGTGGATATGGTGTTTTGGTTGAATATTGATATTTAAAGTGTATTACAATATTGTGGAAATATTCAACACGCCTCCCCACGTGTTTTAACATTTCCCCGCTTGTTGGCTCGAATGTTGCCACATATTCAATACGCTCCCCACGTGTTGACTTTTTACCTACAAAATTCACCCACCTGTAATTACACCAAATAATTTGATTTCTAACAAAAACACTAATACTTTTTCACATAAAAAAAATTGGGTGTTTTTTTTTTCTTTTTTAATTTTTATTGGGACTTTTTTTAAAATTCATATTTAAAAAAAAATTGGTCAAATTAACTGCACGTATAGTTGATTTCCTAAACTTTCTCATTTTTTATATTGTTAATTAAAAAATTGTTTATATAGCATTGTTATTTAATTAGTGAATTAACAAATATTAATATTTATTAATTGGTATTTTATTTATTAAATATATATAGCAAAAAATTATGTTATATGTATATAAAAAATTTATCATCATGTATAAAATTATATATTTACATTTTATAAAATTTTCAGTGTATTATTGTAAACAATTTTAGTTATTCGTCAATTATATATTTGATTATTGTAGGTTGATTATTCTATTGATTAATTATTTAGTTGAAAAAATAGGCTTTTTTACTTAAATAAATGAAACACAAACCAATTTTACTTGATTTCCCTGAAACAAATTTTTAAACGTGTTTTCCCTCTTCTATATATTATGTAAATCGTCCTAGGGTGATAAGGATTATAAAATATATTAAACATGGCACCTTAGGACGATTTATGCATGTATTGCATAGGAAAAAAGCCATAAATCGTGCCAGAGTGTCTATGATTACAACTTGAGTATAAATTGTCCCTCTCTGCCATGATTTATGTGATTTTGGGCTAAAGCACAAAGGCCTGCCATGATTAATCTGTTTTCTGAACCCCAACAATCCTGGCACGATTTACGTTATATTTGCTAAACCTAATAGGGTTCCCACGATTCACATGCAACGTTATACCCTGCGGAGCCTAGGACGATTTATGATGAAAAAAATTCTATAAATAAATGAGTTTGGCGCAAACAAATCACACCTGAAGTTTTGTGAGTTTAGGGAGAGATGGCTGAGAGCATATTTTTGTTAGTTCATCATCGAAAAAAGATTGATGAAAATACAAGTGAAGGTGTTGTTTTCTTTAGTAAGAAACAGATAGGTGTGTTTGTAAATCCGTCAACGACTTTGATGGAATTACATAATAGTATATTACAGAAGGCAGGAAAGTGTGGCAAAAAATGTGTCAAGCAATTATTTTTTGTATTCCTATATCATTGAGGCAAGGTTATGTTAAGTTTGGAAAGTACGAGATGCTGGGCGATGATGATATGCGAGTTATATTCCACAGTCAAACAAGATTTTCTGACTTGGGCGCTATGGAGTTGTTTGCCAGAATGGTTGATGTAGATGGTAGCTCTGGTAGATCCGCTCTGAATCCGCCAACTAGCATCATAAAAGGAAGTTCCACCGCCATTTCAACGGGCAACCGGTGACTCCCTTTGTTTCATCCCCATCATTTGCGACTGATTTGCCCGTTCCGGCAGATGACTTAGGTGATGGGCGTAGCCTCGGACAGCTCGCAGTTGCAATGGGAGCAGCACTTGCAGTAGACAGTGCACCAACATTCATGGAGATAAGAGAGATAGATCCATTTGCGGAGGCTATAGGCAATGATGGGTCTGATTCGGAGCCACCAATCATTAGTGATGAAAGCGATGGCAAGGAAGACACCACTCGTGTCGGGGGAGCACAAACACATGCAAGCAGTCAGACACAGCAGTACCCTCGACACTTTTTCACTTTGTACCTTAATGCAATGAACCAGACTGCATTTGTAGATCAACAGCACCCTACTATTCACGAAGATAGGCCTAGTATGATTGGCACAGATGAGTTTGGAATCGGGCAACAGTTCAAAACCAAAGATGAAGCTATGCTAACAATAAGAGTTATAATATTCGTTGTGGTGTAGAATATAAAGTGTTTGAGTCCGACCAATTGAAGTATCTTCGGAAGTGTGTTCAGTTCGGGAATAGATGTAACTGGTTGATACGTGTGACTATGAGGCAGAGGAAAGGCTACTGGGAAGTTAAAAAGTACAACGGACCACATACATGTCTAGCAACTGAGATATCGACGAATCACAGGCAGCTCGATTATCATGTTATCTGTGCTTCAGTTCTATCGTTGGTCATGGCGGATGCATCAGTCTTCGTTAAGGTATTACAGAATGCGGTGTCATCAAAGTTTGGTTTCAAGCCCAGCTACAGGAAGGTTTGGATGGCCAAGCAGAAGGCCGTTGCTCAGATATATGGAGATTGGGAGGAATCTTACAACCACATACCAAGGTGGATCATCGGGGTTCAGTTGTATATGCTGGGCACTATAGCGGTGTTGCGCACTTCACCAGTGAAGGCAGGTAATATGGTGGATGGAATGAAGGTTTTCTTTCATCGATTATTTTGGACGTTTTCTCCGTGTATTGAGACATTCAAGTATTGCAAGCCACTGATATCCATCGATGATACTCATTTATATGGGAAGTATAGAGGTATCCTGCTAATGGCTATTGCCCAAGATGGAAATTCGAACATTCTCCCAGTAGCATTCGGGTTGGTCGAAGGCAAAAACACAGATTCATGGAAGTTTTTTCTTAGTCATCTTCGTCATCATGTGACTCCACAAGCAGGCATTTTAGTCATCTCTGATCATCACAATGCCATTAAGGCTGCCCTGCTTGCGAAAGACAGTGGGTGACTCCCGCCAACTGCATACGGTGCATTCTGTGTACTATACATCATCGCTAACTTTGCGCTATCCTTTACGTCTAAGGATTCCTGAAAGATCCTCGTGAATGCCGCATATGCAAAGACTGAGGAGGAGCATCAGTATTGCATGGATATCTTGCGGAAGAATGATCCTGCCATGGTTGATTGGTGTGACAGGATTGGATTGGAGTTATGGACACAATATCGGGATGGAGGCCATCGATATGGGCATATGACGACCAACATTTATGAGTGCATTAATGCCGTGTTGAAGGGGACACGTAACGTACCGGTGGGTTCACTAGTTAAGTCAACATATGGGTATTTGGTTGAACTCTTTGTGAGGAAAGGAAAGGAAGCCGAGTCATAGCTCGGAGCTAGGCAAGAATTTTGTCATACCCTTGTGAAGGCTATTGAGAAGAATCTACATGCCTCTAGGAATATGCGGGTAGATCTATATGACAGGGAGAACAATGAGTTTGTAGTTGAGGAGCTTGCGCCGACTGGGGGGAGAATTGCAATGAGTAGCTGTCAGGTTTCTTTATCCACGCGCACATGCGACTGTGGATACTTTCAAGCCCTCCACTATCCATGCCGTCATGTGCTTGCAGCATGCTCATTTTGTAGACTGGACTGGAAGTCTTATATTGATGATGTGTACCGTATTAGTACTGTGTTCAACGTTTACAAGATGGATTTTTCTTCGCCTATTCAGGAAGAGCTGTTGCCTGTATACGAGGGACCTCATGTGACCCAATCCCGACATGATACGAGCTGTTGTTGGGAGACCTCAGAGTACTAGGATAAGGAATAGTATGGATGATACTGAGCCCAATCGACCAAAAAGATGCAGGATGTGTAGGACCCCAAGTCATACTCGAAGAAACTGTCCACAGTGCCCAGGTGCTTCCGAATCGCATGAAGGAAGCAACACATAGCCGCCAGTGATTGACGCATTAGGTTATTAGTATTTGTCATTGATCATGTGTCTTTATGTTGTGTTATTTCTTCTGTGTTTACGTTAGGTCGATATTATTGTTAAATTGGTCCAACTCTATGATATTTTGTATTATGTTATCTTATGTTATCGTTATTCGTCGTTGCACCTACTTGTGATACACGTAAGATAAGATACAACAAAACATACCATGCGCAACAAAATAATATCCAACAAAAGTCTAAAGATAGATAGTATCCAACAAAAGTCTTAACATAGATACGTTACAACAAAAGTCTAAGGATAAATAAGCTACAACAGGAACCATGAGATACATAAGATCCAACAAAGTCTAAAGATGAATAGGCTATAACAAAAGCCAGATAGATGTGATCCCAACAACTATACCATGTGTGATCCGGTGCCACACTTTGCCAGCTTGATGACGCACTTCCTCCTTTGCGTGACCGGGACAAACGGATCAGGTGGCTGACTGACTGGTGCGGATGCCTGATCCGGCTGATAACCTAGTGGAAGTTGTCTCTGTCCTCTTATGGCAGATGATGGAGTGTCTCCCAACGCAAACATACCTCCCTAATAACCAGTCGGCACTTCATTTAGATCAACGTTCAGATCCATCGCAACTCCCTCAAACTGTGGCCTGTAATTACCAGCTGGGATGCCAAACTGGGCAAAGTCTGCAAAAAACTCTGTACCAGCTCCAAAAACTTGCTTCATCTAGTTTGGCTACCAAAGTCGAAAAACAAGGTCGACGCATCAGCCTGGACACCTCCACTCCCACCCTCAGCACAACAACAGAATAAAGTGCCGTCAACCCTCCGATATCGGTACCACCATGAACCCCAGTAACATGTCCTCTATAACTACTACCACCTTCCCATCCAGATCCACCTCCACCATCACCCCTCCCGCACTAGACCCACCACCACCACCACCCTCTCCCCAAACAGCACCACCACCTCCTCCTCCCCACTCGCACCCCCCGCTACCACCCTAACCCCAATCGGACCCACCGCCACCATGACCCCAACCTCCTCAATGACCTTGACTGCCCACACCACCACCCTCACCCCCGTCACCACCATTATCATCGTCATGCTCCGGATCCTCATCCAACCCCAAAGCATCCTCGAATCCTCCTCCCATAGGCTGGATGTAACGAGTCCCAATGCGCTCACGAGTCGCTCTTTGCCTATTGTCTGGCACGTTCAGTCCCTGTTGCCTAGCAGGTGCAGCCACATGACCCCGAATTGGAGCATCTGCTGGGACCCTAACATGGCGAGGATCTATGAGTAGACAATCATGTGAAAGGAACCTTCGTGCTACATGAAACCACCAATCAAGATATTCAGCAAATGGACGAGGATCTGGTGCCAACTGAAAGGAAAGCACGCTCTGTCGTCTCTGGTCCCGATACTGATGCCATGTGTCAAACACCGCAGGGAACCACCTCGTCGGTCCTTTGCCATCCTTAGATAACAAGAAGTCAATGTTGATGGCTGGATCTGGGATGTGCTGAACTCCTCCGAGCTAGGATAAAACCCTATCAACCTGGTGCTACTCAATTGATGCAAAGTATATCAAGGCAGTGGTCGACTTCCATAAAAGCATGTGGTCAGGCTTGAGGATATCAGGATGGACTACTTGGATAACCTCAAGACTATTGTATGGCATCCAAATGAACTGCAACATGGGAATCAATTAAAATTTACCGAGATACATAAGTATATACATACAAGAAAAATAGCAAATTAGACAATCAGACTTACATCATCCCCACTCAGCTTGTCTAATTTGTGTCGAGTTGCAATGACTCGGGGACCCTTCTCGTCCAACGACGGTAGAAACCTACCCCACCTACGAGATACAAAATGCTTAAAATTCAAATTACAAAACAAGATACAAACAAGTGCATAACAGACATATTCTACATGAAAATGTCAAACCTCGCGGCAAGTGGCCAGAGAATGGCATCAAACCCTCTAGGCCTGAACGTCAGAAAATGCTAAAAAATCCAAAACTGAAGCAGTGCTAATGGCCCAGCTAGGTTCTTTACATTCCGGTTAGCAACCCTGCACAAACACCTGTACAACCAGGACAAGGTGGCCGAAACCCAGCTATACTTGCCGAGCCCATCGAGGTCCACAACATACAGAATCCACCGTAAGTGAACCCTAGCACCAGACTTGTCTGCGAAAAGCGCCGTGGACAACAACATCATAATGTAACCCCGTGCATAGATCTGTACCGTTGCCTCCGATGCATTGGCAGGCAAGACTTTAAACTTGTTTTGGAACCAGCTAAAAGAAACTGTGAAGTCATCGATACAATCATCTGGTGGAAGTTCTCTGAATAGCTCTCAAAACCACACCCAGGCAGGCTTCTCCCCCTCCATCAACTGGTCGAAGTCACTGAGACACCCGCTCACCTCATGTCCGTCAATAAGGAGGCCAAACTGATATGTCACATCCTGTAGTGTTATCGTGCACTTCCCAAATGGCATATGGAATGTGTGCATCTCAGGACGCTATCGCTCTACGAATGCATTGATTAATAGCTCATCAAACTTGAACCAATAATCATTCAACCTCGCAACATGCAGTAAATTGGTACGATCTAAGTACGGTAGTATGCGATCATGCAAGATCATCTTTTGTTGACTACAAACGCTCTGAACGCATCGAGTTGGCTGATAAAACACAAATGTCAGTGAAACAATTTAACCGGTCATTATACAAAAAAAATTTTGCTCAGTATAAAATGTTATCCAACAAGCTTTTGAAATTAAAAAGTCCACATTATCCCTATTCATAAAAAATATCACACTTCAAGCAGTACAAGAAAACGATTATCACCACACTAACATCACAACCATAAAATTATCGACCACTTTATCATGTATCATTAAAAATTTTGAACTCTAACATCTTTTAACCCAACCAAGAACCTACGAAATCATTAAACAGTAAAAATCACAAAATCCTTATTAAAAATGTTATAACATGCATATTCAAACTACTATTCATCAACATATGAGTGTAGCCAAAATAGCCATGACATCAACCAACTCAACTAAGTTTACTGTCCAACGACTAACCTCATCGTCGATAAATTCAACAACATGCGCAATACCATTAAGGCGGTACATATCTATGTGGTTAGCCGCCATTCTTCTCCTAAGACAGACACCTCCCACTCCGCCGCACAAGTTAACCCACAGCTATGTGCCTTAATACGCCGGACAATGGTGGATCTGGCCTCGCCGTCGCCGCACCGTCATCGGTGAATGCTCGAAGCCTCCGCTCACTGCCACCTCCTCCACCGATTTGGCCTGCCTTCCTCCCAACCATTCTCTCCCAAATCTGGCCGAATGTGGTGGCTCCTCCCTCACTAACGTTACTCGCCACTGTGTGTTGAGGGAATGCCTCAAGCAATAACTCATTACAACCATATTAGGGTTACTCTTCAAGCATTAATCGTCCTTGGGCCTTGAGGGTTACATTTCTGAACGTAAATCGTTCCAGGCTACCTATGGTCCGCTTTTGAATGTGAATCGTGGCAGGCCTTTGTACTTTAGCCTAACTTCACGTGAATCATAGCCGGGAGGGACGATTTATGTGTAACTGTAACCCCTCATGCCCTGGCATGATTTATGGCTTTTTCTCCTATGCAATACATGCATAAATCGTCTTAGGGTGCCATGTTTAATATATTCTATAATCCTTATCACCCTAGGACGATTTACATAATATATGAAAGAGGAAAAACACGTTTGAAAATTTGTTTTAGGGGAATCAAATAAAATTGGTTTGTATTTCATTTATTTAAGTAAAAAAGCCGAAATATATATATATATATATAATATGACTAATATTTAATGTATATGGAGTATTTTGTGATATAATAGTAAATATGAAATTAATTAAAAACATCTTATACAACTTTTTAATTATATTTATTTTTTATAATTATTCATGTGCTAAATGTAAAAATAATTATTTTTATTGATATAATATTACGTAATTAAATGTATATATTACAATAGATCAAAATTAATTTCTTAATTAAAATAGATGAAAAATTGCCTTTTGTATTAACACAGAGCAAATTGTCACAATAAATTTTAGGATGTTACATTTCAACGGTATTTATATAGTATTTTAGAGTGTTTGAGAATGTTTTTTATGGTTCTAAAACGTTTTAGAATCTAGAATGTCCTGAAAGGTCACGGAAGACTCTAGAAGATTCTAGAGAACTCTGAAAAGTTATAGAATATTTTAGAAGAGTATGAATATGTGTAAAAATATGAAAAGTGATGTAGAACAATCTAAAAATATTTAAAAAAAAAATATAATAGGTTAGATATTTGTAATGACGGTTCTGAACACTAGAGGTTTTCATGGATCGGATCATATCTGCAAATCTGCGGTATTTATCCGTATCAGATTCGCAATTTGCGGATATGATCCAACTCGCAAGATGATTAGATCGGATCGAATCCGATTCATAAGATGATCAGATCGGATTTGATTGGCATTCTAACAAGATCGGATAACACATATCACATCTATATTCGTAAATCCGCACTAAATAATATATATTATATTTATATTTTATTTAAATTAATAATAATTATTGATATATGTTGTATTATTTTATTTTTTTATTTAAAAAATTAGTTTAATAATATTTTAAAAATAAACATGTTTAAAAAAATAAAAAAAAGTTTTATTAGATTAAAAAAGGTTTTAGTGATTATTTTATAAAAATCAGATTTTTTAATATATATTTTTATGTTACTAATATATCTGATATTCAATCGATTTGAATATAAAAAGTACCGATATTGATTTTTAATATATATTTTTATTTTGTGTGGATTGAATTTGAATATAAAAAATGTAAATATTAAATCTAATTTTGATATAGATTGGATTAATATTTTAGTCATATCTAATTCCTTGCGAATACTTTATTGAACACTAGATGAGTTGATTAGATTTTATCTTATGGGATATGGGTTATTTGTATCAAATACGTGAAATGTTTTTCACTTTTTTTTATTAAAGCTTTCTTTTCTCTTATACTTTTGATGTTTTTAGTTTGGAAAAATATAGGATACCAACATATTATCTGTCAACTT
This sequence comes from Arachis hypogaea, assembly GCF_003086295.3. Taxonomy (NCBI): domain Eukaryota; kingdom Viridiplantae; phylum Streptophyta; class Magnoliopsida; order Fabales; family Fabaceae; genus Arachis; species Arachis hypogaea. The sequence goes on along the minus strand of NC_092052.1, from coordinate 131,315,383 downwards.
ATTGCTAAAAATAATTAATTATTATATTTTAAATATATATAAAGAGACACATCTAGAAAATATATTTATAAAGACATTTTTATTAAACACAAACATAAAAAAAATATTTTTATTAGATACATCCAAAAAAATACTTATATTAGGTAACGTAGCGAAATTGTTTTAGTTTTCTTGCTAGATAGAAGTAGTGAGTCGACACGTTCGAGTGTGTCCAAGGCAGAAAACGCTACTTATTTAAGAGAAAGTATAGGGAGCCAATGACCTAAGCGTACAATGTGTACAATGAAGGTTTGGAAAGTATTAGAGATATTATTATTAGTGTTACATTGTCTTTTCAAGTTACGCTTTTGGGATGAGTGGTTTCAGGACATGGTATAAGAATTCCATATCCAAAAGGTCAAGGGTTTGAACCTTGGTGAACCCAAAATTAGCTTTTTATATCATGAGATGTTTATTATCCCTGGTATCCGAATGGTTATCCAGCATAGTATAGGTGATGTTCATTTGATTCATAAACCAAAGATTTAGCGCATTGTACCATTGGCTCCCTAGCACTACTCCTTATTTAAATCCCTAGTTGGCCCAGATATTTTCTCATGAACTCGAAACTCCTAAGCATCGCGCTATCTCTCTCTCTCTCTCTCTCTCCATCTGATTCGCCATTCGTATGAGAATTCTCGGAACCAGATCTCGCATTCTTCTTCATGCCTTATTTCATTGTGAGAGAGTCTGCGATCTTCTCCGTGAAGCTCGCTTCCGTACTGCATTATCGGTTTCTTTCGCAACTCACAGATTCTGCGTTTCGTCCGAATCACGTTAGCGGAAGTATCACCGATTGTTTTTCATTCAGTTCGAACAACAGCAAGTTCTTCAGGTTGTAATTGCGTTTGGTGGCTGAGAAGCTGCGGGAAAATAAAGGTAAAAGTTATAATCTCATAACACTGACACCGCTGAAACTCTGCGATAAAATATACGTACAAAAGCTTATAGAATACGTGTTCTTCACAAGGACGTATAAAATACTGTTTCAGGATCTTTGAAGCTCATGATCGTATGTGAGAAAATGAATGAAAAATCTATATCTGTTGATTCAAAGTTGTTATAACTTCTCTGTTTGTTGTTGTTGTCCTCTAATTTCTTTTTCTGTTCTAATATTATGAGATTTCTCGTTTTACTTATGCTTGTTAACGACAATTATAAATACTTTGTTGCATCCGAAAAAGTTGATAATGCATCAAAATAAAATTATGGCGATTCTACACGTTGGAGACTACATGTATATTTTGTTAGAACCTCTATTTTGTGGATATAACTTTTTTTGAAAAAAAGCCATTAGACTTTGTGCGAAAATGATGATTTTTCACTTTTCACATATCATCCATCGGCGGAGAAGACTCTTTTAACTTAGTATAGACAAAAAAAATGAGTGCAAAATAATATATCTTATTCTGGCCTAAAAACAATTTGGATCTCAGATTGATACAATAGGATATAAAGACACTACTCGGACTGTGATTGTAGTACACATATTTTTTTCTTTTTCTCCCTAGTAGTTTATCAAATATTCCTTTGGCCACTTTAGTGCAGTTTTTAAGTTCCCTGTTGTTTCAGTTCATTGGTTGTTTCTAAATAAACGTCAAATTTTCTCTGTCCGATGCGCTTACTTTTCTCTCAATTGTTGTTCTATTTTTTTTCTCTATGAAACTTGAATAGTGCTAGTGATGACTTTTTTTGGTGTCCCTCACTCTATTGGATTAAAGTAAAATAAAGTTTTGTCTTAAACAGTGAGTACATGTTCTATTTATTGTTTGTGATCAATTTTATGTTTTAATTATGGAATCTTCTTGCTATGTAGATAAAGAAATGGCAATGGTGAACAATTTTAGACTTTCTTAAACTTCTATTTTTCTTTTCTTATTCGGTATTTGCCAATGAGTTGTTTTATCACCATTTTATGCAACTCTTTTGGAAATTGTTTTTAAGACAAAAAATAGAATGACATTGAGAGAGATAAATTTGTTTGGAGAAAAAGATAGATACAAATTTATCCACTAAATAGATAAACAAGCAATTATCTTCATCCTAAGGAAAAATTTATCCACTAAATAATTAGAGACAATTACCGAGCAGAGTGTATTACTTTCTGGCTTTGCAAGTTGTATTTAATATTAAGACAATATTTATAATGTTTGATTATGCATTACTCTTAATTCTATCACCAAAGTTACGTTCAAATTGTAACTTTATAGCTCCCCCACCCCATCCCTCTCTTACTAAATTGATTTTTTATGGTTATTGAGGATAGTTTGTTATTTCCTTGTCTAACAGGATTTGTGATAGTTTTTATTCTGATGTGCTGAAAATATTAGACTTGATGAAAAAAAAAAAAACCTACAAAAAGTTTAATCCTATGTTACAAAAGAAATACAGGTACGAGCAAAGTTGCATGAGTAATTTCATTGACATATTTGTGCATTTATTCATTTATTCGCATATGTTTTGCATTGTTTCGTTATTGACTTTTTTATGGGTTATTTTGTTTGGTATCTGGTAAGGTGTTGGGTGTGCTTTAGAAGTTTTGATTTGGTTGTTGTTGACTAGTTTTGCTGATTTAAGAAAAAAAACACAAGCCAAATCTTTGTACTAGTGCATTGCAACTAACATATTTGGTTAGAGTGTAATTTCTGTAACTTCTAATGAAAGAATTTTAGATAAGAAAGAAAGTTTTTGAAATGAGAATAAACATGTGCTCCTTATTTAGGAGGGTAAGGCTCACAGTAATTCTTTTGAAGATATTCCTCTGAGATGTTGAGGATTGACAGGCTTCGTATTATTCTCCTCCTAAGGCAAGTTTAGTCTCTTTGCTTGTGAGGTAATACTGCATGTATCTATTGTCCCTGGATCCGATGAGGCGGAAGTCTCATACACGTCGCTGTCAATTTTTGGGGATAATTTTTGCAGGCTTTACGTATAATTTGTGCAGCCTTGTTGGAGCAATGGATGCAGTTTGATTCAACACAATGGGTATGTGTTCAAAATGTGGTACTGGAGTTTTAATATGGATATTCTATGTATAGTTATTTTGGATTTCAAATACAGGTTGTGCCTTTTAGGATTCTAGAAGTGGTCTTGATCATGGATATCATTTTAGCTATAAATGCTATAGAGACAAGAACTTAAGTTTTTCAAATAGAATTTTGTAGGGAAAGAGAAAAAACTTAAGTGGCTATGTCCAGCGTAATGTTTTACAAATGTAAATGGTTATATTAAGACTGTCAATAGCAATGAAAACGCTAGACAAGCTTTGAAAGCACATGATTTTTGCATGAAGTAAAAGTAAGATAGGGTATATAGAAACTTGAAAGAAGATAGGAAATTATTTCTTGATTATTGGACTGTACAATATGTGTTACAACATACAGGCATCTGGTAATTATTGCCAAATCCTAATCAAGCCTAAAGTGTGCTTTTCTAAATTGTTCCAATAAATGGCAACAATAAAATAAATTTATTCACTATTTTACATAACAACCATGTTAGGTGTATACCAAAATTAGCCACTAAAATCAGTCACTAGTATAAAATACATGTTGGGATACAAAAATACACATTGAAAATGAGTTAAACAACACATGTATTTATACACAAATACATGGTGGCTGATTTTAGTATATAAATGGCATTTTTGTATACATAAATGTAACATATCTCAACTTCCCCTTCAAGGTGGTTAATGGATACATGAGAAGCCCATTAGTCAACACATATGTCAACTGTGAATCCCAAAGGTAGAAGTCTTGTGGCGATTAATCATCTGTCCAATATGTCTTTAATGAAGTGGTAGTCAATCTAAATGTGCTTAGTTTCGTAGTATTGGATTGAATTGTGGGCTATATTGCTTGCTGACTTGTTATCATCATAAATACTTCATTTTTTTTTACTTTCAAGTCGCCGAGTACTTCTTCATCCATAGTAGCTCTCACATCCTTGTGCCTAAGCACGAAGCTCTGTCTTAGTACTTCGATCTAGCCACCACATTCTGCTTCTTACATCCCCAAGTTACAAAAGAGATGCAAAGTTTCTTAAGAATTAAGTGTCTAAGGTACAATATCTAAACTTTTGGAGAAATAGATGAGGATCTTAACCATAGGATTCAAGTTAGGTCGTCAAAATGGAGGAGTGGTTTGGGTATATTGTGATTAAAAGAAAATATACCATTAAAGCTCAAGATTAAATTTTATAGTATAACTAAAATATTGATAATATTGTATGAAACTATATGTTGGTTAGTTGAAGTCAACAAGAAAATAAGTTAACTGCAACAAAGATGACGATGTTGTGATGGATGAGTGGACGCACTAGATAAGATAGGATTATGATTGAATGCATTGGATAGAGAGCTAAGGCAGTGCTTATTTGTAAAGATATAGAATCTTGTCTTATGGACTTTGGCCATGTATGAGAAAGACTTGTAGAGGTGCCAATATGGAGATGGATCAAATGAAGAGTAGTTGTAAACTAAAAGTAGAGGAACTTCTAAGAAATCATAGGTGAAACTATTAAAAAAGAAATCTAAATATCAGTGGCTATGATTCACAACAAAATGTTGGTTTTGATTTATCCATATAATTAACTACACCAAATGGAACAAGGCTTAGTTATTGTGTTGACTTGTGCATGTCTTTAGTGAACTCCTCCATCTTTGTAGGTTTCTACTTGTTACATGTTTTGGAAATGTCCAAATTGATGCCATTATTAATTTTGGAAATGTCCAAGTGAAATCAATTCTTTTCGTGCCTACTCAATTAATCTTGAGTGGTTTAGAGCCAAAAGCTTATTTAGCTATCCTGTCATGGGTTAGAAAACTTTTCTTTAAATACATAATTATATGAGGAAAAAATACTTAAAATTGCTAACTTGAAATGAATGTGTTCGGGCAGTGTCTTGGTTTTTAATGTTTGAAATTTCTTAGGATGTAATATATTTAGCATTTCGTAAATTATAATATGTGATCAACTACATAACTTTGCAAGTTTTCATTTGAAATCATTTGACGCTTTTTTACTAAGATCTATTACCTGTGAGCAATATACACGGCTGTCACAGCAGCAACTAAAGCAAAACTGGTACGGTGAAGGCTATATTATGAGGCTTTATATCTTGTACTGAATGATTTTCACATCATCTCCAATTGTGTATTGAACAATTTGTATAAGCACATTAGTTTCTCTTTTGGATATTCCATTCTCTTCTACACATCTCATCTTACTATAAAACTTCCGTCATGTTTTTGATCCATTTGTTTGTTGTTTCTGTTCTTTTTTAAGTTTCCATTACTTCCGTATTGCACATTTTGCTATCATTTTAATATTGTTTTAACCTTCTGTCAATAGGGTATGATTCCATCTGAACTCCTTACTCTGAACTCCTTACTCTGTGTTCTTATGCCTCTGCATATTCATTGATGCTATCATTTTAAATTCCCTTGAAATTTGCATTTTTAAATGCGTATTTGACTTTTGTCCTCCATTTGAATCTGGTCAGTTCGATTAGTATTTGAAAACAATTCTCATAATCGTCAGATATTGATAATATTGTAGATATAGAAGTGAGTGTAAGAGATACGCATTTTTCAACAATTTTGATCTCTCTTTGATACCAAATAAAATATTTGGGAATTTTGTGGAAATGAAGGGTAAAAAATATGTCATTTTGGGATTCCTTGTCTGTAATCTCCGAGAGACTGATTGTATATGCTTCGTGACACATTTGTTGCTTTGGTGATTCATGTGCCAACCCCCCCCCCCCAAAAAAAAACACAAGAAAACGGCAATGGGTTCTGAGTTCGTTCTTGTCAATTGAGTATTTTTCTGATATTATTTAATTGATTTGGTGTTAACTTATGGTATGAAATTTCATAGTCTGTGTTCATCAATTTTTGTCTCGTGTTGCTAATAACTCTGGCAGTATTTACCCATTTGAAGAGCAGAGTTTTAAATATTTAGTTTCCAAGGCAGTAAACAAAGTAAAAAAGAATTGCACATATATGTTTTGTATGTAGAATTTCTTACCTTATTAAATGTTGACTTTACATAAGATGTTGCTCTTCTTGTTTCTCACTCACACATGCAATAGTGCTTTACTTGATAGAAAAACAAACATTGATTGTCTATTGATAGAGAAAACATAAAATTCAAAGCTGAGATCATCTTCTTGATTGCTATCAAGAAACATTCATCTTTTGTAGATGCATCAGTGTAGCTACAATCTGCTGCAGCAATCAAAATGAATCTCATCAATATTTCTTCTTGTTTGTAATGGTTCAATAATTGACTAGCTAAATAAGATCATACCCCAACTTTGTGGCTCCTGACGTGGCCTCATAGTTCTGTTGCTGTGGTTGGCTTAGCTGGAGATTCACAGGAACCTGCAAGTCTTCCTCTATGCTTATACCATTTGTTATAACAGAGTTTCTGTCTGTTCCACTCCCATTTCTTGTTCCATAGACCTGGGTTAATGAAACTCCCTTTTTAAGATTTAGAATAAAAACTCTTTATGAGGTTGCATTTGTTTTAAGAAATGGATTTTTTAATAGTTGATATTATTTTAGTTTGTCTTCCTATCCAAATCAGTACCTTCTTCTTCAGTTCCGTGTTTTCTTGACGAATTAGGTTTACCTTCTTATACAGTTCCATATTTTCTTGGTGTATGAGGTTCCCCTGCAGAAAGTAAAAGAATAAACATTTAATGAATGAAAGATAGTAAAGTTAATATTTTTCTGTGTCTAGACTAACCTTTCGATTCAGTTCCTGTATTTCCTCCATTAAAAGTTGTTCCTGCATAAGTTAATTATGTGTAAGATATATATATCGAATTTTAAAAGATGGATAATTGCAATTTTTTGGGGTGAATTCGTACCTTTTTTGCACGGACACCATGGAGGCTAACTTCCAGTTGGTTCTCTAAACTATGTAAATCTTTGACAGTCATACCTGACAGTTCTTCTCCCATCATTTGCCTGTTAGATCATAAATCCCAAAAAGAGTTTGGTATTGCATCTTGTACACTTGGATTGAGAGTTCATCACCAAGGCTATTTGGCAATGAGCAGATGATCCCGCAATAACATGTAGATTTTCAATTCTTTTTTCTAGTTTAAGCACAAAATTGATATATACTCTTTCAATCCTTTTTATATACTGTAACTCTATAATTTCCACATCATTTTGATTGTTGCAGGTTCTTACTAGAGAGAGAAAACATCCTGGCATAGCATTTGTCTATTTAAACCTTTCTTCTAGATGCATGTTTTTAACAGTAGAGAGAAAGGGTCTGGTATGGAGGTAAACATCATATCTTGAGTGTTCTTTCTTTTTAACAATAAGAAGTCTGTAAACCCTTCGAATTAATTTTTATCACTCAACCATAGTCTTTAACATCACCCCTTTCACAGTTGTGTTCACATTTACAAATAACTTTGTCAAAAAAAAAATGTGTGTCACTGTGGTCAACAAGCTTTAACACCATGTAAATCGTACAAGCTTACAACTGCTTTATAGAAGGAGCCCACTTTCTGATTCATTTTCCCTCAAAGGCACTAGATTGGGATATAGAGAGGGTACAAATTGAAAAATTAGAAAAACTATAGGATTTTTGTTTCAAGATATTTTTTCTTTTTGGTGACAAAAACTATTTTGTTAGAATAATCACTAGGGAATAAGTTTCGTTTTTTAAGTCTCAAAAAATTATTCGTAGACATTAGTTTTTCTTTAAAATATCAAATTCTAATGGTTTAGTAAGATTTTATTCTCACTATGGAGGTTGAGGATAACATATTTCTATGACAAAGGAATAAGAACTATTAAGTAAAGATATTAATATGTCTCTTACTTTAATTTATTAATAATAAGTAATAATATGTATTTTGAAGTATGTTAAGAATTATCACGTGATCCTAGAATATGCCATAAATCAAATGCATTTATAATTTATTCCTAGGAAAATGGCATAAACAATTACAGGAATTTTTACTGTAAAAGATTCAAATTTTTTACAATACATAGGAGTAACATGTTTTTAAGTATAATAATATTTCTTCGAATATAGTTCTAGGGAAACCTTAAAACAGAAGTTCTATTAGGAGGCAAGTATATCCCCTAGTCTAACTTGATCTTTAGTCAAGTTATGATTTAGTTGGGTTTGAGTTCAAAGAAATGATGCTGTGAGAAGATTGGGCAGATTTAAGTATCATTAAAACCTTTGTACCTTACATGTTTAACATTTGGCATATTTAAGTATCACTCTGCATTTCTTTGCGTTGAAATAGCTATGGAGAAGTAGTAAATATAATCCTCTACCAAAAACATGTCCACTGTAAAAAAGAAATGCATTTTTTTGCTGATGCCACAGCATTTTACACTCCTTGTTTGTGAGAAGGCCTTTGTAATTTTGAAAGGGTTGCAGACAACATCGTAAAAGAAACCTTTTATCCTATCAATTGGGTTTTACATGGACATTTATGAACTTATATTTAAAATAAATACATGTTGCACAGAAAAGAATGTACCGGTGACTTTCTTGCAAGTTCTGCAATTGTTGCCTTAACATTGCTGCCTCCCTTTGCCAAAACTAGAAAATAATAACCAATAAAAAAGGTCTTAGATTTTAAAGGAGAAAAAATCACTAGATACACATGCTTATGCCATGGTGTACCCGTTCATTAACTATATATATGTGATGCAAATGGTCAGGTGATTTGATTAAAATCTGCATAAATAAAAACAATAATAAAAAAAGATGAAAAAAAGATTAATTATTGATGTGGAAACTTCACAATGATATAGTAAATTGTCATATGATTGGCTTATTTGATTGAAAATGTATATTATTGAGATGAGATTGTGATTGTGATTAATTGTTCTTTATGAAAATGAGGTGCCTCTGGGTGTAAGGTGGTGCTTGTTTGGCCTTGATTTTGGACAGTGATAATATTTGGACATGCAACTTTTGTCAGATAGAACTAGCCACTTGAATGTATCTATTTGATGTGAAACTGATGAATTTGACACTTGATAGCCAGTGACTACTGTGACTAACAACTTTTAACTAACTCAGTCATTGTAAAGAGTGAAATACCCCGTGTATCATGCTAGACAAGCTGCCCTCTCCCCTATACTTCCTCTTGTAGACTCTTTCCTGATCATAATCACAAATATCTCATTTTGATTCATTCTCTCTAATCTTAATATTCTCTGAAATCTTTATATTCTTGTATTTGTTACTTGAACAATCGTCTTTTCTTCCTTTTCCATATTTTTCTTCAACATAGTGTCAAAGTGGTAACATCAACTAAGACCTAATCATATAACTATTTTTGAGTTACTAAAAGATGGATCATCTTTCTTTGTAGCCTCCTGTTTTCACATTTCTGTGATTTCTGTTTATATCTACGTCTTGCATTTTCCTGCTTGCAATCATATTTAACTCTTTTCCAGCCCAATTTCCCTTTTAGATTGATTGAAAGATTGGTTAGCTTTGTTTCATGATATTTATTATATCTGGTGGGTTTTCTTATCCTTTTTAATTCCTCATCTTAATGAATTTAATAAAAAAAAAAGTTTCCAACTAACTTCCCATTCCTTTGATTTCTTATCAAAATTTTTAGCTTGGTTGGAAGTTGGAACTCATGCTTAGCTCACTTAATCTGTTGTTGTCACTTTCTTTCAAAACAAGCATTGATTACCTAGATTTTGAAAAAATAATTGATGGAAAGGCAACCTGAACTATACATACCAATGTTCAAGCTGCTAGTTGCCATGTCTTAGGTCACCTTCACCAAAGAATGTTTTTCTAGCCAAGCTAACTGCCTTTGGCTTGTTTTTGATAGTTTGGCTAATTTATCCTTCCTTGGGTTCCCTTCATCTGTTGTTCCCTCTCTTAGCATTGGTCATCACCTGATCTGTTCCAACTTTTTCGCATTCTGTTTGTCTGAACTGTCCCTGTACACTCTGTTTGGACTTGTATTTTGGCATGGAATACTGTATCTTTGGTGCTATTTGGATCTGCTTCCCTTTGAATGGCTGTTTGTCTGTTAGGATGTTCTCTTAGGTTTTAAGTCATTGTTCTAATGATTTGATTTGTTTAAGGAGTGCTTACTTGTAATGAGCTGAGGAATGAAGTATGCTTCTACTTAAGGTTCATTGATTTATTTTAATTCTTGCTTTGATTACTTGTCATATTGGGTTAAACTTATAATCTATTTGTATTGTGCTAGAACTTGTCCGATATTTTAATTCTCTCTCTCTCTCTCTCTCTCTCTCTCTCTCTCTCTCTCTCTCCTTATAGTTTTTTAATGTAAAGAATTGGATCAAAGCTGCAGATTCAACAAGGATTTGACGCCTCTTATTAATGAAGATTGTGCACTTTATCTTGAAATGTAATATATCTCGTGCATTTTAGGAGCCAAATCCTTCAAGAACACGAGTAATATGGATATAGTGGTGAATGATAAGATTGGAGTTAGTGCCCTCTGTATAAATTCGACCCCTTCATCACTTTTGATTGCTTTGTACAAAGTCGTTTAAATACTTTCTGTGTCGTTATGGATTGTGAAATAATTCACAGGATATCTGGCCAACTTTAATCCATTTGAAATTCTGTGGTAATTGTTTACTGCTGAGCTTCATAATTAGGTTAGTTGGAATATGTAGAATTAGGAACGCAATGGTCTCAGTTATTCTATTTTTGTTTATGACCTTTACTGTTGGTTTTGGTTGTTGGGAAATGTTTCCCTGAGGTCGTTAACAATGATGATTTCATGACAGTTATTTGCAGTGAGAAGGAGATTATTTGGTCTGTAAGATGCACATTATTTTGGTTATCCAAGATCTAGTGAGAGAGCAGAGGTTTGCTTGTTTTGTCTGGGCTTTTTCATGTTTTCAGTAGTTAGTAGGAACGGTATGGTCAAAGATTTGCTTATCTTCAAGTCTTGGTTTGTTGAATAGTGCCCTTATGCATGCAGAGAGATGCACAGCCCTTGATTTATTTGAGGATCATCTGGCCTAGCGATGGTTAGGTATTCCTGAGGGTTTTGAGTTTGTTGACCTTAATGCTGTGTGTGGTTCAAGTATTACTTTGTTATTCAGATTCCATTTCCATGGAAATCAAATATACCCATGAGGAAGGTGGGAATTGAAAATGATGGTATTTTGATTTCCTGGAATCAAACTTACCTGAAAATAGCTTTTCAAACTTTGAACCAAACATGAAAATATGATATTCCCATCTTAAAATTCCTAGAAATTATTTATAATTCCCCCAACCACACACACCCTAAGTGTGCAGGGATTCCTACTTCCTATGGTATACTTTCTTTGCTTACAATAAAGGTGAGTTCTTTTCCCTATTAAAACTACATTAATATGCTATTGATGTTTTTCACCTACAGTTGGTTATTGTGTATGGGAAGATACCATTCATTTTGGTTTGTCAATTTATCAAATCCATGATTGTGAGTTCCCTAGAATCCATATTCAGACTTTGCATTACTAGACAATGGAAGGAAACAAATTAATTCATTTCAGGGACTTCTTTTGAAGTTCCTCAAGGATGATTCTTACCAGCTAGTGGATGGCTGAACCGAACCATGCTTTGTTTAAGATGCCTGAATAGCTCTTGCTTTCTAGAAAGCCTAATTTCAGAGTCAAATCATTCATAATAGGAATATGATGGTTAATGTATGCAAAATAACTTACTCATCAATAGATTTGAGTATGTTGAATCAGCTATGATGCTTTGTTCTGCAGGATATAGAGCTAGGTGATTTTAGTCTCAAGTTCCTTGACTATGCTTCCCCAATCAATAGATTCCTTGTACCTATATATCAAGATAAACGAACTAATTTTTAATGGAATTAATTTTGGAACTTGTGCATCACCAACGTAGCTTTGGTATTTCAGATGACTTTTGCTATGCATGTATTTTCCACCTTCTGCTAACAAATATGATTTCTAGATCAGGCCATTGCTTGTAATGATTTGAATTGCGGCCTGCTCCTAAAGAAGAACAACTCATCTGGTTACTGATGTGGTGCTCAGGCAGCATCTACCAATAGGATTTGAAGCATAACTGCTGAACATAGCTTAGTCCTGGTGAACTCATTATTTTCAGTTGATTGGAAGGACTGAATGATGTAGAGACAGTCATCAAAGAAAAAGTCCAAAGGAACACTGCCATTTTTGTGACAGTAGTTCTTAAATGTGCCTTTTTCTGTTGTGGATTATTGTTTCCTGAAAAAATTGGGGAAATCATTAATATTCTTTTCTTTGTCTTTTGAATCTATTTCTTACATCTGATGCATTCTTTTGTTATGTTTTCTGGTAGATCATAGACCTTTTGGGTGGCAGGATGGCTTGTGCCCTTGTTATGGTACAATACTAAAAGAGATTCTCATTTAGGTACACAAACATGGCAGCTATATTCTGAAAGGCCCTGTTGAGTTCCTTCCAGTTGTCTCATTTACGAGATATTACTGTTCAATTTTTAGGTGTTCAATTGATTGGGATACTTTGTTGCATTCTATGTATATGAGAGATTCTCCTAGCACTGCCATGGGAGTTTCTCTGCCATAGTACTAGCTAGTGTGGCAAATGGCAATGCAACATCACATTGCCATAGCTGCCAGGTATTTGACATATAACTTGCACGATATTGAAAATGGTGAGCTAACAAGAGCCTCTCTTGTTTCCCCATATTCTTTCTTTTTGGGTTCAACATAAACCCAAAAGAACGCAATTGAAAAAAGGTCTGCAGTGATTTCAATTAGTGGATCTCTTTTACTTTGGTTTCTTAGTGTTTTTCTCTCCTTTGTAAATAGTGGGGTTTCAGCTCTTAAACCTTCAAGACTATACTGAAACTATCTCGAAGTTAACCAGACCTGCTCCATTATGAGATATATATTTTGTTTTAATTTTTCTGCTGAAAATTCAGAAAATAGCCTTCACTCTTTCCAGTACCCAAGTGAAGAAAGCAAGGAGGGAATGGAAGCAGTTAAGTCAGTTAGAGAGGCAAGTGGTAAAATAGCTCCTTCACTTTTTATTTACAGTGGAAGAGTGAAAGAAAAGTTGGAAATGGAAATACAGTGGGACCAACTATTTCAACAAATAGGGCAGCTGGAAAGGTTAGTGGAGAAGACGTGATAGAGGAATGAATTCTGTTATAGGAGAGAGGATCAAGAGTATAAATAGGAGGAATGAAGGGATTCAAAAGGGAATTTTAGACTGGGCAGGACCTTAGGATGGTGGTAGCCTCTTGAATGCTACCTTGTTCTCTACTTTCCATAATTGGTTCTTCAATCAATTTGTCATAGACTGAGAGAGTATCACTTTGATTTTGATATCCTCCAGATTCTGTGTTTCTCATTCGTTTCTACTCTCTTCCTACTCTCCCTTCTATAATTCTGCTCTCATATTCTTAATCTGACTCTGTCTCCCTGTATTCTGTTGTTTAATTTGTTCTCAGTTCTTGAACAGTGTTGCATTTTTAAATATCCAGGAAAATTATAAATAAGAAATGAAAAAATATATAAATATAAACCAATATGATATTTCTTTGTTCTAATTAAGGTTTTAATATTTTATATTTATATGATTATAATTCCTTAAGCATACTTGTAAGATCATAACTTGATAGTGAACTTGATTGCTGGCGGTGCAAGATATATATTTAAATACCTTAATCTCAGAGGTTGAACTTCCAAGGGGGTTATGCTCCTCTTTTGTTTTGTTGTATCGATCAATCACTGATTTCATGCTGACAAAGTCATCCAAATTCAAATTCTATCAATTTTGTGTTTCTGGTGACAAATGTTGAATAAAAGAAAATAACAAATTATGCAGAGGTGCATGTTGGAACACAATAATCTTATATCAGCAACTGCTGCCGCAGAATATAAATTAGAGGCCAGATTTGGCATAGATATGTTAACTGGAGTAATTTTGTTGCAAACTTGCAACACGTATGCATGTCAGGTTTTACTAATGTTGATTGCAATATATCTAATGAGTAAAAAGCTGACAACTGATTGGTTAGGGTATTCAGCAGGATTTGGGACAGGGAAGGGTTGAAACAGCTAATTGCTTAAGACACCAAGAACCAGCATCACAAATAGCCGTTACTTGAAAGTCAATGTTTGAGATGTGAGCAAAGTCGGCCAATTTGTGCAAGTCACCATCTAGCCATCTAGAGTAGAAGAAGGAATTCCTTAACACAAAGATGTCGAGAGAAGCCATCCTGTAATTTTTACCAGTGTGTTGAAATGCTACTCCTAAGGACAGTGGAATTGGCCCAGGGGTGAATAGATCCTCCTCGGGTCCCGAACATATATGTTTTGGTAGAATATCACACCGAAGACTTCCTTCCCCTGTCAGCAATTTCGCCACCAACATCTCCAGCAAAGCAATGTTAATATTGTGTGTCCTTGAAACCAAGGCTGTCAACTTCATTGAGCTAACTAACATGGTTCCAGTTAACCAAGGTCAACCTTCGACTCCCTCTATTACCATTCTAATTTCTATATGAAGTTGCGGGTTTGTTGGTCTAACTTGGCATAAACCCTGTGTTGCAACCAAATAGACTACATTGGGGGGGGGGATACACAAGGATGGAGAAAAAACTGAATGGATCAAACAAACATGACATGCACAATTGCGTAATTTTCCTTTCCAAGTGGCCAATTTCATGTCCACATTGTCAATAACAATAGAGGAGAAATTTACCCTACTTGCCATGCAAAAATCATCGATAGTCTTAAGCACCATACAGAGGAAGAAAACATCAACAAACATGACTCCGAATACCCTTTTCTACCTTTGGATTATTATATTGTGGCCATCATCTTGATACATAGATAAGTTAAGTACACCGAGATATCCTTGGTGAATGTCCAGGGAAGTCCCAGATGCATCTATCATAATTTTTTCTAAGTTAATCTTGAAAGCTTTTCTGATATTGATTTATTGCTTCCCATTAAGCAACTACCCTGTAAACCACATTACACTAGTTGATCTGGTAAAAACTCCTAAAGTGATCGGAATTGTCAATTTTAGGTGTAAAGACTACAAAAGCATTCAGGGTTCAACTTGGGAAAAGCCTCCCTAACAAGCTGCCACTACTCATTCTATCTCCAAAAAATGACTGAAGAAGAAAAGGTTTGATTGCTAATCAAGCCAACTCTTTCGTAGTGACCAGCGTAAAAACACTAGAAGGATAAGGCAGAAGGATCCATTTCATTATGCTTACAAAATAGTCTTATTAAATAAGAGTTGCCGTCTAAATAGAATTTGGTTTATTACGTGTAACAACTAGGGGTGGCAATTGGTAGGGTAGAGTTTTTACAAATATGCAATATTATTATATAATCTAATGAGCATGCAAATTAAAAATTCAATACAAACAACACAATCATTCCACAAATAATTTGGAAATATCACACTGCTTGACATAGTCCATGATTGTACACTTCATCCCCTCCCAAAATGGCACTCCAATCCTTTTAAATATTTGGAAATACCCCAAATGCCCCCTGTTTTGGAGTCATGAAATTCCTTCAATATCTTTGAAATCCATTTGGAATCCTAGAAACCACAAGCCTCCCTTTGTGTAGCAGCCTTTTCTTTTCTAAATTCATATCTAGTTAGAGCTCCTTTTCCTTTTCCAAGCTCTGAATTATGCTTATGAGCTTTTCATCCCTTTGAACTTCATTCTCCAATTTCTCCCATTTCACTACATTAACCAGATGAAAAAGAGAACTGGAGTTTTTGGGAAAATGCATCTGCCACTCTATTCTCACCTTCCTCCTAATATCGGATTTCTGCTGTTAGATCAAGGAATTCTCTCAAATTCTTAAGGTCCTTAATTGGAGGCCAATCTATTATATATCCTACACTTTCTTGGGGTTGACTTTTACTCCTTTGATCGAAATGATGTGTTCCAAGTATTCCACCTTCTCTTGAGCAAAATGAAATTTCTTCCTCTTCAAGCAGAGTTTGTGCTGTCTCAAAACTTCCAACACAATTTCAAGTGCACACAATGTTTCTTTCAATCGGTACTATACCCCAGAATATCATCAAAGAACATCGTATAAATTTTCTTAAAAATAGTCTGAATACCTAATTCATCAGGACCTGAAATGTTAATGGGGTGTTGGTGAGACTGAAATCTAGTATAGATCCTCATTGAATTTCTACCTTTCTCTCCCCTTCTTAGCCCTTATGTTCTCTCTCCAAATCATGTGAAATCATACCTGTCTGCTCCTAATGCCCCTCACTCCCTGTGCCAGGTGGATAGTTAGTTAGGAAAATATTTTTATTGACACTCCATCCTTTTTGTTTTTAACTGTATTTCTTCTACTATAATAAAAGCGTATGGTAGGAGAATATTTCCTCTATTAGGGTATGAATTAGAAGCTTCTATGATTTCTGGGTATGTTACATTACACCAAGGATATTAGTGTGATATTCCCAGGTCTGAGAGTATATTCAAGTATGATGTATAAGATGTGTAAAATATGAATAGTAACAGAAATGAAAATTTGGCATTCGAGAGGCCAAGATTCTGCACTAACTCCACCCACTACTTTCCTGAGAACAATTGCATTTTCCTCTTTCTATTTATATCACTCATTCTTTCTAATAGCTTCATTAACAAACTCGGTCTCCACTCCCTCCATTAGTTATTTTTCTTTCTTCTCTGATATGTAAATTTTAGAATACGGATATTTCCTTTCTACCCTTCCACTACTCTGTTATTTGGGTTTGTAACAAATTACAATTGCTGCTTTCCAAGATGTCTCAAATTCTAGGAGGTCCTTTTACTATACTAGAACTTCAATTTGCCAACATCATTAATCTTTATTACCTTGATGCTTTTGGGTTCTACTTGAAGCTCATACTCCTCACCGTGAAAGACAAGATGCACCTGTGACCTTTTCGATAGTTAAAGTCCATAGGCTACCTTGAAGATCTTTTCCCACTTCAAATGGGTCGAAATGCCTAGGACTAAGCTTCTAGTTACTTCATTTAGCCAGGGATTTTAACCTGCATGGCTGGATCTTAAGGACTTCCACTCCAAACTTAATTTCTCTCCTTTTCTTATCAGCATATTATTTTATTCACGCTTGAGATCTATCCAATTGATATTTTAATTCGTCTAGCATCTGATTACTCTCCTTCATTAGCACCTTCACTGCCTCAATCGTGGCCTCGCTGCCCCTCTCATATACGCCTTGAACAGCATCACTCGAATCGATCCATGCTAATTGGTGTTATATCAATATATTCAGTCCAATTTAACCACTTATGCCACTGTTGTGGCTTTGTCCTTACAAAGGTAGGTTTTCACACACTTATTGATTGTCTCACATTGTTCAACTATCTCTGGGTGATAGGCTAAACTCTTTTTGAGGGAAGTGTCAATTGCCTTGAACACCTCTAACCAAAAAGCACTCATGGAAAGGGCAATCCTTATTCGAAAATTTTTTGTGGAGAATTCATGGAGAGTGACAACTCCATTACTAAAATTTTCAGCCACTTCTTAGCCAAAAAAGGGTGAGAAATGGCAAAGAAATGGTTGTGCTTTGACATTTTATCCATCACCACCATTATTGTATTCTTTCCTTCGACCTTCGGAAGTTCTCCAATTAAATCCATGGTCACATCAGACCACACATTTTCCGATATAGGCAACGACTGTAACAGTCTGGCAAGGGATGAAGTAAAATTTTTATTTCTTTGGCAAATATCACACTGCTTGACATGGTCCATGATTGTACACTTCATCCCCTCCCAAAATCGCACTCCAATCCTTTTAAATATTTGGAAATACCCCAAATGCCCCCTGTTTTGGAGTCATGAAATTCCTTCAATATCTTTGAAATCCATTTGGAATCCTAGAAACCACAAGCCTCCCTTTGTGTAGCAGCCTTTTCTTTTCTAAATTCATATCTAGTTAGAGCTCCTTTTCCTTTTCCAAGCTCTGAATTATGCTTATGAGCTTTTCATCCCTTTGAACTTCATTCTCCAATTATTCCCATTTCACTACATTAACCAGATGAAAAAGAGAACTGGAGTTTTTGGGAAAATGCATCTGCCACTCTATTCTCACCTTCCTCCTTATATCGGATTTCTGCTGTTAGATCAAGGAATTCTCTCAAATTCTTAAGGTCCTTAATTGGAGGCCAATCTATTATATATTCTACACCTTCTTGGGGTTGACTTTTACTCCTTTGATCGAAATGATGTGTTCCAAGTATTCCACCTTCTCTTGAGAAAAATGAAATTTCTTCCTCTTCAAGCAGAGTTTGTGCTGTCTCAAAACTTCCAACACAATTTCAAGTGCACACAATGTTTCTTTCAATCGGTACTATACCCCGGAATATCATCAAAGAACATCGTATAAATTTTCTTAAAAATAGTCTGAATACCTAATTCATTAGGACCTGAAATGTTAATGGGGTGTTGGTGAGACTGAAATCTAGTATAGATCCTCATTGAATTTCTACCTTTCTCTCCCCTTCTTAGCCCTTATGTTCTCTCTCCAAATCATGTGAAATCATACCTGTCTGCTCCTAATGCCCCTCACTCCCTGTGCCAGGTGGATAGTTAGTTAGGAAAATATTTTTATTGACGCTCTATCCTTCTTGTTTTTAACTGTATTTCTTCTACTATAATAAAAGCGTATGGTAGGAGAATATTTCCTCTATTAGGGTATGAATTAGAAGCTTCTATGATTTCTGGGTATGTTACATTACACCACTAGCCTTCATCCATTTTAACCCTGATAAGAGTTAGTACATAAAAGAAACTGGTGTTCCTATATTCAAACCTCATCTAATTTTCTTAGACCTTTGAAAGCCGCAATATTTTTCTGCAAAAAATTATATCATAGTCACGCTAAAGCTCCATCTCAAGTCTTGAGAGGCACCAAATCCTCATTCTCACAAGGGATCTCTGAATGAATGCTATGCTATTATCCAATTTGTTTTTCATTCTCTTGATTCTCTAGTAAAAATATTTCTGTTGAAAATTTTAGGTTTATCATTATAGTTTTTAATAAATTTTTATTATTTTAGAAGTTTTGAAAAATTATTCTCATTAAACAAATTTATTTTTAAGGTGGCCTGGCAGTTAAGAATCAAAACGGTCAACTCTGATCTCCTTTCGAAATAGGAACACCAGTACAATACAACATCTAACGAGAATATAAAATGATTAAAATGCAGAATAGGAAGTTCTTATCAATTTTTTTTACCCCTGATTTTGCATGAAGATCAATCTTGGGATGAGCTTAGAAGTTCCAATCCAACCATTCAAACTGCTAGATCTAAACGGTCTTCAAAACAAAGGGGTTTAGAATATGATGAATGAAATGAAAATAAATGTTTTGAATTGAAGGAAACAAAAAACGGTTTCAAAAATATTTGTTATGCAATTGTAAAACATAGAATATTGCTTTACTAAAGCAAGCTTTCTAATTGGGAAAGTAGTGATAATAAACAATTTTATCATTTTTTTTAAGTGTAACTGTAGTGAATACAAATTAGATCTTAATGGTTAACAATGAGTCATACAAACATAAATTCTCTCCGAAACAAACCACACCCTCAATGGTTAACAATGAGTCATACAAACATACATTCTCTATGAAACAAATCACACCCTCCTCCCAAACCAAAAAAAAAAAAAACCACCATAAATTCCCAAATATTAAACTGTTTCATAGACAAACTGTCTACAAAAGAAAGCGGGAAAAAATTGAGTCTTCTATGTCGTTTAGACATGAATATGTTATTATTTTCCAGTATATTGGTGGTAATAAAATTTGAGACAATCTCATGTAAATTACCTGAAACTCCTGTCCGTGACCTATTCTTAAGATTTTTATCTGGTCTAAGGATTTTTGTTGCTCCCATACATCTATTTTTTGCTTCCTCAGTTAATCATTCAAAAAAAAAAATAATCAAGAATTAAATGGGTAAATAAGGTGTTCAGAACTAAATTTGATCTACGAAAAACAAGTATTTAATAAAATGTTAAAGATATAATATTGGTTTCTTATAAGCCATTACGCCATAATAGCATCATAGAGTAACCCACACTCATGTTTATTTCTTTTTTAAGTCATTAACGTAAATTTTGAATATCCGTTGGTAAAAAACGAGTTACTATTCCATCTGAATTCACCTTTTGCGGGCTTTTTGGTGGGTTTTGGCGGGGCAGAACGAACTTCTCTTGACGGATCTGTCTTTTTTTTTAATTGAAAATATTTTAAGTTATAATTTGAATTATGTTCTATCTATATTTAATTGATTAGAAGCTTAAAAATGTTTAATTATATGTTAAACAAAGTTTGTTTTATTTTTACAATGTTAATTTTATTTTATTTTAAAAAACTTGGTTGATGATTATGTTTATTATATATTTAGAATTATAAAAATTTTAATATTTTTGAATTTAAAAATTATAATTTTTGTATGTCTTTAAAAATTATAAATTTATTAAAATTACTGTAAAATTATATATATTATTTAATATTTAATAATTTATTAATAAAAAATATATAAAAAAAGAATTGACATACTTAGCCTGTCAACTCGCCAATTTGCCATTAGGCAGGTTGGGAGAAAAATTTGGGAGATGATGTAACAAGCTACAACTTCACTATGACTATTTGGAAAGGTGTTGTCCCCCCAAAAGTTGAGTTGTTTGTCTGGTTTGTTCTGATAGGCAGGGTGAATACGAAAGAAAGACTGGGTTGTCTTGGAATTGCTAATCAGGATGATAATGTTTGTGTATTATGTAATAATGATATTGAATCTATCCACCACGTATTTCTTGGGTGTGAATTTAACTGGCAGGTGTAGTGCGCTTGGTTATCTGAACTTGGCAAACATTGGTCCTTTCCTGGTACTTTGAAGGAGCATTTTCTAAGTTGGCCAGGTACAACAATTAGGAAGGAGGAGCACAAGAAGTGGTTTATGAGTTTCTTTGCCGTAGTTTGGAACATTTGGTTAGAAAGGAACAGGAGGGTGTTTCAGAATAAAAAGTACAGTGCAGAAGGGATCGTTAATATGTCTCTTCTTCATTACAAAGAGTGGAAGTGTGTGGATCCCTTTTGTTGTTGATGGCAATGTCAGAGATGACGTCGGGATATTTTGGTTTAAGATATGTCTATGTGATTCCAATAGGTGTTATCTTGTCTGTTTTTTACTTACTTGCTCTACTTTTGTGCTGTTTTTTACTTACTTGCTCTATTTTTGTGTTGAGTTCATTTGTTCAAAAAAATAAAAAATAAAAAAATAAAAGAAGAAAGCTAGTCATAAGACCTGCTACGTACGCTGTCTTATTCATTTTAAAGTAGTGAAATGCAGTGTTTATAAAGATGCTATCCGCTTATCCTGTATCTCAATAATGTCTAGTTGCATTTCTGTGTGAAGTTTTGTTATTTTCCAGATAAAATAATCCATAAAAACTTAGTAGTACTCTTGTACTGAGTCAGTTTCCACTTCTGAGTTTGCCAAACCACCACAGAAGAAATTAGGTATGGTGGCAAATGAAATCACCGTTGAAACAATACAAAATTGGAATGACCGGAATTAGGGAATTGCATAGAACATTAAGTGAATCACAGGGAAATCGAAAGATATAGTTGAGATAGGAATAAAGAAAGATTCAGGGAATAGAGACACAGTACACATAATGAATACTATAATATTTAACTATTTATCTTCTATTTAGTATTTATACTATAATAGTATCTATAGAGATTTCTTTGTATTGACTGTGTATAAATGGTAGTTTGAACATTTTGCTTCTTAAGTGAATGGAAGTGTATGCGGTTATAGATTCTTTCCATTTTTGCATAGTAGAAGAGTGTTTAGGCCATTTTAGTGTAAGTGGATGGCGTGGTGTCTTAGGAAGCAAGGAGAAAAATGATTCGGCAAGGAGAAAACGTGGCTATATGATGATCGGCAAGAATAAAGTTCTCTTAAAAAACCCTAGAAAGTTGAACCAGACCCTACTGATTACATTTGTTAAATGATTGAAGTTCTTTTCCAAAAGCGAAACAATGTGAAACATCCTTAGTGGATGATTGAGGATACCACAAAGTTAATGTATCAAATAATGGCTGAACTATAGTAAAGAAATATCTAGATCATTGCTTAAATATACTAAAAACAAAGGGGGATTGTCAAATATTTGTTAAGATTTTCAGTACAGAAAAATTGCTATTGATATAATTCATTCTTTAGATTTTTTTTTAGGTAAGGTATACTTTTTGTTTTTAAAATTTATCAAAATTTTTAAAAATATTTTTGAGCTTTATTTTGTTCTAATTTTTTTTTATTTAAATTAAATGTATCTCTGACAATTAATTTTTTAAAAATTTAAACTAATTCAGTAATAACTTTACAAGAATAATTTTTAATACAAACAAATTAGACACAATTCTAATTCTGACCTCTAATTATCAAGCATTATATCTAGATTGGTGTGTCTTGAAAATATAGTTATTAAAAATACAATTAATGCAAACCAAAAATTTTTAAGATAAAATTAAATTAAAATAAAATAAAATAAAATTTAAAAATATTTTTAAAATTTTTAACAAATTTCATAGATAAAAAATATATTTTATCTTTTTTTAATTCTATATTCTTATTGTCGTTTAAGACATGCTTCAAATACAAAGTATTTAAAATTTTCTTTGCTTAGTAATTAAGAAATTCATGAGATGATATATTTGGAGCATATGAAATTACTTAAAATCGTAGTTATATCTTATATGTGTAAGAGTGAACTTAATCGACGAGGACATACATAAGTCTAATCTTACTTTAATTACTAACAAAGTCACCTATAAATTGTGTATTGTCATCCTCTAAGACAATCGTTGATTTCTGATGTAATTAAAATCTTTTAAGGGTGTTAGTTTAGTTTTCAAAACATTTATGAGATAAAATTGAAAAAAAAGTTACATTAGCCTAAACACTAACATCTGTTAGAAAAATAAAGGTATTATATAAATACAAAAATTTATTCATTATGCATTTGTTTATATTTATACAAGTTTTACATATTCTTTTACTAAAGTAATAAACTATTAGAATAATAAAACGTTTTATATTGGAATAATTGAATATTTTTTCAATAATATAATCAAACATTTTTTGAATATCAAATATGTATTTTTATACAATATAATTAATTGATATGACTAATTTTTGTGTTTATATAAAATGATTTTTTGAAAAATGTTATATCTAATGCATGACAGAAATGTCACGTCCTGTAATATATGATTTAAAGAGGTCATATTGTTCCTCAAAGTAAAGATTGGAGGTTACTCAAGTGGGTATGTCTTGTTGATCTAGTACATGCACATAGCTAACAATTGAACACTTGACCTAGCTCATAAAAGACCTACTTATCTATCAATTGTGCTGAGTTTTGGACATGAACTTAGTTACTAAATATTAGCATGTGTTTAGGTCGTATTTTTATTTGAAAAAAAAATTGACAAACTATTTCTTTCGGTTAATATTAGTTAATATTCTTTTTTTTCTTTTCTTAAATTTTTTGTTCATCCACTACTTTGTCATTTGATTGTTGGTTAAAAAAATTATTTCTCTAACAAAATCATGTTTATTTTTAATATTTTTTTTCATAATTTTATAAAAAATAAACATAAAATTTTGTATTTTATGTTTATTTTTCACAAAATTTCAAAAATAAAAAATAGAAAATATTTTTTAAAAATCAAATATGTACGTTTTTAATTTTCTTTTCTTTCAATTCTCAAGTGGCCAAGTTGATAAAACCAAAGCTAGTATTTGGATATTTAGATCAAAATAAAATTGATTGTGTTATATACAAGTGGCTAAGAATATATTGTTTAGTACGATGACTTAAGGAACTCATAACATTTTATTTGGGGAATCCTATACATATAAAAGGTATATATTCCTAGTTATTTATAGTATTTCTAACTCTAATCGAAATGAAATATCTAAAGATTAAAATCATAAATATTAGGTCATTAAAATCTTTTATGTTTAAATTAATATTAATTAATTTTTTCCACTAAAATACCAGTCTCTTAACATTTCTCCTGTTACCTGTATAGCTCTTTCTTTTCTCTTATTCAATTCCTCCCTATTTGAAACCTTATAGCTTAAACATTAACACGGTATCAAACTGGTACCATCTTTTGTGATTTGAAGAGTTGTAATGTCTCCTTTCTCTACCAACTTCATAAATTCTGGAACTCATAATATGCATAGACATTGTTACCTGCTGTAGTCTAATTTTTACTTAATGCTCTTATTTCCAAGAATAAGAAAGATATATAAAAATTGTAAAAATTACATAGAGATTAAGACATAAATTATACTATGAAATCATGGGAGAACGAAGATTAAAACAAGAGATACAAGTCTCAGAAAATTAATTTAGTTTTATGTTGGATAAATTTACCGTTAAAATTTTAGAATTGTTAAGAAGAATGATAGAGAGGTATCTAAGTTAAAAAAAAATTACATATAATTTTTATTAATTTAAAAAAAATATATGATAGAGTATCAAAAGAAGTGTTATGGAAGGTTTTAGAAAATAATAGAAAAAAATTACATATATTCATACAATTAAAGATATGTACGATAGATAGAGTTAAAATTAGTATGAAGACTCAATGTGGTGTGATATAAGAGTTTTTCATTTGTATAATATAGAACTGCACTTACTATCATCTTTAAATTTATATCTTTTTATATTGGTTTTGGAAATAGTAATACTTATTGAACATGTCCAAAAATTCGTACTATAATGTGTGTTTTTTAGTCAATGACATCGTTCTTCTGAAAAAGTAAAAAAAATAAAAAATAAAAAATTAGATTTATGGAGAGAAATTAGAGATGTATAGTTAACGCATAAGTCATAGTAAGACGAAATATATGAAATGGAAGTTTGGTCCTGAGAGGAGAAACAATAATATAAAAGTGAGAATTAGAGAAAATCTCCTATCATAAATAAAGCGCTCTAAATATCTTAGCTGTATGATATAAGATATTGGAAAAATTGATGAGTATAAAACATAGAATCTAAGTAGATTAGTAAAAATGTTAGAATACGTTTAATTTTATATGTGACAAAATATATCTTTAAAACTTAAGCATACATTTTATCACACTATTATTAGACTGACTGTATTTTATGAAACAGAATTTTAGACACAAATAGTAAGCATGAACATAAGTTAATTGTGATAGAGATGAAGATATTGAAATAGATGAATGACCACACATATATAGACAAAATAAAGAACGAAGATATAAGAAAAAAAGTTGAAGTTACACTTTTTGTTGAAAAGATTGTAGAGACTCATCTCAGATCAATGGTTTGAATGTATGAAAAGAAGATCGATAGAACATCTAATTAAAAAAAGTAGATGTACGAGATAGAAAGTAGACAGAGAATAAAAAATAAAGAAAAATTCTAAAGGACTATCAATAAAATGGTTAAATAAATTTAAGCAAAAATTTCACTATAAATATAATATATGATAGAGTTTAATTACGTTTTTTAATATATATATATATATATATATATATATATATATATATATATGGTATTTATATGGTGAATTTTAGCATGTCTATATTTATAGAGATTAAAAAAGTCATGCAAGTATTGCTAAAATTAAAGTCACATTTTTTATATTTTGTAATTTTAAAGAGCATTGCTTAATAATAAATTATTATTATTATTATTATTATTATTATTATTATTATTATTATTATTATTAGATTCGTGAAGAACATAGCATATATAAAATTATTGAGGACACGATAATCTTTTTAATCGTTATTTTTAAATAACAAAATTGAATATATCTTTATCAATAATATGCATAGTATAATTTTTATAGAAATTAAATTGGTTAGGTTAAAATAAGTAATTAAGAATAGAGGAATATTAAAAATATAAATGAAATGTTAATAGGTAACAATGCACCATATTTTGGACGAAAAAACCGTAAAAAAAGGACTATTTAGTCTAATTAACTAATACTTTTAATATATTAAGAATAAATAAGGAGATTCAGAATCCTAGCACTAAAAACTAATTAGAAAAAATCTGATGTGTTGAATTTAAGAGAAAAGGAAAGAATATCTACATAGTTTATGAAATAAATATCAAAATATAATATATTCCGATAATGTTTGCTTAAAAAAAGTAATGACTGATACGTGTATTAGGGTAAAATAAATACATGTTCATATTAGCATATCTGTAAATTTGGTTCCCATTCTAATAACCAAAAAGCACTGATGATTATATATAGGAAAAACACAACAAAACAACCCTAATTAATAACTCAAGTTAATTTGATAGCATGATCAAAGTGATTTTAGGGTGGTGGGGAGAACTGAAGGATGTTGCTGGCAATCCCACAGGAGAGCAGCGAAATAAAAGGATCCTTCTAATGACACCACAAAAATCCAACCAAAGAAACAAAAATCAAAAAGAGCCAGCAATCTCTCTCTCTCTCTCTCTCTCTCTCTGCTTTTGTTTTTGTTTTTGTCTTTGCAATATCTCTCAGGTTGATTGTTCCCCATCTTCCTCGAATTCCATATGATTGACGATAATAGGAAGATAGGAATAATAAGCAAAGTGTTGATTGTGTAGGTGTTTCCCCCCACACCCGTTATTGGGAATAGGGGGGGTAGGGACAAAAAACCATTTCATGCTCTTCTTCCCACCCGACTATCCCCCCACATGCCTCCTAACCACCACCCATGCTTTACATTTTTACCCCTCCACCGCACGTCCCCGCGCCGTCGCCACAACCCTCGCCCCCACTCCCCCCTCCTCTCCGGCCCTCATCTCTCCAAGTAATTCTCTCTTATTTACTTATTAATTAACCTAATACCTTTTCATATACATACATATATACACAATACAAGAAAACAAATTAATTCAAGGGGAAGGGAAGGGAGGAAAATTAATATTATTACTTTATTAGGGATTGAGAGAGATTCGATACATACAGAAGAAACCAAATTGATTGGTTGATATGTTAATGCCAACATCAAGACCGGTGAATTCTGCATTCGAAGTAGCCACGGTGACGCTCATATCGACGCTGATATTTCTGTCGGTGGTGTCGCTGTTTCTGATATTCCACCTTCAATTCAAGTCAAAATCCCTAAAGCATCTCAAGAACTTCAACTCCCTTTGGGCGGTTAGATTCCTCCTCGTCTTCCTCATCTCCCTCTGGTCCCTCTCCGAGCTCCTCCGCCTCCCTCTCATCCGCCACCTCAACCTCCGCCTCTTCTCCTTCCTCTCCGATCAAAACGACCAAGTCTCCAACCAGGTCGGCCTCTGCAAGCTCCACATCATCCTCTCCTTAGGCTTCTTCCAGCCAGCATTTCTCGTCACGCTCCTCTTCCTCTTCAACGCCTCCATTGTCACCACCGCCAAGAACCACTTCGGCACTGTCCTCTCCGTTTTCCTCACCTGCCTTCCCGTCTCAGCGGTTCATGGCATTCTCATGTTCTCCACCTCCTGGCAGCGTGCCCTACCGCCGACCTTCCGGCAGGCTCACGTGGTGGTTACCGACGCTTTCGGCGAGGACACCGTTCTCTGCACTTATCCGTTGCTGAGCAGTGCCGTATTCGCGGTGTTCGCGATTGCATATTCGGCGTGCTTCTTGTTATCTTGCTGGAACGTTTTGTCACTGGTGATCAACAAGGGGCTCAGGTTGAGGATCTACGGTCTGTCCACCGCGCTGCTCTTCGCGCTTCCTATTCAGGTAGTGGCGCTAGGGTTCACCGCCGTGTGGACGCCGGAGTCACAGCTCTACGGCGTCTTTTCTCTCGTTGTGTTCCTTGGCGCCTTTGTTTGCGCGGTTACAGGGGAGGGCTTTATGGTAATTAAGCCGATTTCGGACGCACTGGACGCCGGCGCCAGCTTCTACAGCCGGTCGGGTCCCCGTGATGGTGACGCCGGAGAGAAGGAGATGAAGGTCGCCGGAGGGGAAGACTTGGTCTAGAGGAGAGGGATCGAGGGAGGGAAGGGTACTTTGGTCATTTCGTTACTGTTTTTTGGAGGAAGGGTTTTTCTGTCATCTTAGATATTGCAGGATTTTGGTGGTGTTGCTGTTTCGTGTTCTTCTCGTGCACGTGCAGCACACGTGGTTCTCTGCTTCCCTAACCTCTAACTATGTACTCTGCTGTATCTTTTTTCTCAAAACTTTTTTTTTTTCCAATTAGTAATTAGTATTGATTGATATATGTATCTTGATTTAATTTTCTGGTGTTTATTATCTCCCTAACTCTTCCTCCTCCTATTTGAAATATATATAAAAAAAAATAAAAAATATATACTATCCATATATGACTATAATCGAATTAGCGAGTGTGCAAATCTAAATCTAAACAATTAATTAATTTACTGTCTTAAGTTTTGGTATCATTTGTTTTCCAATGAAGTTTGTAGTATCGTACAACCTAGGAATCAAATCCTTGGCTATTTATGGGGCAACACCCAATAAAGAGATTATTATTATTATTATTAATATATATATATATATATATACCGATCCCACACAGTAGAATAAAAATTTGTCGTCGATGTTGTTGCCTCCTTCAAAGCTGCATGCAACTGCACCCTGCACCAACCTTTTTTTCCTGTGTTTTTCCTACTGACGATGGTTGTCTCCAACTATCGCTTGCACCACTGAACTCGTTTTGACATCCTATTTCCATAATTATCCTCTTTTTTATTTTCGTTTGACCAATTATAAAGTTGTTTAGATGATTGAACGTCCCTGTTGTTCCGTCTAATCACATCACTCTAGCTATAGTTGATCTGCGGCTTTGTTGTGTCACCATTCCAATAATCCCTCATTAGTGTTAGTTGAATCTCTAATGCTTTTTTATTAGAACTATTTAAGACATCCATACGTTATTGTTGCATCAGTAAAAACTTTGTACTAATCTGAAGATTTTTATTATAGTAATCTAACAACATATTTATTATTTATACTTTAGACATTAATAACTAATTATTAGTTAAAAAAAATAAATTTTACTAATCTTTTAACATTACTCTTAATTATATATTCAGATTTGGTGGAATCGTATTAATTTAGATCAGGGTTTTAGTGTTATTATAAATAAATAGGACTTAATGTTTTATCACATCATTTATACTTCTATATTTTTATACTATATCTATACTTCTATACTATATAATTCATAAAGAAATTGTTGTTGACATTTTAGTAAAATTATAAACCACTTTTCATCTCAACTAATTTAATCTTTATTATTTTTATATATATAATACATAAATAAATTAATCAATAAACATATTAGTAGCTGTTAATATACTAGTATTACTTAAAAGTGTTATTTATACACTTTTTATTCCCTCTTTTCTTTCATATTTTTTATTTGTCTATTTAAAATTCTCAATTTTCTAAAAAAGTAGTTTTTCTTTAAAAGAATAAATTATCACAAATACAGGATAAGATTAGGAATCAATTTTTTCCTATTAATAAATCGTTATTTTTCTTTTGAATTTTATCTTCTTTCTCTGTATTAGTAATTCAAACTCTTAATTCTTACTCATTTTCTATTTGTTGACAGATAAATGAAAAGAAAAAGAAAACGTTAGTTCCTTAGCAAAACCACACATATTTAATTTAAGCAAGTAAATTAATATCATCACACAGCTCTATCAATATATAACCAACAACATGAGGACTAAACTAAAATCTCATATACTACCAAAACGGCTACACCTTTACTAACAGACTGATCTTTGTAGCTTTATTTAATTACTAATTTAATTGGACTAACTGCTAAAGCATTTAAGTTGTTATGATTCAAAATATCACATATAACTTGATCCAGAATCTTACAATAATAAATATATAATTATTTTTTAATTAGATACATATATCATTTAAGTTTAATTGCTCTATAAATTTTTATAATTTTATCAAATTTTAATTAAGTCCTTGTAATTTAAAAAATTATAATTGAATCCTTATATTAAATAAAAATCTGTAATTAAATTTTTATTAATTATTATCTTTCAAAAAACATACAATAATTCTAGAATATTTGTTTTTAAAATATTTTTTAATTTATTTTATATATATCAAACATAAAAGCGAATATTTTAAAAGAATAATTGTATTTTTACAAAAAAAAAAATAGTTAGAAAGAACAACCTAGTTGAAACTTTTAATCTATCATAAAAATTTAATTATAAATTTTTAAATTATAAAAATCTAATTAAAAATTTAATTAAAATATAAAAACCAATAGAATAATTAAATCTTTAATCTATTATCAACTAATACAAGACCTTTTTATCACTTGCAAACTTGAAATCTAACTATCATGATCTTCGTAATTCATTATGTATATTTGGAATGACCTTTTTCGTTTTTCCTTTAGTTAAGGACCTTTTTCTTTGTGTAAACTGTAGTATTTTGTTTTTATTAATGCACTGTACTTCTA
Source organism: Arachis hypogaea (assembly GCF_003086295.3). Classification (NCBI taxonomy): domain Eukaryota; kingdom Viridiplantae; phylum Streptophyta; class Magnoliopsida; order Fabales; family Fabaceae; genus Arachis; species Arachis hypogaea. The sequence goes on along the minus strand of NC_092052.1, from coordinate 131,284,795 downwards.
AACATTTTTAGTTTAATCTTGTAGGTGAAACTCCTCCGCGGCGGCGTTGAGAAAGAAATTAATTACGTTTTAGGGTGTGTTTGGGATTCACGTTGGAGAAGAAAGAAGCTCGTTTGAGTGTCTTGAACGTCCCACTTTTATGTTTGGTAATTTGTTAGAATTCTAAACCCAGAAGTGCTTTCACGTTGAGAAAGTTGATTACCGTTGGAGGAATTAAGTGAAAAATTTATTTCTTTTCTACCAATCCTACCCTCTATTCTCTTCTATAAAAAGGATGCAAATAACCATAACTTTCACAGTAGTTTTTCGTTCATTTGTTGTGTATGTTCTTTGTTCTGAAATTTTTTTTTTCTATTAAAATTTTTCAGATATGTTTCAATCAATGCCAAGATAAAAAATTTAATTATTTTTTATTATTTTTAGTACTCTCTTTCATATTTTGATTTTTATATTTTTTATTGTATTTTTTTATTTATACAATAAATATTTTTTATATTATTTTTTTAGTATTTTGATGTTATTTTTTTAGTGCTTTATTATATTTTTATTGTATTTTTTTATTCATATGACAACTATTGTTGATATAAATTCTTATTTTTATTAATTTTTATTATTTTTTGTTTATATAAATTCCTTTTTTTCTATCCTTTATTGGACTATATTTATGTTGTGTATAAAATTTTTTATTTTTTATTTTATTTTATTCATATCAATTTTATTTACTTCTTATTGTAATTTTTTTGTTCATATGATACATGTTGTTGGTTGTAATTATTATATACTATGTTTGATATGAAATTTTTTTCTTTTTTTTTTGTTTTTATTGTATTTTTTATTGTATTTTATTTTATTTTTTATTATATACTAAATATAAATAACAAAAGAGCCATAAATAATAAAAATGTATATTCCAAAATGATATAAATTAAAGAGTAATAAAATACTAAAAAGATTATAGAACATTTTCTTTTTGTTTGACATTATAGAATGTATAGTACGTACTCTCTCTTATAATTTTATTTTTTATTGTATTTTTTTCTCAAAAGATAGATATTATTTTATTATTATAAAATAATAATGTTTATTTATATGATAAATATTTTTATTATAAAATAAATTACTAAGATCTATTCAAATATCTAAAGTAAAATGATAGGATAATATAAAATATTATTTAAATTGATGTCTCTTTTAGTAATTTTTTCTCTAAAAGTGATTTTGAGTAGCAAAATCCAAATAACATTTATTTTACTATAATCTATTTTAATATAAAGATTGCCAAACATAAATCACGTTAACACAAACTTACTTTTCATCAAAATTAAGTTTGCAAAATCAATTCTATGCAAATTCTCGTTTGCAAAAACTATAATCCAAACACACACTTAGTTGATACGGCAGCAATGTAATTAATTACCTTACTCTAAGGCCTAGGTTTCTGCTATTGCTATTGCCTATTGGACTAAATAGTTCTACTTGTAATTTTATTATATCAATAAATACCTATTTTTATTGGAAAATGCATGTTTCGTACAAAAGAATCTCTAAAATCGCCTAAAAAAACTTGAAACAAACCTATAGGTTTATTTAGTTATTTATACATTTAGAAAATGACAGTTGCATATTTAAATTGATATTCAATTCATTTATTTATTAAATTTAACAGAAGATAACTAAAATTAAATTAGTAATATAATAGATTGGGTTGATAAATTAAATGTGAAGCACATATTCACGGTTATAAATATCATTTTCTTTGTATTTAAATATTTAATCCGTAAAAATATAGATTGGGTAGATAAAAGTATAATATATATCCATAGCTATTGTTCATCATTTTTCTTAGTATTTAGTACCTAATTAACCATAAGAATGGACAATCCTCGAGCGAACTCAAACCTATTTCTCCAACACTCAGATGAACTTGAATAACTTCCAGCACAAGATATAAAATCAGGAAATAATCTCACATCGTGCTGTTAATCTGTGACGCCAGTTCCCAAAATCTTATGATCATCATCTAATATATATATTGCATATCTGCCATTGTTGTTCACAATGTCTGGTAGCTTGACCATCATGAACATTTCGTTCTGAGCTGCACGCACATATGCCACAAAAAATAGCCAATAGGATCGGAGGATTTCAGTCTCCAATCTTAGCTTCCTCTTCCAAGTGACGCAAGAAAACTACACCGTCCTCAAGCTATACCGTTGCAATTTCTCAAACTAAGACTAGCATATACGTAACTCTCACAAAACTAAGTTCAGATTACGAATTTCAAAATAGCAAAGTTCTCACTCACACCTAATAACAGATCAAACTTTTCAATTGCTACTTCGCTAGCACTAACTGTATCCTAAAGTCACGCGGATTTTACCATAACAGAGAAAACCACTACGCTTGCGTTCGGTTACGAATTAGTTATGCAACAACGCATTCAGCACTCAGAATTCAGCAACAAACACAATGCACATATATGAACACAGATATAGAAAACTCAAAACCATAAGATCTGAGAGATTAACAAGCACCTGGAACTGGCGTAATCATAGAGTTTTCCGGTGCTGGAGAAGATCGCAACTCCAACCTCAGCATCGCAAAGAATCGAAAGCTCCTTCGCCTTCTTCAGCAAACCGCTTCTCCGCTTCGAGAACGTTACTTGCCTACTCGTCGAGTTATCGATCCTCCTTATCACGATCTTCCCTCTCCCCATGGATTCCAAGTCAAAACCCTAGCTACCTCGATCCTACCGAACCAGAAGAAAAAAATCGCTACTCCTACGAACAGATCAACCACCGCAGCTTCAATTTCCGAAGAAAAATGCGATAATAGAGAGCTTAACAAAGTAATAAGAGGAAACTGCAAGGAGAGAAGAGTCTCCATTATTTCCTTTCAGAGTTCAGCCTACTACTGTGTTTAGATGCAAAGAGTAGATGACGGAAAATGAAAGAGAAAATATCTGATTGATTTTCCGATAAAAAAGGAATCTTATAAAGGATAAAAAAAATGAAAAAGAAAAAGGAGAGAGATTACTGTGGACGCTTGGGTTCTTGTAAGAGACAAAGGAAGGCTCTGCAAGTTGTACTGAAAAACTGCCTGAGATGGAAGGAAGGGATAGCTATATAAGGAAAGTATGGAAAAGAGGTTTGGGTGTGTGTGAGTAAAACCGCTAATGAGCGCGTGAAGAAACCACTAGTGGTTTTGGTCCTTTGCCAGTTGGAGACTGGGGGCACGTGGCCCAATCAGACTCTGACTCATGGGAGCTTATTGGCCTCTTTTATTCGATTCTTGAATTATGAGCTGTCTAACGTATCCGACTTTGACGCGTGGAACCTACAGATGCGCCTGACTGGTATACGTATACGTACATTATACAAAAGAGGAATGGTAGATTACACTTTTAATAAAAAAAATTAAAAGTTAATTCATGTTAATTTAAAGATAAAATAAATAAAAAATTGTTTATTCTTCTTCTTATTATTAATTTACTAAATGAATCGTTTTTTAACTCAAAAGACTTATACTTTCATTTATACAAGGTATTCCTTAGTGGTCATTATTAGCAACAATCTAATTGAATATTTTTATATATAGTTGTACTATGTGAAGATTGAAATTAATTTTTAAAACAATTATTTATATAAATATATATATTAAAATATAAAATATATATTAAAAATATAAAATAATATAAATACTTATATAAATAAATATATAATAACTTATTTTAATACATATAACATTTTTTATTAACATAGTATATAAAAATTTAATTATAAATTTTTGTTTTTATTATAGTTCATATATATATCATTTTACCTTTTTAATTTATTTTATTTTTCTATACTTATACCTGATTTATAAATATAATATAATATAATATAATATGACATAAAATTCGGTTAACTTTGTTCAAACCGCATCTTCAAATTATAAATCATATATATACGCCATTTTTAGTCACTGAACTATAAATAATTTTGTGTTTTTTGTGCAGTTTAAAAAAATATATATTTAACTATCTAAAAAAAATTAAAATGCTTTAATAGTAACCCGATAGGATACTAATAAGTAATAAGTGATAAATATATATAGCTGTTGTCAAATTTTCTTATTTTATGCTCCCATGATAAAATTTCTATTGTCTTTTGTCAAATTTTTTTTCCAACATATTTGTTACTTCCATTTTTTATACAAAATTTATAACCAAAATTTTATTTATTAGTAACATATTTGTTAATATATATTGATCACTTGGTCGTCTCCTTATTATACAAGTAAACCCCTAATATGAATACAGTAATAATCTATCCGAAAAACAAGAGTGCACCAACTTATTATATTATCTCAAATACAAAAGAATACATTACATGTGAATGTTTACTTGAGATCTTTTAGACCTAAATTGTCATTTTCTTTCTAATTAAGATTTCAAATGGCCTAGTGACTCAAAAGATAGATAGCTCATAAAAAATTATATGTGCTTAAAAAATAATCAAGTTATATATATAAATCAATTACCAATGAACTTCTCGTTTAATTTTAGATGATTTATTTCATCTTTGAATTATTCTTAGTATATGTGCACACAAAATATTAATTATTAAATTAGTTATTATGTATATATATTATTTAATTAATTTTTAATATATATTTTATATTTTACTAATCACTGTAAATTTTATATTGATAACTGATATTTTGTATATATATAACATAGTTAAAAAGTTATAATCTAATAATTGTACGGTTATAATTCCTTTCTAAAATAATTTATCTCTACATTCAAATTATTTAACCAACCAAATAGTTTTAACCTAATTCACTTACACGCGCCACTATCTCTAATAAATTTTTAACTTAATGTGCAAATATATATAACTGACTTTTTCATCCAGATTTCATTTTTTTTTTCGAATTTTTTTCTACATTTTATGTGTTTTCTACGTTCTATTCCTTCTCTGCGTTATCTATGTTCTCTTCATTCTATGTGTTCTCTTCGTTCTCTGCATTCTCTTCGTTCAAGATCAATATTCTTTTATCTGATTTAAAGATTTGGATTAAATTTTTTGAAATCAAACAGTAAAATCAGCTTTGAACAAGTATTTCATTTTCAAAGATAATAAATGATTCAAGTTCAGACTATAGGCGAATTGGATTATTGTTTTGAATAGAATTAAGTGGTTGATGTGTGGTTCGAATCTAGTTAATGAACTTCGTTAATAGTTTATGATTCTGTAGTTGAATAATTTCGGTGGGAAAACTAAGAAATTTATGTGTTATTGTTAAGAAATTTCAGTGTATTTTTATTCTGATAAGTTTTTCATAATTCAAAACTCTTCCTCTTCCTCTTCCTTATCTTCTATTGCTTCTTCTTTTTTATCATCATTATTTTTTTTTTCTTATTCATCTTTTTATTTCTTGTTTTACCTTCTCAAGTTTCTTCTTACTTTACTCTCTTAACAAGAATAAAAATAAAATAAAATTCAAACAAAGAAAAAGAAAAAACATATAACGCTGCAAAATTACTGGGAAGAGGATGAACCTACATTTATTTAACTAAAAAAAGAAATAAATAAAAAAAAGAAGAAGAAAATACAGCATTAAAAAATATTTTGGTGCATTTGTAGCAAAAATTCGATATAAAAACTAAGAATTTATGTGTTATTGTTAAGAAATTTCGGTGTATTTTTATTCTGATAAATTTTACATAATTTAAAACTCTTTCTCTTCCTCCTCCTCATCTTCTGTTGCTTCTTCTTTTTCTTTTTTATCATCATTATTTTTTTTCTTATTCATCTTTTCATTCTTGTTTTACCTTCTCAAGTTTCTTCTTGTTTTACTCTCTTAACAAGAATTAAAACAACAAAAAAATCAAACAAAGAAGAAGAAGAGACACATAATGCTGCAAAATTACTAGGAAGAGAATGAACCTAAATTCATTCAACTAAAAGAAAGAAAGAAATATAAAAAAAGGAAGAAGAAAAAATGCAACATTAAATAATTTTTTTGTGTATTTGTAGCGAAATTTCGGTGTACAACTAAAAAATTTATGTGTTATTATTAAGAAAATTTGGTGTATTTTTATTCTGATAAGTTTTTGATAAAGAAATAAAAAATAAACAAAAAGATAAGTATACAAACTGAATAAAAAAAGATACTTTGAAATTGAAATAGAAACAAAAAGGATAGATTGAAATTGAGTACAAAGAAAATCACTCTACTTTCTACCCAATTTCTTGACGCAATAAGAAATAGACTCCTCAACCTTCAACTCAATTCCTCGATGCAACAAGAGATGGACTCCTCAGTCTCAATTGTTCACATCATAGTTTTATCACGAAACTAAAAAAGGGATTTTCAAATCTCTAAATCATTCTATATTACGACTACCTTAGTTTATGAGGTATTTATAACCTTTTATTAGGTTAAAATATAGAAAATACTCAGCTCACAAACATAAAGTCCAATCTAGTAACTAAATAAATAAAATCAAAATACATCAAATTAAATTAAAATATTCTAAAAATATAAACTAATATCTTCTAAATAACACTTGAACTCTTCATATCACGAACATTTGAAGCATGTATCATTTCTACATAATTCAAAACTCTTCCTCTTTCTCCTCCTCATCTTCTGTTGTTGCTTTTTCTTCTTTTTCATCATCATCATCTTTTTTTTAATTCATCTTTTCCTTCTTGTTTTTTCTTTTTAAGTTTTTTTTTTGTTTTACTCTCTTAACAAGAATAAAAACAAAAAAATCAAACAAAAAAGAAGAAGAAACACATAATAATACAAAATTATTAGGAAGAGGATAAACCTACATTTATTCAACTAAAAAAAATAAAGAAAAAAATATAGCATTAAAGAAGACATTTTTGTGCCTTTGTAGCAAATTTAGGTGTAGAAACTAAGAAATTTATGTGTTATTGTTAAGAAATTTTGGTGTATTTTTATTCTGATAAGTTTTGCATAATTCAAAATTCTTTCTCTTCTTTCTCCTCATCTTTCTGTTGCTTCTTCTTCTTCATCTTCTTCTTATTTTATTTTTTTGTAATTTTTTTCATTCTCTTAAGAGGAATAAAAAAAAGAAAAGTTAATGTTACAAAATCAATAGAAAGAAAAAGGAGAAAAAGAAAAAACATAGCAACAACAACAACAATAAAAGAATGACGATGGAGAGAAAACACGCGAAGAAGAAAAAAGAACCCAAAAAAGAATGAACGCAAAGAAGAAGAAGGATATGTTTGCATTAGTGAAGCACGTGTGTATACACGTTGTGGCCTGCGTGTAATGAAATTGATTTTTATTGAATTTGAACCAGGGACGAATTCATGTTCATAGATATAGGGGTAAGTGCCCCAAGTAGAATTCAAAATTTTTTTAACTAATACATAGTAATAAGATTTATTTGCCCCACTATATAATTAAATTTGATCCCACCATGATTGAACTTCACTCATCAACTTCAATTATGTAGAAATAAATGGTAATTCAAGATTCAAATGAATTTGTTACAATAATCTTTAACAAGGAGTAAAATAATTATAGATTTGTTATTTTATAATTGCAACTAATAAATAAATTTAAAATTTGAAAAAATCTATTTATATACTTAGTGAATATCACTATTGTGCCGTATATATATATATATATATATATATATATATATATATATATATATATATATATATATGTGTGATTATTTGTTCAAAATAGAGGTAACTACTAATTTAGTATCTAAAAGATTTAAGGTCAGACAAAATAATCTCTGAATAATTTAAAAATTGCGATAAAAATAACTAATAAATATTATATTTATTAAAAGTGACAAAAAAACTTTCGTATTTAACAAATAACATATCCATTTAATCTAAATTGTTTTGTCAACATTTGAATAAATATTTAGAAGATGCACAAAAATATTAGCGCAAAATTTGATCTTTAGATTTTTTTATTTTTTTAAAAAATTTAGTCATTCACAATTAAAACTTTTTTAAAAAATTCACTTGACATAAAATTATAAATCTTTAAGAATGAAAAGATCTTATTTTTTTAATATTACTTACAAAAAATTACATCAAAATATGATATCTAAAGTTTTTTTTAGAATATATATATTTAATGTATATCTAGTTCTTCAAAACTTTTTTTAATGTATATCTAGTTTTTCAGAACATTTTTTTGTATTGACTATTAAATAAAAAATAGTTAAATAAATAATAATAATAATAAAATAAGAAATCAAAATAATATTATTTAATTTATTCATTGCTGTTTTTTTTTAATTAACTTTAGTTTTTTTTCTGGGACAACATCAGTTGAAAAAACTTTTTTAAATATGAATATTATAAAATATCAATTTCATAATTATATGAGAGATAAATTTTCAAATGATTATTTAATAATATATATAAAAAGAGAGACATTTAATTGTATTAACAATTAAAAAAATTATTTAATCTTTTCAAAATATAAAATTTAAAAAAATATAATTTTAATTTTTATATTATTATTTTAATATTTTAATTTATTAATTAAATAATTTAAAAATTAATTATATTTAATAATAATAAAATATAATTATAAAAATTATTATTATATTATATATATTTTGCGCTCGATAAAAAAAAAACCAACTGAATGAATTCTTAATTTAATTTCACATGTAATGTTGGAAGATAAAATATTCTCTAGCTTCACTGTATTTACACTTTATATAGTTTTTCTTATCCAGAAATTGTATACATGGATCTACTATAAGTTTAAATCATTTGATAGAAACAAATTAATAAATAATTATGTATAATACGTATTTCTTTTATTAAAATAGAGCTTTAAATTATTCGTATTAATTTGAAGTGAAGATTACATAATAAATTCTTTTTTTCTTGTTAAAATTTTACTTTTGCTTAAAAAATGTAAATAATAAAGATCAAATTCTATATTTTTATTCATAAAATATTTGATACAGTACTATAAAATTACGTACTTATTTAAAAATTAAAAATATATAAATAATTATTCATTCGACGGTAACGGCCATCTTTTCCATTTTTATTTTTCTAATATTTTCTGTTGCACTGTAATGGATGTGTACGGACTATATAGTTTATACACGTGATTTCACCTTAATTACAGAGCTACCTGCAATCGCTTATTATTTTTTATGTGTGAGAGAGAAGTGTATAACAAAAAGCTGTGAACAGAAGTATATTTCACATTGATATGGGATGTACAAATCGGATGCACCGATTTGTTTGTTTTATTTTTTTTTTTAAACAAACAATCACAAATCAGACGGTCCGATTTGTGATTTTGAAAATAAAAAAATTTTTAATGTTGAAATCGGACCGTTTGATTTTTATTTTAAAAAATAAAAAAAATAAAAAATACAAAACAGACCCTCCAATTTGTAGTTTATTTTTTTTCCAAACAAATCGGAAGGTCCGATTTGTAGTTTATTTTTTTCTTCAAACAAATCGGATCGTCCAATTTAAATAAAACACCATATAAAAAAATACCTAATCTTCCAATAATAATGTATTACACATATATTTAATCAATATAGAAAAAAATTAGCCACCTGCAATCCTCTCTCGCTGGCAATCAATTATTAGTAGTTTAGTATGGGCATCTCTGCACCTTAATTAATCCTTGTGCCCCCATCAAAATGCATTATTTAACTATTCATTATGCGTATATTTTTTTTTTGTTGGCTATAGTATTTTTTTAATTTCATATGTCAAGAATTAATTTGTTGCAAATTTAAATTTTATTTTAGAATTTGTTATAGACTAATAAATTGTTATATGCATAAAATATAATTTAAATTTTTAATATTTATTTAAATAAATAAATAAACTGATTACAATACTCAACCAATCTAAATTGATTTCATTACGTGTATATTTAAAAGGCTCAAGTGGAACTTATTAATTAAGTTTATCGTACACAACTATACACACATAATTTACCAATTTACTAAACAAATATATGTATTTAGGGTTCTTTCCTCTCAATGTGTAAATGCGGTTAAAATTTTTATAATAATTACATTTTCATGCATAGGTCTCCCTTTTTGTGTTGTAACTATTGATTTTGAGTGTTATCAAATAAAATGATTTGTTTTTGAGCTCCGAAGGAAAATTGCGCTTTTCTTATTTTTTGTTAGAGTTCAATAAGACAGTTATTGTTTTATCAAACCCGGATTCACTAATAAGAAGAAACGCAATGCAACTGGTACTGACAGATGAAGTTATACGGTGGTAAGAATTGGCGCATGGAGGTGTGTTTCGCACCTCTGCTCCCGTTTGTATTCGCGTGAGAAAAATAAGATGAAAATATGCTGATTCTTGAATATATGTACCCAAAACGATTGATTTGTAGTGGTTTACAATTGAACAACTGCTATTCTAAATAGTTTTATAGCAGAGGCTAAACCGCAGCTCAGAATTAACACGAGTTGTAAACTCTGAATAATTAGTAAATAATTAATCAATAAATTAATTATTAATCAAAGTAATTAAAAAATCGAATTTGATAGTTTAATGTAATAGAGCTAATTAAAACATGAATTTTGACACCAATTTCAAAAAATTTGGCTCAAGATTGGGCCAAACGAGTCAAACCGAGCGAACTGGGCCCAAAATAGGCCCAAAGCCCAATTCAGCCCATTAGCCTTTAAAGGACACAGCTTTCCCTTTCTCCCTCATTTCAATTCCACGTTGCAACCAATTGGGGAAAGGGGAAGAACCATGGCTCTGAAAATCGGACCGAACCGGCTGATTCAACCGGATTAACCGGGAATCGGTTACCAGGCCAGTCCGGTTGATCCCAAAAATCAGTTTACAAAAAATCGGTAAAAAAATCGGTCGAACCGGTGGTTAACTGATAAACTGGTCAAACCGGCTGGGTTTTTAACGGTTTTTTACAATGGCACAAAAAAAAAAAAAAAACTAAACGAGCCCAACCCACTTACTAGCTAACCCGGTAACCCAATTACCCAACCCCTTATGCAAACAGCGAGACCCAGTTCCCTCATTCACCAGCCACCACACCTCAACCCTAATTTCTCTTCCAAGTTCCACCACACCAGCCTCATCTTCTTCTGCGATCTCCTCCCAGATAGGTTCCATAATCCCACGCGCTAGAGAAGTCCGCTTGCTTCCTCTCTGCAACGATATAGCTGCCGTTTGCTCATCTCGGTTTTCGGAGCACTGCACCACTGGTGTCGCAGATCAGATCTAGTGGAGTCGCGTTCATCATCTCCATCACTGCAACTGCCTTCCCTTTCCCTTCTGCAGAGGCGTCGAACATGACGCTGCTACTAGCATCATTAGCGACATCACCACTGAAGATTGGAGATGGTGGTGGAGCACCCTCAATCTCCTCCTTCCTCTGCCTCTTTTTACCAGGAGCCATCGCAGCTGCGTGTTCCTCACCGTAATCGTCATATCCTTTTGCTTGCATGTTGTTTTGTTAACTTTGCGAGTTGGTATCGCAATTGGATTTGCGATTAGATTAAATTATTCTTCCTCTGTTTCTTCATCATCTAACAAAATTGAGCTCTGATCTCTTATTTCTTCTTGTTGCTAAGGTTTTATTGATATGTAGAAGTACTGAATTCGAGTTTCTGATACTGTATTTATTTTTTTTAATTCTTACTGTCTCTCTTGATTAAAAGAAACGACAATTGTGATAATATTTGACACGGTTCTACTGGAGACAGGGACATCCTCTGTTTAATGGTTTCCCCTCCTTATGATTGCTGCATATGGAAGCTGTAACAATCAATTGCCATGGCAATGTATTGTTCAATGAATCTAAGATTAAGATGGTCTTATGAAAGGAACAAATGTTTGGTTAACAAATCTTCTGCTATTAAGAAAACTCAGTTTATTGTTATTATATATTAAATTTTTTTATAATTTTATTGTATATTTTAATTAAACCGGTTGAACCCCGGTTGAACCATTAAACTATTGAACCAGTCACTTGACCGATTCAATGACCGGTCCGGTTCTCGCAACCTTGGGAAGAACATTAAAACTTCCAAACCCTTAATCAAAATTCAAACCACCACAACTTCTTGCTCCGAACTCCGACCGTCGCACCGTTTGCGGCCACGTGTCCAGCGCGTCGAGCTCTACGATTCTATTGGATCAATTTCATAGGTAAGCTTCAATCTCACCTCAGTTTCTTTACCCCCTTTGATTTTCAAAAATTGTGAGCCTCGATTTTGGTATTATAGGTTCGTTTTAGCTTGCGAAATTAGTTGGGTTTAGTTCATTTGGTCTTTGGGTATGGTAAGTACCATTAACCCTACTCAATCCTTTGATTTAGTGTATTGAGAATTAAATTTTGGATATATATGTGTTATATATATATTAGGTGTGTATGTCTGAATATGAAGTCTTTGGAGTCATTGGAAGCTTGATTGAATACTTGGTGGATATTAGAGCTGAATTCTTGGTGATTTAAGCTTTGCCCTTTTTGCCTAAGTGGGTTGCTTTGGATAATACGTGGAAATCGACTAAGGTATGGTTTAGGTTTCTCATATTTAATATTTAATGTTCTGTGAAAACTTAGACTAGATGACCATAGGGTAGGTTGGAATGCACGATTGTGTTTAATACTTGTAAAACTTATGATGGATGTTGAATGAGTATGAGAGAGGCTGGATGGTTATTGCTTGTAGTTGCTGATGTTGTAGTAAGGAGTTATGGATATGAGTTATTATTGTTGTTTCATTAATTAATGTTTAATGCTATTTTGAATATGGATTGTTGGATTGGAATGGTTGAAATGAAGTGTTGTATGATATGTAAAATTGTTTAGTACTTTGATGTGGTATCTTGAACAAGGTTGGGTTGTGGCTTGTTGTTGATATTGGTGTTGGAATCCTAAATGATAAATTAATGAGGTTTACTAATGTATGAAAATGAAGGTAAGGTTATGGTGGTTTGTTGGTAAATCTTGTTGATTAGGTAATGAATGTTTGGTATGAGATGATGTGTATATTGAGGTATATTTGTTTGAGGTAAGGTTTGGAGGTCTTGGCATTTTTAAATGGTGTGTGGTTGTGTTGAATATGAGTAAAGGAAGTGAAATTGAGTTTAGTCTTTGTGAAAATTGAGGTTTGAGCTTTTTGTGCAAAGTTGGTTTTTGGCAGAACTTCGGCGAGCCATAACATGGTTTCTGGATCCCCAAATGGTTTCAAACTTGTTTTATGTGAAAATTTGGTCCGTGAAGCTTATAATGTTTGAAGAACGGATGAAAAATAATTTAAAACGAAAAAGTTATGCTTGTCAAAAATTTGAGGTTAGAAATTAAAATTCTGCAGCTTTTGAAACTTAGTGAAATTTTTTGAAAAACACATGTCCACGCGTACGCATGGCCCACATGTACACGTGACATGGAATATTTTGCGTACGCATATACCCCCTTCGCGGACAAACGCTGCTGCCTGGTTTGCATGCGTATGCGTAATCAGGGGATGCGTACGCGTGTCCTTGTTTTCAACAAAAACAGATTCTGTGTTTCAAGGCTCAAACTCGAATCTCTGGATTTCTTTTTTCATTTCTTTAGTCTAAATATTGTTAGTAAGCTTAACAATAGGATGAAACTAGGAAAAATGAGGTAACTTAGAGATGAAGGAAGATAACTAAACTAAGGATTGGAGAATATGGCTTTTATTTTGATAAGATGATGGAAGAGAGATATATGAGGCAGTTAAAAGAGTAATGTAATATTGAGATTAATGAATGAGATAATCGTGGACATTAACGAAATGAGGATGATGAGACGAGTTATGAATTTATAATTGTGTATCATAAAATATAAGAGGAATGAGTAAATGCTTATGATTTATTGAGAAAGTGCAGTAGTGTCGCGAGTATGCCGGAGATGCATATTTAAGTTAAAGATTGAACATTATTGAGCTTGGGGTGTTGTCTCTCCCATGTCAGCCAGGGATTAGTCCTATGGATAACATTGAGCTTGGGATATTGTTTTTTCCATGTCAGCTTGGGGTATTATTTTTCCCATGTCAGTTTGGGGTATTGTTTTTCCCATTTCAGCTTGGAGTGTTGTCTCTTCTCTCCATGTCAGCTTGGGATTCGTCCCATGGATATTATTGAGTTTGGGGGCGTTCTCTTCCCCATGTCTGCTTGGGGATTTTTCACATGGTGTATTTTTTTGAGCTTGAGAACATGTCGAGATGGCTACGTAATCGACAGTTGATATCAATAGCCATATGACAGGCATGCATCATATGCATTTGTATGTATTGCTTGTTTGTGCATTAATTGGGATTGCGTAATTGATTATAATATGCTAATTGTCATAATTGATATATGTATTATCTGTATTCTACCTGTGCTTGCTTTGTCTGCTTGTTTGTCTTTGTATTTATCGGGGATAGAGGAACGGAGGAAAGGCGGAGAGATTGAGGGTTCTATTTAAATTCCAGTTAGATTTAAGGAATTGATTTAGTTTAGAAAGCCTTAGAGAACCACCCTAATTTATGGATTCTGTTTAGTTCTTTAAGTTTTATAATCTGAGTGTTGGCCTTCTAAGATTGCCTTTGGCATTCCCAAGACCTTATATATTATGTGCGTGGCACCTTTACCATGCTGAGAACCTCCGGTTTTCACCCCATACTGTGTTGTGTTTTTCAGATGCAGGTCGAGAGACTCTTCGCTAGACGTCTGGACTTCTGAAGTGGAGTAGTTCCTGGGTTTATTTTGATATATAGCTTATGTATATACATATACTTAACTCTCTCCGATTGACTTGTTATTTTGTTCCTCTTAGAAGCTAATAGAGAGCTAGGGTTTTATTTATGTATTTTGGGCTTTGGGATATGTATATACGTATGTAAATATTCTCCGGCCAGCCTTGACTTCGCAGGCTGAGTTAGGAGCTTGTTATTATGTATCTTTTAGGCTCTCTACTCCTAGTTTCTGCTATATTATGTTCGCTGACTTTCGGTTTTTTCACACGCAAGTAATCACATTCCTGAGCGTTGCGCTTTTTATTTTTGCGAACTTTGTTTTACCAATCCTTCAAGATTCCTAGTGTACTATGTTCTTTCAATTATTATATATATATATATATATATATATATATATATATATATATATATATATATATATATATATTATTTTAGAGGTTGTAATACCACACCACCTCTATTTTATGACTTAAGCGTAAAATTTTGTGTGGTAAGGTGTTACACGAATCTGCTAATTTTACGATGAATTCAAACATAAATGCTAATTTTTTGCTATTATTCGCCTTTATTGTAGTGCCAAAAGTGAAGAACTAAAATAATACTTCACCACAATAATAATAATAATAATAATAATAATAATAATAATAATAATAATAATAGACACTGATCCCAAATTTTATTTGTTAAATATTTATAATTAAAATAAATGTGTGATTAGTCATCAAGATGCTATATATCTTACACTTTTACTTAGAGTATCCACATAGTTTTTCAAAATATTTATCAAAATTCGATAAGTCTATTATCTTCTGTAAATACATATATCTATTATATATAAAAGAAATTTTCATGTACTACTATTTTTGTGCGCACTTTTTTGTACATCTTCTATTTTATAAGTAAAAGTGATTGATAAGAGAAAAGAGATAAAACATTTATTTTTTATATCTTAAAAAATATTTTAAAATGAGTTTCACTATACATTTAAGTTTTTTTGACAATTAAATTTAATTAAATTAGTCCAAACCAGTGACGGATTCATAAAATTTTATAAGTGCATCTTTGATCTCAACGAAATAATTAATATCCAATTTCTATTATTAAATGTTTCATAATCGTCCATTCTGATTTTATATGGAGAGATTTTTTTTCAAACCCTGAAGTGTTCTATTTTCAATTTGTTTTAATGTGTAGAATTCATTGGTGAAAGTGTTAAAAGACTTCAAGCGAAGACATTAAAATTTGAAAATTTTAATTAAAAGATGACTAATGTTAATTCATTTTAGGAAAAGTAGGGAATGTAATATTTATTGAACAATAATTATAATATGATAGCTCTTTTAAATTATAAATGCTTAAAAAAATATACTAAAAAATATTATTTGACATCTAAATTATTATTATGATATAGCATGGTAAGTTAGTCAACCAAAACAATAAATTATTCTTAAAAATTTAAATCATCCATATAAAATATAAAAAATATATATTCAAGATCTTCTCATATAATAAAGTATAATACTCTTCACTTGCTAAGAAATGAGTAATAATTTTAAAAATTAATATTTTATTATTTTGACTAATTTCACATGGTCATTGTAGGATTTTTGGTAAAAGTATTAAAGCATTTTCGGTAGGTCCTGACTAATTTTTATTTGCTAGTAAGACCTAAATATATATTTTTATTAACTAATTAATTTAATTTATATATATTAGAAGTGTAGAAAAAAGTTTATTGGCTTAATTATAGATTCTATATCAATAAAATTAATTATTTTCCATATTGATTGAATTTAGTGTTCTGATTTATTATTTAAATAGTCATTTAAAATTATATATATATAATTAAGAGTCGTGTTAATAATCGCTTTTACAATATTTATTAAGGTTATTAAAATAAAAAATTGTTTGATAGATGTACCACAAAAACATTAAAAAACTTAATTTTTTTTAATTACCATATAAAATTAGATAAATTTTAATTAATATATTAAAAATATTATTTATATATTAAAATTAACTACTAAAATTAATTACTATATATTTATATATAAATATATATTATTAAATTTATTTTTAATATGTATTTTATATTTTAATATATATTTTATATTAATAATTAATTTTGATAATTAATTTTAATATCCATATACAGGGACGGATCCAGAAATATTATTCTGGAGGGGCCAATAACATATATAATATTAAAAAATTATACAAAAAAATTATATAATGTAAAATATATTACAAAAATATATCGATAGAGAATATATTTTAAAGTACAAAAAATATGTATGTACTTTTTATTAACGAAGTGGTCGATTTTTTATATCATAAATTTATCGATAATAGAATATGTGTCAAATTTTTCAGTAATTTTCTTTTCAATATAATTAAAAGATAATTAGCAAGAAATTAACCTTTTATTTTGTTTATGAGTTATTTTTCACAATATTCATCGCTGAAAAAGATCTCTCAGTTGTAATAGTTGAAACAGAGAGAATTAATACCAAATGAATAAAAAAGGACGCTCACAAGAAGAAAAAAAATCCATTTTATGGGATTTAAAAAATTTTATTTAATTAAAAAATATTAATAATAATATCTTTTCAGATTTTTTTAATATTGTTACTTACTTTTTTAGATATTAAAAATCATTAATATTTAAGTTAGACTGGACTTTTATTTATATTAGACTTAATACTAAATAAATTTTTAAAAAAATTAAATCATACTTAATAACTTATTACTATTAATCTTTTTTAAAAAAAATTAGGGTCGAGACCTTTGCTCGCCCCGTGTGTCCGTCCCTGTCCGTATAATATAGTATAATATAGTTGTATATTAATTATTTTTTATTTTAGGATAACGGAAATTTTGTGGAAGAGCATGCGCGTCCAAAAAGATGGTGGATGCTCATTGTCTGAAGTACGATGTTGTAAATGGTGCACGTGTCGCTGTTTTACGTGAACAATGTCATTTATTAATGTTGAAAAAATATAATAAACAACTAAAGAACCCTTTTAATCTGTTGTGTTAAGGTTTCCAAATAAGGAAATCAAGATCTCTTTTCTTTTTTTTCTTTTTTAACAGGATTCTCTCTCTATCTCTAACTATCTATTTGGTAAGAGATTTAAAGAGTATTTCAAATTTCAAGTGCTTTATTTTTGGTACACCTGGTTTCTGTCACAATGTCATTACTCATTAGCGGTTGTCCCACTTTTATTTGGTCCTGGGAACCATATATATCTCAACCTAAATCCAACCATAATATTCTGCTTTTGTGATTAATTAATTAATAACCAACCAAAGGTTACCTTATTTTGTCAATTTTATATTTTTTTTTCTCTGTGCTTAGATACAACAATTTATTGATTCGAATTAGAGCTATGTATGGGCCGGATGAAACTAAATTTGTTCTGATTTAGATTCGGCCTTAAATATATATTGAGTCTATTTTTTAGACTTTAATCCGATTTTAGACCCGATGAAATTTAAACATTTTTTTGTCATAACTATACCGGATCCAAACTGGTAAAAACCAGGTCTTTAAAGCTTTAATAATAATTTATACAAAAAATTTATTTATAAAAAAATTTATTTATAATGCACTTATTTATAAAAAAAAAACTTGTTATCGAAAAATTGATATCTATATTTGAACTTGAATTTGTCCCTAAATTCTAATTTGATGCTTCTTTGATTTATTTTCTAATTCAACAAGTGTAATTAAAAATAAAACAATAAGCTTATAATTAATATAACATAATATTGAAATAAATTTAAAACATATATATCTTTTTTAGTTCCCTTAGGGTGCACATGAGTCGGGTGAAGCCGGATTTGTCTTGATTCGGATCCAACCTAAAATAATGACCGGGTCTAATTTTAAGACCCTTACCCGACCCTAGACCCGGTGAAATCACACCAAATTAACCCTTAAAGTGTTCTAGGCCGGGTCGGATCTTCGGATCGGGCCGGGACATGCACACCCCTAGTTCGAACAATATTATATGATGAGTAAATATTATTATTTTTTGGGTAAAACACTTATATAAACAAAAAAATAATCTAATATTACCTAATAATCACCCAAAAAAAAAAATATTACTTGAATGTCTTTATGTATATATCTATATAAATCAAATTTATTGAATTCAATTTATACATTATAGTAATAAATCGATATTTAAATATGAGAGTGAAATATAATTATATGAATTCGATTTATATTTAAATATAATGCTTCATGTAATTTGATACACATTAATTCGATTTATATAAATATATACATGAAAATATTTAAGTAAGATTTTTTGTTTTGGGTGATTTAAGTAATATTAGGTTACTTTTGGTTTATATGAATATTTTATCCTAATTTTTTTTTATGTATATATAACATATATAATTGATTAACCAGACATTATTTCCACAATACTTTTGATATATCTAACTTGAAACTACATTAGCTGATCTTCAAAACTTGCACCAAAAAACACAATTGTCCTGGGATCTTTTTCACCCCTGGCCTCTACCAATTCCAATATATGTATGGTGGTTTTTATGGTGTCTTTTATTGTAGTGTTTAAATTGTCTAATTTATTTTTATAAGTAAAAAATAAAAATAAAATATTTAAAGTTTATTAAATATTATTTCTTTATCTTTTTTAATAAGTTTAGGCACTATGTCTTAAACACCATAACATTCACCTATATATATATATATATATTAAATAAAAATAATTCTAAAATTCTGTTTCTTTGATTTTATTAAAAAATATAACTATTTGAAACTATTTTAGTTAATATTATATACAAATTCTATATTCTATTAGAGAATAGAATCCAGCTAATTCAGAGTATTCCAACGTTTGTATTTTTTATACAAAATTTTTTTTTGAATTTTCCGTAGAAATTGATTGCGCTAATGAATAAGCTTTCAATGCTGTCCAAAAACCTCTCCTTTTACAAAGAGTTTTTCGGATTTTTTTTTGGATCTCGAGGTGCGTTTCTTTGGAACTGCCATGCACCTGATATAGTTTTTTTATTGCTACAAGTCATGTGAAAGACATATCTTCTGTTCCGTAAAACAAATAGTTCTTTTATTTGATTAATTAGCCATTTTTTTTATTTCCTCTTTTTTTCTATCTTTTTATCTAAAATAAAACTTTGAATATTATAATACTTTTTTCAAAATTTTGCCAAACATAAATATCTGTTTAATGTAAAAAAAGAAATTAGTTATATATATATATACGAAGGTGTTTAATTTATTGATGGAGTAATTTCCGTGATTCCATATCTCAAAAGCTGGGGAAACCAAGTGGCTCATGTCCAACTTCTATTGACTGCTGACATGTTCACGTGAATATGAATATTATTAGGCAAAATAGATAGACATAATAACAAGTGTTGTGAGTTTGATTAGTACAATGTTTTCTGAGTGGAAGGGTCCCAGTGGCAAACAGCTTTCAGACAGGTCCTCAGGGTTGAATCAATATCCAGCATGGCCCTGATTCTTGATGGCTAGATTGGATCCGATTTACTTTTGCTTTGATGTCAGCAACTTAATTATTATATTTACATCCTATATGTTTTGGATTAATCTTTACATACAAATTTTTTGCTCTTACAAGCTTTACAAGTTAAATTTCCTAAACGCACTGTTTATGTTAGAGGCCTTTTTAACAGATTTTTAAATCAATGAGTAAAGTATCGTTTTTGTCCTCAACATTTAAGGTAAATCCTATTTGTGTCCCTAACGTTTAAATCGTCCTATTTGTATCCCTAACGTTTGTAAGAGTGATTCAATGTTATCCTGCTATCAATTACACATCATGAGAGCTTTAGTTTGAGCTTTAAAAATCTCCTTTTGAAGTTAGAATACAAATGCCTGGGATAGAATCGATAATCTACTCCGAAAAATAGCTCATCAAATGTTGAAACTAATTTCTACAACATTTACATAATTCACTTTTTAGGCATATAATTGAATCTAAACACAAATAGTGGGTATAATATTAAAATCGAACACATCTAAATAAGACCTAATTGAGAATGAATACATCCAAGTGAGAATAATTGAAAAATATAATCTGATTTGTTAGTATAATTGATAGTAGGATAACATTGAATCACTTTTATAAACGTTAAGGATACAAATAGGACGATTTAAACGTTAGGGACACAAATAGGACTTACACCAAACGTTGAGGACAAAAACGATACTTTACTCTAAATCAATTCAAATCAATTAACGCGTAAATATATAACTTCCATTTTTCAAAAGATTTCGCTTCTTTTTTCGAATTTCTTGTCAAATTTATTGGATCTCCTTCTTGCTTCGTTTTTTTTTTATTTTCATGGTTTCTGAAATCAAGTTTTGAAATTGTTTTGAAGATAATGGAACTTCAGAAATACACCCAAACGATTACAGAAATACATCCAAACAGTTGCAGAAATAATTACAGAAATACACCCAAACGGTTACAGAAATACACCCAAAAGATTATAGAAATATACCCAAAGAATTTAAGAAATACATCCAAAATATGGGAGAGACAGTATATTTCTTCTTGAAATCTTTTAATGTTTTGATGGTTAAGGATGAGGCACATGGGAGAGACAATCTAGAAAAAAAACCTAGAAGAACACTAAAACAGTACTTTGAATAATGTTTCTTCGTTTTTTCTGATGATTTTTTATGGAGATTTGTATCTTTTCTTCTTGCTTTCTTCTACTCTTCGCGAGGAGTTGGAACGTGTCTTCAGAATCGTGGTTTGTTTCGAATGTCGCTTGAATCTTGACGGTTTGCGTTTTGATTGAGGAAGAAGAGGAAGAGTGCGGCATAATGAACGCGTGCATTGGACGCTCGATTTTAAAGGAGTGGTGCGCGTGTTTTTTCCTTGGACTTGGGCCAACTTGTATAACTTGTAAGCCAAAAAGGCTTGTATGTGTAGCATGTCTCATATTTTTTTTTGTTGTGACGGTTTACATTTTAGAAAGAGTTTTAAGTATACCGGGAACACCGGTGTTCCAATTATTTTAACCGTTGATTTGAATTATAAAAAATATATATAATATATATTAATTGAAATCAACGGTTAAAACAATTGAAACACCGGTGTTCCTGGTACATTTAAAATTTTTTCCATACTATATATTATAAAAAAAAAAAACTGTAACCATTTAACTATTTTATTTCAAAAAAAAAATTACATTTGATATTTATACAAAAATTTAATTATATGATTGTAAAAACATTTAATTATTTGACACTATTAAGAAATAGTAGATTATAGACAAATTTTTAAGATAGAATTTTGTTGTGAAAATACCGCGAAATTTCGACGGATTTTTTTTTGATAAAAAAATTAATTTTTTTTTCCAAAAAATTACCAACAAATTATAAGATTTGCCATTAATTCTGTTGATAAAATTGAAATTTTGATTTTACATTTATTATCGACAAAAAAATTATCTGTAATTAGTTAGTAAATCTGTCATAAATTTGAGTTAAGCTAACTTAAACACAATCTCTCCAGCTCCATCACACGCTCGTACACAAAAAAAACACACTCCTCTCTCCGTTGCACAAGCTTATTTTGCCGTTGCCACCGTCGCTCGCGTGACACGAGCTCTCTTCATCACCCCTTGCGTAACACGAACTCCCTCCACCGTTGCTCTCGTCGTGTTTTCTCCTTTTATCGCCATCATCGCGAAGTTCTCTCTGTCGCCGCTCTCGTCACATGAGCTTCCTCCGCTGGTACTATCATCGCATCTGCTCTCATATCATATATATCTTAAATAAAGGCTTGCTTGTTTATGAAATAAAACTTCGACCAGTGTTGTATATGTAGAAATTTATGTACTTGTGTTGGTTGCAGATGTGGCCGGACCTTATCCAGAAATCTAAAGATCGAGGAGTTGATGTGATTGAGACCTACATTTTTTCTGGAACCTACACGAACCGATTCGAGGCTAGGTACAATTTATTTCGTTACCAACATTACTATTTTGATATTGCTTTTTATGTTCTAAGAATTTGTATGAAACTTTTTTGTAGTATAATTTTAAAAGATGGGGTGATTTGATCAAATTTGTAAAGGAAATGGCAACAGGTCTATATGGTCATCTGTGAATCGGTCTATATTGTCTATGCTAAATGAAACTACGGGTACAAATTGTTGAATCCTTTAACTAATTTTCATAATCTTTTATAAGCTAAGCAAGTTTGATGCATAATTTGATTGTACTTGTGACAAGGATTTTCCTATTTAGCTGCATTTTATTCCAGGAATTAAGTTTAGAATCGATAATGAACCATTTAAAGTTAGTCCTTTTATATATATATATATACACTTAATTCATGTGATAAGTAATAATAATTCAAAAATTTGTTCCTTTAAGCTAAGATGAAGAGATTCACTAGTAAGATTGTCAATATGATGAAGCAAGAGAGCCTCTTTGCAGCAAAACCTTACATAAAATGGGCAGCACCAATGGCTACTTCTCTTGATACTGGTGTCTCTTGGGTTATGTGCATGCAAGCAAATGTTCCAAATCCAATTGTATGTATTTATTAAGCATCCTTAATTTAAATATATTTTCACCAATCTTACTTAATTATTATACATGTTAATTGCTAGATTGACACATGTAATAAATTTTACTACGATCAGTTCACACTGAACACTAATGCTATGCTGAAGATTTGGACCGAGAGCTATAACGGATGGTTAGTTACTCGAGCTAAGTTAGTTAGATTCTTGATAATAAAGCACGGATAAAGACTCAAAAAAGGGGTCTGAGTGACTTTGGATTCTTTGATTTGAAATGGCAGGTTTCTTTATTATAGTGGAGCTGTACAGACATCACTACTAAAAATTATTTATTATAGACGGATATTTTTTTATAGATTTTATCCAACAAAAACACAGACAGATTTTACGAGAGAATTTTCATTGAAAACAAAGAAAAAAGAATGAGCATAAACTTATTGATGGAAAAGCGAATCTATCAATACTTCTGTCAGAAAAATTAGTGTCTTTTTGTGGAAAATAATTATCGACAGAAAATCCATCTACATTCAAATTATCAGAACGCTGCATTTTAACTAAATTATTATAGAAAAAAAATCTGTCTATAATTTAAAATATTCCGTAAAAAATATTGAAATAAGGATTTAGCATTACGCGCTCCTCATTTCACAAAACACTTCTTAGCCTTATTCCCTGCTCTTCCATACCAATCCCCTCCAAATGCTCCATCGGCGGCGTCTCTCAGCCTTGCACCGCCGTTTTAACGAACCTCCATTGCATTGAACTTTCATTGCACCAATGCTCCGCCGTCACACCCCTTCCAAGCTCTTCTCCATACACTATAAGAAAACTGCTGAATACCATCGTATTTAGCGTTGCATATTAGTATCAGCTTTATCAGCAGTTTAGGTGTCAAATTTGTCATGTCAAATCATTACCGACAGATTTTCGTTTCTAACAGTAAATTGCCGGTAATAATTGGAGAAAAAACAGAAAAATTAGGCGCAAAATTTACTGTCAAATTTTTTCGCCGATAAATTCAATTAGTGGAACAATGTGTTTTAGTGACCCGCAATACGTTACCATCAGATTTATTTGCCAGTAAATTCGACGGTAAGCTTGCCCTAAATTCAAAACGGGAACCTTCTCCATCATTTTCAAAACACACTTTCTCTCTCTAACCTTCTCCTCTCTCTTTCTCTCTTCTCTCTACCTCTGGCAGCCCCTGCAGCCACCCTCTGTTAGTGCGGGCCACTTTCATTCTTCTCCAAAGACTTTGTGGACTCGCTTTGATCCTGTTTTATTGCCTGAAATAGAGCTTCTTCCTCTAATTATGCCGTCGTTGGTATCGTTGTCGCTGCTACACCTTCTGTCACTGGAGCAGCGTCTTTCCTACTTCCTACAGGTAGGTTGCCCTCATTCCTCTCCCCATTCCATCCTCGTTTTACTTCATTCTAAATTAAAAAAACTCTAACCCCTTTTTGAACCCTAACCCTAACCCTATTTTTACTTTCTTCAGTTGGCTCTATTTTATTAATGCGTGTTTATTTTTTTCTTTATTATTATCATAATAAATTTCATTTTAGTGTTCTTATTCATTGACACGAAATTATTCTAAGTAATTTGTTTGTGTGATGTGATTTTTTTGGTAGCTCATCATCCTAATATTAATGCTACTGTTGAGTTGCTTAGACATGATAATTTCTTGTCATTTTTGTTAACTATTTGTTTATTAGATTATTCTAATTTAGCTTTTTGTTAAGTTCTTTTGATTTGTTTCTAAATATCGTCTAGATATTGTTGAATTGAATATTGAACCATATGTTAAAGATGAGGGTACTGGAGAGTTGCGATATGTTCAGATAAATGGTACGTAATAATATTGAATATGTTTATTTTTTTTGTTCAATTGACAATTGAAGTTTTTGATATGGAAAGATATATGAATGATTCCTTGTTACTATTGAATTATGTCATTTATGTGAAAAAAATTGAATTGATATTATTTTGCTGACAGAGTTAAATAAATTGTTGATAATTTATTTTTATTCATACTATTTCAGGAAAAGTTTAGGTTACTTTAGTTTGAAATTCAAGAAATAAAAATCACCTAATTTAGACAAATAAATTGAATGAATTGACAAATGTGAGCTTACTACTTTCTATTCACCTAATTTCTTCTTGTGCTCATGAGGCGACTCCCCTGTCGTTTGCTGTTCGCGTCTTCTCTTAGCTCGTTCTTTGGGTGGAGGAAAGCCTCCATCCTCAACGCGCGTCAGTTCTCCACAGACAACGTTATTGTTCAGTAGTTTGCAGAGTCAGACAGTTGTGAGGTGTTAAGATGAGGATCAAGATCTAAGTGCGGGTTTTGAGGTGGAGAGCTGTGTCAATGGGTCGTCGGTTGATCTGCGAATGGAACTACCTACAAGGACACTCCAATACACATTTCTCGATCAAATTATTGACAACTTAATAACTAATGTAAAATTAATTAAAAGGGTAAGTATTTTATACTTGAAATAAGAAATTTTGAATTCAAGTCTTACACATAATATATTTTTATAAATTATGTATAATAGAAAAAGTCATACACTAAACTTCCTGCACCGTAATTATGTATTGAATATATTGTGTAGATGAATGTATAGATATGACGCTTAAACAATTAAAACAAGTCAAAATTTTTGTTTACATTCATCCCTTTAATTACGTATTCTTTGAAATCTCTCATCCATGGTTTTTTTTGGTACACTAATAGATAGATTGCATAAAATAACTTATCTTTTTCTATTAAAAAGCCCCTCTTATATATATTGTATAAATATGATGTTTAAACAAATTAAATAATTACAGTTGTATCTTATGGTTATACTCCCCCCTTTCTTCTTTGAAATCTCATCCACATTTTTTGTACACTAATAAATAAATTACATAAAATAACTTATACTTCTGCCATTAAAAATAAATCCTCCCTCGTACCAAACCCACTCTAAACACGCCATGTTTTCTTTTTGGTGGCTATGCAAGCCAATTAATTTTTTCTGTTAAATAATTGGGCCTGGGCCCAAGAATGAACGAAGCCCAAGGCCCAATAACACTAAGAAACGGTGGGGTTGCTGGCTCCGTCGACTTAATGGCGCGTGGGGTACACCGTAGCTACCTTCTTCAATCGGTCAATATAGTTGTTATTCCGAAAAAGTACCTCAGAAACAGAGTTGTTCAGCGAAGCGAACCAAATCTTTCTCCAAACTCAGTTTCTTTCTCCCTTTTCCATTTCTCACCCAAATTCAACAATTTCCCCAAATACCTAATCTTGTTTATTCCTCGGTATTCCTAATCCCAATCCACACTTCCACTAAAGTTTCTCTCTTTGATTTTCAACTTATTATTATTTTTATGACGTTTCATTCTTTAATTATTAGCAATCATGTATCTATTCTCTCTCTCTGATTTGCAATTTTTCACTTCTAACAGAAGATTTACTGTTTCGACAGTTTTGATTCCGCGCCATGGCAGCTGAAACCGATCAAGGCACAACGCTGTGCTCTCACTGGTAAACACTTCACTCGTTCGAAGAAATGGTCTTGTCTTTAATTATTGATATTCGTGAAATTTGTGAGCTAGGTCTTGTACGTTAACGATTTTACTTATCTATGAGCAAAAACCTCTGAGCTGAAAAAGAATTGTGGCTAATTGGGGTTGTTTATTCTTTCTTTAATTGGAGTTAATCGAATATGTTTCTGAATTATTGGGTGGGTTTGTTTGGCTAACGTTACTGGGGATTATGTTTTACTTGTTCGATCACTTTTGAGGGTGATGGAAAACTTTTGTAATTTAATTTCTTTCTCCAATATGTGTAAGATTCTTGATTGGTACTCCATCCACTTGCTTTTATCTGTCACTATGAAAATTTGGCACAAGTGTACGTGGATCCAGTGATGTATTTGTTATTCGGTGGGTGGTGGTGTCCTTGCCCATATTGAAGGGGGTTGATTGCATGTATGTTTTGTCGTTGTGCTTTTTTACTCAAGAAACTTGATGTTCGTATGTCTTTTTATGTTTTCCTTTATGGTTTTCCTTCTAGCGATCGGGCTATCCCTGCCGCAAATATTGATTTGCATTATGCTCATTGCTCCCGGAATCTTGAAAAATGCAAAATTTGTGGTGACATGATTCCCAAACTACATGCTGAGGATCACTATTTAAGCACCCATGCACCGGTATGTGAAGTTTGCTTATTACTATTTGATAACATTTAGTTTTGAAGAATTTGGTCATAAATATCTGAACTTGAGAAATTATGCAGATACTATTCTAGGTCTAAACCTGATGTCCTAGACACTATAAGTTGCCATTTGGCACTCATTTGAAACCAAGTGAGTAAAATGGGTTGGATAGCTTTAATTAGTGGTGTAAAATGATGCAAAATCTCCCAACCATTCAAACTGTTCTTATTAATTGAAGTCAAGCCCACCAAGTATGTGTATAAGTTTAACAGGTTGGAATTGTTGGATCTTACTATTTTTTGCTGGCAGTTAATGGACTACCTGGATAATAATCAGATCTTATCATATTTAGTTCTACAAGAACTGTCGATCTATTTTTTATTGATATGCCACTTCATGTGGCACTTAATGCTGCTTACTGTCCCAGCAGCATTGATCATACTGGCGTAGATATAATGCAATAGCTAAACCTACCGGCCCCATCTCTAATATCTGAAGTGCAAATAGCAGTGTTACCCGGGTCTATCCTCCCTACAAATGTCAACTGTCACAGGCCTACCATAAACAACAAAATTAGGCTAGTAGAGAGCTAGGCATGTGACTTCCTCTCCTGGCACTCCTCTTCCTCCCCTCCCCCCTGCCCCCTCCCCCCCCCCCCCCCCCAAAAAAAAAGTCCTGCTTAGAATGCTAGAAGAATCATGAATTCAGAATCAAAATGCAAGATTCAGATATACATTAGATTTTCAAGAGAAAGTGTGAATTTCTGCAGGTTGCGTGTTCAATGTGCAGTGAGACAATGGATCGTGATGTTTTAGATATCCACAGAGGTGAAAATTGTCCACAAAGGATTGTCACATGTGACTTCTGTGAGTTCCCATTGCCAGCAATTGATTTGGCTGAGCATCAGGTCTTGATTATACACTACTTTTGAATTGGGAAGGTTGTATTGATCTATGGATGTTGGCACTAATTACAGATTGATCTTGATAATTTTTAGGAAGTATGTGGGAATCGAACAGAACTTTGTCACCTTTGTAACAAATATGTTAGATTACGGGAAAGGTACAATCATGACAGCAGTTGCAATAGAATCCAAGACAGTGCTGCAGGGTCTTCAAGGTAGAAACTTTTTATTCATTTTTCATTTTTCATTTTTGTTTCTGTTTCATTTTGCTTGTAGCTAAGTGTTGTTTGACCAAATCCTGAAATTTTTCATATTGATGAGCTTCCTTATTGCAAATTAGCACAGTAATCCTGCATTCTGTGTCTAGCTTGTGGATACAGTAAGATAGTGTCAGAAAAATCCACAATAATGAGAAATATCCCAAATCAGTCATTAAGAAATTTTTAGTCCGCCACTTTACTCTCTTTGTTCCCTTTTTTCTATAACGAGCTTGTGAACAATGCACTAGCTTCTGTATTATACTCTCTAAGTGTGTTTGTTTCTCATGCCCTTTTTATTGAACAATTCACTTCAATTTGTGTGAAGGGCTACAAGGCCAGCTGAAAGAGATGAAGGTGCTCATAGAAGGGCACGACCACCACCGCCGCAGAATGAACTCTCTACAAAACGTCTTCTTTTCACAATAGCAATCACTGGAATTGCAGTCATACTCGGATCCATGTTTTTCCAGAGGAAAACAGAGCCCAGTGATGTGCATTAACTGGAGAGAGAGAGAGAGAGAGAGAGAGGGAGGGGGGGGGGGGGGGGGGAGATAGCTTAATAATATTAGGGGCCGTGTAAATGTTGCTGTTGCTGTGTAATTCATTCATCCTGCAACAGAAGTCATATGAGAGTACAATTTCTACTAGTGTAACATATCGGCATTGTCATTTCTCAGTGTAGTGGTATATGTATACTTTTGTTTAAGTTATTATTCTAGCTCTGGATTCTGATGGAAAATAACTACCAAGAGATGCCTCATTGATATGCATTGCTGTTCGGAGCCTTTATCATATATACATTTGAGCCTTTATTTTCCCCAAAAATATTCTTTAGGAGGAATCTCCCCCTTCCCCCCTTTTCAAAATTCAATTACATATATATAGGATTTTCTGATGAATATTTGAAGGCCACTCTTTATGAATAAGTGAAAAGTTTTCAAGTTTCTTTTCATTCTAAGTCATTGAATTAGTAGTTCTATAAATTTATGAATTGAGTTTAATTGTTAGCGGTTGGTTCAAAATAATATAGGGATAAGTTTGTTATATATATATATATAATCAACCAAATCTCTAATAAATTGTTTAGCACATTTAAAAATTCTATGAATTTAACGCAAGGAATTAATAATCTATAATTCTTCTCTAATATTTATTTTTAACATGATTAAATATAAACTTTTTTCATATATTCTACAAACAATTATTCAATTATTTATTATTTTCAATTCAATTGTAAAGTCTATTTATTACAATACTAATGATATTAAATATTATCTTAACTAAAATAGATGCTAGAGATAAGATTATTTAAACGTTAAAATAAAGAAATAATACATAATTTTAAAATAAATAATATTAATAGCTAGATGAAATGTTTTATTATTTGAATCAATTTTCTCCTTAAGAAAATCACTCATTTATATTTAGAAAACTAAACTTAAAATTTGGTAATCAACTTCATGGTTGTCCTTTTTTCATTGTTGTTTAATATTTTAATTTTTTTTCTTAGTTCTTTTTCTTCATCTTCCTTTATTATCATCATCATCATTCTCGTGGTCTTTATCTTCTTTTTTCCTGATATATATTCAGAAAACTAGAACAAAAAAAATTTGGTGCACAATACAAAATTTTTTGAAAAATCACATGTCTAAAACATTGACACTCAACCAACAAAATATGCATAGCACATAAATTTTAGTGTACAACATAAATTTTGATACATAATATAAAAATTTTGATATACAACACAAATTTTTAAACCACATGTTTAATACATTAACTTACCCAATTAACAAAATATATTTGTGGCAAAAATTTATGTGCTACGTACAAAATTTTTTGTGCTGTATTAATAAATTTTTGTATTCTCCAACAAAGATTTTTGTACTGAAAAAAGGGAAAAATGAAAAAACACTGATATATTTACAACACTGATATATTTACACTTTTTTTCTATTCAATTTATACCTATTTAATTGAATTTGATTACAAAAATACTTGTGCATATAGCATTACCGTATCATATTTTCTTATTGAATTAATATATTAATTTATGTTATAGTTTCAATACAAAGTTAAATTTAACAAGTACTCTTTGAATTCCTCTCAAGGTGCAGTGAAATCTCCATAAAAAAAAAAACATTATTACTAATTAAAACTCCCATGCAGCTTTGTTGTTAATTATTACTTCAATCCCTTCTCACACAAGTAAAACCAATTTTATTTCTACTACCACAAAAATTGGTAATTAATCTTATACGTACTATAAAAAGGTAATATCCAATTATTATTAATAAAAAGAACAAAATATTGTTTTTGTCTCTAAAGTTTGGGATAAGTTCTAAAATTGTCCCTAATATTTCAATTGTCCTATTTAAGTCCTTAACGTTTGAAAATTAATTCAATGTTGTCCTGCCGTTAGGGATCCGTTAACAGAATTGACGACGGAACAAAATTGAGACGATTTTAAAACGTTAGGGACTTAAATAGGACGAAAACGTTAGGGACAAAAACGATACATAAAAATAAATTTTAATTTAATTTTATCTTTCAATAATATTAATTTTTACCGTACATAGTATTCAATTATTTTTTAATTACATCTAAATAAATTACACTTAATCACATTACTTTCATTTTAAATAAATTTATTTTTTTATAATTTTAAAGAATTTTAATACATTAGAGACAAAAGGTATAATTTATATTTTATTGTATATATATTATTTTTTTCTGTAAGTTTATATACTAGTTATTCTACAAATATTTCATGATAACTAAAAATCTTTAAGAGTAAAATTATAAAAAAAATTAATTTATTTAAAATGAAAGTAATATGATTAAGTGTAATTTACTTAGATGTGATTAAAAAATAATTGAATACTATATATAGTAAAAAATTGATATTATTGAAGGATAAAATTAAAATTTATTTCTCTGTATCATTTTTGTCCCCAACGTTTTCGTCTTATTTAAGTCCCTAACGTTTCAAAATCGTCTCAATTTTGTCCCGCCGTCAATTCTGTTAACAGATCCCTAACGAGAGAACAAAATTGAGTCAATTTTAAAACGTTAAGGACTTAAATAGGATAATTGAAACGTTAGGGACAACTTTAAAAATTATCCCGAATTGTGAACAAAAACAATATTTTACTCTAATAAAAAGAGAAAAAAAAAAACGATTTATCTTAAAAAAAAGACCTAAGTTACTTTTAAGTTAGAGCTAAATCTGTAATTTCATTCGAGGGCAATTTACCTAAATAAATAAATTGGGTGAAAGCTTTACTCAAATACACAAAACAGAAATTCCTTACATACATGTGCATTTTCATGCTTCTATGTAAACCGTGGAAAGCTACCACGGTTTCTGATTTTAACATAAACCGTGGTAAGTTACCACGGATTATGGTGTTTGTGGTTTGTGTGTAAACCGTGGCAAGCTCCAACGGTTTACGAAGAGAGAAAGCTAAGCATAAACCGTGGCAAGCTCCCACGGTTTATGAAGGAGAAATTTTTATTATAAACAATTTATTTTTAGATGTTTGATTGCATCAATGTGGTATCATTTAGACTGCACATGATAATTGTGACAGAATACATGTATATAATAGAAGCTCAAACCGCTTAAACTATCAAATACATAGCAGATAATATATTAGACAATTCTCAAACCTTTTTAACTATCATTTTTTGTTACTTCATTATTGTGTCATGTCATGCACCCAACAAAACTAATCTAATGTAATCTAATCTTCACTCTCAAATCTCAATACTCACTGCTCAATACACAATAGTAAAACAATTTTGTTAAAACATTCATAGTATTTTTTTTAAGTTTTGGATTATAAAATTAAAGTATCAATTATATGTATAAAATATATATTAAAATGTAAAATATATATTAAAAATAAATAAAATAATATAATATCAAATTTTTGAAATGTTAGACAATGAGTACAATAACTTTTAAGAAATTTTTTTGGCTTTTTAGGACAAAAAAAAATTCTTAAATTAACATTAGATCTAATGAGGTTTCAAGAGTACTTGTCAGAGATCTAAT
The DNA here is from genome assembly GCF_003086295.3 of Arachis hypogaea. Taxonomy (NCBI): domain Eukaryota; kingdom Viridiplantae; phylum Streptophyta; class Magnoliopsida; order Fabales; family Fabaceae; genus Arachis; species Arachis hypogaea. The sequence continues at coordinate 131,252,062 of NC_092052.1, read as the reverse complement.
GTTAATTTAAGAAGAATATTTTTTTTGTCCTAAAAAGCCAAAAAATTTCTTTAAAAGTTATTGTACTCATTGTCTAACATTTCAAAAATTTGATATTGTATTTTTTCAAAAAAAAAAAAACTTTATATATATATATATATAATCAATTATTATATATTTTTGTATAAATATATATTATTTTATTTATTTTTAATATATATTTTACATTTTAATATATATTTTATACATATAATTGATACTTTAATTTTATAATCCAAAACTTAAAAAAAAATACGATGAATGTGTTAACAAAATTGTTTTACTATTGTGTATTGAGCAGTGAATATTGAGATTTGAGAGTGAAGATTAGATTACATTAGATTAGTTTTGTTGGGTGCATGACATGACACAATAATGAAGTAACAGGAAATGATAGTTAAAAAGGTTTAAGAATTGTCTAATATATTATCTGCTATGTATTTGATAGTTTAAGCTGTTTGAGCTTCTATTATATACATGTATTCTGTCACAATTATCATGCGCAGTCTAAATGATACCACATTGATGCAATCAAACATCTAAAAATAAATGGTTTATAATAAAAATTCCTCCTTCATAAACTGTGGGAACTTGCCACGGTTTACACACAAACCACAAACACTATAATCCGTGGTAGCTTGCCACGGTTTATGTTAAAATCAGAAACCGTGGTAGCTTCCCACGATTTACATAGAAGTGTAAAAATGCACATGTACATAAGAGATTTCTGTTTTGTGTATTTAAGTAAAATTTTCACCTAATTTATTTATTTGGGTAAATTGCCCTTCATTCAATGACCAAAGTTTGTCCAGTTTGTCCCAACTGAACATATTATTATTCTTTTGCTATATATTTATAAATCAATAATTATTAATATTTTTTAATATTTTAGTGGAGCAAAGTGCCTCAAATTTAAGTGGAGACTATTTTAATAAACGGAATTAAAAATTGGAGATATATTTATATATTAAATATTTTTGGGACTAAAGGTTTTTTAAAAAATAATTTAATTTTGATGTATTAATTAATACAAAAAAAATTATATAATTATTTAATTAAATTTATTTATTCAGAAAATTTTTAAATAAAATAAAAAAATTAATTACTTTCATCATTATATAATTATTATTATTAAAACTCTAGTTCTAGCAATGCCAATTAAATTATTAAGAAAATCCTTGGGACTTAATTAGGTCTTACTCAAGTTTTCAACAGGGGTGTCCATGAATCAGATCGTATTCGCAGATCCGTGGTAAATATCCGCATCCGATCCGAAAATTGCGGATACGATCCGATCCGCAAATTGATCGGATCGGATCGGATCGGATCCGCACCCTTTGCGGATCGGATTGCGGATATCTGCTTTACATTCGCGTATCCGATCCGCGAATCCGCAGATCCGCACTATAATAATTAAAAAATAAATAAATATATATATATTTGGTATTATATTTACTTGTTTGTATGTTTTAGTTAGTAATTATTATTCATATATTGTATTATTTTATTTTTGTTATTTAGAGAGAGCTTGATTAAAAATATTTTAGAAATAAATAAGTTTAAAAGTATGAAAGAAATATTTTTATCGAATTCTTTTACATAGAAATATGATTAAAAAGAGAAGGTTTAATTATGCGGATATATCCGATATCCGATCTGATCCGATGAAAATTGTGCGGATCGGATCGAATTTTTGGCCATATCCGATCCGATCCGATCTGCGGACACCCCTAGTTTCCAATCACCGTAAAGCTTCTCTCGAATCTACAGAAGCCACGTGTCACCCGGCCTTTTTCATTTTTCCAACTACTCACTCATTTTTCGTCGGAAAAAAATTGCGCCAGGCCGCCAGCAGCGATGAGAACAAAAACAACCACACGACACCGTATTAGAACTGATCCATGGCTCCTCCTCCGTTTTCGTAAATAGCTTTCTTTGTCAACAATATAATTTCACCGAACGTTAATTTCTCGCTGCATTCAAAAGTTTCTCTTTCTTTCTCTCTCTCCGAATAACTAACTCCGTATGGCTGTTAAATCATCTCATTTAATCGCAATCCAATCACTTTCAAATCAATTAAATGAGCACTTAAACCTCTTCTGTATTTATTTATTTGAGAAATGTATGCACCTTGCATAGTAACACGATTTTCATAATTCGCGCTTGTTCTCATCAACTGGTGAAATCATTCTTCACATTTCGTTGAAAATTTGGAGTGAGTACTAAAATATCGGTTCATGTTTTATTTTTATTTTTTATTTTTTTGTAACTCGGACACTGAGATTTTTGTGGTGTTGGTGAGAAGAAGAAAAAGGAAGAAGGATCACTATGTCTACCCAAGGGGTGCGGTTGCACATTCAAGATCGCTATGTAAGCTCAACACAATTAATTGCTTCGCTTTCTATTGTTATGTTTTTGTTTCTTGTTCTAAATGTTTAGTTATTTGGAATGAGCAGGTGGTGATGGATAATGGTATAGTTCAAGTGACGTTATCGAATCCAGGTGGAATTGTTACTGGGATAGCATATAATGGTGTTGATAATTTGCTTGAAGTTCTCAACAAGGAGACTAATAGAGGGTATGTGCTTTCAATGATGCATAAATTTCATTTAGGTTCTCTATTTCTATCTCTTAAGTAGTTTAGACTTCGGACTATTTGGTTTCTGTTTTCGTTTTGAAGTGCTGTTATTGGTTTCAAAATTTTATGAAGACAAAAAAAAAAGGAATTTAATGGAATTGTCTCTTTTGTTTTTAGTTTTTTGTTTTTTCTTCAGAGTCTTGAAAACATAAACCATTATATTCTTGGAAGGTATGAAAGCACGAAAAAAGAAAGAACAAAAGACAATATATGTGTTGGTGAATTTGCTTTGCTTTATAGAGAGAGCAGTGCAAATTTACTTGATGTCCTTGTTGAAATTCAAGTAGGTGTTACCTTTTTCAAGTTGGGAACTAATTTTGTTTTAAATTGGATTTTTAGGTACTGGGATCTTGTTTGGGGTGCACCAGGAATCAAAGGAACTTTTGATGTGTATGGCAACAGTATCTTCTTTGTAACTGCATGGTGTCAGTGTTTGATATTATGCCACCAAGTCAATTCTCAATAAAGCTATATTCAAATGCGACTACTTACTAGGTTTCATAACTAAATCGGGAGTGGCTTTTATGTCGCACCTGAGTAGAAATATATACAATTTCCCTAACCCCTCTGTTTTGCTGTGTGTTTCTTTCTTCAATATTATGTGTTCAATAATTTCTTATAAGGATAATATTTGAAACGAATGTGAACTGAAGATGTTATGCTCCAGGATTCAAGGAACGTTTTTCAGAGTTATAGTTCAAAATGATGAACAAGTTGAGGTTTCGTTTACAAGAATGTGGGATCCTTCTCTTGAGGGAAAGTTTGTCCCCTTAAACATTGACAAAAGGTCCCTTGCTCAAGACTTTGCTTATTATTCATTACCTTCTTGAAATCCTAAGTTCAGGATTAATTACTGTGGGTGATCAATTTCAGATTCATACTGCTCCGAGGTTCATCAGGCTTCTACTCTTATGGAATTTATGAGCACTTAAGTGGATGGCCAGACTTTGATCTTAGTGAAACAAGGATCACTTTCAAGCTTAGAAAACACATGTAAGATTGTCCTTCTCATTCCATGTGTTTGCCATATTTTTATATGTTAACAAGACTTTGTAAAGTTTTGTTTAGTGAAAACTGAAAATTTTAATTCCAAATAATTCTTTAGGATTTAACCATTTGCCAATAATTTAGTTATTTCAAATATTGCTATTTTTGTGCTACTCTAGGGACAAAATTAGCAGAAGCATGTACATCAGTTCAGTAGAGATGGTTGTAGCAGACAACATTCAGTCATTTTTTATTTTGAATGTTCATCCAATTTAACAAGCAAGTATACAGGTTTCAATACATGGCTATGGCAGACAACAGGCGAAGGCTTATGCCTCTTCCGGATGATCGATTACCAGGGAGATGCCAAACCTTGGCATACCCAGAAGCTGTCAAATTAGTCAATCCCAAGGATCCTCAACTGAAAGATGAGGTACTTATTGTACTCATTTTTTCCTGTACAAACCTTCTAATTGTATGTTTCTGTAGTAATCTACTTCTTATAGGTCTTATTTGCATGTATGCACATCTGATCTTACATTTGCAACTGATATTTGAAGCAAGGAATGAATGCTGCAGTAATGCCATGTGGAAACTTAAAAAAAAGTCCTTTTGATGCTATTTAGCTCAATCAAGTCAAAATGTTTGTTACTTATTTCCTTGAACAACTTGAACATCAGTTCGCCAAATTCACTGAAACCCATTTGGCATTGGAACATTGAAGTTTTTTCCTTCGCACACAATTTAATGATAATTATGGTTAACTTTAGTTTGCTCCTTCCCATTTGTGGAAATCACTTTGCCTACGTGTATTACAGTTTTCAAATGGTCTCATCATGTGGCTAGTTGAAGAGGAGATGCATATTTTTCCTTTGCATGTAGTATGAAGAGTTTCATTGTCTTTATCTATGATTCTTTGGTTCCCAGGTGGATGACAAGTATCAATATTCCTGCGACAACATAGATAATAAAGTCCATGGGTGGATATCTTTCAATCCACCAGTGGGATTTTGGCAGATCACACCAAGTGATGAGTTTCGTTCTGGTGGACCGCACAAGCAGAATTTGACCTCTCATGTAGGCCCCACCACACTTGCAGTAAGTTAATAAACTCAAGTTTGATGAGATTTTCCCTGCAATGCTTTCATACAATGAGTGTTACTAGTTGAGATCAGTTGACCTGATTATTATCAACTATAATATGTTTCGTTAAATTTGCATGATCAGATGTTTCTTAGTGGTCACTATGCGGGGCAAGATTTGAACCCCAAATTCAAAGATGGTGAACCATGGAAGAAGGTTTTTGGTCCAGTATTCATATATCTTAATTCTGGACCAGTTGGTGATGACCCACATTGGCTCTGGGAGGACGCCAAAATACAGGTATGCTCATTTTCCTATTATACCATTGTTATGAAATAGATGATACCATTCAGTTGGATGAAGAAGTTGTAAGATAAATTCTTCTATGAGTTGATATTTAGATGATGAATGAAGTTCAAAGCTGGCCATATTCTTTCCCAGCTTCAGAGGATTTTCCAAAGTCGGATCAAAGGGGCAACGTTGGTGGCAGACTGCTCGTCTTAGACAGGTAAGCATATGGAAGATACTCCTATTTTGCGACACAGAACTTCTTGAGGTTTTCACTTTTGATTATTGGATGTGAATCTTATTGTTACAGTGGTGCTTTGAATACTGGCACAGAATGCTTCCAGTTTATTTCTTAACTACTATGATATCTTAATAAACAACTTTTCGTATCTTGAGAAATCTTTTATTGTTCATTGTCTCATATATGAGAAGTTGATTGAGCTGTTCTAACTATAATGTCCAGATATGTTAGCACAGACTTAATATCTGCAAATGGTGCTTATGTTGGTCTAGCCCTGCCAGGAGATGCCGGGTCATGGCAAAGAGAATGCAAGGTGTTTTTCCTTTGCACTTATTGAAGGCTTAAATAAATAAAACAACAAAAAAACACATGCAGTATCTATAAGCCTAATTGCATGAGCACCTGATCAGTGCACATTTCTCTTCATGCTTAACTGTCATTTTTGGTTCTGCTTATTTTTATTATTATTTTGGAAAATAATATTGGAGTGACAGGGGGGCTATTGAAGTTTTCTTAAATATTCTCTCATTCTCTGTGACGTTCCTGATTTACTTTGAACAAGTGTTGCTCTATGGTAAGGGCTAAGATGAAATTGGGAGTCTCTTTGATATAAAGATTTGTTACCTTGATTGAGTAGTTCGAAACAACTAATTAATGTTTTAATAATGTATTAATATTCATCAGAAAGAAAGTAACCTTAACGCACAAATCACTTGCATTGGTAGTCACAGGATCTGATAAATGCTCTGATATGTAACTTCTTCCTTTTTGACTGAAAATTTTAATTCATGAATCAGGTGAATCAAGATTCAAAGAAATGGAATTAGAGTGTTTCATTATTCCAAAACTTCCTCATTTTTATTTCTTTAATGCTTCTGAGAAACAATAATGTTGACATATACTTATTTAAAATTTCATCCTGCCAGCACTATCAATTCTGGACCAGAGCAGATGAGAATGGATTTTTTACAATCAGGAACATACGTGCTGGCGACTATAACCTTTATGCCTGGGTTCCTGGTTTTGTTGGGGACTACAAATTGGATGATTTGATGAAGATAACCCCAGGTTCCATAGCTTAGTGAAACTTGAAATATTTTGCCATCTTGCCAAAAATGTATGCTTACTAGAATTACTGCACAGGTTCTAATATTGAAGTGGGTGAACTGGTATATGAGCCTCCAAGGGTTGGTCCAACATTGTGGGAAATAGGTATTCCTGATCGAACTGCTGCAGAATTTTATGTTCCTGATCCCAAGCCAGAACATATTAATAAGCTTTTTATCAACCATCCTGAAAGGTTAGCCTCTTATGTCTCCTTTCTAAATTGGTTGATTAAGTTTTCTTTTTCTTTTCTTCAAATTTTAAATTGATCTATTCTTTGATCTTCCTTTTTTTTCTCTCAACTTGTAGGTTCAGACAGTACGGATTATGGGAAAGGTATACAGAATTGTATCCGGAATCAGATTTGGTTTACACGGTTGGTGTCAGTGACTATAGGAGAGATTGGTTTTATGCCCATATTCCTAGGTATAATTCTTTGAACATTGTTCATCTTAATAGCATGGCTAAAGATGTTCCTAGTGACCTCACATCTACAAAAGAAGTTTCTTTTCTTGTTTGAAGTGACACTCTTACATTATATATTAATTTTTCAAGCTTGTATATAACTGCAGAAAGAAAGAGGATAATACCCATCAAGGAACAACTTGGCAAATCAAGTTTGAACTCAATGATGTGGTTCAAGGAAGTACTTATACACTGAGAGTTGCAATTGCATCTGCAACATTAGCTGAATTGCAGGTAAAACTTTTTCCTCTTACATATATGCATAATGCTTTGTTGGATGTAAACGATATTTGGATTGACAAAAGAATAAGTACTCAATCTCGTCCCTAACCAAAAACAAGAGGCAAAATAATCTCTTAAAAAATTAGTACAGACATACTAGTTCTTCCACAGATGTATGAAACAATGACTGTCTCCCTTTTTAAAATGGTAGGCGCAATTTTGTTACATTTTTAAATTCCGAGGGATGATTTTGTCCTCCATATCTTTGTCATAGAAGAGATTGAGGTTGTAATAAACTTGTCTTTTTGCATATTTTTTTGCGAAGATTCGAGTAAATGATCCGAATGCAAGGCGTCCTGTGTTTACGACTGGGCTAATAGGGAGGGATAACTCGATTGCAAGACATGGAATTCATGGACTCTATTGGCTGTACAGTGTGAATGTACCTGGTTCTCTTCTTATAAATGGCCCCAACACTTTATATTTTACTCAACCACGTTGCAACAATTGTTTCCAGGGTATCATGTATGATTATATTCGTATGGAAGGACCACCTTGATTCCAAATTAAACATCTTTAAGCTAAGTGTTGGAAACTGATTAAATGGAACAACATAGTAATGCATGTATGTATTGTATTTTCAACATATTGGTATGTATATTTATTGTTCTTTTTTTCTTTTACTCTGTAAGTAGATTTAAGATGTAGAAACATTCTAGAATGACTTTATACGTGATAAATTAATATTTATGTTTATTTGATTAGTTTTGACTACTTCATCGACCATCATTCATGAAACAGGCAGATCGAACGTTGATTTTTTTTTTTTTTTTTTTTAATACAGATCATGAATAATGTGGGATTTTATCCTAGGTTGTGACTTTTTTTTTTTAAGATATCTAAGTTCACATAATTTGACATTTTCCATTATTGATGTGAATATTTTAATAGAGTGTGCAACATGAGAATTTCTAATTTTAGATTTTTTTACTGGAAATGGAAATCTTTCATTCAATTGGTGCCAAGATGTCAAACATGGCCGGATTGGACAGATGAGAATTTCTGATTTTAGATTGTTATATTGTATTTGAAATACTTAAAACTAGAAATTGATTTGATGTTTAAACTTTCACGTAAGGTAATATATATTTTTTGTCCCTAAAATTTAGTAAAAATTTTAAAAATATTTTTAAATTTTATTTTGTTTTAATTTTGTCTTAAAAGTTTTTTATTTGTATCAAATATCTTTCGACAGCTAAATTTACAAAAAATTCAAAACAAATCCAGCAATGTATAACAATTATGTTTGATTTGTTTGCATTGAAGGTCGTTCTTATGAAATTGTTGTTGAATTGGTTCTAAATTTTTTAAAAAATTAGTCGCCATGATATATTTGATGCAAATAAAAAACTTGTGGGACAAAATTGAAACAAAATAAAACTTAGGAATATTTTTAAAATTCTTGCCAAATTTCAAAGACAAAAAGTATACTTTACCCTTCACTTTAGTACACAATAAACAACTCCTTGCATTTCCTTAGATGTCCTAATGTTTACATTTATCGGTGGTTTTTGACCCCTTATTTATTAATTGAAGTTCACCTTCTATTAAACCTTGGTATTGCATTTTCTGTGTCCCTTTGCATTGAACAAGAAGTCACCTACCTCCAACATTGTGTTTTGAATTTTATTAAAAATACATGTTTAAAAAGTGCTTTGTAAAGCGATGATGAAGGATGTGGCTCAAAACTTCCCCTCGGCAAAAAGAAACCAAAACAAATGAAGAGACACATAATATTTATATCTTAGTCTTAATCCCCATAATGCCACACACTGCTTCTTCAATCGCACGCCTTTTATCTATTAACTGTGGCGACTAAGTAAAGAGATTATTAAACAACAATATTGCTTTCTTTTCGGTCCAAGGAACCTACACTAATAACCAATCTATTTAAGTTCCTCTTCATCATGAATTCATGGCGTACACTATATATGTAATAATAACTGTACAAACTCTTTTATTATTTTCCAAACCCAGTTCATTATATTCTTTCTATTCATATTCTACCTTATAAGAAAGATAATTCATTCTCAACCACTTTCAAACTACTCTGAATCTGCATTTCGTTGCTCAACTCAAATCTCTGAGGAATTGTATTATCACCATGACAACACTACTCGGGGTGCAACTCACCATTCAAGATCGTCATGTATGTATGCATTAATATTATATTAAAATTTTCATTATTTATTTATTTATTTATTTATTTTCATTTTGTTCATTGATGTGCAGGTGGTGGTGGAGAATGGCATAGTAAGAGTAACGATTTCAAATCCAGAAGGAATAGTGACTGGAATTCAGTATAATGGAATCGACAACTTGCTTGAAGTTTTGAATGACGAATCTAATAGAGGGTATAATATAGAAATACTTTATTTACAACCTAGTTCTTCATTTAGGCTGTCCTTGTTTACCGAGACAGGACACTGAGAAGACAGGTACTGTGTCCAAAGATTTAGGAAAGAAATAGAGAGGAAGAAAATAGAAAGGAAAAAAAAGAAAGCAAAGAAATTAGGTGGATTTTTATTTTCTTTAGATGTGTTTGGATGGAAGGAAAGTAAGAAGAAAAGAAATGTTATAAAAAGACAATTTTATCCATATATATAAAATATATTAAAAAAATGAAGGGGTAGTATTGGAAGTAGAGAGAGAAACATTAGTTTTCTCTCCATTTTCTTTCCAATGTTGGAGAGAAAAAAAAATTAGTGGGTCCCACCAGTTTTTTTCCATCTATTTTCTTTCCTCTCTAATTTTCCTCCTCAACCAAACAATGAAAAATAATCATTTTCCTTCCCATTTTCTTTCCTCTCTTTTTTTTCCTTTCATTTTCTTCTCAAACAAACATAGTTAGTGTATTTTGTATCCATCATAATAGGAAAGACACGGGGAGACTAACAAAAAATACAACTTATTTTTTATTTTTATATTATTTTTGTTAATTTTTCATAATTATATTTTTTAGTATTATATTTTTCGTTTCAAATTTTTTAAATGAAAAAAAAAATGAAAATAAATTGAATATTCATAATTTGTTTTAATTTATCACCAAATAGAATATAAGAATACAAAAATTTGTGTCTTTATATTTTGTTCTCAGTCTTGTCCTGTTCTCAGAAACAAACGTAGTCTTATTGTTCTTTTTTAATACATAAATTTGTTTTGAAATTGATATGTGTAAATAGGTATTGGGACCTTGTTTGGAGCTCACCAACAACTACAGGAACCACTGGCAAATTTGACGTGTATGTTCATCTTCATTTTATTTTCATTTTCATATAATCTATTTCATTTCTATGTATGAAGTAACCATGCCAATTCGTCGTTATAAGAATTTCGCTTTCTTTTTTTTTTTTAGTAAAGAATTGATTAATATAAATTTTAGATATATATATTTCATGAATTATTGATTGAGAGTTGAAAAAATAGGACTAAGTTAGTAAATTGAGCTATTATTATGTTATGTGAAATTGTGAATGCAGAATAAAAGGAACCGCTTTCAAAGTAATAATGGAAAATGAGGATCAAGTTGAGATTTCTTTCACAAGAACATGGGACGTGTCCCTCAAAGACCAGCTAGTTCCTTTGAATATCGATAAAAGGTCATATAAATAAATTGTCTTCTATATTATTAATAGGAGGTAATAATGTTTAGTTTGGTTCCTAAATTTTTTAACATTCGGTTAAAATAGTCTTTGATTTTTAAACATAACTAAATTAGTTTTTGAATTTACAAATGATTTATTTTTTTTGTTCGACCTATAAAGCACAGACATTTTACGGAATTGTCGTGTCTGACATGACATTTATCGACATTCGTTCGACACGCGTGTCTGCTGGATCCAACTGTGTCTTAAGAAAAAGTAAAAAGATTATTCTTCGGACATGCTTGGACACACTTAAATACCATAACGTGTTAGCGTCTAGTCTTATTCTTAACATATATTTTTAAAATAAATTTAGATATAGTATATATTATTATTTATTAAAACAAAAAATATTTTAAATACTTGATATAATTAAAATAAGACATTAAAAATAATTAAAAAATTAATTCATATTTTAATATCAATAAAATATCAAAATATCATTACAATTTATTTAAAAATACTTTATATTTTATATGTATACGTGTCTCCATATTTTATAAAATTTTAAAATTTGCGTATCGGTATATTCCATATCGTGTCTTATATCAGTGTCCGTGCATCATAATTGTTCCTAATTCAACCATAGTAGAACTTTAAAATGTAAGTGTGACATTTCCAACGACAAAAGGTGACATAGTTAAGACTTTAATGTGATTAAATATGAATTTTAAATTAGTTAATTAGACTCATTTCAATTAATTAATTATATATTGTTCTAGAAATTAACTATTTAAACACTTATTGTTGGAAATATCACCCTAGCAGTGTAACATTTCATAACAACAGGGCAGTTAAATCAGAAACTATTTTAATAAATATTGAAAATTTCAGAAATTAAATTAAACATTAATTCCTATTAATTACGTTATTAGTATTTATAGTTAATAATAACATGCATATATAATATAGGTTCATAATGCTTCGTGGTACTTCGGGGTTCTATTCATATGCTATTTACGAACACTTAAGCGAGTGGCCTGCTTTTAATCTTGACGAAACCAGAATTGCTTTCAAGCTCAGAAAAGACAAGTAATTATTAATTATTAACCTTATATGCTATGCTTTGTTTAATTAGAGACTAGCTATGACTGAATAGTGTGTTATATTTTTGGAGGTTCCATTATATGGCAATGGCGGATAACCGACAAAGAAACATGCCTCTTCCTGATGATCGAGTGCCACCAAGAGGCCAACCCCTTGCATATCCCGAAGCAGTTCTTTTTGGCGATCCTCTTGAACCTGAATTCAAAGGAGAGGTTGATAACACTTGTGAAAACTGAGGTGTAGTCAACTTCTCGTTGAAGTTGATAACTGAGAGTTATTAAATAAAATTTAATCAAATAAGTCAAATTATTTAACGGCTCTCAACTATTAACTTCATGTAAAGTTAACTGCACTGAGTTTTGACCATATTTTATATTAAAAATAAAATTTAATTTTAATACATAGTTAATGAAAAACAATTTTATACATATTTAATTATATATTATCAAGTAAATAAATAAAAGAGAAATTTGTGAGGATTAATAATTTTGAATATTTTTTATTATTATTTGACTAGTATAAATATTAAATTATTTTTAATAAATAAATTTTATATTTATGTGTGTAAATTCTTAAAAAAATGTAAATATAAATTGTATTAATTCATGTATACAAAATTTTGATAAATATAAATACAAAAATTATATATTTTTGTGTGTTAAATTTTTATAAATATAAATACAAACTATTATTAATCAAGTACTGATTAAAAATAATAATATTTGTTGATCATGTAATATTATTTTAAAAATAATTATATTTTATATTAATTACATAAATAATTATTTAAAAAAATATAATTAAATAATTTTATAAAATATTTTATATTAAAAATACTTTAAAATTAAATTATTAAAAAATAAAGTTTGTTTTATAAGGTGATTAAGAAGTATTTGAATATATAGGTAGATGACAAGTACCAATATTCATGTGACAACAAAGATAGCCAAGTTCATGGGTGGGTGTGCATGGATCCTGCCGTTGGATTTTGGCTAATTACGCCCAGCAATGAGTTCCGTTCTGGTGGGCCCCTCAAACAAAACTTAACCTCCCACGTTGGACCCACCACGCTCGCTGTAAGTATATGCTTCTATAACAAATTAACATCAGAAAATGGTAAATAAGTGCGTAGAATTTAATTTGCACAAAAGAATAAAATTAAAATTAATTAGTTAAAATAGAAATATTTTAAATATAAAATATTATTAAAATTTTAATTTTATTTTTAAAAATTTTAATTTTTTGTATTGTCACTTTTTGAAGATACTAAAATATAAATTTTAAAAGACAAAAACTAAAATTTTAGTATCAATCTCTAAACCAACAAATATAATATTGAGTCATAATTTCTGAAAAACTTGTGTGTCTTTTATTTACAAAAGTGGGAGACCTATTTGTATTTTAATTTAATAAAAAAATTTATTTGTCTTTGTTAAAAAAAAAAATCAAAGACTTATATGTCATATTCTCTAAAAAAAATAAAAATAATATATATCCATTTTGATCAATTTTTTTTATGAAAGTTTATAATACTCTTGATTAAAAATATATGCATATAATAACATTGACTTAGATTTGGATAAGAGACTAAGTATTAGAGAGTAAAATACTTAACTAATCTCCCATTACTTAATATAATTACACACATTAAATAATTAAAACATAGATTAGTATCTATAATTTCCTTGTATACTTGATTTATAGCACATGAAAATATGAAATAGTACTTTGTATCCCAAATAATGTTTGGTGCTGAAAACTTCTTCGGTTCAAAACAATGTAATCATTATAGGTGTTTCTAAGTGCCCATTATAGTGGAGAGGACTTGGTGCCAAAATTCAAAGAAGGAGAAGCATGGAAGAAGGTTTTTGGTCCAGTTTTCATTTATTTGAATTCTCCTAATGACGATAATGGTGATGTTGAACCCCATAAAATGCTCTGGGAAGATGCTAAACTTCAGGTTTATTTAGAATAATCAAGCTAAATTATGTATAATATCTAACAATAATTAATTATCTTTTTAATTATTAATTACTCTTTCTAATGCAATAGATGAATGTAGAAGTACAAAGTTGGCCTTACACTTTTCCCGAATCAGATGATTACCCAAAGTGGTACGAACGGGGTATTGTTACTGGCAGGTTATTAGTTAGAGAGAGGTATGTTATCCGCTTTTTAGTTCGGTTATGTTAGAAAGATAAAAAATAGTTAAAATTTATTTTATTTAGTATTTATTAATTACTGTAGCAGTTAATAAATGCTAAATAAAACATGTTTTGATTGATTTTAGTTAAATTTTTATGTTTCTAACATGATGGAAATTCAAATGAAATCGATTTCACGTGAAATTGATACTTGAGAGCCGTTGAATAAAAATTTAGTCAAATTAATCAAATCATCTAACAGCTTTCAAATATCAACTTCACGTGAAATCGACTTTATCTGAGTTTCCACCTTCTAACATTTCTGTTTTCAATTTTAGTGTTGTAATTCCATAATATTTTCTAACAACGTAAGAATTTGGTGCATTTTTTTTGTGTTGATATCACAAATTTGACTCAGATTTGTGGTTTTCAATTTTTTTTAAATATGTAAATTTGAAGATCAGATTTTTTTTTTAAATATACAAATTTAACTTTTATATTTGTATTTCAGTGTTGAAAAATTTTTTAAACATGCTAATCAAACTTTTCGATTTATTTTGCAGCAAAAAAAAAAATTATTTCACTACAAATCAGATTTTTAATTTGTGCACTATAAAATCTGACTCTTAAATTTAAAATCTAAGGGTTTGATTTGTTATTTAAAATAAAAAATAAAATTTATATAAAAAAACACACTAATTAACCATGATATTAGATTTCACACAATTGTTTCTTTTTTTTTTAAAAAAAAAATTAGCCTGTTATATATACCTCATCACCTTATGCATTTTGATGAAATTTATTTATAATGAGTTAACAATATAATTTAGTCTCTAAAAATACTAATATGAGTCAAATTAGTGATATTTCTGTTAATTTTTTGTTAACATATCATCGTTAATGTATAATGTAAGTCACGTTTTAAAATACTATATAATATTTAACAGTGACAGTATACCAACTATGTTAGTATTTTCAATGATTAAATAAATTGAGATGTTGAATTTTTTAAAAGTCAAATTAATTCATGTGAGATTTTATAAGAATTAATTGATTAATCTAATAATAACATGGACCGTTTATATATATATATATATATATATATATATATATATATATATATATATATATATATATATATATATATATATATATATATATATGTTTTGGTAAATAAAAAAGGTATATAAGCGATGATGACTACATAGCAGCAAAAGGTGCATATGTTGGTTTGGCTCCCCCTGGAGATGTTGGATCATGGCAAAGAGAATGCAAGGTATAAAAGAATTCATCTTTTAAAGATACAAAATTAAATTAGTAAAGTTAAAAAAGAAGAATTTAATCATCTAACTTACATTATGTACGTGTAGGTTTTTTATTATAAATTTTATTATGACTAATGTGAATTATTATTATAAATTTTGGAGTCAAAATTGAGTTAATTGTAATTTTATGGATCAATTTGAATCTAACTTTAAATTTTTAAGATCAAATTGAATATTAACTCCGTTTTAAACACGAGTAAAATAGATTATAATATTATTTTACTCCGAACGCTTATAAAATGGCCTAATTCATTTCTAGCCCATGTTGTGAACAAGGGCTAATTTTTTTTATATTGATTAAATATATGTGTAATACAATGTTATTGAAAAATTAGGTGTTTTTTTTTATAGGTGTTTTATTCAAATCGGACGGTCCGATTTGTTTGATGAAAAAAATAAATTACAAATCGAAAGATTCGATTTGCTTGAAGAAAAAATTAAACTCCAAATCCGAGGGTCCGATTTGTATTTTTTATTTTTTTTTATTTGTTAAAATAAAAATCGAACGGTCTGATTCCAATATTAATTTTTTTTTATTTTCGAAATCACAAATCGGACCGTCGATTTGTGATTGTTTATTTAAAAAACAAAACAATGCAAACAAATCGGTGTCTTCGATTTGTGTCATCCCATTCCCAAATAAAACACCTCTCTCCTCACACCATATTGTCATACACGTTTCTCTCTCCCACACGAAAAATCAAAAGCGGTGAACAAGACTGGTGTCATATTTGGCGCATGTGAAATGACACTTCCAATCTCAAATCTCACAAAAATAGATTTAAATCACTATTTTTAACGATTTATATTGATACATACAGCAACTGTTTCCACAAAAATTATAAAATTGAATAGTAATTAATTTTCGTTTTACCAATGTTGTTATTTTTGAGGAGTTTGATTCTTAATTATGTTGTTAATATGTAACAGAATTATCAGTTCTGGAGTGAAGCAGATGAAGATGGGTATTTCTCCATCAGCAATGTACGAGCTGGTGACTATAATTTATATGCATGGGTACCTGGTTTTATTGGAGACTACAAATACAATAATTCAATTATAACCATAGCGGAAGGTATATATATATAACCAACTTCACTATTTTTCTTTTTGTTCTTGGGGTTTATTATTATTTATATATGTGAAAATTAATTAAATTAAACAGGGTCTACTACTTTGATTGAATTGGGTGATCTTGCTTATGAGCCACCAAGAGATGGACCAACACTTTGGGAAATAGGGATTCCAGATCGTGTAGCTGCAGAGTTCTATGTTCCTGATCCAAATCCCAAATACATCAACAAACTCTACGTTAATCATCCTCAAAAGTTAATACCTTAATTATTTACGTCTCCTTTTTCATACAAACGTGAAATATGTTTAATTTTTTAGTACCAAAAAGATTTTTGATCATCTAATAATAATAATAATAATAATAATAATAATAATAAATGATAAATAGGTCATATTCACCTTTTGATAAGCAGACATTTAAGTTTTCGAGAATTTGAAAATATATTTAAGTTTCTGACCTTTTCAAAACTTGGATATATCGATCCCTCATGTTCACTTGGGTCAGTTAGACTCAACAGAAAAAAATGTGTCTTTTGTAGGGAACCATATGTCCAAATTTTGAAGAGATTAGAGATTTAAATGTATTTTTAAATTCTTAGAGACTTAAATGTCCGCGAAACAAAAAGTCAGAATCGATTTGTTATTTTTTCTAATAATAATAATAATAATAATATTGGATAGTCAAAATAAGAGGAGTGCTAAGGGCCAGTAGGTTTCATAATTTGTAGCCATCAATTAGTCATTATTAGTATTTTTAATGGTGTGAAATTATATTTAATAGTGTAAAATTACTCACTTTTTTTTGTTAATTAAGTACTGGCCAAATTTTAATAAAAATCTCAAAGATCAAATGTTTTAAATTGATTCCTAAAAAATACAACTGTAAATCATATTTATTTTTTCATCTGTTAGATAATGACATGTAACATAATTATTTTGTGACACATCATTATCTAATTAACAGAAAAATTAATTTGATTTATTATTATATATTTTTTGAGACTACTTTAAAACATTTGATCTTTCCATAACTAAATTGACTAATAATTTATAATACCATTTTGATTATTAAACCATATAGCATCTAAAGGGAAGCATAATTATTGACAGATTTAGGCAATATGGATTATGGGAGAGATATGCAGAATTGTACCCCGACAAAGATTTAATCTACACTGTTGGAGTTAGTGATTACACCAAAGATTGGTTCTTTGCCCAAGTTACAAGGTACTTATACTCATACTAATTTTGGAATTGAATTTTGCTTTCCAAATGTGCTATCTATCTCTCCACCATTGTTTATAGGAAGAAAGACGACAATACATATCAAGGAACCACTTGGCAGATCAAGTTTCAGCTTTCCAATGTAAACAAAACCGGTACCTATAAACTGCGCCTGGCTTTGGCTTCCGCTACATTTTCTGAACTCCAGGTCTGCTTATTTTGTCAAACTATTAACAACACAGCTTGAATAGTTTAGGACATGAAATTTTCTTCATATATATTAACTTGATAAATAAAATAATTTAATTTGTTTAATTATAGGTGCGAGTTAATGATCCAAAGGCAAGTCGTCCTCTATTTTCAAGTGGGTTGATAGGAAGGGATAACTCAATTGCAAGGCATGGAATTCATGGACTCTATTGGCTTTTCAATGTGGACATTCAAGGAACCAAACTTGTTGAAGGAGATAACACCATTTTTCTAACACAAGCTAGAGGCAATACCCCATTTCAGAACATTATGTATGATTACGTTCGTTTGGAAGGTCCACCACAACCACCTAGTTTAAATAAAAACATTTAAGATATACTTGAGTTTAGTTTGTTGCATTATTATAGCCTTAATTATAGCTGATTAATTTAATCGAACCATTCAATGGAATTATGGTGCTGTGGGGAATTCTTCGTTTCATTTTTTTTCTATTAGTTTTTCAAATGAAATTATGCATTTTAATTTGAGAATTGTTTAGTTTGGTGGGTGAGAAAATTCTAGTAAATTAAAGTCTTGATGATTACCTAATATTTTTTTTATATATTTTTAAGATGGAGATAATATTCAATTTGATTCATGAATTTATACACAAATTTTAAATTTAATCTCTGAAGTTCTAACTATTTTTGTTTAGTTTTTTAAACTTTGCAAGCATGACTTATATTAGTTCTTTAGACAATTTTTGGTACACAAACATTAATGAAGTATTGACACAAAAGTCAGACACCATGGTAGGATATGTAAAATGATGCATTTTTAGTTTTAGCGTCCAAATAATAAAAAATTGAAGTCGTATCAAAACAGTATCACTTGTTATACTGTTTTGTGAGAAAAAATTTTAACAAACATCAGTTATAATATTTTTGGGCTATTTAAATACCAAAACTAAAACAACATTATTTTACAGAGTCTAACATAGTATCCAATTCTTTACATCAGTATTCTGTTAATATCTATATGTTAAAAATTATTTTAGAAACTAACATGAATCATGTACATAAAATTTAGGGATTAAATAAAAATAACTAAAATTTTGATTAAATTAAAATTTATGTACAAATTAAGAGATCAAATTGAAGGCACAACATGCAAGTAAGGGCCAAAAGTTATAAGGTGATTGCTATGGTGCCTAAAAGTAATTGCCTAATTTACTAAAAAGGGTTAAAAATTAATATTTAATTTTAAAAGTATAAAAATAAATAATTATTAAATATTCAAAAAATACCATAAAAAGTAAGTAGGGCTGCAAACGGATCGGATCGGATCGGATATAGCCTAAAATTCTATCCGATCCGCACTGCACTCATCGGATCGAATCGGATACGATATCCGCATTTTTTTAGGCCGGATCCGATCCGATCCGCATACTTGCGAATCGGATCGGATCGGATATCGGGTATATCCGCATAATTAAAAAAAATAACTATTTTAAGATTCTATTTGACTATATTTACAAAAAAATCCAAAAAATTCATTTTTTATCTGTTTAAGCCTATTTACTCCTAAAATATTATCAATAATAGTTCTTTTGAATAACAAAAACAAAATAATAACACAAGATTTAAGTTTAATTATTCTAAGTTGAAGTACAACATAAAAAATTAAAAACAAAATATCATAAAATTCATAAATAACACACTAAAATTCATATCACATTAGGGTTTATTTTCTTAAACTATGCTATTTATATGTGATGTGCGGATATGCGGATTTGCGGATCGGATCCGCGGATATCACTGCCAAATCCGCAATCCGATCCGATCCGATGGCTCTGCGGATCGGATAATATCCGCAAAATTCGGATCGGATGCGGATAATTACCGCGGATATGCGGATATTATCCGATCCATATGCAGCCCTAAAAGTAAGTTAGACAAAGTTAGACATTAAGTTATAGGCACTATAGAATTTACCAAATTATAATCATGATCTAATTGTGATTATTAGCTTCTTATCACTCATCATTTGTAATATGGACTTGGGCGTTGGCCATAATGGTGGTATACAAAGAAATTAGTCAATCATATAATAAAACTATACGCAAAATATTAAGTGTTATCATTATCGTTATAATTATCCAGGTTGTTTTCACTAGTCAAATTATTACAACTCATGAATTGCACGATTAGTAGAAAGTTTCGCACAAAAGAAGAAAATAAAGGAGAACCACAATTTTTATTGCTCTGCTAAATAAAATAGCGCCACAATTTTATTGGAAGTGCAATTGAATTCTCACAAATCAGGAGCAAATTGAGTGGGTAACATAATAATTGTGCAAATATATATAGCTAGGAATTTTTTACTGTTTCAATATCAATAATGAATTCACATTTCACAGTGATCCAATCATCCAAAGGCCAACTAGTACAAAAATCAATCACTCTTAGATTTTGTTCGTGTTTGTTTGGGCGCCATTATTTTGATAAAAAAAATTTTTTTTTCAATGAATTTTTTTTTTTATTTTTTAGCGTATTTGGCAAATTTTTAGTAGTAAAAGTAAAAACACTAGAAATATTAAAAAAATTTTTTTTTTTGAGAAACTGTAATTTATATCTTTTTTTAAAAGATCTTTTTCTCTTAAAAAAAGATGTTTTTCATTTAATAAATAAACAAAAAAATACTTTTATATCGTTATATCCAAATATAATTGATAGATAAAAAGATCTTTTTGCATGAGATACCCAAATATAAAATTACTTTTACTTTTTCATAAGATTTTTTAAAAAAAGATAACTCAAAAAAAGATATTTTCTTAGAAGCTCACCCAAACAAACTCTTCGTTTGTTTTGTTAACAAGAAGAAGAGTAGCTACCAAACTAGTTTTTGGGCTGGGATTAAATTTGAATTTTTAAATTAGATTGGATTGGAGTTAAAATCAAGATTTTAATTAAAGGTAAAATTAAAAGAAAATAATTTATTAATTATTAATTGTCAAAAATATAACGGTAAGAATAGAATTAAAAAATTATTTAAAATATTAAAATTAAATTAAATTAAATTAAATATTAAAAATAATTTTAAAAAATTTTAAAAGTGTTAGCCAGATAGAAACATAACATACTTTACTTTATACAATAGTTTTTAATGGGTAATGAATATTATAGAACCAATACTATAACGGTCAATTTTAGCTAATATTATAGTATATTACCAAACAAATTCACTTTGAAACTACTAAGGATGAGTTTTTCTTGAGTTTGAATTTTGGATGTTTTTATTTCTTAAAAATTTAGGATTTTTTTTCTTGTGTTAAATGTTGGCTACAATGTTAGTCGTGTAATATTGGTTCTAAGAGGAGTAAAGTCCTAAAGTGGTCATTGAGATTGACGTCGCACACTAAAATTGTGTCTGAGATTCAAATTTTATCAATTATGTCTTTGAATTTGGCAAAAATACGTTACCTTAGTCGTTGATCTATTTTTTGTTAATAATATACTAACGTGACTTTATAATATGGACTGTTAGACTACATTTATTTACAAGTACATAACACTAAGATAGAAATATAAAAACATAAAATTATATTTAATAGATAAGATATAAAATAAAAATTATTCAAAAATATTAAATTAATATATTTTATGTTCTAACCTAAGGTTATTATGCAGTTAAAAAATCAAAACTTACTAACTCCGTGACTAATAACGACCCGTGAAACTGTGGCAGGTAGAAAAAACTATATTCCAACAAGATTCTTAAAGAGTATGATTTCACATGATCTTATATATACTTTGCTTCCTTCCATGTTATTTGTTAATGTTACCTAATTCATTTGCTGACACAAACCTTTAACTACCTAATCACCTTTCTTATTTAGTCTATCACGTCAATATTTAATAAAATAAAAAATAATCATAAAAATTTAAATTGTATTGTTTAAAAAATTTTGAGGCTAACATCAAATTTAGAAAGAAAGATCAATACTAAAAAATATATTTTATAATTAAAAAATTATTTAAACATTATTATTATTATTATTATTATTATTATTATTATTATTATTATTTCTCTCTACTCCTGCTTTATTTCCAACTGCCACATGGTTCTCTTGTTAACCATGACGACCTTTTTCATGACAAAGTCAAAGCTAGGTAAATACCCTTTTGCTAAATTAGAATATAGCTTGCCTAATACTCATGGTTTAGAGGTTTGGTAATTGGTATATATAAGAGTTAGGTGATTATTTATTTATTTATCATAGAACTATATTTTTAACTTATCTTTTTTTAAATACGAGACAAATGTTGATTGCTTAATATGTATTTTTAAAGTAAATGCTGGTTTAAATACAAGACAAATTTTAAAAAAAATGTTGATCGCTTAATATGTATTTTTAAAATGATTTTGTTAGAGAACTAATTAGGAGGATAATTAATTAGAGTTAACTAGTTAAAAAATAAGAGGTCTGTTTTAAAAAAAATAATCTCTTATTATCCTAATTTTTAAAATTTTAAAACTAAAAATATAAAAGATTGACTTGGATTGACTTAAATTATAGTTAACTCCCTAAACTTTTTCTTTTTAAAATTGTGTTATTTACTTTTGTTTCAAAATAAATCAATGCTCACTTTCAATAATTTTGAAACATTTCAGACATCAGAGTTCAGAGACAGTAGCTAATAATGCAAGAAAAATCAATTATTTATTGAAAATTTTAGAATGAATAATTATTCAAATCAGTTTTTAAAAATTTTTAAAATGGACATTTTAGTTTCTAAACAAAATTAATATATAAAAACATCTCTTAGACTTTATTATTTCGATAGATAAATCAATCTCCAATTTATTTTTTGACAGAGTAATTATCTAAATCAGTATCCAAAAATTTTAAAAGTAGATATTTTAATTCCCAAAAAAAATTAATACATAAATCAATTCCTAACGTTTTTCTTCATCAGACATAACAGTCTTCTGTAAAAAAAAAGTAAAATAAAATTATTATTATTATTATTATTATTATTATTATTTGCACAAAGACACTGTACCATAATTTTTTAGACCAAAATAATAATAAATTTATTCTTTAAATTCTTATGAATGTATTTATAATATAAAAAATATACATATATATGTCACAGTTCAAAATGAGTCATGAGTGACACTTAGAAAAATAGTCCCCTAACAAGTCTAACAGATTTGAATATAAGATAAATAAAAAGGTTACAAATATTTTTGATAAATTTATACTTTTTAGAATGAATAATTACATATTTTAAATAAAAATAAAATAAATAAATATGGAGGGATCCTGCCCGTGACATATGGAGCAGATAACGTCTAAGAACTCAATAAAGAATAGATATCCATTACAGATCATTACTCTTGAATAGAAAGGTTCACATAATCAAATATTTATTCTTGAAAAATATTTTTAAAAAAATGAGTTTTGCAACCTAGTGACTAGATAGACATTTATAATTCACTTGAGACCATATAAACATTATTATAAACATGATTTTAGTTAGAAAATAATAATTTATATGAATAAGTGAATCAATAAGGTAGTTTTCGTACATAAATCAAATAAAAAATTCACATTTAGGCAGCTCTACCTCTATGGGTAGCCCTTTTCTCTTGTGTGTCCTAACAGAATAACAGATCTAACGTGTGGCCTACACGTTAAGCTAGCAACACCCCTGCACGCTGGAGTTTGAGTTAGATGCATCTAAGTTAACGTCATAACCGACATTAACTACGGTTTTCTAAACGAGCCTCCCAAACCAATTCAAAACATATAATTTCAAATACAACAATTCTTTGATCTTTCAAATATATAAGATATTGAATCAAATCAAATCAGATAATACTTCTTCATCAGAAATCTTTTCAAATCATACTTTTCTAATCAAAAGAAATTCCAAACATATTTCACAATTTCAATCACAATTTCAAAGTAAGTGAATACCAACAAATACTTCAATGTTTCAAAAATATATATTCGAATAAAGTCAAATGTTCTAAAATAATATAAAGCTTCATCAAACATATATATAGTCTCATGTAAAATTCCTAAGGTATGAGCTTCATAAAAATAATTATTCAACTATAATAAATCAAGTATTCTAATCAAATCAAAGTTTTTCAACAATAGTTTTATAAATATAATTAAAAACTCAGAATGGCATAAACCGAAAAGTTAACGGTTATAAATGTAAAGCCTACTCACAGCGTGGTCCTAATGGACCGAAGAGACTAGACCCGGAGTGCCGAATTAAAAGGTGAGAAAGGTTGGAATAGAATACAATAAAAGAATGCAAAATTTGGACCGAGCCTGTGGCAGCAACTTCAATTCAAACAGCAGCAACGACTATGTTACGGATGCAATCTCGACAACAACAGCAGCATTGCTACCACTTCTAACCCGTAACAAACAACAGCAAAAGCAAATTAATCAAAAAAGACGACACAAAAATGGAGCGAGACTGTAAGGTAGATAAAAGCAGAATAGGAATAGAAAGAGATGTCAAGTACAAGCAGAATGGGGTTTGTTTTACCAAGGTAAAGGCATAGCAGTGGTGGCTCTTAGCGGCAACAATTCCGACGACTCCGGTGGCAACATTCATGGTCCCAGAGACTCCAACAACCAATGGAAATGTAAAAGCAGAAGCAGAACAGAACAATTCCTTCTCCGGTGACCTCCTCCACCTGCAACGGAGGTAACCACGATGACAGTGGAAGAACAGAAGGTTGGCTTTGTCTTGCGGTAGTGGAAGGCAGCAGCATCTCGGTGACGAGCTCCAACAGATCTCTCCTTTCTCTCTCCCATTCGCACCCTCCTTCTCTGCCTTGTTTGGCGACGACGATGGCCTCAACAGGGATGGCGACGGTCTCGATCAACGGCAGTGGCGGCGATGGGCACAGCGACAACGACGACAGGACTCCCTCCTTCCTCTTCTCCGTCATGCGCTTTCCTCTTTCTCCATGGAAGGTCTACGATCTCACTCTCATCTCTCTCGTGCGTCTCTTCTTTTCTCTGCGACGGCAACAGCGGCGCCTAGCCCCACCAGCATCGTCTCTTCCCTCTTCTCCCTTTCTTCTTCTTCCTTTCTTCTTCGATCGCTCCCCCTTTGATTTTTGTTCTCCTCCCTTTTCCTCGTTCTTTCTCTTGTTTGTGAGTGTATGTGTTGTAATAAAATTAGGGCACAATTTGGGATTTTTGGATTAAGGTTAAGGTTGAAAAAAGAGGGGTAAGGGTAGTTTAGCGATTTTGATAAAATTAGAGGGTAGGGTAGTAATAAAAAAAGGCTTGGGACGTTACATTCTATCCTCCTTACAAAAATTTTTGCCCTCAAAAATTGATACAGTATGCAAAATGTTACATGGTTTTAGCCTTTTACCAAATATGAGAAAGAAGTATAATCGAGTACAAAAGGTTACCAGATAGGTTTGTGTTAAAAAGATGTGGTTAACATTCATACTCTCTTGTTCCCTTAATAAGTCAAACACATATAACGCTTTTCACTTCGTTCATCACTCCTAAAGAACATCCGAAAGTCAAACATCAGGACTAACCTTTCAATTTGTACCAAAATATCCTTAACGTCCTCCTCAGAATACTCCTACTTCAGCATTCTTTTACGACGTCGCACACTTACAAGTTTTACCTTTCGGGTCCATGAGCCGCATCTTAAAAACTAACGTATCACTTGCTATATCTAGGAATTACACGTTAACTAATAAATCTCGAGTTTACTCAAAGGAATACAAAGCTTAGGAAGAGAAGAACAAGTATCACATATGAGGTTCACAAGAATTCGGAAGGATGTATAGGATCGCAATTAAACAAGAATGTACAGAAACAATGAAATGTACCAAAAGAGAGTCAAATCACATCTTAACAAGTAAATCTAAATCAAGAAACTTCAATGGAAGCAATAAAAAGAAAGATGGAGTACTACGTCGAAACAAGTTCAAAATGAATAAAAAAAAGTATAAAACTCATAAGAGATGGCCACTAAAGTCAATGATAATGTTCACAAAGATTTAAGAGAATGATTAGGAACACAATCAAATAAGATATCCATCAACAATGGATAAAACTAAGAATTATTTCACATTCTCAAGGAAAAGGATATAAGACGAACATTTTAAAAAGAAATGATAAAAGTATAAATATTATCACGTCACACAAATTCAATTTGAAACAAAAGATGCAAGGTTTATGAATTAGAGATTAATAATGGTCAAAGACAAAGGTTTTTCCTCAAGAACCTTGGAGGATATATAGGTGCACAATCAAGCAAGGATATGTATAAGTAAAAGACAATCAGTAACAGAGAAAGCAAAGCAAAACATAATTAAAAAATACAACAACACATTGGAATAGACAATTTAACAGTCATAAAAATAAAAAACAGCAACCGTCACAAAAACCAGTATGCTTCTTTTCCTTTTTCATAGAAACCTTCAACTAAGTACTTTTGAGATTATTATCATGACCTTGGACATTAAATAATTATGTGAATATAAAATTTGATATCTCCTAATTCAAAATAGTAGATAGATTATGTAAAATATGACAGGAAATATAATTGATCTCCTTATTGTTCCTTAAGCCAAAATTTATATATACATTTAACTCATTCTTGTCATTATAGTAAAATACAATCAAATAATTTTCTATAATAATGATAACAATAAAACTAAAATTCGAAATACAATAGACTACAGTTAGTTATAATAATTACTTTTATTTTTTTATTTTATATTTTTTTTGGTCTAAATCTCCAATTGTGAATTTTCTTTTAATATATTCGAAGCACGTATCAAAAGAATTTCAAAAAATTAGTACAGGATTTTTTTTTTTTATAAAATTAAAACACAAACAAAATTTGTCTTCATAATTAGGTAACTGAACTTAAAGCTCATGATCTAAAAACAAACTCAAATTATATATATATATATATATATATATATATATATATATATATATCTCAAAGGTACTTAAAATATCTCATTTCAATCCTATTGAATTGAAAAGACATGCCAATTATGTAAGAGACAAAATAATAATAATAACAATGAGATAAAAGAAAAATGGTACTAAAATAACTATTGACTAGAAAATTAAATTTTAACTATATCAATGAGCAAAAATTCTCTGATTACAAACAATAATGATATCAATAAGCATGCATGACTCGAACAGCAACAACAACAATAACTCATGCAACAACCTATTCTAATGGCTAGAGATAGAGGATTCAGCAACAATTTCAAGTATCATAATATAGAACAAAAAATTGTATCTATAAAAAAGTTGTAACATATAAATACTCAATGATACGAATAATAAAAAGAGAAACAATTTTATTATTAGAGCACAGACATTTTAAAATACCAATCTTTTAATAAAAAAAATCCTAACTTGTTGAAAAACTTACCAAAATAGTATTTATATGTTATGATTATCCTAATAAAATCTCAAGTTATTTTAATATTAGTTCCCGCTTATAAATAAGAGGCAACAAAGTTCACAAGAATCTCATGTTATCACATTAAAATAAATAATATCTTTTCAATCTTATTAAAAATTTTAATTCTAAGTATCATTGTACAGCTTAAAGAAGTACATAATTTTACTATACTATTTTATCCCACGAACCCAACCAAATGTGATTCATGAAACATTAAGTCTCGTTGAAAAATCAAATAATTTTAAAACTAGAGTTATTAAGTGATTCATAAAAAAACATGGTTTATAATAATTAGTTGAATATAATAAAGAGAAAAATTTGTATAAAGAATTTATTCAGCTTAAAAAAAATTGGATATCTAGTCCCTTTTGTCGAAAATTTCTAGCAATTCTTTCCAATATCTAAGATCTACAATCTCAATTTCACAAGGCCACTATAAACCAAGAAAACAAATCTCCTAAATATCTAAGAATAAAAATAATAGTTGAGAACAAGAGGATATTCAAAAAGCAAAAAGTTAAGAAAATTCTCAAGTTTTATATCTTAGCCAAAAACAAAATTCATCTTATAATCACCAACTAAAAAGTAAGTGTTCACAATCTTTCTCTCAACTTATCAAGCCGAAAATAGTTTCGTGACAGAAAAGCCATGTCCAGCAACAAAGAACCATAACAGAACCAAAACATTAAATTAGAAAAGCACAACCAAACTTCTAGATTGGAAAAGACTTTCGATTCAGCTAACTGATCACCCAAATAATTCACTACACTTAAGTAAAGAAAATTACCAATCGAACAAACAACAATAATACTCTATTTGTAAACCTCGTAAAATTAGCGAATAATTAGTCAATAGATTAAATTTTAATAAAGAAAATTAAAAATATGAATTTTATATTAAATTAGGATAGAGCTCATCAAAACGAAAATTTTGACACTAATTTCAAAGAATTTGGCCCAAAATTGGACCGAATAGGCCGAACCAGTCGAACCGAACCCAAAATGGGCCCAAGACTAACCCATTTCATTAATGTTCATGAGAATTAGCTCATTTACTTCCCAAGCACAAGAAATCACGCTGGGAAAGAGGAAGAACGTGGAGAATTCCAAAACCCTCACTCAAATTTTATTTTTCAATAACTTTTGATTCGGAGTTCCGATTGACAAACCGTTTGTGACCACATGTTCACCGCGACGAGCTCTACAAAACTCATAAAACAATTTGGTAGGTAACTCACTATTCTCTTCTCAGCCACTTCCCCCAATTTCAAAAATTTATGAGCAATTATGTTAAAAATTGTTCAATTTCGGTGTTTAGGATCAAATTAACTTGGTGGACTTGTCGGATCTTATCCCAATTTTCCATTGGTAAGGTGAGAATCTTAGAACTCTAGTTAATTCATTAATTTGGTATTTTGGGTATTGAATTTTGGGAATATGCTTGTGATAATTATGTTAGGTGCATGTAAATATGTGATATGAGGCAATTGGATATATTGGAAGCTTAATTAGAAGCTTGGTGAGAGTTCTAGTTGCTGAATTTTTGGCGGTTGAGGCTTACAACTTTGTCTTGTGGGTTACCTTGGATAAATACGCGGAAATCAGCTAAGGTATGGTTTAGGTTTCGCGTATTTAATATATAATGTTCTGTGAAAACTTAGGCTAGATGACCCTAGGATAAGTTGGAATGTAAAGGAACGTTTAATATTTAGTATCCTTGTTGTTGAATTATACTATGAGTTGTGCATTGGGTTATTGTGGTGGATAGTGATAACAAGATGTGAATTGATGAATTTATGACTATGAACTTGTTGAAGGGATATATGAATGTCTTGGATAGGTGAAGGACAAATTGTTAATATATTTGCAAGGTTGATATCTGATATTGTGGAATTGGGTTATGGTAGTTATGGAAGAATTATTGTGGTAATGGTAAAGTGATATTGTGTTGATTTTGGTGCTTATTAACTAGTTGGTAATTTGATGAATTGATAACTAATGACTTGGGTACATGAGCATATGAGCTTAGAATTGGTAAATTATAATTTTGGTTAATGCATTTGGGAGGTGTGTGTATATGTTGTTGATTTGAGGTATGGTTTATTATGGTGGCTGTGGTGGTAATGATATAGATAGGTTATACTGATGGTAAGTTGAATTTTAAAGAAAATGGAGGTTTGAGGTTTTGAACGAAAACTTAATTTTTACGAACTTTGGCAGTCCATAACTCGAACCTCAAATGTTGGATGAAGATGAGATTTATTTCAAATCAAAGAGGGTTTTATAAGCTTGAGAACAATATAAATTTTGCGGAAAACCGAATCCTGTAGAGGAAGTAATGGACGCCGGAAATCTAGTGCAAAAACTGAAATCTTTTAAAATACAGCAGAACCAGAATTTCTGGTGTGTGCCTACGCACACTGATGTGCGCACGCACCCAACAGTAGCAACAACTTCACTTGTGCGTACGCACACCTTTGTGCGCACACACACCTGGTGTTTTACAGAAAATGTGCGTACACACGCCATGGTGCGCACGCAAGCACCGGGGTATGCTGTCTGCTGGTGGCGCTCGCATAGGTGAGACGCATGCACACTAAGTAGTTCCTGGTTGGTATGCGCACGCACACCTGTGTGCGTCCGCACACACTCTATTTTTTCAGCACTTGTATTTTTATGATTCAAACATGGTTTCGAGCCTCTAAACCTCTATTTATATCCTTTTAACCCTAGATCTTATTAGTAAGCTTAGTAATTAGTTGAAGCTAGGAAATTGAGGTAACTTGAGAATGAAGAAAAGAGGTAAACATGATGAATTATAAGAGAATGATATGAAGGTGAAAAGAAGTTATGATGCCATGGCTATGATGAATGATTACATGATGAATATGAATGGTTATGAATATTATGCGGCTTATGAAATTAATGATATCTGAGATATGAGTTTCTTTGGGTAACAGAACCGTGGCTTGCCACCACGTGTTCTAGGTTGAAACTCGATACTCTGTTGATCCTACGTCGTAAGGGTGACCAGACACGTATAAATCCCCGAGAATGGATATCCCCCATTGGGTAAGTTATATATGAATGAATGAATGTATGAATTATGAATGAAATGAGAAAAATTTATGCATAGACTCATGGGGATACGCAACGAGAGACAGTCTAAGGTTTTCGGACTTGTCAGGTTGGCTGGATAACCGACAGATGAGCCTCATCAGCCATAGGACAGGCATACATTATGTGCATTCTGTTTGTGTTGTCTGCTATGCATTACTTGGGATTGCCTAACTGAATATATATTATGCTATTTGTTATATTTGCTACCTGTACTACCTGTTTTCTACTTGTGCTTGAATTTGTTTGGTTGTCTGTCTCTGCTAAGTCATTGGTGATGGAGGAATGGAGGAAGGGTGGACCGGTTTGGTGATAAAGTTAGGTTTAAGTAAGTAAGTTTAGAATTCCTTAAAACACCTACCCTTTTTATGGCTTCTGTTTAGAATTTAAGATTTATAATTGAGTGTTGGCGTTCTAGGATTGCCTCTAGTATTCCCAAGACCTTATATCTTATGTGTGTGGCACCTTTACCATGCTGAGAACCTCCGGTTCTCACCCCATACTGTGTTGTTATTTTCAGATGCAGGTCAAGAGGCTCCTCGCTAGGTATCTGGATCCCTGAAGCGGAGTGGTCCCTGGGTTCTTTTGATTAGCTGTTTATGTATATATGTACTTAACTTTTTCTCCAAGAAACTTGTTTATTTTGTTCTTCTTAGAGGTTTAAGGAGAGTTAAGGTTTTATTTCTGTATTTTAGGTATTTTGGGATACTTATATATGTATGTAAATATTCTCCGGCCAGCCTTAGCTTCATAGACTGAGTTAGGAGCTTGTTATTTTGTATTCTTGATCCTCTATTCCGGCTCTCTGTTTACTTATGCCTTTGAACCTTAGTTTTCTTGGTACGCAAGTTATGTTGTTCTGAGTGTTGCACTTTTTATTTTACGAATTTTGCTTAATCTGTTTTTCAAGGCTCCTAGTATACTATATCCTTTGTTATGTATTATTATATATTTTTATTTTAGAGGTCGTAATACCACATCACCTCTATTTTACATCCTAGGTGTAAAGCTCTGTGTGGTAGGGTGTTACACTATTCATATGTTTCATCACATAGTCTTTCTTCTTGTGCAACTAAATAAAAGTTTTCAAAATTATTGATTTGTAAAAAAGAATCAAAGGCAAATCAAAATTATGTTATAACTTCAAAGATTATCAACATAAGAAGAAAAATCCCAATATCGCTTATCAAATCCAGAACAAAGCATTTCGGTCAGAAACTCAGTGAATCCATGAATCCACAAATCCAAATACTGTTCTATAAAGGAATTAGATAGCAATTTATAGTAAACATCGATTGAATCTTATAAATAATGCATGATAACTTCATATTAGGAATCACAGAGAACACGAAGACAAAAAAGATTAAAACATACATTCACAAAATTGGGAAAAATTAGAACTAGCTATAAGAGAAATCACGAATTGAAACCAAAGCTGAAACCATTGCAAAAACACGTTCGAGAAAATTTACCAAAGGATAAGTTTAGATTGGATACAAAAGGACAGGAGTAGTAAGAAATAGCAGAAAACACATGATCATAATAATCAGAAGACAACAATGACATAGAGGACAAAGAGGACATTCCTATAGACCTTTGATAGTGTCACAATTTGTACAAATAGGCGTGTTTCTATTTATGATCCTACCATCGAACATTTGCTCCAAATTACACAAATTAAACATAAACTCTGATACCACTTTGTTTCAACCCAAAATGAGCCATGACTGGTGCTCAGAGAAATAATACCCTAGCAAGCCTAACAGATTCAAATATAAGATAAATAAGAAGGTTACAAATATTTTTGATAAATTTACACTTTGTAGAATGAATAATTACATATTTTAAACAAAAAAATAAATAAATATGAATGGATCATATCTGTGACATATAGAGCAGATGATGTCTAAGAACTCAAAAAAGAATAGATACCCATTACAGATCATTATTGTTGAATAGAGAGGCTTACATAATCAAATATTTATTCCTAAAAAATATTTAAAAAAAAAGAGTGAGTTTTACAACCCAGTGACTAGACAGTACATCTATAATTCACATGAGACCATATAAACCTTATTATAAACATGTTTTTAGTTCAAAAATAATAATTTATATGAATAAGCGAATCAATAAGGGAGTTCTCGTACAGAAATCAAATAAAAAATCCACACTTAAGCGGTTCTACCTCTATGGGTAACCCTTTCCTTTTGTGTGCTCTAACAGAATAATAGATCTAACGTGTGGCCTACACGTTAGGCTAGCAACACGCCTGCTAGCTGGAGTCTGAGTTAGATGCATCTAAGTTAACGTCATAACCGCCGTTAACTACAGTTTTCTAATATGAGCCTCCCAAACCAATTCAAAACATATAATTTCAAATACAATAATTTTTTGATCTTTCAAATATATAAGGTATCGAGTCAAATCAAATCTGATAATACTTCCTGATCAGAAATCTTTTCCAATCATACTTTTCTAATCATAAGAAATTTCAAATATATTTCACAATTTCAATCACAATTTCAAAGTAAGTGTATACCAACAAATACTTCAATGCTTCAAAAATATATATTCGAATAAAGTCAAATATTCTAAAATAATATATAGCTTCATCAAATATATATATAGTCTCATGTAAAGTTTCTAAGGTATGAGCTTCATAAAAATAATTATTCAACTATAATAAATCAATTATTCTAATCAAAGTAAAGTTCTTCAACAATAGTTTTATAAACATAATTAAAAACTCAGAATGACATAAATCAAAAGGTTAACGGTTATAAATATAAAGCCTACTCACAGCATGGTCCTAAGGGACCGAAGAGACCAAACCCGGAGTGCCGAATTAAAAGGTGAGAAAGGTTGGTATAGAATACAACGAAAGAATGCAGAATTTGAACCGAGCCTGTGGCAGCAACTTCAATTCAAACAGCAGCAATGACTATGTTACAGATGCAATCTCGACAACAACAGCAGCATTGCTACCACTTCTAGCCCGTAACAAACAACGGCAAAAGAAAATTAATCAAGAAAGACAACACAAAAATAGAGCGAGACAGTAAGGTAGATAAAAGTGGAACAGGAATAGAAAGAGAAGTCAAGTACAAGCAGAAAGGGGTTTGTTTTACCAAGGTAAAGGCATAGCAATGGTGGCCCTTGGCGGCAACAATTCCGAAGACTCCGGAGGCAACATTCATGGCCCCAAAGACTCCGGCAACCAATGAAAAACTAAAAGCAGAAGTAGAACAGAACAATCCCTTCTCTGGTGATGTCCTCCACCTGTAACAGAGGCAACCGCAATGACACTTGATGAACAAAATGGTGGCTCTGTCTGGCGGTGGTGGAAGGCAGCATCATCTCAGTGACAGGCTCCAGCAGAGCTCCCCTTTCTCTCTCCCGTTTGCGCCCTCCTTCTCTGCCCTTTTGGTGACGACGATGGCCTCAACCGGGACAGCGACAACGACAAGACTCCCTCCTTCCTTTTCTCCATCGCGCGCTTCCCTCTTTCTCCATGGAAGGTCTGCGATCTCACTCTCATCTCTCTTGTGCGTCTCTTCTTTTCTCTGCGACGGCAATAACGGCGCCCAGCCTGCTGGCGTCGTCTCTTTCCTCTTCTCCCTTTCTTCTTCTTCCTTTCTTCTCCAATCGCTCCCTCTCTGATTTATGTTCTCCTCCCTTTCTCTCTTTCTTACTCCTGTTTGTCGGTGTATATGTTGTAATGAAAATAGGACAAAATTAGGAATTTTTGGATTAAGGTTAAGGTTTGGAAAAAGAAGGGTAAGGGTAGTTTAGAAATTTTGATAAAATTAGAGGGTAGGATAGTAATAAAAAAAGCTTGGGATGTTACAATATATATAGGGTTAAGTACGATTTTGGTCCCTAACGTAGAGGCCGAAAATTTATTTCGTCCCCGGCCTTTTTTTCGCTGCAAAATAGTCTTGAAGGTTTAACTTAGTTTTAAAATCGTCCTTCGCACGAAAATACCGTCCCCTCTTCTTCCCCAAAATTAACCAGAAGCAGAAGCGCAGAGGCACAAGCAAATGCATAAATAGAAGCAGGCAGAAGCAGAAAGTAGAAGCATAATAACAACAATCAAACAACAACAACCAGTGGAACAACAACAACAATAACAATAGATAATAGAATCAGAGCAACAACAAAAACAGAAACAGGCAAAAGCAGAAGCAACCAAAGCATCAACAACAACAATGGAATAAAAGGAATAAATAGAAGCAACCATAGGCATCAACAACAACAACAATGGAATAAACAGAAGCAAAATACCTTCTTTTAAATCTAAAAAATTAAAGAAAAAAGGAATAAAAAATTGAAATAACACTGTAGGGGAAGGGCTGCGGCGGTGGTGGAGGAGGAGGGGCTATGGCGGTGAACTACGAATCGCTAGGGGAGGAGAGCTGCAGTGGTGGCGGCGGATCACGTGAAAAAGGCTGCAGCAGTGGTGGCGACACCGCGAATTGCGACAAGAACGGCGATGTGGTGGTGGCGGGCTGCAAATCGCGACGAGGAGGGCGCTATGGTGGTCGATGACGCTGCAAATCGCGATGAGGACAGGGGTGTGGTGACGAGAACAGCTCTGTTTATCTCTTCTCTTTCTCTCTCCCTCTGCTCTCTCCTTTCTTGCCGTTAGTGTGAGTGAGTATTGAGGAAGAAAGAAGCAGCGACGAGGAAGCAGCGGTGGCGGCGAGGAGCAGCGGCAGCGGTGGGAGGAACAGCGACGGCGGCGAGGAGCAACAACCTTCCCCCTTCCCCCTCTTCCCTGGAAACAACACCCCTCCCTCCCCCCCCGAGCGTGACCTTTCTTGAATCCCTTCCCCCTTTCTCGTTTTTTTTTTTTTTAGATAAAGATAATTTAGTAATAAAAATAAAAAAATTAGTAAAGAAGAAGATTTTAAAATTAAGTTAAACCTTCGGGACCATTTTGTAACGACAAAAAGACCGGGGACGAAATAAATTTTCGGCCTCTACGTTAGGGACCAAAATCGTACTTAACCCTACTACTACTACTACTACTACTACTAGTAATAATAATAATAATAATAATAATATTATTATTATAATAATAATAATAATAATAATAATAATAATAATAATTATTATTATTATTATTATTAAAGACTATTCTACAAGAAATTCAAAGTTGAAATCATTTGATATTTTTGTATTTAATATAATCAAAATATGTCATTTTTTAAAAAACATGTTTGTATTAAAAGAAAATGTTTTAATTTGGATTTTAAATCATCATTATTCACTCTTCTTATTTCTAACGAAAAGAGTGTATTAATATGCTAATGTCATCATTTACATGTACAAAGCTAAGTGAGCTAATAGTCAAATTAGTCCTTCAAAGATTAAAAATTAATCATATCTATCCTTTAGTTACTCCACTCACAATTTTCGTCAACAATTGATAATATAAAATATTAACTGATAGCATACATGACACATAAGATGTTCAATTAGACATTAACTAAATATATTTACAAAAATCTATCAATTTAGTTACTAGGTTATATTAGAATTAGGATTTTTATAATTGAAAAAAATGACTAAATTAATAAATTTTTATAAATATATTTGGTCAACATCCAATTAGACATATCAGGTATTATATATGTTATCAATTAACGATTTACGATATCAATCTTTGAAAAAAATTGTTAATTGAGTGACCGAAGGACAAATATGATTAATTCGTAATCTTTGAAAGTCTAATTTGATTGAAAAAATCTTTTAGGGATGAATTTAAAAAATATATATATTATCTTTCAGGGACTAATTTGACTATTACTCCTTAATAATAATAAAGGTTCACATATAGTAAAAGTAAAATAGATGAAAAATTATTATGTCTGATAAAAAAACGTTAAAAATTGATATATGTATTAATTTTTTTAAGAGACTAAAATATCTACTTTTAAAATTCTTAAAAGTTAATTTAAATAATTATTCTGTCAAAAATAAATTAAAAATTAATTTATTTACTAAAATAAAATCTTAAAAATTAATTTATATATTTATTTTTTAGAGACTAGAATATCCACTTCTAAAATCGTTTGGAATTAAATCGGGTAACTACTCAAAATTTTAAGATACGGATCGGAGAACGTTAATCTTTTACTTGTTTAGTGTTTAGAATGATAAAAAATTAAAAATCAACAGTGAAAAAAAGGATAAATATCAATTAGTACATACTACAAAGAGTCTATCCAAATCAAATGTTTCATATGCATGTTACGCTGTATCTATCTTTTTCTAAAAAAAAAAAGGTTAAAATGTTAGAATAAATGTCCATTTCTAATCAAAATAATATTAAAATTTCCAATAACACTGTTAGATAAATTATAATGGCTTAGTACCATGTATTCAAATATTTACGGTTAATTATATCTACTTATACAATATATTATTATTATAATAATTACCCTTCTTAATATTTTTTTAACTTAACAGATATGTTGAAAGAAAATAACTTGATACTTGATAGTAATTATTAAGAAAATAAGTAGGAATCTAAAAAGTAAAAAATATTTTTTTATATTTATTTTCTTGAATTAATTTTTATGTACTGTGAAAAAGTTTCATTTGATTTATTTTTTAAATTCACTATTTAAATATAAATCCTGCTAGAGAGCCAATAGAATATTTGTACAACATGTACAATAAGCTATTTATTTAGTCCAATATGAGTTAAAAAATAAACATCAAAAAAGAATAATAAACATCTGATATCCTATTGAATCGAACATCTCTAAAATCCTATTGTTCACATTGTACAGTACTTTATTGGCTCCATATACTTTGTCTTTAAATATTATCTAAAGACATAAATCTAATGAGATTTTCACAAAAAAGAAAAACAATAAATATAATATATTCAGGTATGTCTAAAATGCTTACCCTTAAAGGAGGAATTTCCATATTTTTCCGCCATAGCCATAGCCATAGCCATGTGAATGAAGAAGACATAAATGGCTTTTCTTCAGAGTTCAGAGCAACAGACAAAATGAAAATACAAAGACAAAAACAACGGTAACGAGGACCAACCAGAAAGCAACGTTTTTCAACCACCAACAACCATGAACAACTACTTCTTCCTCTTCCTCTTCCTCTCTTCTTTTACCTATTCATCAGGTTTCTCTCTTTTCTTCTTCTTCTTCTTTCTCTTTTTCATCAGAATTTGAAGAGACTAATTTGTGTGATCCTCAGGGGTGCGCTTGGACATTCACGATAAACATGTAATCCACTTCCTTTCATCAATGTCTTCTTCTCTCTGCGCTTTCCTAATTTTTTCAAAATTATTTATTTATTTTCAGCTTAATTATGATTTGATTTGTTTCACTAATTTAAATTTAATTATTTTTGGAGTGGCGCAGGTGGTTATGGATAATGGCATAGTTGAGGTCACAATATCAAATCCTGAAGGATTTGTTACAGAGATTCGGTATAATGGAATCGACAATTTGCTTGAACTTCTTAACAAGGAATCTAACCGAGGGTAACAATTAATATAGTTTTCAAATGTTTCTCGATAAGTGCAACAACAATTCTTCTTTTCTTTAGAAATAAGAAATTAATTAATTTTTCCTTCGAATCAATGTGTGTAGGTACTTTGATATGGTGTGGGATGAAGGTAAGTCAAAGAGGAAAAAAGGTGAATTTGACAGGTGAGAATGTGAGATTTTTCAATTCACGGCTTTATATTTTATACTGAGTAATGTTAGGGTCAGTAACTTTTGTGATTTGTAGTTATCAAATAGCTATTAATAATAATTTTAATGATGTGAGATTGGTGTGAAATTTTATCCTGACTCACTTTTTTTTTATGGTTACATGTTGGTCAGAATTTAGAAAAGTTGTTGGCCCCCTAGACTTTTCCTTTTATATTTTGTATTATTTTGTTGAATTTAATTTTGATGCACACTCATATAAAATAATTTTACACGTGTATTCAATTACGTAATGTCATATCAGTAAAAATAATTACATTTTACATTAATTATATGAATAGTAATCTAAAAGAACAAATGTGATTGTATAACTATATAAAATATTTTATATTATCAGTACATCAAAATTAAACTCTATTTTATTAAGATATATAATAATTCTTGTGTAATTAAGTAAAACTTTGAGAATGTTTTGTGCAGAATGGAAGCTACAAATATGAGTGTGATAGTGGAAAATGAGGAACAAGTGGAGCTATCATTCACCAGAATGTGGAATTCTTCCCTTCAGGGATTGTATCCCCCACTCAACATTGATAAAAGGTTCTTTAATTCGACTTTATATCTTGCATATATATTATTGCATTTTTCGTGTTAAATATATACTCATTTATATGTTTTTGTTTATTTTGAAAAAATAGATTTATCCATAATATTAGAGTTTTTATGAATAAATATTTAAAATTTAATTATTATTCTTCCAAAAAAAATTTAAGATACGATTAACAGAAAAAGAAAGAAAATCTAAAATTTAGTGTTTAAACCCAAAAAGCTTTTTCAGATAAGTGATTTTATTATATACATAAGTGTATCAATAAATATTAATGTGTCAA
The DNA here is from genome assembly GCF_003086295.3 of Arachis hypogaea. Lineage (NCBI taxonomy): Eukaryota > Viridiplantae > Streptophyta > Magnoliopsida > Fabales > Fabaceae > Arachis > Arachis hypogaea. Next base: position 131,213,115 of record NC_092052.1, on the reverse strand, counting down.
TTGATTTACTTTTTATTTATTAAATATATATAAAATAGTAAAAATAGAATTCATTGGGATGATGAATTGTTTATAACTTAGTCAAAAGGTGTTGGATTCAAGTATTTAATATAATAAAAAAAGTTTTTTTATGAATTATATATACTAAAATATATTTTAAAATAGAAAATTAGACACCAATCTATGTCGTATTCCCTTTATATATAGTTAAGAATAAGATAGTATGCATGTCTCAATATTTTTTAGTTACATTTTATATTGATCCTTAATCACTTATTGTAGTATAAATTAGTTTTTAACATAAAGAAATGACGAATTAATCTCTTAACCTTATAAAATATTAGATAAGTTAATCCATGACAAATAAAAAATTTTAGACAATTTAATATCTTTAAAAAGTACCAAGACTTAGAGTAGAAAGAAAATAAATGTGAGAAAGAGAAGGAAAGAGTAAAGTGAATCAAAGAAAAAATAGAATCATATTGCTTTCATAAAAAATATATTAATCATACTTATTATAATAGAGAGGAGAGTATTTATAATGATAAATATGGTAGTTCATATCTTGTGTGTAATTCTAACAAACTTTGTCAGTTTATTAACTGTCTAATTGCTTTTTCTATACAACTCCTAACATTCTCCCTCAACCAGAGGGTGGTGGTGAGGCTACTCAAAGTGTCACGACCTAAACTAGAATAAATAGAATTTTCAATTATACTAAAAGACAATACATTCTCAACCTCATATTTAAAACATACTCAGCATATCTTAAATATTTACAGCAAAGCATAGTCTATTAGTTTTATATGCTAGGATATTTACAAGCAACATACTCAAGTCACCAAAGATAGATCCTGCCTATATCACATGGAGCAATTTAATAGGTCTAAAGAGCTTTAAGGCTATTTACACAAAATATTAAGTCCTTAAACAGTAAAAGAATCACCAACACAAACAAAACTAGAGCAGAATTGATGAAGTTGGATTAGGATCAATGCCCATATCTAAAAAAAATGAAAGAACAACAGAGTGAGTTTTACAACTCAGTAAGTAAGCAGAGCATCTATAGCCCCACAAGAGACATTTGTATAATTAGTAAACTCTTAGTTAAAATAAATCCACATTAATAATAGTGACAAAATTATATTCAAACGCAATGGTAATTAATTATAAATATCAAACATTCAAATTTCTTTATTTATAACAATATACGCGGAATGTTATCTAATCCAGAAAAGTCAAAATAACAGACAGAAATCACACTTAGGTTGTTTTTCTTCGTGTGAGTTCTGAAACAGACATGTTCCACTAATTTTGTGGACATAAAACAGACAGGAACCATTTCATCTCATATGGTCCTGAAAATGCAATTATATACTGACAAAGTGCACCAAGTCTAGCGCTTACTGCCGCTAACTGTAGTTTCTGTTATAGAACCTTCCAAAATATTTTGACATACAAATTATGATCAAGTTAAAGGTTGTCAACCAAATCAATAAATACATTATCAATTCAATAGTAATAATTCATGTAATAACTTTATCCAAATTCAATACTAAATTTACATTCAAAGTGTATATGCAAGATAATATTTACATTATAGTTTAATTTCTCAAATAACCACTTCATTCATTTCAACGTAAAATATCATGTCTCAAGTGGGATTTTCTTTGTAAAATATTTAACATAAACATCATATTAACAAATAAGTTAGTACATAACTAAATAATAAATTATAAAATTATTTTCAATAATTATAAAAATGATGTGAATGCTAAAATTTAACTATAGATACAAAGTTTATTCACAGACTAAAATTTAAACGAGGAATTTCTACTCCAAAGGTTCCAACAAGCAAGGAGAGTGGTTCCTTTAAGTATCTAATACCACAAACATAATAATAACTCTAATAAGTTAATCTTAACATCAATTGATATAATAGAACCTATATACCAAATAATCCCAAATTCTATCTTACCCTAACCCTAAATTTTCGAATTTATTAATACCCATAATTATAAACATGATAAAAAATTAAAGATATAGATAATTATCAAGCTAAAGAATCACTTTAATGGCTTAATAATTAGTAATACTTGAATTAAAGGTTATTTTCCTCTTCTTCAAGTTTAGGCTACTTCAATGAAGTTTTGGAATAATACCAACATAAGAGAGCACACTTGATAGAGTGTAATAGAGTTGGAGTAGAAGAAGAGTAGTGAAACTAATTGAAATAAAATTGTATGGAATTATTGTTGAAGAAGTGACAATGGAAGGGGAGATTAGCATAGTAGTAGCGGTGAGAAATTCTGAAGCAATGTAATAACATGTGTGTGTGTATTGCTGGATTCAAGGGTTCTTTGTGCCGTTGGAGTAGAAGAAAAGAAGGAAAAGTTATGGGCTTGGCCCATTTGTGTTTGTTTGTTTGTTTTATTTTTTTATTAAGCCCTACACAAAGCTTAGGTCTGAAACTGAGAAACTGCGCCTGAGACACTGGCTTGGTTAGCACATCGGCCACTTGATCATGAGAAAGTATATGAACCACATGAGCTTGCTGTTGGACAACTCTGGTACGGACAAAAATGCAGGTCTATTTCAAAGTGTTTGGACCTATGGTGAAGGATAGGATTCTTTGACATCAGTACAATGCTTCGATTGTCACAAAAAAAAATGGGATAGGACCTGATGGAAGATACATTTCACACATAAGCTTTTGTAACCATATGGACTCATTCATTGCCTATGCTAAAGTACGAAATTCTGCTTCTGCACTTGAGTGTGAGACAGCAGCTTACTTCCTACTCGACCAGCATATGAGATTATTTCCTAGCAAAACACAGTACCTGGTGATGGATCTTCGATCATCAAGGTCCGCTACCCAGTCTGAGCTACAGAAGGCAATGATGTAGAACTCCAAATTTTTATGAATATGGAGCCCTATTTTAGATGTACTAGCCAAGTATCGCAAAATGTGTTTGACTGCCTTCCATTGCAGCTCAGACGGCGAGTGCATATACTACGAGACTTTGACTGCATAGGTAATATCCAGCCATGTGATCGTGACATACTGAAGCCCCTTTCGACAACCGAGCGATAGAGAAAGAGATTTTGCAGGGAGTGTCTCCAGCTGCAGATAGCTTTAAGCTACTCATCATGTGGTTGCAACTAGTTTCACATCAGCCAAGTGTGTTCGCTTCAAAAGATCATTAATATATTTAGACTGCTGCAAGATCATGCACTGATTTGAGGTTGTTACTGTCTCAAGCCCCAGAAAAGAACTCATTTCACTCAGGTCTTTTAGTGTAAAAACTGCATCAAGTTGCTTGATAAGAGTATTAACTTCAGAGGGATTGTTTCCTATTACAAGAATGTCATTGACATAGCTGAGTAGGTAAATAATGGAGCTGGAGCAGTGACGAACAAATAGGCATGGGTCCGACATAGTGCTGGAGAAACCGAACCTATTTAAAGCCTCACTGAGCTTGAGGAACCAAGCCCTAAGAGCCTGCTTGAGGCCATAGAGTGCCTTGTCAAGTTTGCAAAACCAAGCTTGAACCAAACATATAGCTGTCAGGTTGAACCATGTGAACTGTTTCAGACAAATCCCCATTCGAAAACGTATTGTTGAAGTCAAACTACCGAATTTTCCACCCAAAAGTCATGGCAACAGATAAGACAATCCGCACAGTGGCTGGCTTGGCCATCGGGCTGAAAATCTTATCATAGTCCAGCCCCTCTCGCTGATGGAATCCTTTTGCGATGAGTCTTGCTTTGTATTTTGTACTTGGCCATCGGGTTAACATTTCACCCGAAAAACTCACTTACACTCGATGCAGCAATAGCAGGTGTGGTCGGAACTAGCGTCTAGGTTTTGTGGCAAATGAGAGCAGCATACTCTTCATCCACCGCCGCCTTCCAATGGGACATGGCTAGTGCTCTGGAACCAGAGATGCTAGCACTTTCGACTTAAAAATACAAACTCTAATCCTAGTCACCATAAGATAGATGCGGCCAGGATCCATGACTATTGCAGCTCCAGCATTAGTAGCTAACCTTGCAGTACCTGAGAAAAACACATAAATACAAGGAATAGAATTTATATTGCTAGGTAAAGAACAAATATCAACATAATCAGTATTGCCAATAGTCCCCGAAACCTGGGATTGGGTGGGAATGGCACTAGATACTAAGGAATAACTTGGATGACCCGGGGATGGGAGAAGGGTTAGATACACAGACAGGAGGAGTAGGATATGGAGGTGGATATTAAACTACTCTTCTATATTAGCCCATGACAACAATAAAGAAGTCTTGTGGCCCACAAATTCAGTCCAACAGAATACATAAATTCAGTTCTAATTTCAGTCTTTATTAATTTATCTTATCTTATCTTTATGTTATCTTCTCTTCTTATCTTTATTTGTTTTTATCTTTCATAGGACAATGCTCTATATATATTTAGTTTTATCCTCATAGTTTACAATACACTTCAGTACAATTCAATTAATCAATAATCAATAAAAGTTATTTTCTTTGTTTTTCCTATTCTTTCACAATTTTATCATGGTATCAGAGCCATGGTATCCTCCTTGAGGAGAGGATATATAAGTTATCATCTCTTCGGTGAGAAATCACCTTGCTTCTTTTTCAAACTTCCTCCCACAATAAATAATCATAGATTTAGTTACATGCATCCAAGTGAAAATTCTACCACAGTTTTGATTATCCCGGTTCTTTACCAGCAATTTCGTCTGCGCCTTCTTGTATTTCATCTGCAACTTCTTCCGGGAGTTTCGTCAGTATTCTGTTTCAGCAGTTCAATTTGCATCTGTTCTAGCAGTTCAATCTGCATCTGTTCTAGCAGTTCCATCTGCACTCTTATTGCGCTCTACGCACCATTTGAAGACCACTCTTATTGCGCCATACACGCCCTCTAAAGATCAATCTTGTTGCGTTTTACACGCTTATTTTTTATTTTTTATTTTTTTATTTTTTATTTTTTTATTTTTTTATTTTTTTTTATTTTTTATTTTTTCATTCTTTTTTTTTATGAAGATCGCTGCTTGCTCTCTCCCCCTCAAGCACAGCATCTCCTTTTATGTATTTTTGCCGTCGGCAGCTCAAGCTTCGCCGCACGCAATTGTTTAAAGATCGCTGCTCAAGCACAGCATCTCCTTTTATGTATTTTTGTCGTCGGCAGCTCAAGCTCCGCCGCACGCAATTGTTTAAAGATCGCTGCTCAAGTACAGCATCTCCTTTTATATTTTTGCCGCCGGCAGCTCAAGCTCCGCCGCACGCATTTTTTGAAGATCGCTGCTCAAGTACAGCATCTCCTTTTATATTTTTGCCGCCGGCAGCTCAAGCTCCGCCGCACGCATCTTCCTCCGCGTCACTACGTCAGACGCGTCTTCCTCAACAATTTCATTGGAACTTATCCAAGCTGTGGATTATTAACATCTTCCATCCACCAGCTTGCGGGGGCGTATTAAACTACTCTTCTATATTAGCCCATGACAACAATAAAGAAGTCTTGTGGCCCACAAATTCAGCCCAACAGAATACATAAATTCAGTTCTAATTTCAGTCTTTATTAATTTATCTTATCTTATCTTTATGTTATCTTCTCTTCTTATCTTTATTTGTTTTTATCTTTCATAGGACAATGCTCTATATATATTTAGTTTTATCCTCATAGTTTACAATACACTTCAGTACAATTCAATTAATCAATAATCAATAAAAGTTATTTTCTTTGTTTTTCCTATTCTTTCACAATTTTATCAGTGGAGAAGGTAGAGTACTCGGGGATGCAGTTGGTGTGGAAGAGATGGTGGTGAGGGTGGGAAGATGCGGAACCGAGCTGGAGAGTTTGTGGTTGGTGTGAGGGAACATAAAGTTATAGGAAGTTCGGTTTCATCAAAGAGCACATGCCAAGAGATGTAGACTTTTCTGAAGCTGTCCATGCATCTATAACCTTGCAGAAGGATGAATAACCAAGGAAAAGACATTTTTGGAGCTTGAAACTAAACTTTGAGGTTGGTAATATCTAAGTTGATGAAAACATGCGCAACCAAAGGTTCTTAAGAAATTGTAGTTCAGTGCCAAAGGTTCCAAGGATGTGGCTTCAGAGGAGGCCGATCCAATTTCTATGGCTTCAGAAGTGTCAACTGTGCGGGAGAGTTGGTCACACAATGTAGGAGTACTTCCATAGGTGCAATCAAGACTATTTGAATCCACATGGCTAAGTGTCCCATTCACCTGCACCTCCGTCTCACTCGTTCCATCAACCACATTCATCACACGACCAGCAGGCCAAGGCTCTCGTAACTGCTGCACCACCTACCACTCCTTTCATCGATAAGGCTTGGTACCTGGACACTGGTGCCTCACATCATCTGACCTTTGACAGCAACAATCTCATTACAAGCTTAGACTATGAGGGATCAGATCAGGTATTGACAGATAACAGACAAGGTATGAACATAAAAAGTGTTGGCAAATTCGTATTATTCTCTGAGCCTCATTCTTTCTATGAAGCCTTGACCTCGATCTTGATAGACTTGCTGTTCTTGAAAGCCTTGATGCTGATAATCGTGGTGCTGTTGTTGACCTTGTCGCCTCTCACTTGAATCTGGCTTAGTTTCACTGGACTAAGATAGATGCACCGGCATAGATCCTAATTTCACCTTTTTGAACCTCTAAACTAGCTCATCTGGATTTATTGGCAACACTTCTACTTCACTTTCGGTGATTGTCTCTGCTTTAGTGAGAAAAGTGCTGTAATCCTCGGTTAAACCTTGAGCCACAACATCAACAAACTCTTCATTGGACAGAGGTGTTCCTAGGGTTGAGAGAGTATTGGTAATTTTCTTGATCTGTGCCATATAGTCGGACACCGAAATTTGGAATTTCACAGCCTTTACCTACGTTTTCAGTTATTTCACCTACGATTTCAATCTCTTCGAAAAATATTCATCTAATTTGGACCAGATCTTGCTTGTGAATTCACACTCCACCAGCAAGCTTGTAAAGCTCGGATCTACTGAGGCAAATAACCATGCCACTAGGAATTGATCATCCTGCTCTTACTACAAGAACTCCTTCGATTCAATTTCGGCGAGCTAGTCCTCTTCAGACTCGTATCTCTTAGAAATTTTTTTTATGTTGAGATGATATTTGAGGCTATTTGATTTTAAAAATGCAAAAGCCTAGTGCTTCCACGGCATAAAGTTGTTGTCATTTAATTTGAAGGAAATAGTGTTAATCGTTACTCTCGATTTCACCGAAGCAGTCAAAAAACTTGAATTTGCAGAAGCTATGGTTGGATTAACAGGATCCATGGATTAGAACTTATGCTCTGATATCAAGAAAGGTATCAGAGACTTAGGGTAGAAAAGAAACAGAAGTGAGAAAGAGAGAAAAAGAGTAAAGTGAATCAGAGAAAAAATAAAATCATATTGCTTTCATAAGAAGTATATTAATCACACTTATTACAATAGAGAGTAGAGTATTTATAGTGGTAAGTATGGTGGTTCATGTCTTGTGTGTGATTCTAACAAATTTTGCCAACTCACTAATAGTTTAATTGCCTCCTCTATACAATTCCTAATATATTTTAATCATGATATTTATATAAAAAATTAAAGACTAATTTATCATTTTCTTAAAATATTAGAGGTTAATTATCTTTTTATATTATTAGAGGCTAATTTATTTGATATTTTAAAAAAATTAAAAATTAATTTTTCATTTTTTTTGGAAAGACTTTTTTTTAATACAAAAATGATTAAAGATCAATTTGAGATATTACTCCTTTTTTATTCTGTTTTTTACGGCAATATTTAAAACAATTTTGGATCTTGTAAACATTTATTAGTAGGTAGTTCAGCCTATATTTTAGTTGTTAGATAATAGATACCTTCTCAAAGAATACTTTCTAATTCATATTTGATTTAATCTGGTATTATACCTTGAAAAAGATCTGACTTTACACTAAATTTAAAATGAACATTTTTTAAATATAATAATCATATAAACTTTTTATATTAATTATTATTTGTCCATAATACATAAATTGTCTATACAAAACAAAACAAAACAAAATAAAACAGGTTTGTAATGGTTAGTGGGTCGTCGGGGTTCTATACCTATGCAATATACGAGCATTTGGATGAATGGCCAGGATTCAATCTCTCCAATACAAGGATTGCTTTCAAGCTTAGAAAGGACAAGTACGTCACACTCTCAAAACTTCATTAAATTATGAATTTAATTTATGAATCAGCAATCAAATAAAAAATAAAAAAATAACATGAAATTATTTATTTTAAAAAAATTTAATCATTTTTTTTATTTTTATAATTTTATCAAATTTATAATTAAATTTTTATATTTTTTTTAATAAAGTCCTTAACTACTTTTAATTTTGTAATTAAGTTATTTTCGTGTTAAAAATGTTAAAATTAACGAAATATTTTTCTCAAAAAATATATGATCAAAGATCTAATTAGATTTTTAATTGTGGGTATTTTTAATTTGCAAAGAATTATTCTGTTAACTCTAATATTTTTTATAATGACAATGACCTAATTACAAAATTAAAAGCAATATAAAAATTCAATTGAAAAAAAATAAAATCTTAATTACAAATTTAATAAAATTATAAAGACCAACAGATTAATTAAACCTTTCAAAAATTAATAAGATGTATATAGATGTTGTCTTTTAAAAAAAAAGCCACTATTTTTTTTTTAGTTTTGCGTACAAATTTTGTATAAATTTACTTTATCCTTTATTTGTCTTTATGTTTAAATTCTTTTTTTAGGATAACAAAAGTTAAATCTAAATGTTTAACACCAGATTATGAAATTATTTATTCTAGGATAGGTTTTGGGAACAAATATTTTTATGATAAAAAAAAAAGTTAATTAAGGCTCGTTTATATTGTAATCAATAATCTTTTGATGATTTTGTTGATAATTGGTAAGGTTCCATTACATGGTGGTAGCAGGGGACAGACAGAGATTTATGCCTCTTCCTGATGATAGAGAAGAAGGAAGAGGCCAAGTTCTTGCTTATCCTGAAGCTGTCTTGCTTCTCAATCCTATTGAGCCTCAATTCAAAGGAGAGGTAATAATAATATTCATTTCTTAACAAATAATTCAAGGTTTCTTCTTCTAATGTGTTGGTAATTTCTTTTGTTTTTAATTGATTAATTTATATTTCAAATATTTTAATTTTATTTTGTTTAAATTACTAAATTCTACAAACATGCTTACCCCACTAAATTTGCAGTGTCCTAGGTTTTTTTTTTATTAAGGGCTCTTTAGACTCCAAAATTAAGTAATTTATCTTAATAAAATGAAAAGGATTCTTTAGTCTAGTGTTTTATACTTAAATTTAATTTGGATAAACAGTTTAATTAAATTAAAAAAAAATAATTTAAATAATAAATATTTATATTAAAAATAATAATAAATTATTTTATATTTAATTTTTTAGTTCTAAAAGTTCATATTTTAAAAAAAATGTGATAAAAAAATTTTTATTACGAGAAAAGTCATTTTTTTTAATTTTTTTATAAGCACTTAAATAGTTTCTTAAAAAATTACAATTTGATTTTGAAAATTGTACTAGACATTAATACTACTATTTTTTATAAGTCAAAAACTCAAAAAAATAACTTTTAAAACTTTCTAAACGGACCTTTTTTTTTAATGACATTTTCACTTTTATTGAGTGGAAATTTCTTTTTTGGTTGTGGACCTAATGCTTTGTTTTTATTTATTTATTTATTTAAATTTTGCTGGTTGCACTTAGGTGGATGACAAGTATCAATATTCATGTGAGAGTAGAAAGAACCAAGTTCATGGTTGGATATCCATGGATCCACCCAAGTCCACCGGCTTCTGGATCATCACCCCAAGCAATGAGTTCCGATCCGGCGGCCCGCTCAAACAATATCTCGCTTCTCACGTCGGCCCCACTTCTCTATCCGTAAGCTCTCTCGTCTTACCACACTAAATCCTCTAAAGTAAAAAGATGAATAATCAATTTAGGTTAGGTTGGTCGAGTAGTACATTATTGAAAAAAATTATGTTTGTGTATATAATAATTTATTAGTTAAAGACAAATTCTTAAATAAAATTTAAATTGATGATAGATTAATTATTAGTCTGTAAAACTGAAAAATTACTATTAAAAAAATTTTTAAAAATGAGTATTTATTTTTTATTGAATTTATAATTTTGTCGTATAAATCTTTGTTACATTGGAGTATTATTTACGTTTGATGCTACAAATATATTATGTATACATACGAGAATAAAATGTAAAATTCTACTTAAATTATTTGATTCATGTTTGGTTGAAGAATGGGTAGAATATGAATCGATATAATATTTCAAATTTTATATTGTTTGTAGGTATTCCATAGCACACACTATTCCGGGGTAGATCTGATAATGAGGTTTAGGCCCAATGAAGCCTGGAAGAAAGTATATGGGCCCATATTTATATATCTTAATTCACTCTCTAATGGAGAAAGCCCAACCGGGCTCTGGGACGACGCCAGACAACAGGTTGACTTTTGAAAAATTCATACATTTCTAAAAAAATAATTTCTAGGAAAAATATTTTATGTTAGATTTATAGATTGTTGAGTGAAAAAGATATTAAAAATGTTTTCAAAAAATAGGATAAGTGACTAAAGAAGAATAAAATGTTTTCAATATCCTATAAAATCTTATAATTTTTTTTCAAAAACATTGAAGCGATTAGTCTTGTTTTATTTTGGGTTAAGTACGATTTTGGTCTTTAATTTAAGGTATATGCTGAAAATTTTTTTTGTCTCCAACTTTTTTTTTTCATACAAAATCGTCCCTAAGGTTTAAAACCAAGTTTTAAAATGGTCATTTTTACTTAAATATTAAAATTTTGGACTAAATTACCTATAACAAAAAAATATAAAATAAAAAAAAAGAAAAAAATAACACAAAGAAAGTGTTTCTAAAGAGAAAATGGAAGAACGAGAAATGAGAAGGGAAGAAGAAGAAGAAGAAAAAGCTGTTCACGATCCATCTTTGCCTCTACTTTCGTCGCTACCTCCGTATGATTTTAGTCCCTAAAGTAAGGACGATTTTAAAACCAAGTTAAATTTTGGAGACGATTTTGTATTCAAAAAAAAGTTGGAGACAAAAAAATGTTAGCATATACTTTAAAGATCAAAATCATACTTAACTCTTTATTTTACCCTGTATAAGAAAAAACTGAAAATCAAAATAAAATAATAATGTTCAGATGGTGAATGAAATTGAAAGCTGGCCCTATAAGTTTCCAGCTTCGGAGGAGTATGTGAAAGCTGAGCAAAGGGGTCAAGTTGAAGGAAGATTGCTTGTCCGAGACAGGTACTCATTTATTGGAATTTAGATAGTCTAAATTTTAAATTTTTATTTTAAAAGATAAAATATAATTTTTTATTATTGAGTTTTTTTTATATTTTTTTTATTCTACCTATAAAATAAATTGTGAAAGATCACATTTTACCTTCTAAAATAAAATTAAAAATTTAGAGGATTTAAATTCCATTTATTGTTACCTCTTCTTTTTGCTGAACTCATGTGACAATTCAAAATAATTAATTTTAATTAGTCAATAGTTAACTTATAAGTATTGAAAATTCGATTTCTGCACATATAACAATCTATTGATTTGCAATAACTTATTAAATGAAATTTAAATCCGCAACAAATAAATTTTTAACCTATTAAACTAAAAAATAGCGTGAAAAATTAAAAAAAAATTGAAAAAGGTATATTTTAATTGTAATTGTCCAATATTTATTAACTAATAACGGATCAGGTATTTATTAACATCCTTTTCAAATTCAATAAATTTTACTTGTTAGGAATTAAAAATTTCACGTTTTTCTTATAACCGATAATGAATTCAGGCGAATAAATCTCAAATTATATCAGATAATAGAAAGTATTTTGACTAAAATACAAAAAAAAAAAAAAAAAAGAAATTAAAGTACAAAGAACATAATTGTTATTGGAAATGGAACTTTATAAAGTTTAATTTGGGGTGTATTGATGTATGATTAAAAATGCAAAGGTACATGAGTGATGCATTCATCCCAGTTAGCAGTGCTTCTGTGGGATTAGCTTCTCCAGGAGAGCCTGGCTCTTGGCAAAGGGAATCCAAGGTAACCAACTTATTTGCATTTATTTTTTCTCTTTAAAAGTAATCATCAATTTAAATAAAGTTTTGATTTTATTTTAAATAAATTTAATTATTCTATTAGTTTCTATAGTTTTACTAAATTTACAATTAAATATCTATATTTTTAATTAAATTCTTACACTGCTTTTAAGTTTATAATTAGATTCTTTTCATGTCAAAAATGTTAAAATTAATAGAATATTTTTTCTAAAAATATGTGGCCAAACATTAAAATAGGTTCTTAATTATAGATACATTTAATTTACAGAGAAATATTTGTTTAACTATAACTTTTTGTACGAAGGATCTAATTAAAAAACTAAAATCAGTGTAAAAATCCAATTAAAAAAAATTAAAATAAAGAAGTTCAACACAATAAAATGGAACGAAAACAGAACAAACACATAAAGCAACAACCAAACAATCAAATAACATAACAACACCAAATTGTCACAAACAGGATATTATTAAAAAGAAAAAAGAAAGTAAATTAACATGCCTTAAAGATATCCTCTCTCCTGGTAAGGTCTGGTAGGACAACACCCAACAGCTTCAAGTAGTGTAGTGAATAGTGCCGTTTGCCCCCACAAATCGTGATTAATCGCCTTCGTGCTGATTCCCATAGCCAAGTCCTGACAATGGAAACATTAGTAATCGAATATGAAAAGGAAAATACAATACACACAGAAGATACACCAGAAGAGAACGAGGAATACATAGAGTATGAAGAGAAAGATGTAGAGGAGGGTATAGAAAAATGCAAACATAGTATAATAGGAAAGCTAATCACAGAAAAATTCATCAACCCAATATGATGCAGACTACTACGTACAACATCTGAAAAAAATTAGAAGGTTTCAGAATGGAAGAAATCAAGCCAAAACTGTACCAATTCTTCTTTCAAAAGAAAGCTGACATGAGGAGAGTGCTAAAAAGGGAACCTTGGACTTTCAAGAACTCATGACTACTGACCAGAAAGTGGGAAAGAAGAACCAACCCATCAGATATGGATTTTTCAAAAGCACAGATCAAACTTCAGATCTGGAATATGCCAAAACACTGCAAGACCACAATTTTGGGAAGGAAGATAGCCGCTTGAGTAGGATATGTCATTGACTACGAGTTATTTACAGCCAGCCCCGACAAAGGAAGTTTTATCAGAGCGACAATATGGATAAAACTAACGGAACCTATCAAGAAGGGCATACAGATGGGGAGCAAATAAGATGGCTAGACATGGGTGGACTTCAAATATGAAAGATTATCCACTTGCTGCTATTTTTGTGGAAGAATAGGACACGATGAAGCATCCTGCGAGAATGCAGAAGAAGTGGACAGTAGCTCAAAGACAAAGGGGTTGGGGCCCTAGATCCGATCAGAAATTACAGGAACCAAAATAGAACAAAAGGAACAAAAATAAATGGCACCAGAAAAGAACAATGCCCAGACAGAAAAAGAAAAAACACAGATAGAGAAAGGGAGTGTGCTGGAGCAAATGGCCAACCTAATAGTGAAAGAGACAAATAATCTATCAGAAGAAAAGGAAGCTGAAGTAACCAGGAAAGAGACGAAGAAAAAAGTAGAATAAGATGGGGGAGCAAATAAGATGGCTAGACATGGGTGGACTTCAAATATGAAAGATTATCCACTTGCTGCTATTTTTGTGGAAGAAAAGGACACGATGAAGCATCCTACGAGAATGCAGAAGAAGTGGACAGCAGCTCAAAGACAAAGGGGTTGGGGCCCTGGATCCGATCAGAAATTACAGGAACCAAAATAGAGCAAAAGGAACAAAAATAAATGGCACTAGGAAGGAACAATGCCTAGACAGAAAAAGAAAAAACTCAGATAGAGAAAGAAAGTGTGCTGGAGCAAATGGCCAACCTAACAGTGGAAGAGACAAAGAATCCATCATAAGAAAAGGAAGCTGAAGTAACCAGGAAAGAGACGAAGAAGAAAGCAGAAGAGCAAGAGAAGGTGCAAGAAGAAAGTAAAAACGTATAAAAAGTTAGGCAAGTTGACGGAGCAACAAAACAAAAAGAGATTGTAAAGGAGAAAACAGAAAGTGAAAAGAACACAAATGACAAAAGGAAGAAAAGAGAAAATAAAGAGGCTGCCCAAGTAGACCGTAAAAAAAGTGGAAGAGACTCGCAAGAACAAACCAAGCCAAACCCATAATACAAGCAAGCCAGAAACTGAATCAAAGAAAAGAAGAAATGAAGAGAAGGATGTCATGAAGTCTGATGAAGAGGAAAGTCCCAACAAAAAAGAGAACAAAATGGAGGAGAGGCAAAGGCTGCAAGGCAACAGCCCTGCCTAAACCAATGAAACTTATAAGTTGAAACTGCCATGGGCTTGGGAACCCATGGGCAGTGAGAGCCCTAAACAAGCTCTTAAAACAACAAACTTTCAACCTGGTGTTCCTAATAGAGACTAGGAGAAAAGTAGATGAATTAAATAGGATAAGAAACAGAGGAGGAATGATGAACATTGCAGGAGTTGACTGTTCCGGAAAAGGTAGAAGCAGAGCAGGGGGCCTTGCAGTTCTGTGGGATAATTCTATCCAGATTAATGTTTCTTCCATGTCCCTAAACCACATAGACATGGAGGTTAAAGCAGAAGAGAGTGAGCAGATTTGGAGAGTCACGGGCTTCTATGATAATCTAGAAACAACAAACAAACATGAATCATGGAATCTTTTGAACATCCTTGGACAAGCCCGAAACATGCCATGGCTTGTCTTTGGTGATTTCAATTAGGTTCATGAACAAAAGGAGAAGCAAGAAGGTTTACCAGTCACTTATACTCAGGTAAAATGATTTCAAAAGACTTTGCAGATCGACCAATTACTTGATTTGGATTTTGTAGGACACACCTTTACATGGTCGAACAACTAAACAGGAGCTGCAAACATTCAGGAAAGATTGGATAGGGCAGTGGCATCTATAGACTGGAAAGAAGCCTTCCTAAAAGCGATAGTACGACATCTCTAAAGATACCAATCTGATCACTGTCCCATTCTCATTGATGTAAAAGGAAAGACATTGAAGAGAAGAAAAAGGCCCAAACTATTCAAGTTCGAAGAGGTGTGGCTAGGGAACCCGGAATGCAAAGATGTGGTGAAAAGAGCATGGAATAGCAACTCAAATCAGATCAATAAAAGAATAGAGAATTGTGGAAGAGTCCTAACCGAATGGGGGTGAGCAAGTTTTGGAATAATCCTAAAGAAAATAAATGAGAAACAAAGAAGACTAGATAAGCTAATAGCTCCCACTCAAACCGAGGACACAGTGAAGGAAGTAAAGGAGATTCAAGTTGATTTAGATGACCTTCTGTGCCAAGAAGTTTGGTGGGCACAAAGATCCCGGGCTACTTGGCTAAAGTCCGGTGATAAAAATACCATATTTTCCATCAAGAAGCAGCCCAAAGAAAAAAGAGAAATCGGATTGAAAGAATCGCCGATAAGGCTGGAATTGTTTTTGAAGAGGAGGAAAAGATGAAAGAAATCATTGTTGACTTCTACAAAAACCTTTTCAGGGCAGAGAGCACATAAACTGTGGAATAGATGGCTGATGTAGTGAGGGGGAGAATATCACAAGAGGCGTTTAATGTGCTGGATAAAAAAATTCAGAAAAGAATATGTCAAATGAGCATTAAACCAGATGCACCCATCAAAGGCCCCAGGTCCGGATGGATTACCAGCTCTGTTCTACCAAAAAATGTGGAATGTAGTTGGAAAAGATACAACCAATTGGGTGCTAAATTATATTAATGAAGGAGGTGACCTATTAGAACTAAACAAGACTCACATATGCCTAATTCCCAAGACAAAGAATCTGAAGCACACAAGAGAATTTAGGCCAATCTCCTTATGCAATGTCATTTTCAAGATAGCAACGAAGACTATAGCCAATAGCTAAAGCTAGTCCTAATTAAAATTGTGGGTGATTTTCAAAGTGCTTTTGTTCTCAGGAGACTGATCACTGACAATGGGCTGATTGCTTTTGATATTTTCCATTTCATGAGGAAGAAGAAAACGGGAAGCAAAGGTTATGTGGGATTAAAACTGGACATGATAAAAGCCTATGATAGACTTGAATAGAATTTTTTGATAGATGTTCTCAGGGCCATGGGCTTCCCGGATTAATGGACAGAACTAATTGGAAGATTCATCAACTCAGTTTCTTTTTCAGTTCTCATAAACGGGACACCATCTAAGCAGTTCACCCTATCTAGGGGCATTAGATAGGGGGACCCGCTATTCCCCTATCTGTTTATCCTTGGTGCTGAAGTATTTTCAGGACTGCTTATAAAAGCTCAAGAAAGGAAGGCTATTTGAGGTATCAAGATTGCAAGACAAGCTCCAGAGATCTCTCACCTTTTCTTTGCGAACGATAGCATAATTTTTTTGAGAGCATCAGACCAAGACATAACAGAGATCAAGAACATCCTTCAATCCTACCAAATGGCTTATGGACAAAGAGTTAACTTGGACAAATCCGAACTCTCCTTTAGCCAAAATGTGCCTCCTTTCAGACAAAAGCTTATACAAGAATGGTTAGAGATAAGGTCAGTGGAGAATCACTCAAAATATTTGAGAATTCCAACCTTTGTGGGTAGGTCAAAGAAGTTTTGAAGCTTTCAACCAAGCACTCTTTGCCAAGCAAGGTTGGAGACTCATCAAGAATCTCGACTCTCTAGCTGCAAGGACCTTAAAGGCTAATATTTTAACAGAAAAAATTTTCTGAAGTTTGAAATTGGGTACATGCCTAGCTATACTTGGAGGAGCATTTGGTCTGCTAAGTGGGTTCTTGATTTAGGAGGGCTGTGGAGAATTGGTTTGGGCAGAACAAC
This sequence comes from Arachis hypogaea, assembly GCF_003086295.3. NCBI lineage: Eukaryota > Viridiplantae > Streptophyta > Magnoliopsida > Fabales > Fabaceae > Arachis > Arachis hypogaea. The sequence continues at coordinate 131,196,039 of NC_092052.1, read as the reverse complement.
AAGAATTTGGAGTGACCCGTGGCTTCCTCATAAAAATGGTTTCAAAATCTGGAGTCCTTGCTCTAATTTTGATTAGGAAGTCATAGTGAAAAACCTCATCGATCAAGACTCATTAATATGGAAGGATGAGATAATTAAACAGACTTTCTTACAATTTAAGGTCGAGCAAATTCTAAAACTACCTCTTGACATTAACCAGCAAGAAGATTGCTACTATTGAAAATATTCTAGAATAGGAGAGTTTGAGGTTAAAAAGGCATACCATCTCATTAGGTCCCAACCCGAAAATTTAGCACAAGAAAACAATCCAAACTAGCGTCTGGACTTCTCTTGAAAAAAACTTTGAAAAACCAAAGCAAGCTAAAGGACTTTGAATTTTGTTTGGAGATTAATCTCACGTGCTTTACCCACAAAATCTAACCTGGAAAAAAGAGGAATCAGAGACATAAACCTTTGTTCCAAATGCTGAAAGGGAGAAGAGACAAATATTCACCTATTCAAAGACTGTCCTTGGACACAGATTCTGATTCTTATCACCTTTCAACCTGAGAACAGATCAAGAAACAAAACAATCAATAGGAAGGTGGATTGAAAAGATGCTGGGGAGAATCTATAAAGAATTCAGGGGTCTCTTCTTGGAGTGCCTCCATGGATTATGGTGGGAAAGGAACGAATTAATTTTTGAAGGCAAATTAATGGACATGCAGGAGATCATTGATATGGCATCATCCACGTTTCGGGAGCTTACCGGGCTCAGAGAAGCCTCTGCCGCGACATCCACAGAGCCACCTCCAGGTAGCAATAGTGTGTCGTCTTGCGAGCCACCACTGCCGAATCTCTACAAGCCCAATTTCGATGCATCTTGCACAGAAGAGGGAAAGGTTGGAGCAAGAGCAGTTATTAGAAACCATGAAGGAGTTATTATGCTGGCAGCTACATGGGATATTTCAACTACTTATTCGATAGAGGAGGCAGAAGTAATGGCATGTTTTTTGGGTTTGAATATGGCTTTGGAAGACTGTTTTTTTGACCTTTTGGTGGAAGGGGATAACATAAACGTAATCAGGGCTATAGAGAAAGATACCCCCTTCTTAAACAATCTTGGGCTTATAGTGTCAAATTGCAAAAGACTTTTGTATAGGTTTAAAAGTAGACAAATCTCTCATGTTAGGAGAGATGGTAATAGAGTTGCAAATAACTTAGCAAGATTAGCTCTATCCACACTAAATTGGGTGGAAGAGTCTCCATTAGTTGTAACCAATTTGGCCTTTTTTGGATATTATGGACCATCTCTAATTTTAATATATACTCCCTTTAAAAAAAAAAAAAAACATAACAACACCAAATTTTATCCCATTGTCATTTTTGCCATTGTCTTCAACAACAAAAGAGATCCATACTCCTCCAGTCCTTGTAGCTAAGAAAAGATATATTGATAATTTCATGAATACATTTTCCTTTATTCTTGAACATCCTTCTACTCCTTTCCATTCAGATGATCGCAAATAAACACATCAACCACTTATTGTGCTCTTCCTTTCTATTTGTTACTTCTGTCCATCTTTAAAAATATTCCTTCAACGTTTCTGGAAAAGACCATTGTTTGCCAAAATTGGATATTTATGCACACCATACTTGCCAAGTAAATTCACGATAAAAAAACAAGTGATGAATATATTCAACATCCTTGTTACATAATACCCATACATTATCTTTCTAATTAACAATTTCGACCCGACTCAACATTTCCTTTGTATTCACCCTGCCTATGAAAACAAACTAAACAAACAACTCTACTCTTGGTGGAACTAACTCTTTTCAAATAGACCTAGTGAAATTGTAACTTGTTACGTCCTCCGAAAGCGTTTTTGCCTGTAACACCTGCACAAATGAGTTAGTAGAAAATACTCCTTGTCTATCAAGCTTTCATATAACTCTATCCTCTGTGCCATTCGCTAGCTTAACTGGCCTTAAAATATCATGTAATTGATTCACAAGTTTCAACTCCCATTGGAAAAGCTCTCTCCTCCATTAGAAGTTTCAAATTCTCTCTAACCCATCCCAAAATTTACATTCTCCTATGAAAAAAAAAATTTGAAAACTGATCTTTCAATGAACCACAACGTAGCCAGACATCCTCTCAGAACTGAGTTCTTCTTCCATCACTAACTTTCATAAACAAACCAGTAACCATCTTATCTTTTACTTGTTGCTTCCTAAATTGTTGTTGACAAATATCCTTCTATGAACCCCCTCTAGTAGGTAATTCCTGAAATGATAACAGCTCATTAAGATTTAGATCATTATAGGAACATACTACCTTTTTTCCACAACGGACACTCCTTTATAAACCGCCAGTACCACTTAAATAGAAGTGTTGTGTTATGAATCATTGCGTCCCTGACTCCAAACCCACCTAACATTTTAGAAGCCTGCACCACTTTTTACTTTACCAATGTTATACAATTCCTCCAATCTTCTTTACTCCATAAAAAAATCCTCTGTATTGAAATTATTTCCTCAGCAATAATCTTTGATATTTTATATAAAATCAAATAATATACCAGTAGACTATTTAATGCTGTTTTAATGATTACCAACTTACTAATTTTATTAAGTACCTTAGCTTTTTATAAACTGAACTTCTCCACTTTATTTGTTATTGATTTTCAAGTCTTGACTAATTTTAAGTTTGTTCCTAACGAGACTCCAAAATATTTATAAGAATCTAATTACAAATTTAATAAAATTATAAGGACTAACATAAATAATTAAACCTTTTAAATATACTACTTTATTTAAATTATCAGTTATGTAGAAACTAACTTTCTTTTAATCTAATTTCTTGACAGGGTTATCAATTTTGGACCATTACTGATGATAAAGGCTATTTCTCAATTACTAACATACTCCCTGGGGAATATAATCTCTACTCCTGGGTCAAAGGATACATTGGTGACTATAAATATGATAAAGTCATTAACATAACTTCAGGTAATAAACAAATTATTACTTTAGGCTTTTGAAAGCTTTTGTAATTAATTTATAAGTTCTTAAATTAAAAAAAAAATACAAAATAAGTTTTCCAAAATTTATTGTGATTGATTTTTAAAGTCCTTAAAAAAAGTAGGTCTTAAAAAATATTTTAATATTAAATATCTCTTATTATTTGGCAATTATCTTTTTTCAAATTCGAAACAACTTATTTTTTTTTTTTTTACCAAAGATAGGAGACTCGAACCCGCAACCTCTTAAATGAGTATAGGGAGACTATGTCATTTGAACTATAACTCATTGGCCGAAACAACTTACTTATTTTAAAGAAAAAACATAAATTTACTACAAAATCCTTCAAGAAATTAATTATTTATTGTTCTCTAAACTATTATTTTAACCTGGGGATGCAAATGTGTGAACACAGGGAGTGAAGTTAATGTGGGTGAAATTGTTTATGAGGCACCAAGAGAAGGTGCTACTTTGTGGGAAATAGGTATACCTGATCGTTCTGCTGCTGAGTTCTATGTTCCTGATCCTAACCCCAAATACATTAACAGAATTTATGTCAACCATACAGATAGGTTTGTTCATATATTCTTCTTTAATTTCTCATAATTGGCATGCAATATAATATTATAATCCCTTTGTATAACCTTTTAAATTTAATACTAGTACTATTTTAGACAAATAATGTAATTAGTATATTTTACTTTTTGCTTTTTATCCATCCTTTTAAAATTCACTAGTTCAGTGTATTGTTATATCAATAGCTAATTTTAGAATATACTAAACTTTTAATAGTGACAATTAAAAAAAAATATTTGTACATCTAAAAAAAGTATTTTTTTTAATTTGTATTTTATCACTACTAGGTTGAATAAACTAGGTTAAATTACATAATTGGTCTCTACACTTTCAATAAAATTATAAATTAGTCCCTACACTTTAAAAGTTTGTAATTGGGTCCCTAAAGAGAATTAAAATTTGCAATTTAGTCCCCATCGTTTAAAAAGTGTTTGATTTAACAGAATATTCTTAGTATATTCTCTATTTTAACAGAATATTCTCAGTATATTCTGAGAATATTCTGTTAAATCAACACTTTTTGACCGGCAGGGACTAAATTACAAATTTTAATTCTTTTTAGGGACTCAATTACAAACTTTTAAAGTGTAAGGACCAATTTACAATTTCACTAAAAGTATAGGGACCAACTGTGTAATTTAACCAATAAACTATAAACTCACTCTACTTGATTTTTACTAATTTATTATAATATTTAATTTTTGATACACTATCAATATAAAAATAGTTTTATATATACATCTAATAACAATATGTTGTCAAAAATAATTCTTTTGAGTCGATCAGTGAATAATTATTCAAAAAATAGATATAATTGAACTATAATATAAAATACTTTATACTATCAGTGTATTAAAATTAAACTCTTTTATTATATCTACATTTGAATTTAAAAAGTGTGTAAACAAGAGTTGATTAACATGAAATTCTAATAATTGATTGGGTAGCAGGTATAGGCAATATGGTTTGTGGGAGAGATATGCTGATTTGTATCCAAAAGAAGACTTAGTATACAATGTTGGCACAAGTGACTATACAAAAGATTGGTTCTTTGCTCAGGTTAACAGGTTTGTTTTATTTTTCATGTCTTTTATTTTGCCAATCTCAATTTGAGGATAAGATTTTATTTTCAAATATGTTTCATGTGATTATATTTTCATATAAAATTATTGGGTTTAATTACTCTGTTGGTCCCTATAGTTTCGCAAAATTTTCAATTAGATCCCTATACATTTTTTTCTTTTAATTAGGTCCCTACACTAATTTTTTTTCAATTGAGTCCCTACACTTTTTTTTTCTTTTATTTGAGTCCCTGCACTAATTTTTTTTTAGTTGGGTCCCTATATAATGAAGCCAATTACTATTAAAAGGGACCTAATTGAAAAAAAAAAATTGGTGCAGAACCCAATTAAAAAGAAAAAAAGTATAGGGACCTAATTAAAAACTTTGTGAAACTATAGGGACCAACAGAATAATTAAACCTAATTATTGTTAAGATTTAACTAATTTGTGTTTTAAGAATATATTTTAAAAATATAATAATAAATTTTTTAAATTTCTTTGATGTATTTAATGTCAATTTGAGAATAAGTTTTTATTTTGAAATAGGTTTCATGTGATTATAGTCTCATTTATAAATATAATTATAATTATTTCCTTTTGATGTTTGTTAGGAAGAAGGAGAATAAGACATACCAAGCAACCACTTGGCAAATTAATTTCAATTTGGAAAATGTGAATGCCAATGGAACTTACAAATTGCGAGTGGCTCTGGCCTCTGTACATTATGCCGAGTTACAGGTATAAAAGTTTTCAACTTTTCATTCATATTAAAATATGGATATCTAACTTTATATTAACATGTTAGCTAAGTAATAATGAATAAAACAAAAATATGTTTCAGTTTGTTTAATTGATGTATTCTTTACAATTTTAGAAGTCTTGTATATCAAACATAAAATTAATCATATAACCCTACTTACTAATTTAAATTTGTAAATAAAATTATTTAAGGCTAATAACGTTTATAACGAAAAAAAAATTAATTTATAAACAATAATAACATGTGATCAATTATTTGTGTAAAAGTTACACAATTACATAAAAAACAAAAAGATTAATTATTCTGTTAATTCATGTAGTTTTATCAAATTTGTAATTAGATTTTTATATTTTTTTTCTTTCATTTGAGTCTTTGCATTACTTTTAATTTTATAATTAAATCATTCCTAATATAAAATATATTAGAATAAATTGAATATTTTTTTGCAAGTATTCATAATTAAAAATTTAATTAGATTTTTGATCACATATTTTTGAGAGAAATATTATATTAATTTTAATATTTTTAACATGAAAATGACCTAATTACAAAATTAAAATCAGTGTAAGAAATTAATTAAAAAAAATATAAATATCTAATTAAAAATTTGATAAAACTAAAACTATAAAACTTACAAAATAATTAAACCAAAACAAAATTATAGTAACTAAATTCGGTTCGACCCAACGGGCCGGACTGTTGGACCCTGTTAAAATAATAACTATGCATGCTTAATGATGTGTAATGAACATATTGAATTAATACTTTTTTTTTTATCAAAGATAGGAGACTCGAACCCGCAACCTCTTAATTGAGTATGGGAAAACTATGCTATTTAAGCTATAATTCATTGGCATATTGAATTAATACTTATTAATACTTTTATATTGAATTAATACTTATTAAGTACTTTTGGATTATATATTATTATTTATTTTATTTTTTTTGCTTTTATGTAATGAGCTAGATTCGGGTGAAGAATTCATCAGAAGCAAATCCACCATTATTTACAAGTGGAGTTATTGGATCAGAAAACACCATAGCTAGACATGGAATTCATGGGTTCTATTGGCTTTTCAACGTTGATATAAAAGGCACTCTTCTTGCACAGGGAAATAATTCAATCTTTTTTTCACAACCCAATAATACAAGTCCATTTCAAGGAATTTTGTATGATTATATTCGTCTAGAAGCACCACCCCATCACACAAATTTCACACCAAAATTAAATATTCTTCCAAATTAAGAATATTCATAGAAAAAAAAATCTGATATAGATTATTTATTTATTTATCCAATATGAATTAAAAAAAAAAAGACGAATCTTTATGAGTCTATGAGATTTGATTGCTCAACTAAAATTCTGAGTTCTCTTCAAGAAATCATAGAAAGAAAAATCATCGTGTACAGTAATTGCTGCTTTAAGTTATGGAATGCTACTATCTTATTTCTAACTTTACTATTATTATTTTTGACCTGACAATAAAAACTAATTTGATTTAGGTGAAATTATGTAAACGTATTTTTTTTTTTTTACTAGAAAGTAACAAAAGAAATAAATAAGAAAGAAACAAAAATAAAAAACATCAAACTGCTTAAGAAGTAGGACAATTTCGTTAATGTTATTTTCAAGTTCCTTTTAAGGCAACCAAAGCTCTATTTGGTGAGTATGAATCCTCATTGCCGTCTTTACCATTATATCCGCCATTTTGTTTGCATCTCTTAACATCAACCGGAAGTCAATAGGCCATTTTTAAGACACGATGTCCTAAATTTTCAGCACCAAAGGATCAACAAAATTAGAGGTATCCTGAAAATTATTGACAAGAATAAAGGCATCCACACAATCTGTTTTACAAATAACATCTCTTTGTCCTAAGTCCCAGACTAGAAGATATATTCTCCAAATAGCAAATAATTCTCCTTGCAGAATATTACGACTCTCAATCGTTCCCAGACAGCCTCGTTGCCAACTTTCATTCTAATCTCTGCTAACACAGGCAAAACCAACACGATCGCCAGTACTAGGATAATTTGCATCACAATTAATCTTAAAAGTACCCACCAAGGGGGGAAACTATGAGTCACTAATGGTAGAGGGGACAGAAAATTCGTTACAATTCAAAAACATTCTGAAACTCTTTTTTCAAAGGATAAAGCCATACTAGTCACCTTATTCAGGAGTTAGGACTCATGTGGATGAAAGATTTCATTATTCCTGGAACGCCAAATCCACCATAGACCAGAAAAGAATCTAAAAGAGCGCTCTTTGCTATGAAGTAAGAACCAGTTCATCAAATCCAGTGGTTGACCAGAAATCTCCAAAGCTTGCCAAACAAGCTGAACTTTCGGACAATCCCGAATACAATGAACAACTGATTTCTGGCCAGAAAAACATCGTGGACAGCTGTCTGTCGGCGAGATGCCCCTTCTGAAATGAAAAGCAGCAGTGGACAGATATGAATAGATATTCTGAAGATGCCACTGTCTAGATGATCAAAGATCCAAGATTCGAAGATATGAATCAGAAATGTGAACATAATCCATTTCATGACAAAGTTGCCCCTCTCTTCTCCAATTAGAAAACCAAAAGTTTTTATTCAGATTCCCAATGCACCAAATAAAGTCATCCTTCAAGAGATCTTAAGTTTTACATATACTCTTCCAAACATAAGAGTCTGTGTCTTGAGACCGACTAAAACAGTCTTTGAGAGAAGAACGGTATTTTTCCCTCAACAATTGAACCCTAACTTGGTAGGATGATGAAAAAATTGCCATATTAGCTTCCCAAAAAGAGCAACATTAGCACAAAACGGATCTCGAATCCCAAACCTCCAAACTTCTTAGGGGTGACCAACACCTTCCAACTAACCAGATTCATGCCTCTACCATCAGCTTGACTTTTTCAGAGAAAGCTCCGCATCATAGATTCTATCTTATTGGATATCCTTTTAAGGAAGAAAGATACTTGCATGTGGAAAGAAGGAATCCCAGCCACTGCTGAATTGATCAAACATAGTCTTCTCGCCTTGATAAGCAATCTCCATTTTCAACTGGCCAGCCTATCCCGAATCTTATCTAGAACATCATTGAACGCTGCTTGTGTCACCCGATAGTGACTAAAGGTAACCCCTAAATTCTTACCCAAATTTTGGACGAATCTGATGGATGACACCCCATTAAAAATCTCTTTCCTTGTCACTGAGACATTCTTGGAGTATAGCGCTTTAGATTTCTCCATATTAACCTTCATCCTAGAGGCTCTGCAGAAGTTATCCAAAGCTACCATTACATTTTGAACTTGCTATTTTCAGCTTTATAGAAAAGAAGCAAATAATCGGCGAAATCAAAAGAAAAATTCTTGGACTCCCTCTAGAAACCACAATCGGCTTCTATAATCTCCTATCAACTTGATGATTAATAAAGCAACACAATCTCTCCATACACAACACAAATAGATATGGTGACATTAGGTCTCCTTGCCTAAGTCTCCGACTAGGAGTGAAGCTATTTAATCTATCCCATTCCACAGGATAGACAACAAAGAGGCAGTGACACAACGTATAATCAGATTGATTGTAGGGATAGGAAAGCCAAAACTCACAAGGGTATGTTTCAGAAACTTCCAATCAACTCTGTCATAAGCTTTCTCCAGATCAATCTTAAAGGCCAGTGTGCCTTTCTTGGACTTTGTCTTCTTCATGAAGTGAAAAATCTCTTGCAAAATAATGATGTTGTCAAGAGTTCCCTTTCTTGAAATAAAACCTCCTTGAAGGGGCCCAACAATGTCCGCGAGATGAGGACGAAGTCTATTAACCAGGACCTTCGTTATAACTTTGTAAACTACATTACAGAGACTGATAAGTCTAAAATCCTTCATGGAAATCGAAGCTTCTACTTTCAGAATAAGAATCAAGAGAGTTTCCATCATTCTCGAATCAATATCCATATCAGAGAATGCTCTTGACTAACCATAGTCCAAACATCAAAACTAATAATCTCCCAATATTCCTTGAAAAAGAAAGCCTAAAACCCATCAGGACCCGACGCCTTAAAAGAAACATACTAAAAATAGCCGACTTAATTTTCTCTAATGTAACTAGCACTATAAGGTTATAGCAAGCGTCCTCAATCAGGGAAGAAAGCGGCACTTCACCAAGACATCCCAAATTCACATCCTCCAACTCGCGAAATAAGCTTCTAAAAAAAGACTTAGCTTCCCTGCAAAGGACATCCGGATCCGTTTTTCATACCCCATCCTGAAGAAAGAGACCATGATGTTTTCTCCGCACCAGAGTCTGAATATGAAAGAAATTGGTATTTCTATCCCCGAATTTTATCCATTATTCTTTGGATTTCTGAAACCATAGAAGTTCCTCTTGTACAAGAGTATTATTATAATCCTCAATCAACTGTTGTTCTTTTTGTCACATAGAAAAATCTTCCATCACTTCCAGTCGCTTCTGTAGGAAATTAATTTGGCACTCCAACTCGCTTTTCCTAATGAAAATATTACCTAACACTTTAGAATTAAACTCTAGAGAGACTGCTACGATTGGTTCACATTATCTCTGTACCCCAGATGGATAGTCCAAGCTGTAATAAACCGGAAAGGTCTGTTCCTTTTCGGCTGGAGCCAACCTTTAAGGGAACTAGGATGTGACAATGATCAGACTGAAGTCTATTTAGTATTTTCTCATAAGCCTTCGGAAATAGAGATAACCATCCACTATTGATATAAACCCCGTCAAGGATTTTTGCCGCCTCAACATAATTTTTCACCCTTATGTATCAAGAGAAACATCTTTCAATAGTCTTTAAGTCAAACAGGTTGGTATCCCCTAATGAGGCAGCAAATCGATCTATGCATCGACTTGAAAAAAGACAACCCTTATATTTATAAGAGAAGATGACTTCATTAAAATCACCAAGAATGATCCATGGCCGACGAAAAGATGAGGGCTAGGTCACAAGATAATCCCATAAAAGAACTCTGGTAAAATGAGGACTACGATAAATACCGTTACACCTCCAAATCACATTATCTAATTGAACTTCCACCGAAACACACTGATCAAAAAGCATCTACCCACTTGCAGCAAGCATCCGACACTATAGAAAGGAACCATATACCCCCTTTATGCCCTGTTGCTTCTACTGTACCAATAGAATGATAACCAAGTCTTTCCCAAAATAGTTTCAAGTGTTAAAAAGGACAATGAATCTCAACCACAATAAAAAGATAGGTTTAAATTTTCTAACAAGCTCTTTGCAATTCATTCGGGCTAACTTATTAGATGCACCTCTAATGTTTCAAATTATTATATTTAAACTATCCATAATATAAAGATAGAATAATAGAACAATAGTGAATATAAAATTGGTTCACCAACCTCAAGATGAGGCTTGAATCATGGGACAAACTCCCTTGCACTTTATTGTCATTGATCTCTCATGGGAGGCCCCTTCATCCATGCCTTCCCTCGTTGCATCCTTCGATGCCGAGACTTCCATCCCAGTGGTACTGCCGCTGAAGCAACCTTCGCGAAAGCGTCTACCACCGAGCTTCCATTCTTCTTCGTCGACGAGCTTTGTAAGGACGGCGTCTTGGCCATTTCCGAAGGGAGGAGTCGCGGGGCGCTTGGGTTTGTTGAGAAAATGGCATTGCAGATGCATCTCCATTCTTCACACGCAACCTACGCTGCTGGAGTATGGTTCGAGATCCAACCCTGGCTCGTGAAGAAGCAAACCCATCAACATGAGGAACATGTAACGTGAGCCTTGCTTTCTTATCCGAACCTATGCTTGAGTGTTCCCTTCCTACCTTGGGCCTAAAATTTTGCTTTACAGCAACATGATTCCCCTCTATCAACCACGGGCTACCAAGCATGACCTTATCCCAATTTTCAGTGGCATCAAATTTTACCCGAAAATACCCAAATCCCATGTCTAGAAGATCGAAGCCACCTTTGATGCGCTTGACCATCTGAAACTTATGTGAAAGAGTTGTATAACTGTAGTTCTTGTCCAAGACCTTGATCACTAAGACATCTCTATAAGGTTCTATCAAGCAGAGCTTTGTCTCTTTTGTGAAGTTAACACACGGAGGTTGGAAATCACCCCACTTACCTACCACCGTCGTTATACCATCCCCAGAAAGAGATCTTACAAGTGCAAAGGCCTTAGATTTTTCTACACTAATAACTTTATCTCTAAAAGAGACTTTCAAAGCCTTTGAAAAACTTCCTAAAAAAATCCTCCTTGACACCGAGTGCACATCCACCCTCACTCTCTCCCTTATCTCTTTTGATGGCATGACCGTCGTCTTTCCCCTATTTTGCCCTCAAACCCTTATTTTCGCTCTCTCATTTGCTCATTTCTTACCCTTTCTGTACTATCACATGGTAAACGTACTTTATTTGTCCTTTATTAGTAGAATTAATCAACATTAAGGATTAACAATGATAGGGTTTATTTGGCAAATTACTTACATATATATTGTTTAATAACTCTTGAATTTATATAATTTCCTCGGAGAAAATTACTAGAACTTATAAAAGGATTTTGTTATCTTTTACTTATAATTATAAGTTAAATTTAATTTTAATTACTAACAGCATAAAAAAATTTATATAATTATTCAATCAGATTTATGTATTTAGATAATATTTAAAGTATAGAATTTAAAAATTAATTATTTTTATTGATGTAATAAATATATAATTAGTTGTTTATATAAATTTTTTATACTGAGAATGCATATAAAAATTTTTTATAATAAGTTAATGGACTTAATCAATAATAATAAAGATATAATTAATTATTTTGAGCAATAAATCAAATTAAGTTACTCGAAATAAGTATTATGATTTATAATATAATAAAACTCTATATTTAAGTGATTTAATCAATCAAGTCCAATCAAGTCTTTTAGATTTATGCGCTTTTTTTCATGCTTTCTTCTTTTTCTTCTTTCAAATTCACGCACGCACATTCTTTTTCACCCCTGGTGTTACGTCTTCTTCTTCTTCTCCTCCTTCCTTTTTATCCTTCTCCTCCTCCATCATCATCATCATCATCATCATCATCATCATCATTATGATCATCATCGTTATCGTCATTATCGGCTTCTTCTAATACGTATCGTCGTTATCGTTATCATCGTCATTGTTATTGGTATCATTGAATTTTTGCCATATTGATGACATTATCTGATCCAAAATTGATTTGGATGTGTTTTTGTTCAAAATTGACTTGGTCTGTGCTTGTTATGAAACAAATTTCTTTGTGTATCGTTATCATTAAGTAATTTTGGTTCATTCGGAATTCAATTTTCGATTTATTCTGGATGTAATTTCGGTTCATTTCTGAGTGAATTTCTGATCATTCAATTTTATTTGTGTGCTTATTTTCGAACACAATCATTAAGTAATTTCGGTTCATTCTTGATGAGTTTGGACAACTCCAAATTAATTTGATGATGCTCAAACATTATTAAAATATTTAATCACAAAATTATTAATTTAAATTTTAATTCACATTTGTTAATTAATAATTTTGTTGCTTGCAGATCTTGTTTTTGGGCATAAGAAAAAATGAAAGTCCAAAATGGTTGGCCAAAATTTAGCCTTGTGCAAAAATATTTAAGAATATTTGTGGCTGGAATTATTATCATGTGGATTGGGCCAGGAATTATTATGTAAGCCCAAATTAAATCATTTGGTGAAAGACCAACTAGCTTGGTCCGAATTGAAAAAAGAAGGAAAGGGAAAATGCTTAATTGGGTTCGGTTACCCACTCACTTGGGTTATGAAATTCAAATTTTGATTAACTTGAATTTAATACATGCCTTGGTAATATGAGAGAGAAAGCTCATTGATTTTATTGCTATTATTGCTTTACACGCTACTAGGCATGGGGAGTGTAAACTTAATTCATTTTTTTCTTTCTTAATTTCTTTGAAATCTTTTCTGTATTCTCTCTCTTCTCTTTCTTCTCTATTCGGTTGTCACTTTACAGGAAAGATGAAAGCAAAAACAAGCTATCAGAAGAAAGAAGAAGAAACTAGTTGCAAGCAAGAAGCCATTATGATGATGGCATTAGCAAAAGGAAGATTCACAGTAGGGTGTGGCTGAGATCTTTGCCACTTATGATAAGAAGTGGTAAGGAAGTCTCAAGCTCTCCATACCCAAAAATAGAAGAGATCCAACTCGGTCAGAGAAGAAGATCCCAGAGGCATGGCTCGTCTCTACTTTTGTTCATCCATCACAGGAGGTAGCTACTGTAGCTACGTGGGTAAGAAGCAGAAGATAGAGCAGGAGGAGCTGTCAAGCATCAAGGACTCATCAAGGGTCAGGAATCTTTCTTGGGGAGCAAGTCAAGATGAAAGGCCCGGATTGATGAAGCTTGGTGAGAAGGGATGAGAAAGAGGTAATTGCATATTGGATTTTGTATTCGGTTCTCTCTCTTTTCTCTCTGGCCGAACCGGTTTGTGTTGAAGAAGAAGAAGATTAGCTCGGTTCAACCGTTTCAACCTTGGAGGCTTCCCCTTCTATAATAAGGGTGAACAGCCAAGGCTTGAGGCAAGGAAAAAGGAGTGTAAAGTACAGATTTCTCATAGCTACCCAAGCTAACAGAAGTTCTTCTCCTTCAATGTTCTTCATGTTGTATTTTTCTGTTTAGTTTTGTCTGTCTTGAGTCTCATGGAAAAAAGCAAACAGTGAGGTTTGTATGAAAAAGCCATAGAGCGGAAAAAGGCAGAGTATACAAAATTAAAAGAAAAAGCCATAAATGTCCTAGAGGTCCTTTGTACATCTGTGTTGTGTTTCATGATTCTGTGGAAATCCCCTTACAAGTTGGGTTAGCACTTAGCAGTTGAAAGCTTGGCAGGTGACCAAGTCAAGTTCAGGATTGGGGATAGATTCTAGACTTGTCCCAGATAGGAAGGGTAGTTCCTAGGGAGAATTGGTGTCTGTAATCTGTTTGATTATAGTAAAATTCCATCATTGTTATGATGGAGACTGGATGTAGGTTGCACTGCACTTAGCAGCTGAACCAGGATACTTCTGGGTGTGATTCTCTCTTTCTACTCTACTCAAATTTTGAATCTGTTCGAAGGAGACAAAATTGAAAAATATCTCCTCATTGGTCACGAGACAAAAAGAAAATGTCTCTTGACTAGCAACGAGATAAAAAGCAAAAATATCTCCTTAAGCGTTTTAAAAGGGCAGCAAGATTTACTCAGCAAAAAAGGGGCTAAGATTCAACCTCCTACCCTTCTCTTAGCCACTGATAACCATCAATTGGTATCAGAGCTTGGTCTCAAAGGGATCAAGCTTTGCATCTTGGAGAAAAGATCCTGTTGGCAGAAAACAGTGGCTCAAACCTGGTGGCCTACACTCTGACAGAAGGGCAGTCAAGCAACAAACCTCCTCTCTTCAATGGAAAGAACTATATGTATTGGAAGGAAAGAATGAAGATCTTTGTCCAATCAGTAGATTATAGATTCTAGAAAATAATCCTAGATGGTGTGGTCTCTCTCAAGGGTGAAGCAAGCTGGACCGAAGAAGATAGAAAGAAAGTGGAGCTCAACGCCAAAGTTATCAACTTGATTAATTGTGCTATCATCTTCGAGGAATACCGACGGGTATCAAGATGTACAACGGCAAAGAAAATCTGGGACAAATTACAAGTCACTCATGAAGGCACAACCCTAGTAAAGAAGACCAGAATTGACATGCTAAATAGAGAGTATAAGATGTTCACAATGAAGGAAGGAGAATCAATTAATGATCTGTTCGAAATATTCAACATCATCATAAATGGCTTGGATGCTATGGGGATCACGTATCCTGAATCTGTGCTTGTGAGGAAAATTTTGAGAAGTCTCACTAAAGAGTGGAAAACTAAGGCTATAGTGATATCTGAGAGTAGTAGTCTTGATTCCATGACATATGATGATTTGAGAGAAAATTTACTTGCTTTTGAAAATACATATTTGAAAAAAGACACTAAAAGAAAAGGAATAGCTCTCACATCTGTTACTAACCCCCTAGATGAGGAATCCAGTGATTATTCTTCTGAAAATCAATTTGTTTTGTTTGCAAAAAAATTCAGGAAAATGGTGAAACTCAAGAAAAGGAACAAAGGAAGCGGTTCAAGAAAACCAAGGAAAGATTCCAACAAAGTGATATGCTACAACTGCAAGGAGACTGGGCACTTCAAATCTGATTGCCCTAAGCTAAAGAAAGATGAGAAGCCGGAAAAAGGAAAGAGGAAGGGACTCATGGATTCTTGGGAAGACTTGGAGAACGATTCTGATGAAGATGAAGAATCAGAAACCAAGTCTCAAACTTGCCTTATGGCTGATCATGTTGAGCAGGTAGTATTTCATAACCCTGACACTGAAGATCTTCATCTCATGATCGATCACCTGTCTGAAAAAATTATACGCTTCTTGCTTGAAAACCAAAATCTTGAGTCTCAAATTGAAATCCTTAAAGCTGAAAATGGTTTTCTAAAAGATAAGTTGAGAGATGCTGAAACTGATGTTGAACTTGTTGAAGAAAACAAGCAGTTAAAAGCTCAACTTAAAAGCTGTGAATACCACCATTCCGTAACTGCTAATCTGATTTATTTTGAAGAAAATGAGTGGCTATATAAAGAGATAAAAAAGCTTAAAGAAGACTTAGCCAAATTTGCACAAAGTTCAGAAAATTTAAATCAACTATTGGCAAGTTAAAAACCTCTTTATGACAAAGCTGGGTTGGGATTCCATAAAGCATCAAAATCGGTTGAAACACCTTGTTTTGCAAATATAGCATCATCTTCAAATGATGTAAGGTTTCAAAACCCAACAAGCTTTGTGAAAACAGCCTCTCATAGATTTTGTAGATTATGCAACCAGAATGGCCACTTTCCTACTCAATGTTTCTTTGGTGAAAGAATGGTTGGTAACAAAGTTTGTAAAATTGTTTTTGACTACAATGGATTGGGACAAAGAAGATGGTTTAACGTGAAAGGATCCAAAAAGATTTGGATACCTAAGGTCACTTAAGCTCATTTTGTAGGTTTACCTAGCATCCAAGTGAAAGGACAATATGTGGTATATGGATAGTGGATGCTCTAGGCATATGACCGGAAAGGCAACCTTCTTCATTAAGCTTGATGAATATGATGGAGGGTTTGTCACTTTCGGTGATAATGGCAAAGGAAAGATAGTGGCCATTGGAAAAGTTGGTAAAAGTTTTTCTTCTTTTATAAATGATGTTCTCCTTGTTGATGGTTTGAAACACAATTTGCTAAGTGTAAGCCAATTATGTGATCTTGGATATGAAGTCATTTTTAAGAAATTGGTTTGTTTAGTTATTTGTGAAAAATCTGGGGATATTTTGTTTGAAGCTAAAAGGTGTAACAATGTGTATGAATTGACTCTTGAGGATTTAAAAGATCAAAAAGTAACATGCTTTACATCACTTGAATCTGAAAAATGGCTTTGGCATAAGAAATTGGGTCATGCAAGCATGTACCAAATTTCTAAGCTTGTTAAGAAAAACTTGGTGAAAGGAATTCCAAACATTAAATTTGATAAAGGATATTACTTGTGATGCTTGTCAATTAGGAAAACAAGTAAAATCCTCTTTTAAACCAAAAGATGGAATTTCTACCGAGAGGCCGTTGGAAATGTTGCATATTGATCTTTTTGGTCCAATAAGAACACAAAGTTTAGGAGGTAAACATTATGGATTGGTAGTGGTGGATGACTACCCTAGATTCGGTTGGGTACTTTTTTTTGTTCATAAGAATGATGCTTTCCATGATTTTTCAACCCTTTGCAAAAGAATTCAAAATGAAAAAGATTTGAAAATTGCCCACCTAAGAAGTGATCACGGAAAGGAATTTGAAAATTAAGATTTTGAAAATTTCTGTGATGATTTTGGAATTGCTCATAATTTTTCATGCCCTAGAACACCTCAACAAAATGGGGTAGTTGAAAGAAGGAATAGAAGCCTTCAAGAAATGACTAGGGCTATGCTATGTGAAAGTGAGATTCCAAAATTTCTATGGGCTGAAGCTGTGAATACAGCTTGTTATATTTTGAATAGGACTATCATTAGAAAAGGGTTAAAGAAAACTCCTTATGAGCATTGGAAAGAAACCCCTCCTAATCTTAAGTATTTCTACATTTTTGGATGTAAATGTTTTGTGCTTAATAATAAAGAAAATCTTGGAAAATTTGATTCAAAAGCCTATGAGGGAATATTTGTTGGATACTCCACCACTAGCAAAGCGTATAGAATTTACCTCAAAGATCATAGGACCATAGAGAAATCCATACACGTTTCTTTCTGTGATACTAATTCAATTCCCAGTGCTCTTTTAGATGATGATACAGGAAGTGAAGCTGATATGAACCATCAATCAATTCAAGAAAGCCCAACTGCTGTCCCAAATGAAGAATCTGTCCACCCAAATTTGTCTCATCAAGATGGAGGAGATATTTCTGCTTTGTCTCCTGAGCCAGCAAGAGAATCTGGAATAGAACAATCTGCTGAAGCTCATCAAAGCTCTTCCTTACTTCGAAAACCAAGAGAGTGGAAGTCTATGAGAGGTTATCCTCATGATTTCATCATAGGTGACCCTTCCAAAGGAGTAACCACAAGATCCTCATCCAAGAAGCAAGCCGAGTCAAGCAATGTTGCTTTCTTGTCCCAAATGGAGCTTCACAATGTGAAGCAAGCTCTTGAAGACCCCTCTTGGGTCAAAGCCATGGAAGAGGAGCTTGCTCAATTTGAAAAGAATGAGGTTTGGACCTTTGTACCTAATCCAAATGGTAAGAAGGTAACGGGTACTAAGTGGATTTTTAAAAATAAATTGGGTGAGGATGGAAGTGTTGTTCGTAACAAGGTTAGACTAGTGGCCCAAGGTTATGATCAAGAAGAGGGTATAGATTTTGATGAGTCTTTTGCCCTGGTAGCAAGAATGGAAGCAATTAGGTTGCTTCTTGCCTATGCTGTCTACAAGGGGTTTAAAATATTCCAAATGGATATCAAATGTGCTTTCCTTAATGGATTTATAGATAGAGAAATATATGTGGCTCAACCCCCCAGTTTTGAAAGAAAGGAATTTACAAATCATGTTTTTAAGCTTTCAAAGGCTCTCTATGGCCTAAGGCAAGCTCCAAGAGCTTGGTATGAAAGGCTTAGTGCCTTCTTATTAGAAAATTAATTTCAAAAGGGAACCACTGATACAACTTTATTTATAAAAGTATCAAATGATGATATTCTTCTTGTTCAAATTTATGTGAATGATATAGTGTTTGGATCAGCAAATGAATCCTTGTATGAAGAGTTTGGAAAACTCATGACTAGTGAGTTTGAAATGAGTTTAATGGGAGAACTAACATTCTTTCTTGGTCCCCAAATTAAACAAACTCCTAGTGGTATTTTTATTCACCAAGGAAAATATGCTAAAGAATTAATCAAGAAATTTGGCCTAAAAAATTCCAAACCTATGGGAACTCCAATGCATCCAAATACTAAACTTGAAAAAGATGAAAATGGTAAAGATGTGGAAGAAACACAGTATAGAGGAATGATTGGTTCACTCATGTATCTTATATCCTCTAGACCAAATATTGTTCAAAGTGTGGGTGTATGTTCAAGATTTCAATCTCACCCAAAAGAATCCCATCTTTCAGCCGTAAAAAGAATCATTAGATACATTAAGGGAACTTGTGATTATGGCTTATGGTATCCTAGAACTAATGACTTTTGTGCAGTAGGGTTTTGTGATGCAAATTATGCGGGAGATCGGGTGGATAGAAGGAGTACCTCCGGAATGTGTTGCTTCCTTGGAAGTTCACTTAACATGTGGTCAAGCAAGAAACAAGCCACAGTTGCTCTATCCACAGCCGAAGCTGAATATATATCTGCCTCTGCATGTTGTTCACAATTAATTTGGTTGAAAACTCAGTTGGAGGATTACAAATTGAAAATTAATAGCATACCCTTATTTTGTGACAATATGAGTGCAATAAATATTTCCAAAAATTCTGTTCTGCACTCTAGAACCAAGCACATTGAAGTGAGATATCACTTTATTATAGAATATGTATAAAAGGGAACTATTGATATTCAATTTGTAAAATCCGAAGAACAGCTTGCAGACATTTTTACTAAACCCTTGTGTGAAGACAGATTCTGCTCTCTAAGAAACAGTTTGGGAATGTTAGAATTGAATTCTGTTGATAATTTGTGATTTTTCTGATTCTATTTGGTTTTGTCTCGTAGGTAGGGAGGAGACAAATTTGAGGACGTGATGAACAGGCCATGATACAGGGGGAGATTGAACTGATACTAATAATCTTGGGCCCCACCAAATCTTCTTTGACCTTATCCATGACTCTGGCCGTTTTGAATTCCTCATTTTTTTAATACTTTTTGGGAAGTTGTCACATCATATCTTGTAGGAAGGAGTTATTGTCAAATCATAATATTTTCTTCCACCTTTTCCCTTGATTCTAGGAGCTAACCTCTCATTTTTAATTTTAAAAAATCTTTTCTTATTGATAACCGCACCACTTAATGGTCCATTACTCACTTAACCATCTCTCTCCACTCAGCATTAAATGCTCCTATAACCTCCCACCTCTCTCCAATCTCGTCAGCCACTCCTTCGTGTCTTCCCTCTCCTCACGCCACTCTCATAATATGAAAAAGAAGGTGGCTCCTAAAAGAAGTAGCCGAACTCCACTCCCCAAAAATCCTCAATTTTCTTCTACTCCTCAAACACATACTCACATTCACATACACTCTACTTCTTCTTCATCTCCTTCACCCTCTTCTAAGCAAACCGAAACCATGAGGAGAAAGGTTATTGCCCAGAAAACTTCATCTCGAAAGAAGTTTGGAAAGGATAAAGAACCTGTTGTAGAAGAAGAAGAGGAGTCCCAATCTTCTCTACCTCATTCACCACCAAGAAAATCAACCCCTCACCTCTCTGGCCGCAGTTCTCAACGCTCAAAAGGCTTTTCTCTGCGCAACACGCGGGAATTGCCAAACTTGGAATCACTTGATTTTAAAAACAAGTTCAACAAGGGACACTCTCATTTTGATCCGGGCAGATTTAATTCTTGTGCTGCATATGAGTTTCACAATCAAGTTCTGGCTAAACATCACTTATGTGACTCTCACTTAGTAAATTTGGAGGCACTGACTGCAAAAGGCCTCAACTTTACCACACTATTTGATAACCTGAAGTGGACTCCTTTATTCCATATTCAGAAGCCTGTCTATCCATCCCTAGTTCGCGAGTTCTATGCGAACATGGTGTATCTCGACGGAGCAATTCACTCATATGTCAAGAAAGTTTACTTGTCTCTGAACAGAGAAACCATCAGCGCTGCATTAGGATATACTGATGAAGGAGCAACTGCCTACATGACTAGAAAGTGGGATTCACAGGTTGGGGTCACATATCAGATTGCTCTGAATTGAACCTGTGAAAACTTCTCTGCCTTGGATGGGACGATTTTGACCCATAAAGCTCTTGGACTTGTAAGAGTGCTACTTCACAGGATCATCAATCATATCTTGATGCCTCAGAGTGGTTCCTTCCAAAGAGTAACTGTTTGTGATACTTTAGTCCTTTTTGCAATCCTTACTTCCTCTCCTATTTCCTTTACTTATTTGATGGTGCGACACATGTGGGATTGTGTGCGCAGTGACAAAAAGGCAAATCTTCCTTATGGAATTTTTTTACATGCATTTTTGAACATTTTCATGTTGATTTAACTAATGAGCATGTAGAAAACAAGGTTTCCATCATCAAAGGAGGAGGAGTCATTGGATCCATAAAAAGTACCAAAGAAAAACGCTACATGCCCTTTGAACCATCAGAAAGTGATTTTGAAAGTCGTCCCACTGAGCTCACCAAGGTTGCTGATTTCATCAAGGATGTTCTAACTGAATTTTTAAACATGTCTAATCTCATGGTGAGCTCATACAAAGAAGACCACAAGCAAGCATATGAGAATGAGAAGGCTTGGAAAAAGTGCCATGAGCGAATTAATCTGCTACTTGATAGCTTTGAAAAAGACATGGGTGATGCAGATGAAGACAACCAATCCCTTGGCTCTGACATTAATTTTTTTTATGCTTGATTCAGTTTAACTGCTCGTACCTATGAACTCTGTTTCATTTTCATGTTTTGGGTACTGTATAACTGTTAAGTTGGATACTCTGGACCTTTATGTTTTAGTTTAAACAAATATTATGCATTTTGGTATACTGTTCTTATCTGTTTTGCAGGTTCTCCATTGATGACAAAAAAGGAGAAAAAGTTGAAAAAAATTGAAAAAAAAAACAGGGGCTGAAATCAATTTGATTCATGATATTACCCCTGTACATGTGTTCCAATTTTACTTTCATATTTTATGATATATGCTCTGGTTTATGTTTTATCATTTGGCTATGACATTTTAATTTATCATGTTCTGAATTAATTTGGCTGTGACATTTAGATTTATCATGCTCTGATTGTGGCTGTGATATTTTGATTAATTTCTGATATTTTTGTTGATTTAATGTTCTGCCAATTGTTATGAAGAGTTGTTATTATTTGGCAAATTTTTTTTGGCAAGAATATATTTTAACAAAAAGTATTTTATTAATTTGAAGTATCTTGAGTCTTGATTATATGTTGAAAGATACTTTGAAGGTACTCAAGTATGCTTTATTTTTGTTGTCATTTTGAGTAGAAAATCATTTATATGATAACAAATCAAGGTTTTGATTATCACTTCACCTCTACTTATAAATCAAGTTGTTCAACGTGATTTAAAATTTCATATGTTGAATACATTGTGGCTTCAAGCTTGATTTTAAAAGTTACACGTAAAGCTTTCCTTGATAAAATGACATGTATTAAGGGGGAGCTATGTAACAATTGGAAAGGGGGAGGATTCCAAATCTTCAAAGGGAGTACTCTTAATCCTTACTCTTTTCAATTCAATTTTTTTAATAATGTTTGTCATCAAGAGAGAGATTGATGAGTTTGAAAAACTCCAAATTAATTTGATGATGATCAAACATTATTAAAATATTTAATCACAAAATTATTAATTTAAATTTTAATTCACATTTGTTAATTAATAATTTTGTTGCTTGCAGATCTTGTTTTTGGGCATAAGGAAAAATGAAAGCCCAAAATGATTAGCCAAAAATCAGCCTTGTATTAAAATATTTAAGAATATATGTGGCTAGAATTATTATCATGTGGATTGGGCCAGAAATTATTATGTAAACCCAAATTAAATCATTTGGTGAAAGACCAACTAGCTTGGTCCGAATTGAAAAAAGAAGGAAAAGGGAAATGCTTGATTGGGTTCGGTTACCCACTCACTTGGGTTATGGAATTCAAATTTTGATTAACTTGAATTTAATACATGCCTTGGTAACATGAGAGAGAAAGCTCATTGATTTGATTGCTATTATTGCTTTACATGCTACTAGGCATGGGGAGTGTAAACTTAATTCATTTTTATTTCCTTTCTTAATTCCTTTGAAATCTTTTCTGCATTCTCTCTCTTCTCTTTCTTCTCTGTTCGGTTGTCACTTCACAGAAAAGATGGAAGCAAAAACAAGCTATCAGAAGAAAGAAAAAGAAGCTAGTTGCAAGTAAGAAACCATTATGATGATGGCATTAGCAAAAGGAAGATCCACAATAGGGTGTGACTGAGATCTTTGCTACTTATGGTAAGAAGTGGTAAGAAAGTCTCAAACTCTCCATATCCGAAAATGGAAGAGATCCAACTCGGTCAGAGAAGAAGATCCCAGAGGCATAGCTCGTCTCTACTTTTGTTCATCCATCACAGAAGGTAGCTACTGTAGCTACGTGGGGAAGAAGCAGAAGATAGAGTAGGAGGAGCTGTCAAGCATCAAGGACTCATCAAGGGTCAGAAATCCTTCTTGGGGAGCAAGTCAAGATGGAAGGCCCGGATTGATGAAGCTTGGTGAGAAGGGATGAGGAAGAGGTAATTGCATGTTGGATTTTGCATTCAGTTCTCTCTCTTCTCTCTCTGGCCGAACCGGTTTATGTTGAAGAAGAAGAAGAAGATTAGCTCGGTTCAACCGTTTCAACCTTGGAGGCTTCCCCTTCTATAATAAGGGTGAACAGCCAAGGCTTGAGGCAAGGAGAAAGGAGTGTAAAGCACAGAGTTCTCATAGCTACCCAAGGTAACAGAAGTTCTTCTCCTTCAATGTTCTTCATGTTGTATTTTTCTGTTTAGTTTTGTCTGTCTTGAGTCTCATGAAAAAAGGCAAACAATGAGGTTTGTATGAAAAATCCATAGAGCGAAAAAAGGCAGAGTATACAAAATTAAAAGAAAAAGCCATAGATGTTCTAGAGGTCATTTGTACATTTGTGTTGCGTTTCATGATTCTGTGGGAATTCTCTTGCAAGTTGGGTTAGCACTTAGCAGTTGAAAGCTTGGCAG
This sequence comes from Arachis hypogaea, assembly GCF_003086295.3. Classification (NCBI taxonomy): domain Eukaryota; kingdom Viridiplantae; phylum Streptophyta; class Magnoliopsida; order Fabales; family Fabaceae; genus Arachis; species Arachis hypogaea. Next base: position 131,172,139 of record NC_092052.1, on the reverse strand, counting down.
GTGACCAAGTCAAGTTCAGGATTGGGGATAGATTCTGGACTTATCCCAGATAGGAAGGGTAGTTCCTAGGGAGAATTGGTGTCTGTAATCTGTTTGATTATAGTGAAATTCCGTCATTATTGTGATGGAGACTGGATATAGGCTGCACTGCACTTAGCAGCTGAACTATGATACTTCTGGGTGTAATTCTCTCTTTCTACTCTACTCAAATTCTGAATCTGTTTGAAGGAGACAAAATTGAAAAGTATCTCCTCATTGGTCACAAGACAAAAAGAAAAAGTCTCTTGACTAGTGATGAGACAAAAAGCAAAAATATCTCCTTAAGCGTTTTAAAAGGGCAGCAAGATTTACTCAGCAAAAAATGGGCTAAGATTCAACCCCCCTTCTCTTAACCACTGATAACCATCAATTCTGGATTTAAATAAGGTGCACTTGGTCTGTGCTTGTTCTGAAACGAGTTGGTTTGTGTATCATAATCATTAAGTATTTTCAGTTTATTCGAAATTTAATTTTTGGTTCATTCTGGATGTAATTTTGGTTCATTTTTTAGTGAATTAAGGTGCATTTGGTCTCGTTGTTCTGCACAATTCAAAATTCTTCCTCCTCAGATCACATCCTCTCTTGAGATTAATAAAACCAAGAAAAAGAAAAGAAAAATCAAACAAAAAAGAAGAAACAAGAATAAAAAAAACTTCTCAAAACTTCTCATCATGTTCTTCTTCTTGTTGCATTATTTATCTTCTCCTTCTTGTTTTTTCTTCTCATAATTCTTCTTGTTTTACCCTCTTAACAATAATAAAAATATGAAAAAATCAAACAAAGAATAAGAAATGCATAATGCTGCAAAATCACTTGATGGATTTGGATGTGTTTTTGTTCATGATTTAATTTTGTTTGTGTGATTGTTTTCGAACGCAATCATTAAGTAATTTCGATTCATTCTAGATTTAAATAAGGTGCACTTGGTTTGCGCTTGTTTTAAAATGAGTTTGTTTGTGTATCATCATTATTAAATAATTTCGATTCATTCAAAATTTAATTTTCAATTCATTCTAGATGTAATTTCGGTTCAATCGGAATTTAATTTTGTTTGTATGCTTATTTTCGAACGCAATCATTAAGTAATTTTGGTTCATTCTGGATTTAAATAAGGTCTATACTTGTTTTGAAACGAGTTTGTTTGTGTATCGTCGTCATTAAGTAGTTTTGGTTCATTCGGAATTTACTTTTCGCTTCATTCTGGATGTATTTTCGGTTCATTTCTTCGTGAATTAAGGTGCATTTGGTCTCATTGTTCTGTAAAATTCAAAACTCTTCATTCTCATCTTCTACTGCTGCTTCTTCTTCTTCTTCTTTTTTATTTTTTTCTTCTTCATCTTCTTATTTTATTTTGTTATAATTCTTCTTGTTTCACTCTCTTGAGAGGAATAAAATCAAGAAAAAGAGAAGAAAAATCAAATAAAAAAGAAGAAGAAACACATAATGCTGCTACAAAATCACAAAGGAGAGGAGGAGGAAAGAAAAAAAATGCAGCAACAATAACAACAACAAAAGAATGACGATGAGGAGAAAACACACGAAGAAAGAGGAGGAGGAGGAGGAGGAGGAGGAGGAATGCGAAGAAGAAATAACGTAAAGCCTCGCGCGTATAATCACGCTCTTTTAATGAGAGTGATTTTTGTTAGTGTTGAGTCTACTTAGTTAAACTTGAATGGCAATAATGTTTGAATGGGTAATAGATCTGTATTCTTTAATTCATGACATGCATGATTAATAAATGTTGAGAAGTATACATATAATGAATAAATTTTCCAAGGATTTAATGATAACGTTACATGATTTTGCCGTGCAACCAACGAACATCATAACATGTCTTGATTTCATTCGATGTACTCTTTCTATTTCCATCATTTTCTAATTATTACTAATTATAACATAACCATGTTTTTTTCAATCTATAAATCATGTAGAGAGGTAAGATTGCAGCATCAAATCAAATCCCTCACTACTATTTCACCAAAGGGGCTATGTCATACAATTCCTTTATTTTGTTTCTTATATTTAACCTTTTTCTTTATAGGCTTCAAAAGTTGCATGCAAATTGAGAAGTGATAAGATTCCATCCATTGTGTTCCCTTGATATACCATATTCCATGATGCACTTTCAGAGCTTGTTCTATGGTTAGCCATGAATAATATCCATTAAATTTCCTTTGGGGTATAATCCACATTATTGATTATTGCTTTTATTTAGTAATTTTTTAGTGTGAAATTAATGGTATTCTAAAAAGAGTTTAATTTTGATGCACTAATCGTGTGAAACGTTTTACACAAGCGTGCAATTACATCCGTTTTTTTTATGATCATTCTTACGGTAAATATGAAAAATAGTTATTTTTACTGATATGACGTTACGTAATTAGATACACGTGTAAAACTACTTTACACTAACAGTATATCAAAATTAAATTCTTCTAAAAATACTAATTTGTTTGTCTAATTAGTTTCTTCAACTACTTCTATAGGTTGCTAGTGAAGTCCAAATTGAAGGTGGCCAATATTGCTTCTTTGTTTTTGTCTTGTTGCTAGTGAGATCTTTGCCGTCGGCGGCCGGATCCATGTCGTCGCAGGCAGTGAAGTTGCGTGCCGACGACAATTATGTGAGACATTATTAATTATTTTTTAATTAAGGATTGAATTTTGGATCCTCTCATGTTTTTCTTCTTTCTATTTATAGTTTTGAAGATAAATTGCTTTGATTTTATGGCAAATGTCAAATTAATTGAATTGGTTTGGTAGGTTGTGATGGACAATGGTATACTTGAAGTGTATTTTTCCAAAAAGGGTGGATTTATCACTGCAATACAATATAATGGTGTTGATAATTTGCTTGAAGTTCTTAATGAAGCAGATGATAGAGGGTGAATGACGAGCTACAACTATTAAACTATGGTTTTTTATTAAAAATTTTGGATATAAATTATTAATTTATATTCATAATATAATAATAATAATGAATGATATATATATTTATAGGTATTGGGACATTGTTTGGAATGAAGCAGATAGCACAGGAACAACCGGGATATATGAAAGGTTCGTCATGAATTCATAATTAGCTTTCATCTTTTACATTATTATTATTATTATTATTATTATTATTATTATTATTATTATTATTATTATTATTATTATTATTATTATTATTATTGCTAGTAATATTTCTCTCATGTAAGACAAATTAAATTATATAAGAATAATATATATATATTCTATTTCATTTGCTAATTATTATTTAATTTACTCAATTATTTTTCCCTAGTTTATCAGGATCTTAACATTAATAATTAATTACTTGTTAATTAGAACCAATATATGGGAATTAGACACTGCTGCAAAACTTTTTGTTTTCCTTTCTAAAAACTTAAGTGATTGGGGGTGGAATTACATGAAAATAGTTTTATATATAATATATCTCTTGTGCAAAAATCACTTTATGTAAACAATACGTAGATTCACTTGTGATAAATTCAATTTTCTATAGAAGAATGTGGCAACAAATTATATTTATGTGTTTTCCAAAAGATTAAAGAAGATGGAACTTGAATTGGAAGGAAATAACTTGCAACATAAGAATCACACTATTTGATATGAGAAGGTTTTCGTGAAAGAAATGTAAGAATGTTTTGTCGTATTAACTAATCATAAGTGGTGATGAAAAATGCTACAGTTTGAAGGCTACAGCCTACAATTGGCCATAAAGGTATATGTGTATGAAAAAATTGCATGACAATCCATCTAGGTGAAACTGATAGTTATTAAAATATAATTAAATAAATATTATATTAAACGGTCTAGTTAAATATATTAAATTATTTAATAATTTTTTATAATTATTTTTATAAAAAAATTTCATATAAATAATAATAATCTTAGTAATAATAAATAGATGTAATATACTATCAATGTTATATATATATATTGAAGTAGTTAGTTGTGAGTTAATACTTAATTTGACTTCTAAAATTTAAAGTTGAATTTAATTTGATCATCAAAATTCTAATCAACTGAAATTGGACTCCAAAATTTGTAACCGTAACTCGTATTAACTCTTGAGCCGATTTTCATTCACGACATGTTGATTTGATACGTTAATTTGTTGTAATTTGGATTTTTCGCTCAAGTTCTATATAATCAAGACTTATTAGAGCATTTAGAAGCTTGATTCGTGCTCCCAAAACTCCAAATTTTTTAAATTGAATTTGTTATAGGAGGTCTAGTTAGTCACATGAAATTTAGATGAGAAGTCTAAATTTTAACAAATTAATATGCAAAATCAACATGCCAAAATTTAGTTCAAAGACTAATATAAATTACTATTATAATTTTTAGGGTTCAAATTAAGTTAATTATAATTTTAAAGGTAAATTTAAATTCCATTTCAAATTTCATCTCAAAGGTCAAATTGAATATTAAGTCAATTGTTAATTACGTGGCAAATTAATATCTCATGCAGGGTAATGGGGACAAGTTATGAAGTTATAGTGCAAAATGATGAAAAATTGGAGATTTCATTTACCAAAACATGGGATCGATCATCCATGGAGGAAAAGCAGTCTCCTCTAAATATTGACATTAGGTACCATTAAATTCATTCATCAATGCATACATGGTTGCAATCATATTCTTATAAAGCAAATTTAATTAAAAAGTATATTTTTAGAACCATGTACATCTATTATTATGTGAATTTATACATGGTCGAGATTAAAATTTTTTTACATACATTTAATTACATATTATTATGTTAAAAATTATTTTTTATATTCATTACATAAAAGGCCATAAAAAAATGAATATAATTGACCTAAAACTAAAATTATTATTGCACATATTTTAATTAACATGCGCTCTTTTTTTAAAGATAAAACACATATCAATATACAATGTTGAAGAAACATTTACCCTTAAAATTATCTTTACCTTGTTTAATTTGTTTAGGTAAAATGTTAGTTTATTAATAATAGGAGTATAATTGACCTAAATTTTGTGCAGATATGTGATGCTACGCAATTCCTCTGGCTTGTATTGTTATAGCATCTTTGAACACCGAAAAGAATGGCCTGCTTTCAACGTTCCCCAAATCAGAATGGTCTTTAAGCTTCGAAAAGATAAGTATGGTCTTACTTAGCCCTATTTTATTTTTAGAACATTTGTTGACTCTTTGTTTTATTCCACAAGAAAATAAATAATCTGGAGTTTATAATAATAATTATTATTATTATTACGCAGGTTTAATTATATGGCTATAGCGGATAATAAGCAAAGGCTAATGGCTCTTCCAGATGACCGGTTACCGACAAGAGGAAGAACACTTGTTCCACCTGAAGCTGTATTGCTTGTTGATCCTATTGAACCACAGTTCAAGGGAGAGGTTTTTCTTTTATTCTTTTTTCTTTTTATTTCTTTCTTGGAAAGTCAAAATGATTTCAGTGGTTCACGAGTGAGAGTAAGAGCTTAGGAGAGTGAGACTGAGAGAGAGAGAGAGAGAGAAATGGATGATTCTAGGATAGTAGTGTGACCATGATTTTATTGCACGATTTCAATTTATTATAATAAGAGAAAGTTTATGGGACGAGCAACTTTTATATTTTGTGACTAGCACCTAATCATCAAAAGAAGAATGAGTAATCTCTTACCATTGGATGTAATCTCACACCATTAAAAACATTATTGATGGTCAATTGATGGTTACAAAATACAAAAGTTGCTGGTCCTCTAGCACTCCTCACATTTTTAATTGACGGTAAAAAATTTGTTAACTTTTGCTAACTTTTACATCTTTAGATATGCCAGTCACAATAATATCATCAATATAAACGGAAAGAAAAATAGTTGCTTTATTTAGCATTCATTAATTGTCGTAACAATTAATGAATGCTAAATAAGACAAGTTATGGCTGTTTTTGGTTGATTTTCTTTGATTACCAAATATTTCTGCTTTTTTATTGTGTGTGTGGAAGAGACATACATCTGATTTTGTTGAGATGAATCCCATGGCATAAAGTGCTGCTTTGAGTGTGTTGAACCTAGACCGTTGCACTTGTTTCAATTTATAGAGTGATCTAGTGAGTTTACACATAAGATCTGAGCCACCAACTTTAAAACCTTGCGGTTGTTTTATATAAACTTTTTCTTGCAAACTCCCATTCAAAAATGCGTTGTTGACATCAAATTGAGTAAGAAGCCAATTGTTTTGTAATGCTAAGGATAAAATCACTCTAATTGTAGCTGGTTCACTACTAGACTGAAGGTTTCTTTAAAGTCGATGCCTAGTCTTTGATTGAAGCTTTGGGCAACAAGTCTTGCTTTAAACTTGTTAATAAAGCCATCTGAATCTTTTTTACACGAAAAACTTATTTACTGCTAATTGCACATCTATTTGGAGGTAAGGGAGTAAGCTGCCATGTGTTGTTTCTCATTAGAGATGCATATTTTTTGTTCGTTGCTTGCTTCCAGTGTGGAATAATACTTTCTTCTTTTGCTGACTTGGGTAATTGATGAGATTTAAGTTTTGTGTTGAGGAATCTTAGTTTGCTCATGAAATTTTTGGCTCGGGTGGTCACTGGATAAGTGTTGTGATTGGATTTAACAGGTTGATTTTGAGAATTAGCAATATGAAATCTTAGTTTGCTCATGAAAGATCACATTGGTTATAAGCACTCTTCTATTTGTTTTGAGACACTTGAAGCCTTTATATTGTGGTGCAGGGCCTAGATATTAAATAAAACGAATATGCCTAATATTTGACTGAATATTCTCTCTGATTCATATGTGTTATATTTGCTGCTATTGGTTTAGCCTTCTTGAACTCATGATATAGAACTCCATTACTCTCATCTTCCATCGATCGAAATTGCATCAGGACATTCACTCCATTGACATAATCTATGAGTTCATGAGTTTCGATCAAAACTTCAACTTGATCTCTCCATAGAAAGTAGTTCTCTTCATCCAATTTGATGGAAATTGAAACTATAAAATTATGCACCACCATTGCTTGATTCACATTCTAATTTGCAACTGAGTTTATTGCATTTTTCTCTAGCATTGCTTGAATTGGCTCTGCCATTGATATTCCTAAAGCTCTTACTAGTGGCTTAGTCGTGAGAGTAAGAGTTTGAGAGAGTTAGAGAGAAAGAAAGTTGGATGATTCTAGAATTGTAGTGTGATTATGATTTCATTGTAAACTTCAGCTTATTACAATGGTTTATAATTTAGGAAAAGTTTTAAGTATATCGAGAACACCAGTGTTCCAATTATTTTAACCGTTAATTTAAATTATAAAATATATATATATATATATATATATTAATTAAAATCAACGGTTAAAATAATTGGAACAACAGTATTTTCAGTACACTTAAAATTTTTTCTATAATTTATATAGATAGGTGTAACCGGTAACTTCCTATACAAGTCATTTTACAATAATAACTTTAACTACCTTTTTAACTGACTATAACAAACTCACTAACTGTTACTAATTACTTTATGACTTTATATCCTTTCAGAAAAAAAATTAGATGTAAAATTCTTTAAGTTCGATTGATTTTTGAGTTTTGTTTTTATTCTATGATGTTAGTGTTATATTAAAATTTTAAAAACTACACCAATTATTGAAGTGATTAGTCAGATACTCTACGATTTATTAGCATTTCGACTAGAATCTAATCATATATAATAAAGTGTATAAAAACCGATTAATTAATTTTTTATTAAACTTTTAAAATTGGTTAAGCATAAAAATCATCACAAATTCAATCGTTTCACCGATTTTTTTATTGTTGATTTTTAGACTACAACTAGACAAAAAGGAAATTAATTCCTAGTTAATTCACTCAAATTTATTGATTATATTTTTTTGTATAAAATAAATTTTGAAAAAGAAAAACACCAAAGATGAAAACAGAAATCAATGAATTTGTGTAAAAAATATTATATATAGCAGATATGATATTTGTAAAAGAATTTTAACAATTGGTTTAAATATGTTATTGACTCGTTGACTATTGATTTAAGGTGGATGACAAGTATCAATACTCAAGCAATAACAAAGATATTAAGGTGCATGGATGGATAAGCTCCAAATCTGAAACTAATCCTGCAATGGGGTTTTGGGTAATTATACCTACCAATGAGTTCCAATCAGGTGGCCCTCTTAAACAGAACCTCACCTCTCATGTTGGACCTATTAGTCTCGCAGTAAGTCTTTTCTTAATAAATTATATTCATTTTATATAAAATACTATCTATGTAGATTGATATATTATTTATCATAATATTTACATTTACATTTTTAAGGAGGAGGATAGGAAGAATTCACGGTGAATTGTTTCGTGATTTATGAAATTTTAATCCCCTGTTAATCAAAAGATAAATGATTGAGAAACTTAATTTATTTTTTTAAAATATTCTCTTAACTTTTAAATATAAAAAGTTTATTTTTTTATTTTTTAATATTTAAAAAAGTAATATATATATATATATTGACAGTTTTAAGTATTAGGAGGATAATTAAGAAGTTGAATTAAAATTTTAAATTATTACTCTAATTCAAATTAAAGTTGTCGCTAATAAATCTCCAGAAATACAGAAGAGAGATTTGATTTCTAAGTCTATTTGTGACTTATTTTAGAACTTTCGTTATAAAATCTGCAAAATCACAATTTTTTTTAGAACAATATAAAATTTAATATAATAAATGAGAAAGTCTCGAGAGCCAACACTTTTATTAAAATTTAGTCCGTATTTAATCATTAAGAAAAGAGTGTGTAGTCTCACACTATTAGATATAATTTTGTAAACCAACTTAGGTTGATTGCGTGGTCAACTCACTCATCCGCTTAAGCAAGTGTCGGGGGATCGAATCCCGGCTTGTGCATGCAACAACCCATTAATCAGCAACAGACACAAATTAGTCCTTAATCTGTCGGGTTGAGAGATACCATGTGCAACCAAAAAAAATATAATTTTGTACCATTAAAAATAACAAAATGTGCTAAGAGTGCTGGCCCTTAGCACTGCTGAAAATAAAATACTTGATTTAGTAGAACAATGAGACCAAGATAAAATAACATGGTTGCTACATATTTTTGTATGTGACAGATGTTTCTGAGTTCGCATTACGCAGGAGAGGATGTTGTTATGAGAGTCCAAAGAAATGAGTCATGGAAAAAGGTTTTTGGGCCAATCTTTGTTTATCTTAACACTTCATCAGAAAACCAACTCCAACCATCACTATGGAATGATGCCAAAGACCAGGTTGCTTTACCATATTTATTAACCTTATGGACATTTCTCATTTCATAAAAAATAAGCTACGTATTTTATATTTATATAACATGTTAAGATTGGCACTCATGTGTATTGGTTTATCCTGGAAAAATTACTAATATTTATAGAATTCATTTTGTTATCTCTCCATTTTAGGTTGAATTGTGATAAATAATCTAAAAAAATATGTTAAGATTTACAACTGAGCAGAGAAAATAATAAGTGAAATACAAAGAAGGATAATTTAAGTAGTTATGCACGTAACAACGAAATCAATCTAGAATAAGCAAAATTTTTGAATAATTTTGCGATAATTTTTTAGAATTTTAGTTGAAAAAAATTTGCAACAAATTTATAGGTTTTTGATAGAATAAGATGGCAGAAGAATAAAATTTGTTCAGGGTTGCAAGTTTTTAGGTGATAAGTCTAACATTATAATTTAAGGTGCGGTTGTTTACATACACAAAACTGAAATAGAAATATAAAGATATAAAATTATGTTTAGTAGATAAAATAAATATAAAAATATTGTATCTAAACATTAAATTATTGTATTTTGTATCCTTTTTAATAAGAAGAATACAGAAATACTAATGAGAGACATAATTTTTTTTATTTTTCTTAATTTCTTATAATCATATTTTTTATTTCTATATTTTTTTTTTCCAAATTCTTTGTATGAAAAAAATATAGATTAAATTAGTCTTTTACAATTTATTTTAATTTATTACCTAATAAAATATAAAAATACTAATTTTTATATCTTGTCATTTGTATCTTATCTTTTTTTATTCTGTTCTCAGAACTAAACACAATTTTAGAGACTTGTTTAGTAAAGATTTTTTTTTTCAATTACTTGTTTAATATTTTTTTCTTAAAAACCTATAAATCCATGTCAAAACCTTTCATGAATCTATTTGTCATATTACATTAAATCAAATCATAAGGTATCATAGATATTATTAACAAATGAATATATAGCACTAACTAAAAGCAGGAAAAAATGACATGTATGTAGATGAGCAAACAAGTTCAAAGCTGGCCCTATGATTTTCCAGCTTCAGGGGATTTTCATAAGTCTCACCAACGAGGCAGTGTTTATGGCACATTAAAAGTCCAAGACAGGTAATAACAATAAATTAGAGTTAATAATTTGAAGGCTAATCTGATTCATTATTATTACATCTTTCATTATCAATTTGAGGTATTTATTAATCTTTTGATGATTAAATTAACAAATATACGACCTTTGAAAAATTATTTTGACTATTAATCCTATTAAATTATTCCATTCGTTCCAAAACTTTAAAGTGTAGAAGTCGAAATTAACAATAGTTTTTAAGGTCAGTTTGGCTAACTTTTTAAATAAATTCTTTTAAAAAAAAGTTTAAAATATAAGAATTTTTATTAATAACAACTTTTAAATAAGTTATTTTGTGTTTAGAAAGTTATTATAAAAATTCTTATTTTAAAGTTGTGCATTAAATAGGAGTGATAAAATAGCTTTTGAAAATAGAAGTCACATTTTTTAACTTCTTCAAAAGCTCTTAAATAACTTTTTGAAAAGTTAAAAGTTTATCTAAAAAATTGTACCAAACACTATTAATGTAACTTTTTATAAGTCAAAAACTAAAAAAAAAAGTAGCTTTTGAAGTTTCCAAACGGACCCTATGCCAAAAGATTTACATTATTGGCATAACAAAAAATTTTTGGTAAAAGAAAATAAATAAATAAGAAAGTGCACTTTCAGGTTCATAAGTGATCACCACATATTGGCAGAAGGTGCATATATTGGTCTGGCACCACCAGGAGAACCTGGATCCTGGCAAACAGAATGCAAGGTTTGGATCTTTAATTTTCTAAAATAAATACTATTTTAGTCATTAAAGTTTAGGTTTAAAATCGAAATAGTTTTTACTTTTTTTTAGTAGTCTTTAATGTTACATTTAATATTAAATTTTTTATTTTTTGAAAAAAAAAGTTTAATTACTTCGTCGGTTGTTATAATTTCATCGAATTTTTAATTAGATCTCTATATTTATTTATTTTTTAATTGGATTCCTATATCATATTAGATTTTGTAACTAAGTTCTTACCGTGACAAAAATATTAGAATTAACAGAATATTCGATTAAACTATACAGAATATTCAATCAAGTATTAGCCATATTCGTTTTATTTAACGGAATATTACGTTAATTCTAACGTTTTTGTCACGCCAGGGACTTAATTACAAAATCTGATATGATATAGGAACTCAATCGAAAAGAAAAAAGCATAAGGACCTAATCCTAATTAATAAATTCGATTTTTATCCCAAATTTTAAATACCAAAACAATACCTTAATTTTCTCTAAGAAAAATTTGGAATATATAAATTTATTTGAATTGTTTATTATGTTTATATTTTTTTTTTGAAAAATACTACTTGTCCTTTAAAATTTAGTCTTTGGTCTATCTTTTTAAAGATTTATTATTATTTAATTAATTTAAATATCCACTTTTATATACTAATTGTTCAAAAAATTAAAGAAGTTACTTATTTTTTATTTTTTTTTTCTAAAAACTGAACAAAGAATAATATTTAAAAAATATCTAATTGCACTAAATTCTCATATATACTTTTCATTTTTTTCTCCTCTGGTGCAGGGATATCAATTTTGGACTCAAACCAATAAAAGAGGCTTTTTCTCTATCAACAATATACACAGTGGGAATTACAATCTTTATGCTTGGATCCCTGGTTTCATTGGAGATTATTGTAACAATGTTGTCCTCACCATCAAGCCAGGTTTTATTTTTTGAGTGTATATTCGGCCCTGATAAAGTGACAATTATTTCGAAAGAACAACGAGATCCCAAAAAATAAAACACTTAATTCGGTCTCTGATATTTTTTTTTTGACTGATTAGTTCTTGTGCACAAAAAAAAAAACAACATTAATTTTTTTTTTGGCACAAGGGCCTCATTGTCCTTTCGAAGTAATTGTCAGGGACTGAATTGAAATTTTTTTTTGTCAAATATCTCGTATTTCAAAATAATTGTCATGGACTATTTTAGATTTTTCTCTCATTTTTTCATATATTATTTTCTTTGGTAGTGTAGTAGACAGAAATATAAAGACAAACTGACACAATATATGTTTGATTATGGAGAGAAGTACATAGACAAAAAAGATTTGGTTGTCTTCAGATTAAGTCATAATTAAATGATATGTTTTACTGTTTTTTGAACTTTCAATTAAATTAGAACGTAGGAATATTTATTTATTTTTTTAATTATTTAGTCACTTCAATTCGATGATGATTGATGAGGAATATAAAATGTTATTTTCTATTTGTTTATTTATTTATTATTATTTTTTTTATTTTTATCTTCGTTATCTTCTTATTTTCTCATGTGGTTCTATTTTTAATTTCCCCCTTAATCAAACATTATTCTTGGCTAAAGAAGAGTTGCTAATCTATATGAATGCACTTCTTGCAAACTGAACAAATTTTAACTCTTTATTTTTTATATTTTATATTTTATATAATAATTTAAATTTAGAATTTAAAATGCTTTATTTTTTAAGTTTTCTTTTTTATACATATAATAGCCAATTAATTTTAAAAAATACTGCATTTCTTACTTTTTGAGGATCATATTATTAGCATTCACCAACAAACTAACTCTTCTAAAGTTTGGTAAAATTCAATAGGATTCCTCTATATTTGTCCAAAGTGAAATTCACTCAAAGATAATGTTCTATTAGTGTTTGTTTGGGCGTCATTATTTGGATAAAAAAATATTTTTTTTAATGAAATTTTTTTTTATTTTTTAATATATTTGACAAATTTCTAGTAATAAAAGTAAAAGTACTAAAAAAATAAAAAAAAAAACATCTTTTTTGAAAAGCTGTAATTTACATCTTTTTTTAAATATTTTTTTTACTAAAAAAATATGTTTTTTATGTAATAAATAACCAAAAAAGTACTTTAATATTGTTATACCCAAATATAATTGATAAATAAAAAGATCTTTTGGAATGAGATATCCAAACATAAAATTACTTTTACTTTTTCATAAAATCTTTTAAAAAAAAGATAATTAAAAAAAAATCTTTTTTTAGAAGTTCACCCAAACAAAACCACAGGCAATGTGATATTTTATACAAAGAAAAAGGGATCAATGTGATATTTTATGAAATATAAAAGTTTATACCTAAATTTAATTGAGATTATAATAACATAATTTGAACTTAGAAATAAAGATAAGTGGAGTCAATTAGATTTTACTTAATTATTATTATCTTATTGCTACTAATTGAGATAAATTGAATAATCAGAATGAAAAGATACGTTTGGTTTGCGTTTTATTTTTTGTTTTTATTTTTAGTATTTTTTATTTTAGAATTTCATGAAGAGAAAAGTAAAAACAGAAAATAAAATTTTATTATTTTTTCTATTTTTATTTTATTTTTTCATAAAATCTAAAAAATAAAAAATACTAAAAATAAAAATACAAACTAAACACACCCTAATAATGCAGGTAGCAAAGTAAATGTTGGTGAGATTGTATATGAACCCCCAAGAAATGGACCAACATTATGGGAAATAGGCATTCCTGATCGCTCTGCAGCTGAATTTTATGTTCCTGATCCTAATCCAAATTACATTAACACACTTTATCTCAATCATCCAGATAGGTTCATCTCTATTTACTATATATATATATATAATTGAAATGATAATTTTAACTTGTCTAAATAGTCTTTTGAGGTGTATGAAACTATAAAATTTTTTACTAGCAACCATTAAAAACTGTTGACAAAAATTGTGGCAGGTTTAGGCAGCATGGATTATGGGAAAGATATGCAGATTTATATCCAAATGAAGATTTGATTTACACAGTTGGACATAGTGACTATAGAAAACATTGGTTCTTTGCCCATGTTACCAGGTTCATTTATTTTTTTTATATATATATATATATTTCATTTTTCTTAAAACAACATAGGATTGTGTTCTATAAAGGTAGCAGCAACATGAGACATGAAAACATTGTTACATAAATTACTTATTACAGGAAGAGAGATGATGGCACTTACCATGGAACAACATGGCAAATTAAGTTCAAGCTTCATAATGTTCAGAAAAATGGAACTTATAAACTGCGACTAGCACTTGCAGCCGTTAATTTCTCCGAATTACAGGTTAAGAACCACATTAATTTAAGATTTAAATATGGTTTAATTACTCTGTTGGTCCTATAGTTTCGCAAAATTTTTAATTAGTTTCCTATACTTTTTTTTCTTTTAATTGGATTCCTGCACCAAATTTTTTTTTCAATTGAATTCCTATACTTTTTTATTTTATTTGAGTCTTTACACTAATTTTTTTTTAGTTGAGTCTTTATACAATTAAGTCAATTACTACTAAGAGGGAGCTAATTGAAAAAAAAATTAGTGCAGAGACCAATTAAAAGGAAAAAAGTATAGAGACCTAATTGAAAATTTCGCGAAATTATAGAGACCAACAGAATAATTAAACTTTTAAATATACTACATCACTTTTTTTTCTTTTTCTTTTTTTAGATTAAATAATATTACATACAAGTTGAGTGATTTTTTGACCGATTGCGGATTTGTCTTTAAATAAATAAAATTTGCCCTTATATTCGCTTTTGAAATTATTTACATTTTTTATACTTTATTATTTTTCTCGTTATAACTGGAAATGATATAAATATAATTAGATATAAGTAAGAGAGTATAAAAATATAAATAATCTGATAATTACTTATAATGGTAAATTTTTTATTTGTTTTAAAAAATCCCAAACTATGCAATGTTATCTAAATGCAGGAGTTATTAGTTGTGCAAATTAATTTTCTTAACTAATTTCCCATCTTTCTCAACATCCCATCTTTCTCAACATGAATTATTCGTTGAATGGTTTCACTTTCTTTTTAACCTAAAAATTTAGTTAAAGTTAATTTTATATAAAATTGATAGTTGAAAATTATTAGATGATAATTTAATTAAATCTATCAAATTATTTAAGTAGCATTTGTTTTGAGATATTAAAATGGAGATTAAAAGATTGAGACTCAGTATCATATTTGTTGACCCAAAGATTAGTACTAAAATTTCAATCTCTGTCTTTAAATTTTCGGTATTTCAGTCATTCCAAAAAGTGGAAATACAGGAGACTGAAATTTTTAGAAATAAAAACTGAAATTTTAATAAGATTTTATACCTAAAATACCTCTATTTCAATTAATTAATTCTAATTTCACCCTTTGTGCAAGTTAAATTAGAGTTTCATTCTTATTCCAGTCTCTGTCTTCCACTTTACACCAAACATAATACTGAGTTTATTTCAACTTTTGTCTCTCAATCTTTGTTTCTCAGTTTGTCTCTCTTTTAAACGTTACTTTAATGATTCTGAACTATTAACTTTACATGACTGTACATGAGTTTCTATTTTTTTTTTTTTATTACTTTGAAGGTTAGAGTGAATAATCCAAAAGAAGATCCACCGATGTTTACAAGTGGGTTGATTGGGAAGGACAACGCCATAGCTAGACATGGAATTCATGGACTCTATAGACTATACAACATTGATTTATCATCTCATTTACTAGTCAAAGATGATAACATCATATATCTTACACAAACTATAGCTAATGGTCCCTTTCAAGGCATAATGTATGATTATATTCGTTTGGAGGGTCCTCCTTCTCATAAATAAAGAATGTTAATTTCATATTTTTGTTTGTTAAATATCAATGATTTCATCTCAAAGTTTATTTATATATTTGTTTTTCTCGTACCCTATATAATTTATAGATGAATATGCATGAGAGAATATATTTTGTAAGAACTTTATTAGAGATAAGTAGACAGCACCTTGCATTGTACCCTGTATGATTTTTATATTCTCAATTTATTAATTATGTTTTTATTCGTTTTAAATATGTGTCACCGTAAATTTGTACTTTGTTTCTATATATTTTGGTCCTTTTCTTTAATTTTCTATTGTTATGTTCTGGTTTTACTATATAAATGTAATATTATGGTATTTTAGAAGAGTTTTAAAATTGAGAAAAGTGCAAAGTTAAAGAGGGATCAAAATTAGATGAACAAGAAATAAAGAAAAGGAAATTTTTTGTTTCAGTATTGTGATTTTGATTAATAAAACTATTGGGTAACCAAGTATTTTTAGAAGGAGACCACTTTAATAAACACATTTAAAATCTTTTTTTTTAAAGACGTTTATATGTGTCATTTTATTATTGCACATCTGTATTAAACCGGTTAATAATTTATTTTTTAATAAACTATAACAAAATCGATTTATTATAGTAACAATAATAAATCCAATGGTCTGCATTACAATTATTAAACCCGATTTGATCCGATCAAATTATACAATCTAAATCGAATATTTTTAAATTTTTTAATAAAAAGACAAATATATCCCTAACTTTTTATTTTGCGAACATTTAAATCCCTAAAAATTTTAAAAATAATTAAATTCCTAAAAAAAATGAATTTATTGTTATTGTAATAAAAAAATCGGTTTTATTTAAATTTGTTAAGAAATTTAAAAATAACCGATTCATTAATACGTCCAATAATAATGTGACACGTAAACGTCCTTACAAAAAGACATTTTACGTATCTTTATGGGAGCATCCCCTTTTTAGAAAGTAAATCTAATCAAGTCTTTTTTAAATGTGTGTGCTATTTTTCTCTATAATGTTATATAAAATTTAATATGTGTTTTATGATGATAAATTTATATGTATTATTAATATGATAAAAATGTGAATAAATAAAAATTAATTACTAATTATTTATTTATTTATCAGATTTTGAAAAAACAAGCGCTAAATTAAGGAAGAATTAAAACAAAAAATCCTATCCCAAATGCATTGAATTGAAAACTAATGTTTTAAAAAAGGTCGTTGTTCATTCACAGCAGTTGAAATACAAAAATATGTTACTTGTTAAATAATTTAGCCAAAATATTGTCAATCAGTAATAGTTTAAATGACATAGTCTCTCCATACTCAATTAAGAGGTTGTGGGTTCGAGTCTCCTATCTTTGGTAAAAAAAAAAAAATAGTCAAAATATTAAATTATTTAATAATTTTTAATTATTGTCTTCACATAAAAAATATCTTCATGTGAATAATTATTTTTTTAATGAGAATTTTTATCAACATTAGGATAATAACTTTATAGAATTAACTAACAAGTCAAACAATAATATTAAATATAAAAAATATATTAAAATATAAAAAATTTATAACAAATTATTTTAATAATATCTTAAGATACTTATTTAAAAAGATTTAACTTTGAAACAAAGAGCATATATAAAAAAAATTTAACCTTTATATTTTTTATAAAATTTTTTTAATCAGTAAACTTTTAAAGTTTTATTACCCATCTTAATTAAATTCATTAGAAAAAAAAATAATGCTACATATTTAAATATTTTTATTAATCAAGTTTAACTAAGTTGATTTAATATCAACAAAAATCAATTATAAATAACGTTATTCTAATTTTTAATATTTAATTTAATTGGACTTAGTTCATAAAAAATCAATAAAAAATATTATTTATATATTAAAATCAATTATTAAAATCAGTTACCAATATATTTATATATAAATACATGTGTGATTTAATTTATTTTTAACATATATTTATATTTTAACATATATTTTATACTAATAACTAATTTTAGCGACTGATTTTGATGTACACTTGAGATAGTCGAAGACTAATAAAGCAACATCTAGAGAATAGTTTGTCTTTGCAGTAGTCACATACTCTGATACTCACATGCAAGTCACGTGGAACTGAAGAAAATGAATGAGGGTAAAACTGTCATTGCACATTGACCTCCATGCTCCCCCTTATATATACCTCCAGCTCCGAATGCTAGGGTATATAAAGCCCCAAATCAAATCGAGGGAAAACGAAGGAAGAAGAATTGAAGCAGAGCTCAACGAACGATAACGACAACAAACTTCACTCAACTCTTCCAAATCCATTTCTCGATTTCTCATCACGTATTCCAAATCCTAGATCTTACTTCTTTCCTTTCATCACTGCAATCTTTTCTTTCTTTCTTTTTTTCTTTTAATTATTGACCTTTTTTTTAATTATATTCTCTGTTTTCTTCGTTAACATGCACATTTTTTTAACATGAATTTTTGCAGTTATCGTCCAATAATGGCGACGTTCGAGTTGTACCGTAGATCAACGATCGGAATGTGCCTCACGGAGACTTTGGACGAGATGGTTCAAAACGGAACCCTTAGCCCAGAGCTTGCTATTCAGGTTCTCGTTCAGTTTGATAAGGTAAAAATTATTCTTATATATATATATATATATATATATATATATATATATGCTCTTTGATATGGTTCTTATTTTCTTTCTTTCTGTTCGTGTTTTTTTGCCTCAATTTTGAAGCTTCACGATATTGTGTGTTCAACATGTTGTTTATTTTAATGGTGTGTGGATTTTGTAGTCCATGGCTGAAGCATTGGAAACACAAGTTAAGAGCAAGGTCTCCATTAAGGTACCAAAATATGCTCCTTTGTTTTGATGTGACATGAGGTTTTGTCTTTTAGGATAAATTAGATTTGATTTGGACTTGCTTGCTTCTATTGTTATTGTTGTTGTAGACTTGTCATGAACTGTTACAGTTAACACGATAAGGTAACCTTAGAGTACTGCTAGTTAAGGTTGGTAACCTGATGAGTTTTATAACTTGTAATGATTGTTGATTGCTGGTTTTTAATAGTAAATAGCAAATGTTTGAAGAGTAATACCATTTGGCTTAGATAAGCAACTTCAAATGTTTTTCTGAGAATAATGCACCGTATGAAAACATGGAGTGGTAGAATCATGAGTGAAATGCAAATAAAAGGAAAAACATTTGACAGAAATATATATATTTTTTAATTTTTTATCAGCCATTTTTGTACCATTCGTCATGTTGCCGTGTGTATCCTTAAGTACTTCTGTTGTTTGAAATCTTCCAAGTATAACTAGCAACGAATAAATTTTTGAAATTTACTATACTATATGTTAAGTGTTTTCATAATTACAAGTGCTAATTTTATCATCTTTCATCAAGAGGTTCAAAATGATCTAAGATAGTGCTAATTGATAGTTCAATATGAAGATTTTTATTATTCCCTTTGACAAAACTCGTTATCCTAGCCCTAATACTCAAGGAATGCATGTGGCATATGAAGATAGCTTAGAATAAAGAGAGGGGGAAATATTTAGATTTAAATTGAAGCTATATAACAGAGATCTTGAGTCATTGATAATTTGCATATATATTGTGACTATTGAATCCTTGATAATCTGGATAAGATAGAAAGGTTATTGACATTTTTCTGTTGCATTTTAATTGTGTATTAATTAATGTAGTCTAAGCTTGCAGCAACATTTTATCATTGTATATTGATCTGCAGTCTGAAAGAAGAGCTTTCTTTGTCGCCCTTAGTTGCACTCCATTGTTTTTCTTAGTGGCTTTTTGTCGACAAAACTGTCTATAATGATCAATATTGACATAAATTTTTCTACTCATAATAGAAGATGATGTCAACATCAGTTGTCTGGCCTTTTTAGAGATTTGTTATTTTGTGTATATAAGTAGTAACATTTTTTGCTTCAAGAATGCTCTCCAATCACTCTTTTACTTTAATGGAATATAAGGTGATGTAATGAAAGCATGTGATTGAAAGTTGATCAATTTACACATTGTTTTAACTTTTAACTGTATTAGAGCCTGCTGCTGAATGCATGTTGAAAAGGCAAGGCTTTATGTTTCTTTAATTTTGGTGTCAATTTTATTGTGGGTTGATATTTCATGTTAATAATGCAGTTCATCAACACAGCAACTCTAGATTTTTCAACAATTCCTTTCATTTGTTGATTTTATTTGGGAGGATTACCCCTTTTTTTTTTGGCTCTCCTTTAGTGTTCAACATATAGTTTGCTCTAACATGCAAAAGGATTGGCATGCTTTGTTACATGGTAAATATTGTCATTGTAAATTCCTTCTCTCTTAACAAAATTCTCCCTTTTCTATCCAATTTAAAAAAAAAAAAAGGGGTTCGGAGTAGCTATTCTCAAAGCAATCTCAAGTTAGTCAATCATCATATTCCTTATTTTAGATTTGTACTTATTTTCTTTGTGAGAAATGGTACATTAACTCTTCCTTGCTTTCCTTTTTTCTTTGTAATAAAAATCTGACTTGTTCTGTTTTCCTTTTCTTTTTGTTTGTCCAATTTCACAGGGACATCTCCACACATACAGATTTTGTGACAACGTTTGGACCTTCATGTTACAAGATGCATTGATTAAGACTGATGACTGTCAAGAGAATGTTGGAAGAGTTAAAATTGTGGCATGTGATTCAAAGTTACTCACACAATAAACTTGCTGAATTTCCATGGACTGTGGATGAAGGAGTTGTTGTCATTTGCTTGTATCATGGGAATGGTGGTGGCAAAGACAATAGTCAAAGATGATCTTAATTCTCGAATGAACAGCAACCACGTAACAATATGGATTTTAAAGCCATTAATCTTCACACCTTTATTTAGTTAATGTTACATTCAGAATGCTACATGTTTAATTGGATGAGAATACTCTCCTTCACTGTACTGTTTTATAAACGAACTTATGGTTGAAGGATGGTTGTTTCAGATTGTGATTTTTGACCATCTTATAACGTAAAAACGTTTTTTTGACGTGTTAGAGTTGCTTAACCTACACTGGTTAACCGAAGTCCAGATGACTAAAACCTGACAAATTATAATATTCTCTAAAAGTTGTGTTATTTTTGTAAAGATAAGTTCTCTCATTGAAACGTTTATTTCATCCTTTCAAACTGGTCATATAGATCTAACATATCATCATAACAAATAGGAATAATAATTACTAATTAGTGTTATTTAATCAAAGAATTGAATTTAATTTTTAGTGTGCATAAGGTATAACTTTAAATATAATGATATTATTCGTATTTTTTATAAAGTAATTTTAATAGTTTTTAATTATAATTGTCTACCATAGAATTATTTCTAAAATTTAAGAACTTTATATTCCTAAAAATTTGCAATATTCATATAACCATTTACGGAGTCTTATAATGAATGTCATCTATGTTAACTATATACTAAAAATTGTTGTGATACCATTCCTCTTAAAATTTAAGTTGATAGGAGGAACAATATTAATAGTTATATTTAATGATTATTTTTAATATATGTTATGATACTATTTTTTTTAAAAGCTTAAACTGATAGAAAAAAATAACATAAATTATTATATCTCTAATATTATTTTTTAAACAAGAATTTCTTTTGAATTTATTAATTTTTTTGCATAATTTTTTTTCTTCTTTTTATTTGTCTTATATTATTTTTTAAACAAGAGCTTCTAAATTTTTAGGATCATAGAAGCTTTGATATCATATGTCATAATATACCATTCAAAGGGGAGACAAATAATTATATCTCTAACAAAAATTACCAACATGTAAAATATGTTAGAAAAGTTAAAAGGACACTCTACTGTACAGATTGAGGTTGTATAGAGAGAGAATTAAATTCCTTTTATAATTATTTTTTATTATTTTATTAATGTTCAAAATATAGATCTTAGTATTTTCAATTTCTCTTTCATCACATAAAAAGAAAGATCTGTAAAATTACATCTTTATCATATAATTCACCAAAGTTAAATATCAATGTGGTCCCTAAATTTGCAATTAAATCTCAATTCAATGAACTTCCTCTTCCTACACCCAACCGGCGCCTCATCTGCGCCACGGCTCTCCTCCTTCCTCAACCCATCAATCTCACTCTCAACATTCCATTTCTTTTTCTCTTCCAATAACCCACAGTTCTTAGCATCCAAATACAATCAACTAACCACTCAACAAATCAAGGTAATGAAATTCAAGAGTTCACCTAAACTCCACAAACTTAGATAAATCTTGAATTAATTGTAAAAGAAGGAAATAAATAAAATTGGACACATAATCTGTGTCTTAGCTCACGGGTTTCATAATATTGCACTAGAGAAAAAGCAACAACTAATGTACTTGAATATTTGAATTCTTTTAATTTGTGGAGAAAAATTAAAAATTGAGGTGGCCAAGAAGAGTGACCGAATAAACCTAAGCACTGCAACTGTACCTACAAATAAAGCAATTATACCCATGTTTTCAATAATCATCTATAAATAATTATGAAATTAAGCAGAACTCATCAATTTTAATATTGAGAAATTAAGCAAAATTTATAAACTCATTTATCAATTTCAAATATACTTAACTAATTAACCAAGTAATTGTTGGGAAGACATAGAAATAATGATGAAGAAGAAACAACGACATATAAGAGAAGAGGAGGAGACAAAGATTGAGAGATGGAACAGCGATGAAAAACAACAGACACGAAGCAAGAGAAGAAAACGATGACATCGATGGAAATGAAGCCTAAGAAGAAGATGACCAGAGTGACGCAGACGGACCATGGCAATAAGGAAGAACGACGATGAAAAGGAAATCAGACAAGGAGATAGGGGAAAGGGGATTGAGGAGCTTCGAACGATGTTGATGGTTGGTTGGAGACGCAGGAAGATGGCTTCTAATGGTGAAACTGAAACACAACTTCTGGAGTTTAAATTGGGATTAGGGTTATAAACCAATAATAAAGATTAAATTGAGTTAAAATCTTATAATTGTTACATAATATAACTGTTGGTTGTCTACGGTGACTTTCTTTACACACGTTATTACTTTCTTTGGGAATATTCGCCGAAAAATCTATATCTCACGCTCTTGTTAAGTTTGGGGACAATTTGTTACCATTTTAAGTTGATGGACGAATTTAAAATTTGATTATAAATTTAGGAACTATTTTAAGATTTAACTCATGTTAGAATATATTATATAAATTAAACAATATATGTATTCATATATAAATACACACTATAAAAAAATGCTGAAAACGGTTGGATTAATTGTCAAATTTAGCATCAGACATTAGCAGCAGATTTATTGGCGAAATAAATTTGTCAGATAAAAAGATTACTGTCGGATTTATCCATCGATAATACATTATTAGTGTAATGCTGTGTTTTGGTCATTTTCAAAGCGTTACAGTCGGATTTTTCCGTCAATAATTGATGACCGAATTTTTACTAGTAAAGAATTCACAATAAATTCTCGTTGTTAGTATAGTTTCTAAACCAACAAAGAATCCTTTCATACAAAAATTTGATTGTCACTTAAGCAAACCCAATAAAAATAAACCGAAGTATTTAAATCTCGGGTCGTCTCTCAATGAATTGCAGGGAAGTGTTCTTGTTATTGGTTATGAATTTTTTGAGAAATTTTTGAATGAGGAATGGAAAAATAAATGATTATAAATTAAAGCAATGAAAATTAACAAGAGATTTTATGTAATTAAAATAAAAAGCCTTGGTTAGGAGAAGATTAGTCGGAAGTTCTATCCTTGTTGGATTTCCCAAGATTAATAGTAATAAGTTGTTGTTTCTACTTAGTTAACCCTTATCGAATAAAGGAAAGTCAAGTAGTTGAGCCAACTTCTATTCACAAGTCCTAATCCTCTCCCTTGAAAAGGATTAGCGTTAGTGACTAGAGAGCCAGCCAACAACTTCCAATTACAATTTAACTCTTGAGTCTTCCAACTCAAAGGTCTCCTATTAAATATTAATCAACTCTAAAGCCAAGTTTGAAGCCTATTCCATTGACATGGATGCCAATCTCGCATACATGTAAAGGGAGCAGAAGGAAGACATGATAATTGGAATTGAGTCGAGATAATAAAGCAAATAAAGAAATTAATTAGAAAAATACTCTTTGCATTAATAAATTAACAAGAGAAGAAGATAAACTAAAGTAATAGAATAAACAAAAGTATAAAAATACTAAATTAAAGGAACATTGAACCTGGAATTGGGAAGAAATAAACCTAGAAACCTAACAATTTTTGAATGATAGGAAGCGTCCCTTGATTCTGCTCCACTCCCAGCCTCTAATCTGTGTTTTTCAGAGCAACTATGGCAAATTATATGTCATTTCGAAGCCTCGGATGTTAGCTTTCCAACGCAACTAGAACCGCCTCATTTGGACTTCTGTAGCTCAAGTTATGGTCAATTGAGTACGAAGAGGTCAGGCTTGACAGCTTTGCAATTCCTTCAATTTCTTGTATTCCTTCCACTTTTGCATGCTTCCTTTCCATCCTCTAAGCCATTCTTGCCCTGGAAAACCTGAAAACACTTAACACACATATCATGACATCGAATGGTAGTAAGAGAGAATTAAAAATTAGTAATTTAAGGTCAAAGAAGCATGTTTTCAATCATAGCACAAAATTATGAAGGAAAATGTAAAACATGCGAATTCTATGAATAAGTGTGAGAATAATGGATAAAAATCAACTCAATTAAGCACAAGATGTACCACCAAATAGTGGTGCATTAATAACCTTGTCCTAAATTCGAACTGCGAACCTTCTCCCCCCTCATTTTTAACAACTCTCTCTCTAACCTTCTCCTTTCTATCTCTCTCTCTCTTTCCCCTCTTTCTCCCCCCAAAACAACTCCGACAGCCCCTTCGTCAGTGTCGACCACCACCAACTGCGTGAACTCGGCTAGGTGCTCCTGGCGACATGTTGGTCGTTCTGTCGTCGCCGTTGTCATCGCTCCTGCCACTGTTGTCGCCATCGTTGCTCTTTTAATCGCCGACCTGCATCTCTCCTCCCTCCTCCTGGTAGGTTACCTTCATCCCTCTTCATATTCTATTCCCGTTTTTACTTCATTTTAAATAAAAAAAAATCTTAACCCCTTTTTGAACCTTAACCCTATCTTGCTCCTTCTTTAGCGACCGTGGTTCAGACGTTCTTGCCGCCTTGCATTCTCGCTGCTAGTCGTACTTAGTTCCTATCACATTGCCATCCTCTGCTTCCTCTTCTCGTAATTCCTCCATCACTGTGTGGGTGAGTTTACTAACTTCACTTTTCACTTAATTTTTTTCAGTTTTTATTCCATAAATTTTTTATTCTAAATTTTTTCAGTTTTTCAATTTTAAAATTTGATGTAGGTTTAGATAATTTGTTTAATTTGATATAATCAGATATTATTGAATTTCATCTAACTCTCGTTAATTGGATTATCTTAATATCAAAAATGGATGTAGACAATAAAAAGAAAGTTGTGAAATACAATACGAAAGTCAAAGCTTGCAAAGATTTTTTCTTAAAAAACTTAAGGTGAAATGGGTAGAAGTAGTATCTTTTATCTTGTAAGTTATGATTGCTAATTGGTTTATTGGAAATATTTAGGTAGTAGAGAGAAAGACAACTGGTGTTTTTATAATGTTGTAATTTGGTATATGATAGTGTTCATAATTACTTGTTTGTATGTTTATGGTTTGTTGAATATCAATAATTGGATTTATAGTAGAATTGAAACATTTTTCGAGAAGATTGGGTATGGGAGTTGAGTGAAACTGAAACTTTAATAAACTTTAGTCATAAACTTTAATGTTTGAACATATTTGTGAGTTATAGCAAATTATTATAATAACTTGTAAAACTTTTAATTTTGTTAATTTAGAAATCATTGAATTTAAGGATTTAAAATTATATATTGAGTTTTTAAATAAATTTTAAAAAAATAAAATTTAAGTTACCGTTAGATTTACCGGGAGATAAATCTGACAGTAACAAGCTCTAGAATTACAAGTTTATATATGCTGCTAAATTTGTCGATAATTAGTGACGGACGAAAAAATCCGCCAATAAATAATTACTGGTGATGTTTATATCGTCAGATTTATTCTGCCGCTAAATCCGACAGTAATCAGAATCCGTCGATAAATCTGATGGTATCTGACGACTTTTTTTGTAGTGACATGATAATTGATTTGATAATTGATTTATGGTGTACACATAATAATTTTAAAAAAATATATAAAATTTTTTAAATTAATATAAAATTTTATGGTAGATTTTGTAAAAGAATATTTTAATAAAAATTCATTTTTGATATAATTAATCCCATATTTTTATTAAAAAGATTTTTCTCCAAATGAAAAAATCACCAAAAAATGAGCTAGTCCATATTGTTAAGCTGGCTAAGCAGCCAGGCGTTGATAAAAGTAAAACATTTATATTTCTTGCTTGTGTTGCTTCATAAGAGGGCCAAGCCAAGAACTCTCTATGCTATTTATTTATTTATTATTTTTTGAAAAAACACAATAGATTAAAAGCTTAATTATTAATTATTACTGTATCATAGTCTAATTCACAGGCATAGCGATTCCCAACCCCAATTCCCCAACCTTTCTCTTTGGTTTCCCTCTTTTGGGTTTTCTCCTACATTTCTCTCACTCTCTCGCTTGCGTTCTCTTCTGTCCTCTCTTCTCACTCACTCACTCACTCCTGATGTGTATGCATTCACTCCTTTCTCTCTCATCTCTCAGGTACCACACTTTTCCAATCACCAATTCCTATTTATTTATCTATCTTTTTGCTGTTAATTTGATCTATTTTTTTCTGATTCTGCTGCAACCTCTTTCAATCGACGTGCTTTTGGTATCTCTATAGTTCTTTTAGTAAAACGCATGGATTCCTTGCCGTTTATGTGTGTGTGTTTGTCATTGACATGAAGGTTATTTATTTATTTGTTTGTTTTATATGAATTTGTTAATGGCGAAAACAGTTCAGAGTAGAGAAGTGGAGGTGAGATGACAACCCTACGATCGAGCTGGCCGGCGAGGCTGCGGCAACTACTTTCGACGGAAAGCGCCATTGGCCCTTCCATCAAGCTTGACTCTGAACCCGTTAGTGTTTCATTTTATCTCGTAAAACTTGTAGATTTTGTTTCATTTTTAGAATTAGGGTTTAGCATGATCATGCTTTTAACTACTGTAAACTGTAAACACATCAAGTAGCCACCTTTTTTAAAATGCACTTTCAGAGGCTATGCATTCGGTCCTTAGGTGAGTTGTATTTGTGTAGCTATTGCATTGGGTTTTACTGATACAAATGGCACTTGCTACATGCTTAATATAAATTTTTATTTTTATTTTATTTTAATTGTTATTTGTTTAGTTTATTGCAATGGTTTGTTTAATGATTCTTTGAGCTGGTGGTTGTGATAGCGAAAAATAGAATAAGTATTTGGTAGGCAGTTAGACAAAAATTTGGAATCTTTGGATAGCATTATTAGCATGAGCATAGTTAGTGAAATGAAACAGCACGGGAAACTAAGTGAGCACTTAGACAAAAAAAAAATGAAAAGAAAACACTAAGTGGGCACTTGGCACAAAAGTGGGAATGTGCTTTTGGTTTTAAAAAGGAATCTTCTATGAAAAGTTAGTTCTAATGGTATTTTAGGAAACAGGTAAAAGATGCGGGGAACACGGGAAGTGTGTTTCTTTTTTTGTGGTGCATATTTTTCAGGAGGTAAGGGTTTAGCTTCTACGGAAGTTATATTTTCTAAAGGAGATTTTTTCTTAATTGAAGTTTACCGGATTTTCTTGAAGTAGAAATTTAATGTCTGTTGTGTTACTTAATGGTTGTAGTTTGTATTACTCTATTAAGATTTATCTTGTAAATGTGGAGTTCTCCCATTCAGCGAAAGAATTTGTGGGGCCCAAACTGTCATACCTAGAATGGCTATTTGTTAAATATTTTTTATGGGTCTTAGCTGTCCTTCTTATGCTTTTCAGCATTAGCCAGAGGCAGCAGAGCAAACATACTAGTTTTCGGACGCGCGGGGCAGGGCGGTTTTTTTGGGGGGGGGGGGGATTTAACAGCTACATATATATACATCCTTGTAGTCGACTGCATGTAATATCTATTATATATTGGATATATTCAAAACGCCTCCGCAGGGAAGTGGGGGATGTCACAAACATGCCCCCCTTGACTTTACCACTGTTGATGTGCAATGAAAGTTGCAGTCAGATCATACTTATGTACGTAGTGTGGTAATTTTCATAGAATTAATTGTAATTTTATTGGTTTAAGCTTGTTTATAGGAATTTCAATTTCATAGACTTTTTATAGCCATTTGATAGATTTTGATGACTTTGCTTATTCACTAGTGTGATTTTACACATACAGAATTACAATCAAGTCTGCTGCTGACCTACACCCAAAGGGTGAGAAATTGTAGCAGATTATGACTTCCATACACAACTTTTTTGTGTCCTCTTTTTTGGGAAGGGGGTGGGGGGGATGGTTGTTCATCAAATTTGCATGCTCAATAGACCCACACCTTTGGATAAATATAATGTGTGGTGCTGACATTTTTTATGTTTTAAGCAATGATACTTAGCTTATCTTCTTCCATTCCCTTTATATTGCCATCGGCGTAACTTAATCTGAATTTCGTAATTGGTTTCAGCCTCCCAAGATCAAAGCATTCATTGAGAGGGTCATTCAATGTCCATTACAAGATATTGCTATACCACTCTCTGGCTTCTGGTGGGAATACAATAAGGTAATAATAACATGATGATTTTATTGCGTGGGAGATGTTCTTTTCCCCATAGCATACTAATATATTTCTTGAACTTCAGGGTAATTTTCATCACTGGAGGCCATTGTTACTTCATTTTGATACATACTTCAAGACATATTTATCATGTCGAAATGACCTAACATTGTCGGGTAATCTAGAAGATGACACACCATTACCCAAACATGCAATTTTGCAAATATTACGAGTGATGCAAATAATTTTGGAGAACTGTCCAAACAAAAGTTCATTTGATGGCTTAGAGGTAAGCTTTTTTGGGAATTAAATTCAGTTTTAATTCATTTTCTTCCCTCTCATTCCACTCTTGTACTACTTTAGTAATGATTCATTTGTTATCATCTAAAACTTATATTTTCTGATATCTCACCATTTCTTTCCAGCACTTCAAGTTGCTACTAGCATCAACGGATCCTGAAATTCTTATTGCTTCATTAGAAACTCTTTCTGCACTTGTAAAAATAAATCTCTCAAAGCTTCATGGAAGTGCAAAAATGGTTGGTTGTGGTTCAGTGAATAGTTATCTCCTGTCCCTGGCGCAAGGGTGGGGAAGCAAAGAGGAGGGGTTGGGATTATTCTCCTGTATTATGGCAAATGAGAAAGCCCAAGATGAAGCACTGTGTTTGTTCCCTTCTGATGTGCAGAATGGTTGTGACCAATCCAACTACCGCATAGGTTCTACCCTTTACTTTGAATTGCATGGACCAAATGCCCAAAGCAAAGAACACAGTGTAGATGCCATTTCCCCAAGTTTGAGAGTTATAAATATCCCAGATCTGCATTTGCGCAAGGAAGATGACTTGTTGTTGTTGAAGCAGTGTATTGAGCAGCATAACGTTCCTCCTGAACTACGATTTTCATTGCTCACTAGAATAAGATATGCTCGCGCCTTTCAGTCTCCAAGAATAAGCAGGCTGTATAGCAGGATTTGTCTTCTTGCTTTTATTGTGCTTGTCCAGTCCAGTGATGCTCATGATGAGCTTGTGTCCTTTTTTGCTAATGAACCAGAGTATACAAATGAATTGATTAGAGTTGTGCGATCTGAGGAGACCATTTCTGGATCTATTAGAACACTCGTAATGCTTGCACTAGGAGCTCAGTTAGCAGCATATACGTCTTCTCATGATCGTGCACGGATACTCAGTGGATCTAGTATGAATTTTGCTGGAGGGAATCGTTTGATACTCCTGAATGTGCTTCAGAGGGCCATTTTATCATTGAAGAGTTCTAGTGATCCATCCTCCCTTGCCTTTGTTGAGGCACTTCTTCAGTTCTACCTGCTCCATGTTGTGTCAACTTCTTCTTCTGGCAGCAATATTAGAGGCTCTGGCATGGTACCCACATTCCTGCCACTGCTTGAGGATTCTGATCCTTCACATATACATCTTGTCTGTTTTGCAGTGAAAACCCTTCAGAAGCTTATGGATTACAGTAGCTCAGCTGTATCTTTGTTTAAGGAGTTGGGGGGTATTGAGCTTTTGGCTCAAAGATTACAGATAGAGGTTCACAGGGTCATTGGTTTGATTGGAGAAAATAACGTGATGCCCACTGGTGAAAGCTCAAAAAATAGTACCGACCAGTTGTATTTGCAGAAGAGGCTCATAAAAGTCTCCCTTAAGGCACTTGGTTCTGCAACATATTCCCCTGCAAACAATACTAGATCTCCACATTCACATGACAGTTCATTACCTGCTACGTTAGCCTTGATTTTTGCAAATGTGAATAAGTTTGGCGGTGACATTTATTATTCAGCTGTTACTGTAATGAGTGAAATAATCCACAAGGATCCAACATGTTTTTCAGCTCTGCATGAAATGGGTCTTCCTGATGCTTTTTTATCTTCAGTTGCATCTGGAGTACTTCCTTCATCGAAAGCTTTGACATGCATTCCAAATGGTCTTGGAGCCATTTGTCTCAATGCCAAAGGCTTAGAGGTGGTTAGAGAAACTTCATCTCTGCGTTTCCTTGTTGAAGTCTTCACAAGCAAGAAATATGTATTAGCCATGAATGATGCTATTGTTCCTCTGGCAAATTCTGTGGAGGAACTTCTGCGTCATGTATCTTCAATGAGAAGTACTGGTGTTGATGTTATCATTGAAATTATCCATAAGATCACATCCTTCGGAAATGGTAATGAAACAGGATCCTTGGGAAAGGATAATGAGGGCAGTGCAATGGAAACAGATTCTTTAGACAAAGAAAATGAAAGCAGTTGCGGCCTTGTTGACACTGTAGATTCTGCTGCTGAAGTGGTAACTGATGAGCAGTTTGTTCAGCTGTGCATCTTTCACTTGATGGTATTGGTTCATCGGACTATGGAAAATTCTGAAACATGTCGACTATTTGTGGAAAAATCAGGAATTGAAGCCTTATTGACGTTATTATTACGACCAACTATTGCACAATCGTCAGATGGCATGTCTATTGCATTGCATAGCACCATGGTATTTAAGGGGTTTGCTCAACATCACTCTGCACCTCTGGCACGGGCATTCTGTTCATCTCTTAGGGAACACTTGAAGAAAGCACTGGCTGGGTTTGGTGCAGCTTCAGGGGAATCAGGATCTTTGTTGCTGGATCCGAGGATGACAGATGATAGCAGTATCTTTTCATCACTTTTCCTAGTTGAGTTCCTTCTCTTTCTCGCAGCGTCAAAAGACAACCGCTGGATGACTGCCTTGCTTACAGAATTTGGAAATGACAGTAAGGATGTGCTTGAAGACATTGGACGTGTCCATCGTGAAGTTGTGTGGCAAATTGCTTTGCTTGAAAATACAAAGCTTGATATTGAGAGCGATGTTGCTTGTCCTTCTGATGACTCACAACAGGCAGAAGTAGATCCAAATGAAACGGAAGATCAAAGGTTCAGTTCTTTCAGGCAGTTTCTTGATCCATTGCTGAGAAGGAGGACTTCGGGGTGGAGTATTGAATCACAGTTCTTTGACCTTATAAACCTGTATCGCGATTTGGGTCGTGCAACTGGTTCTCAGAACCGACTTGGTTCTGTTGGTCCTTCAACCATGCAGTTAGGTTCCATTGATCAATTGCATAGTTCTGGGTCTGTGGATACTTCTGGGGCCAGTAATAGGAAGGAATATGACAAGCAAAGGACTTATTATGCCTCTTGTTGTGACATGGTCAGCTCACTTTCATTTCACATTACCCATTTGTTCCAAGAGTTGGGAAAAGGAATGCTGTTACCTTCTCGCCGACGTGATGATATTGTCAATGTGAATCCTGCTTCAAAATCAGTTGCTTCTACTTTTGCCTGTGTTGCTCTAGATCACATGAATTTTGGTGCACGTGTAACATATTCAGGGACTGAAGCATCTATATCAACAAAATGTCGTTATTTTGGTAAAGTGATTGATTTTTTGGACAGTATACTGATGGAGAGGCCAGATACTTGCAATCCAATTATGCTGAATTGCTTGTATGGGCATGGAGTAATTCAATCTGTGTTGACCACATTTGAAGCTACTAGTCAGTTGCTCCTCACGGTAAATTGTACCGCTGCATCGCCTATGGAAACTGATGATGTGCATGCAAACCATGATTTCAAGGAAGAAACAGATAAGTCATGGATTTATGGTTCTTTAGCTAGTTATGGTAAATTTATGGACCATCTAGTGACTTCCTCTTTTATATTATCTTCATCCACAAAGCACTTGCTTGCTCAGCCCCTTACAAGTGACAATACTCCTTTCCCGCGGGATGCAGACACATTTGTGAAGGTCCTCCAATCCATGGTGTTAAAGGCTGTGCTTCCAGTTTGGACTCATCCCCACTTTGTTGATTGTACTAATGAATTTATTTCTACAGTTATCTCCATTGTTAGACATGTTTATTCTGGGGTTGAGGTGAAAAATATAAATGGAAGCAGCAGTGCTCGAATTACTGGGCCTCCTCCTAATGAAACAGCTATTTCAACCATTGTAGAGATGGGTTTTTCCAGGTCTAGAGCAGAGGAAGCTTTGAGGCACGTTGGGTCAAATAGTGTGGAGTTGGCAATGGAGTGGTTGTTTACCCATCCAGAAGAGACACAAGAGGATGACGAACTTGCTCGTGCACTTGCCATGTCCCTTGGGAAGGCTGAATCAGACATGAAGGATGCTGTTGTAAATGATGATCTTCAACAGCTTGAGGAAGACATGGTCCAACTTCCTCATGTTGATGAGTTATTATCAACTTGCACAAAACTTCTACAGAAAGAACACCTTGCATTTCCTGTTCGTGACTTACTGGTGATGATATGCTCTCGGGATGATGGTCACTACAGATCTAATGTTATCATATTTATTGTTGACCGGATCAAGGACTGTGGGTTGGTTTCTAGTAATGGAAATAATACTTCGCTTGCTTCTCTGTTTCATGTTCTCGCTCTGATTCTTAATGAGGATTCTGTAGCACGGGAAGCTGCTGCGAAGAATGGTTTAATCAAGATTGCCTCAGATCTTCTCTGCCAGTGGGATTATAGTCTTGATAGTGGGGATAAACATCTAGTTCCAAAGTGGGTCACAGCTGCTTTTCTTGCATTAGACCGGCTGTTGCAAGTGGATCCAAAATTGAATTCTGAAATTGCAGAGCTCTTGAAGAAGGAAGTGGTGAGTATCCAGCAGACATCAATTACCATTGATGAAGATAAACAACACAAATTGCAATCTGCATTGGGACTTTCATCAAAGTATGCAGATATACATGAGCAGAAGAGACTTGTTGAGATTGCCTGTAGCTGTATGAAGTACCATCTTCCCTCAGATACAATGCATGCTGTTCTGTTACTATGCTCCAATCTTACAAGGAATCATTCTGTTGCTCTTACCTTTTTCAATGCTGGTGGTTTACGGCTGCTTCTTTCTTTGCCAACCAGTAGCCTATTCCCTGGATTTGACAATGTTGCTGCTAATATTGTTCGTCATATTATTGAAGATCCCCAGACCCTGCAGCAAGCAATGGAATCTGAGATAAAGCATAGTTTTGCACTTGCATCTAACCGGCATCCCAACGGAAGAGTTAATCCTCGCAATTTCCTGATAAATTTAGCTTCTGTTATTTCTCGTGATCCCATCATATTTCTGCAAGCTGCTCAATCAGTTTGCCAAGTTGAGATGGTAGGTGAAAGGCCCTACATTGTCTTGCTGAAAGATCGGGATAAAGACAAAGCTAAGGAGAAAGAAAAGGAAAAGGACAAATCATTGGAGAAAGCTCAGAATAATGATGGGAATGTTGGTTCCGGAATTACAAATCCATCAGCTTCTACAAATGCTCATGGAAGAAGTATCGATTCAAACTCAAGAAGTATCAAAAGTCATAGAAAACCTATTCAAAGTTTCATTAATGTGATAGAACTTCTTCTTGAATCCATATGTACTTTTGTTGTCCCTGCTTTGAAGGATGACCTCACTGGTGGCACCTCAACATCAAGTGACATGGACACTGATGTATGTACCTCAAAGGGGAAAGGAAAAGCAGTTGCCACTATGTCTGCAGGGAATGAAACGAACAGCCTGGAAGCTTCTGCATCACTTGCAAAGATAGTATTTATTTTGAAGCTTCTGACAGAGATTTTGATGATGTATTCACCTTCTATCCATGTTCTTCTTCGCCGAGATGCTGAACTGAGCAGCACTAGGGGTATTCATCAAAAGAGTCATGTTGGTTTCTGCATGGGAGGAATATTCTACCATATTCTCCATAATTTTCTTCTATGCTCTCGGAATTCCAAGAAGGATAAAAAAGTTGATGGTGATTGGAGGCAGAAGTTAGCAACTAGGGCTAACCAGTTTATGGTGGCTGCTTGTGTTCGATCTTCAGAGGCAAGGAAGCGGATTTTTACAGAGATTAATCATATTATCAATGAATTTGTTGATTCATGTAGCAGTGTTAAGCCACCTGGCAATGAAATTCAGGTGTATGTAGATCTACTTAATGATGTTTTAGCTTCTCGTACACCTGCTGGCTCAAGCATCTCATCAGAGGCTTCTGCCACATTTATGGAGGCTGGTCTGGTTAAATCATTTACTCGTACTCTCCAAGTGTTGAACTTGGACCATGCTGAGTCATCTAAAGTTGCCACTGGTATTGTCAAAGCTCTTGAGTTGGTAACCAAGGAGCATGTCCAGTCAGTTGATTCTAATGCAGGAAAAGGTGATAGTTCAACAAAGCCTGCTGATCTTACTCAAACCGTAAGAACAGATAATAGTGCTGATGCATCTCAGTCCATGGAAACTGCATCTCAGGACAATCATGATACACTTCAAGTCGAGTCTTACAATGCTAATCAGTCTTATGGTGGATCTGACTCTGTTACCGATGATATGGAACATGATCAAGATCTTGATGGGGGCTTTGCTCCTACTAATGAGGATGAGTACATGCGTGAAACTGTTGAGGATGCCAGAGGTCATGAGAATGGAGTTGGAAATGCCGGTTTACAGTTTGAAATTCAACCCCGTGGCCAAGAAAATCTGGAACAAGAGGAGGAGGAAGAGGAGGAGGAGGAAGAGGAGGAGGAAGATGATATGTCTGGAGAAGAGGGTGAAGATGTAGATGATGATGACGAGGATGATGAGGAACATAATAATTTGGAAGAAGACCATCACATGCCTCATCCTGACACAGATCAAGATGATCACGAGATGGATGATGATGATTTTGATGAGGTGATGGAAGAAGAAGAAGACGAGGATGACGAAGATGATGAGGATGGAGTAATATTGCGACTTGAGGAGCGCATTAATGGAATTAATGTTTTCGACCATATTGAGGTATTTGGAAGAGAGAATAGTTTTCCAAATGAAGCTCTTCAGGTGATGCCAGTAGAGGTTTTTGGATCTAGACGTCCAGGGAGGACAACCTCTATCTACAGCCTTTTGGGCAGAACTGGTGATGCTGCTACTCCTTCACGCCACCCACTTTTGGTTGGTCCTTCTTCATCATTCCACCTGCCTACTGGGCAATCAGGTTAGTTCCTTAACGAGTTTCTAAACTTTCTGATGCTATATTCTAATAATGGTTTTTCTTTTGTTTTTCCATCTCTTCAATAATGATAATTTTCTTTGCATATCCCTCTCCTCCCTCCAAAATAATAATAAAATTGTAGATAATAGATTGGAAAGCTCAACAGCTTTAGATAGTATCTTTCGATCACTGAGGACTGGACGACCCGGTCATCGTTCAAACTTGTGGAGCGATAATAACCTGCAAGGTGTGATCAATGCTGGTGTTGTACCACAGGGCCTTGAGGAATTGCTTGTCTCTCAATTGAGGCAACCCGCCTCTGAAAAGTCATCTGATAAAAGCATTGCAGAAACTGGTACTCACAGCAGGGCTGATGTCAGTCACATGCAAGATTCACGAGGTTCAAGGCTAGAATCCCCAGTTGAAAATAATGCAAATCAGGAAAGTGGAATGGTGACTCCTCAATCAGTTGATAACAATAACAACAATGTTGATATCAGATCTGCAGGAAATGGGTCTCTGCAAGCTAATGTATCAAGCACTCATTCACAGGCAGTTGAGATGCAGTTTGAGAATAATGATACATCTGTGCGGGATGTTGAAGCTGTGAGCCAAGAGAGTAGTGGTAGTGGGGCAACTTTTGGTGAAAGTCTTCGGAGCCTTGATGTTGAAATTGGAAGTGCTGATGGTCATGATGATGGTGGAGAAAGGCAAGTTTCTGCAGATAGGCTAGCAGGTGAATTGCATGCTGTGCGCACAAGAAGAGTAAACATGCCATTTGGTCATTCTTCTACAGTTAGTGGGAGAGATTCATCACTCCATAGTGTTACTGAGGTTTCTGAAAATTCAAGCCGAGATGCAGATCAAAATGGTCCTGCAGCAGAGCAGCCAGTGAATAGTGATGCTGGTTCCGGAGCAATTGATCCTGCATTTTTGGAAGCTCTTCCTGAGGAGCTCCGGGCTGAAGTTCTCTCAGCTCAGCAGGGTCAAGTGGCTCAACCATCAAATGTTGAATCTCAAAGCAC
The DNA here is from genome assembly GCF_003086295.3 of Arachis hypogaea. Lineage (NCBI taxonomy): Eukaryota > Viridiplantae > Streptophyta > Magnoliopsida > Fabales > Fabaceae > Arachis > Arachis hypogaea. Next base: position 131,135,209 of record NC_092052.1, on the reverse strand, counting down.
TGGGGATATTGATCCAGAGTTCCTTGCAGCTCTTCCCCCAGACATTCGAGCTGAAGTTCTGGCTCAACAGCAAGCACAGAGGTTACATCAATCTCAAGAGTTGGAAGGTCAACCTGTCGAAATGGATACAGTCTCAATAATTGCGACATTTCCTTCTGAATTACGGGAAGAGGCAAGTATTTATTTGTTGATTCCAGTTTTGTTATAAGGATGTTGGCTCTGACTTTCCTTTTGGTTTTCTGCAGGTTCTTTTAACATCATCTGATGCTATCCTTGCAAACCTTACACCTGCTCTTGTTGCTGAAGCAAATATGCTGCGGGAGAGGTTTGCACATCGATACAGCAGGCCCCTCTTTGGTATGTATCCAAGAAATCGACGAGGTGAGACCTCAAGACGGGGTGAGGGTGTTGGTTCTGGCATGGATGGAGCAGGGGGAAGCAATACTTTGCGCAGGACTGGTGGAGCTAAGGTCGTTGAAGCTGATGGAGCACCTTTAGTAGACACTGAAGCTTTGCATGCTTTGATTCGGTTATTTCGCATAGTTCAGGTATCATTTAGTGATTGTAGCAAGTCCTTCATAATGAGCACAACCTTGTATAACTTTTTTTTTTGGGCAGCCACTATATAAGGGTCAATTGCAGAAGCTTCTTTTGCATCTTTGTGCTCATAGTGAAACCAGAACTTCTCTGGTAAAAATTCTGATGGACTTGCTAATGCTGGATGTGAGGAAGCCCACCAGTAATGTTAGTGCAGTTGAACCGCCGTACAGACTATATGGTTGTCAGAGCAATGTAATGTACTCGCGCCCTCAATCTTTTGATGGTAAGAAAACATGATATCGCTGTCTATTATTATGTTGTCTTTATTAATAATTTCATGCTTTTGATTCTATGAATGTTTTGTCCTTGTTCAGTTGGTTTTTGTCATATCTGGTAGGAAATTCGTCTTATTGTGCTAGTTTCTTTTCACTTTGAGTCACCATTTGTGTTTTATCAATTATTCGGAAGATGCTTTATTCCCTTAGATAAATTGTTATTCAGGCATATAGTGGCAGAGTGTTACCTTGTGTATCTGTTTGATTATAGGAGTTCCACCATTGCTCTCTCGGCGAATACTTGAAACTCTCACTTATCTTGCTTGCAATCATCCATATGTGGCAAAAATTTTGCTTCAGTATAGGCTGCATCATCCTGCCTTAAGAGGATCAAATAATGCTGCTCATGTTTCACATGGCAAAGCCGTTATAGTTGATGATGAAATAGATGTAGATGACGCTAATGATGGATACATATCCATTGCAATGCTTTTGAGTCTCTTGAAACAACCCCTTTACTTGAGAAGCATAGCCCATCTTGAGCAGGTGATGGTTTGGTCTTACTGGTATCTTCTGCCCATTTAATTGTGTGCTCGCAAAGAATTCTGATTTATTTGCTGTGTATCTGTTTTCAGCTGCTAACTTTGCTGGATGTTATCATCAATAGTGCTGGAAGCAAGTCTAGTTCATCTGACAAATCCCAGATTTCTACTAAACCGGTCCTGGATTCACAAATCTCTGCAACGGATGCAAATACTGTTCTTGATGCATCTTCTGATGTCAATGGTTCCTCCAAATCCACATCTTCTGGTACTAAGGAAGGCCAGTCTCATCAAGTCTTGAGTACCCTGCCACGAGCTGAGCTTCGGCTTCTGTGCTCACTGCTCGCACTAGATGGGTATTGTTATGGTCTTGTGCTTTCTAGATTCTGTCTACATTTTTTTGGTCAATGTTCCTTATTTTCACTTGGATCTTGGTATGGGTACTTTTTGTTATTACACAATAATCTGTCGACCAAATGGGGTGTGTGTGTGACTCTCTGTGTGTGTGTGTGTGTTGTCAATGTTCCTTGTTCTTCGCTTGGATCTTGGTATTGGTACTTTTTGTTATTACACAATAATCTATAGACCAAATGGTCCAGCTATCATTGCGGTAAAAATATGTTCTGTAATTTATAAATGATTGAGTCAATCTTCTGTTTCTTGAAATTCTTCCAGTTTGTCGGATAATGCATATCGTCTTGTTGGGGATGTAATGAAGAAATTGGTGGCCATTGCTCCGACTCAATGTCAGCTTTTTGTCACGGAGCTGGCAGAAGCAGTTCAGAACTTAACTTCATCTGCAAGGGATGAGTTACGAGTCTTCAGTGAAACAATGAAGGCTCTTCTTAGTACAACATCAACTGATGGAGCCACAATTTTGAGAGTCTTACAAGCCTTGAGTTCTCTTGTCACCTCATTGTCCGAGAAAGAGAATGATGGAATAACTCCTGCTCTTTCTGAAGTTTGGGAGATCAACAAGGCATTAGAGCCCTTATGGCAAGAGCTGAGCTGTTGCATAAGCAAGATAGAATCTTATTCCGAGTCTGCATCCCAGGTTTTCACTCCTTCTAGGACCTCTGTGAATAAATTGCCTGGTGCCATGCCTTCACTTCCAGCTGGTTCTCAAAATATCTTACCATACATAGAATCATTCTTTGTGGTTTGTGAGAAGCTGCATCCTGCACAGTCAGGTGCTATCAATGACTCAGGTGTTCCTGTTATTTCTGATGTTGAAGATGCAAGTTCTTCTGCTAGTCAGCAGAAAACATCTGGACCTGCTGTGAAAATAGATGAAAAACATGCTTCTTTTGTCAAATTTTCAGAGAAGCACAGAAAGCTACTAAATGCTTTTATTAGGCAGAATCCTGGCTTACTCGAGAAATCATTCTCCCTCATGTTGAAGGTTCCAAGATTTATTGATTTTGATAACAAGCGTTCTCACTTCCGATCAAAAATTAAGCATCAGCATGAGCCTCACCATAGCCCTTTAAGAATCTCAGTAAGAAGGGCATATGTTCTAGAAGATTCTTATAACCAGCTTCGCATGAGATCAACTCATGATTTGAAGGGAAGGTTGACTGTTCACTTTCAAGGGGAGGAAGGTATTGATGCGGGCGGGCTTACAAGGGAATGGTATCAGTTGTTGTCCAGAGTTATTTTTGACAAAGGAGCCCTGCTTTTCACTACAGTGGGAAATGAATTAACGTTTCAGCCAAACCCGAACTCTGTTTACCAAACAGAACATCTATCTTATTTCAAATTTGTGGGCAGAGTGGTAAGTTCTTTTGCAAATGTTCTTGAATGTTACCTGCTTCTCATAGATATGCTTCTTTCTTATGCCTATTCTGTGTTATCCAGGTTGGAAAAGCATTATTTGATGGTCAGTTATTGGATGTGCATTTTACTCGGTCATTTTACAAACACATCCTAGGTGTCAAAGTTACATATCATGACATTGAAGCCATTGATCCAGACTATTTCAAAAACTTGAAATGGATGCTAGAGGCAAGTGCTTATTTTTTGGTTATTCTGTTCACCCCATCACTCAATTCTTACTGCATGTTGTTAAGTTGTCTCTATCTTTTTCTATGGTTGCAGAATGATATCAGTGACGTTCTAGATCTTACCTTTAGCATCGACGCAGATGAAGAAAAGTTGATATTATATGAAAGAACTGAAGTACTGAGCTTTCTGAAAATTCTTTGAGACACTAGTAATGTATCGAATCGTGGATTATTAATTGTCTAATTTTGATGAACTTGTCTAGGTGACTGATTATGAGTTGATACCCGGTGGACGGAATATAAAAGTTACAGAGGAAAATAAGCATCAATATGTTGATTTGGTTGCTGAGCATCGGTTGACCACTGCTATTCGGCCTCAGATAAATGCTTTCTTGGAAGGGTTTAATGAATTGATTCCCAGGGAGTTGATATCAATATTCCGTGATAAAGAGCTAGAATTATTGATCAGTGGACTTCCTGATATTGATTGTGAGTCTTACCACCTTTCTTGCTGTCATTATCTTCTTTTTTATTTATTTATTTATTATTTTGCAACCAAGATCACAACACTGTCTACCTTGACAAGTCTTTAAATTCTGGAATGGGAAGATTTACAATCAGTTTGACATTTTATTTCAGTGGATGACTTGAGAGCAAATACAGAATATTCTGGATATAGTGCTGGATCACCAGTTATCCAATGGTTTTGGGAAGTTGTTCAAGGTTTCAGCAAAGAAGACAAGGCTAGACTTTTGCAGTTTGTAACTGGCACATCCAAGGTATATTTATTTCAGGTTTCAGCCCTTTAAACATTTTCCATTCATCAGGAATAGCACATTATAGTTAGGGTGTGTTTCTTTGATACTCATAACAAACGGGATCGAGATATGACCTGTTGACAGTTTTGTTTCTGACAATATGCAAGAGTCCCTGTTTTCTCATAGAAGATAATATTATCATTCCTGTGAAAATTGAATCATAGATCTTGTAATTTTATTTTGTAAAGTGGGAACTGTTAGATGATGAATAATATAATAAGGCGGGTTCTGAATTTTGCTACCAACATTTCAGGTGCCCTTGGAGGGTTTTAGCGCCCTTCAAGGAATTTCTGGCTCCCAGAAGTTTCAGATACACAAGGCATATGGCAGTCCAGATCACTTGCCTTCTGCACATACTTGGTACTTCGTTTAAGAAAATATATATTCTTTTAAAAAAAATTATCTGTTTTTGTTTTGTTGGTTAATGGGTATATTTTCATGATTTGATGGATCACATAATGGGACTTGAACGAATTGACACTGGTTCTTCTTTATGCAGTTTCAATCAACTAGATTTGCCAGAGTATCCATCTAAACAACATTTAGTGGAGAGGTTACTGCTTGCTATTCATGAAGCAAATGAAGGATTTGGGTTTGGTTAAAACCTTTTTTCGGTAAGAAAAAGGGTTTTGGTGTTTGGAGGGGATAGGCACAAAATACTTCTTTTACATTTTAGGTTAGAAGCTATTTTTAAAGTGGTACAGGTTACAATATTTCAAGTTTTATATCAATGTTAATATGCTGTACAGTCCTATATTTTGCAATGGGAAATGCCTATGGCAATTTTTCAATTAAAGTTTTGACCCCTTATGACATCTTATTGCATTTCTCAATTAAAGTTTTGACCCCTTATGACATCTTATTTTACCAAAATCATTTGATCTGGTAATGAACGCCACGCACCAATCGAAGAGAGTCTTAAAACTTTTAATGTGTTGAACGTATTGGACTTTTTCTCGGAAGGAGGGAAATGACATAAGAGGGGATTCCCACTACACACAATCCTTTGCTTCAAAATTGAAGTAGGAGATTCATCTTAATAATAGTAATAATAAAAAGAATAAAACGAAGTACTTAAATGTTGTCTCTCAAATTTGAGTCTAATTTCCATGCACGTAAGGCAATCAACTATTCCTATTTCCTTCATTTGAATGACATGTTAAGGAGCATGTGAAATGCATATTTAATTATTTACAAATAATATAACAAGAAAAGACTCAATATCTGCGGGCAATTATTTAGTAATGTCAAAATTAAATTCATGTTTGACTGTATTACTTTTGGGATAATTAAGTTACGGGACAAAAATTACAAATTATTACTTTTGTCAAACTAAGAATAATTTAATAATTTGAGGTTTTTATTTTTTAAAAGTAGAAATATAATCTGAATTTTATTTTATTTTTTTTAAAATGAAATGATCTAAAGAAATATTAACGATGTGCTTGGTTTGAGCATTTTTAGTTTTCATTTCCACTCAAAATGAAAAATAGAGATGAAAACATGTTAATTTTAAAAATTGTTTCTATGGAAATGTTTATAAAATAAGGTGAAAACAAGGAAGCTGGTTTCGCAATTTTCATTTGAAAACTTAGAAAATGCGGGGCCACAAATATTTAGATTCTCATCACAAAAAAAAAACGTATTTTCTCTAAACTTATCTCTCTTTATTTTTTTCTTGAGGAGTGTTAAGGGCCAGCAACTTTTGGTATTTGTACTCATCAAATAGTCATCAATGATGATTTTAATGGTGTGAAAATTCATCAAATGACTCACTTTTTCTTGCTGATTACATACTGGCTAGAATTTGGAAAAGTTGCTGGCCCCTAGACTTTTCCTTTTTTCTTTGAACCGCTTCCATTCTCTCTATCCTCTCAGCTCTTTTTTAATTGGTCGTTGCTCTCATTCGTGCTGCCTCCTGTCGCTATTCTTTTGGTCAATTTTTTTTAAAACATTCTTTTTTTTTATGTATTTCTATTTTTGAAATGACATTTTGGGGATTTTGGTGTCTCCCAATTTTAGCATTGTGCTATTTTTTTTTTTAAGAGGCTAGGTTTTGTTTTACTTCTACTCCTATTGCTAACAATCACATGTAACATTATTGATATCTCTTTTCTTTATTGCGTCTCATATTTAATAGTAGTTGATTTATTAGCATAAGAGGAAAAAAATCTGAAACTAAAGTTAGCAAAGAATAGTCCAATGAAAATAAAAAAGTTTAATGGGCAACTGCAATGTTCAATATTTAAGACAGCAGTTTAAAAAAAAATAAATAATGAACTGACTACAATTGTTGAAAAATATTACAGTGTAGCTAGACTAAAAAAAAAGTATAATCAACTAAGCATTGCATATAGTAAGTTTTCAACTTTGCTAGATCGAATAGGGTTATATGAAAAATTCCATCTATTAAAGTAAATGTCTCGAAAGAAGTATGACAAAACTTATACGTCCTATGTTCAATTATATTAAGTTAAATATTGTCATTTTATTTATATTAATTTATTTTATTTCATAAAATTTATTTGTTCTTTGTATTGAACTATTTATACTTGTCAAAAGAGAAGGAACTACATGAATGAATTTATGCATCACTATGACATGTTAATTGTATTTATACTTCAACTATTTGAAATTTAAGAGGAATGAAATAAATTTATGCATGACTATGATATTTTAAGAAAAATAAATTTATGTATGACTATGACATTCTGCCTGACTATTTATTCATAATTAATATTATTTTAAAGATTTTTAATATATTAAAAACAATCAAACCAAATATGTTTTCAGTGTTTTTATTTTTTAAAAATTGAAAATAATGATCAAAACAAACATATTTTTTAAAATCTAAAAATTTAAAAACAAAAATAATTTTCAAAAAATAAAAATTAAAAAAAAAAAACATGAAATATTTTCTCATACCAAACATTACCTAAATTTTATAATGTGATTTTGTTGTTCGAAACTTCGAATTGTCTATTGTTTTTCGGGGCGCTTTTGTTTTTTGTAATGGATTTCTATTACATGTTATGCGTTCTTATGGGTTATTGGGGTGTATTGTATTGATATGGAGTTAAATTTTTTTTAAACAATAATATACAAATTGGAGGGTAGGTATTGTGAGGGAGAGAAAACTTAGCCTCTTGATTTGTGCTCAAACTTGATTGATTAAGAAATCAAACTCTATGTATTTTGTGTGCAATTTTTTTTTGTCAAGTGTGTAGCAAATTGGAGGGTAAATTTTGTAGTTAAAAAATTAAAAAAAAATTTAAAAACCCAAATTGGTGGGTCAAAATTGAAAAATTTTAAAAAACCAAGCTTTCAGTTTGTGTCATATTAAATCGGACCTTCCGATTTATTAACGGCCGTCGTCCACACCCTTGAATAACACTCAAAACTTTAATAATAGTAGATAACACATCAATTTTTCAATATCAAAATTAAAAAGTGATTTTTCGGAGCGTATTTATTGTATTTTTTATTTTTTATTTGATTAATTTGAGTATTAAATATATTTACTTTTATTTTTAATGTTTTTAATTTTTAAAGTTTTATAAAAATAAATATAAAACAAAAAGTAATATTTTATTATTTTTTCCATTTTTTCTTAATAAAATCCTAAAAAAATCTGAAAATGAAACAAAAGTGGAAGTACCTGTGGTGATAAACACAAAGGATATGGATGCCCATTAATATAATAGGTGACTCAGTATTCATGTTACCAAGAAAGAATTTACATTTAATGAAAGTTGAAAATATGAACCCTATACATGTATAAATAGGGAGTATGGTACGAGACAATTCATACAGCAATATTAACAACAAATATTCTCTCTCTCTTTCTTATACAATAAAATACTTCTTTACTTTCTCTCTTCGTATACTACTAATATAATATTAATATATTATCTTTATAGTAGTATAATAGTATTTGGTAAATACTGATAGTAGTATTTTTCTATTTATACTTTATTTTATTACTTCTTCCTTATTTATTTTACAATACGTTATTAGCACGAGACTCTGATCAAATTTTTAGAAAGACTCAGGTAACAAATTTTCATTATGTCGAAGCTCTCTCATCTTGAATTCAATGCTCTTGATATATCTGGAAATAATTATTTATCATGGATACTAGATGTTGAAATCCATCTTGATTCAATGGATCTTGGAGATACCATTAAGGCTGAAAAAAATTTATCCCAAAAGGATAAAGTCAAGGCCATGATTTTTTTTCATCGTCATCTTGAAGAAGGATTAAAAAATGAATATCTCACATTAAAAGATCCTACAGATCTTTAGAAAGATATTGAAGAAATGTATAATCATCAAAAGACGGTGATACTTCCTCAAGCCCGATATGAATGGACGCACTTGCGTCTACAAGATTTTAAATCCATAAATGAATATAATTCTGCAATGTTTCGAATCACTTCACGAATGAAATTATGTGGGGAAAAGATATCTGATAATGATATGTTGGAAAAAACTTTCTTGACCTTTCATGCCTCGAATGTGCTCCTGCAGCAGAGTATCGAGAAAAAAGGGTTTAAAAAATATTCTAAGTTAATTTCTTGACTTCTTGTTGCTGAACGCAACAATGAATTGCTCTTGAAAAATCATGAAGCACGCTTAGCTGGCGCCGCCCCATTTCCTGAAGTAAATGCGGCAAATTATCCTAGAAGAGGTAAATGGCAATGTTTTAATGACAAGAAAAATTATGGAAGGAAAAGGAATTATATTCAAAAGAGAGGATCTCACCAGAAGTGGGATAAATAAAGAAATATTGGGCAAAATAAAAAATCAACAGAGGATAAGTATTTCCATTGTGGTGGAAAGGGCCATTGGTCGCGTACCTGTCGTACACCAAGGCACCTAGTCGATCTTTATCAATCATCTTTGAAAAAAGACGACAAAAGAAAGGAGACGAATTTCGTTTCAAATGATGTTGCTGAAGACTCCACCACTCATTATGATGTATCTGATTTCTTTGAGGACCCTGAAGGAAATATTGGTCATTTGATCAATGATGGAATAGTTTAATATGTGGAGTAAATAGCCAAAATCGTCCATGAAAGATACCTCGATCTCCATTTTGGTCCTCGAAAGAAAAAGTTAATCGAAATCGTCCCCGAAAGATACACGATTGGTAACGTTAGTCCTTCCGTCAGTTGAATGATGACGTGTCACGTTAAGTGCCACGTGGCATATGATGATGTAAGGGGCTAATGCCACGTGTCACAAGATGATTAGTTGACGTGTCAGTTCAGTGACATGTGGCATGTCACGTGGCAGTTGACATGTAAAAAAGTTATTTATAATCAAAATAGTCCTTAAAAGTTCAGACGTAAGTCATTTTCATCCCTGAAATTTTAAAAATTAATCAAATTAGTCTTTATATAATTTTTTTATTTTTTCTTGATAATATTAAATTTAAAATATTTTTTGATACTATTAATTTTAATAGAAATGTAATTGACAATAAAAAAATTAGTAATTGTATCTTTTCTTCTTAAAAATTTTTTCAATAAAATTATCTCTCTCCTTTAATTCTTGTCAAAATCTCTTTTATTCTTTTCTATTCTAAAATTTTTTTCTTACATTATTACATTTTGCTGGAATATATATATATATATATATACTCAAAATTAAAATGTAGGTATTTATTAACCTAAACAAAGTTATATGTTCAAAATTAAAATTTATGTATGTTAACATAAATGAAAGTAATACCGTAATGAAAAAAAAGATGTATAAATTTTTATTAACTTTGTTTAGGTTAACATACATAAATTTTGATTTTGAACATATAACTTTGTTTAGGTTAACAAATACATATATATATTCTAGCAAAATGTAATAATGTAAGACAAATATTTTAGAATAGAAAAGAATAAGAGAGATTTTGACAAGAATTAAAGGAGAGAGATAATTTTATTGAAAACATTTTTAAGAAGAAAAGATACAATTACTAATTTTTTGATTGTCAATTACATTTCTATTAAAATTAGTAGTATAAAAAATATTTTAAATTTAATATTATCAAGAAAAAATAAAAAAATTATATAAGGCCTAATTTGATTAATTTTTAAAATTTCAGGGATGAAAATGACTTACGTTTGAACTTTCAAGGACTATTTTAATTATAAATAACTTTTTTACATGTCAACTGACACGCGTGTCACTGACCTGACACGTGACATGCCAGGTGTCACTGAGCTGACACGTCAACCAATCATCTTGTGACACGTGGCATTAGCCCCCACGTCATCATCCAACTGACGGAAGGACTAACATGACCAATCGTGTATCTTTCAGGGACGATTTCGATTAACTTTTTCTTTCGAGGACCAAAATGGAGATCGGGATATCTTTCAGGGATGATTTTGGCTATTTACTCTTAATATGTGGGATTGTTAAGTATCTATGTAAATAAATAATGTAAAGAACTTATTGTTAAGTTTTATTTAAGTTTCAGATGTGATGTATATAAATAATGAAATATTAATGTTCATGAATTTTGAAATCATTAAATGTGTCAAGTTTTAAAATAAAATTTTAGTATATGACATTATTTTTATGTGCAGTGTTTCTTAGAAAAATAATTCTGATCAAATATTCAATTTAACCGTGCATACTACTCATTTTATTATTATTATTTGTCTTTGAAGAAAATGACAAGGATATATAATGAAGATGTATGCCTTGCGGATAGTGCAAGTTCGCACACTATTCTCAAAAGTGATATATATTTTACCCATCTTGTGCCAAAAGAAGAATATGTTAATACTATTATTGGCTCAGGCAATGTGATTGAAGGCTCCGGAAGAGCTATAATTTTGTTTCGCGGAGGAACAAAATTCATAATAAATAATGCACTATTGTCTATCAAGTCTCTAAGAAACTTGTTGAGTTTTAAAGATATTCGCCGAAATGGATATCATATTGAGACTATGAATGAGGGAAGTCATGAGTACTTATGTATCACAACTCATGATTCAAATAAAAGGGTTATATTAGAAAAGTTGCCCTCACTTTCATCTGGGTTATATTATACCAAGATTAGTGCAATTGAATCATATGCCACTGCAAACCAGAAGTTTACTAGCCCAAATAAATTCATAACTTGGCACGACCGATTGGGTCATCCGGGAACAACCATGATGCGGAGAATTATTGAAAACTTCCATGGACATTCACTAAAGAACCAGAAGATTCTTAAATCTAGTGAATTTTGTTGTGCTGCATGTTCTCAAGGGAAGTTAATTTTAAGGTCATCACCAGTAAAGATTGGATTTGTGTCCCTGAATTCCTATAAAGGATTCAAGGAGATATATGTGGACTTATTCATCCACCGTGTGGATCTTTTAGATATTTTATGGTCCTAATAGACGCATCTTCGAGATGGTCTCATGTGTGCTTATTGTCTTCTCGCAACCTGGCGTTTGCGAGATTACTGGCTCAAATTATTCGATTAAAAGCACAATTTCCAGAAAATCCAATCAAAGCAATTCGTCTTGATAATGCTGGTGAATTTACTTTCTAAGCTTTTGATGCTTATTGTATGGCTAATGGAATAAGTGTTAAACATCCAGCAGCTTATGTTCACACACAAAATGGGTTAGCATAATCACTTATTAAATGTCTCCAATTAATTGCTAGACCCTTACTTATGAGAACAAATCTCACAACCTCGGTTTGGAGGCATGCTATTTTACATGTTGCAGTACTTATTCGTTTGAGGCCAACGAGTTACCATCAGTTCTCTCCTATGCAATTAGCTTTTGGCCAGCAGTCAAATGTTTCCTATTTAAGAATATTTGGGTGTGCGATATATGTTCCCATCGCACTACCTAATCGCACCAAAATGGGACCCAAAAAAAATTGGGGATATATGTTGGATATGATTCTCCCTCTATAGTGAGGTATCTTGAGATACAAATTGGAGATGTATTTAAAGCCCGGTTTGCGAATTGTCATTTTGATGAATCAAAATTTCCAACATTAAGGAGAGAGAATAAGCTTCCTGAAAATGAACTAAATTAGAATGCATCATCGTTAATGCATTTAGATCATCGATCAGGGCAATGTGAACTAGAAGTTCAAAAGATTATACATTTGCAAAGAATAGCAAATGAATTGCCTGATAAATTTTCCGATACAAAGAGGATAACCAAATCTTATATACCAACGAAAAATACCCCAATTCAAATTGATGTCTCAGTCGGACAAATAGCCACTGAAGTAAATTCACACCAGAAGCGTGGTAGGCCTGTCGGTTCCAAAGACAAAACTCCTCGAAAGAGAAAAGAGGTAAATACTATTCCTGTTGGAAAAGACATAGTAAAGACACCTGCAGTTGTCCAAAATTCTGATATAGTTTTAACGCCAGAAGACGTTCAGGTACATGAAAATTGTGAAAATGACGAGATCTCAATAAATTATGTCTTTACAGGAGAGAAATGGGACCGAAATAAGACAATCGTCAATGAAATATTTGCATATAATGTGGCATTAAATATCATGCATGAAAGTAAGGATCTTAAGCCAAGATCAGTCGAAGAATGTCGACAAAGAAATGATTGGCCAAAATGGGAAGAAGGCATGAAGGCTGAATTAGACTCACTTGCAAAACGTGAAGTCTTTGGACCTGTAGTCCGTACACCAGAAGATGTAAAACCTGTTGGATACCGGTGGGTATTTGTGAGAAAACGAAATGAGATAAATGAAGTTGTGCGCTACAAAGTCCGACTTGTGGCACAAGGTTTTTTACAAAGGCCCGGTATAGATTATGAAGAAACGTATTCCCCTGTAGTGGATGCGATAACATTGCGTTATTTGGTCAGTTTATCTGCATACCATAAACTGCATATGCATTTAATGGATGTGGTAACAGCCTACTTATACGGCTCATTTGATCGAGATATCTATATGAAAGTCCCTGAAGGACTAAAGACATCTAAACCATCCAATGAATATTCACAGGGATTATACTCAGTTAACTTGCAAATATCTTTATACGGTCTGAAGCAATCTGGACGAATGTGGTATAATCGTCTTACTGAGTATCTGGCCAAAAACGGATATAAGAATGATGATATCTGTCCATGTGTTTTCATAAAGAAATCTGCGTCTGGATTCATAATAATTGCTGTGTACGTTGATGATTTAAATATCATTGGAACTCCTGAAGAAATTCCAACAATTATAAAAACTCTAAAAGAAGAGTTTGAGATAAAAGATCTTGGAAGGACTAAATTTTGTCTTGACAAGCAGATCAAGCATATAAAAAATGGGATATTTATTCATCAAACATCATACACAGAGAAGATCTTGAAAAGGTTTTATATGGATAAGTCACATCCATTAAGTACCCAATAATCGTAAGATCTTTGAATGTGGAAAATGATCAATTCCATCCTAAAGAAGAGAATGAAGATATCCTTGGTCCTGAAGTACCATATCTTAGTGTCATTGGAGCGCTAATGTATCTTGCTAATAATACACGACCCGATATATCATTTGCTGTGAATTTACTAGCAAGATATAGTTCCTCTCCAACCAGAAGACCTTGGAGTGGAGTCAAACAAATCTTTCGATATTTTCATAGAACGGTTGATATGGGATTGTTTTATCCTATGGATCCAAGTCACAACTAGTTGGCTATGCAGATGTTTGATACTTGTCTGATCCACACAAAGGGAGATCTCAAACAGGATACCTGTTCACATATGGTGGTACAGCTATATCATGGAGGTCCACGAAACAGACGATAGCAGCAACCTCCTCTAATCATGCTGAAATACTCGCGATACATGAAGCTAGTCGCGAGTGTTTTTGGCTCAGAAGTTTGATCCAATATATTCTGTCATCATGTGGACTGATTGACCATAAGATAGCTCCAACTGTTCTGTTTGAAGATAATACAGCATGTATTGCTCAACTTAAAGGCGGATATATCAAAGGTGATAGAACAAAGCATATTTCTCCCAAATTCTTCTTCACTCATGATCTTCAAAATCAAGGGACAATTGATGTCCAACAGATCCACTCAAGTGACAATCTAGCAGATTTATTCACAAAGTCACTCCCAAAATTTTTCTTTGAAAGATTGGTACATGAGATTGGGATACGCCGATTTCGAGACATTAAATGATGTCCACAAGAGTGGGAGACTCTTTTTTCCTTAGTCAGATTTTTTTTCCATTGGATTTTTTTTACAAGGTTTTTAATGAGACAGTTCCATCACAAAGGATATTTTACTCTTTTTCCTTCATTAAGGTTTTTTTTTTTTCCATTGAATTTTTCTTTAGTAAGATTTTAACGATACAATAATCCTAAATGGTCATCCAAAGGGGAGTGTTGGGATAAACACAAAAGATATGGATGCCCATTAATATCATAGATGACTCGGTATTCATATTATCAAAAAAAAATTTACATTTAATAAAAGTTGAAAATATGAACCCTATACATGTATAAATAGAGAGTATGGTACGTACAGTAATATTAATAACAAATATTCTCTCTCTTTCTTATACAATAAAGCACTTCTTTATTTTTTTTTTTATATACTACTAATATAATATTAATATATTATCTTTATAGTAATATAACAATATTAATAAATATGATAGTAGTATTTTTTTATTTATACTTTATTTTATTACCTCTTCTTTATTTATTTTACAGTACCTTATTTATTCCTTCCTTGTTGGAATCAAAGCTGAAAGCAAGAACTGAGAGAAGTAAGAACGTTCCATTACCGTTGGCATTTCATTTCTCTCCGCAAAAACGCCATGACGCATTCTTTAACGTCGTCGTTTCATTCCTTCTTCTTCTTCCCTCCTTCTTCATCATCCGTACAACTCAACACACCAAAGCTTCAACTTCTGTTACCAATGTCATCAAATTCTCAACCGCTTCCCCTCAAATTCTCTCACTCAAATAGAACAAGAACCACCACCAACAACAACAATCGCCACAAGATTCGAGCTTCGTCCTCAACCGATGATCCTTCACCATCTTCATCAAGTGCGACGAATTTCGTTTTGTTCAGTTCCGCTGCTCTAACTGTTACATTGGCGGTGGCTAATCGTGTGCTTTATAAGCTTGCTCTCGTTCCCATGAAAGATTACCCCTTTTTCCTTGCCCAGTTCACAACATTTGGGTAAACGCTATTATTTCTCGCTTTCAATTTAGTGTCGCTCCTCTGTTGCTGTTTTTGCATTTTCATTTGCTACTTTTCACTGCCAAAATTCTGTTTTCGTTATTAATTTTACTTTTGGGGTTTATGTATGTCTCTTTAGAGTTATATATATAATGTTGTTTGATCATTCAAAGGCCAAGTAATAAAATATAAGGGTAAAAAAAGGTTATAAGGATTTGAGAACTGGAGTGGGACCGTGCTAAAAATTTGATGATAAAGTGGGTGTCCAGTGTCCACACATATTATAATGGTTTGGTCTTTTGGGTTAAACAATGTTGTGTCTGATAGATGATTGGTATAGAAATAATATTTTGCCCTCATCCAATCATTATTCACATGAAACAGAAGTGTTATTAGTTGAGAGTGGAGTAACAGTGTTTTCTTATAATGTATAAAAAAGGACATAGCATTACTTTTATGTCAAAAATTCATGCATATAAAACAAGTCTCAATTGATTGGTAGTATATCAGAATTAATTTCTTCAGAATAACTGTGGTTTGTTGTATCTGTGTCATGTATGCAGGTATGTGGTTGTGTATTTTAGCATATTGTATATCAGATATAGGGCAGGTATTGTAAGTGATGAGATGCTAGCCATTCCGAAACTTCGCTTTCTGGCCATTGGGTTTCTTGAAGCTTTGGGTGTGGCCACTGGAATGTTTGCTGCAGGTACTCATTCTGATCCTTCTTTTTATTTATTTTTTTTCAGGTTTAATTTTACAGTCTTGTATCTTTTTTGAGGATAAGCTTGCTTTGTTGATATCTAACTATTATAGGCAACATGTCTGTTTAAATTTTCTTAATTGGGTATCTAAATAGTATGCTGAATAGATTTAAGCTGCACAACTATGTATCTTTTTTGAGGATAAGCTTGCTTTGTTGATATCTAACTATTATAGGCAACATGTCTATTTAAATTGTCTTAATTGGGTATCTAAATAGTATGCTGAATAGATTTAAGCTGCACAACTATGGTTATGTCACTTTTAGTAGTAGGGACTAGGGACTAGGGAGTAAGTGACTTGTTGCTGTTGGTAATGAAACAATCGACAAGCATAGCCTTACTGCCTACATGTTTGCCTCGATATTTATGTATTGAATGTTGGTTACGTTCTGCAGCTGTACTTCCTGGACCAGTCATACCCGTATTGAGTCAGGTATTAAATATTTAACTAGCTCTTGTCATCAAAGAAAGAGGGTGACAGAATACATCGGCCCTTGGTTTTATACATCTGTGAAGTTTATTTTGACATTCTCATTTGTCAGGCATTTTCTGGGGCTTCATTTTGGAAAATTTCAATTTGCTTCCATTAGTTGCATTTATCAATTACATAACCTTCTAAATGTTAGCGTTACCAATGACATTATGCAAGAGAATTTGATGTTGATCAACTTGTAGCATCTTTGAAACCAATACTCCTAAATGCGCTTTAGCTTCTTCCTAATAAGAAATGGTGTTATTTTTCGTACTCTTTCTTCCGTATTCGAAAATACTTTAACACAACTAGCACCTCACATTTTTATTTATTCTGTTCTGTGTCTCACTTTGATGGCATTATACCTAAACCATTTTATCATCATAAGTCTGCATAACAGTAGCAACTGTAGCGTGTAGCACAGTAGCAATCGTGTCTTGACAATATGCTTGGAGGCTGTTATTATAAAACATAGTGCAGCATGTCTTGGCAATATGCTTGGATTTGACCATTAGCATGTCTTGTTCCTGATGGCCAGGCAATATTTGATATGCATCTCCTTTCAATATTTTTCATTCATGTCATTTGAGTATTTTAATGGATGGGATATTGTTCATTTCTTATTGCTTTTTATCATTCATCCAATTTTATTTTTTCTATATTGTCTGCATCTTGTTGGGAGAGAAAGGGGGGAGGGGGTGGGGGGGGGGGGGGGTAGGGGAGAGGGGTAATAGTAGTGAAATCTTATCACTTTTACACTTTCTTGGGGAAAAAAATTACTTATCTATTGTATGCATGTAAAATTTAAAAAAAAAAAAAAGCATGCTTATGATCTTTTTCTCTTTTTTTCCAGACTTTTTTAGTTTGGCAGCTATTGATTTCTGTTCTTCTCTTGGGGAGAAAGTACTCAATCAACCAATTGGTTGGATGTTTACTTGTAGCTAGTGGAGTTGTGGTGTCTATTACAAGGTATTTTGACTTGTATATGTGGACAAATACAATTTTCTGATCAGTACACTCCATATTCATTTTCTTGTGTCGAGTTCAGCATCTAGGTCAAATGAGTTTATGTATATTTGTTATTAATAGTTCATGTGGGAATGGCTTGTTTTCATTTGGGCACATCAGAATTTGTCTTCTTCAAATTTCAGATCCTGCATAATTGGTTAGTGAATGAGCTTTCACGAATGATATTCTTCTCAAAATATCAGAGGTTTCTGATCCCCCTTCCCAGTTAAAAAAATTAATGAATTACTTGAGATCAGTTTGTGTATGCTTTCCAGTTAATAGCTGCAATAATTGTTGTCTTTGGATTCTGGTTATTGGGATACAAATCTTGTGCAGTTAGTGCCTAGACTCTGATGTGTAATTCTGCTTTCACTTCAAATGAAGTGGGCTCCATCTGATCTTTTGTCTCCCCTAATTACAGTGGCTCAAACACGGGTCAGATGCTCTCTGAAGTTGAGTTCTTTTGGCCAGCATTGATGATTATTTCTAGTGCTTTTCAAGCTGCGGCTTCAGTAATCAAGGTTCACTCA
The DNA here is from genome assembly GCF_003086295.3 of Arachis hypogaea. Lineage (NCBI taxonomy): Eukaryota > Viridiplantae > Streptophyta > Magnoliopsida > Fabales > Fabaceae > Arachis > Arachis hypogaea. Next base: position 131,117,084 of record NC_092052.1, on the reverse strand, counting down.
TAAGTAGTTGTGTTTTTTTTTTTTTTTTTTTTTTTTTTCGGGCTAACTTGTAATAGTCTTTACATTTCATGTTTGGCAGGAGTCTGTTTTCATTGATAATGCCATTCAATTGAAGGTAATTATTATTATTTGGGGAGAAGGGGGGGGGGGGTGCAATTTTAAGATCAGTTGACCTTGTCTTCAGTTGGCATTTCATATTTTCATGTATGGGCATGATTTGACGTATATGACTTGTTCACCTGCAGCAGAAGTCGCTAGATATATTTGTTGTCAATTCTTTTGGATCTGGCTTTCAGGTATAACTTGCTGTAGTACTAGAGATGATTTAAATGCAATATGAATTGCAGTTACCTACCGTACCTTTCAAAATCCATACATTTGGCTTTTAGAATACCAAAATAACTTTGTAGTTTCTCATTACTATTTTTGGTTTATTGGACCATATGCTTTCCCTAGTTGCTACTCGAAATAAAATATTAATGTGAATAGGACCATTAGTTTAATATTCTATTGCTTCTTTTCAATTCATCCCCTATAATTTCAATAGTTACACCATGAGGTAAGGTTATCTGAAATTTCATGATGAAAAATTATATGGCTTATACTCGATGTTTGATTTCACTATCTTATGGATCACAAATGAGAATTTAATATCTTGCATGAAAAATCTATTAGGTTTTCAGTTTGCATTGAGTTTGAGTCCATAACACTATTTTATTGGCATTTCAAGTTTACTTTTGGACTTTTTATGTTTATTACCTAGAACTTGAGGTATATTTATGATTGGATTCTGGTATATATTGTAGGCTCTGTTTGTACTTCTTTTTCTACCTTTACTTTCTAACTTGAAAGGCATACCATTCGTTCAACTTCCTTCGTATCTTAAAAGTGGAGCTGGTTGCTTTCTGAACCTTGGAACTCATAAATCAAGTAAGCTCTAATACATTGACCGGAATTGATGTACATGCCTTGCCACATCATCTAGCTTTTAGAACACTATCAGATTATGTATTATGAGCATGGCATTTTTTAGGGTGCATTCGTATTATCGTCTACATTCCAATTTCACGTTGTGTGACTTAAATCTCACCGAAAACATGGGATTCTGATGTTAGGATCTCCAACTGCAATGTGGTTCACCAAGTTTCATATCATAATTTTATAACCTACCCTATATGGTGGAATCATAGTTTTAAATGTTTCAGATCAGAATTTCTTAAATATGCCCAATCTAGATAAAAAAAGAGAGCTTGGTGGCAATAAACCCTGATGACTTTCATTACATCCAATCAATCAAAATGAGAATCTATAAGCTCTTCTTTCCCGTTAATAGTTTGTTCGAAACTTTCTTGTCCCAAGTTGTAATTTGGCCACTTTCGTTCATCATGTCGTAGGCTGTGACGGTGCTCCCTGGCTTCCCCTGCTTTATATAGTTACCAACTTGGCATTCAATATATCGTTGCTTAACGTGGTAAAAACCTCCTCTGCAGTTGTTGCTTCTCTTATGGTAATGTTATCAGGTAGATGCTCTCTTTCTCTCTCTGAATTCTACTAATTAGTTACTTTAGCATTGCATAACATTCCAATAAAATTTGTTGCCTGTCTTGTGGACATCTTGATTTCTTTTTTGAACATATTTAGCTCATGTTTGGTTATGATTTGCAGTGCCGATTTCCGTCATCATTCTTTCCCTTCCGTTGCCTTATCTTCCCGAGGGAACAAGCCTGAGCCCAGTTTTTGTAGTTGGCTGCGCCATCCTTGTATCTGGTCTTTATCTGTATGACACAACCAGACCTGCCAAGAATAGTACTAAATCTGATTGAAGCACATCCGTTCCACAAAACCATTGCTGAGAAGTAACTCCCAAACTACCAAGCAGCCTATCTACTCACTCATCTATCAGTCTTGAGGCAATCTATCTTGGTGAAATGTATTTATTGACTTTGTCCAATTGTACGTGTACTCATGTACAGTATTTTTTACTAGTATTATTTTTTAGATTCTGATTAGAGAGTGAGGTAGATCAGTTCAATTTCTATTTCTCTTCACTGTCTTTAATTTGTCTAAGCGATTGGATCATTTTTTCATTGTAGTCTTTTGTTGAATAGTTAAGTTACATATGCCACATAAGCTCCGGAAGTATACATTTAACAGAAAAGAAAAGTGTTTTAAGTCTATCACTATGGTTGCCTTGTTCACAAGCACAGAATATTGAGACACGAATATAAAAACACAAAATCGTATTTAGTAAATAAAATATGGACAGAAATAGTGTCATAGAACATTGAATTAATATATTTTACAGAGATATTGGACAGAAACACAATTTTTTTCTCTTGTATTGTCACTATTAATTTTTTATAATAACATTTTTTACCATTTTATTTTTTTTCTAAATTTGATGTGAAAGAAAAAATAAGGTAAATTATATTTTTTATTATTTATTATATCTTATATTTAAATTATCACTAAATAAAATACAAAAATATTAATTTTTGTGTTTCTTTTCGGTGTATGAAGTTGGATTCCTGACCATAAAATTATCGTTGGGCATGTTCTTTTACAAAGTGCATTCATGATTAAAGCCTCCATATACTTGTGTTTGTTCTCTCAAATGAAAAAGATAATTTTCTCCTTTTTTTTTTTTTTTGCATTATCATTTTCTCTTTTGTTCATGTCTTCCATACTTAACATGTGCTATTAGTATAAAGTATAAACAACGTAATATATATATTATGTCGTCATGTAACTAATAGATACTTTTAACCTTTTTTTTTTTCTGTAACTTTTTTTATTTGAGATCAAGGATGATCAATTTATATACAATATCTTTCCTTAGTAGACTTTTAATATGACAAATAAAGTTACCAAAATTAACTTACAATAAGTGGAATTTATTATATTATAAAATTGAACTAATAAATTCGTTAAAGTTTAGTCGCAAATTCACTTGAACTAGTAGAATTTAAATAAGCTTGAATTATAAAACTCAATTAATCAAATAATAAATTCGTTGAATTTACTCACAAGTTTGATTTAAAAACCTAAACTTTGTAAAACTCTTAATTTGAGGGTTTAATAATCCATTTTGTTATGTCAGTTTAATAATCTTGAATCTTGATGATGACAACTTATTCGATGCTAAACAAAGTGGTGACCCCATGTTAGCCCATGGACTAATGCAAATGGCAAAACATCACATATGATGTCTTTTTTTTTTTTTTGGTCAGGGATCACATATGATGTCTAAAAGCATAGAATACTCCACCAGTCCTGGAAATATAATGCGGTAGGTCCACAGTCAAATTCATGCTAAGTTCCAAATTTGATCGCAAATCAATAATAGCAAAAAAAAATAAAAAATAAAAGAAACACTCATTTCATTTCTGTTGCAGTCTATTGACTCTCCCAATAAACTAAGTATCCAATCCTACCTTTCAATTTAGATAAAGATGATGACGATGATGATAAGAATTACAACAAAGGAGTACGGAATACTAAAATCTAACCCCACTTTGAACACAGCTCCACTCCCTCATCTGAAACAAAATAATCAAACTAAAAGAAGAAAAATTCTCCAAGACCAGCTCTTTCCGCCATAGATTCCTTTACGTTGAAACTAGAATTACTTTTTCCAATTCCCAGATAGCAGTTTTGTTTAGGACGTGTGCCTTTTGTTGTTTATTCAATGTCTCCTCTGCAAGGAAGCATAAAATTGTTAGTCAAATAGTAACAGCACAATACTAAAATTCAACATATTAAATTGTAATTGGGATAACTCCACCAAATCTGACATAGTAGATAAATGGAAAAAGGCGGGGGATTGAGGTAATATATAAGGTATCTACAAGGCTACGTTTGTTTCCTGGGAATGGGACTGGGACTGAGTATTGTGTTTGGTGATTTTCAGTTCTAGGACACAATTTCAGTCCCTTTAGTACCTCAAAAAAGTGAAGACACATGGAACTAAAATTTTTACGAATGAAAACTGAAACTTTTTTAACATTTTTTTTCCAAAAATACTCTCATTGAACTTTTCAAATTCCAAATCTACCCCTCAATGTACATATTTATCTTAAACCAAATATGATACTAAGATATAACTCAATCCAATACATTTTACACCAAACACAATATAGATACTTAATTTAGTCTCTGTCTCTCAGTCTCTATCTTTTAGTCTCTGTCTCTCTTCCAAACGCAACACAAGTGAATGTCAAATATAATTGGGACTGTGATGAAATAGCATAGATGAACTACAACCACCGGAGTTCAACTGAAATAAAATTCTATATGTTTATTAGTTTTATAAAGTTTGAAAAACAATTTCAAAGTATTAAAAGTACATGCCTTTCGCTTCTTTAGCTTCCCATTTCTGCTGCCACCCTTACTGGAGCCCATTATATCCTCACCACCTTTATTTTCAAAGGGTAATGACTTAATTTCATCAAAGAAACTTTCTGTAAGACCTTGCATCCTGGTACAGAATAGAAACAGATTCTAAGTAGGGAAAAAACATGTACATAAATGAAAACGCATGCATAAACATTCAATGAAGACAGCAGAAAAATCTGGCAAGCATTCCTAATCCTAACATTCATCATACCCATTTCTTGATTTCTTCAAGTATTTCTCTCTCTTCCTCTCCTGTCTTGTTAGAGGAACACGAGTGAACAACTCTTCCTCTTGCTGAGCACGCTCATCCATCTTGGCAATATATCTATCAACTTCTTTACTATTTCCCTCAAATTCTCTTACCTGTGAAAGTAAGCAGCCCGGAAAGAAAAAATCACTATGTAACTCATTAATTCATTACGATCAATAGCAAGGGAAAACCATCACAACATGGGATCACCTCCTCAGGTCTTTCATCCATATCATCCATCAATTCCCTGATAAAATGACTTTGCTTAGCTTGTTTCAAAATCTCTTTTTCCCTTCTCAAGGCATTCCTTTCTTGCTTTGAAGTTCTCTCTAGCTCCATGGAAGCAGGGGCGAATCTCGGAGGACGATATACATCATCACCATCCTGCATTCAAGAATCAAGTTATTAGGGAAAAAAATGCAAGTCGTTGGCATCATATTGTCATCCTTCAGCATATCAAATCAACAATTTTACCCGCTCACCTGAGCTGCTAAATCCGATTTGCTAACAAGCATGTCAGGATTCGGGCGATACTTTGACACATCCTCAGCCTTATCAGATGCAACCCCCTCCTTCTCACTTGGAATCTCACTTCTAGTGGCATTTTCACCAACTTTCATGAGTTTCTGAATTTGGTATTGTTGTTTTTTGTCAATTGGCCGAATCTGCAACAGAAACAAAGATGTCAAACTCCTAAAATGTAAGCATTACAATATTAAATATACAAAGGAGAAAGAGATATATAAAACCAGACCTTTTCTAAAAATAATCTTATCTCTACAATGCTTCTAATAACTGGATGTTCTTCTATTGAAAACCCCTTCGCCTTGCGCAACAAGTAGTAAACAAGGGATTGGCAATAGTTCAAAAGCAGCAAATTTTTAGCTTCAAGATAACTGAACCCATCTGCTGTAGGATATTGATCCTCTTTCACCTGATACATATCCAAACATGGCGAAAACAGAAGAATTAAAGTTGTACATCAAATTACTTGTTTTTCCCATTAACATATCTACTAAATGTATTAAAGAGTACTCGCTACCAATGCAGTAAAGTATCATCAAATTACCCATGAAACACCGGTAACAACACCGGCATGGACACGCGGACATACTGAATTTATACAATGACAACACACAAACACTGAAACACCGGATATATGTGTTTATATTTTCAAGATTTATACAAAAGTGAAGCATTTATATAAGTCAAAACTATCAATATTGACTACTGTATCATGTGTTGGGTGTGTCCTTGATAGCAAGTTACTTTGGATAGTTAACTAAGTGCTATAAAATAAAATTCAGTATATATTTTTGAGCAAAATTAATGGAGTGAATATTCCATATGAATGGAACCTTGGCAGTTAAGGATTGGATTTTGCGATTCACGGTGTCGAGTCCTTCCTTCATTTCTTTCAACAACGCAACAAGATGAGGAGCTTCTCTGAAACCACAACGAGTCAACGAAGTCGTTATTATGTAGAACAATAGAGAGATCGATTGCATCGTACGGAGAAGAAAAAAAGGAGGAGAGAACTTACTTTTGATTTGCATCATCGTTTGCAGCGTTCTCCATGCTTGAGAGAGAGAGAGAGAGGGTGTGGCGGATGAGTATGGAAACCAGAGACAGGGGCTTAGCAAGGGTTTTCAATTTTCTATTTTTCTGTTTTTTGTTTTTGGTCATATCTTTAAAATTAAATTAAAAATTTAAATAAAAAAAAAGGGAGAGTTTTGCGGTGGTCCTACTAGGATTGGAAACAAGGCGGGCAAGGCGAGGCTTTATTTCATGTAGTTAATTGGTTTGAGTCTGGTCTATAATTTGTTATAAACTCTTTATAAAGTATTAGACTTGACTTGTTATTCAGCCTGTTCTAACTTAAAACTTGTTAAAAGGTTTGATAATTTTTTTTTACAAAAATAAAAATATTATTTAAAAAATTTATTTTTTAATAAAAATATTTATATATAATATGTCATATTTAATATTTATAAGTATTTTTAATCTTTTAAAATATTTAAAATATACAAAAAATATTTATAATAAAATATAATAAATTTAAAATATCTCATAATTTTATTAATAATAAAAAATTATTTATATATTTAATTATTTTTTAATTTGTTCAGGTAAGCCTAACAGACCAATAAAACTAATTAAAAAATTTGAGTTTGGCCTATTAACATATTAAACTTTTAAAAGAGTCTAAAATTATATAGCTTTTATAATAGACCAGATCAAGACAGATCGTCTAACTTTTTTCCACCTCCATATCCAACTTATCTTGTCCAACTTATCTTTTTAACTGTTGGTGAAATATTTTGTTCTTACACTATGACCCCAAACATGCTGTGTCATATTTACGAAATGCAACATCCTTTCTCTTTCCAATTTCCATTCCTCAAGGTGCAATTAACAATTTTATTTAGAGGAAAAAGTATGCTTTGAAATTATATGGATCTGTCATGTAGGGTTATAGTAAAATTTAAAGAATCGTTTTTCATTAAATAAATAAAAAACAATTAAGTGTATCGTTTCCCACGTTCGTAAAGAAAGAGATAAATCTTTTTTATTAATATTTGTAATTTTTTAAAAATATTTATAATATTTTAATTTTGTTTATAATATTTTTTATTTGTGTCAAAATTATATATAGACTAATATTTTTGTCCGTAATAATATTACAAAAATATAAATTTTTAAAATTGTGTCAATTTTATTTTGATATTATAGATCATGACACTAAAAGATTTATAAAATCAAACTAGTTTTACAAAAAAGTCGTAAGAGACAAAAGTCTCCATCGACTAAGAAGATTAAAGTCTTCGTAGATAAAAAAATCAAATAATAATCTTTTAGTTATTATTTTAATGTGAAATTTTTATTAATAATTAATTTTAACATTCATTATCTAAAACTTAAAAAAAATAATGTATATATTTTTACATTTAATTAAGTGTTAAGTATGTTGCACAAATAAAAATAATTAATTTTTTTTTGTTATTTAAAAATAGTCTCTCTCTCTCTCTCTCTCTCTCTCTCTCTCTCTCTCTCTCTCTCTCTCTCTCTCTCTCTCTCTCTCTCTCTATATATATATATATATATATATATATATATATATATATAGTTAAAACTCATTTTGACCCCTAAAATTTCACGTCGACCTTAATTCTAACCCCGAAATTTTAATTACCCAATTGAGATCCCAAATATTAAATCGTGACTCACGTTTGTCCCTGTAGTGATCTCCGTTAACAGAGCGCTGATGTGACACGTTAAGTTACCAAGTTATGTTGTCACTTGAGTTTCAGATTGCCAAAGTGGAACGATGATGGATACATGATGTGGCAAAAGTTAAAATGACCCAAATAAACCCTTCGAAAACAAGCTTAAAAGCCTAAATTGCATCCCCATCTTTGATCTTGGTGGGAAGATGATGGGTTCAAACAGCCAAGTTTCTGCGAGCTCTACGAGGTCGTTCCCATAGCGTCTATGCGAGAAATCCTAATCGTGATAAATTGAGAAAGATTTCAGATTGGTATGGCTGTGAAATGCATCATCTGCTTCGATGGTCTGGAGCATATGCAAATCCCGATAGAATGTAAATTCTTTGCTGTATAATTTTTCTGTTATGCATTATCTTCTTCAATTTGTTATTGAACTGCAATTCCTCTTGAGTATTCTTATAATATTTTGTTTCTTTGTTGTTGTTGAAATGGCAGACAGATGGGAGGATGTGGTGTAGTTTTTTTGTGTGGACAAATAACGAGAAAAAAGATAGTATAATAGGAAGACAAATACCTGCAAACAATAATGATAATTGGAAGATGAGTTTAGCTTGGTGGACTCCATGCTGAACTTGGAAAATCCCAAGTTCAGCGTTGACAAGGCCGAAATGGATTTCCCTGGAGGGTTGGTGCTGGCGCTGAACTTGAAAAATTTTCAAGTTCAGCGTGGAGTGGACATCATCAATTCTTCATTCTCTCCATTCTCTAGCCTTGGCTTAAACTCCGTGAAATTCATCCAATATACAATCTGAAATAAACAGAATTGCACACAACTCAAAGTAACATTCATAGTGGCCGAAATGTATTAGATTCTGATTAAACTTAGCAATTCAAGTGCAAATTCACAAGAAAAAAACAGAGAAGTTGCTCACGCATCATAACACCAAACTTGAATTGTTGCTTGTCCTCAAGCAACCAAAATTAGTACATGACCAAGATGTGAATTTGCATGAGAAGCGAGAGTTCAATTATGCTCATGTCTCTCCTTAAAGTGGGGTTTATCTATTGCAATTCTAAACAGTTTTGGCATCTCACTCTCCTTTGAATCAGAGGACTGTCACTGTTGTTCGGAATTAGAATACGAATTATATTATGAATTCTCTGACCTTTATTCTTCAGTTTAATCCTTGAACACAACGACTTCCTTGACTTCTCTTTTCTTTGGTGTTTTGCACCTTGAGCCTAGCCGTGATTTTAAATGTTTTATCTCAAGCTTCAGTTGACACAGAAATACCACAAGCACTTGATTGTGAAACTTTCTTTAAGTTCTGATTTTTTCTTTCAGTTACTCTCAGACAGTGGTGCTCAAAGCCTTTAGCATACTCTGCTAAATGCATTTGATCTCGACTCTAAATGTTCTGTCTCAAGGATTACTTGACACAAGAACACCACAAGCATATGACTAGAGAAACAACTCTTTGAGATTTTAATCATATCTGACATCCCTAATCATTGATGCTCAGAGCCTTGGACCTTGCTCTTATTTTTCTTTTGCTGTTTCTTTTGCTTCAGGGATTAAGCTTTCACTAATTTTAGAAAATTCATAATAGTTCTCTAAATTCCTGTTTCTTATACATCAACATCCCTTGATTCAAATTCAAATATGCACTGTTCATATCATGCATTCAAAATCACAGCTAATACCACCACATTTAAGTAAATAAGACTACTCTTTAATATAAACTCTATTTCTCATGCAATACATCTTTTCTTTTTCTTTTGAATTCAAGCTCAGTGAGCAATACATGAGACACTTTTCGGAATTAAAAATAAATAACAGAATAAAAATAGCAAATTAAACTAGAACCTAGAAATTGAAATAACAAAGGATCATGCAATAACTAAGACAAAACAGCAGAAAACAAGAACATAACATAGTAAGAACGGGAGGGAATATAGAATGAAAGGAACTCAACCACCTCAGTTATCCTAGTGGCCGTTTCATTCTTCAGGATGTGCTCCTTCGTGAAGATGATTCGTCTCCCTTTGGTGCCATTTAAATAAACAGAAAATCCACAAGTGACGCGACAACACCAAACTTAAAAGTTTGCTTGTTCTCAAGCAAAAAAGAACTGAAAACGGAGAGACATAAAAAAACATATGGAGGGATAAAAATAAATATTAATGCAAAAGATGCCGAAAATAATAAAAGGGCAAGAGAGCTAAAAATTATATATATATATATATATATATATATATATATATATATATATATATATATATATATATATATATATATATATATAAGGGGGGAACGTAGATGTATATAAATATATAGGAAACGTTTCAAGTGCTCCAGGGTATTTTTCTAAAGTTTAGTATGCCAGGTATTATCATGTTTCAAGTTTTCGTTTGTCTTGGAGTGAGCATGAAATGACCCAAGTGACCCTTGAAATGTAAACGTAAATTACAGTAAAGAACAGCTTAAAAATTGTTGAATAGTCAGCTGGTTCATCCCTGTTCAAGAAGAGGAATTTTGTGATCGGAGACTGTCTGGCCGTCGTGCTACTGCTTAGATGCGCATTGGTGGTTGTTAGATTGCTAATGTCCGTTAGTATTGTTTGATTGTTTGATTTTGTCAAGGGATTCAATTGTGTCAAAGAGCTCCTTCTTGAGGCTCTCAATATCTCTTTTGCCTCTGCTGAAAAATCTTTGGAAGAAAACCGTTGTTCCTCTATTTTCCAGAATCAGATAGCGTGATGTAGGTACTAATACTTAAATTCTGGGGTGAAGATGAGAAAAGAGAATATGGTGGTGGCTTTGTTGTTGTTGTTGTGTGGGATTACGGGAATTAATTTTTATGTATTTGAAGAAAAGAGTAGGAGAGAGATCCTCAACCAAACATTATTAATTTTCAGACTTGGGTGCCCAAAAGATTCAGCACAACCATCATCCCCAAAATCAAAATAATAGATAGCCGCAGCCATTCTTGGAGCTTGCCGATCTGTTCAACAAGTAGCATTTGCCACACCTCCATTTGAGGAAGAGCTCCTTGTCAGATTTATTGGGATTAGGTATGGTAGAGTTATGAGAAGGAGGAAGTTGGTGTATGTGAAGATGTGATATTCTCTGAATTTTTTATAGCTTTTATTATAATATATTTATTTATTTATTTAATATATAGTGTTGAATATAATGCGTGTGATGGTACGGGACATTATGGACATTTTAAACACCTCCTCACTCCACAACGGACGAACAGGTTACCAGTCCATCATGCACTAGTTGGGTTACAAATAAAGACGATAGTAGCAAAGAAGACAAAGTTAATGTAACTCATGATGATTTTCTTATTGTTGAGGAGTTTGAATATGTTAACCTTGTTGAAAATAGCACTAGTTGGGTGATTGATAGTGGTACTTCTATTTATGTTACATCTAGGAGGAATTTGTTTACCTCTTATACTCCTGCTGATTTTGGTGATGTGAAAATGACTCATCAAGGCGTTGCAAAATGTGCTGGTGTTGGACGGGTTTGCTTAGAAACCTCCAATAGTACTAAGTTGACTTTGAAGCATGTGAAGCATGTTCTAGATATTCAGTTGAACTTACTTTCTGTTGGTAAGTTGTGTGATGAAGACTTGGATAGCTCATTCTCCCGTGATAATTGGAAGCTCACCAAGGGTTCCATGGTTGTTGCTAGAGGTACTCGACACTTTACTCTTTATTTAACTCAAGCAAAGATTGTGAAAGATGTTGTTAATGCTGTTGAGTTTGTTGATGAAACTGATTTATGGCATAAGAGATTATGTCATATGAGTGAGAAGGGCATGAATATGTTATCCAAGAGGAATCTTTTATCTGGTTGCAATGTTGCTTTGCAAAAGTGCAACCATTGTTTTGCTGGAAAACAAAACAGGGTTTATTTTAAGAGCCATCCACCTTCAAGAAAGCCAGAGATACTTGACTTGGTGCATTCTGATGTATGTGGGCCGATGAAGACAATAACACTTAGAGGGTCTATCTATTTTGTAACCTTTATTGATGATCATTCTAGGAAATTATGGGTTTACACTTTGAAGACCAAATATCAAGTTTTGAATGTGTTCAAGCAATTTCAAGCTTCTGTTGAAAGAGAAACTGGAAAGAAGTTGAAATGCATTCGTACTGATAATGGTGGTGAGTACTCAGGTCTATTTGATGCTTATTGTAAAGAGCATGGTATAAGACATCAGAAGACTCCTCCGAAGACTCCTCAGTTGAATGGCTTGGCTGAAAGGATGAACAGAACACTGGTTGAAAGAGTTAGGTGCTTATTCTCACAGTCTGGATTGGTAAAATCCTTTTGGGGTGAAGCTTTGAGCACTGTTGTTCATGTCTTGAACCAGACACCATGTGTTCCCATGCAATTTGAAGTGCCAGAGAAAGTATGGTCAGGTAAAGATGTTTCTTATGATCATTTAAGAGTCTTTGGATGTAAAGCTTTTGTTCATATTCCCAAAGATGAGAGATCTAAGCTTGATGTAAAGACTAGGCAATGTATTTTTATTGGCTATGGCATAGATGAGTTTGGTTACAGGTTTTATGATCCTGTTAGCAAGAAGGTGATTCAGAGTAGAGATGTTGTCTTTGTTGAAGACCAAACATTGAAGGATATATTGATAATGCAAAGAAGCCAATGGTTCAGCCTAGTGATGATTTTTCTGACTTTGATATTACTCCCTCTATGCCTATGGTAGAAGATGGTAGAGTTGAAGCTCAAAATAATGAGCATGATACATGTGCATGTGAAGATGGAATAGTTGATCCGATACTTGATGAAGTTGGTGATGATGATCAAGATGAACAACCAGCTTTGAAAATTCCTACAAATGCACTCAGAAGGTCTACAAGAGAGAGGAAGCCTTCGTCAAGGTATTCTCCACATGAGTTTGTTTTGTTGACTGATGGGGGAGAACCTGAATGCTTTGGAGAGGCTGTTGAAGATGAAAGTAAAGCTCAATGGCTTGAAGCTATGCAAGAAGAATTGAAGTCATTGTTTGAGAATGATACCTACGAGTTGGTGAAGCTACCGAAAGGTATGCGAGTTTTGAATAACAAATGGGTATTCAGAATCAAGAATGAAGAACACAATTCTAAGCCTCGGTATAAGGCTACATTGGTTGTTAGAGGTTTTAGCCAGAGAAAAGGTGTTGATTATGAGGAGATCTTTTCTCCTGTTGTGAGGATGTCATCCATTCGTGCTGTACTTGGATTAGCAGCGTCTCTTGATTTGGAGATTGAGCAAATGGATGTGAAGATAGCTTTTCTTCATGGTGATTTAGATAAGGAGATCTACATGGAGCAACCGGAGGGCTTTACTGTTAAAGGAATGGAAGATTTTGTGTGCAAGCTTAAGAAGAGTCTTTATGGGTTAAAGCAAGCTCCAAGATAGTGGTACAAGAAGTTTGAATCTGTTATGGGGAAGCATGGTTACCATAAGACAACTTCAGATTATTGTGTATTTGTGCAAAAATTTTCTTATGATGATTTTATCATTCTTTTGTTTTATGTGGAGGATATTTTGATTGTGAGCAAGAATGCTTTGAGGATTAATGAGTTGAAGAAACAGTTGAGCAAGTTCTTTGCTATGAAGGACTTGGGTCCTGCCAAACAGATTTTGGGCATGACTATTACTCGTTATAGAGATTCCAAGAAGCTTTATTTGTCACATGAGAAGTACATAAAGAAGGTGCTTCAAAGATTTGGCATGAATGATGCCAAATGTGTTGCTAGTTCTTTTGCTCCTCATTTTAAGTTGAGTACCAAACAGTGTCCAACCACTGATGAGGAGAAACAAGCAATGGATGAAATTTCTTATGCCTCAACTGTTGAAAGCTTGATGTATGCTATGGTGTGTACTAGACCAGACATTGCTCATGCGGTTGGTACTGTGAGTCGTTTTCTCTCTAATCCAAGTAAAGAACATTGAGTTTTGGTGGTGAGAAACCTTTGCTAGTTGGCTTTACTGATGCAGACATGGCAGGAGATATTGATTCTCGAAAGTCTACTTCAGGTTATTTGGTCAAGTTTGCAGGGGGAGCTATTTCATGGCAGTCAAGGCTACAAAAGTGTGTTGCACTTTCTACCACAGAGGCAGAGTTTATTGCAGCAACTGAAGCATGTAAAGAGTTATTGTGGATGAAGAAGTTTCTTGCAGCACTTGGTTTCAAGTAAGACCGTTATGTGTTATTGTGTGATAGCCAAAGTGCTATTCATCTTGCCAGGAATTCTACTTTTCATCCAAGATCTAAACACATTGATGTTAGGTATCACTGGATACGGGATGTGTTAGATTCCAAGTTGTTGAAGTTTGAGAAAGTTCACACTGATGACAATGGTGCTGATATGATGACAAAAACATTGTCAATAGAAAAGTTTGAAACATGTTGTTTGATCGCCGGAATGGCGAGGGCCTCCACCTAGTCGAGAAGGGGGAGATTTGTTGGGTTTTTTTCTCTCCTTTGTGAGGCCCAAGCCCAACATTTTGAGGGTGTCTCTTTGCACCCATTGTGCCATAACCCTAATTCAGATTTTGGGGTCATTTGAGAAAAAGAGTGTAGCCACCAAAGAGAAAGAGAAGGGAAAACAGAATTCCTATTTTACCCAAAGCAGTAAATTTCAAATAGCAGTTTCTCATTTGTTCACAGTTGGATCGATTTGAAATTTAAACTGCATGTTTCTATCATCTTGTTTTTCATTCTGGTCGGTGGAAATGTTGATTGGAGATTCGCAGTGAGAGAAATTGGCTTCGCAAGAGAGAAATTAGGTTTTCCATTTTTACACAGAGCAGCAATCTTGGAATGGTAGTTTCTCATTATTTTACCGTTGGATCGACGTAAAATTTGGACTGTAGATTCTTCACAACTTGTTCTTTATTATGAACAACGGAGATTTTAATTGGAGGTCTGCAGAGGGATAAATTGGCTTCGACATCAGCTTTGTTTTTTTAGGTATATTTCATCTTCTTGCTTCTCATTTATGAGCTTTGGTGCTTTGATATTTTGGCTGGTTATATGCATATTTTTGTGCTTTGTTTCAGACTCTCTTGTACCTCATTTGATTATAGTGGAGCTATTTCATTGGTCTGGACGACCCATGATTTTTACCTCTCACATTGAGGGGGTTTTCCACATTAAATTCTCGGTGTGTTCTTGTTATTGCTTTACTTGCTATATTTGTTTATTATAGTTGCTGCCATATTGTGTTGTGAGTGCTTCCATATTATTCTTGTGTTAGATATTTGTGTTTTTTCCGATGCTAGGCTCTTTCACTACTTTGGTTCACTATCACATTATCCCTCTTTCTTTTTATCTCACCCCTTGTCTATTTTATATTAAGTCTCAATGGTTCACAGATATAACATACTGAACTTCCAGCACAGTAAAATGACTCATCAGAAACGCTTCCAAATATATATATATATATATATATATATATATATATATATATGGGAAATGGGTTATATACGTAGATAAATATATAGTAATAAATATATAGACTGGGAGGGGGTATAATATATATAGAGGGGGGATAATGTATATATACGTATATAAAAGGGGAGTAGTAACATAATTATATTGCGGATATAGACTAAAAAAGTAAAAAACTAGTATCTGCTACAACCTTCTTTTAAGCTTAAATCGAATAACCTGGGGGATCTCCCCCCTAATCTTAGATAGGTCGTCTGAGGGTTCGCCGCGGTTCATTGCATAGCTTTTCTCAATTCTGACACATAATTGTAATCAGGGTGAGCAGAGCGTTGTTCAGTATCCAGGTCATAGATCTGTAGGTAAGTCGGCCGCCCAACGAAAAGAAGGTATGGTTGTGCCTGAAGAAGGGCAGTCAAGCGGGTTGATCCTACTTCATCACCTCAGTCATCCAGATGAAATGAAGTAGACTATTCCGACTAAGGGAAAATCCCTAAGAAATGCTATATATATATAAGGGGGATAATGTATATATACGTATATAAAAGGGGAGTAGTAACAGAAATATATATATATATATATATATATATATATATATATATATATATATATATATATATATATATATATATATATATATATATATATATATATATATATATATATATATATATGGGAGGGTTCAGGAGTGTATCTTGGTAATTAGTGGGGTGGATTTGTTTTCATTATAGGCCAAAAATTAGAAGCCAGCGCCAAACATGGATGCTAGCAAGTTCGGCGTAGCTGAAACCTTGTGTGTCGCTCCTCCTGGCGCCGACGCCCAAGTTCGGCGTCATCCCTACTATTTTTTTTTCACGCATCCCACGCTGAATTTGGGATTTTTCAAGTTCAACATGGGTTATGGGCTCAATTGCGCGCTATGTTACGTCGTTCTCCACACTGAATTTGGGATTTTCCAAGTTTGGCGTGGGCCTTCCAGAGCCTCACACCCAATTTGTACGCACACTTCTACGTCGCTTTCCACGCTGAACTTGGGAATCCCAAGTTCAGCGTGGACCTTCCAGAATCAAATTTTCTTTTTATACACATGCACGACACCGAACTTGGAAATCCCAAGTTCAGCGTCAACCTGACCGAATCAACCTTCTCCAGAGTGGGCAAAAATTTTTCTAAGTGTCTGATTCCTGTTCTAAAAAATTCTGCATGATCAAACACACATAAAACAAAGAAAAAACAGTAAAAACTAAATAAAAATCTAATAGATAATAAAACTAATGCAACGAAAAAATAACTAAGGATACGAAATTATCGGGTTGCCTCTCGACAAGCGCTTCTTTACCGTCTCTAGCTTGACGGTCAGCTCCTCTAAGGAGGAGGATCATAGGGGCTCAGCTCTTCCCCCCCACTGTGAACTTCTTTCCTGTGCTCCCATTGATCAACTCTATTTGCTCAAGAGACAGGATCCTGTTCACTGTATGAGGCAGGATTGGACATGTAGTGAATACCACCTTCATTCTTGGAGAGAAGTCTTCAGTGGAAATTTTTTTGTTTCTTCATCCCCTGGGTACTTTCTTCTTTTTGGAAACCTCCGCCTTGGTGGATGATGCATTTCCGACACCAAACTTAGGTTTGATGTCACGAGAAATTTTATTGATTGTTACCAAAGGATGTTTGAGCTACAAATTCTACTGTGCATCATCAGGGGGTTCTTGAAGGTTTGGATTAATAAGCTCAGTCTGCATGCACCTCTCTTCTTCACCTGCTGAATGTATATCTTTGAAGACATGAAAGACCAGTTACTCATTATGCACTCTAAGCAGTAATTCACCTTCTTCCACATCAATCAGAGCTCTTCCAGTGGCTAGGAATGGTCTTCCTAGAATTATAGTGGCATTCTCATCCTCCCCTGTGTCAAGAATCACAAAATCTGCTGGGAGGAAGAACTTACCCACTTTGACTAAGATATTCTCCACTAATCCATATGCAGGCTTTATAGATTTGTCTGCCATCTGTAATACTATTCTTGTGGGTTGTGCCTCTTGGATTTTCAACTTCTTCATCACAGACAAGGGCATTAAATTGATTCTTGCTCCCAGATCACATAACGCTTTCTCAAAGGTTGTGCTCCCAATGGTGCATGGAATTTGAAAGCTCCCTAGATCTGGCATCTTCCCTGGCAAGTTATTCTGAATGATGGCACTACATTCCTTAGTTAGGACCACTATCTCATATCCCTTTAAAGGCTTCTTCATTGACAACAACTCCTTCATCACAGAGAGGCATTTGCTCCAAAACCTCAGTAAAAGGAATATTGATTTGCAACTTTCTGAAGACTTCCAAGAACTTCGAAAACTGCTTGTCCTTGGTCTCCTTTTGAAGTCTCTAAGGATATGGCATTTTAGGCTTTTACTCAAGAGTCTTTGGCAATGTAGGATAAATGTCAAGAGAGTCAGGGAATGGGTTGTTCACACACTTTGGAGGGACGTGCTCTACTTCTTCCTTCTTCTCCTCTGGAGCTTCTTTTTCAACTGGCTCCTCATTAACTTGTGCTTCCGTACTTGCCACTTGTCCACTTATCAAGGTGATAGCCTTGCATTCCTCTCTTAGATTTGGAATTGTGTTACCAGGAAGGCTATTAGTGGTCTTCTGATCAATTTCATTAACTTTTGTGGCTAATTGACCTATCTGAATCTCCAAGTTCTTGATTGATGCTCTGGTTTCCTGTCTAAAACTTGCCAATATTGCTTCCAAATTATTTCTGATGGGGCTGAGAAGTTGCTTGTTGAGATGACTGAAACTGGTGGTTGTTAAAATTATTCTGTTGAAAACCACCCTGAAAATTATTATTAAAATTTTGTGGCTTTTGAGGTTGCTCTCTCCACCCAAAATTTGGGTGATTTCTCCACCTCTGATTGTAGGTCTTAGAATAGGGATCATTATTGGGATTTCTAGGAGCACTCCCCATGTAATTGACCTGTTTAGAAGAGGATTGAGCATAATCATAATTATCATTTTGTACAAAATTACCTTCATGTCATAAGGGACCTCTTGAGGTGCATTCTGAGTATTGATAGCTGAAACTTGCATCCCACTCAACTGTTGAGTAATTAAACTTATTTGCTGAGACAAAAGCTTATTCTGAGCAAGAAGAGCATTAACAACTTCCACTTCTAAGACACCTTTCCTCTGAGGAGCTTCAGAGTTAACAGGATTCCTGTTAGATGAATATAAATATTGATTGCTAGCAACCAATTCAATAAGCTCAATAGTCTCCTCCGGTGTCTTCTTCATGTGCAATAAACCACCTGCAGAATTATCTAAGTACATCTTGGACATTTCACCTAAGCCTTCATAAAAGATATCTAGTTGGGTCCATTTGGAAAATATGTCCGGAGGGCATTGCCTAGTGAGTAGCTTGTATCTCTCCCAAGCTTCATAAAGAGTCTCACCATTCTTCTGCCTAAAGGTCTGAACCTCCACCCTAAGCTTAGTCAGCTTCTTTGGTGGGAAAAATTTAGTAAGAAACCCAGTAACAACCTTGTCCCGAGTATCCAAACTCTCCTTGGGTTGAGAATCTAGTCACAGCTTTGCTCTGTCCTTCAAGGCGAATGGGAAGAGCATGAGTTTGTACACCTTAGGATTCACCCCATTAGTTTTCACAGTATCACAAATCTGCAGAAAATTAGAGATAAACTGATTGGGAATTTGGGATCTTTCGGAGGGAGTCCATGATATTGACAGTTTTGTTGCACCAAAGTGACTAGTTGTGGCTTCAGTTCAAAGTTGTTTGTAGCTATAGGAGGCACCACAATGCTTTTTCCATAAAGATCTGTAGTAGGAGCAGTGTATGAGCCAAGCACTCTTCTAGGTTGTTCATTCTCAATTAGATTTGCCATATTGGCATTAACAACATTATTATGATCCATAGTGGACTCTGCAGCCTTGTAAAGTCTTGCTTGTTATAAACGCCGCCTAAAAGTTCTTTCAGGCTTAGGATCAAAGTCTAACAGAGGTTCTTTGTCCCTGTTCCTGCTCATAAATAGACAGAAGACAAGAAAAGACAGGATTCTTTACGTCAGATTGCAAAGAATTCTCAGTGACGTAACTTGTGTAAGGGAATAAAATAAAAATACTAAATAATTAACCCTAGGAGTTTTTGAAAATTATAACTAAATTTAAGCTAAGAATTCGAAATATTTAAAGAAAAATTAAATAGGAAAATTAAAATAAAATTAACTAGGTAACACCAAACTTAATTTCAGAAATTAAGATAAAATAATAGTACTAAAAATTCGAAAATTGAGGAACAAAATTAAATAATATTAAAACTAAAATGCCTAATCTAAGCAATAAAAAAACTAATAGTTGTTAATCACAATCACTCCCCGGCAACAGCGCCAAAAACTTGGTGCGAAAATTATAACACACAAACTAACGGCAAGTGCACCGGGTCGTACCATGTAATACCTCGGGTGAGTGAGGGTCGATCCCACGAGGATTGATGGTCTAAGCAACAATGGTTGATTAAATTACTTAGTTAGACAAATAGAAAATGATGTTTGAAGGTTCAAAAGTATTAACAGTAATTCAGAATATCAGAAAGCAAGCAGTAAATTGATGTAAATAATATGGGAGAGATAGTTAAGGCTTCAGAGATATCTAATTTCTGGATTGACTTTTCTTACTAACTATTTTAATCATGCAAGATTTTATTCATGGCAAACTATATGTGACTAAACCCTAATTCCTTAGACCTTTTTAGTATCCTCTAAAATTCATCAACCGCCAATTCTTTGGTCACTTAATTTCAATTAGAGGGTGAACTTCAATTCTAGGTTATATGCCACAGAAATCCTAATTACCCAAATATAAGAGGATTATATGTCACGTATCCCGTTAAGTCCAGATAATTAGAAATTTAGGAGAGATTGTTTTCAAGCTGTTATTCAAGTAAAGAACTTTTCCAAGTTATACAATAACTCAATTAGAACAAGGGTCATACTTCCGTTCCACCCAAATTCATAAGATAAAGAACGAAAACAATTCTTGAAATATAAATCAGTACATGAATTAAAATAGAAAAATAATAGTATCAATCCATACAATAGACAGAGCTCCTAACCTTAACAGTGGAGGTTTAGTTACTCATAGTTCAGAGAGAAAACTAGGATTTGTAAAAACTGTAAAGTACGGAATGAGATGGAAGAGAAGAAAAGATCCTGAAGGGCTGATTCTTTTCCCTTTTATATCTAATCCTAATTAATGTAAAATATATTTCCTAAAAACTAAATAATATCTTTTCCTATTTAAAAGAATTTTAAAGCTTAATCAGAATAAATAATAATCTTTGCAGGCCTTCAAGTGGAGCATGGGGACCATGTGGGTTATTAGGATCCACGCTGAACTTGGAAATTCTCAAGTTCAACGTGGATGAGGCAGTATGTCCCTTTTGTGCATTTCTTGAGTCCATGCTGATCTTGGAAATTCTCAAGTTCAGCGTGGATGATATGTGATTCTTCCTTTGTGCGTGGACAAGGCCGAATTGGATTTCCCTGGAGGGTTGGTGCTGGCGCTGAACTTGAAAAATTTTAAAGTTCAGCGTGGAGTGGACAGCATCAATTCTTCATTCTCTCCATTCTCTAGCCTTGGCTTAAACTCCGTGAAATTCATCCAATATACGACTTGAAATAAACAGAATTGCACACAACTTAAAGTAACATTCATAGTGGCCGAAATGTATTAGATTCTGATTAAACTTAGCAATTCAAGTGCAAATTCACAAGGAAAAAATAAAGAAGATGCTCATGCATCAATTATTCATTGTATGAAAGCACATCTCAAGCAGTTTATTGTCACTTGAGAGTGCTCTCAATCCACTCTTCAATGGCCTCCCAGGAGTTAGCCACCAGCATTCCTTCAAATTGTCATATTCCAGCACCTTATAGTAATTCCTTATTGAGAAGGCATTCATTGTGTTCTCCCAACCAAGTTATCAATGTGGTCTTTGAC
Source organism: Arachis hypogaea (assembly GCF_003086295.3). NCBI lineage: Eukaryota > Viridiplantae > Streptophyta > Magnoliopsida > Fabales > Fabaceae > Arachis > Arachis hypogaea. The sequence continues at coordinate 131,095,735 of NC_092052.1, read as the reverse complement.
ATAAACCACATCTCCATCTTGATTGGTCTCAAATTGTCCTCCATGATGGAAAATAATTGTTATTCCATCATCCATCTGCAGTGCAAAACCAATGATAGTGACATCATTTATATTTTTAAATAACATGTCAATAGCGTTAATACTCTACAATCTAATTCTATACAACTGAACTAAACACTTCGAATTGGATTTATATTTTGTTCGAGATAGAGTAATAAAATTGAAGAGCTTGTAGGTATGACAAGAAACAGTTTAAAATAACTGTTTTTACTTATATAACAATGATAACAGTTTCTGTAATTTTGTACTATATATATCTTCACTTTTATGAGCTAAAAACAGAAAGCAAATAATATAAATACAATCTTCTTTAAGCTTGTTTTTCAAATTTCTTTTCTTGTCTATAGAAAAACAAAACAAAACATTTAAACAATGATTACCATTTTTAAGTTCAGGAATACAAAAAAAAAAAAAACCCTAACATATTTTAAATCCACAAACTAACAAAATTCTAAACCTAGATTGTAACATAAGCCAACACATAATGCAAATCCCAAACCAATAGTTAAACATAGAACAGAGTATAAATTTTTTTTTTACCTCATTTCTAACCTGTTCTTCGGCCTTTGTTGCTGCGCCGATGCTAGTTCTTCAACAACCTCTTCGAACATTTTGGGAGAGGATGAATGCCAATCGCAAATGATTTTTCTTTGTGAAAGTCATGAGAAAGGACCAAAAAGAAGACGAAGGTGAAAATGATCAAATATAGTTTGTTTTGATCATCACGGTGTAGACCAAATATTTTTAACCCCTCAGACTCCAAAACAACGTCACTTTTAGTGGAAATTGGGTGCGCTTTAAAATGATGTCGTTTTGATCATTCTGATGTGGCAACTTAATATGCTACATCAGCACTCCGTTAACGAAAATCACTACAAGGACAAACGTGAGTCACAATTCAATATTTGGGGGTCTCAATTGGGTAACTTCAAATTTTGGGATCGAAATTGAGGCTGAGGTGAAATTTCAGGGGCCAAAATGAGTTTTAACTCGTGTATATTCTTGGTCTGTGAAGATACGTTGTTAGGCGCTCTGTTCTTCTTTTTCCATTGAGGCCGAACCTAAACCTGTACTCGAGAGATAGCTGTCCATATACTAATAAGGGATGTATGAATTCTCGAGAAGAGAGGAGCCGTGGTGGTTCCTTCCGGACCGCCCAGATCCCACGAGTGAATAGAAAATTAGATCTACATTGGATCTCACCTGAATCGCGGGTGAGAAAAAGATTCAGTTTTTGCCCATTTTTTTCGAATTTTTTGCCGTACAGGAAATTCTAGGAGCCCAAACTATGTAATTGAATAAATCTTCCTCCATCTATTGCGGATCGAGGACTCTGATCAGTGCAATGGGATGTGTTTATTTATCTATCTCTTGACTTGAAATGGGAGCAGGTTTGAAAAAGGATTTTAGAGTATTTAGGGTGGGGCCATGAGGGTCTCTTAACGTCGGATAGCTATACTGATTCGGTATACTCGAAAGACACCTTGGGTACAATATTGACGATCTAACAAGGATGATTCTCAGTAAATTTCTACTTACAACTCTCATCTTTTAAGGAATCGATCCCCCTCCACTTAGTTTTACCCAAGTTTCATCCTGGTCATAGATAGATCGCCCAGGTTTGGGTCCATAAGCAGTGACAATTGCTAGCTCTCGAAGCATGTGTACGAATGAGGGTCGTGATCTTGCTCGTGAGGGTAATGAAATCATCCGTGAGGCGAGCAAATGGAGTCCTGAATTAGCTGCTGCTTGTGAAGTATGGAAGGCGATCAAATTTGAATTTCCAGCAATAGATACTTTGTAATCCGGTGATTACTATTCGTTCTAGATAATTGCAATTAAACTCAGTTCTTTTTTACTATACTTTTGTTTGGGGGTAATTAAAATTAAATCATAGAAAATTTGATTAATCTTGATTTGAATGATTGTATTTTTTTACTCTAATCTAATTAACATGTATGAAAGCTATAATTATAAACCATGATGAAATCTATGGAAGCATTGGTTTATACATTCCTCTTAGTCTCGACTTTAGGAATAATTTTTTTGTTATATTTTTTAGAGAACCCCTAAAGTTCCAACTAAAAAGACGAAATGATTTTTCATTATCTCGATTGAAGTAATGAGCCCCAATATTAATATATTGGGAGCTCATTACTTCAACTAGTCTCCGTGTTCTTCGAATGGATCTCTTAATTGTTGAGAGGGTTGTCCAAAAGCAGTATATATATGTAATTAGATATTAGTATAAAATATTTATACTAATAGTTATAAAATTAACTCAAAATTATTTTTTTAAAAATAATTGAATATTGATTCTAATTATTAATCACGATATTAGTATTATCTTCAAATTATATATAATAAATATTTGAAGAAAGAAGTAAAAATATAAATTAGAAAGATAAATGGTAAAAATTTAAAACTAAAAAAGTATGCATATAAAATAGTATATTTTTTTTTATGTGAATAATATTACGAAATTATTTTTAATTATATTTACTTATAAATTTAATGTATTATTTATAATTTTATGAATTTATTTGAATTATATTATTTTATTAATTTTATTTTTTGTAAAATAGAAAGGTAAAGAGAGATAGAAAATGAGAGAGAAAGATAAAAGAAGAAGAAACAGAGAAAAAGTTTGTTAATTTTGAAGAGAAATATTTTATTTTAATTTTAATAAAAAACTATATTATAACACATCTTGATTTGTCAAATTACTAATATAAAATATAAATTATAAGCTATATATAAAGTGAGAAAGGTAAAGAAAAATAGAGAAGGGGAGAGAAGTAGTAGATAAGAGGACGGAAGAAGGGAGTTTATTAATTTTAGATGAAAATATTTCATCTCAATTTTAATGAGAGTGATATGTGACACACTTTTGATTGTTAAATTAGTAATTTTTTTTGTGACTGAAATAAACTAAACAAAGAAAAACAAAACAAAGGAACTGCTTAAATAGAGGGACAGTCCTGTTTAAGACTACTCTTAAACTCCTCCCAAGGTAAAGGAAGCTTCACATGAGAAAGTTGTAACTTCATCGCCATCTTTGCCATAGTATGTGCCACCGTGTTTGCATCTCTCATAATTAAACGAAAGTCAACACGCCAATTCCAATACATGATATCTCTTATTTTGAGCACCAATTGATCAATAAACCCAAAACCATCTTGAGTAACAAGATTAAATGCTTCCACACAATCTGTCTCACAAATAACATCTCGTTGACCCACATCCCAAGCTAAGAGATATCCTCTCCAAATAGCAAACAATTCTCCTTGAAGAATACTATTACTCTCAATCATTCCCAAACACCCCCTTTGCCAACTCCCATTACAATCTTTAATCACACAAGCAAAACCAACACTATCACCTGAACCAAAATAACTAGCATCACAATTAATCTTAAAAGTACCAATGGATGAGGAATTTCAAAAACTATTTTAATTTAATCTTATTTGTATGATGATGATGATGATGGTGATGAGAGATAAAGTGGGTGAAGAAATGAGAGAAATAGAGAAAGAGAGATAGAGGAGAGAAGAACTCTTTAATTTTGGAGGAAAATATTTGATTTTAATTATAATAAAGAAATGACATGTAACACATTTTTGTCGTAAAATTAGTAAGATATAATAGAATAATATATAGATTAGTCATTGATAATTATATATAAGAGAGATAGAGTGTGTGAAGGAATGAGGAAGAGGAAAATAGAATTCTTTAATTTTAGAAGAAAGATTTAATTTTAATTACAATTAAAAAGTGATATATGCCATATTTTAGTTATAAAAAATTAGTAAAATATAATAGCTATTAACTCAATCTAAAATATTAGTAAAAAAAAAAAATAAAGATGTCTAAAGATAATTTTGATATAAATCAAAAGTGTTATAGATAAAGTTAAATAAACTGTAAATATTAGAGACAAAATTAAATAAAATTAAATGTTAGAAATATTTTTTTAAAAAAATTATAAATATTAAGGACACAAATTATAATTTAGCAAAAAAAAAAAAAACTGAATCATTCAAGTAAATGTTTTTTTGAGAAGAAAAAGAGTTGGCCAAAAAATATCATGGAATAAAAGAGCACTATTTAAAAAAAAAAACCAAATAAAAAACAAAAATAAATAAAATAAAATATGTTATTCTTCTTTTTTAGCTTACTTAATGAAATAATATATATATTTTTTTAAGACTTAAAAGTATACTATGTAATTAGTTGTTAGGTTTTTCTTTCATGAGTAATTTTAAAATTAAACATAATTTTTTAAACTACTTCATTTTTTTATTTTTCTATCTATATAAAAACATTATTGAACATATCACGAGGTAACATTTGTGTTGAGATATTAAAATTAAAACAATAAAATTAGAGAACTCAAATTTAGTATTGTATTTGATAGCTAGAGACTAGAACTAAAATTTCAATCTCCATTTTTAAAATTTAAATCCTTTCAGTATCTCTAAAAAGTGAAGGCTAGAAAACTGAAAATTTTTAAAATAAAAACTGAAATTTTAATAATATTTTATTTTTAAAATATCTGTTGGGCCAATCGTGGGGAGTTTTTGACCACCGGAGAGATTTCGGAGAAAAATCAAGTGAGATAATATAAGATGAGAAGACACCATATCCAACTCAAAACCTTAAGGTGTCAAGTTAATGGGTCTCTCATCTTATAAACTCCCTCACTCTTCCTTACTTTCTTTGATGTGGGACTAACTTCAACACTCCTCACACTTGCAACACTAACAATCTCCCCTTCAAGTGTGAGCCTCCACCTCAAGCACCAACTCCCCTCTAGCTCCTCCACCACCACGAGTATTCGTCCATCACACCGCTGCAAAACACTGCAGGACACGCCGCCCGAACCACCTTTGCCGGGAAGACTTTCGATGCTTCACCTTGAATACTCCTTAAACCAGACCGATTAACCATCGGCTCTGATACCACTTGTTAGGCCAACCATGGGGAGCTCTCGACCACCGGGGAGATTTTGGGGAGGAATCAAGTGAGATAATATAAGATAGAAGATACCACATCCAACTCAAAACCTTAAGGTGTCAAGTTAATGGGTCTCTCTGGGGGTGTTCATGGTTTGGTTAATCCAAAAATCAAACCAGTTTTTTGGTTAACCAAAAATATAGTATTAGTTAATTAACTAAATTGATTTTACATGATGAAACCGATTATTAACCGGTTAGTGAAATTCAAAACCGGTTTTTACATTAAAAAACTGGTTTTTACACCAAAAAATCGATTTTTACACTAAAAAACTGGTTTTTATACAAAAAAATTGGTTTTTATATGTAAAAATAAATTTTTACACAAAAATTAATATTTTTACATACAAAAACTCAAATTTTTGAACCTTTTTTTTAATTGAATTTTTTTAATCTTAATTTTTTTCTTTCTAAATGATACGAGTAACATTTGTAAATAATGAAATCCCTTCCATTGCTTTCGTTCCTTTTTCTTTCTTATCTCTTTTCAGCACTTTCTATAAATAAATTTTTCTAATATAAATAGTTTTCTTTCTAAATGATACGATTAACTTTTTCTTATCTCCTTCTTTCCATCTCTCCCCTTTTCTCTCCCCCTCCTCTTGTCTCTTCCTTCTCTCTCTCTCTCTCTCTCTCTCTCTCTCTCTCTCTCTCCCCTCTCTCCCATTTCTCTCTCTCTCCCTCTCCTTTCTCTCTCCACTTCTCTTCCTTTTCTCTCTCTCTCTCTCTCTCTCTCTCTCTCTCCCATTTTTCTCTCTCATCCTCTCTTTCTTTTCTCTCTCTCCCTCCTCTCTATCTATCTTTCTCTTCCTTTCCCCTCTTTCTCCCCTTCCCCTTTCTTTCTCTTTATCCTTCTCTCTCTCTCTCTCCCCTTTCCTCTTTCTCTCTCTCTCTCTCCTCTTCTCCCTCTCTCATTCTCTCTCCCCTCCTCTCTTTTTTCTCTTTCCTTCTCTTTTTCTATCTTTCTCTTTTCTTCTCTCTTCCCTCTCTCTTTTTCTCTCTTTGTCCTCTTTCTCCTATCCTTCTTCTCTCTTCTTATCTCTCTCCTTCTTTCTTTTCTCCTCCTTTATCTTCTCCTTCACTCTCTCTTCTCTCTCGCTCGCTTTAGAGAGAATAGGAGAAAAGAGATAGAAGAGTGATAGAGATTGAGAGAAGGTTGAGAGAGAAAGAGAAAAGAGAGAGAGAGAGAGAGAGTAAGAAAAGAAATAGGAGAAGGAGAGAAAAAGAAGAGAGGAAGAGGAGGAGAGAGAGAAAATGGAAGAGAGAGAAAGAAGAAAAGAAAAAAGAGATGAGTGAGAGAGAGAAAGAGAGAAAAGAAAAGAAAAGAGAGGGGAAGGAAAGGAGAGAGAGAGAGAGAGAGAGAGAGAGAGAGAGAGAAGGGAAAAGAGAGGAGAAAGGAGAGAGATATGGGAGAGAGAGAAGGAGAGATAGAAAAAGGGGAGAGATGATTAGAGAGAGAAAAGGGAGGAGAGAGAGAGGAAGAGAGAAAAGAGAGGGGGATAAAGAGGGCAAGGAGAAAGAGAGAGGCAGTGAGAGAGCGTAGAGAAGGATAGAGAGACGGAGAGAGAAGGAGAGAAAGAGAGAGAGGGAGAAAAGGAGAGAGAAAGAGGAAAGAGAAGAGAGAAGGAGAGAAGGATAGAGCGACAAGGGAGAGAGAAAGAAAGACGAGTTAGATAGAGAGAGATAGAGCGATAGAGGGAGAGAAGGAGAGAGAGAAATAGGAAAGGGGAGAGAGAGAGAGAGGAGGATAGAGAGACAAGGGAGAGAGAAAGAAAGACGAGGTGGAGAGAGAGAGAGGAGAGAGAAAGGAGGGAGAGGGGAGAGAGAGAGAAAGAGAGGAAGAAAGGGAAAGAGAGAGATAGGAGAGAGAGCGGAGGGGAGAGAGAGAGAGAGAGGAGATAAAGAGAAAAATGAGTGAGAGAGAGAAGGGAGAGAGAGAGGGGGGAAGGAAGGGGGAGAGAGAGAGAGGGGAAAAGAAGAGAGATAAGGGAAGAGAGAATAGAAAGAGGAAGGAGAGAGAGAGTGAGAGAAAGGAAGGGGAGAGAGAAAAGGAGAGGACAAAGAGGAGGAGGAGAAAGAGGAAAATGAGAGAGAGGGGGGGGGAGAGAGAGAGGAAGGGGGAGAGAGAGAGAAATAGTATGTAATTTGGTTTTGAAATTAAGTTTTGATTTTAATTTGGTTTTGGTTAACCTGTTAAAAATCGATTTTTTTAAATTTGGTTTTGGTTAACCAAAATGTGGTTATGGTTTTTTAACCGGTTAACCACATTTTGGTTTTTTTATAAACACCCCTCTCTCATCTTATAAACTCCTCACTCTTCCTTGCTTTCTTTGATGTGAGACTAACTTCAACACTCCTCACACTTGCAACACTAACAATATCTTCATTTAAAATTTCATATTCTAAATATACTCTTCACCCCTAACCCCACTCCACCTTTTACTCTACCACCACACCTCCGCTACCAACAACAACGACAAACAATAATCTCATAAACTAGATTCAACAACAACAACAATTTTATAAATAAGATTCAACAACAACAATAATACCAAAAATAACAACAATCTCATAAAATACAACAGTCCAACAAAAAATTAATAGAACACAGAAGCAGCACGACAGACCATCAGCAAGCACAAGGAACATAGACGATGCAGCGAGCATAGAAAACATAGGCACAATAACCGGAGCCTCTTCCCTCCGGTATTCACCTAGGAAGAGCTTAATTTCAAATATTATTGCAATATCTACCTTTATCTCAAACTAAATAAGATATTAATATATAACTCAGTATACTTTATGCCAAATATAATATTAAAACTTATTTCAGTTTTAGTTTTTCAGCGGTCTTTAAATTTCTATTTTTTTTTTCAAATGCTACCGAGAAAAACATTAAAAATTTATTAGGTTGAACAAAACCATTTAGCACTTAATAATAAAATCCCTTGAAAAAGATAAAGTCCTTCTCCTTGTGAGGTGGGCACAACATCCAACTATATTGAGACTAATTAGTAATTAATAAAATAATCAAACCTTTTCCTACGATAGTAAAAGTTAGAAAAATATTAGGCCAAATTATTAAAACAATAAATTTTTCTTGTTATTAATCCATAGATTTTTTACTAAATATATGTAATACTAATAAAAGTAACACTAATTAAGATAATAAATATTTGTATTATTAATATATAGTCTTGAATTTTTGTAAAAACAATTATGTGTAATCTTTGTTTCCATTTTTTTTATAGGATAAAGTATTAAATTGGTCTCCTATGTTTGGACGTAATTCTGTTTTGGTTCTTAAGGTTTAAAGTGTTCTATTTGAATCCAAAAAAGTTTCATTTAGCATCAATTTAGTCCCACAGTTAGGTCAAAATTAAATAATTAACAAAATGTCCTACATAACAACAGTTCAAGAATAAAATCGATAATCTGGAGAACAAGTACAAGCTCCAAAGGCACAAAATCAACTATTGATGCATCAATACATTTATTTATCATTTTCTTTAGTTTTATAGAAAATATTTTATTTATATTATAAAAAATAATAAATAAATATATTGATGTATCAATGGTTGATTTTATGCCTCTGGAGCTTGTACTTGTTCTCCAAATTATCGATTTTGTTCTTGTACTGTTGTTATGTATGACATTTTGTTAATTATTTAATTTTGACCTCACGTGGGACTAAATTAATGCTAAATGAAACTTTTTTGGATTCAAATAGAATACTTTAAACCTTAAAGACCAAAACAGAATTACGCCTAAACCTAGAAGATCAATTTAATACTTTACCCTACTTTATATATAATATAATGTAAAAAGAAGTTGATATGACGAATACTATGAAATCAACTTTTTTAACAATTGGAAATTAATAATTATCGGCTAAAAATGATCTGCAATTTGTTAGTTTGGCAGTTAAAATCAGTAGATATATCATCTACTAAAATGTCATATAATCAGTTTCCTTTACTACTCACATGAAAACATAAAAAATAATTAAAGATGATCAAATAAATTAATAAATTTATCTAAATTATTTAATATAATGTTTATCTATGTATTAGGTATTTTTTACATAAAAATATTTAAAATAAATTAAAATTTTAAAATTATTAAATTTAATTTTAATATATTATCACTATATAAACTAATTTTATAAATGTATTTAATTATATAATATTATATTAATAAAAATAAAATGTTCTATTAATTATATAAATAATTATTTAGAAAATAAATATAATTTTATAATTATATAAAATATTTTAGATTGTCACCGAATCAAAATTAAACTCATTAATAATTTCAAAGTTGAGTATCTATGTGGAATAGTAGTAAGTAACCGGTACTATGGTTCCACGAATCACGACAAATATAATTTCCATAGGGAAAAGCAGCAGACCTGTTAGCAAACAGTTCAAGCGGTCGCAACTCGCAAGTCGCAAGGAACCCAAAAGCAACTGCAAAAGTTAGAAATTTTTTTTTTTTACAAAAAATAGGAGACTCGAACCCGCAACTTCTTAATTGAATATGGAAAAACTATGCTAGTTGAGCTATTATTAGAAAATTAATATAAAGAAAGAGAGAAAATTTATTAATTAGTTTTATAATTCTCATTTTACTAATGTTTGACCCTTTCACTGTACCCGCGTCGCAGCGGATGCTACCCCATTCTCATTCACTACTACCACCACACCACAACACTGCACAACCAACACAGCATGCTTTGTTCGATCACCGTGCACCTCGCGGATCGGATCTGATCTCTGAGGCGCAATCGAATCCAATCGAATCAACCAAACCCTCCCTTGTTCCCCTAAACCCCTTCTCAACCCTACTCACTGGTTCTTCTTAACCCCCATTCTAGGGTTCTTAACTTCTTCCATTTCCGTTTCCTAATTCTTAATCTTCGATCACTTTTTCTTTTTTGGTTTATAATGAAGTTTCTGTGCGGTAAGAGCGTGCTCGAGTTTCCTCTCGCTGAATTTCGCGAGCACGATTGAAGAAAGAAACAAAGAAGGGAAAAACTGAAATTCGGTCGGGTTTTTTGTTTTCTTCACTGAGAGTGGTTGCTATTCCCTGATTCCAGAGAATGGCAGCTTCTCCCGTCAACTTCCTCTTTGGATTCTTGCTGCTTTCTATTACATTGTGGCTTCTGTTCATGTAAGATCGCCATTGTACTCTTTTTTTACTCTCTCTGTTCTTACTGAGTTTGTGTTTGTTTGGCTATTTCCACTTCTTGTTGCTGTTTTTGTTAGTGTTGCGGTTATATTAAGTGCGTTTGCCAACAAACAGTTAGTATTGTTTTTGTTTGGTAGATTAGATTCGTTAGCTCTGGTAGAAATCAATTGAATAGAGGAATAGAGTAAACTTTAGATTGTTGTCTCGCGCGTGAAATGGTTAGTGTCATTATTTGATAGGTAGCATTCTTCTAGCTTTAGTGTAGATTTTGTACTGAAGACAGTTGAATGAGTGAGGGGCAAGAGAGGAGTCAGTTTTGAGTCAAAGGGGGAAGTTTCTTGGCTTTCGTACTACGATGCTTGTTCTAGCCAGTCACGAAGCTGTGAGTGGGGATTGGGAGGGTAGTCTGCCCAGGATTTTGGAAAGGTATAGAGGAAATAGTGTTTAAGGAAAAGATGTGAACAAGTGGTGCCTTTGGAATCGTTGAATAGCAATATGGATACGAACAAGCAGAAATGCAGAATACATTGCCCAAAGACAATTGGTTGTGTAAAGTAGGGTGTTGCAGAAGTAGTGCAAAACCACTCTGTAATTAGTTTATTCATTGAAGGTCAAACATTAAGTCCTAGAAGGAACTTCATGACAGAGATAAATCTTCTTTTAGTTCGGTTTTCTAATTCCGCTGGATCTTTCACCTGCATTCGATTTTCTTAAGATGATAAAATAGTTAGTTTTCTTTGAGATGTTATTTTCTTTTTTCTCTAATTTTTTATTTATTTTTTTCATTTCCCTCCCCAATATGTTTTTCTCCAATTTTTTATTATTCCTTTTTATTCTTGCTAATATTTTATAAAATTATCTTATAGAGTAATTAAGCAGAAGTAGCAGCTGGGGGTAAGGGAGCGGATGTTCTTCCATATAACTTAATTCATTTATATCCATATTAGAGCACAAGAAAAGTTGATAACTGTGCTCCTACAAAACATTACTCAATTGGCTTCTCATCACAAACAATCAACAATCAAGTTAGGTAGCTTAAGTTAGTCTTGAGTGTGTCTCTCCTTCTCCTTAAAAGAATTTGATGATGGTTAGATACCCGTTAGACTAACACAACAACTTTTGTTCAGGGGATGGAATATAGGCACCTGTAACTTCTGGGATAGTTTGGGGTTGAGTGCTATTTTGGCAAGCTTAAAGGGTAGCATCTGATAATTGCCCTATCTTATTTTACACAAGCTAAAGGAAATAAATTATTATTCTTATTTCCGCAGGGTAGCTTCTGAAATCTCTATATTTATATGTGCTTTAAGTTACTATTTATTCATGGCAGCTTTGAACTTATTAGAGGATAAACTTGTCATTATTGTGATACAATTAAGCAGAAATGAAAGTGGGTCAAAATGTTCTATTTCCCCATGTAGTGTTTGTTTGGGAGGGATACATATCTTGCTATCAAATCATACCACATTGGTATCTTTTGATACATGACATTGACCTTTTTGTTTTTTGTTAATATATGTTTGTGTATTTTACTTTTGTCCAGATGCATTGGTAATAATAACTAATTTTATTTGGTTTATGATTGACTATTATATCACCATTACTTTTAGTTATAAGTAATAAAAATTCAATAAATGCTTGATGCATTTTAAATATAATATCACTTGGTTTTGATTATGCATCTTATTACAGATTTGCTTCTGGGTTGTTGGCTTGGATTTTGAGCCGGATTTTAGGAGCGTCTGTTGGATTTCGTGTTGGTGGTTGGAAATGTTTAAGAGATGTGACTGTGAAGTTTAAAAAGGTTATTTCATTTTCTTTATTCGCTGCCTTATTTCATGGTAGGAAGCCTTTTAGATTATACATTTTTTTTAAACTACCTACTACTTTAGTAGTTAAGAATCCTATATTTTTATTCTATTATTGCCATTTTTGTTTCTCTTACCAGACTTGTGTCTTTTAGGGCTCATGGGATTATATGTTTTGTTGATTCATAACATGTACAGGGTGCTATTGAATCGATATCTGTTGGTGAAATTAAAGTCAGCTTACGGCAGTCCCTGGTAAAACTTGGTGTCGGTTTCATGTCTCGAGATCCAAAGCTGCAAGTGTTAATCTGTGATTTAGAAGTAGTTTTGAGGCCTTCAAATAAAAGCATTGGGAAGAAGAAAACTCGCAAATCCCGTGCTTCAGGCAGGGGGAAGTGGATGATTGTAGGAAATATTGCAAGATATTTGTCAGTTTGTGTGACTGATCTTGTTTTGAAGGTGTGCATCTTCATAGTGTTGATTTTTCTTTTGTAGTCAAGCATATGTTGACTGTATTTACTACCTGTTGTGTGTGTGTGTGTCTATATATATATATATATATTTACATTTAATATATTTAGCAACACATATCATCAACTGTGATAATTATTTTAATGAGAGAAAATAGACCATAACTCAGTATCTGCTTATAAATTTAAACTAGTTTTATTAGAATTTCTTTCCCCTTCCCCTATTTTGATCTTATTATATTTTTCTTCTTTCAATGAGGATTTCTCATGAATGTTGCAGACTCCGAAAGCTACTATTGAGATCAAGGAATTGAATGTGGATATTTCTAAAGATGGTGGATCCAATTCAAATTTGTTAGTTAGACTGCAAATTGTACCTATTACTGTTTACATTGGTGAGCCAAGGGTTAGCTGTGATCAGTTATCTAATTTAAGTGGTGGAGGATGCAGTGGACAAGAATCCATTACTGCTATGGAAAGGTCTTCTGCTCCTTTTGTTTGTGAAAAGTTCTCTGTCTCATGTGAATTTGGTCATGATAGGTATTTTTCTTCTCTTTTCATCCTTTAATGTTAATCATCAGCTTGTTAGAGTGGTGGTTGTAGAATATGAATTAGGTTTATTCTCTCTTTTAATTTGTTGTTCTTTTCTCTTTCCAAAAGCTACAAATTCTTTAAACTAAATGTTTGACCTATTGGCAGAGTTACCAACTAAAAGTTGTTGGCTTACATGACTACGGTTTAACTTGGATAGTCTCATTATTTCCTGCGTTGTTGTTTTTATCCTTTTATATCTAGTAGTACTAGGTTAATTTTGTTTTCTTCTCTTTTGACACAGGGAAGTGGGCATAATTATTAGGAATCTGGACATTTCAAGTGGTGAAGTCACCGTGAATTTGAATGAGGGGTTGCTTTTGAAAAACAAGAGTTCATTAGAGTCTTCTTCGGGGTCTGAAAAAATTATAGGGTCAAGTGCTGATTCTCTGAGTGCAAAAAGGACATCAAAGCAGCAGCAAACACTTGCCGCCTTCTCCAAGTATGGTTCGATGTTTCCTGAGAAGGTTGTGAATTTAAACCTTATTCCTACTTATTACTTTTTCTGGGCTCTAAAATTGTGAAGATATCACATTATGGAACTTGGTGGATTTGCTACTAGCTTTATTTTTATAGTGATGTGTCTTTGGTTTTGTTTGGTAATGTTTAAGATAGAAAATGCAGAGACACTAAGACGACAATGGGAGAGTGAGTCCTTTTCCCCACTTTTTTTTTTCGGTGGGTGGGTATGTGGCCGCCCCCGCGCTTTTGGGGGGGGGGGGGTGTTGGTTCAAACAAATTTTATCCTAGGAGAGATATTTCCTGTTATATAGTTGTGCCATTCTTCAAATTCGTTTTTTCTCCCCAATGTCTGCGAATTTTTGTCTTGGGACAGTTATAAAAACGGGGGCCTTTGTGCAGCTTTTCTTAAACTTTGTGCTCCTCTTGTGATGCTTTGTTTGTGAATCTCCTTGCTGAGGTTAGATCTTGTTTTGTTTATGGCTTGCTGGACCGTTTTGGCTTTTGGGCAAAATGTGGTTCCTACACTTGTAGTCCCTCTGAGTATGTATGTATGTATGCATATATGTATGTATCTTTGGTGATCTCAATATCATTTGAATATTGGAAGTCCAGGCCCTATAAAGTATTTAATGGTGCTTATATATTTTGATAATCAGTTTGGGCTGAAGCTAGTTGATTATATCTTTGTTGTTTTTATTTAGTCAAACTAACCACTTGCTATTGATAGGTTAGCTTCAATCTACCTAAGCTAGATGTGAATTTTGTGCATCGTGAACATGGTCTTTCCATGGAAAATAACATCATGGGCATCCAATTAAACAGCACCAAATCACGATCCACTGAGGATGTTGGGGAGAGTACACGCCTCGATTTTCAAGTGGAGTTTAGTGAAATTCATGTATGGCATCAGTGTTATCTTAGTGGAAATCTTGTGATATCATATCCATTTGCACGCTGCTTTGCTTCTTGCTGACTTACTTTCTTTTGCCTCATTGATATTACAGCTCCTCAGAGAAGCTGGTTCTTCCGTCCTACAGATATTAAAGTTGGATTTGGTCTCTTTTGTGTATATACCAGTACAAGTGAGTTAATTGTTTGCAATTCACATAAGGCAGCTTTATGTTGCTGTAAAATTGGTAGTTCTCTGATTACTACACCTGAAAAAACATACATAACATTATGAGCCACAAATCGTAAAAATGCCTGTTTATACTTTATATATAGAATATTGTTTCGCAAGTTGAATTTGTATCACCTTATAATAGATAGCAGGAACTGTTGCATCTCTGTTGATTTTATTTATTAGAACTTTTCTCTAGTTCTAATAATTTATATATGTATATTTGATTTAACAGCAAACTACTGCTTCCTTTTCATTATATGACTGGTAAAGTGTCAATAGAATTGACTAGATGAGTGATAGCATGGCATGTAGACAAATAACCTAACTATTTTGATGGAGAAGTAAACATCCAATTATTATTTTTAAAATATATGTTCTTCTAAGATATTTGGTCCCTCAATGTTTAAAATGGACATTAATTAAATCCTGTCTATATTTAGACAACGATTTGATGGATATCTTGTATAAAGGACCAATAACGGTTGGAAATCTTTAGAAGGCTAGTTTATATTTTGCATATCTTTCAAAGACCAATTAACCATTTGCTTATGGAGCAATGGATACAAAGAAGATAAAATTCTACAATATTTTTGGAAAAAATAATCAAGGAGCAACAAAAGGTAGAAAAACTCAACGTGAGACTCTTTTTGGGGGTATGGGGGTACATAAAAATATTAGCTTTGTAGATGTGTTTGTGTGTATTTTTCGTGTACGGCTAGAATTTTAACCTTTTTATTTTTGATGTTTTATAATGTTTTAAATGCTTAGAGAGTTTGCATTTGCTCTAGTAACTTATGACTGATTGTTGTTTTGGGGGGTGTATCCTCTGCTTCAGCCAAGCTCACCTGTTAGAGCTGAGACTGAAATCAAGCTTGGAGGAACTCAGTGCAATATAATAATAAGCAGGTTAAAGCCTTGGTTGCTTGCCCAATCTGGCCAATCATCTAAGAAGAAAAAGATGGTACTTCGTGAAGAATCTTCCGTTGTAAAACATCAATCAAGTGATATCAAGATCATCATGTGGACATGCAATGTCTCGGCTCCTGAGATGACAATAGTTCTTTTCAATATGGTTGGCTCTCCAGTGTATCATGTAAGTTTATCATGATGCATCATTCTTGGATGTTTTTCATATCCTTTTGTCAACTAACTAGAAAGAAAAAATATAATGAGGCAACAAACCAAATAGAATTTATAAGAGAGAAAGAATGAAATTTAGGAAAATAAATTAGAGGAACGTTATCAGGTGCGGGATGGAACAAAATTAATTAGAGGAAGATGAATTGGATAATCATTATTAGATTGGTCATGCATGCATTTGAATTGTCTAGTACTTTTTGATAGATGTTAAATGCAAGGTAGTGAACTTGTAGTTTTTATCTCGATTTGGAAGGCTGGTACAAAATCGTAATTCGTAAAATCCTAAAACGAAACGTAAACATAACTCGTAAATTATAAAAATATAAAAAGAAAATATAAGAAATTTTACAACATGAAATTAGTTACATAAAAACCATTTCAAACAAATTACAAGTAACTATTCAATAATTTTACAAAAGTACTCTAATAATTTTACAACAACGAAAGCTGTTAACTGATTCAGGAACAACAATAAAATAAATTGAATAATTCAACAAAAGTACCTCAACAAGCGTAGAATATACATATTAAAAGGAATAGGCAGCAACACAGTAGACAATAGAGTACAATAAAGTAGAATAATATAGCAAAATTAGCACAACAAAATAACAAAAACAGGGTACAAGGAAAGAGCCAACGAGGGGAAAAAGTTTACAATAACTAACAAGCGACGGAAGCACCAACAGAGGAGCCAGTGACTATGAGTCCGGGGTGGAGACTTAAGAGAGAAGGAAAGCAAGTCTATGGAGCAGAGGGTGAGGGAACACTGGTGCCATGGCAAAGCAACGTAATAGAGGAGGAGGGAGCATCAGCCACCGCAGTCTGCCTGCTTTAGAAACCCACACACGATAATCTTCGGCAATAGCAAGAGGAAAAGAGACTCGAGAGAGGGGCAAAGCCAAAAGTGCAGCGACAACAAGTAATTCAGGATTCAACATTCCCCTTCACCGATTGGGCCTAGGTTCGGGTCGGGTTTTCATTGCTATACGTGAAAAGTAAGGTTTTAGACCACCCTTCTTCTTGAGATGGATTTTTTCTGTCAGAGTCGCGATTTTGGAGAGTTTACGATTTTACACGGCGCTTCTGCACGATTCCTACTCTACATACTCGTACAGCAGAAGCGCAACGAAAAGAGGGAGTTGAACCGTAAAAACGTGCGGTTCTACGAGCTTGCACGCGATTTTGTCAACATTGGTTAAGTGGACTAAATAGTTAGTATTTTACCCATAAATTATAATCCAATTGAAAATTCCTTTTTCGTTTTGATAGAAAAAGAAATAAATTATAATAGAAGAGGACAAGTCATTCTTAGAGATATAATTATTCATGTATATCCTCCTATCAACTAAGATTTTAGAACAAGTAGTTTCATGATATGATATCAGAACTTCTATGACCAAAAGGTCTAGAGTTTGTTTCTTGTTTACCAAAAATAAAATTTTCAGCATAAGGCAAATAAAAAAAAAGGTTCTATGCAAAATTCATGCAAAAACCCAAAAGATCAAGCGTGTTAGAGATGTAACCATTTATGTACCTCCTATCAACTTAAGCTTTTGGAATAAGTTATCTCATGATAGTCATCCTTACATAATGTCTCTTCTTTTTCAATCTCTGAGTTATCATGTCTCTCCCTTCTTTCTTGAATAGTTTTGTGTTTAGGGAGATAGGCTTTTAATGCAAGATGCTTTAATACTAAGCTTAATGAAATAATCTTTTCAATTTTGGTTATTTTGATGTTGGGGAAGCAAGCAGACTAAAAAAAAATGCAAATTTCTGTACATACCCCTGAACTGATACCAAAAATTCCAGCATCTAGTAAATTTCATTGTTAATGGGGTAAAATAGGATCATTGTCAATTATTGGTTTCAGGTCTTCTCTTTTGGTTGAGTCTTGTTGAAGAGTTCTAATGAAGGGTTCTTAAGGAATGGTTACCAAATTAGAGATCTATTAAATCCCGTTCAATGAACCAATGTTGATTGATTTCAGTCTATAGTTTTGGATGTTGCTAATTTTTTTTTTTAATATGATTAAAATGATTTGCGTAACAAATCTGACAATGAAGTATCTAACTAATGCTTTCCATATCTAGGGTTGTTCTCAATCATCACATCTGTTTGCAAATAACGTTTCTAGTATGGGGACCGCAGTACACGTTGAACTTGGTGAGCTAAATCTTCACTTGGCTGATGAATATCAAGAATGCTTGAAAGAAAGTGTTTTTGGCGTGGAATCAAACTCTGTCTCCATTATACACATTGCCAAGGTTAGTTTCGATTGGGGGCAAAAGGATGTTGAATCCTCTGAAGAAGATGGTCCCGGTTGTAAGCTAGGTTTATCAGTTGATGTGACTGGCATGGGAGTTTTTCTAACATTCAAGCGTGTAGAATCACTTGTATCAACAGCTATATCCTTTCAAGCGCTACTGAAAAGCTTATCTGCTTTAAAGAGAAAATCGACTCAGAGCCAAGGGCGTTTGACAAAACCTTCAGGGAAGGGAACTCAGTTATTGAAGTTTAATCTTGAAAGGTGTTCGGTATATTTATGGGGTGAGACATCCTTGGAAAATACGATTATTCCAGACCCCAAGCGAGTTAATTATGGTTCACAGGGTGGTAGAGTTGTAATAAATGTGTCAGCAGATGGTACCCCACGCAATGCAAACATAATGTCCACTATTTCCCACGAATACCAGAAGCTGAAGTACTCCTTGTCTCTTGAAATCTTCCAATTTAATTTGTCTATGAACAAAGAGAAACTGTCCACACAGATGGAACTTGAACGAGCCCAATCTATCTATCAGGAGTATATGGAGGAAAATAGGCCAGTAACAAAGGTGGCATTGTTTGATATGCAAAATGCTAAATTTGTACAGCGATCAAGCGGTCTTAAAGAAATTGCTGTCTGTTCCCTTTTCAGCGCTACTGAAATCAGTGTAAGGTGGGAACCTGATGCACATCTATCGCTAATTGAATTTGTTCTGCAGTTGAAGTTACTGGTACACAATAGGAAGCTTCAGGAGCGTGATAATGAACACATAGGCGATATGTCTCACATACAAGATGCTAATAGGAAAAATGAAGGTACCATTGAATCAGGGCACCATGAAAAGCAGAAGAAGAAAGAGTCTATCTTTGCTGTTGATGTTGAACTGTTAAGTATATCAGCTGATCTAGGAGATGGAGTTGAAGCTACGCTTCAGGTACAATCAATTTTCTCTGAGAATGCTCGTATAGGTGTGCTCCTTGAAGGACTCATGCTTAGTTTCAATGGGGCGAGAATATGCAAGAGTAGTCGGATGCAAATTTCGCGAATTCCTAGTGTCACTTCTAGTGCATCTGATGTAAAAGGACATGTAGTCACAACATGGGATTGGGTAATCCAAGGTCTCGATGTTCACATTTGCATGCCATACAGATTGCAATTGCGTGCCATTGATGATGTCATTGAGGATATGTTACGAGGATTGAAACTCATAATTGCTGCCAAAACTAACATGATTTTTCCTGTGAAGAGAGAGAGCTTGAAAGTTAAGAAACCTAGTTCGGTACGGTTTGGATGCATAAAATTTTGCTTACGCAAATTAACTGTTGATATTGAAGAGGAGCCACTGCAGGGATGGCTTGATGAACACTATCAGTTGCTTAAGAAGGAGGTTGGTGAGTTGACTGTCCGGTTGAACTTTCTAGATGAATTTGCATTGAAGGCGAAACAAGGTCCAAAATCTACTGACACCAACAATTCTCATGATAGAAAAATCTATTTTAATGATGATGAGATTGATATGAAAGATTCTGCTACTATTGAATCCATGAGAGAAGAAATTTACAAACGATCATTCCGATCATATTACCGAGCATGCCAGAATCTAGTGTTACCTGAAGGTTCAGGTGCTTGTGCAGAGGGTTTCCAAGCTGGTTTCAAGCCCAGTTCTTCAAGAACTTCTCTTCTTTCAATAACTGCATTAGACCTAGATGTTAGCTTGAAAAAAATTGATGGTGGAGATGCTGGAATGGTTGAGGTTCTGAAGGAGCTCGATCCTGTTTGCCTTGAGAATGATATTCCATTTTCCCGATTGTATGGAGCAAAAATTCTCTTAAATACGGGGTCTTTGGTAGTCCAGCTTCGGAATTACACATTTCCACTTTTCTCTGGAAGTTCTGGTAAATGTGAAGGCCGTGTTGTGTTGGCTCAGCAGGTAAGATTAATAACTAACATCATGTCTCTTTGTTCAGTATAAACCTTGTTATGTTGTATATTGTTCTCATCCTTTCATTAAAGAAGGTCCTTTTAGAGTACTGAATCACGAGCTTGAAGTGATGCGGTAAATAATCTACTGTATAACCGGACAAAATAATTTCAAAGATGAAAATACTATTTCAAGAAATATCTGTCTACATGAATGGGTCCATTGTGAGATAAAATGTCATTAGAGAAGTCTTTGAGAACTCCAAGAGGAGGATAAGATAACCTCTTACTATAATCCACAATATACTGTAGAGCACAAATCACTTAAGTTGGCGGTTTTTACTCTCATACAGATGCTGAGATATTGTGACAGTCCTTGGTTTATGCCGTACCTTGGTGCTGAATGGTGCAAAATGCTAGTATTCTTGATGATTTTTTCTACGATAAGCCTTTTACTGGATAGGATTGCTCCAGTATCCCTTTAGTGCTGCTCATGTGCTGCTATGGATTTAGTTTGGTTTTTCTGCTTTGTTTGTGAATATTAAAATATTATTTTATATATGTCTGCATCAATGTGTGTTTCCTTTTGGTTAAGCTGATTTCTTTGACCTATTTTGGGAAGTAACTGCCTGGTAATCAACATGATAAAATTTCCTTCCATTGTCGTCTGTTTATTAATTTTCTATTTAAACTAGGCAACAAGCTTTCAACCTCAAATATATCAAGATGTTTATGTTGGGAGATGGAGAAAGGTCCAGATGCTTCGGTCGGCTAGTGGTACTACGCCACCAATGAAGACATATTCAGACTTGCCAATACATTTTCAAAAAGGTGAGGTGTCATATGGGGTTGGTTATGAACCAGGTTTTGCTGATGTTAGTTATGCTTTCACTGTGGCCCTTCGGAGGGCTAATCTAAGTGTGAGGAATCCTGGTCCACTTATTTTGCCACCAAAGAAGGAGCGGAGTTTGCCTTGGTGGGATGACATGAGAAATTACATCCATGGAAAAGTTTCCTTACTGTTCTCTGAATCCAGATGGAATATTTTGGCTACTACAGATCCTTATGAAAAGGTTGACAAGCTTCAAATTGTGACTAGCTCTATGGAAATTCACCAGTCTGATGGCCGTGTTTTCGTTTATGCTGAAGATTTTAAGTTTCTATTGAGTAGTTTGGAAAGTTTAGCAAACAGACGCGGTTTCAAAATTCCAACAGGTGTCTCTGGTGCATTTCTAGAAGCCCCGGTTTTTACTCTTGAGGTTACAATGGACTGGGATTGTGAATCTGGAGATCCCATGAATCATTATTTATTTGCGCTTCCAGTTGAGGGCAAACCTCGTGACAAAGTGTTTGATCCCTTCAGATCCACTTCTCTTTCCCTGCGATGGAACTTCTGTCTAAGACCGTTTCCTCCATCAGGAAAACTGTCCACTTCTTCCATTGCCAGGGGCAATGTTGAACAAGATCCTACAGTCTATGATCCTTCTCACATAACCCAGAATGTTTCACCTGCTTCCCCAACGTTTAACTTTGGTGCTCATGATCTAGCATGGATTCTAAGGTTCTGGAGCTTGAACTACAATCCTCCACATAAACTGCGAACTTTCTCTCGTTGGCCTCGTTTTGGTATTCCAAGAATTCCCCGATCAGGAAATCTTTCTCTAGATAAAGTGATGACTGAATTTATGATGCGGCTAGATGCCACACCAGCCTGTATAAAGAACATGCCTTTACATGATGATGACCCAGCCAAAGGGCTGACTTTCACAATGACAAAGCTGAAATATGAGCTATGTTATAGTAGGGGAAAGCAAAAGTATACTTTTGAAAGCAAGCGTGACATTCTCGATCTTGTTTACCAAGGTCTTGACCTACATATGCCCAAGGCTTTCCTTAATAAAGAAGAGACTACTACTGTTGCCAAAGTGGTTAACATGATAAGGAAAAGTTCACAATCTGTATCCATGGACAAATTATCCAGTGAAAAAGGTCACGCAACAGAGAAAAACCGTGATGATGGGTTTCTATTGTCATCTGATTACTTTACTATTAGAAGACAATCTCCAAAGGCTGATCCTGTTAGGTTACTAGCATGGCAGGAAGCAGGAAGAAGAAATGTTGAGATGACATATGTACGGTCCGAGTTTGAGAATGGGAGTGAAACAGATGAACACATGCGGTCTGATCCCAGTGATGACGATGGTTACAATGTGGTGATAGCTGACAATTGTCAGCGTGTGTTTGTCTATGGTCTGAAGCTTCTTTGGACTATTGAAAACAGAGATGCTGTCTGGGCCTGGGTTGGAGGCCTCTCCAAAGCATTTGAATCACCCAAGCCTTCTCCTTCTCGACAGTATGCTCAGAGAAAATTTGTTGAGGGAAACAAACAGTGTAATGGAGCTGGTACCCGTCAAGATAATGTTTCCAGGTGTTCTCCTGCTGTTAATATTTCCAATTCTCCTTCTCAGCATGCAGGCACTTCTGTGTCACTGTCGTCTCCATCAAATACAGTTAAGGGGGACAACTTCCGCTCTGGTATATCCCATAAATAAATTTGTTAACTGCTATATTTGGACATGCAAATTAGAGACTAATGACACACATGAAGTGAAATGATAATTAACAATGGCATTTGTTACAAACAACAAACTTAATCATTGGTTTTATTCCTGCTAAGCATGATCTGTTCTTGCATATTTTGATTGAGAGTTTGGTTCTTCCTTTGTGAATCCTTTTTGTTGTGTTGCTAGCTATAAACGACAGCAAAGATGATTCAGAGGGAAAGCGACACTTTATGGTGAATGTTATCGAGCCGCAGTTTAATCTGCATTCAGAGGATGCCAATGTAAGTTTGAATACAATTTGCATTTGAGTTGAGTTTCTGTTATGCTTTCAGAGGGGATATGCACTGTGCTCATTTTGTTCTATAAAAAATTTTTGAAGTATCGAGTGAATTTGCAAAGTAAAGTGGTACAAACATCTTTTTACTTTATTTACCTCCTGATATTTTAGTGCTTAGTTATACATAGACATCACTCATGCCTTATCACCTCAACTTTTTTGTTGGACAGGGTAGATTTTTGCTTGCTGCTGTAAGTGGTCGTGTTTTAGCCCGGTCATTTCATTCTGTCCTTCATGTTGGTTATGAGATGATTGAGCAAGCACTTGGTACCAAAGATGTGCATATTAGTGAATACGAACCTGAAATGACATGGAAACGAATGGAGTTCTCTGTTATGTTGGAGCATGTGCAGGCTCATGTGGCACCAACAGATGTCGATCCAGGAGCTGGATTGCAATGGCTTCCAAAAATTAGTAGAAGTTCTCCAAAAGTGATGCGTACAGGTGCTCTTCTTGAGAGAGTTTTTATGCCTTGTGATATGTATTTTAGATACACAAGGCACAAAGGGGGCACTCCAGAACTGAAGGTAAGCTATTCTTGTATCCTATGATTCGCATACTAGTCTATAATATACAAACATGCCCTTTTTTTTCTTTTATGTAAATGCATGTAGTCCAAAACATGATTTCTTTGAAGAGTAAGTTTTCTACTAAAGATATGTTGTTTATCACAGTTGTTACTTTTCTGTTTTAAGTAGTATTTTGCTTTTCTTTCTTTTTTGTTTTAAGGAATGTTTTACTGCAGGTGAAGCCGTTGAAGGAGCTCATATTCAATTCTCATAATATAACAGCAACAATGACATCCCGTCAATTTCAGGTCATGCTGGACGTCTTGACCAATCTTCTCTTTGCACGCCTTCCAAAGTAAGGATGCATTAGCTTTCTGTTTTGCTGAGCTTCTGTCTCTTCATATATATATATAGCTCCTGTTTGCTGGCTCCATGGTTAGGATCACTATAATTTCATATCAAAATTTTAGCAATTTGTTGGCTCTTTCAAATTTAATGAAGTAGCTCCTGTTTGATGACTACATGGTTAGGATCACTATAATTTCATATCAAACTTTTAGCAGTTTGTTAGTTCTTTCAAATTTAATGAAGCCAATTTGAGTTTGGTATTTCGTTAAAAGAAGTAGCTCCTGTTTGACGGCTACATGGGTAGATCACTATAATTTCCTTCACAGTCAGGTTTTTCTGCTGTTATCGTATACTGATAGAGTAACATGGTATATTGTAGGCTTAGTTATCTGGCATGATTCAGTCAATTGTCAGCATTAAGCTTATTATTACTTTTATTATTAATAAAAACAGAATTTCATTAAGATATGGAAGAAAAGATACAAAGAAGCAGAGGAAAAGGTATCCTCCCATCTAAAAGAATAAAAAGAAAATCAAAATGTTAGTGAACCATGGTTCTCCAATCTATTAACATGTCTGAGAGGGATGTCATCTGTTTATCTTGTGCTTTATTGCAAATACTGAAGCAGTGGTTAGAAGTAGAATGATATAATAGTTTTATTTAAAAAGTTTACTGTTGTCACCCTGACATCTTTTTATTTATTTGTTTTTAGAGTTATTTACGTTGTGTGATAATTACATAAATGCCATCTCTTTATTCCCTTCAAGATAGTTAAACAAAATCCAAGATGTTTGTACTATGTGATGTGTTTTCAAATTAAATGAGTGTATTGCACACAACTCAGGCCTCGGAAAAGTAGTCTTTCCTTTCCTGCTGAAGATGATGAAGATATTGAAGAGGAAGCAGATGAAGTAGTTCCTGATGGTGTTGAAGAGGTGGAACTTGCAAAAGTCAACCTTGAACAAAAAGAGAGAGAACAAAAGTTGCTTCTTGATGATATTAGAAAATTGTCTGCTTGGTGTGACACC
Source organism: Arachis hypogaea (assembly GCF_003086295.3). Taxonomy (NCBI): domain Eukaryota; kingdom Viridiplantae; phylum Streptophyta; class Magnoliopsida; order Fabales; family Fabaceae; genus Arachis; species Arachis hypogaea. The sequence continues at coordinate 131,070,903 of NC_092052.1, read as the reverse complement.
CCTGGATCTCCATGTCCAGAAAAGGAAAGTGACTTGTGGATGATAACTGGTGGAAAATCTGTGCTGGTAAGAATTGAATGTGGTTAACAATATTTTAATTGAGATGACTAAATAGGTTGATCCCAATTATAGATGCTTGTTTTAAATATTATATCATCAGGTAGTACTTTCATGGTGATATTTTTTCATTATTTCAGTTCTTGAGATGTTAGTATCCATTGGCAGAAGTCAGTATAATTATTAACTGAGTAAATTAGTGATTTGAAAGCAGTTCTTTTATTGGTTGATTGACCACTTCGGTTAAATCTTAGCTATTACAGAGCTAAATATTTTTTACCAGCCCATTAACCGGCTGTCCTATTGAAGTGGAGATCCAGTCCCGTTTTCAGTCTTATAGCCTGAATGATGCTTGAATTCTTTGCTTTCTTTCAAACAATTAGTGGAAGAATATGCGTGTCTTTATCATTAGCTTGAGTTTGAGATGCATAGGATACTTTTATATCAATATGCATATCCTGGTAAATAACAGATGTGCAATTTGTGGATGTCTAATCAGCAGTATTCCAATACTGACAGGTGCAAGGACTGAAGAGAGAACTTTTAAGCGCACAAAAATCCAGAAGGGATGCATCTGCATCACTAAGGATGGCACTGCAAAAAGCTGCACAGCTGCGGCTAATGGAGAAGGAGAAGAACAAAAGTCCTTCCTATGCTATGCGCATATCTTTGCAAATTAACAAAGTTGTTTGGAGCATGCTTGTCGATGGTAAATCATTTGCTGAAGCAGAGATTAATGACATGGTAATGCTAATTTTCAAAATTATTCTTTCTTCCTACTTTCGATGTTTTCTTGTGAAACAAGCTAGTCTCCTTTAAATTTGCTTCTATGTTAAATTTTATCATTGCTAATTCTTGCCCTTTTCAAATTGTATAGTTGGTTAGAGTGAAGAAGGTGGGAAAGTTGAGAAATAAAATGAAATCGTGTAACATTTTCTAGTTTATTTCTATCTTGCCCATGTTTCTGTGCAGGTGTGCTAGAGAATCATTGATCTTTGCTAGTGTTTAGGTCTGAAACTTTTTTTTTCTTTTTGGACTAACAACGGTATGCTAATTCAGTTTCATTCTTCCAACACAGATTTATGACTTTGACCGGGATTACAAGGATGTTGGTGTTGCTCAGTTTACAACAAAATATTTTGTTGTCAGAAACTGCCTACCCAATGCCAAGTCCGATATGCTTTTGTCAGCATGGAATCCTCCGTCTGAATGGGTAAAGTATGTAACGTCTTTTTCATAATTTATTGATGCTTATAAATTCATGATGATATATTGTGTTTTTTTATGTCACACATGGTCGAGTCATTGGAAAGAGTTACTGTTAAGTCATTTTACATGTCTACATACCTTACAGATCAGTATCATTTGGACATGATGACATCATCATGGTATATATAATAAATTATACTTAAATCTTGTTCAATAATTTCTTGCAAAGTTTTCTTGGGCCTCCATCAACCCTTAGCCACTGAGCTACTTTCATTTGATTCATCCTCCTCACTGAATTCTATACCGCCTAAGGTGAGATTCCACCATCTTTTGAATAGTTGGTGCAACTCCTACTTTTTCCGTCATGTATGCGTTCTTTATTTTGTCCTGTACAGTGTGTGGCTACTTATTAACTAAAGCATTTTCATCTCTGCCACACTAAACTTATCTTCTTGTTGACTTTGTATTTCCCAACACTGTTCCATAGAACATAGAGGTACCTTTTTTTTTTTTTTTTTTTTTTTCCGTATATAAACCCCCAAAACTCCTCCATTTTGACCAACCAGATTGAATCTAGTGGTTTATATCTCCCTCTATCTTTCCATAGTTTTGGATAATTCAACCAACCAAGATACTACTACTTTTGTGTTTAAAGTAGATAATTTTGTGGATGTCTCAGTATAGACTCATTAATCTACACTTCTGTTTAGAACATTATCTATAGTTGCTGTTTTATTTTTTATTTTGTTTCTTTCCCAGAAAAGTAATGCTTCGGGTGGATGCAAAACAGGGAGCTCCAAGAGATGGAAATTCTCCCCTTGAACTTTTTCAGGTAATCATATCCTTAAGGTTATTATTTTGAATTATTAAATATCGTGAGACTTAAAATCAATTCAGAACAACAGAATCCATCTTATTCCTTCTCTTTTTTTCCCTTTTGTAATTTTGTTTACGTGTTTATTTATATATTTATCATTGATAAAAATTGAGACCATGTGTATTGTTATATTGCCACATCAATATATTCCGCTTTACAAGAGTAAAGATCTATTGGGGAACTGAAATTAAAATTTGTTATCTTTAATTCTTTGCTCAGATTGTCAATCTTGATTCAGCTTGTTCCTAATGTGAATTACTTTTCACTATAGGTAGAGATTTATCCCCTTAAGATCCATTTAACAGAAACCATGTACAGAATGATGTGGGAGTATTTCTTCCCAGAAGAAGAACAAGACTCTCAACGCCGACAGGTTAGTTTAGGATCATTTATTACTATTCTGGAATTCCAAGGGCCAAATATATGGATAATTATGTCAGAAGTTAACATAGTTGTTATTAAACAGGAGGTTTGGAAGGTTTCAACCACCGCTGGTGCAAAGCGTGTAAAGAAAAGTTCATCACTCAATGAAGTTTCTGCTTCAAGCAGTAACACAACAAAAGAGTCTGAGGCTTCATCAAAATCTGGCATCTCTGCGATGCTATTTCCTTCAAGTCAGCCGGCTGATTCTGCTCAAGTAAGTATTTGATGAATTGTCAAACACATGTTCAGGGAATACTAATTCTAGGGGAACACTTCTGTTGGGCTGCATTGTAAAAATTCTGGATACGAGAATTTTTAAAAAATGGTCATAAAGATGAGGAAAGGCTGAAGTAAAGAAGACTCCTATGCATTGGTCCTCCAAAATATAACACACACAAACTTTTAAGGGCCAAAATGACAAGCTTTTCAAGCAGTATTAGTGTCACATTTGATCTTGTCTAATATTCTCCTGATTTCTATTATTTTAAGATGGTCACCTGCTTGCAGGCCTCCAAGGTGTCAAATGTCAAAGCAAACCCCAGTACTGGTACTGATCCCGAGTTGAGAAGAACTTCCTCGTTTGACAGAACTTGGGAAGAGACTGTGGCAGAATCTGTAGCTAATGAACTTGTCTTACAAAGCTTCTCTTCCTCAAAAAATGTCCCATTTGGTTCTACTGAGCAACAGGATGATGGCTCCAAGAATAAATCAAAAGATTCCAAAGGTTTCAAAGCTGGTCGCTCATCTCATGAAGAAAAAAAGTTGGCCAAGTCACATGAAGAAAAGAGATCTAGGCCACGAAAGATGATGGAGTTTCACAACATCAAAATTAGCCAGGTGGGTAATTTTGGTCCTTTTGGTGAAGCTATTACAGATCATCCTTACAAATGACATTATAATTCGAATTTCTGCAAAATGTTGTTTTGCAGGTCGAGTTATTGGTTACATATGAAGGACAGAGATTTGTTGTAAATGATTTGAAATTGCTGATGGACCAATTTCACCGGGTTGAGTTTACTGGGACTTGGCGAAGACTTTTCTCACGAGTTAAGAAGCACATCATCTGGGGAGTCCTAAAATCTGTGACAGGAATGCAGGTAATGAATGATTTACAGTTTTCTTCTTTTAGTGGTTGTATATGGCCTGCTGTTTTCCTTTCTTGATTCCTCTGCTATATATACCTACTACTATGAAGTGTAAGGATGTCATCAAACAAAACAAAATGAAACTTGAGTGAGTTCGATGTTTGTGTGATTCCCATTATCATTACCAGCAGTTTGACATGCTACCTTTGTTATTTTTTAAATAGGCTAAAATATGCTTTTTGTTCCTAACGTTTGCGATTTTTTTCAAAAATACCCTTAACGTTTAGTTTTATTCAATTTCTTCTTTAACATTTTCGATTTGTGTCAAAATTACCTCTGAATGTTAATTCCATGTAACTAGGGGCAAAATTGAAAACTTTAAAGAGTAGTCACAAATTGGAAACATTAGGGACAAAATTGAATGAATTGAAAATGTTAGGGACAAAATTGAATGAAATTTAACGTTAAGAATATTTTTGAAAAATATCGCAAACGTTAAGAACAAAAAGTATACTTTACACTTAAATATATTTATAAATTTGAAACTTTTGTAAAATAAAACCACTAATTTATTTACTTCACAATCTCCCACAACTCTTGAAGATAAACTATAGAGCGTGGGTTTGTGGTTGTTCCATTTTACTATTTCAATTGTGTGCTTTGCCATGTTTGCACCACCAGTAAATAACTCCTCAGGACTTCGCATTTGAGAACATAAATATGATGATATAATAGATGTGAAAGAAATTTCAATATAATTAGGAGGGAAAACACTACTTATTGTTAAGAGTTTTATTAGATGGTGATTCCCATTAAAAAGGCTTTTGTCAAGACAAGAAAAATGTGTGCTACTTCTATGTTGATTATACAGGATGTGGCATGCCAGTTACCGCCTTTCTTATTTTTTGGAGATTAATATGAAACTTTTTTATTTCATTAATTTTAACTATACCTACTACTTTTTTTTTTTGTGCTAAATGTTTTTGATATTTTATTTGATCATCAATTTGTAAACAGCATGTTATGTTGCTTTAAATAAATAGTAATATATGCACAGACTGGTCTGGTGGCAGCTTTTTCTTCTGAATTCCTTTAAATATTTTTCTACTATATCGGTGATGTAGGGTAAGAAATTTAATAACAAAGGTCAGAGTCAGCCCACTGGAGCTGGTGTTCCAGAGATCGACCTTAACTTTAGTGACAATGAAGGCCAGGCAGGAAAATCTGATCAGTATCCACCGTCTTGGCCAAAGCGTCCAAGTGATGGTGCTGGTGATGGTTTTGTAACATCCATTAGAGGACTGTTCAACACTCAACGCCGCAAGGCAAAGGCATTTGTGCTCCGAACAATGAGGGGTGCAGAAGACAATGATTTTCAAGGGGATTGGAGTGAAAGTGATGTTGAGTTCTCTCCTTTTGCCAGGCAGCTGACAATTACGAAAGCTAAAAAGCTTATTAGGCGGCACACAAAGAAGTTCCGCTCCAGAGGACAGAAAGGTCTGCTCAAGTGTCACCATTGTGCTTTTGCTAGCATTTTGTTTAGAACCCATTCTTTTTATGAAATGGAAATACTTTCTGTTTGGTTTTTTAGAATATCCTACATTAATATTATACTTATTACTGACTTCTTGAATCATACAATCATACCCTTTATCCATCTTCTCCAACTTCCTGTATATAGCCTGTAGCCTAGGCCTAAAAAGTACACTACCCCAAGCTGTTTTGTTTAGTGGTGAAATTTTTGCAGATTAAAATATCTCATTAAATTTTTATATTTGCCTTCCTTATCTTTGCTGATTTTTTCAGGCTCATCCTCACAACAAAGAGAATCGCTACCATCATCTCCAAGAGAGACAACCCCATTTGATAGTGATTCTTCAAGCGGATCCTCACCATATGAAGATTTTCATGAGTAGAAATGGTTTCAGTAATTCCTTTACTTATCAGTTGTGTGCCACATAAAGTACTCTCTCTGGCAGCTGACCTTTTCTCTGTTAAGAAAGAACTCGATGGAAGAAACTTAAAGAGATACTATGAGCAGAGAGGTCAGGCATAAACTGGAAAGAAAACAGGGGACTCGAGATATTTTGGCAATGCATGGTTTATGTTGATTGATTGATACTCAAATGTGTATACTCACCAATGTTGATTATAGTCAAATGTGTATGCTCACTGGCAACCCAAGAGATCAGTGTGATTCAGAGCCTTGGTTTCATCCCCTATATTTTCTGTTACCATCAACCACAGATTTCCATTCCTCCAGATCTCCAGTAACGGACATCTCCCACGTCATCCTTGTGTTGTATATTCTTGTAGCCACAGGTCAATTATTAGATAGAAAATTAGGACCCTAAAGGTTGACATGATTTTGTACAGACATTTGATTATATTTTGAAAAATAGAATAAAAGCAATATTCTCTCTTAACATCAGTGATATATATATGTAAGGTTAGGTTATGCTAATCCATTTTCCAAGAGAATAATCTTCGTCTTCCTATATGGCATATTGGTCAGCAATTTTCTATTATTTATCCACATAGATGTTTAAATTTGTAGAAAATTTATATACGTTATGGAATGAAGTGTTTTTAACAAGGCTCCTAGAACACCAAATATAAAATATGACATGGTGATTGGTGAATGTGTTTATACAAAAACTTGAGTAAACTACCATTGCAGCATTTCTAATGAAGAAATATTTGAACGCAGTCAATTTTAATATTTTATCATGACTAACTAAATCTTTGTTGTATCAATGTTCAAATCTTTCATAATTATAAATAGTTTACTAAAAAATTCCAAACATAAAATATCAAAATTGATTATTGCCATTCGGTTTCTCATGACAGCAAATCACAATGGAAAAAGCCCCTTTGAACCTAAAGTCAGACTCAGATTCCAACTTCCTCACACTATGAAAAAAGCCTTTTTCCTTTGATGATGAACACATCACTAGCACCATCTCTGTCTGGTACCTGCCACAAGTGCACCACTCCAACTTTTAGAGCCCAACCAAGTCTTGATGCATTGACAGCATGGTAAAATTTTCAGCAACACTCTTCCAGCAACATAACTAATTATTGCCACATCTAGAGGACAAATGTCTAATCGTATCCAATAAAACATTGCCCAATCAAATTGAAATTTCACAGCCATTAGATCCTCAAAAATGGCATGTAAGTTTCACACAATAAACGCCAATGGCTGCAACAAGAAGCAAGTCAAGAGAAAAGAGATAAGTTATATGAATGCAATTACAAACTAACCTTGGGAAAAAAGGCATTAAGAAATCTTAAAAAGTTAAAACCAATAAATTATCAGATCAAACAATCCATTATAAAATAAAATTTGACAGTGAAGTGAACACATCCCCATGAAAACATGAAAAGATATTATTTTTGAAATTCTTGAAATTCTCTACTATTTTTCTTTGAAATTATTACAGAAAAAAAGGATAATTTACTGTAAGAAAGAACAAGATAGGCTCAGCAAAACAGAAACACAGAACAAATGAAAAAGTAAATCAATATTATGAATCTCTAGTCAATGGCAAAACATCCATGTTACCTTCAGTAATCTACTATAGTAACCTCTGGAAAGAGGGAGTTTCGAATTAAGAAATCCACTGCTCCATCAATTCGTGGAGATGACAGTTGCAGTTCTGCTTTATGTAGCTTTTCCGGCCTGCGAAACTTCTGCACTTTCACTATCAATGATTTCAAGTTATCCAAGCATGGGCTTTCAGTGTTCACCAAATCTGGGATTTTGGAGAGAATCTACACAAATTCACAAGATTGCTCAAGACAAAACTTACACTTGAAAATGCATCTAAGGACAAGAAATCTTGCTATATAAAAAAGAAAACTAAACTAAGATACCTCAAGAGTACATGAACTGACAGTCAATGATCTTACATTAGCAAGCAATTGCAGCCAGCTAATTAGGATGAAAGGTGAGTGCAAGCGACTCGATAATACCGATTTGGGAACATCGATATTTACTTCTTCAAGAAAAGGAAGATTGCTTTTTGAAGAGATTTTCTGAGAGATAACACCCCGATAAGCAAAAGAACAAAGACTTGGAGTTGATAGCACAATTTCATAAGCTTCTTTGCTATGAAAAGGGAAAGAATGAATGGTCAAATTGGCAAGTGTAACATTTGAAATGCAGAGGATATGTGGAACCTTTACAACATAATGCTCAATGACCAAAGTCTTCAACTTGATACAACCCGAAAAGGGATCCACCACTTCCCCGTCACCAGCACTAAAGGCAAATCTCCTAAGACGCAAACTCATTAAAGCTGTCATATTTAGAAACTTTGGAAGCAATCCGAGGGCCTCTCCATTAGGAACTGAAAGATCAAGCCACGTTATAGTTTGAATCGAAAACAAGCAAGGTGGCAACTCTATACCACCAGAATCAATATTGAGTCTCAATTGCTCAATCCTATGTGATTCAGCATATTTCACAACCCTTATCAGAAGCTTAGGCGGGATAAGACCATCATAACAGAAATCTAGGCTGTGGAGTGGAACAGAGCCATCACGAAAAGATAGAACCTTATTAACAAATTTCTTGAACAATGTCATATGTCGAAATTCAGGGTCTGTTCTACGTAATCTAAGAGAAGGAACTCGTTTCCATAGATCCTTCCATCTTGTGGACAAGAGAGTAGTCATAACAGCATCTTTGGTTGTTAGGAATTCCAACAAGTGAATCAGAACACAATCCGGTAAGTCACTGAGCCTATCTTCATCCCCTTCCCTCTCACTAACACTACCATTAGTATTTCTTGCTCTCTTCAAATTGGGTTCAATAGCATCAAATTTCATCGCTGGCATATCTGACCCAACAAAAAAAAAATGAACTTTACACATTGTTTCTCACTCCCAGAAGCAAAGGGAATTCGCAAAAGTTTGCTATAATATATAAATATACGCAAAATTAAAGAGTGACAGTAGTGAAAGACATATGAATCGAAAAACGTGAACGTTAAATTCTATGGAAATTGAAGAATGTGAGGAACAAATAGTTAGAATGAATGGGTCAGGGTTACCTGTAGTTGGGGAGATTCAAACGCCTCAAAGTCTCAAAACACCTGAAAATGTTTTATGACTCGGTTCAGAAATTGCAACCCTTTTTCCCAAGGTTATGAAAACCAGACCGGTAATAGACAGGTCAGGTAATTGATAATAGTTTAATAGTTTAGAGTAAAGTATCGTTTTTATCTCCAACGTTTAGGGTAAGTCCTATTTGTGTCCTTAACGTTTAAGTCGTCTTATTTGTATCCTTAGCATTTATAAAAGTGATTCAATGTTATCCTACTATCAATTATACTAACAAATCAGATTATATTTTTCAATTATTCTCACTTGGATGTATTCATTCTCAATTAGATCTTACTTGGATGTGTTCAATTTTAATATTATACTCACTGTTTGTGTTTCGATTCAATTATGTCCCTAAAAAAGTGAATTATGTAAATGTTGTAGGAATTAATTTCAACTTTTGATGAGCTATTTTTCGGAGTGAATCATCGATTCTATCATAGACATTTGTATTATAGCTTCAAGAAGAGATTTTTAAAACTCAAACTAAAACGCTCATGATGTGTAATTGATGACAGGATAACATTGAATCACTTTTATAAACGTTAGGGATACAAATAGAACGATTTAAACGTTAGTGACACAAATAAGATTTACCCCAAACGTTGGGGACAAAAACAATACTTTACTCCATAGTTTAATATTTCAACATCAACAACAAATTTTGTCCCACATAGTCACCCACTACATGCATTAAATAAATCATTATGTCATATAATGTGTTTAGTCTGCACTGAAATTTGGATTTTTAATAGATACAAAATAATATGAAATTAATCACTATCTAAAATAATACATTTGTTATATATTTTGTAAAGACAAAACCAATATGAAAGATTGATTATATTAACTCTCTAATATGATGTGAATACTACATTTTTTATCTAATATAAAATATGCAATACAATTTACAATGCTTGAAACAACTAAAGAAAGAACAACTAATATTATTTTCTAATTAAAGAATGGTTTATGTGACATGAGAAATAAAGCTCTACTATTTTTTTTCCTTAAATTTCTCACGGTTCTCCTAACCTTACTGAACACCTATTATTTTTACAATTTTCTACTTTGGTTACAATTTGATAAACTGACTCAAATTTTAAACGAACAAATTGTAGTAGTCGTATCCGGTTGCATCACCTTGACAATGACTGCTTACGTATCCTTTACCAAGATCAGACTAAACGTAGTTCCTTTATTCGCCATGTAATACCTAACAGAGAATAATGTTGAGCAAATCCAAGTAATGCTGGAATTTGTTTCTCAATACTACTTTAGTCAATATGTCTGCTGGGTTTTCGTTTGTACGTACCTTCACGAGAGAAATGTCACATTTCTCTATAACATCACGCACAAAGTGATACCTAACATCAATATGTTTGGTACGAGCATGATGAACCTGGTTTTTAGCCAAATGAGTCGCATTTTGGCTATCACAACTAAGATTCACACAATCTTGCTTAAAACCCAAATCGTCTAGAAGACCCCTTAACCATAATGCCTCTTTCACCCCTTCTGCTATTGCTATGTACTCAGCCTCTGTAGTAGATAGTGCCACTGTAACTTGTAACATCGATTGCCAACTAACCGGAACACCATATATTTTATATACATAACTAGTTGTAGATCGTCGTCTGTCTAGATCACCAGCATAATCAGAATCAACAAAACCACTAATTTGACATGATGATTTACCACCAAAGCATAAACATGTGTCAATGGTACCCTTCAAGTACTTTAATATCCACTTGACTGCTTCCCAGTGTATCTTCTCCGGGTTCGCCATAAACCTGCTAACAACACTGATTGCTTATGAAATGTCTGGGAGTGTGCATACCATAGCGTACATTAGACTGTTTACAGCACTTGCGTAAGATACATTGTCCATGTAAGCCTTATCTTCTGCTGTTATAGGAGATTGTTTACTTGAGAGCCTAAAATGTAGAGCCAATTGAGTCACCATCGGCTTAACATTTTTTATCCCAAACCTTTCGATAACCCGTTCAATGTAGCCTTTTTGGCTCAGGAACAATTTTCGACTTGATCTCTCTCTTCTAATCTCCATGCCTAAAATTTTTCTCGTAGTACCCAAATCTTTTGTTTCAAACTCTTCACCAAGTTGAAACTTTAACCTATCTATCTCCACCTTGTTCTTGGAAGCAATGAGCATGTCATCCACATATAATAAAAGATAGATATAATCACCTCCAGGAAGCTTACGAATATATACACAACAATCATAGTTACTTCTAAAGAAATCAAATCGCTTGTACCATTGCCGAGGAGATTGTTTCAATCCATAAAGCGATTTCCTCAAGCGACAAACCTGACCTTTTTTACCCTCAATCTTGAAACCCTCAAGTTGATACATGTAAATTTCTTCCTCTAAATCGCCGTGTAAGAATGCTGTCTTCACATCTAGTTGTTCTAACTCAAGATCGCCATGAGCTACAAGACTTAAAAGCGTCCGAATGGAAGTGTGTTTCACCATAGGAGAAAATATCTCATTATAATCAACTCCTTCTTTCTATGCGAATTCCTTGGCCACTAACCTAGCCTTGAATCTTGTATCATCCAATTTAGTAGGATCTTCTTTTTTTTATACATCTACTTACAACCAATAGCAGTATTTTTCACGGGCAATGGGACCACCTCCCATGTCTTATTTTTATGAAGAGACTGCATCTCTTCTTCCATAGCAACCAACCAGCTCTCACTATCATTGTCCTTGATAGTTTGTTTTAAGGTGACTGGCTTATCATCCTCCACCGAGAGTACATACTCTACCAAATTTAACTGCTCATAATGCCTCAAATGCTTGTCTAACCCAAGCTTCTGTACGAGTTTGTAATTCCTCTTTGGCCTAATGGATGCCAAAAAATCCTGCTGTTGCTGTTGTAATACATGTGTATTTTCTCGCTGAATCTCCTTATGATCAAGTTCATCGTCCTCCTCATCTTCGTGAGTAGCATTAAGATGCTCTACCTGAACATGACTAGATTCTATTGGTTGATTTTTAGACTCTATCTCCACCACTTGAGTGTTTATAGTTTTTCCAACATTACCATCATCTGGAGTCATAACTTTAGACAAAGCTACCATGGATCTTTCATTAAAGGTCACATATCTACTGATTACAAAATTAGAATCATTTACGCTCCAAAGACGATAGCCTTGAACCCCTCTTGGATACCCCAAAAAGATTGCATTCTTAACTCTTTCATCAAGTTTATTGTCTTTGACATGATAATAAGTCGTGCATCCAAAGAGTCTGAGTTTCTCGTAATCTGCATGTTCCCCTTACCACACCTTATAAGGTGTGTCTCCATGTAAAGAATAATGTGGAGATCGATTTACTATGTAGCATGCTGTAGCAATTGACTTAGCCCACCATTCTCTACCTAACCCAGAATTAGAGTGCATACACCTTGCCTTCTCTTGTAGTATACGATTCAATCTTTTCACGATTTCATTCTTTTGTGGTGTGTCTCTAACTGTCCAGTGTCTCACAATGCCTTCCTGATCACAGAACTCCTTGAAAGCTCCATCCGTATACTCTGTGCCATTATCAGATCGCAGAGTTTTTACCTTCTCACCTGTTCTATTTTCAACCATTACTCTCCACCGTTTAAAAGTGTCGAATGCATCATTCTTATGATTGAGGAAGTAAACCCAAGCATACCTTGAATAATCATCAACAAACGTAACAAAGTACCTGGAACTACCATTGGAAGTAACTTTAGCCGGACCCCAAATATTAGTATGCATGTAGTCTAACAACTCTCTGCTTTTGTGTTTGCTTGTAGAAAACTTCACACTGTGTGCCTTTTCATAGACACAGTGTTCACAAAACTCAATCTGTGGTTTCTTCATATTTTCCAGCAAACCTTTTTCGCTAAGCAATGATAGATCCTTTTCCAACATATGCCCAAGTCGCATGTGCCAAATCCTCGTGCAGTCTATTTGGTCTTTACTTCCACAGATTCCAACTGCTAGCTCACCTATAACAGTTGTCCTTAAAAGAGGATAAAGATTACTAAAGAACCACGAACAACTTTTAAAACCCCATTTTCAGCAACCATTTTTCTCTAACAAACCTATAGAGATCAGATTTTTTCGCAAGTCAGGAATATGTTTCACATCCTTCAAGGTTCTTACAACTCCATCATGCATCTTGATTCTTATAGTACCTACCCCTACAATTTTGCAAGCAGGATTGTTGCCCATCAAAACTGTGCTGCCATTAGTGCTTTGATAGGTAGTAAACCACTTCCTATTTGGATCATATGGTGAGAAGCTCCAGAATCAAGCATTCACTTACCGGATATCTCGTAAGAATCATCTATTACACAATAACAATCTTCACCATCATTTGAGACGTAACTTGCTTCTTGTTTTTATTTTGAGTTGCCATTGTTCTGTTTCTTGAAATTTATCTTCTTATTTGGACAATTTGCTTTAGAATATCTAGGCTCACCACATTTAAAGCATGTTCTCTCCGAGTGAGGTCTAGATTTTAGCCTACACTTTCCACGCTTACCTTTTCCTCTTTCATTACTCCTCCCTCTAGCTGCAAATAATTCTTGTGCTTAATCATTATACTCTCTTTCATTTGAAGATGATATTACACTAATAGAAACCTTACGTAGATCATCTGCTAAAAGTGATGCCCTCGTTTCATCCATGGTCAGAGTGTCACCCACCAGCATCAAAGTTTGTACCAAATTTTTATAGGACTTCGGTAATGAAAGTAATAATATGAGTGCCTGATCCTCATCATCAATTTTCACATCTATATCCTTTAAGTTTGATATAATCCTATCAAATTTATTGATATATTCTCGGAATGGGGTGCCTTCTTCCATCTTGCATGTATACAATTTAGATTTTAAGTAGATCCTGTTAGTTAGAGTCTTTGTCATGAAGTTACTCTCTAAATTTAACCAGACGCCTGCTGCAGTTGCTTCTTCATTTACCAAGAAAGCAACATCCCTCTCAAGGCATAAGATTATTGCAGCCCGTGCTTCAAGATCCTTCATATCCTCTGGCTTTTTCTCTTTTTCTGCCAGTACCTTTTGAAATTTTTGTGATATAACCAAATTTTTTATCTGCATCCTTCAATAAGAAAAATCATTTTTCCCATTAAATATCTCGATTTCATATTTGCCTACTTTGACATTTTCACTAGTAGAAGTCATTGTATTCAAACTTGAATTTTACCACTCAAATAATGAATAATATAATATTGGCTCTGATACCAATTGTTGAGTTTGTAGTGAAATTTGAACTTCTAATAGATATAAAGTAATATGAAATTAATCATTATCCATAATAATGCACTTGCTATATATTTTGTAAAGACAAAACCAATATGAAAGATTGATTATATTAACTCTCTAATATAATGTGAATACTAAATTTTTCATTTGACACAAAATATGCAATGCAATTTATAATGCTTGAAACAACTAAAGAAAGAACAGCTAACATTGTTTTCTAATTAAAGAATGGTTTATATGACATGAGAAATAAAGCTCCACTATTTTTTTCCTTAAATTTCTCATGGTTCTCCTAACCATACTTAACACCTATTATTTTTACATCATGTATCATATCTACATTCTATCTCATCTACCTTCATAATCGGGTGCTCTGCTAATCTTCTTTCTACATGTCTAAACTATCTGAGAATAGATTCTACCATCTTTTCTTCAATAGACGCTACTCTAACTTCCTATCTTATATATTAATTCTTTATTTTTCTTATTTGTGTGTGATTGTTAATTCATCTCAACATCTTCGTCTCTATCATACTTAATTTATATTCATATTCACTTTTTACCGTCTAACACTGTTACATATAATATAGCTAGCCTAATAGCAGTGCCTAATTTTTTTTTTAAGTTTTAAAAGTACTTTTATAAAATCAGATTAAATAAAAAATATCTTTTATATATAATCTACACGTATATTACAAAATATAATACAAAATAATGCAAATATCTCTATCAAGCATAATTTTTGTTTTTTTATTGTGGGATTAGAAATTGAGTGATGCTACATATACAAGTATTTTTGTAACTAAGTTTAATCAAGTTGGTGCAAAGCCCAGCAAAAAAAGTGTGCATACGTCACTACACCTCATTTTTCGCGCTTTCTACAGCACATAAATTTTTTAAGCATAGCATAAAATATATTTGTAATATTACAAATTTATTGATATAGCACACAAAATTTTACACATAGCACACACATTTTTATTGTGAGTGTATTTTGTTAGTTGGGTGAGTCAATGTTCTGGATATGTAGTCTTCCAAAAGTTTATGTGATGCACATCAAAATTTCTGTGCTATGCACCAAAATTTGTGTCGTATGTAACACCCTACCACACAAAACCTTACGCTCGAGTCATAAAGCAGAGGTGGCGATATATTACGACCTCTAAAAATATAAAATCATATATATAATATAGATGAAATGAATATATATTCGAGGAGTTTTGAAAGAAGCTTAAATAATAAGTCACAAAAATAAAAGCACATCACTCGCGTGAACGTAAACCGAGAAACCAGAAAAGGATAATACATAAGTATAACGAGTAAAATATCAAGAGTTACAAAATACTGAATCTCTGACTCAACCTGCGAAGCTAAGGCTGGCCGGAGTATAAATACATAGATATACATAGCCCAAAATATCTCAAAACAGATAACACAACAACATGTCTCTCCACATCGACTTCTAAGAGGAAATAAAATAAGGTTATACATACAGAGGAGAATTTAACAACAGAATATAGAGCATAAGCCCAAAATACAGAGTCCCAAATATAACACTTCGCTTGCAGAATGAACTCTAGACGCTTACCGAGGTGTTGCTCAACCTGCATCTGAAAACAATAATATATATATGGTATAAGAACCGGAGGTTCTCAACATGGTAATGGTGCCACGTATATTAGATATAAGGTCCTGGAAAAGCCATAGGCAATCTTAGAATGCCGACACTCAGATTATAAAACTTAAAGAACTAAAATAGTAACCATGAATGGATGGTCCTCTAGGGATTCTTAAACCTAACTAAAACTTAACTAGAACCCTAAATCTCTCCGCCTTTCCTCCGCTCCTCCATCTCCGGTGAAATTACAAAGACAAACAAGCAGATAATGGCAAACACAGGTAGAATACAAGTAATACAGATAACAAATATAACAAATAGCATATTATAATCACTTAGGCAATCTCAATTAATGCACAAGCAAGCAATTCAAACAATATGCATATGATGCATGCCTGTCCTATGGCTAATGAGTCTCATTTGTCGATTATAAAACCAACCGACAAGTCTGGCTGCTAAACCCTGGAATGTCCCCCGATGCGCATCCCCAAAAGTCTATGCATAATTTTTTTTCATATATAAAAAATTTCTCAATGGGGGTATCCTTCCTAAGAATTTATAAGTGTCCAGTCACCTCTTACGTCGTAGGGTCAACAGAGTATCGAGTCTCAACCTGGAACACGTGGTGGCAAGCCACGGTACTTTACCCAGAGACATTCGTATCTCAGATAACATAAGTGCATATGCCTCATTTCATTTATATTCATTCATAATCATTTCATAATCATTCATTATAGCCATAACATTACTTATATATCATATATTTGCACTTATACAAAATTAATCATAACCCGGAGCAAGTAGAACGAACCACACCCTTGCATCTACCCGGAGAGCCTCTATACTAACCAACCTGGAGCAAGTGGGGCGAAACCACAACCCTTGCGTCTATCTAAGAGGTACGTTCTCATATGCCCAGGAAGAACAAAGGAGGGGATCTTAACCTCCCACCATCTCGCTGGGGACAATTTTACAATACCAGGAGGAACAAAGAAAGAGATCCTCACCTTCCACCATCTCCTGGGGTCGCACTTTCAAGAAAGAGTGCTCAGATGTAACATTTATTCTTTACTTTAATCAATTTCATAATTTAAATAGTATATATATACACCATATCTCCTCATACCTAATTCATCACTTCTCAAACTTTTTTCATCTCCAAGTTACTACCCTCTCCTAACTTTTTCTCATCAATCAATAGATAACTAAGGTTTAGAGGCTAAAAGAGTAAAAATAGAGGTTTAGAGGTTCAAAATTAGGTTTTAAAACACAAAATTAAGTTTGCTGAAAACAGGGGTCACGCGTACACATAGGCCACGCGTACGCGTGGGAGTGCAATTTACCCATCACGTGTATGCATTACCTCGTCTGCGTATGAAGCCCACCCACATACGCATGCATGCCAGATTAGTAAAAAATGGTTAAGTCTGCAGAATTTCAATTTTACATACCAAATTTCTGACGCGCATAACTTTCTAGTTTTAAAACATTTTTCATCCGTTCTTTAAACGGCGTAAACTTCACGGACCCAATTTTTATATGAAATAAGTTTGAAACAATTTAGGAGTCCGGAAGCCAAGTTATGGCTCACCGAAGTTTGGCAAAAAATCAGATTTTCACAAAAGTTCATAAACCTCTGTTTTCACCAAAAAGAAACTCAATATTAACATTCTATGCATATAAACAGCACCACAGCTTACCATTTACAGCACCACAATTTCCACATCCTACCACAATCAACCATACCTCAATTTTACATAATCTCATACATAAATCCCTCAATTATATCAACAAGATCATCATTTATTCATCATATACACATATACATCATTATCACCTTATCAATCATCTCCAAATCATCATTTAGCATTCTACGTTCATCACCACACCAATCACCACTAATACTCAGCCTATTTCAACAATTATTAGCAAGGTACTAAACATTTAATCACATTCATGCATCCACACCTATCCTACGATCATCTAGCCTAAGTTTTCACAAGACATTATATATTAAATACAAGAAACCAAAACAACCCACTTAGGCAAGATTACAAGCCTCCAACACCAAAAATCCAGCAACCAATACCAATTTTCAAGCTTCCAATTTCCACAAATATGCTCCAATTCTTATACATATATCACCTAATTCACATTACCACATTTATATACCAAATTTCAATATCCAAACACACATAAACAAGGAAATTGACTAGGGTTGATGATCCTTACTTTGTATGTGCCTCAATTTAGCAAAAGTCCACTAATTCCTCAAGTCAATTTGATCCTAAAACATCAAATTAACCAAAATTTTAACACCCCAAAACCATGATATTTTCGAACTGAAGAAGAGAAAATAGGAACTGGGAATGTGATTTCCTCATCTTATAACATACTGGGCTTTGTAGAGCTTGTCACTGTAGACGCGTGGCCGCAAACAGAGTGAGAAGATATGAGGATTTGAATGAAAACGAAGGGTTTGGAACCCTCCCGTCTCTTGCCTTGTGTTTTGGGAACGTGAATGGTGAATGGAGGGGGAAGAAATGAGCTGAAGCTCATTTTGTTCATGGGTTCGGTTGGGCCCTTGGGCCTATTTTGGGCCCGGTTCGACCGGTTCAGTCCGTTCGGTCCAATTTTGGGCCAAATTCTTTAAAATTAGTGTCAAAATTTTTATTTTAATTAGCTCTACCTCCTTAAACTATAAAATTTATATTTCAAATTTCTTTTATTAAAAATTAATTTATTGATTAATTATTCGCTAAATTTACGGGGTTTACATCCTACCCACCTAATTAAGAACTTTGCCCTCAAAATTCAGATTCAGTTGCCTGAAAAGAGGTGTGGGTAGTTCTTCCGCATATCTGGTTCAAGTTCCCAAGTGTGTTTCCCAATTTCAACTCCACTCTTAGCATCCTCTGCTAATGAAACTCCTCCTCTGCGTAGCCGCTTAACACTGGTATTATACTATCAATTCTAACCGCAGTTACTTAAAGTGTTAGATTTTCTCTTAGTTGCACTGATTCAGGTTCTATTATGTGATTGGTATTGGCTATCAAATTCGGGAAGTAATACTAAGGTGTTTGGTGCTCCAGTTTCAAATCGACATAGAGGAGTTTAGTACACCGTGAAACCTCACCTTCTTTCTGATGTATAGTCTTGTTAATATCTCTAATAAATAGTTTGCTCCGATGGACGGAATGAATTTAGTTAATTGACCCACGATCACCTAACAGTATTACTTCCTATCCTAGTCCTCGATAACCTCTTTCATAATCAGTAGCAATCCCTTTTTACTTTCATTGTGAAACCTTCCATGGGTGCCACATCCCGGATGACTCTTGGTACTCGCTCCTCATCTTCTAACATGTTAGATATTCAGTCACACGCGCCACCACGTTATTTATCATTTCGGGCTACTCAACCCTATCTTATTATAATTGTGATACACTTTAACAATCCTCGGTTGAATTGAAATCTGTTCTTGATGGCTTCAGACAATGGTTTATGTCTCTATTTTCTGCATTAGGCGTACTAATCTCTTCTTATACTTTCGAATCCGTTTCTTCATTCCTCCAAGTTTCATTCTTTGTTTCCCTCAATCTCTTCTTAATTCCCTTTTATTTGCCAGACTTCGACATCCTTTGTAGCTCTCTATCTTGTTACGCTTCCTGTATCTCATCTTTACCACGTTTTAAAATTGCAATGGATTTAGTCTGATACCTCCAGTCACACTTTCAGTATCTAACTTAGGGCTTCAACTTACTTAACAGTTCTTCTCCTTTATCGTCCTCCAAATAGTTCTCGGAGACTTTATGCTGAGTGCGTTCGCCACCACATCACATTTGTTGCATCTGTGCGTATCCTAATCTCTTTAACAATGCATCGCAGTTATTCCAAATGGTTTATTTGGTTCGGGAATCACAAATACTGGCACTGAGGTTAATCTTTTCTCTCAAGTTTCGAAAGCTTCCAGGGTATTCAGGTATTCCATACACACGGTGCATCTTATTGCATCTACTTAATCACAAGCGATACAATCAATGAAAATTAAGGCTCTAAAATTCCTAGTAATGTCGCAGGTTCATTTTCGTGTTCAAAAATCTTGCTCTAAGGAATTAACACTTTAATGGTTGCATCTAGGAGTTGTGTGTGAAGCAAAATCCAGCACGAGTTGATTTTCAACAAGATGTTATGTTCAAAGAGACGAACGAGCAACACGAATGGTGTTCACAAAAAATTAAAAGAAAGTCTTGTATACGGTCAGATAGAGTTGTACCGAAATAATGGAATGCACAAAAAGAAGAACTAAGGTGCATCTCAAGAAAAGAGTTCAAATCAAGAACCCTTGATAGAAAGAAGGAAGCGTATAGAGTCAAGAAAATCTCGGCTGATTTTGAAGAATACGGTTTGCAAATGAGAGCAACTATACTCACAGCAAGTTCCTAAGGTTTCAAGGATTACGTGATTATACTAAGACAAGCTCATGCTTATTCCAAAAGAGACAAGCTTTATGCGAGTAAAGAATAGGATTAGAAGAACGATGAATTCGGCTTTTTAAGAAGAAATTCAAGGTAGAGTTTTCAATGTAAGCTATAAAAGAAAGGTTAGATCAAGTCGCGAAGATTAGTTGGCGCACCCTCTCTCTCGCGTAGAGCTTCCTATTGTTGTCTTTCCTCTTCACTTCACATAACCAGTACCTCCCACAGGGAAACACTTGATCGAATGGGTTTTTTTCTGCTACTTTCTTCAACTGCCTCCTAAATTCTGTCGATTATCACGATGTCTTCTATCATGATGCAATCGAAGTTAATCCGACTTCCGGCACTATGTCTATCACAAGTTCACTTTCTCTCGGAGATAGATATTCTAGTATACCTTCAAGAATTACTTAAAGACTTTCTCACAATAGGAATTTAGCCTGATCTTCACTCGCCTCTTAAATAATTTGTAGCTAAAGGTTGTATCTGCTCCATTCCTCTTTCTCGTAATTTACCGTCACTGGATTTCGAACAATAACTCCGCATAGCTGTCAAAACTTCCGATCCCTTAGTTAAAAAGATAAAAGCGCACAAGGACTTAGTTAAAAACTGGGTTCAAAATATGCTTGAACGCCTAGCATTTCTCTTCTCGTTCTCCAAAACCAACACAAAAGTTTGCCAAATCTTTATGACATGAACTAAATACGTTGTTATGCTAAATTATACGTAAGAGGACATGATAGTGTTTGATTTATTTGGTTGATCTCACCTAGTGGAATAAGATCTTGTTTGTTTGTTTTATATCAATTATATTATATATACATTAAAAACTAATTATCAATAAGCTATTACTTATCAAAATATGTATTTGATATTTCATTTATTGTAAGTTTATTTATTTTATTATGACAAATTTGATTATTTTATTGACCGATTATTTAATTAAAATTATATATAAATCAACATATATAAATAATTAAACAAGTACATAATAATTAATTTAGTAATTAATTTTTAGTGTATATCTAATATTTTTTAAATTTTCTATATATATCATGTCACATGCATATATTTTTCTCCTTTCAACAAAATCAGAAATCTTAGTGTATATATATTCTTTCTCTTGTGTCTTTTGCATTGATGCTCTGATGCAGTCTTTTTCTTTCCTTTTTTATACCATAGAAATGAAGCTGGACTTATTGAAGAGATTGTCAAAGAGATCTCGAAGAAAGTGAAGTGTTGCTTTTCAAGTGTGTCGGAAAATCTTGTTGGAATTGATGAAAACTGTAAATATTTTGAACCAATGTTGGCTAATTGAATCAAGAGAAGTTCGAACCCTCGGAATTTGGGGGATGGGAGGCATAGGTAAAACAACCATTGGTGAAGTTGTATTTGAAAAATATTCATCCCAATACGAAGGTGGTTGTTTCTTTATTTAGAAAACGTAAGAGAAGAATCACAAAGGTTTGGATCTCATTCTTCACAAATTTACTTTATATAATTGATATGAATTAACTAAAGATATTAATAAAATTAGATAAGACAATAATAAAGTAAGAGAAAATATTAAAATATAATTAATATCAAGGTAATGAATTATATATTCATCTTTAATTATAAAGCTAACATAAAAAGAGAGAGCAATTTCTATCTTTTCTAGTTCCTTTTCCTAAGGAAATTTTAAGTTTTTTATAATGTACATTAATGTATTTTTTTTAAATTTTGTTTCTAATAAAATATGTTAGTTACATTATATAATTAACGCCGTCTGTGGGGATCGAACCCACGACCACGTGGTTAAAAACCACACGCTCTACCACTGAGCTAAGATGGCTTGTTGTTAAACTCTTAGTTTTGATATAATTACAACACAATAATAAAGAAAGAGAAAATATTAAAATATAATTAATAGCAAGGTAATAAATTATTTGTTCATCCTTGTTTATAAAACTAAAATAAAAAGAAAGAGCAATTCCTATAATGTAAAAGGTTAATCTATCTTTTAGTCCAAATATGTTTTATAGTTTTTTTTTTTAAGGGTAGTTTAAGTTTCTTATAATGTACATTAAATGATTAATGTATCCGTGGAGATCAAATCTACGACTACGGAGTTAAAAGCTACGCGCTCTACCACAGTATCATTGAGCTAAGACGGCTTGTTGTTAAACTTCATAATTACAACAAAAATATTTTTTTTATTTTGCAAGAAATATAATGAAAATTGAAAAATGATCAAGTATCTTATATTTTTTAATTTTTAAATAAAAAATTAAATTTTTATGTTTCAAAAGTAAATATATATTTAAATTTTATTTATCTAAAAATTAAGAGAATGAATTAAGATTATATAATTTGTGAGTTAAAAATAGATAATGATGAATTAGGATTCCTAATTGAATTTAGAAATTTGATCATGAAATATCTAACATTGTAGGAAGAAGACAATTATAACTAAAAAAAGTTGGAAATCAATAGCCAAAATATTTTTTTAATGTATTAGAGTGAATATTAACGCACTCTGAAGAAAGTAAAGGATGCAGCACCTTTTGAATTTTAAAACTTGAATCATAAATCTTAAGCATTAAATTTTAAATCCTAAATCCTAAATTAAAAATTCTAAATTCTAAATTATGAATCTTAAATTCTAAACTCTAAATATGAGTTATTGATATAAAATATAGAATAATTACTTAAATTAGTCCCCACAAATTTTAAAAGCATACATTTTAGTCCCAAAAAAAAATAATAAACAAAAACATCCCAAAGGTTTTATTCCGACAAACAAATCAGTCTTCAATTCATTTTTCGGCAAAGTAATTACCTAAATCAGTCCCTAAAAATTTTAAAAGCGGACATTTTAGTTCTAAAAAAAAATTAATATACAGATCAATTCCTAACATTTTTCTTCGTCAGACATAACAGTCCCTTGTCTATTTTTTGGTATGATTCAGTAAATTCTTCAAGTATTTATTAGAAAAAGAATATTAGTAGATATTATAATCAAATTAACTTTTAAGGTTAAGTTAAACCTATTTAATTTTTAATATGGTATTTTTTTAAAAATATTATTAAATCATTCTCACTATATACATAATTTTAAATCCAACAAAAATAGATGTACTAAGTCTCATCTTCTCTTGCATATTTTTGGGTAAAAATGATAATAAATTTATTTATTAGATTCTTATGTATGTATTTATAATATAAAAAGAATTTTTGCATAAAAAATATAAAAAGTGTGTGTGTGTATATAAAGTGTGTATATATATATATATATATATATATATATATATATATATATATATATATATATAATAGAGAGAGAGAGAGATTTTAATTCTAAAAATCATAATTTTGATTTTTTTTTTATTTTTGATGTAACCGTCCTTTGGCAATCTTGTGCTACCGTCACCGTTGCTATATTGCGATCTCATTGCCCCCGCTACTGCTGTCTCGTTACTTGTTTTTTATCAACTAAGTCGGATATTCATTTTTTTTTATTTATGCAGCTGGTTCTTTTCATTTTAAAGTGGATGTTTATTTTACTATGTATGTGGATGGTTCTTTTCACTAAGATGTAGATTTTTATTTGGGTCATACCATTTAGGTGAATGAAGCAAAGCGGCATGCGATGGATGGGGCGAACACTACAAGAAAAACACTGAGAACCGTCAGACATTAGCGGGGAGTTTTCTCTCAGATTTGGCAATAAATTCGTCACCCTAAAATATTATTGTCAAAGTTGATGTTCCGACGGTAATGTCGATGGTAAAATTTGGAGGAAAAAAAATTTTGGTGCGCTAGCTACCGTCGGATTTACCGGCGAGTAAATCCGATGCTGAACCTTGTTTAGTGAAATATTGCATTTTGGTTACACGTACCACGATACCGTCAGATTAATCCGCCGGTAAATCCGACGGTAGCCGTGCCCTAAATTCGAACCGTGAACCCTCTTCTCCTTCATTTTGAAATTAGTTTCTCTCTCTAATCCCTCACCTTCCTCTCTTTCTCTCTCTCTAACCTCTCACCTCTCAGTCTCTCTCTAGCCCCTGCCGTTGTTGCTTGTACTGTCCATTTCTGTCTTCTCTCTTATAATTGCTCTGCATTCTAGGTTTTCATTGAATCTGTTTTTCACTCTGTTTAATTTTTGCTTAGTTAATCTTAATTTTATTTAGTTAGTTGATTTTTAGTAATTAGTTTAGTTAGATTAATTTCTGTTTTAGTTGATTTTAGGTGGTTAGGGATTTTCATTAAATCTGTTTTTCACGCTGTTTAATTTCTACTTAGTTAATCTTAACTTTATTTAGTTAGTTAATTTTTAGTAATTAGTTTAGGTAGATTAATTTCTGTTGTAGTTGATTTTAGAGGGTTAGGTTAGAATAATTTAGTTAGATTGATAGGTTCTGATCTTTGCTCAATATGTTTGGAATTTATTATTTGAGATTGCCGATTCTTGTTGTTGGAATTATTTAAATTAGTTTGAATAATTAATTCTTCGTTTTACTATTAATTTGGTTGAAGAATTGTTGCTGAATTTGTTTGAGAAATGCTTAACTGTTTTGATGATTCGCTGGTTGTTGTTTCTTTGTTAGAAAATTACTATTTTAATGCTTATTTTGCTGATTCATATTGCTGCTGAAACTGCTGGTTTATGCTGATTAATAAAGCATTTTGCCGTATGCATTGCTAGTGATGTTTCATTATGTTATTTTGTGCTTTCTTAAGTTTGTATTTCAATTTTTTTTTGGATTGTCAGAATGGTTTGAAAGTTAGAATATTTTGAAAAATTATTAATAAAGATAGAATGCTTTGAGAATTAGAATACTTTGTTAGAATGCTCTAAAAGTTAGAATACCTTGAAAAGAAAATAAGATAAAATAAAGTTCGAATCATTTGAAAGTCTAATTTAATTATTTTGAAACTAAAACACTATGTAATTTTTTTTATTTACTAAACTAAACCACTTTTCGAATTATTTGTTATTTCTTGAGTTTTTTTTTATGTTATTATTTATTGGTGTTTGTTATGTTATTAATATGTTATTAATGTTTTCACTGTATAGACATGACGACAAGCAGCAGAGGTAGGTCGAGTGGGACACATGGTCGTGGTAGAGGGCGAGCTTCCACCAAATTTTCCAAGGCTACCCAGTCATCGCCCTCTATCCTGGCTAACCCGTCGATCCTTGTGATGTCACAGGCGGGTCTATCGGACCAGCAATTTATCATGATCCCAAACCCGAACTGGATGCCTCCTTCTGCTATGTCCCATGTAGATGCAGTGACAACGTCGACAGAGCCTGCGGTAGGTGATACTTCCAATGCCCCCGATCAGGAGGTCCTTCCACTACTATCCGTCATCCGACTGAGGATTTGGCCTGATGGCATACAATCGTGACTCGTGAGTTCAATTTTTTAATATTAAGTTTGTTTATGTCGAGTTTGTTTATCTTATGTGTTCGTTAATGTGCGGTTTATTCTTTGACAGGTTTACACCGAACTCTAATGCTTGCACACAAGAGATATCCGAGGTCATTAAGTCTATGAACGACCACCCGTGGCCGACCTACACGCAGATCCCTGCTGAGACCAGAGAGCGCTGGTTTCAGAAGTGGGCGGTAAGAATCCAATTTAGTTAGAATTAATTTACTGTATTTGAACTATATTTTATTCCAACTAACTAATGTTGGTGAATCACTTTGTGCAGTTGAAATTCATATGGGATGTAGAAGATAACCTCATGATCCGGAAGATCTACGACCACCAGACAGCTAAACGTTTTCAGCAAATGATGAGCGATGTTCGTCAGTGAAAAGACCACCTGACATCGTGGATCCGTCCAAACATTAATAGCGAACTGGAGGCACATTTTAGAAATAATGAGGGGTTTGAGCATCACCGTTTGACAAACATTACCAACAAGGCTTCGCCAAGGTCGTCGAGGTATACGGGTGGATTGGCGACCTTCATGAAGACGAAGACGAGACTGGTACGAATTTTGGCATTGTTTTATGTTATAGTAGTTACTTGAATTAGTTTTTTAATTTTTTCAATTATTTTATAAGTTACTTGTTCTGTTGATATATACTTCTATAGTCCTATATGAACTGAATTAAGCTGAGCTGATATAGAATTATTTCGTCGGTTTAATTTTCTTTTCTATTATCAAGTTATTTAAGTAGTTAGTAGAATTTAGTTAGTTTAATTTTCAGTTTTAGTAGATTAAGGTGGTTAGGATAGGTTAGAATAGGTTAAATTAGCCTCTAAGATTGTTGAAAAATGTTGGATTATTGAACTGTTTGCTAATTTTTCCTGTTGAAATTGTTTGAAAAATGCTTGACTGTGAAAATAATGAAGGATGTTTGATTTGGATAGACCTTCAAGGGTGGCTAAATCCAAATTTCAGGAGAGACTCTGTCGAAATTTTTATAAGATTTTCGGTGAAATAAAAAAATTAAAATTATGCTTTTGAAATTAGAATTACGATTTCTTGCTTCATATATATTTGTCTGTCATTGTTCAATTTGTTCGTAAAGGCAAATAAGGAGAGATTTGCTGACGAGCGGTCGGTGACCCATTATGTGAGTTTAAATTAATCTTAAATTTCAACTTTATTTGGTTTAAAGTCAATTATTTAACTATTATCCTAATCATCACAACTAACTTATGTGATGCAGGAGGAGTATCAGCAGAGGTTGGAGGTTGCGACCCAACAATCTCGGCCGCCTAGTAGAGCCGACGAAGCTGGCTCCGAGACCTCAGTCGTGGATCCCGACAGGATTTGACGCGAGACTGCCTCTGAACCCTATAAGAATCGCCACTTCAAATTGGGATTGTTCTTCCCCAGTGGTCTCCGCTCCTCCAAGTTCGCAGCTTCCTCTGTCACCGGCCCTGCTGATCCCTAGGAAGTTATCGAGTTGAGGAAGGAGGTGCAGAAGCTAACACAGGAGCTTCACCAACAGCAAGAGCAGCATGAGCAGAGGTATCGAGAGATTCTTGCACGCGTTGCCATCAACTGAGACCCGACGAAGAAGTTGGAGCAGCTCGATCAGTTGCGACAATAGATGAAGGAGTACAACCAGCAGATGCGCGCTGGAGGCAGCGGCACTACTGGTTCCAGCGGTGACGCTACTGGTGGGGCATCGATGGCAGCAGCTACTCCGCCGCCTCAGCAGGGGGACCACGACGCCGACGATTATTAGGATCCGTAGGGGTTAGGATTTTATGCATTTTTTTCTGTTTAGGGTACAGTGACATTTTATTGTATCCATACCATTTATTTTTAATAAATTAATTTGTTTATTTCTACTAATTTTAGATTTCTGATAACAATTTTGTTAACAAGAGTTTTAATTTGATTTGTTTGTTAGTTGTGGCTAAACTATGTCAAAAAAATAAAAAATAAAAAGCCTATCCGACGGTAATCATCAACTCAGACTCGACAATCCATTGAAAACACCGACGAAAAATCTGCCGGAAAGGGGTTTCGGTGCCGTTTATACCATCAACTATAGAACGACGATAAATTCAACGGTAATCAGTATTTTTCTTGTAATGAAAGACACGACGCGATAGCGTGGAAGCAAGGGCAGAGGTATAGCGTTGGAGTAGTATCGGAACAATGCCTCTGGCTCGGCGACGGTGTGACGTCACAGAGGGGAGAAGAAGACGCGTAGCAGCAGTGTCGCTTGCAGGGAGAACAGAGGTGGCGCGGCACATCAGAGAAGAAGGTGCAGTGGCAGCGTCAGTTGTAGGGAGCACAAGGACCGCGCGACTCATGGGAGAAGAAGGTGCAGCGGCCGTGCGGCCCATTGCTTCTTCAGACGGTGGCGGTGACGGTGAGATGCGACAGGAAAAGGGGAGTGAAGCGACTGCGGTAAAAGGAGAGAAAGGTGGAATGTGAGAGACTAGGGTTGTGGTGGATAAATGGGGTGGAATATTTTTTATTTTAGTGGTCCTGGACGCAGCATATTGTTCACGTTGTTCGCACTCTCATTGTCTACCTACCAGAACTCATAATATATATATATATATGTTGTCACTCATCAATAATAATAATAATAATAATAATAATAATAATAATAATAATGTTGTTTAATAAAGTTATTAGAGATTATTCACAAAAAACTCAAGGTTGAAACTATTTGATATTTTTGTATTTAATATAACTTAATTTGATGTAAAATTTGCAACTTAATTCCATATGCATAATATGAGATTGTTAATAAGAATTTGACAATGTCCTATTTTAAAAAATATATTTGTATTAAAAGAAAATGTTTTAATTTGGATTCCAAAACATCATTATTCACCTTATTTGTTTTCAACGAAAAGAGTGTATCAATATACTAGTGTCATCATCCATATGTACAAAGCTAATCTAATAATAATAATAAAGGTTGACATATAGTAAAAGTAATAATAGATATTTTATTTTATTAAAATATTTTATTTTATTTAATAGAATTTTCATTTTAAATAAAGAAGGACCATTTTTAGTCTCATCCATTTAACCGCCAAGTGTGCGAGTTTGGGTTCCAAGTGCCAATTCAGCATTTGTTGTTAGTTAGTTATGCCGAAAAATAGATAGAGGACTGTTATGTCCGACAGAAAAAAAGGTTGGGAATTAATTTGTGTATTAATTTTGTTTGAGGACTAAAATGTCTAATTTTAAAATTTTTGAATATTAATTTAGATAATTATTCTGTTAAAAAATAAATTGAAACTGATTTATCTGTTAGAATAAAACCTTAAAAATAATTTTGTGTATTAATTTTTTTGCGATTAAAATATTCGCTTTAAAATTTTCGGGACTGATTTGGATAATTATAAATGAAGTGCTATTATGGTCGAATTCCAGAAATTTGATGATGAAGTGATACATCGATCCAATTTTAGCCTCATTATACACCCCCAGATGCCGTTTTATTTTTCAGCAAGATCAATCAACTAGCACTGTACTAAAATAAAAGATATTATTAGTCGGAAAAAGAAGATATTTGATAGCGTGTAGAAGTAGAAATAATAGAAAGATAAATAATACAACAGGTGTATCTATGAACCAATTTTGAACATTTATTTCTCTAGCGCTTCTGATGAGGTTTTCATCATAAACTTCAGTTATTGTAAACACTACTATTGAATTGCCTTAATGATGTAATGTAAATGATATAAGGGTTTAGCTAATATGTACATTAAGAATACATGATAAATTTGTTATTAGTAAAAAATTTATATTAAAAATATAAAAAATTCAAATTTTTAATATATTTATTTTGTTTTTATTAAATAAAAATATTTAAAACTTTTTACTAATGCTAAGTTTATCATGTGTTCTAAACTCATGATATTAAGCAGCAAAAAGTTTAAAAGTTACGATGTACAGACACTGACACGGACATGGAAAATGACACGATACGGATAGGTTAACACGTAAATTTTAAAATCTTACATTACACGGGACATGCATACATATAAAATATAAAGTATTTTTTAGATGAGGAAGTATTGGGAGCCAATGGAATATCTGTACGATGTGTACAATGGAGGTTTAGGAATGTCCGATTCAGTATTAGAGATATAACCATTAGTGTTACCTTTTTCTATCCGCTTAAACTTTTGGGATGAGTGGTTTCATGAAATGTTATCAAAGCTCTAGAAGTTTTTGGGATGAGTGGTTTTATGACATGGTTTCATGACATGAGATGTTTATTATCCTTGGTACATTTTTTAACTCATAGCCTATTGTACACCTTGTACAAATATTCCATTGGCTCCCTAGCGGGATTCTTTTTAGATAAACCGTAATGATATTTTAATATTTTATTGATATTAAAATATAAATTAATTTTTTAAATTATTTTTGTCTTATTTTAATTATATCAAGTATTTAAAATATTTTTATTTTAATAAATAATAATATATACTATATCTAAATTTATTTTAAGAATATATATTAAGAATAAGACCGGACACGACGTGATGGTATTTAGGTGTGTCCAAGTGTGTCCGGAGAAAAATTTTTTATTTTTTATTGAGACACTGTTTGGACACAACAGACACGCAGACACGGCAACTCAGCAAAGTGTCCGTGCTTCATAGTTTAAAAGTAATATAGTGTAGCATTCACTTCACCAGATATTATCAGTTATAATCCCTTCCACTTCATCAGCAACCAACTAATTAAAACATCTGTTGAGTAATTTGCATGGTGTAGCTAGCTTCTTGCCTTCTCCCTCAATTCAACCAAAAAAGTTCTCGAAAGTAGACTCACTTATATTTGAAAGAATGAAACTCCCTTACCCCCTTGCAAACTGCAAATTGATCAAGCATTCAAGCATATACAGCCTCTCCGCCAATGGTTAAAGCCAATGAGTTTGAGCAAACCTCCCATTGATTTTTGCATGTTCTACTTGCGAATTCTATTTCACACAAACACCCATTAATTTTTACTCCACCCTCATGCTTTTTCATTCCACACAAAAGCTAACCTCAATTCGCACCACCCTAATGCGAAAGTAGCCTTAAAATTTTGAAAAAACAACTTTCACTTATTTCTCCACTACGTGTTGCCATATATTCATGCACCAAATGCATTTCACACCTCCTCATGCGAATTTTTGTTTTATGCCATCATCATGCAACATGGAATTACTATTATGCAATACTATCATATTCATATGCATGTTTAGTAACTTCTTCAATTTTCACATATGAAAAATAATCACTTATTTATTTATCAAAAATATTATTTTTTGTACATTAAAAATTAGTCATCAAAATTAATCAATATGTATTTATATATTTTTAATTTATTTTTATTTTATATTTTATATTCTAATATATAATTTATATTAATAACTAATTTTAATAATTAATTTTAATATACACCTAACATAATTGTTTATTTATTTATTCACCATCATCAGACAATTCTTCACGTCCATTGTGAGATTGGCTCACCCCGATATTTGGTGAATACGTCATTTTATACTGATTATCATGCAGTGCGAATGATCCTATTCCTATAAAAGTCAGCAAACAGATGAGAAAGAAAACGAATTCATATCTATCATTTCACATTCTTATGATACTACCAATCACGGTAATCTACAACTTTCTCTTCCAGAAACGACAATACTTAGGACCCAAATCCTATATCAGATAATGGTTAAATTTTTTACTTTCACACAATACCAATACCAAATTTACCAACATGCTTCACTTTGAAATCCTACCGACCTTATATTTCAAACGTTTTGGGTTGCATTACTTTAGAAAGTAGAATAATCGGAATGCTATCTCTTTTGCACACAAACAAACTTATCCAATTAAAATAGAACCCCAAAAAAAAAAAATCATTCAATAACTTGGACTACTACCAGGATCACACGTCTTAGAAAATACACTCATAAGTCATAACTGACTCAAGAGGGATCCCAAAAATAGATGCCCATATACAAATGGAAAGTTGAAGGATTTGTACATAAGAATGGCCGAATGGGGATACAATTCAGATTAAAATTGAATATTGTATCCTCCAGAATGACATGGTTAAGTGACTGAACTGATGCTTTGTTAAATGCCAGTGCAGATGTTTCACTAGAGTAAGCGAAACTGATTTATTTTTTTCCCTCTTTTTTGCACCTTGTGGGAAAATCTTAGGTTATAAATTTGTCCTGGAATCCAAGATAAAGGTTAACAACAGAATCGAGGGGAAGGCATAACCCCATCTACGCACTCTTCATCAGAAGTATCAACCATTATCCCAATAGAAGCAGGCGCTAGATCGGTTGAAGAATGCTGACCATATATTTCCGATGGATTAACTCACCGATTGCAAGGCCCAGACAGTAAAAACCAGCATCAACTGTCACAACAGAATCAAACAATCCAAGAGACCTTAACAGGATTATAAATAAATCAAATACTATAAACAATCCATGACATATATGCATATATATTGAAAATAATGAAAACCATTTGTGTCGCACACATGATTACATTTCCATGTGAAATTCTGGTGTGTAAATACTTTTAAATGGGCTGCAATTGTAAATTCGAAGAGAATATACGTATCACTCAGTTTGCAAGAGTCTCAAGTTCTAGTCCACTCGTTTATCATCTGAGTACACTACATGTTTGAATGGCTAAGCATTTCCCTGAATATAATCAATGTCTTCCAAATAGCTTCCCATCCCAAACTACCATTTGATGCAATCTAACCTAAGGAACCTCAAGTAATTCAACATTAGAGTGCCTATTATGCAAGCACGAAGCAATGCACAATGCTTGCAATTCCCAACATCTGAACAAATGTATGTCACTCAAAAACTTTGGCTTCAATTTCTCTCCAATATTCAAGGGTAAGTTATCAATTATGCAAAGCACAGAATCAACTAGAAAGAGTATTGCACTTCAAAATGGATGTCACTTATTAGTATTTGCTCTGATTCAAGATGCACCCAATCAGACATACATATTCTTCATTTATGCATCAATTCTATTATAAATAGAGATTCCTGTTACTACATTTTGTCGACTTCTGAAAATTACTTTCTTTCTTTCCTACATTTTCCCATTCTACCTTCTCGTTGACTTTCATTGCCCTCAAAGTTAAGATAGTTCCCTACCACCACTACCAAGCACTTTCTATTTTAGTAAATCAATATATAGGATAAAAGCAATGACATTTCCCAGCACTACTAAAGCTGAGATTCGATACAGTCATGTTTAGGTGGTAGCAAACATTACATGGTGTACACTTCACTGATTTCAGGAAGATTCATTCATCATAGTGACAAGTCCTTAAATTGAAATTTTGTTCCACTACCAGAGGAGCTTAAATTTTGGCAAAGGATAATTTGCTGCAACAAGACCAACCAAAGGAGACAGAAAAAGAGGAAAAAGAAGCAAAAACCAAACCCATTATAAGTATCCCTCCTTAAAGTGTTGAATGCACAACTCACCTTTTGCAATTCACAATGGCAACTTCCGCTGACGGCGAGTTTTGAAGCAAGAAGTTCACTATCCCATCCGGTAGTGGCAACGATAACTTCATCACTTCTTTCTTTGACTTGCCAGCTTTCAGTGTCATGGCAAATATAGGTGATAGCGGTTTCATTTTCACTTTCAAAGACTTCAACTTACCAAGGCAGGGTAGTTTAATCTTCAATAAATTAGGAATCAAGAAAAGAACCTAAACAATCACAATAACAAGGCCAAAATCAAACACTATTCAACGCAAACTCAGCATAAAAAACCCTTCAAAAACTAGACTAACCTGAAGAGTACTTGCAGAAACCGTCAGCGATTTCACATTAGCAAGCTCCAACAACCAGCTAAACAGAATCAAAGGAGACTCCAACGAATTCGACCAAATCTCCGCATCAATATCCACATCTTCAAGCGAAGGAACATGGCTTCCACAGATTTGCTGGTACGGAATACCGGAAAAACGAAAACTCCTGAGCTTCGGCGTCGAAAGCACGATCTTGTAAAATTCCTTCGAGTGATCCGAACGCAATGTGAGATTCACGAGCGTGCTGTTCGAAATGTAGAGTACCTTCGCATCTCTAACGGTACAGTGATCAATAACCAAATCGCTCAATCTCTCACACGCCGAGAACGGTTCCGCCCTGTCACTGGCGCCACCGCCGTTAGCGCAGAACGTGAAATGCTGAAGATGCAGGCTCGTCAACGCCGTTAAGTTCAACGATTTCGGGAACAACGTACTTCCGTAGATATAACCCCTAGGGCAAACAGAGAGCTTCAAAGACGTCAACGTCTTGCACGAGAAAATCGCCTGAGGAATGTGAGCGATATCGCATTTCACCGAGATACCTAAGTTGCGAACCTTGTGCGAGATCGCATAATTGACGATTCTTTTGAGGACGTGAGGCTCGATGCAACCATGGCGCTCAAAATCGAGGTTAAGGACGGCGGAGGAGGCGTCGCGGCGGGTGAGAAGGTTGGAGACAAATTTGGTGAAGGTTTTGAAGGTCCAGAAGTGGGAAGAGTGAAGAGTGAGGGTTGGGAGAAGCTTCCAGAGATTCCTCCAGCGGCGGGAGAGGACGCAGGTTTGGACGGCGTGTTTGGCGTTCACGAAGGAGAGTACGTGGAGGAGGACGCAATCGGGTAAGTCGCTTAGCCTGTCTTCTTCGTTGTCGTTTTTACTTTGGGATTGCGTTTCGATGTGCCTTGGCCTTTTGCTTTTGTGCGAAAACGGCGTGTCGTATCCTGAAGAAGACATTGGTGTCGGTTTCTCAGGTGCAGGGAGATCGGGGACGGGAGTGGGGGACTGCTATACTGCTATGTCTGGCTATTATTATTTTTTTTATGATAAAGTGCCATGGCTATTTATGATTGAGTTAGGCGCTTTTGTGCGCTGAAAAGATTGGAGGGAACATGTACGGAAATGAAAAGTTGCTAGGTAATAAGGGGTTTTATGGACAAATATTTTTTTTCCTATTTCATTTTATATTTATTAAAAAAATTACTATTTCTGTCACAAATATTTATGACACTAATAAATTTACTTATAAAAAAATAAAACTTTTAATATATCATAAAAGATTAGTTTTAATTGACAAAATTAATCAAATTTTAAAATTTTTTTAATAGTTTTAAATTACTCCTGCTAACCCAAATTCTCAAATTCTCTTCTAATTTCCAACCTTTTTTTTTACCACTACCATCCTTTCCAATAATAGATGAAAAACAGTAACTTTTTCCATCAAATTTTAAAAAAATTAGAATGAAATTTGAATATCAATCTTTTAGAAAAAAAAATAATAATAAGAGCTAAGGTTCTAAAATCTCCAACGATAATGATACAACACCACCATTTCCTTTAACATTTTCGGGGAGCCTTAGGTTTAGTCTTTTTTCCATTATAACAACAATATTCTTTCTAAAATTAAGACTTTTAGTTTTTTCAACTTGTTCTTTTTTATTGATGAAATCATTATCTTCACAGCCACCTAAAAAAGGCCAAACATATTATCTACCATGAAAAATAGTCCGAGATCGTTCCATTTGCCTTTGGCATCGACAGAACCGCCTTTCGATCTGGCATCTTCAGCGGAACAATGATAGCAAGTCCCCAGAACAATGATAACAATGATAGCATCCGGTTCGGTTCTCACAACCTTGCTAGAGAGTTCTAATCCAAAAATAGAGCCAAAATGATTGTTATGCTTTTTACTTTTTAATTTTTAATTTGGTTTATGCCGAAGGTGGGGCTTGGTATTGTCCTTGGCTCCTTGCCAATTGCCATTACTACTCTCTTATTTTTTGTTAAATGTTAGCTAGCGCCGGTAATTTTTCTAGTTTTATTTTATTTTTGCGGATGATAAATTTATCTTCTTACTATTATTATCATCTTAATAATATTAATTTAAAAAAAAAACTTTGATATGCTTTAAATATTACAAAGTCACTAAAACAACGTAACAGTGAAAAATGATAAAAGAATAAACTGATTTAAACGAATTTGAAGAAAAAGCAAATTCGAGAAAATTATTATTTTTATTGATAAAAATAATTATTTGAGTAAATTACTCTTTTTATCAATAAAAGTTTAGAACGCTGATAAATTTACCTACAAACAAACAAAATTATTATTTCTATGCATGAAAGATGGACTTTTACTGATAAAACTACCTAAATCTTAAAAAATTATTTGAAATTTTTAAAATATCCTTTATTATAACCTAATTCCTTTTTATTCCACACCACCTTTCGTCCGTTTTGCCACCTATGCCGCCTCCTCCTTTGGCGTCCCCCTCTCTACGAGCGCTCCATTCGCCACCTCACTGCCAAAGCCTCCAAGAACCTCGATCGTGCTCTCTCCTTCGTCCGCAAGTTCAAGAGCCGCTCCATCCTCTGTCGCGTCATCACCATCGTCTCCGCGCTGCAGACTTCCGCAAGGTCCTCTCCTACCTCGAAGCCTCCATCGGTGACATGAGCTGGCTCCTCTCCATCCTTAACGCCAACGTGCCACAGTAAATTTTAGAAGGTTAAATTTAATGGTATTTATATAATTTTTTAAAGTGTTTGAGAATGCTCTAGATAGTTTCGGAATGTTATAGAATGTCATAGAAGGTCTCGGAATATCCTAAAAGGTTCTAGAAGACTCTAAAAGGTCATAGAGTATTCTAGAGGAGTATGGATGTATATGAAAGTATGAAGAGTAGTATGGAATAATCTAGAAGTATTTATAAAAATGTGGTAGGATAGATATTTGTAGTGAAGGTTCTGGATGATCAATTTGAACCGTTGATTAGATTTAATCCTAACCATCCATTGAGGAGGTGGATGGCTATCAATAGCGGTGAGAGTTAGAGTTTGGGTGAGTATGTCATTTGTAGCAAACACTTGAGTAATAAAGTGTTCTTTCCACCAAAGCTTCATTTCTCTTGTGTTCTTAGCTTTCTTGCAAAATATTGAGGATTAGGCTGACTTGGTCTTAACTCAAGAGGTTGAGTAAGTTCGAGTGCCAGCACGGTAGAGTTGGAATGTGTCTAAGACCGTGACAATTTGGCATCAGAACAAGGTTCAAGAGGGAGCACAAGTGGTTTGTGGGTATGACTTCTAGTGTAACCATGGAGAATGTTGAGTTTCAAAGGGGAAGGGATGCTATTTCTTCTCAATGGGGAGGCAAGAAAGCCCGTTCATCAAGTGAGCCTAGAGGTAAAGACTCTAACTTCTTAGAAAAGAGAGTTTCTATGTTGGAGAATGTTCTATCCTCTATGGATGAGCGCTTCCAAAGGATAAAACATGATAATGAGACCCTCGAGACTCACGTGTTGGGAGAACTAGATGTTTTCAAAGAAAGCATGCTCCAAATAGAAGAAAAGCTTGAGAATTCCTTGAAACTATTCGAGGAGGTTCGAGGAGGCAAAATCCTAATAAACCATTATAAGGGAGACAATAAAGATTGATCTCACAAAGCCGAATGAGTTCAAGGGCGTGAGGAGCGCTTAAGAGGTGGAGAACTTCCTATGACAAATGGAGAGGTACTTCAAAGGCCAATGGGTGGTCGAAAAAGCAAAAAGGTACGCACTGCAGCTCTCTACCTTTCTGATAATGCTACTTTATGGTGGAGGAGAAAATGCATAGATATGGAAATGGGTACTTGCAACATAGCCACATAGGAATATTTCAAAAAGGAGTTGAAAAGACAATTCTTCCCTAAGAATGTGGTCTATAAAGCAAGGAAGAATTTGAAGGGGTTGAAGCATAAGAGTATGATTAGTGACTACGCAAGGGAGTTCACTACTCTTACGCTTCAAATCCCCAACTATGCATCAGAGGATGCATTGTTCTTCTTCATTGATGGACTCCAACCTTGGACAAAGCAAGAATTATAAAGAATAAATGTTAAGAATGTCGACGAGGCTATCGTGGTGGCCGAATCACTCACTGAGTATTATTAGAGAGACTCTAAATTCAAGTCTTCCTCCAAGCCTATTTCTATAAAGGTGGGGGAGATAAGGGAAAGAGTTTCTCAATCAAGAAGGAATGGAAGTACTCTTCAAAGAAAGAGTACGAGAAAAAAAAGAAGGCTTTCGTACCCAAAGGAGGATACTTCGTGTGCAAGAGACCACACCAAATGAAGGACTGTCCCAAGTTAGGGACTCTGGCATCTATCACCGAAGAACGAAAGGCTCAATCGCAAGTAATTGAGTGTGTTAGATCTATCCAACTCATGAATGATGTGAAGAGTAAAGAGGCAAACAATGCAGAAAAGAAGGGCTTGATGTATGTCAAATCTTTTATCAATAAAAAATTCGTCATAGCTATGATCAACATTAGTGCTATACACAACTTCATCACGCCTGATGAAGCAAAGAGGCTTGGGTTGAAACTCACCAAAAAGATTGGTTGGTTCAAATCCGTGAATACTAAGGGTGAACCTCTTAAGGGATTAGCAAAAAGGGTTGAGATGACTCTTGGTTCTTGGAAAGGCTTTGTGAATTTCTCAGTAGTACCCATGGATGATTTCAAGATAGTCATCGGGCTCGACTTGCAAAAGAAGACATATATAATACCGATGCCATACTATGACATAGTATGCGTCATGGAGAAATAAAAGGTTCTAGAAGACTCTGGAGTATTTGATACGACTTTATGATTGATAAAATATGCAAGTCTTTCAATACAAAGGACAAACAGATAGGGAGACATAGGATCTCCTTGTCTTAGTCCTCTATGTAGGTTAAATTTATGTAGCATGTCGGCTGTCACCAATCCACAACAAGGAGAGAGAAGAAGAACACACACATCTCATTATCAGATTAACTATACTAGCCAGAAAGCCAAAACTCTTCAAAGAGTAATTCAAAAATCGCCAATCTACTCTATCGTATGCCTTCTCAAGATCAATTTTGAAGGTCATAGTGCCCTTCCTTGACTTAGTTCGATGCATGAATTGGAGGACCTCCTGAGCAATGATAATATTTCTGTTGTTCCTCTTCCTAGTATGAAACCCCTGAAGCGGACCCACACATCGGTTAGAAAAGGGCGAAAGCGATTAACTAGAACCTTCATAATGATCTTATAAATCACATTACAAAGACTGATAGGATGAAAATATTTCATATGAGTGGGTACCCCCACTTTAGAATAAGGACAATAAGAGTTTTAAAAATGGCCTCATTAAGAACATCCTCAGAAAATATTCTATTAACAATCTGCCAAACTTCAGTGCCAACAAACTCCCAAAACTCCTTGAAGAACAAAACTTGGAAGCCATCAGGGCCTGAAGCCTTGAAAGAACTCATTCCATGATTGCTTTTCTCACTTTTTTCAGAGTTACTGGTTCAAAAAGTCTATCACAAGTATCTTGGCTAAGCTGAACAAGTGGCACATCGCTAAGAACATCAATATCAATATTCTCTATATGGCAGAAAAGTTTCTGGAAGAAATTATTAGCTTCTGTTTGAAGAACCTCATCATCTGTAGACCATGTTCTAAAAAGAGTCCATGAATCTTGTTCCTTTTCCTTCTAACAACTGTTTGAAGATGAAAATATTTTGTATTTCGGTCACCAAACTTCACTCACTACTTCCTAGATTTTTAGTACCAAAGAAATTTCTCTTAAAGTAAGATAGTGTTTAATTCCTCATGAAGCTCTTTCTCTTTCTCTCTCAACAAGGAATCCTCAATCTCCTTCAAACATTTTTGGGTATCATTAATTTTTCCCTCCAGCTCCCTTTTCTTCACAAATATATTTTCGAATACTTCCTTATTAAACTTCAAAAACTCTTATTTTACTTTCACAAAACTCTTCATCACATTAGGAGATCCCTTGCTCCAAGTTTATTAAACCACATTCTAAAAAAAACAGATGGGTAATTCAAGTAGCTTGGAATCTAAAGAGTTGATTCTTTATGTCCTTAACATTATTTTTAGTACATCTAGTGAGAATAGGACAATTGTTTGAGTGAAATCTTTTCAAAATCTTTGTATAAGCTTCTAGAAAAAGCAACCTCCACTTTCTGTTAATAACAAAATCTCATTAAAGTCTCTCATAACAATCCAGGGACAATAAAACCTAGCTAACATAAGAGAAGGATGCTCTCAAAGACCACGCCTCTGATACTGGTGAGGGTTACCATACACTGCACTACAAATCCAAATATCAGTACTCATGCTAGACTCAACAGTCACACATTGATCCACTGCCTCCAAAATCCGAATCCTATCAATAGAATTTAAAGAGAGAACTCATATCCAACCACTATGTTCCCTGGTCTCAGCCACGCCAACTCCTTTGTAACTCAGATTATTCTAAAAACTACTCATATTATCCAAAGCAACATGAATTTCAAGAACAATAAAAATAGATGGATAAAATTTTACGAACTAATTTTTTACAATGAACATAGACCATCTTATTTGAAGCTCCTCTAATATTCTATTACAAAATATTAAATTTCAAAAAATTCATAAAAAATAAGATAAAGAAAGAGAACCAACCTCCACGCTCAACTCAAGCCTCCAACACACCTTGCACTTCTTTTATTCTAGAATACATTGCTGTCTTGAGCTTGTTCTATTTTTTTATAAGGCGAGTTTAATAAAGAATTTGGTCTCACTTTCTTTCTTTGCGTAATGAAATTCAGTGTGTTAGAAGAACCCATTCCTCCTTCTGATGACTTTGTCCCTTCCTTCATATAAAATGCTATCATGATCCCTTTGAAAAAGCCTTACTTTCTTGCTTCAAGTAATTTGGGCCAACCTTGACATATTTTTCAATATGAAAATCCGTAAGAGTTTTTATTTTATTTTCATTAGACTTTTTATATTATGGCCCACTATGTGTACTATATTCTCCCAATTCCACCTTTTGTTTTCCTTTCTTTCGAACCACTTGGATCCAACCATCTTTATTATTAGCATTCATATCTTCATTAATCCAAATTTCTCATGCGTTGAATCCGCTTTCACCACTATACTCCCATGCAACGTCCTATGCAGCTTCAAAAGTTTCTTCCTTTCTAAAAACAAATTGATTCTCCGAATCAACTTTCGAGATTTTCTCCTTCTCATTTTGATTTTCAAATTCTTTCTTTCCGTTTTCATCTTCCTTGGCATGAATCACTAGCGCTGGTACCTCTCGGTCAAGATACATGATAATGTTCGAAGCAATTGCAACAATTACATAGGAGATCGAGATTCTCATATTCAATCTGGTATTTATGATCATCAATAATGACTTCCGACACTATCGAACGACCTAAGTCAATTTGCACACAGACACGTGCAAACTTACCACGTTCTGCTTCCTTAGTTGCCAAATTGACCTTCATAGGAATACCTATGGCCGATGCAATTCTCTTCATGGCTCTCTCTTGATAATACCATATGTTTAACTCAGAGATACGCGCCCATACTAAGGTCGAACCAAAAGACTCCTCGCAAGGGCAAAACGATGCAGTCCATGGTTTAACAGCCATATTACGGTCACCTAGCTTCTAACGACCCTCAACAAAATTTGCGCCCTGTCTTTAAGCAAATCGCACTTCACTAAAAAATAACCATACCCGACGTCCATGATTTCATATCCACCATGAGCACGCCATATACTTCTAAGTCTATGGATCATTGTGGTGTAGCTAACGTGCCTTCTCAGGACCTTAATAATAATGGAGCCATTATAAAGTTCTATCCGAATCATCATGTCCTCCTATTACAAGCGCAAAGTTATCCCATCTAAGGCTTCATCCACCACTAAAGGTTTTAGGTTAGAACCCCTCCCCTCCCCCCAAAACCTTATCCGTAAATGAGACTTTAAGTCCTTTCAAACCCTCCTTAATCTCTGATATATCCGTCCTAACTCTCTCTCCCTTATTACTTCTATCAGCATTGCTAGTTTTCTCAACTATGTTTCTCCCTCTCCAGCTTATGCTTATTGAAGTCATCCTATCCCTCAAATGTACATAAACAAAGAAATAAAGACCATAGCAACGATAGTAAATAAGAAAAGAAGAAAACAAAAGATAAAAAAAAAATCAAATAAATTTAAACATGGCATTCACCTTTAAGGCAGCCTCTTTATGGTAGTGTCATCAAGGTCAAAAAGTCTATTAGTGGCCGCCATCATCAAAAAAATTAAAGAAAGAAACTAAAATAAGAAGTATGGATATTTGAAAAAAACGAAAAATATTGGAAGGAATAAAGAATAAAATTATAAAAAGTAAATTAATATAATTAAATAAATAAATATGTTTTAAAAATGACTTTTAATCGGAAT
The DNA here is from genome assembly GCF_003086295.3 of Arachis hypogaea. Taxonomy (NCBI): domain Eukaryota; kingdom Viridiplantae; phylum Streptophyta; class Magnoliopsida; order Fabales; family Fabaceae; genus Arachis; species Arachis hypogaea. Next base: position 131,029,003 of record NC_092052.1, on the reverse strand, counting down.
ATATCTAAGTATGTTCTATTAACTTAAACAATTTTGGAATAGCAAAAGCATGATTACAAATTTAAAACTAATAAAAATTCGATTAAAAATTTTTTGATGTATAAAAATTTAATTATAAATTTTAAGAAATGATAAGAACTAACGGAATAATTTAATCTTTTTATAAATACCACTAAGTAGTCACGTGAATAAGACAGTATTTTTATATCTAATATTTTTTTCCTATACAGGTTTAATCTTTTGGAAAATAATTTATATTTTAACTCGTCTTATAATAATAATAATAATAATAATAATAATAATAATAATAATAATAATAATAATTATTATTATTATTATTATTATTATTATTATTATTATTATTATTTGTTACGATGGGTAACCGGAGATTGATGGGCTTGACTTGTAAAGTTGGTCCAATCGTCTGAAGGAAGAGGTTTCCGACTAGGTTCGCGTTAGGGAGCCGCCGTCCGAGTTGTATGTGTGAAGGAATGGGATGTAGTACCTGCAAAGACACTCCGATGCCTAAGTCAGCAAGGGTTTAAGCAAGTTTAGAGAGTATTGGAACTTAGAGATACCTGAGGGGTGTCAGTGTATTTATAGTGGTGAACCAATAACCACCGTTGGAGTAGTTCCACCTTTTAAGGAGGATAACGGTCCCTTCATCTTAGGGAAGTTGAGATATGACTCCTGGAAGTGGGTTGAGAGATTTTAGGGGCAGTTATTTATTTGAATAAGGATTTTCTGCCAGCTAATCTTCGCTCCCGACTTCCTTAGAGCAAGTCGTCGTTGGATCCGACTTCTTGAGAGAAGGTCGGTGTCGAGTGAGGACCAATCTTTGGATTGGGCATTTTATTTAGATCTGGGCCTTAGTGTTGGGCAGGGTATGAACAGTGTTCCTACTTGAGTTCAATCACTTTTTCTTAAGAGTTGGATTCGAGTATTTGAACTCGGGCTTGTAGTCGACATGAAATGGGAACCGACGTGATTTTTAAACCGACGTGATTCAAAAAATTTCCAACAGTCGCGTCTAATCAAATGTCGCGTCTGTTAAGGGTTTTTGTATTTACACGTGGGGAGCAGCTACGTTGGTAATGGTACGTTTTAATGATTGCGTTGATTTACCCTTCTGCCCGCAGTGTGTTTATAAATACTTTTCCCTCTCTTTCTTCTATTTTTTTCGAATTCTGAAATTCCTCGCCTGCAATTCTTATTCCTCAAAAAAGAGAAAAAAAAATTCTCTGTCTTCCTTCTTGGAGTGCTTTCGCTGCTATTCTTGCTCGCTTTTACTTCCATATACAAAGGTTAGCCTTTTTCTCCCCCTTTTTACTATTGACTGCTTGCTTTGCATTTTTAGAGGAGTTTTGGCGTGTTTATAGCAAGTCTGTGGACAAGTCTAGTGACTCTTATACTTTTTTGAGGGATTGCTTTGGCCTTTTAGAGACCCTGTTTTCTGACTTCCTTTCCATTTTTCTGTGTAGGTCTTGTTGTCTTTTTACCTACCTCTTTTTACTGGAAAAGATGTCTTCTCTCGAGTCTCTTTCGCAATGGGTGGATGTTACTGTTTTGGAGGAGAGCCTTTTAGTGGATAAAGACTACCTTACTAACCTCCGCACCCATCATAGGCTTTGTAGTGATGAGGCTGATGAGCCTAAGTATGAGTTGGTTGCCCCGAGTCCTGAAGACCGAGTCTGTTTTGGGAGGGCTGCTGATACTGACCCTCATTTCTTTTTCATGTACGAGAATCTTTTTACCCGTTTAGGGGTTTTTCTTCCTTTCTCTGACTTTGAGGTAGAAGTTCTGAATCATTGTTGGGTTGCTCCTACCCAACTTCACCCCAATTCTTGGGATTTCATGAAAATTTCTCAGCTTATCAGCCGAGAGTTGGACTTTCCGATCTCCACCAAAATATTTTTTTATCTTTTTCATCTGACTAAGCCCTTTAGTGGGTAAAATAATAAATAGCAGTGGGTGTCTTTCCGAGCTATCCAAGGTTGGAAGGTATTTTCTATGTTTGATGACTCCTTTCATGACTTCAAGAATTTCTTTTTTAAAGTCTTAGCAGTAAAGGGCCACCATCCCTTCTTTCTTGATGACCTTGACGATTTGGATGAAGTTGAGGAAGCCATAGTAGGATTTTTTCGTAAAGTTTGGGAGAGAGCCCCTTATTTGGACACAAAAATATTTCTCCAGGGGTCTCCGAGTTTTGTGCAAACCCAATTAGGTAGCTTTTGTTGACCCTGACGTCTTCCGACTTATTTTGTGATTGTCTGACTTGCTGTTTCCGACTTGCAAACTGACTATTTATTTTTCCTTTTTATAGAAATGGTGAAGAAGGGTTCTAGTGCCTCGTATCAGAAGGTCCAGGATGCTAAAAGGAGGTCTCGTGCTTGGGTTGATGCTGCCAGGGCTGCTGGCACTCTTCCTCCTCCTCCTCCTCCTCCTTGTGATCTGGAGACCTCTTCTCACCCTATTTTGGTATCTTCTGGTCCTGCCTCTTCTCTTTATCCCCCGTCCAATCCCCTCCTGAACTCGAGAAGAAGAAGCACAAGACTTCAGAGTCTGGCTCTTCTTTTTCTGGGGAAGCTATTTTTGATGGTCCCAAGTTCGTTTAGAATCACATCTATCCTCATACCCGAATTAATATGGATGATGGTTCCATTCGAAACCATCTTAATATCTTAGTTTAGGGGAGTGTTCGGGTGGCTGGGGTATGCACGAAGCTCCTTGATATTTTGGAAAAAAAAACTCCCCTTAGCTCTTTGGGCTCAACCCAAAAGGTTGACGAATTTGAGGGAAGGATTTTCCTTTATCAGGAGGAAGAGAAGAGGCTTAAGGAAGAGGTCGCCGAGCTGAAGGAGGAAAGGGACCGTCTCCAGGAGAAGGAGAAGAGGTTGATGGGCCAGTGTGCCATGGCGAAGGGCCTTAAAGAAAAGGCGGAGCAGAATTATATCAGGCTCTATGGGGAGAATCTTGACCTGAAGAAGGAGCTGGCAGGATGTCGGGAGGCTTTTCAGGATCTAGAGGACTCGGTGGCTGAGGGTTCAGAGTAGGCCTGGAGGGTCTTCAAGGAGCAGGTTGGGGTCATTGCTCCCGACCTGGACCTTTCTCCTCTTGACCCCGACAAGATTGTAGTTGATGGAGCCATTGTCTCTCCTCCTCGACATGAGACTGACTCCGACCTGAAGACGAGGGGGCAGAGGATAGTGGAGTCTCCACCTCGTGAGGGTCATCAAGGTGGACACCTGCCGAATCCGCCTAGGGTTCCCTCTCAAGGTCCTGAACAGTCTGCTCCGTCCTCTCCTGGTGATGCTCTGACTTCTCTCCCTGCTGATCTTCCTTCTGGCAGCGCTGATCTTCCATCTGGTGGTACTGATCTTTCAACTAATTGATATTTGGCTATTTGGGGGCCCGACCTGTGGGCCCCTCGTCTTTTGAACAATTTTATTTGTTGTTGGTGTAGTAGTTCGTTCCTAACTTTTATTGGCCTCTTATGGCTGTAAACAAAATTTAATTTCTTGCTTTATCAGTAGTTTACCCCCTTTTTGGATAAGGGTTTAAGCTATTTTGGTGCATGTTTTTCTGCGATTTTTCCTTCGTTAGGTTTTTAAAAACCTTTCTGATCTTTTTTTTTTTTTTTGAAAAAACCTTTTATCTAGGCAGGCTGTGTTAAGCTTGTTTTGGATTTTTCCAAAGACTTTGAGACAGCTTCTGCCTTTATTTTGGATGGCTTTTCCCTTTATCTCTTTTTGTATTCCTTATAAATTCAAATTTCTATATCTGAATTGTTCATAACTTAGGTTATTTTTGCGATGCATTTCAAGTTTTTCTCGGTCATTCCGACTTGTTAGTCATAATTTTTCCGAGTTATCATGATCTGCTTTTATAACCTCTTTACACCGACTTGTACCTCGTCGTTTTATCCTACCGACCACGTAGGTCGGGCATGGGATTTCCACGTTTTGTCGAGCTTAAGTCGGTGCGTTTCGTAGAAAAAATGATAATAACTTAATGGAATTTTACAAGAGATGTTGAAAAAAATCTTTATTTATTGAAGAATGTATTTTTTGCTACTAAAGGGTTTAAAAATTGTTACCCTTTAGCCTCCACTTTGATGCCTCGTTAAAACCCCCTTCAGGAAAATCCTTCTTTTTTTTGGGAAAAAATCATGAAGTCGGGAAAAAGAGTACATCAGGGAGTGGAGTTCGCTTTTAACTATAGTACCTTTTCATATTACAAGCATGCCACGACCTAGGTAGTTCAGTACCGTTCAAGTCGGTTACCTTGTAGTATCCTTTTCCTAAGACTCCACGTATCTTATATGGCCCTTTCCAGTTAGCAGCAAGCTTTCCTTTCCCAGACTTGTTGACTCCGATGCCATTTCTAATCAAGATTAAGTCGTCCGGGGTGAAACTTTTTCGAATGACTTTCTTGTTGTATCTACTTGTCATTCTTTGCTTCATCGCTGCTTCTCTTATTTGGGCTTGTTCTCGGACTTCAGGGAGTAGCTCGAGCTCTTCCTTGTGCCCCTGTACGTTGCCAACCTCGTCGTAGAAGCTCACCCTTGGAATTTGCTCATTGATTTTAATTGGTATCATGGCTTCTATGCCATAAGCAAGTCGAAAGGGTGTTTCTCCTATGGCAGACTGAGGTGTAGTCCGATAAGCTCATAGTACTTGAGGGAGTTCCTCAGCCTATGCTCTTGTTGCATCTTGCAGTCTTTTCTTCAATCCTGCCAATATAACTTTGTTGGCTGCCTCGTCTTGCCCATTTGCTTGTGGGTGTTCTACCGAGGTGAACTGGTGCTTGATCTTCATACTCGCTACCAGTTTTCTGAAGGTAGAGTCGGTGAACGGAGTGCCATTATCAGTGGTGATGGAATAAGGTACCCCATACCTTGTGATAATGTTCTTGTAGAGGAATTTTCGACTTCTCTGGGCGGTGATGGTGGCCACTGGTTCTGCTTCAATCCATTTCGTGAAGTAGTCTACCCCCACTATTAGGTACTTTACTTGTCCAGGTGCTTAGGGAAAGGGACCTAACAGGTCCAAATCCCATTTTGCAAAAGGTCATGGAGAAGTTATGCTGATGAGCTCTTCGGGGGGAGCGACGCGAAAGTTTACATGCATTTGGCATGGCTGACACTTCTTTACGAACTCGGTGACATCTTTTTGCAAGGTCGGCCAGTAGAACCCGGCTCGGATGACTTTCCTAGCCAAAGACCTTGCTCCGAGATGATTTCCGCAGATACCATTATGGACCTCTTCCAAGACTTCTGTCGTCCTTGAGGTCGGGACACACTTCAATAATGGTGTTGATATTCCCCTTTTATAGAGGATATTTTTCACCAAAGTGTAGTTCTGTGCTTCCCTCTGAATTTTCTTGGCCTCTTTTTCCTCTTCGGACAGGATGTCGAATTTTATATATTCGATTAGTGGGTTCATCCATCCGAGGTCCAATCCGGATATTTCAAGGATGTCTTGTCTGCCCTCCGTTTTTTTAACTGAGGGTTCTTGGAGAGTTTCTTGGATCAGGCTTCTATTGTTCCCTCCTGGTTTGGTACTAGCTAAATTGGAAAGGGCGTCTGTGCTGCTGTTGAGATCCCAAGTTATATGTTTGACCTCGGTTTCAGCGAATTGCCCAAGGTATTCCAAGGTTTTGTCTAAGTACCTCTTCATGTTGAGGTCTTTAGCCTGATACTCTCCATTTATTTGGGAGGTCACCACCTGAGAGTCGCTGAAGACTACTTTTGTTGCACCGACTTCTTCTGCCAGCTTTAGTCCTGCAATCAAAGCTTCGTATTCTGCCTAATTGTTGGAAGCTGGAAATTCAAATTTGAGGGAGACTTCCACTTGAGTCCCTTCTTGGTTGACTAGTATTATGCCTGCACCGCTTCCGACTTTGTTAGAGGATTCATCTACATATAGCTCCCATGTGGTGGAGGCTTTCTCTTGATCTCCTGCATATTCTACCACAAAGTCGGTGAGGCATTGGGCTTTGATTGTCGTCCGAGTTTCGTACTTTAAGTCGAACTCGGATAGCTCTATGGCCCATTGAACCATTGTACCTGCAATATCCGTCTTCTGGAGGATTTGCTTCATGGGTTGGTTCGTTCGAACTATTATTGTATGAGCTTGAAAATAAGGCCGTAGCCTTCGAGAGGCTACTATTAAGGCATACGCAAACTTCTCGATTTTTTGATACCTTAACTCAGGGCCTTGTAGAACCTTACTGGTGAACTATACAGGATGCTGCCCGACCAAAAGTTGTGTGAAGGGGTATGAATTTCAGTGGCTTTATTGGTGTATCCCCTAGCCCATATAGGGTGACAGGGTAAGCTCTTAATTCCTTTTCATCTAACCCCATCTTAACAAATGGTGGTTTGAAAAGGATGTCGGCTGAGCTTTTCTGATCTACCAGGGTTATGTGAAGATGGGCGTTGGCAAGGATCATAGTTATCACAACTGGATCATCATGTCCAGGAATGATTCCTTGCTCATCTTCTTTGGTGAAAGAAATAGTTGGTAGGTCGGGAGGTTTGCCTCCGACCTGATAGACTTCCTTCAAGTGTCTCTTGCGAGACGACTTTGTGAGGCCACCTCCGCCAAATCCTTCCGAGATCATGTGTATATGTCTTTCCGGGGTTTGTGGTGGTGGATCTCTTTAGTCCTCGTCATCTCGTTTCCTTTTGCCATGGTAGTCCGACCTTTCCATGAGATATCTATCAAGCCGACCTTCTCTTGTCAGCTTTTCTATCACATTTTTTAGGTCGTAACAATCATTTGTTGGCTGACCATATAGCTTATGGTACTCACAGTAGTCGCCACGACTCCCCCCCCCCCTCTTTTTTTTGATGGGCCTAGGGGGTGGTAGTCTTTCAGTATGACAAATTTCCCTGTATACATCTATCAGGGAAACTCGTAGAGGAGTATAAGAGTGATATCTCCTATTTTTTCTTGGGCTCTCTTTCTTTCTCTTTTGATGAGTGAGAGTGCCCAGGTCGCCAGCTCGGCTCTCGAAGTCTGGCATTTTTCTCCATGTTGATGTACTTCTCAGCTCTCTCCTGTACATCACTTAGGGAGGTCGGATGCCTTTTCGAGATGGACTGGGAGAAGGGACCTTCTCGAAGTCCATTTACTAGGATCATAATCACTGCTTTCGTGGGTAGGTCTTGAACCTCCAAGCACGCTTTGAACCTCTCCATGTAGTCCCTCAAAGGTTCTCCAACCTCCTGCTTTACTCCCAGGAGGCTTGGTGCGTGATTTACCTTGTCCTTTTGGATTGAGAATCGCATGAGGAACTTTCGCGAGAGGTCATCGAAACTAGTGACCGACCTTGGAGAGAGGCTATCAAACCACTTCATCGCTGCTTTAGTGAGAGTCGTCGGGAAAGCCTTGCACCGAGTAGCATCAGAAGCGTCCGCTAGGTACATCCGACTTTTAAAATTGCTCAAATGATGCTTTGAATCCGTGGTTCCATCGTAGAGGTCCATATTAGGGCTTTTAAAGTTCCTTGGTACTTTTGCCCTCATAATGTCCTCACTGAATGGATCTTCTCATTCCAAGGGAGAGTCCTCTCGGTCACTGCGAGAGTTTCGACTTTTGAGAGCGGACTCTAGCCTTAGGAGCTTTTCCTCAAGCTCCTTTCGTCGCTCGATCTCGCTCCTCAGATTTTTCTCTGCTTCTCGTTGTCGTTTCAGCTCTTGCTCCAACTGTTCTAGCCGTCCCTGGTGGCCGTGGAACAATCCCATGAAATCAGCTGCATGGGGTTGTCCCTCTTTTCATGATTCGCGCCCTTCAGAGGAGTTTGCCTTCAGGTTTTTCAACCCTGAGGTGCCTTCTCTATGTTGATTGGTCACCCCTTGGTGAGTATCGATGTCCTCGTTGTTGTTTCCAACGCCCTGATTTTCTTGTTCAGAATTGGACGCTATGTGGCCATCTTCATGCGATCCGTCCGCCATTACTGGTTGATCTCTCGGGTCCCCGGCAACGGCGCCAATGTTACGATGGGTAATCAGAGATTGATGGGATGGACTTGTAAGGTTGGCCCAATTGCTTGAAGGAAGAGGTCCCCGACTAGGTTCGCGTTAGGGAGCCGCCGTCCGAGTTGTGTGTGTGAAGGAATGGGGGGTGGTTCCTGCAAAGACACTCCGATGCCTAAGTCAGCAAAGGTCTAAGCAAGTTTAGAGAGTATTGGAACTTAGAGTTACCTGAGGAGTGTCAGTGTATTTATAGTGATGAACCAATAACCATTGTTGGAGTAGTTCCACCTTTTAAGGAGGATAACCGTCCTTTTATCTTAGGGAAGTTGAGATATGGCTCCTGGAAGTGGGTTGAGAGATTTTAGGAGCAGTTATTTATTTGAATAAGGATTATCTGCCAGCTAATCTTCGCTCCCGACTTCCTTAGAGCAAGTCGTCGTTGGATCCGATTTCTTGAGAGAAGGTCAGTGTCGAATGAGGGCCAATTTTTAAATTGGACCTTTTATTTAGATCTGAGCCTTAGTGTATGAACATTATTATTATTATTAATTTTCAAATATTTTAAGAGGCTGTAGATTGTGTGACGTAGGCAGGACCCATAAAATTAGAGAGACACTGGGGAAGGAACTGACCTGCAATCTGGCTCGTGGTTCGCTGGTCATTGGAGACTAATTTTTCTAGGTTTAATTTCTGTACTCCCAGGATTTAATTTCTATACTTCCAAAATCGAAAGGTTTGATTTCTATAATTAACACCTCAGTCTTCTATGATTCTGATACAATATAAAAAATAAAACTAGTCATTTGAATCTTGTGATAATCTTATAATTAGGGAAAAAAGAAAACATAATTTTTGCTTATAGCTCTAGTTCTGACATTTGTATAATAAGACTGTGATTACTAAGAATAGCAAAAATACCTGCCAAAATAGGTACCACATATATTATCGGCGATGAGGTTTAACGGGACGTCCCAAAATTTCTTCAAAAAAGAATGGAAGTCTTTATTAGCGTTCCAAAATTTATTCACACCTTTCATTTTCAGATTTCTTTTTAAATCAATGATTTTTTTAATTTTTATAAAATTTATAATTTTATGTGCAACAAATATTGTATTAGTATATAATTATATATTCTCTTATATATGATATTTTAATAAAAGATAAATTTCAAAAATATATAGTAAACCTTTTAAATTCCTGAGCTATTTTAAACTCATGAATATAAAAAATTAAAAATCCCATTTACTTCACTTTATTTTCCCACGAAAACCTTTCCCTTCTTTTTTCCTTTGCAACTTACAAATACAACCTAACGATTTATTTATAGGAAGCAGTATCATTTGTTCGGACAATTTTAGAAACTAAACCCATATGCAAAATCTTATAATTAGATTGCAGATTAAATAACTACTTGAAAAATAGCAATACTATTCCCATATTGATAGCATCGCTCCCTTTTAAATATGTTATTTTATCTTCCAAAACTATCCACAATTCTTATGGATATAACAAAACTCAGAAAATGTTATGACAAAGAATGGAAGTAGTTCTGAAAAAAAGATTAAAAAAATACATTATTAAGATGTGACTATCAATTTGAATGGCATTATCATTTTCTTAACTACAATTACTATTTATTCAAAAAAAAAAAAAAAACTACAGTTACTATCAATCCGTAAGTATATATTACATCCTTTGCAAATGAATTAGTAATTGTTTTTTGGACATAGGATCAGTAGTGTGATTCAAAAGTATATCTTACACCCCCAATGCTACTTTTTTGGTGTAAAAATATAAGTGGATGCGAATATGTTTTTAATTATAAAAGAAAAAGACTTGCGACTCATCACTCATCAAAATTACAGGGTCTATAAAGGTCTCTTTTGGGAACATCCTACCAATCTTAATTTTTAAAAATGGGAATAGCCATTACATGTTTGTGCACATCAAACATGTCATCATTCATATTCCAGGCTATAAGTTTGGAGATAAAGTTAAATATTAATGCAACTGATTAAAGAGTTTATAATAGACCTCTTATATTGACGAGAGCTTTACTATATTTGTACATTCTATAGGTCGAACACATTGGATTTACTATATAAAACCTACCAATGCCAGTCAATGGCGAGCATTTCCAGTCACCGGAAAACTCATCGATCAGTTGCCAATGATGCGTTATCATTTTCAGAGAAAGCAGCAACATTGATATTTTCAGGGACAGCAGTTCGACAATCCGTGTTATTGCCTTCATTAACCTGGTCATCAAGTGCCAAATCATGAAAGAAAAAGGATGTATTCAGTATAAGATTGAGTATAACATGAATAAACGATGCACTATGCGGGGAAAAAAAATACCGGCTCGGGTAGGGCAAGCGTGTGTTCCTGGTTTCTCTTGGAAAGGTCCCTCATAGTACCCTGCATAGTTCCATAATATATTTACAGCTCCCTTGATATAAAAGATGAAACATGAGAGCAAAAAAGAATTTAATTATCCTCTAATGACTCCTCGGGTATGATTAATTGTGGGGTAAAAATGGGATAAAGATTTTTACAGAAGTTGTTATGTAAAAAATTACATATAGAACCCATCCATGAAATTTTACCCTTTCAACCAAACACACCCTTAGAAGAAAATGATCCATTCATATGCTGACATGCAATTAGTTATCCCTGGAATTTTCATAATCCCAAATAGGGTGAGAAAATACCACATTTTTGTTATAAGAAAGGACCACACTTGATTCACATAATTTGAAAGAAAGTTCAAGCTAATTCTACAAAGGAATGAAGTACTGGATCTTTACTCTTTGATGTATTGTCAAAATCAAACAACCCTATAATAGAAAAAGGGTTCTTTTACCCTGAAAAAACCATTTGGAGAAAAATACCTACCCTATTTGACCAAAATAGCCCACAAGCATTGCAAAGTGACCTTGGACCAGATGGCCCTCTCCGCATCATTGGGGTGGCTTTTGAACTTATGCCACAGTGTGTACATCTACATAGACATGCAATGAAAAGAGAGGGTTAAAACAAAAAGTCATCCCATGAATCAAACGCCAGTACCAGAAAGCCACACACATCCACAGTTGAACAGTGGTGAAAAGAAAGTTTGGCAATAAGATCACAGGATGAGATAATACTCACGATGTTTCTGATTGAACAGCATCTTGCATTGACTCTTGGTCTGAACCACAACTATTAGCTCCATCTTGTTTCTTAGATGAAGTAAATTGGCCTTTATTACGTTGCATCCTACATTTAACAATCAGATAAGAAGCATTGGCTATTAAGTCCAACAGCTACAACAATGAGCAACAAAAAGAACATGTCAAATATAAATGATGTGCAAAATCTTATGAGAAGATGAGTCTCCTCATTTGTTAACATTATATGATATATGAAGTACCAAAGTTCTTGCTCAGAACAGCAAATTATCAGGAGACACATGCTATTTGCTATCACAATACTAAAACTATGCACATCCCAATACATATATCATGGCAAAAGCAACCAACTCTCAATTAAAAGGTTTCATCAATTAAAAGGTTTAACCAGCATAAGAAAGAAAAAACCTTTATTAACCCCCCAAAAGGAAAGCACTATCCTCTTGATTGTATGTCATTTAACAAAAAACATTTAGCTCTATAACAATCATCAGGAAAAAGAAATAAGGGCTAATTTTCAAAATTTACTGTTTGAGATTTAAGCTAACTAAAAGCACATTGATTTTTTCCCATTTCGGCCAAATACTTCTACAAAAGATTGACAACACTCAGCCCAAAACCAATCACCAAAGAACCAAACAAAATATTAAATAAAAGGTCAACCAAAAGACAATGCAAAACATGTGATACTAGTTCTGAATGCACCCCACACATCATTACTTTATGTTCCCTCTGAACCTGTAAAATGTCAATAATATTGAGTACGTTAAGCACTATTGTACTATAAAGGATTTGACTGTAGAAAGAACCTAGGACTTCCAAATAGATTTTATCAAGGTGGAAAGAGGTTGTATCAGATCATTAAGTTAGGAACTCAGAGAAAGATTTGCAACTACATACAGAGGGGTAGGGAGACCATAACCTTTCACTCAAACTAAACAAAACAAGAACATTCTCAAGGAGGCCCAAAAATCTAGGAAACCAAAAAAATGTGGAAGTCCCAAGAATGTAGATTCCTAAACTTTAATAAAGTTCTCAATAGGAGAAAGGAAGATATGCAATAAAGGGAAGACAAGACTAATTAAACTAGGAGCTTCGTATCCAAAGGTCTATCCAAAAGTTAAAAGTGCATTTTATATAAATATAATGATGCAATGTAATCATAATAATAATAAAATTAAATTAAATATAAAAAATTGGTGATGTAATTTGGTTTTCAAAATGGGTAAAGTTATCTTGCTATACAAGTTTTGTAAATTAACCATGTTTAGGCTTCTTGACTCTGCATCCTGTTAAAGTGAAAAATAAATTGGATCATGAGAAATAACATAGAAGACCAAAATTGGGCAACAAAGTTCCTTTTCCCTTTCTGATATGATGTCTAAATGGAAGATAGGTAAGAAACAACTTCAAATCCAAAGGCCTGTTTGAAACACACAGATTCGTGTCAACTGAAAGCTGAGGTCTTGTGCATTTTACTTCTATGTAAGCATGGGGAGGTACGACAACTTCAGTGACCACATGCTACAAGACTTGTAGATTTGACACGATGGGTGATCTATTCTAAAATCTAGGGACTAGATAAATCAATTGCAGGTCACCAACTATACTTCGGTATCTGTCTAGATAGACAATGTGTTCTAGCCAGACTCTGTCAGCTGTTGCAATAGCAGGGTAAATGTGATAAGACCGAATAACTTATATAATTTCTCAAAAAGAAGCAAAGAAAGAATTCATCCCCAAATTCAAATCATTATTTGCATGATGAAACAATCATATGAGATCCATAGACTTTTTTAAGCTAACAGAGTGAATAGTAACTTCATCTATCAATCTAACATCTGAGGAGATTCTATTCGGAATCAGACAATCATATGAGGTTCTATCAATCTAACCTGAGTGCAACTTCTTGACGCACACTATATCTAACTTTCTTGTCGAAGCATCGCTCTTTCCTCTTCTGTCTGAACCTATTCAATGATGCCGCTCGATGTGGCTGACTGCACCTTCCAGGGAATTCCACTGCACCCTACATGCCCACCATCACCATTAGAAAACAAATGAACTAAACTGTAATTGAATTTATTTAGCTAAAGCTTTATATACATATGAATACTTCATGTGATTAAGAACAAAATGAGTAACTAACCATAAGAGATTGTAACTAAACATAACTAACAAATTCCCCTAATAAACTGCACACGTACCCTCTGATTCTGAGGCGATAACTCTGCACATTGCGAACCCGACGAAGGCATTTCGCACCCTCCCAACAACAATAACACCGCTTGAACCTGTTAAGTTAAAAACCAAAGGCAAAATCTAATAGTTCCTTCAGTGGTATTATTCTTGACACAAAATTCTGAAATATCACAGCCCCAGAGAACAAAGAACTGAAATTTGGGGGCGGGGGATTAACATTGAAAAAATAAAAAGCGTGCCTTTTCGGGTGTAACGGAATCAAAGACATAGACTTGGCCACGAAACGAGAGCGTGAGCTGGCTAGAATCTTCACAGGGAATTATAGACATGTCGGGGCCTCCGCCACCGGAAACGTACACGGTGTCGGCATCTTCGACGACTCCGCCGGCACCGTCCTCGAGGCCGTGGGAATTGTAATGATTGTGGTGGTGGTTGTCGACGGAGTCGGAAGCGGCGGCGCCGTTGTCTTCGGCGGCGGAAATCTGGTTGGGAACGTTCATGGAGCCGTACATTGTTGGATATAGGGTAGAATTTGGGATTTTGGACGCATTAGAAGGGAAAAGTTTCGGGGAGTTGGGAATTGGGGGCGAAACCCTAACCCTAACCCTAGTTAGAGAGTTTTGGGGATTGTGAGAGTGAGAGTGTAGGTGGGAATGTTATGTCACAGTGAGTGAGTGAGTAACAAATGGCGAATGTATATAAATATGTCTTGAAAGCGAAAACTGTGTCTGGTGTGGTGTGTGTGTTTGTCGAGGCTCAACACAGAAGAGTGAGGTGAAAAGAAGAGAAGAGAAGAGAAGATAGGGGGCAAAAGTGATCCCAGTGACAGAGACACCCGCCTTCTCTCCTTTCTTTGTTCTTTTCGATGCGATTGTGCATCTTAAAATATTTTTTTTAAGATTAAATTATATAATTGGTCATCTTACCTTTATTGAAATTATAAAAAAGATATTATTTAATTATTAAAATAAGTTAAATAAATTTAAAAATTAAAAAAATTTAAATTATTTTAAAATTATTAAAAAAATAATTAGATAAAAATTAAATATCAAACAAAAAATATTATAAAATTAACTAATTATAAATTGGTTTTTAAATTTAAAAAATTTACAATTGTGTTCTTAAACAAAATCTAATACTAAACTATTAAAAGAAGGATATCGGTTAGTCGAATATTTAAAAAAGGCATAAGAATTACTGAATTAGATTTAGTATTTTTTATTCTGCAGACTTACTTTATTTGTGCTTCCTCATTCCAACCATTCATTTATTTCATGTTTAATTCTATTTACCTTTTTATCCGTTTTTATTTGTATTTGTTTCTTTTGCTTAAAGATCCTTATTATTTCCTATTGCATTTATGAACTTCATGTAACGATCATTTATAATGTATTTTGTAATTATTGTCACCTGGATCTACGACTTTTATATATACGAGAAGTGTTATACATACAAGTCATTTTAGTTTATAAATCTAATAAAAATGACACTCACTCATATGAATGTATTAACATGCGTGCTACTTAACGATTTTCATAGCGTGCTTCGCGTTCTTTCTCTTCTTCCTCCTCCTCCTCCTTCTCCTTCTCCTTTCTTTGCGTTTCTCTTCCTTTTTTTTCGCCTGTTTCATCTTCATTGTCGTTTTTTTTTATTACTGTTGTTGTTGCATATTTTTTTCCTTCTTCTCTTTCTATTAATTTTACAACATTATGTATTTTTTTTTCTTTGTTTGATTTTTTCCTCCCAAGAAGAATTATGAAAATATGAAACAAGAAGATGAAGAAGAAGAAGAAGAAGAAGAAGAAGCAGAAGATAAGGAGGAGGAAGAGGAAGAGTTTTGAATTATGCAGAACTTATCAGCACACATACACCAAAAATTCTTAAAGAATATACCCAAATACCTTCGTGTTACACCCAAATTTACTGCAAATACAGAAAAGTGTTTCCTCTGATGCTGTATTTTTTTCTTCTTCTTTTTTTCCTTATTTCTTTCTTTCTTTTAGTTGAACGAATGTAAGTTCATCCTATTTCAAGTAATTTTGTACCATTATGTATTTCTTCTTCTTCTTTGTTTGATTTTTTTATTTTTATTCTTGCTAAAAGAGTAAAACAAGAAATTTGAGAAGATAAAACAAGAAAAAAAATGAATAAGAAAAAAAAAGAAGATGATGATGATGATGATAATGAAAAAGAAGAAGAAGAAGAAGAAGTAGAAGATAAGGAGAAGGGAGAAGAAGAGTTTTGAATTATACAGAATTTATCAACACATATACATAAAAAATTCTTAAAGAATACACCCAAATATCTTCTTGTTACACCCAAATACAGAAAAAATATTTTCTTTAATGCAGAACTTTTACATTACATTCAATTCAAACCATCAACGATGAACAACAATTTTCACAAACAAAAACAACATTATTCACCTACAGAATCATAAACTACTAACGAAAACATTAACTATAATCGAACCATACATCGGCCACTTGATTGGATTCAAAATAATCAATTTTCTTTTGGTTCAATTGACAATCTGAACTTGAACTATTCATCATCTTCAACAACGAGATAACTGATGATGGAAGAGAAGGAGAAAAAAGAAGGGGGAGAAGAAATTCTAATGAAAAAAGAAGGAGGAAGAAGAGGAGGAGGTGGTGTTGGTGAGAGAGTAAAACAAGAAGAAACTTGAGAAGATAAAACAAAAGAAAAAGACAAATAAGAAAAAAAGAAGAAAATGGTGATGATGATGAAAAACAAAAGCAGCAGCAGCAACAGAAGATGAGGAGGAGAGAGAAAAAAATTTTGAATTATGCAGAACTTATCAGCACACATACACCAAAAATTCTTAAAGAATATACCCAAATATCTTCGTGTTACACCCAAATTTGCTGCAAATACAAAAAAAAAAATGTTTCCTCTAATGCTGCATTTTTTCTTCTTTTTTTCCTTATTTCTTTCTTTCTTTTAGTTGAATGAATGTAAGTTCATCCTCTTCCAAGTAATTTTGTACCATGATGTGTTTCTTCTTCTTCTTTGTTTGATTTTTTTTATTCTTGTTAAAAGAGTAAAATAAGAAGAAACTTGAGAAGATAAAATAAGAAAAAAGATGAATATGAAAAAAAAAAGATGATGATGATGATGATGATGATGAAAAAGAAGAAGAAGAAGCAGCAGAAGATGAGGAGGAGGGAGAAGAAGAGTTTTGAATTATGCAGAATTTATCAGCACACATACACAAAAAATTCTTAAAGAATACACCCAAATATCTTCATGTTACACCCAAATTTGCTGCAAATATAGAAAAATATTTTCTTTAATGCAGAACTTTTACATTACATTCAATTCAAACCATCAACGATGAAACATTATTTACCTACAGAATCATAAACTACTAACGAAAAAATTAACTAGAATCGAATTACACCTCAGCTACTTGATTGGATTCAAAACAATAATCAATTTCATTTTGGTTCAATTGATAATCTGAACTTGAATTATTCATTATCTTCAACAATGAGATAAGAAGGAGAAGGAGGAAAAGGAAGAAAAAGAATAAATTCTAATAAAAAAAGGAGGAGGAGGAGGAGGAGGAAGAGGTGGTGGTGGTGGTGGTGGTGTTGGTGACGACGATAACAAAAGAACGTGCGCGCATTGATTGAAATCTGTTAAATTAAGAGGCGCGTGAAATATGCGTGCGTAAGACCTGCGCGTGAGAGTGATTTAGAGAAAAATAACTTGTATAGTAAAATAGCTTTTATATATATATATATATATATATATAGCCTGCCTTTTTAACTTGAGTCTAATCTTCTATTTTGTCACATGCGTAATTTTAATTAATAATTTTTTTATAATTTTCTTTTGAATTCCTTCAACATGTATCTTTTTTATCTCCTTCGATAATCGTAATTTCATTATGACCCATACCTTCTGAGTTTAAGTTTATTTGGTGATATTTGTTTCAAAAAACTCGGTCTTCACTTTTTAATTTAATGCCATGAGATGTCATTATTACAATATGGTTTCCTTATCCTTACTACACTTGAATAAATATGCATACATTCGTTAAAATTGCCATCTTCTCCTCCTATCTATTGATTTTTGTCTTTCCATATGTGTTAAGAATGTATGATAACTACTTTCAGACTCCTTCTTTTTTTTTTCTGGAAATTAATCCTGATATGGTTATATACTATCATTCAGTTGATCTCATATATTGTTTTTAATTTTTAAAATAGTTGTATTTATTTTTCAGTTTTATTTTTGTGTCACCCATGATTCTCATTTATATATCATTTTTTTCTTTATGTCATGATATAAGTTCAGGATGTTGGAGAGATTCTTATATTATTCTGTAGGAGCTTTAAGAATGTTATCTCTAATTTTGTATTCTTCATCGATGCTAATGGTGATGGAATCGACATAACAATTCAAAAAGGAGATCGTACTGCTATAATCGTTCAAGGTTATAAGCAGCTATTGGAGAGATATCATCTTGACCATGGTGGTTGGTTGAAGGTGAAATACGTTGGTCGTGACAAATTTCTTATTGACCATGCAATGACCACAACATGTACGTAGTTTCTAATTATATAGTCTCAATAAAGTCTTTATTGGATAAGAAGAAACTTTTCATCAACGACATCAATGTGGACTCAACTCCCCGTGCATCTAGATTAGTTGATGGGGACTTGTACGTTCTTTCAATTAGTGTAGCCTAGGCATTTCGAAAGTGTTAGAAACAAGAGAGTTATCTGAAGAGTGTATTATTCAGTCTATGAAAAATGTACAATACATAGGGGTATTATAGGAGCTAGAAGAATCAAAGTAATAAAAGCATACAATCCTACAATTAATATACAGATATTCTATATAAATATAAACGATACTAATTGATCTAAATTGATTCTAATTATTCTCTAACATTCCTCCTCAAACTCAAGTGGGAGCTAAGGATACCATCTTGAGTTTGGATACTAGAGTCCGGAAACAAGTAAGATGATGAGCCTTCGTGAAGATATCATATTCTAATCCAGAGTTCCAACAACAACGAGACGAAAAGCATCAATAAGGAGACGTTGCCGAACAAAATGACAATCAATCTCAATGTGTTTGATGCGTTCATGAAACACATTATTGTGCGCAATCTGAATAGCATTGCGATTGTCACAAAAAACATCGGTTGGGGATGACTGAGGAGCACCCAAATCTGCAAGAAGCCAATGAATCGAGACAACCTCAGCAGTGGTGTCAGCGAGAGCACGGTATTCAACTTCTGTGCTTGATCGAGCAGTGAACGTTTGCTTCTTAGCTCGCCAAGAATTGAAAGCGTCGCCAAAAAACAAACAATAACCAGTAGTAGAACGACGATCAGTGGGATCACCAGCCCAATCAGCATCTATGTACGCCTGAAGGGATAAAGATGAATGGACAGAAAAATAAAAGCCATGAAATAGGGTGTCTTTGATGTAGTCAAGAATGCGAAGAACTGCCGCATAGTGACTAGTACGAAGAGCTGACAAGAATTGGCTAAGAACATGAACTGGATAAGTGACGTCTGGTCAGGTGACAGTCAAGTAGACGAGACCCCCAACTAACTGTCGATAAAGAGTGGGATTATCCAAAACAGTGCCATCCATAGAAGTAAATCGAGCATTAGGCTCAAGGGGAATAAACTCAGTACAACTATCTGTAATTCCGGCGTGAGCAAGAAGATCTGAAGCATACTTAGCTTGAGACAAGAGAGTTATCTGAAGAGTGTATTATTCAGTCTGTGAAAAAGGTACAATACATAGGAGTATATATAGGAGCTAGAAGAATTAAAGTAATAAAAACATACAATCCTACAATCCTACAATTAATATACAGATATTCTATATAAATATAAACGATACTAATTGATTTAAATTGATTATAATTATTCTCTAATAGAAAGCACCTTCTCATGATATGATTATATCCTTTTATTAGTCTTCATTTGAAAATCATCTATTGATGTCTTTAACAATGTGCAACCAAGTTTCTTTCATTGATCAGAATTATTTGTCTTTCATGCAAACTCTAGGATTTTTCTAATCATCTCATGAACTCGTTATTCAGAGATTTAGCCAATTAGGATGTACCCAAAACTCCTTCTAAAATAAACATCTCTCATTTTACTCCATGCGTAAAGGTAGTAGATGACTAGATGAGAATAATATCATATCTTTAGAAGACATCCATGTTGCACTGAACTATTTGAAAGTAAAGGTGACTAACCAGTGATGAATCCAGAAATTTTAAGTTGTAAGAGAAAACATATAGCACATAAATAACAAAAAAATCGTATAAACATAACAAAGCATATAAAAATAAATAACATAAAAATATTGAATATTAAATAATTTTTTTATTCATTATCAATATTGATATATTAATAAGTAATAACATAATTATTAATTCATTTTTTTATAAATTGAATACATAATAATAATAATAATAATAATAATAATAATAAAAAAATTTAATAAAAAAACTCAAAGATATAAACTTCAACTAAATAAATTTATTAATTTATAATGCTATGATAATGATTTTTTTATTTTTTATTAATTTGATTTAATATATATTTTTATCTTATACTTTTAGATATAAATTAAAGTTTAATTTTGTTATACTACTAGTGTAAAATATTTTATACATTTGTTCAATTAAGTCTATTTTTTTAGATGATCATTTACACGACCGATGTAAAAAATAGTTATTTTTATGACATGACATTACGTAATTGGATGTACGTGAAAATTTATTTACACTGATAATATATCAAAATTTAATTCTAAAATTAATATATATATATATAATAAAAGAATTTGCTAACTTGTACTCAAAGAAAACATGTTAAGAGTATAATAATAAAAAAATTTTAAATTTTTAATATATTTGATATGTTGAAAATGTAAGAACAAAAATAATTTCTTTAATATTTTTTGTCAAACCTTTTTTGTTGTATTTCCAAAATATACGCTTATAGTATACGTTAACAAAATTCTTGAAATATTTTGACACAAAAGTTGATGAGTAATTTTTTAATGTGGAACAAATACAATTTTTTAATGGGAGCACATATATATTTATATATATACTTTCATATATTTTTTTTAAAATAGTAGTGGGGCATTTGTCCCCACAAATGAATAAGTTGATCCGTCTATATTGCCAATAATAATTCGAATCCATTATCAGTAACCTCTTTTCATCCATTCTATCATATACAACTCTTTTGATTTATTCTATTGTTAAGGTTGTTACATCCTACTAGACTGAATGGTATGTATTTTAATGAATTTTTCATCTCAATTTTGGTCTAAAACTCTAATTTTCATGTCATCTAAGACATTTTGTTTCTTACGTTCTTTTTATCTTTAATTTATCAGTTACTGCCGGTCAAATTTGCAACAAAAAATTTTCTATTTAAACTTGATAAGATCAAAGTTAAATAAAGTAACGGATCTTTTTGCGTGATGAAATTTAGATGGAATTTTAAGAGGCCTAACGAGATATTCATCACAAAAGGTTAGTCTAGATACTGCAAAAGGTATAAATTAAAGTGTGCCAGTGTTGTTGGGTTTAGTATATCTTCTAATGATGAGACAGTAATGGATATTGCTATTTTGTACTGTTAGTTAATTATAATTAAAAGTTGTCTATTACAATTTTGTAACTAAAATTTTGAGATGTAAGGCTTGGCTATTACAAGTTAATGCCAGTATATATCATCAGCTGTATAATGTTCTTTTTATAGGATTATTTATGTTGCTGTTATGTGTAACCTACCTTTAATGTATTTTTAATGTTAGACTTATGTGTTTTTGATCGGTGTTTCTCTATTTGTCTCTTTTTATTTTGAAGATTAAGATTTTACCATTACTTAATTTGTTCCCTATATAATTAACATATAAAGAGCCTATATTAAACACATGTGCAAAAGAAAAAAATAAAGATGAGTAAGAAAATACATTATTTTTATTCCTTTAAGTAAAAAGTTTATCGATCACTTTAGCTTCTTTTTTTTTTCCTGCACCGTGTCTTGAGTTTTTACTATAATTAAAAATTTTATATCTATGAAGGAATTGTCAAATTATTAAATATATTATTAAAGGTATTACCTAATAAGAATTTATAATATTTAGTTACTTGGCATAATCACATTTTTGTTAGTAAAGTATTAGATATTTTATTAAAGATAAATTTTAAATGCATCAAAGTTATTTTTCATATGATAAAAGTAATACACTTAGAAAAATATTTTATATAATTTACTAATTATATGTGACTTTTACCATATTTTTTATTTAAAAAAATTATCTTATCAGTGACATGTTGTAGGAGTATTATTAATGTGACTTTGATTTAGAAAAAAATTATTGTATAATAAATATTATTTTTGTCTTCAACATTTACATTTTATTTTAATTTTATTTTTAATATTTAGTTTCAATTTTATTCTTAATGTTTTAATATATTTTACTTATATTCTTAAGTTGAACAATATTAATTATAACTAAAATAATTATTAAAGTATTTAATAAATAATAAATAAGACAACAAAATAAATGAATTATCTAATACAAAACCTTTAAAGGAAGGATTTTAGTTAGTAGAATGCTGACCTATCTTCAAGTATAGAGCATGTGGATTGAATTCTTTCACTACAAAATTCCTTAAGATAGCGACGGTTATTTTGCGACGGTTGTGTGAAATCGCCGCGAAAAAACAAACTGCGGCGCATATAACGGCGGTTAGAGGTAGGGGCTGTAATCGGCCATTTAGCGGTTGCATTTTGCGGCGTCTTTTCGAAAACCGCCGCTATATGTCTGCCGGGTGATTTATTGTTTTACATTTTGCGGCGGTTTAAACAAAACCGCCGCAAAATGTAAATTGCATTGTTCTCTTTAGAATAACCATCTGGGTATAATCTACTTGAGTAAAAACTACTATCTGAAGCTACATATTTAAATCATTGTTACTTAAACTCAACACTTTTTCTACATTCGTTTTACGTAAAAAAATTCACAAGTTACTTGTAAGCTATATATGTTAACTTATGTGAACAAATTTACCAATAAGATTTTCTTGATTACGTTATTGGCATTTAAAATTGCATTCAATCATGGATGTAAAAGAAGAAAATATAATTAAACTCTGAATTTATAAAGTTAAAATAAAGTTCTACAGAGCATAAATCAAAGTAGTTACTCCTCTTTGAAGTTAATGACATACTAAACCTAAATCAAGAAACTCTAAAAGTAACTAAACATGTACAACTGCAACCCAAATCATTAAATTAAGGAAATCAGCGTAACTGTTATAATAAAAGATCAAAATTTCTCTCCAACATCGTATTGACCTGGCGAAAAATACTCTATTATGAATCTATGGGCTTCACGTTTTAGAGGATCTGATATTTCATCTCCATACCATGGCATTTTATTCAGATCAAAGCACCTTTTCTTAACATGTATATCATCTTGTTTATCTTTTTGGTCTTCTAAAGTTTCATCCTCTTCATCCGGAACCTTATTCAAATCAAACTGCATGGATCTATCGATTGCGACAGAGGATACATCATCTAAATTGTCTTCTGAATAAGACTCTTCTCCATCTAGACTGTCAGGAACTATTTCTCCGGAATATTCAGGTAAGACTGAAAATATCAACATGCACATAACAGAATGAGTATACATAGAAGAAATTGAGAACTCTGGAGTTATTAAATACTGACTTAGAAAAATGCAAACCTATCTATAAGATGCTAAGACAATTTTAAAACTAAACACAAATTTTCGACAATTACCATCACCCTTGTTAGTAGTTTGGGTAATTTTCTTAAACAGAAGCTCTGTAGCAATTGTTGTGCTTGCAGAGGATGACGAAAAGTCCTCATTTTTCATCGATCCTGTTCCACCGTCATGTTATTTTCACTATTGTTTTCAAAACGTAACACTAGTGAAATTATATTGCGTAATACATAGCAAGATTATAAAAAATGCAACCCTAAGAAAAACA
This sequence comes from Arachis hypogaea, assembly GCF_003086295.3. NCBI lineage: Eukaryota > Viridiplantae > Streptophyta > Magnoliopsida > Fabales > Fabaceae > Arachis > Arachis hypogaea. The sequence continues at coordinate 131,005,603 of NC_092052.1, read as the reverse complement.
ACAATTGTAGAAGGAATAAAGATTTAACGTAGACTAACTTTTTCGTTTTAAAATCGTTGAAAGAACCAAAAAGTCTACTTTTACTCATGAGAATTCACAATAACATAAATATTTAACTGCAAAAAAAAAAAAAAAAAACTACACAAGTATAAAGTAACCAAAGAAAACAACGTACAACGCTGAGTTTATTTAACTTAGTTTATGACAGAAAGATCACATTTAAATTACATTAAAATGCTTCATACAATGCATTACACGACATCATCAAAATTCTCTGAGGCATTTTCTATGAGGTCTTCTATATCTTCCTCCCTTGTCAACTGTAAATCTCCAATGTCACCTTCTACTGACATGTTCAACCCTGGCTGTGGAGAAAACCCAAATTCAGCTTCTTCATTCTCTTCTCCTATGTCATACAAATCCCTTGGTTTCACATGAACCACAACACTCCATTCTTTAGCTACTTCATCATCCACATAGTATACAAGCTGAGCTTCTGATGCCAATATGTACGGTTCATCTTCTTCACAATTTCCAGTGTGTATTGGACGAGAGAAATTAACGCTGGTAAGCCCCAAATGGTCTTGTTTGATGCCTCTACTGGTAGTGGTATCAGCCCAAACATATTTGAACAATACCACTGTGAAGGAACAACTGTAATTCAATTCAATTATGTCTACAATTTTTTCGTAATACGGAACACCACCAACAGCCACTCTATTATCACGCATGCTTACATAACTTCTTGTATTAGATGATACATATACTCCACTATTTTGTGTTTTCATCCCGTTTTCCTTTGTGATAGTTCTAAACTTGTACCCGTTAACATTGTACGCCCCAAAATGTCTGGCCTGAATCATGGGACCGCACGCAAGCAACTTCAGGTCTTTCGATTGAAGCGTACTTTCTATAAGAACCTGGAACCACATAACATTCATGCTTTATATTAAAATCGGTTTTCATATAGTACTAATTCCATGCTAAAAAAAACATTGGTCAGGTTAGTATTCTGTCAACCTTATGCTTGAACCACCGAGGAAATTCTGCATGGACAACACTATCTATCTTAGCTTGCGACCTTCTCTGATGACACAAGCTTCGCTTTGTCTTTTCCCTAAATGTACTTTATTGGAGAGAAGAAAATTAGTCCAACTAGTCACTGGGAGAAAAGAGTTATATTGGTGTTTTAGAAATACATGCGTATACTTACTCAAGGAACGGAACCACGGCATCACAGTTGACTAGCACATGACGATGAGCTTGATATTTTTCCATTGGAGTGAGTTCGAAATGCGAAACAGCCCCTAATGCTTTTCCAATAGCTGGGAACATACTTTCCCCTGAATTATGAAGAACGTCAACGGGCTCATCATCAACTTGCCCTGGTCGGTTGATTCTAGTCTCAATATTATCCAAATACCTAGAACAGAAAATAAGGATTTCCTCAGATAAATAGCCTTCTACAATTGAGCCTTCCGGTTGTGCCTTATTACGAACATATTGCTTCAGACGTCTTATATACCTTTTATATAAATACAATAAAATGCTCAGTATATACACAATTAATTGAACTGAATGTACTAAAGGGGTTTATCAGCAAGCTAACCTTTCTATTGGATACATTCACCTATAATGTACTGGTCCACCAAGAGTAACCTCATCAATGAGATGCACGGTGAGGTGAACCATGACGGTGAAGAAGGATGGAGGAAAAATCATTTCCATCTGACACAAGATTTGCACAACATGATTCTGAAGCTCAGCAAGCTGCATAGGGTTTATGACTTTCCCACAAAGTTCTCGAAAAAATGATGACAAATTTGCAATCACATTGGACACTGGACTCGGAAGTGTATTCTTCACCAAAATTGGGAGTAATTGTTCCATCAGAATATGACAGTCATGACTTTTCAACCCAAATAACTTGCGTTGTCGCAAATCAACACAATGAGCAACATTGCTAGAGTAACCATCTGGAAAGACCACATTCTGCAAAGTCTTCAGGAATACATCTCTCTGTGAATACGACATCGCAAATATTGCAGAAGGATATTTACCACCTTCCCCTGGCCATAATTTAGGCCTTATACCCATGCATTGTAAATCTCTGCGAGCTTTAAGATTGTCTTTTGATTTGCCGCTATCACTTAAGATAGTAAAGACCACATTGTCACACACGTTTTTTTCTATATGCATCACATCGAGGTTATGACGCAACATCTGATCCTCCCAGTACGGGAGGTCAAAGAAAACAATCTTCTTCTTCCAATGCGAGTCATCTTCATCTGCATCCTGACCATTGCGTCTTTTTTTGGATGTCATAGTTGAACTCTTCCCAAATGAAACGTGCACATTAGACTGTTGCCTCAATACATCTGTTCCGGATAACTTCTTTGGCAGATCTCTACCTTCGACCTGCCCGTCAAATCTATTCCGGTCTATTCTGTATTTGTGTCCCTGATTTATGACATATTCAAATTTGTTTGTAAATAGTCATTAATCCTATTAAATAATAAGACTTCAACTAATATTAAAACTAATTAATGTTTTTATGATAAACTAATTTAATTAGACTTAATTGATTAAAAAGTTAGATTATTTTATCAAAAAGTAATTCTAATATTCTATCCACATATGCCGTATCATGTAATGTGCCTTATAGTGTTCCATATAGATTTCATAATTTTTTAGTACCTATTTTTGGGGTATAGTTTGTATTCACTATTTGCTTTAAGGGACTCTTTATGCTGTTGAAGAACCGAAGATTGATGGTTTAGAAGTTATAGTAAACTCTCGTTGCAACTATAGTTACTAAACCAAGCAATCAACCTTTCTTACAAACGTTTTGGTTGTCACAAGTAACAAACCCCTTTTAAAATTGATAACTGAGTATTTAAACCTCGGGTCGTCTTCTCAAGAAATTGCAGGGAGGTGTTCTTATTATTGGTTATGAGTTTGTAAATTGGGGGTTTTTAATGTATAAGATAAAAAGCGAGAATAGTAAATGGCAAGAAAGTAAATTGTATTAAATTAAATAGATAATAAAACTCTTGGCAAGGTATAAGAACTGGAAGTCCTATCCTTATCAATTGTGATGAGAATTAGATTTTAATCCCACTTTATTAACCTCTAACTATGAAGGTAAATCAAGTGGATTAATTAGCTTAATCCTCAGGTCCTAGTCAATTCCTATGGAAAGACTAGAGTTATTGGAGCAACTCCCAATTTCAACCACTGCTTTATTTGACAGCTCAAGCGTTATCAATTACTTAACCAAAGCCAAAAGAAAGAATTCTAAATTAAATTCAAAGCATTCATGTAAATAAAGCAAAGCAAAATTAAATATGAAAATACCTCGAATTGCATTAATAAAAGAAATCAAATCTAACATGAATATAAAAGGAACATTGAACCTGTGATTGAAGTTGTAAGTTGAAATAATAAAGTTGAAATCCTAATTCTAATCCTAATCCTAAGAGAGAGGAGAGAACATCTCTCTCTAAAAACTACATCTAAAACTAAAATTGTGAATTATGAGAGCTTGTTTATGAATGGATGCATTCTCCCACTTTATAGCCTCTAATCTGTGTGTTCTGGGCTGAAAACTGGGTCAAAAACAGCCCAGAAATTGCCTCCTGCGATTTCTGTTACGTTCAGGTTGCAAACAAGTGACGCGGAGGCGTCGTCCACGCATCCGCGCGGATTGAAGTTCGCAGATGCGACACAGGCGCGTTATTCACGCGTTCGCATCACCTAACTTCGAAGCAGCTATGACAAATTATATATTAAATCGAAGCCCCGGACGTTAGCTTTCCAACGCAACTGGAACTGCGTCGTTTGGACCTCTGTAGCTAAAGTTATAGCTATTTGAGTGCGAAGAGGTCAGGCTGGACAACTTAGCAGTTTCTCCAACTTCTTGTATTCCTTCCACTTTTGCATGCTTCCTTTCCATCCTATGAGCCATTCCTGCCCTGTAATCTCTGAAATCACTTAACACACATATCAAGGCATCTAATAGTAATAAGAGAGGATTAATATTAATGAAATTAAGGTAAAAAAAGCATGTTTTCAATCATAGCACAAAATCGGGAAGGAAAATATAAAACATGCAAATAGTATGAATAAGTGGGTAAAGATTGATAAAAACCACTCAATTGAGCACAAGATAAACCATAAAATAGTGGTTTATCAACCTCCCTACACTTAAACATTAGCATGTCCTCATGCTAAGCTCAAGAGAAACTATAAAGGGGTGAATGGGGAAAGTAAGAAAGTATGAAATGCAACCTATCTATATGAATGCAACTACATGCAAAATGTTTCTACCTACTTAGTTAAAAGTAAACAAATCCTTCAAGAAGAAATATGAACTGGATTTCACTAATTCAAATCATGAAAATGAAGTACAAATAGACTTGTAAGAAGAAAATAGCTCATGAAAGCAGGGAACAAGGAATTGAGCATCGAACCCTCACTGGTAGTGTATACACTCTAATCACTCAAGTGTTTAAGGTTCGATTCTCTCAATTCTCTACTAACCTTGTTTTCTAAGGCTTGCTCTTCTTCTACCAATCAACAAAAATTTAATGCACAAATACACAAATCAAGAGGTCTTTTAAGGGTTGTAATGGGGTTAGGTCAAGGTAGGATTGTATTTGGTCAAGTGGACTAAAATCTGAATCCTTAATTAACTTAAACTTTTCCCACCTAACTTAAGACAATCCATGTAATCAAAGTACAAAACCTAACTGTCCATTAACCATGTTTTCCACATATTCATGCATTCTAATTTCAAGTACAGTACATATGCATTGCTTTCACCATTTACTTTTGGGCATTTTGTCCCCTTTTTATTATTTGCTCTTTTTTTTTCTTTTCTTTTTCTCACTATATATATATATATATATATATATTTTCTCAATGCATATGATTAAATTATTGGATGCATGAATCATGTCCTAAACATTTTTTTCACATTTTCAGAAAATTCTAACATACTCAATTCTCAAACCAAAATGTTTCCAAATTCAACTTTCCCCACACTTAATTCATGAGCACTTTCACTAGTCTAAGCTAACCAAGGATTCAAATTAAGGACATTGTTGTTTTCCGCTTAGAGTTAATGATGTGCTAAAGTAAAGAACAAAGGGGTATAATAGGCTCAACATTGGTTTGCAAAGAATAATGAAAGGGTAAGGCCATATGGGTATGTAAGCTCAGTGAAACAAAGGCCTCAATCATATAAGTGCATGCATACATTAAACCATGGAAATATAGAATTAAGCAAGACAAAGATCACAATTTTAGAGAGAACAACACACACCAAAATTAAAATATTGGTTGGTAAAATGCAACCAATCAAGTAGGCTCAAAATCTCACAGGTTTTGTGTGTTCAAGCTCTAAACTATGTTCCAGTATAATATTTCTTCAAACAAGTGTAACATTAAATTTTATTCAAATTAGTGAAATACTCTAAAAGGTTTCTTGAAAAAGAAAATATTACTTCAACCAAGTGGTAAAATATGCAAAAAATCAAACAGATATGCAATCAAACATGTAAATGCAATAACTAACAAGGAAAATAAAACAATGGTGTTGAAAAGAGGAAAATAGCTAACCCATGGAGATCGGTATCGAGCTCCCCACACTTAAAGATTGCACCGTCCTCGGTGCATGCTAAGATGTGCAAGTGGATGTGTTGCTTCAACTGACGCTTTTCTCATCAAGGAATGTGCGTAGGAACTTGTTTGTCTCTCCCATGTAAACGTCTTCCGGTTCTCTTCCTGGTGGCCATCCTGAAAGAAAAAGGGAAGAAAAGTAACCCAAAACAAAGATAAAAAACAATTAAAACATGGGTTGGTTAATGCCAAATAATGAGGGTCTCAATTACATGGTAGCTACAACATGCAAGTGAGAAAACAATAGAAGCACATGGCATACCAGTGGTGCAAAATTTTGCAACAATGAGGGAGTGTGGGTAAGGAGAGGTAATGTAAATTCATGTCAATGCAAAATTGATGCAAGTATAAAAGATTGGCATTGTTTTGAATAATATTACCTAACCAGAATAAAACAAGTCTCTAAGCACCTAAAATAATTCAAGAGAAGATGCAACAGTGAAATAAGAAAATTTTAACACCAAAGGAAAAATAATTAATTTAGAAAAGAAAATAAAAATATGCACAAAATTAAGATGCAATGAATGAAATATGCAAATAAATTAAGTGAAATAGAATGGAAGTGAAGAGGGATGAAGAAGAAGAAAGTAAGAAAAGGACGAAGAAAGAATAAGAAAAGATAGAAAAATTAGGATTAGAGAAGAAAAGATAAGAAAATTGGCACTAATCTGGATAGGTTGTGCTGGCGACGCGGTCGCGTGGGTGACGCGGTCGCGTGGTGCGCAATAAGGTTAGGCGACGCGGACGCGTGGGTCACGCGATCGCGTGACCTGATTTGTGCGATTGGCCCGAGTGTAGCCTCGCGGTCGCACAACTCTCTGTTCGAAACTTGGTATTGCCAAAATCCAGGGTGACGCGATCGCGTGAGTGGCCATCATGGGGATATGACGCGGACGCGTGAGCCATGCGTCCGCGTGGTAAGGCGTGTGCGATCAGCACCAGTCCATCACCACTCCAGCACAACTTTCGGTCAAGCACCCTTTTCACGTCGATATTCAGGTCACGCGGCCGCGTGGGTGACGCGGTCGCGTGGGAGGCCAATGTTCCCACCTGACGCGGACGCGTCAGCGACGCTGCCACATCGCGTGCGTGCTTTTTTTTTTATGCAGTATGCAGAGTGCAAAATGATATGGATGTTATGAGTAATGCCAAGTTCAATGAAATAAAATAAAATAAAACTCGAAAACAAACAAAACAGACTAGAATTAAAACTGAAAAAAGGGACGATCATACCATGGTGGGTTGTCTCCCACCTAGCACTTTTAGTTAAAGTCCTTAAGTTGGACATTTGGTGAGCTCCCTGTTATGGTGGCTTGTGCTTGAACACATCCAGGAATCTCCACCAATGTTTGTAATTCCAATGGCCTCCGGGATCCCAAACAAGGCACGTAAAGCCCTTGAGCAGTTTTAAACAGGTTCTCAGACTTCCATTGTTCTGAATGTCAGAACAGACTCCAGGATCCCAAACTTTGCTTTTGCACCCGTCTTCTTGTTGATCATTATGATTCCATCCGGGTAGCAAGCAATCTGAATTCTCACTAGAGCGGCCAAACAACTTCCTAGACCCATTCAGTTGAGCTCTAAGCCAACCTTTGCATTTAAACTTAAAGCTTCCAACCATAATGAACCTTGCAGGACAATTCTTACCACTGACCATCTTCATCTTACTCTTAATGCCACAAAGAGCTCTAAGTTGACCATCCGTCTCCAGTAGCCCATATTCAAGTGGAATTAGAAAGCTAAGGGATGTGAATTTTACCCACTTGAATGTTGTGAAGGATGATGGCAACTTAGGGGGAGGGGTCTCAAATAACTTCGGCAAGGTGATTTCAAGCTCCACTCCCTTGTGCTCTTTGACAACTTCCACCTCTTTGCAAGCTTCTTCAATATCAACCTCTTCCTCTTGGTAGCTTTCTTCCAATTCAATCTCTTCTTCATTGTTTACCAAGGGTATGGGAGGTTGTGCTTCTTCTTCTTTAATCTCCATGTCTAGTCCAACGGGAGATGATTCAAATGTAGATAAGACTTCATCAATGATTGAATCCATCTCTTGATCATCTCCTTCAAAGTTTTCTGTAAGTCCCAGAATTTTCGGAAATTTTATTATAAATTAATTTCAAGTTTAATTATTTATTTATAGCTTTAATTTCAGAAATTTCTTTACCAAAGATAATTAAAGTAAGTTTTGATTAATTGAGTTTGGAATAAATTAAGATTCTTATTCAAATTTTATAATTATTGAGGTATTTTCTATATTTAATTTATAAAGTTTAGTAATTGTAAAATAATAAGAATTTTATATGATTTGGTTTAAATAATTTAGATTTTGAAATTTAATATTTTCAATTTTTACAGATAAAGAAAATTAATTATATTATCTCTAATTTTAAATTAAAATACTTAACTGGAAGTTAATTAACAAATTGATAATTAAATAATATTTTAAAAATAAACTTAAAGGATTAAATTAGATTTTTAATTAATACCCTATACTCCTAATTTTATTAAAATTACCTAAACTACCCTAATATCCCAAAATTTAACTCTAATCCTAATTTTACCTAATCCCTACCCACACCCACTCCTCACCGCCACTCACTCACCCTCACCCCTCACTCACAGAAACCTCAACAAGAAAAGAAAAGGGGGAAAACGGAAAGGGGAAATGAGAGGGAAGAGAAGAGGGAGACCGTGAGAGAGGGAGAGCGCCAGGGGAGGAGGAGCTATCGCGCCACCACCGTCGTCTCACCTGCGGCATCACCACCGTCCGTCGCGCCGCCATCACACTGCGTCACCGCCGAAAACAGAGACGCGAAGGAGATGAGGCCGCGGGTCACTGTCCTCGAAGCTTCTATCGTCACCGTGCAGAGCCGCCGCCACCGTCATCATCGCGGGCTGCTGCTGCTGTGCGGGTGATAGTCGCCGCCTTTGGGTCCATCACCATCGAGCAGAGCCACCGGGGAGAACCATATTTGTCGCCGAAGCTCCAATCGTCGTCAGAAGCTGCTGCCGATGCCGATCTGCATGCACCGTCACCGTTGAGATCCTCCACCGTCGTTGACGACTCAGCTGCCACCGATTTGGTCCGAGAGAGAGGAGATGTGAACAGAAGAGAAGGCAGGGAGCCACCGCCGCTGCTGCTAAGTCACCGAAGCTTCTGGACTGAGCTTCCGCCGCCCGAAACCCACTGCCGTCGCCGGAAAAAGCACTGTCGGTAAGGTTTTAAGCTTTGGGTTTTGTTTCTCTTGAGATTCCGGAAGCTTTATTGTCGTTGCATGTTTGTTACAGTTGTCGTCGTTGAAATTCGTTGCCACCACCACCATTAGAGGCGAACCCAGTTATTTCCTCGCTGCCGGAGGTATTACCGTTATTGCTCTGGTTCAAATTTGTATTGCTATCGCTGCTGTTGACTTGCCCCAATTCAAGTTTAGTGTCACTGCCTTAGTTTTAGCATTTCTCTTGACTCTGTTTCACTTTTATACTCTGAACTGCCTTGGTCTCGTTTATCTTTTTGTTATGGTTTTAATTCCATTCTAGTTTCGGTGTCGCTTTGAATTTTCAGAGTTGTTTCTGCGTTCGATTCCATCAAATTCGAATCTATTGTTGCTGTGAGCGAAATCGGAGTTGGCGATGCTGCCATCGTCCCTGTTGTGTTGGAATCGCCACTGCTGGTGTGAGTTTAAACTAAGTGGGACTGTTGTGTTAAATTATGCGATTGCGACATCGAGGTAGGGGTTTTTCTTAAAATCTATTTTACCTTATAGAGTTGTTATAAATAGATATTAATGTGAGAAACATGTCTGTGATTATGATTGTCTTATAAATGTGGTTGTTTGCTGGACTGAATGACTGATTGCTTGAGTAGTTTGTGATTGCTGAAAAGAAATTAGTTTGAAAGGTTATTTAGTTGATTATTATGAAAAATGGCTTTCTTGGTTTTGAAGCTATTTTTGATAATGGAAACGAATCGGCTTTGGAAATGATTTGGAATATGAAACTGAATTAATCTTGGAAACGGGTTAATTTTGAATTAGTCTGACTTTATAAATGATTTAGTATCTGAGCTGGATTGATTTTAAAAAGAGATTTATTATTGGCATTAATTCGCTTTGAAAATAATTTGATATTGGAATTGGTTGAATTTTGGAAAATGGTTGAGATTTGGAAATGGTTGAGAAAAGGTTTGAGAAATGTTTGGATGGGACCCGAAAAGGGTGGCAGTATCCGAGTTTTAGAAGAGGTGCTGCCGAAATTTTATAAAATTAGAAGTTTCATTTGAAGTAGTTATTTTAAAAAGGGTTAATTTTAAGCATTATTATTATATGATTTAAGATTACTTCAATTATCAAAGGAAGAGTTATGTTTTGGATTGGGAATTGTTAGTGAACGGAATGGAAAAAAGGATGATGAGGATTTTCTTTGAAACATGATTTTGAATGAATTTGAAGATAAGATATGTATTGATGAATGATGATGATGTTGAGAATGACTTAAACAGTGATGAATGTTGAATGAATTATTTATATGGCTTATGAAATTGAATTATCTGAGATACGAGGTTCCCTGGATAAAGTACCGTGGCTTGCCACCACGTGTACCAGGTTGAAAACTCGATACTCTGTTGACCCTACGACGTAAGTGTGACCGGGCACTATATAAATTCCCGGGAATGTTACCCCCATTGAGCAATATTGATTATTTGAGAAAAATCTATGCATAGACTCTTGGGGATGCACGTCGGGGGACAGTCTAAGGACAATTCAGACTTGTCGGGTTGGTTGGATAACCGACAGATGAGCCTCATCAGCCATAGGACAGGCATGCATCATATGCATTTGTATGCTTTGCTTGGGTTTGAACTTGTTTTGGTTTGCCTAATTGTTAAACTGTTCTTAACTGCTACTTGAACTATTTGCTGTAACTGCTACCTACTTGTGCTTTCCTTGTCTGTCTTGCCTGTGTTTGTCCTGGCGTGCTACATTTGAGAATGAATTTTGGTGTTAAATTAATGATTGTGTTGTTTAATTGCGTGGTTGGTTTCTGATTGAGATTTTCTTATAAGAAAGGAAATGTTTCGGATTTCTGAAAGATTAAACATTGTCTCTTCGAAAAGGTTTTGAACGATTACCTATTGATTTTTAAAAGATTCATAAGGCAAAGATAATCACTAAGCTTGGAGAACAATTTTCTTATTAGATATCTTCTTATGACAACTTTGAAACTCCGTGGTGAGACCGTGTGGTTAGGTTCTCACCCCCCTACAGCTTTACCTTTTCAGGAACCAGATGAAGAGGCATTAAGAAAAGTTATACTGCGTTTGGTTTATATGCTGTTGTGTTAATTATATTATTTTCTTCCCTCGTCTTTGTTATTACAAGTTTGTAAGAGGGATAGGAGTTGTATGTTTTATATGTATATTATATTATGAGATATTATGTAAGGAGTTTTGTATATGAATGTATGCTTGCTTGTATTTTTTTTAAGATAAAGTATTTATTTCCGGTTTTTAAAAAAAATCAGCAATACAATGTCGAGTCACAGGCTCCTACTTTAATATTTAGTATGTAAAGTAGTCGTAATACTTCTTGCTATCAGAGTAGCGCAGCCGGAAACGTGACTTCTGATAGTGAGGATGTTACATTTTCAACCATGATATGCCTTGGAGGTTGTACACCCTCCTCAACATCAATTTCAAACGTCTTTGAAGGAGGCTCTATAACTTGAGTTTCCCATGGAGGTTCCACATCTCCTAAGTCTTCAACCACTTCTTCCTCCTCAATGGCAGGCGTAGCTTCTTCCAATTGTTTCAATATAAAATCGTGCTGCTCACTGTCCACCGAAGTTTCTAATATCTCCTTCATGCTACGTTCTTCATTAGATTGCCCACATGAGGTCATAGGGATTCCTTGAGTGTCCGAACGTCGGGAAGGTAATCGATTTATCGCTTGATCCAGTTGGCGAAGGGTTGCTTGAAGTTTTGCACATGTTTCCGTGAGACGATCCCTTGATTCTTGTTGCGCTCGGCTATCATAAGTAGGATCATAGTGCTCTTGGATTGATGGATATGGAGATGGCAAATATTGAGGTGGTGGTTATTGGGAGTAATTGGGTTGGAATTGGGGTGGTTCTATATATGGTTCATATGGCTCATAAGGTGGTTGGTATGGTGGATGAGGGTTAGAATCATGTGATGATGTCTGGTAGTAGGGGACTTGTGAGTATGGTGGTCCAGAGTTGTGTTGAGGAGGCGATTCATAATCATAAGGTGGGCCTTGTTGGTAACTACAAGGGGGTCCACCATATCTATTGTCTTGGCATGAATTGTAGGGTGGTCTTTGTCCATGGTATCCTAGAAGGTGTTGTTGCCTAAAGGGTTGATCAGATCCTCTTGGCTCCTTCCATCTCTAATTGTTTTGACCTTGATGCATGTTCCTGTTATAATTTTCATTCCTTGCAACAGCATTGGAACCAAACTCAAAGCAATAGGGGTGAGAACTCATAGTAAATAATAAAAATTAAAAACAAAAATAAAAACAAATAAACAAGCAAAATAAAATAAAATAAAATAAAGTAAATAAAAGGTTTTTGAAATTTGAAATTTGAAATTTGAAATTCAAATTTCAAATTTTGAATTTTGAATTTTTAAATTTTGAAATTTGATTTTGGAATTTGAAATTTGAATTTTGAAATTTAAATATTGAAATTTGAAATTTGATTTTTGAAAAAGATTTGAATTTTGAAAATTAAAACTAAGATAAGACAAGATAAAAAATTTTAAAATAAAAATTCTGAAATTTTTTTTTAAATATTTACAATAACCAATAATAAGGCACACGTTTGTAATTCCCCGGCAACGGCGCCATTTTGAAGAACCGAAGATTGATGGTTTAGAAGTTATAGTAAACTCTCGTTGCAAGTATAGTTACTAAACCAAGCAATCAACCGTTCTTACAAACGTTTTGGTTGTCACAAGTAACAAACCCCTTTTAAAATTGATAACCGAGTATTTAAACCCCGGGTCGTCTTCTCAAGGAATTGCAGGGAGGTGTTCTTATTATTGGTTATGAGTTTGTAAATTGGGGTTTTTAATGTATAAGATAAAAAACGAGAATAGTAAATGGCAAGAAAGTAAATTGTATTAAATTAAATAGATAATAAAACTCTTGGTAAGGTATAAGAACTGGAAGTCCTATCCTTATCAATTGTGATGAGAATTGGATTTTAATCCCACTTTGTTAACCTCTAACTATGAAGGTAAATCAAGTGGATTAATTAGCTTAATCCTCAGGTCCTAGTCAATTCCTATGGAAAGACTAGAGTTATTGGAGCAACTCCCAATTTTAACCACTGCTTTATTTGACAGCTCAAGCGTTACCAATTACTTAACCAAAGCCAAAAGAAAGAATTCTAAATTAAATTCAAAGCATTCATGTAAATAAAGCAAAGCAAAATTAAATCTGAAAATACCTCGAATTGCATTAATAAAAGAAATCAAATCTAACATGAATATAAAAGGAACATTGAACCTGTAATTGAAGTTGTAAGTTGAAATAATAAAGTTGAAATCCTAATTCTAATCCTAATCCTAAGAGAGAGGAGAGAACCTCTCTCTCTAAAAACTACATCTAAAACTAAAATTGTGAATTATGAGAGCTTGTTTATGAATGGATGCATTCCCCCACTTTATAGCCTCTAATCTGTGCGTTCTGGGCTGAAAACTGGGTCAAAAACAGCTTAGAAATCGCCTCCTGCGATTTCTGTTACGTTCAGGTTGCGGGCAAGTGACACGGAGGCATTGTCCACGCGTCCGCGCGGATTGAAGTTCGCAGATGCGACGCGGGCGCGTCATTCACGCGTTCGCGTCGCCTAACTTCGGGGCAGATATGGCAAATTATATATCAAATCGAAGCCCCGGACGTTAGCTTTCCAACACAACTGGAACCGCGTCGTTTGGACCTCTGTAGCTAAAGTTATAGCTGTTTGAGTGCAAAGAGGTCAGGCTGGACAGCTTAGCAGTTTCTCCAACTTCTTGTATTCCTTCCACTTTTGCATGCTTCCTTTCCATCCTCTGAGCCATTCCTGCCCTGTAATCTCTGAAATCACTTAACACACATATCAAGGCATCTAATGGTAATAAGAGAGAATTAATATTAATGAAATTAAGGTCAAAGGAGCATGTTTTCAATCATAGCACAAAATCGGGAAAGAAAATATAAAACATGCAAATAGTATGAATAAGTGGATAAAGATTGATAAAAACCACTCAATTGAGCACAATATAAACCATGAAATAGTGGTTTATCAGCTGTGCTTGTCATGTGTCTTGTAATATTGTTTTTTGTCCAGGTTTTTAAAGATGCCTAGGAAACCAAGGTACAACATTATACGGGAACCCCCGAAAGATGCCGGAACTGAAGAGACAACGGTTAGTGTTTGTGGTTAACTTTTCTTGACGTAACCTTATGTGAAAATTGTATGTCCTTCAATTGTATCATCGAACCTCATTAATTTTTCTCCCGACAAAATGATTAGTTTATGAATTAAATTAATTCTCAATATTAATTCGTTCTCTAAAATATAATTCTAAATGCTTTCATATTGCCTTAAGGTTGGGTCCACGACTAGAGGAGCTCAGACATCACGTGAGCAACCACGTGATAAGGCTCCTCCAATTTCATTCTCAGCTAATAGAGCTCCGGCAACCCGTATGAATGAACCGTTTCATGCACCACGCATCAATCATAGGCTTGCATAGTCGAATATTGTTGATGACCCTCAAACTCCAACAGAACACATAGAGACTCGGCATCGCGCGGAAATGACTGATCATGAATTAGAGGATGAGGATTACGACCCAGAGGCGGATGAAGTTTCGTCGTTTGATGACCACATCGACGACTTGTTTGCTGCCTAAGAAGGCGAAGGTCAGCATAACAACCAGAAAGGAAAAGATACAGATTTCTGGGAAGTTACTATTATCGGTAAACTTTTTTTTCCTCCTATTTTCATAAACAGTTATCTTTATAATCCTTTACTTCTATTTTCCTCTTGTGCAATGATTATATGGTAATTTTGTTTCCCATACACTTCTTAGAGGACGGCGTGAGAAAAGTTTCTAAGCTGTTTGTGAAGGAGGCTATAGCACTCTCATCCAATACAAAGATAGTACTCCCATTTAACAAAGAGCTGCAACCGATTGGTCAGGCGGCAGGATTATTGAGTGGTTTCATAGGGAGTTTGGGTGCGGATTATTCCCAGTTCCCCATACACTTAGACAGTTGGAAGCAGGTGAGCAAAGCTAAGAAGGAACATGCGTACGACATGCTTAAGGTACAGCTTTAAGCTTCTACAATTTAAGCATTTTTAGTATTTGCTTTTTTTTAATCTCTTTTGCATGGGTAAATTATATGGTTAGTAAAATCTATCATATTGTGTTTTTCACATCATTATTTAAGCACTTCTCATTTATACGTAATTACGACTGCTTGTACTGGATTTGAGTGTCATTCTTTAACAATTTATATTAGCATGTAATGGTTGTGGCATTTCTTCAAATTATCAGTCTTATACTTGTTCGTTGGTCTTGGTTAATGACAATGTCAACTAATTGCAGCGGGTCTTTTACTATGAGGACGATGCCAGAGGGAAAATAAAACACGATATTTTGAAGAGGATAGGAAAGAACTGGAAGGATCATAGGTGTTACAAAGAAACAAGGACTTATGAGGAAAATCTTAGGCATCACCCAAAAGGAATAGACAAAAATGAATGGAAAAAGTTCGTTGACTATCGCCAGAGGGAAGATACAAAGGTAAGCCTTGGTATATTTTATTATTTCCACAAAAACATACATGTGTATACATATTACTCCCTTTACATTTTATATTCAACATCTATTTCTCATTTACATTTGCTTATGTTATTTGTTCATAGAAAAAGTGTAAATAGAACGTTGTAAATCGGAGCAAGCAACTTTACACACATACTAGGGGCTCCAAAACATTGGCAAGAAAAAAAGATGAAGTGGTAATAAGTCATTATTTGCATTAAGATTTTGATTAATCTTCCTAAATATGTTGTTGTTGTTTACTAAATTGTATCGATATCAATGATATAGGAGAGAGAGCAAGGAAGGCCCGTTGGTAGAGGAGAGTTGTTTATCATGACTCATAAGAAAAAAGATGGCTCGTATATCCATCCCGAAGCGCGTGTTGTTAGTGTAAGTCATGCTTGAAATTTTGAAGCAACATAGCTTACTATATATATCGTGCTACTGTTAACTTCTTCCCTTCCAATGTGTTGTATATTTGTAGGAAGCAATTGCAAATGTTGAGAGGCAGGATGGATCCTCTAAGCACCTTTCACAAAATGACTCGCTAGCACAAGTTCTCGGAAAGGAGCACCCAGGACGAGTTCGTGTCCTAGGTGCTGGACCATGTCCCACCCAAGTCTTTGGTAACGCTGCTGGACAACCGTCGGGTTCTGCAGAGTCCAATGCAGAGGACAAGAGGATGATTACAGAATTGACGGCTAAGCTAGAAGAAGAGCGGGCGAAGAGACAGTCAATACATAAGGTCTTGGGATATGTAGTCCAACAGCTAGGAGGTAATTTGCCAGTTGAGATTGCTGCAGAGCTGGCTTTTTCGGGCAGTACACCGGACTCGTCATGCGGAGGGCCATCTTCATCTGGCAATCACGACCCGCAACAAAAATTTTGAATTTCAATTAATGGTCTTAGATACTTTTACATTTAAGTAACACTAGTGCTTTATGCTTATTTTATTCAACTTAAGCATTCTTACTTTATTTTGGATGATGTTATGACAATTTTATTATATATGTTATTTTCTCATATGTTTAATTTGGTTGGTTATGTTAATTGAGCTGTTTTACTTGGTTGAAATTTTTTTAAATTAATTGAAAAGTGAAAACATTAAAGTTTAATAAAAATACTTTGTCAAAATAGGTAAAATAATAGAAAATATAAAATTTTAATGGAAATTTGCATTTGGCGGTGGTTTTTAACCGCCGCAAATAGGGAACTAACATTTCTCATCAGCATACTGCGGCGGTTACCAACCCAAGTTTCATTTTGCGGCGGTTATTCCAGCGGTTGACTAAAATTGCCGCTATCCATTTTGTCGCGCCCCATCTTCCAACGTTCCATGAAACCGCCGCAAAATATTTTGCGGCGGTTCAAAATCGCCGCTAAACAGCTCCAGGAACCGCCGATAAATGCCGATTTTGTTGTAGTGTTTAAGGTGTTCTCTATTTTACAGACTTCATTTGTGCTCCCTCATTTAGATCTTTTATTCATTTCATGTTTAATTTTATTTGTCTTCTAATCAGCTTTTGTTTGTTTTGTTCCTTCTGCTTAAAGGATCCTTGTTTTTCCCTATTGCATTTACGAGTTTCGTGAAATGATCATTTACAATGTATTTGTAATAATTGCTACATGGATTTACCACCTTCTGATAATATATATATAGCCTGCCTTTTTCACTTGAATTCAATCCTTTATTTTGCCACATGCATGATTTAATTAGTATTTCTTTTCTTCCTATAATTTTCTTTTGAATTCTTTCAATATGTACCACTTTTATCTCCTTCGATAATCGTAATTTCATTATGTTCCGTGCCTTTTGAGTTTCAACTTATTGGGGTGGCATCTACTTCAAGATATCGGGCCTCCATTTTTCACTTTAATGCCATGAAATGTCTTTATTATTATAACATAGTTTGCTTATTCTTACTATAGTTGAATAAATATGTATACATTATTCCTTAAAATTGTCATCTTTTCTTCCCATTTGTTATTAATTTTCGTCTTTCCATATCTGCCAAGGATGTATGAAAATTACTTTCAGGCTCCTTCTTTCTTTCTAAAAATTAATCCTGATATGGATGGATATATTCTATCCTTTAGTTGATCTCAGATACTACATACTTTTAATTTTTAAAATAGTTGTATTTATTTTTCAGTTTTATTTTTGTGTCACCGTGATTCTCATTTATATATCATTTCTTTCTTTATGTCATGTTACAAGTTCAGGACGTCGGAGAGATCTCTACATTGTTCTGTAGGAGCTTTAAGGACGTTATCTCTAACTCTTTGTTGTTCATCGATGCTAATGGTGATGGAATTGACATAACATTTCAAAAAGGAGATCGTACTACCATCATAGTTTAAGGTTATAAGCAACTATTGGAGAGATATCATCTTGACCATGGTGGTTGGCTGAAGGAAAAATACATTAGTCGTGACAAATTCCTTATTGTTCAAGCAATGACCACAACATGTATGTAGTTTCTAATTATATAGTCCCAATCAAGTCTTTATTGGATAAGAAGAAACTTTTTGTCGATGACATCAATGTGGACTCAACTACTCATGCATCAGGATTAATTGATGGAGGCTTATACGTTCCTTCAATTAGTGTAGCACGTGTATTTTGAAAGCACCTTCCACATGATATGATTGTATCCTTAGTTCAATTTTCATCTGAAAATCATCTATTGATATCTTTAACATTGTGCAACTAAGTTCCTTTCATTGATCAGAATTATTTGTGTATCATGCAGACTTTAGGATTTTCTAATCATCTCATAAACTCCTTTTTTGGAGATTTAGCCAATGAGAATGTACCCAAAATCCCTTCTAATGTATGTAGAGGTAGTAGATGAGAATAATGTGGTATCTTTAGAAGGCATTCATGTTGCATTCGACCATTTGAAAGAAACGGTTGCCAACCAGTGACGGATCCCAAAATTTTAAGTTGTAAAGGCAAAATATAACATAAAATAACAAAAAAATTCATATAAACATAGCAAAGCATATGAAAATAAATAACATGAAAATATTGAATATTAAATAATTTTATTTATTCATTATCAATATTGATATATTAATAAGTAATAACGTACTTATTAATTCATTTTTTTATAAATTGAATAATAATAATAATAATAATAATAATAATAATAATAAAAAAAAAAAAAAAAGTTGAGTAAAAAAACTCAAAGATATAAATTTCAACTAAATAAATTCATTAATTTATAATGTTACAATAATGTTTTGTTTTATTTTTTTATTAATTTCGTTTAATATATATTTTTATCTTATACTTTTAGATACAAATTAGAATTTAATTTTAATGTACTAATGGTGTAAAATATTTTATAAAATTGTTCAATTATATCTATTTTTTTGGATGATCATTTACATGATCAATATAAATAGTAGTCATTTTTTATGACATGACATTACATATATAATTGGATACACATGAAAATTTATTTTACACTAACAATTTATCAAAATTTAATTCTAAAAATTAAAAAATATATATAAAATAAAGGAATTCGCTAACTTGTACTCTACGTCTACGGGACATGTTAAGAGTCTAATAACAAAAAGCTTTTAAATTTTTAATGTAGTTAATACGTTGAAAATGTAAAAACAAAAATAATCTTTTAATATTTTTGTCAACCTTTTTTTATGGTATTTTTAAAATATACCCATATGGTATATGTTAATGAAATTCTTGAAATATTTTGATACAAAATTTGATGAGTAAATTTTTTTTTGATGTCGGGACAAATACAAATTTTCAATGGGAGCATATATATATATTTATACATATATTTTCATATATTTTTTTAAAATGTTAGTGGGACATTTGTCCCTACAAATTAATAAGTAGATCCGCCTTGTTGCCAATAATAATTCAAATCCATAATGAGATAACCTCTTTAATTTATTAGCTATCGTTAGTTGTGTAATTTTTTTTTTTTTTTTTACTAAAGATCAGGAGATTCGAACCCACAACCTCTTAATTGAGTATGAGAAAACTATGTCATTTGAGTTATAACTCATTGGAGTATAATATTTCTTTTATGAGATTATTTATGTTGCTGTTATGTGTAACCGACCTTCAATGTAATTATTCAGTTTAATATTAGACGTATGTGTTTTTTTATCGGTGTTTCTCTATTTATCTGTCTTTTTCTTTTAAGATTAAGATTTTACATCACTTAATTTGTTCCCTGTATAATTAACATATAAAGAGCCTAAATTAAACACACGTGCAAAAGGAAAAAATAAAGATGAATAGGAAAATACATTATTTTTACTCCTTTAAATAAAAAGTTTATCGGTCACTTTAGCTTTTTTTTTTTTTTTTTTTACCCGTGTCCTGAGTTTTTACTATAATTAAAAATTTTATACCTACGAAAAATTGTCAAATTATTAAATATATTATTAAAGGTAAGTTATTAAAAGTATTACCTAATAAAAATTTATAATATTTAGTTACTTGAAATAATCACATTTTTTTGTTAGTAAATTATTAAATATTTTATTAAAGATAATTTTAAATGCATCAAAGTTATGTTTCATATAATAAAGAGTAAAGTATCGTTTTTGTCCCCAACGTTTGGGGTAAGTCCCAAAGTTGTCCCTATCGTTTTAAAATTGACTCAATGTTGTCCTACCGTTAGAGATCTGTTAACAGAATTGACGGCGGGACAAAATTGAGACGATTTTAAAACGTTAGGAACTTAAATAGGACGAAAATGTTAGGGACAAAAACGATACATAGAAATAAATTTTAATTTTATCCTTCAATAATATCAAATTTTTTTGTACATAGTATTCAATTATTTTTTTAATCACATTTAAGTAAATTACACTTAATCATATTACTTTCATTCTAAATAAATTTTTTTTTATAATTTTACACGTAAAGTAATGTAATTTTTTATAAATAAATAAATTTTATATTTTCATTCTAAACAATGTAATTTTACTTTCATTACTTAATCATATTACTTATAATTTTTTTTATAATTTTACACTTTTATTCTAAATAAATTAATTTTTTTATAATTTTACACTTAAAGTAATGTAATTTTTTTATAAATAAATAACGTTTACACTTTCATTCTAAATAATGTAATTTTACTTTCATTACTTAATCACATTATTTATTTTTTTTATAATTTTATACTTTCATTTTAAATAAATAATTTTTTTATAAATTTACGTTTAAAGTAATGTAATTTTTTTATAAATAAATTTTATAATTTTATTTTAAATAATATAATTTTACTTTCATTACTTAATCACATTACTTATAATTTTTTTTATAATTTTACACTTTTATTCTATTAAATTATTTTTTTTATAATTTTACACTTAAAGTAATGTAATTTTTTTATAAATAAATAACTTTTACACTTTCATTCTAAATAATGTAATTTTACTTTCACTACTTAATCACATTACTTATATATTTTTTTATAACTTTATACTTTCATTCTAAATAAATTAATTTTTTTATAATTTTATACTTTCATTCTACATAATGTAATTTTACTTTCATTACTTAATCACATTACTTATAATTTTTTTATAATTTTATACTTTCATTCTAATCACATTACATTATTTATTTAGGATGAAAGTATAAAATTTATTTATTTATAAAAAAATTACATTTCTTTAAGTATAAAACTATTAAAAATTAAATTTATTTAGAATGAAAGTAATGTGATTAAGTGTAATTTACTTAGATGTGATTAAAAAATAATTGAATACTATGTACAGAAAAAATTGATATTATTAAAGAATAAAATTAAAATTTATTTCTATGTATCGTTTTTTTCCCCAATATTTTCGTCCTATTTAAGTCCTTAACGTTTCAAAATCGTCTCAATTTTGTCCCGCCATCAATTCTGTTAACGGTTCTCTAACGGCAGGACAACATTGAGTCAATTTTGAAACGTTAAACGTAAGGGACAACTTTGGGACTTACCCCAAACGTTGGGGACAAAAATGATACTTTACTCTATAATAAAAGTAATACGCTTAGAAAAACATTTTATATAATTTATTAACAAGTATATGTGATATTTACCATAATTTTTATTTAAAAAAAATATTATCATATTAAAGTGACATGTTGTAAGAGTATTATTAATGTGATTTTTATTTAGAAAAAAATTATTGTATAGTAAATGTTATTTTTGTCTTCAATGTTTATATTTTATTTTAATTTTATCCTTAATATTTAGTTTCAATTTTATTTTTAATGTTTTAATATATTTTAATTATACTTCTAAGTTGAACAATATTAATTATAATTAAAATAATTATTAAAGTATTTAATAAATAAAAAGACAACATACTAAATGATTCATCTAATGCAAAATCTTTAAAGAAAGGATGTGAGTTAGTAGAATGCTGACTTGTCTTCAAGTACAGGGCATGTGGGTTGGATTCTTTATGGTGTTCTCTATTCTACATACCTCATTTGTACTCCCTCATTCACACCATTCATTCATTTCATGTTTAATTCTATTTGTCTTCTGATCAGTTTTTATTTGTGTTGTTCCGTCTGAGCTTAAAGGTCATTTACTATGTAATTTGTAATCATTGCTACATGGATCTACCACTTTTTGATATATAGCCTGCCTTTTTCACTTGAGTCCAATCCTCTATTTTGCCACATGCGTGATTTCAATTAATATTATCTTTCTTCCTATAATTTTATTATTCCTTAAAACTGTCATCTTTTCTTTCCATATGTTGATTTTTGTCTTTTTATATCTGCCAAGGATGTATGAGAACTATTTTCAAGGCTCCTTTCTTTCTGAAAATTAATCCTAATATAGTTATATACTATCTTTTAGTTGATCTCACGTACTGCTTTCAATTTTTAAAATAGTTATATTTATTTTTCAATTTTTTTGTGTCATTGTGATTTTCATTTAAATATTATTTTTTTCTTTATGTCATGTTACAAGTTCAGGACATTGGAGTGATCCTGCATTATTTTGTAGGAGCTTTAAGGACGTTATCTCTAACTCTTTTTAAATAGGTCAGGACCTGAAATGTTATATGTATATATATGTACATAGTTATTATCTAGCTATTTTTAGGGATGTTCTAACTGAGATCTATACTTCGATAAAGGCTGGATAACTGGATATTGTTAATTGCTTGAGATGCACATTAGTATGGTTACTTATAATTATTTTACCTATTATTATTTGTCATTTGATTATGAATGTTTCTGCTTATCACCCCAAACATTTTCAAAAAAAAATTACCCTGCAAAATAACTACGTTATAACAACGAATCATGCTCATATATTAAATAATAGTTAAAGTTAAGGAAAGCAAGTTAGTAACATTTAACTTCTAGTATGACCATGGCGTGCTAGAAGTTGGATCGTTACAATTTAGTAACAGAGCAGTTCGTTCTCAGTAGAGTCTGGAGAATAGATTGAACAATGCTTCACTGTATGCTCTACTTGTGTGTCTCATGCTAATAGAATATCCCTGTGATATGTGTAGCTTAATCGTCTTTGTGTATTCATTCTGAAAATGTTCACACTTGACTTGAAGTATTAAAACTGATCACCTTAATAATGATTGTTTAGTGTATATAGGACCACGATGAGTTCACGGAGACGAAACGCTCGGGGAGCAACTCCTAACAATAACTAGGCGAGAAATGAGGATGCCTTTATTGCCACGATGAACACCGTGGCTGAGGCTGTGCGAGAGGTAGCAGCTGCTACTAGGGTCGTTGAGCATTTGGGAGTGAGAACGGAAACGAAAACAGAAAGAATAATGGTGAGATTAATAATAAAATATTAAATAATATTGCTCTAAATATTAAAATATTAAATAATATTATAACATTAATAATAATATAATAATAGAAAAGCAAAATGATCATTTCTCCTAAAAGCTTAAAAAGACAATTTTAAGTCCAAAATCTTATAATTTCCTTCATAAAATACCTAAGAAGAGGTATGAGGAGAGTATCATGATTGATTAGGATTCGAAAAGAATCAAAGAAAGAATACATGTCCAGTGAAAACAGAGAAAGGATATGGTAAAAGTAATTGCTAAGAAAACTTTCGGGCTGAGATAATTCTTAAGTAAGCCCTTGGGCTGGACCAACTCAGGCCGTTGTACAGTGCGGACGCCCACATACTAAAAACTGTTTGCCAGATATAAGGCATAATCAATATAATTAATAGTCAATTACAACGGCTATGACGTAGGGCTTAATACAATTAAAAGTCAACTGCAACGGCTATGCTGTAGGGGTAAATACAATTTAAAGTCAACTGTAATGGTTTCGGCCATAAGGCTTATATGCAACTGTATGCATTTGGAAAGCCATATCTAGGACTCGTGCCCGAGTAATGCCGGGCTGCAGGGTGTAAACCATCACGTCATGGCTTGCATAGGACAGACATGAATCATACTTCATACTTGGTTGAATATCTTCCTCTGTTATGTTTTCTTACATGAAGGTATATTTTTTCTGTTTATATTATGTTTACAGTATTCTCTATATGCTATTGTCTTGTACTCTCTGCTATGCTCTGTTGTCTGGTAATAACAAAGGATTAATGAATTTAACTAACAACTCCGACCTTATTAAGAACTTCCAGTTCTTACCCCCTTATCCTTCCTTTCAAATGGAGACAGGAAGGCTCTTCCATGATATGCTAGCGACCGTTCCGCACGAGGAATCCCGCTATGGGTAGCCTTCTGATTCTAGAGCGGTTTCTGTATATATATATTGCAAGATCAACCTCTATATACACCCTGTTTATTAACGGGCTTTAATCTAGATCCTTCGTACGAGGCCTCTATTACTTGGCTACTTGATGAAATACCAATGAGTTACCCAACAATGACGTATGATCGTGCAAATGAGTAGCATTCCATTTTTTTGACAACATCTAGCTTGATCCGAGTTTTGAAGACCTAGAATGTACTTCCTTCGCTTTTGTAGTCCAAAGGGACTAAGTGAGTACGAGTATAGAGTCTAGGCTAGTTTGGACGCCAACTTAGGGACTTCTTGAATAGGTCAGGGTCTGAAATGTTGTATGTATACATGTGTATATAGTTATTATCTAGCTATTTCTAGTCTCACTAAAATAAGATCTATACTATGATAAAGGGTGGATAACTGGATATTGTTAACTGCTTGAGATGCACATTAGTGTAGTTATTTATAACTGTTTTACCTATTATTATTTGTGATTTGATTATGAATGTCTTTGCTTATCCCCCCAAACGTTTTCAAAAAAAAATTACCCCGCAAAATAACTACGTTATAAAACGAATCAAACTCATATGTTAAATAATAGCTAAAGTTAAAGAAAGCAAGTTAGTAACATTTAACTTTTAGTATGACCTTAACTTTTAGTATGACCATGGGTAGAAGTTAGGTCGTTACAAGTTACAATTGAATGTGTGGATTACCTTATGCGTATGAAGAAGCATATTAGATTATATGTGGGTATCCCCGCTCTAGATGTCAAATCATTTGTTTCTGTTTTGATCAAGGATCCATATTTTATGAATGGTAATCTCTCTCTTTCAACTATTATAAGTAATATTTGTTCTTTGTTAATTTTTGTTTTTGTTTTTTCTTTTTCTTTTGTGCTTTGTGTGTTTGACTGTTGTATCTTTTTTGCTGGTGTTTTGTAAACTTGAAAGCTAAGTATTACAAACATCCACCTTCTTCAAAGAAAAAATCTAACGATTCTATTGCTATTGCTGATGTGGTCAAATGTGGTAAAGTACATGATTCAAATGTCAATGTTGTAAAAAGGTCTCCTAAAAAACCACCTAAACCTTTCGTTGATACTACCCCTTTACCAGTTTCTACCGGTTCAGGGGTTTTTCCTTATTCAACAACCAAAGCTAAAGGTTCTTTGCTTTGTTAACTGAATAAATAAGTCATAGTTTACAAATGCGCTACAAAATTAGTCCAAAAAAAACAAACACCATATACGATTAAGAGTTTTTTTTTTTTTTTTTTTGGGGGTCAACTGTACGATTGAGTTTAAAACATGAAATGGTTTTGCATTGAACAGTTGACTCGTCTTCTTTTACTTTCCTTAATAACATCCCATATACGATTAAGATACGGAGCTGGTTGGGCAATGCAAAGCGCAAACTGCAAACGATCTTCAATTTAGGTCGCTCAAATTCAAAGACAAGTTCCACCGCTTTGTCGATAAGGACCCACCCATTTGTTCACTCTGAAAAGAGTAGAAGCCTACAACGCCATGCGCAAAAATCATAATCAAGGGGTCATATTGTCATAATACACTCTTAGTTTAGGAATGATAATTCACTGTTGGTGCTTAGACACTAAAGGGGCATTTGCAAGCTGAAATCTTTTGTTGAAATGAAGAGAAGAAAGCATAATTATCAAACCCAGCTCGATCCGGCCAGTTCGACCGAAAATCCGGTCACCTAGCCGAGCCGAGCCACTCGTTGAATCGGCTTTACGTCAGACTCGGTGAGACCCGACGGGTTTTCATTAAATCCAGTGACCCGGCAGGTTAATTTAACTCGGTCCGGATTGGTTGGTTGGTTGGTTGTTGTTGTTGTTTTTTTTTTTTTTTTTTTTTTTTTTTTTTTCAAATACCTGAGGCCCCCACCCCCAACCCCAAATGCCCTAATCTGATCCCCTGCCCTCAAGCCTCAACGTCTCTCCTCTGGGGTCTCTTTCTTGCCACTCTCTCCCTCAAGCTCTCACACCTCTCTCACGCCACTCGTCTCTGGTGTGTCACTTCTCTCTCGGTATAGCACTCACCGTTTTGGAATCATGCTCGTCGCACTCTATGTCCTCACCGTCTCAAGCTCAGTCACTGCCTTCCTGGGCTCCCTTCGCGGGCGGCAGAACCAGACAGAACCACACGGAACCCAGTCGTGCGCCTTCTCCTGCGCTTGTCGTCGCTCAAGAAAGTGGTTTCAAGAGTAAATTGGAGTGAGAGCCCACTACACTATGAGCATTTTAATTTCCCCGCATTCCCTCCAAAATCTCAAGACCCTAAGTTGTTCTTAGAATCATTATCATAAAGAGCTAAGTCAGTTGTTACTTGTTAGCACAAGAGCAGATATGACACATTGCCGAACAGTCCTCCTTTTGCATTCAGCTGTAAGATATGGCATTCAAGCCTGTCTGTACAATATTATGTGTTATGTAAACAGATGATAAACACTAAAATAATTGCTCATAGCTACAATTTTAGCGCACAAGAGACCTAGTAATCCTATTTCAGAATTGACGAATATATATATAATGTACATTTATGAACAAAACCTCATGTCTTCACCTCTCAACAACTCCAGGCACGAGAAAACTGATTCAGGGAATCTAATTACTGTCCCATCATGGTGTTTCTGAGAGTAGATAATCAACTCAGTTCTTCAACTCCATGCAAGAATTCAAAATATGCTTTAGCTATATTCCACCATGCGGTCTCACTTTTATCTCACATTATACAGAGGCTAAGTACTTGAAGGGGATGAGATCAAAAACCCCGAAGGGAAGAAAATGACAAGGTCAGCAAGGAAGCAACATGGCATAACCTCAAACTTGCGATCACTGGCCAGTGGGTGCACCTGTGAAACAACAGTGGGATATTCACGAATGCTTAGGAAATTTATACTTGCATGTCAGCAATTATATTACTCAAATACCGTGGATTATTCAAACCATATAGAATAACAAATTAATACACAGGCAGATACATAAAGGATGTTTCTAACGATGCACTACAAACCATTGTTAGGAAGCAAAAGGGGCAAATTCATTGAAACCACAAATTTTCGAAGTTTCTGAAACTCAATACATTAAAATTTTCAAGACATCAAGTGTGCTTAGTCCATTTGTTAGCTACTTAGTTGCTACTACACTTAGCAGTAGAGTATGGTCACAAAACAGCTCCTAATCTGAATTGCATCAAATTACAAGACAATAAAATGAACCTAGAGAACCAAGTACAGGATACATCTCAGGAGGATCTTTCAATTACAGCAAAATGGGCTTACAACTAGTTTCGTGGCAAATGTCTTGCAAACAATTACCAGGAAAATTCTATGATAACTTGCATTTCAAGTGTTAAGTGTGTCACCTCTGATTTTGCAAAGTTCAATTAACAAAATTTGAGTACCTATTAACAACTTATGATGAGTGATTAAAGCAATAAGATGGTTAAGTGGACCCAAAAATGGATAACTCAAATTGATAAAAGGTTAAATTTTAGATAGTTGCTGGAACAGATACCTGATTAATTAAGCTCATTCTCTTTTCAGCAAATAAAATATTTGCCAGCAGAATTACAATTTTACAGTAGAACAGACATAAAAGAAATACCATTGCAAGACAAATTTGAGCAAATATTAACAGGAATTCCTGAGAAATGCCTTCACTCAATATTTTAAATTCTAAATTCAATACTATGTTCGGCAAATGGTTTTCTTACAGTAGTTCAATTGCAAATATGCAGACAAATTGACAAGCATTGCTACAAAAGTAATGCAACAGGCATAATTTTTCCTATCCTTTCTTCCAGTGAGGATACCTTACCTACTCTGTGTTTACCCTTCTCTTTCTCATTCAAATTTGTTTTCTATCAAGAAATTAATTACCAAGCCTATAGAGAAATTAGGGCTAAGTGTGCATGTTTGAAAATAGCATCCCAAGATGTCAACAATACTACCAAAATGGAACTTTGTTACCATAAAAAAAAAATTCACCCCACCAATTTGCTTCACGGAAAACTTATACCGACCATTAGGTAGCGTTTGGTGGAGAGACAGAAACAGAAAGACTGAGACTGAGAGACTGGGACTAAGAGACAGAGATTGAAATAAATCTTAGTATTTTGTTTGGTGTAAAGTGGGAGACAGAAATTGAAACAAGAATGAAATTCTAATTTAATTTGTATAAAGGATAAAATTCGAATTAATTAATTGAAATGAAGGTATTTTAGGTATAAAATGTTGTTAAAGTTTCAGTCTCCATCTCTAAAAATTTGAGTCTCATGTGTCCTCATTTTTTGGAGGTATTGAAATACTGAAATTTTGGGGACAGAGAGAGAAATTTTAATACCAGTCTCTAAACCAACAAACACGATATTGAGTCTCAGTCTCCCAGTCTCTGTCTTAATACCTCAAAACAAACGCTACCTTAGGTAACATTTGAAAGGTATGAGTAATGACTGATTTGTATCTATTTCTCCTTATACAACATGGCCAAGACTCACCTGGGAATCTTGTATATATATGATAATAAGTGATATAAGGGGACAAATAGTTTTGTATATATATGATATAAATGACAGTGCTGTACCTGGAACAGTCATCACAGGTCAGCTCTGACTGTTAAAATTCCATGCATCATCTGCATGCTGTAGTTATCCTTCCTGTTAAGTAAGCTTTGATCTCACATTTCTGTTTTGGTTAGTTTTCCGAAGTTGAGGATTTTCTATTGAATACACAAGGAGGCTTCCATCTTTTGTGCCAGCCAAGAAGCATTCTTCTGGCGTTACTGCTAGAGATGTTATGACCCTTCCAATTCCCTGATATTTCTTCACAATTTCAAGGGTGTCCATAGAGCGAACAACAATCTGTCCTTGATCACCTGCACCTACCAAAAACTCACCACATCTGCTCAATTGAATAGCATTCAGGCGTCCATTAGATTCCGTGGCAGCAAGATGTTTCCCATTAATTGAATACAGATGCAGACTAAGATCATCATCAGCATAAATCACAATATGACCGCGCTGAGAAACAACTAGCTTTGATATTGGACTGCCCGATGGATGCCGTAAGGATCTTATATATCTACCTTCTCGCAGAGTATGGAATATGCAAGTTCCATCTTTTGACCCACTAATTACAATATCAAGCTCATGACTAACATGTAAGCAAGTTATAATATCATCATGTCCACAAAGAATATGACATGGAGTTTCAACTATTACATAGTTTTTACGAGGCAATTCAGGCTGATTGTTACGAATCCTCTTTTCTGTGGCTTTACCACGAAAAACTTCCCAAACCATCACTGTTGTATCATAGCTTCCAGTTGCAAGGATACTTCCATCAGATGTCACTGCAGCATACCATTATCTTGTGAGGCACAAGCATACAAGAGGAGATTGAACACCATAAACAGCAAATATAAATAAATAGATAAACACCAAAAGGCTCAATAGAAATTAGGGAAGTGCCAGTTATTGAACCTACGAAAACATATTAGAATAAAGTTATCACAATGGATGGAAACTTATGGCTTGTGAGGCCGAAGTAACAACAAAAACCTTCATCGATCATGCAGTCACAAATCAGGTTTAAGTGATATATTAAAGTCACCAGGTTGTGAAGGCATTAAGCACTATGGGACACACCTGCAACACAGCTCACCACATCTTTATGCTGTCGAATGCTCTGTACCATTCTGCCATCACTTAATGATATGACCTGAAAACTATTTTCCCAATTGCCACATGATACTAAAAAGTTCTCGGAGGATGTCTGCATTGTCACAAAGCATTGTGCTCCAAGTTCAACATTTTCAGGCACGGGAATCCCGATTTTTCGTGGAGAAAGTATGTCGTATCCAACTCCAAAGAATGGATCCTGCAGTGGTTTGAGGTTGTTCCACTAGTCATGAAACCAGACATAATTTTACTAAAATGTAAACAAATTTAAGTTACAAAACCTTGTAATTCAGTCTATAGTAAAAAACCAAAGCCAACCTGGGAACCAGAGAATGTAAAATTTCCACCAGATTGCAGCTGTGTTGTCAACCACATCTTAACAGACAAGATGAGGCCGTCATTTACAAGAACGATATTGGATTCCATAAGACCAACATACAATACAGCAGATGCCGGGTGACTAGTATTAGAAACGATGGAAGTCAAACTGATAGAATCAGGTGCAAATCGTAAAGGGTGTGCAATCGGAATAGGTGGCCCTCTTCTTGGGTGTTTCTTCCGAAATATCTGGATGGGAGTCTGACCAAAGTTGGCTATCTGGTCTTCTATGGCTGCTCTTTGCAGATCATCTTCCATTGTTTCCAAATCAACAGCACCTTCATAAGTTAAGTAGTAGAAGATGTTTGCTGCCTATAACCCGCATGATAAAATGTTAGCTTCACTAACCTGATTCCTGAAGACTGCTAAAGTTTTAGCCAACTCTAATTTACATGAATTTTGATTGAGACATACCTCCACAGCAGGTTTTCCTCGTTGCTTGTAACCAAATACTAAATCTATCCATTGATGGAGATTTGAACTAACATATTCACTTTCAAGTGCCTCCCGGTTTCTCCTAATGAATTCTTCAGGTGAACCCTATGCAAATAATATAAAACTAAGGCCTTTTGCTCATAACTTATAATTAAATGGTGAAAGGAGATCTGGGTCGGAACAATTTCAAAATTGGAAAGATCCCATCACAAGGAAGCATGCATGAAACTAAGCATCTTGTGGTGGGAAAAGAGAATAGGATATAATCATTGGAAACTAAAGAGTAAATAATTAAATGGTTGAAACATAGACCTTAGACAATGATTTTTTTTTCTTTTTTTTTTGGGGGGGGGGGGGGGGGGGAGGAAAAATGAAAAATGTCATTAAGACTGGGAATATGCTACACTTTTGATTCCCCATATTACATCACTTCATCCTTAATTGATGTGCAAAAATTGTAGTTATCATCTGAAGTAAAACCGCGCACAAGAATGCTATATCTTTAGAACATACCAACTTCCTCTGTAACAGCTTCAAAAAACTTGTCCTCCATATTATCATATGTTCTATATTGGTTGTAAGGTCCATAAGAATCTATTCTAGCACAATTCTATGGCTTGGATTACGTAATGCACATTGCTTTACCTTATAAATATTCAGTTAGAGAGGTCTGGTGTTTAGGATAGAGCTTAACAATAACTCTTTTCTTGGGACACATAAGATGTGCATTCTATTAATTTGACCTCTTAGGGTAATAGGGTTTCCAGAATCATTAAATGCCTAAGTTCAAAACACCTATCTTGGTTATCACAAATTTTATTGTCACGGGAATGGGATAGAACAAGGATTATTTACCTTTTTTATGCTTCTTCAATGAAAACTAGATTACAGTTTATGATGAAGGGCCTAGTGGTATGCTATTGTGGATCTTTAAAAAAAAGAGGAAGCTTTTGTATTTTGTGAAACTGAAACAAATCATTTTATGATAGCTGTTCATTTTTTTGCACTGCAAAGACGCAATCCAATAAATGTTTGATGCCAAGAAAGATGGAGATAGAAAATGGCAAGTCAGCTAGGACAGATTTGTCAGATCTCATCATATATAAACATGTCTCAGTATTGAAGAAAACTGAATGGCTACCTTTGCCCAGGGAGGGAGGCAAATATCCCCTATGGGTTCACCATCCTGTTTAACTCCTAGATGATACGAGTTTGAATTGACAAGAAACTCAGGCATGTAGAAGAACTCAGGTATTAACTCCTTCACGTCACTAGTATTTGTAAGGCAATTTCTGTATGTGCCCTCAATGCTTTGAAAAAGACGGTCAGCATGATCAAATTTACCACCCTGTGCAAAAGAACAGTAGCAATATGAATCATGATACAATGTAAGTAACGGGGAAGAACATAGCCAAAACCGAGGGAATGAGAAAATCAGTGTAAGTATTAAGAACTATAAAGAACTAAAGTATGCCAGAGAAATCTTTCAAGTATCAGAATGCATGTTTGCTCTCAATATAATTATAAAAAATATGTGGAAAACACATGACTACATTGGAAACAAAGGCCTCAATATCGTGTCAAAATACGAATTCCCACATAAGCTTAAGCGAATAATAGATCATGTACTGACCAAATTCGAGATTAAAACCTAAGTAAAGTCTGTATATAATGAAGAGGGGCAGGAGGGTCACGCTTAAGCCAGTTAAGAAAATCCAAGTTGGCTAGATGGAATTGTCCTTGCTGGCACTGTCTTAACAGATCAGTAACCACTTCTGGCTTTGATACTCTTCTAGACACTTCCCTAACTCACTCTATTAGTGACGATGCAAAAGAATATTTTTCTTTTGATCTTTCTTTTTATGTACCATTGCAATTTTTTGCATCAGTCAATTTGTCCACATACTCCCTAGCAGACTGGGATAGCAAAGAGAAAGAATAGACACCTTGTTGAGATTGCTGGAACCTTAATGTTTCATGCAAATTTCCCAGCTAAGCATTGGGTTGATAATTAATGAAAGTCCATTTTTGTATAGTTAATGAAAGTTCCCAGAAGTCAACAACCCACATTAAGCATCAAGACATGCAATGAAGCAGAGTAGGATACCTGTAGATTACGGTGAAGAGATGTGAAGGGTTCTAATCTAAGAAGGTAATAAAGCACTATGCCCATACTTGAGTAATGAGATCCATAGTAGAAACTGCATCCACAGACATGCACCAAAACATGTGAGCAAAATTCATAAAAGTGATGTGTGTTTATGTTGGGTTTCAGCCTACAAAAGACCATTGTAAATTCTACAGTCATGCTGGATAATTACCTGGGTATATCAGGATCACAGAAGTTACGGTATCTGTCTTCAAACACCTGAATGCAAGAAGAAGCACATGCTAAGAATGATACTTAAAAAAGTTTTAAGAGCATTCCATCAATGCTTTAGTAAATAACCTCAAATCGTTTATTATCGAGTGCTCCAACAGGCTTTGAGAGATCCCGAAATGTAGATGACTTGTTATAATCAAGAAGCTCAGACGAGTAATCAGCCAAGACCCAAGGGAAAACAGGATACTGGGTTAAATCATTATAAGATCTTCCAGCTAGTGTGTTGAGAATCATTAAATATTCAAAGTTTGTTATTTCCCTTCTCCTCCAGCTCTCTCTGGCAGTTTCTGCCATCTCCTGTGCCATTCGGCGATCAACAAAATTAATAGAACCACTCTTTCCATTTCCTTTGGGAAATAAATAGTCATTTCTTGAATTAACAATCAAGTTCCCAATATCTTTTGCGTCCTTCAAAGATGCAAAATTTAGAAAAACTGGGGCAGCTGAATTGCTGAAGAAGATCTCTATGGCAGTATATCTTAGCAAATACCGAGTCCAATGAACAGCTTTTATCTAAAAAAGATTTCAGACCAAAAATCACACAAAAAAGAAAGAATATACAAACTTATTAAAAAAAAAAAACTAAAGAAAATAATGTAAACCAATAAAATCAACCTTGGCCATGCTCCATCTTCGATGGCGTTTAACACATCTCATAAGTTTAGAAGAACCATTCCCATTTATAACCTCTACATTGCCAACTGTAATTCCCTTCTGGAGTTCCATATCAGAAGCAGGCCACTTCTTTTGATCAGACTTGGTCCCATCAGAACTAGTTGATGCATCAAAGTTTCTGAAAACAGATGACCCACCGGTACCTTCAACCAAGAACTGAGAAGAAAAATGCAAAACATTTTTCATGATAGCCAAATGACCAGCTAATTTCCTCTTTGGGGTCACAAGAACACATGGAACTGACACCAGCACCTGAAAATGGAAATTAGACATCACATCAGCAATGCATCTTGAGACTCCCTCAAAGTATAATAGCATCATATTCCCCTGTACCCCCACATACCTCACTAGCTTCTGTATCAGACGAAGAGGAAATGTCTTTACGATCTTGGCCAGTATCCTTTCTGTCACTGCTCTCCTTAAGTATGTCGGAGGATTGTTGACAATCTGGATTATCAGAGAGAATCAGTGTCTTCTGTCCACCTATTTCAGTATTGGTTTCATTACCATCCAAGGACCCCTCATCAGTTATTTTCCTTATCCCTTTCAGCAATAGTTCCTTCATTTGCTCCGATATGTTTGCCATAACACCAGGATTACTATCATTGACTGGAGTAGCAACCTCGGCAGAAGTGATTGAAAGAGGATTACACAGATTTTCATCAAAATGGTAATTTTGTCGAAGTTTGGGCCTACGACGCCATGTATCTTCCGTCTTGTCCAGTTTCCAGCGTTTGACAGCATGGTTTGGAAAGGGGTTGGTAGACCAAGGGCCTCTCTCATCAATCAATGAACGAAACATGTGTATCCATTTTTCCTGTAAAAACAATCCAAGTTTTATCACAAATTTACTTTGCATTTACCAAAAAGAATTGGAGGAGGAGAAAAGCAGCGCTATTATGAATAAGTAAAAGAACAAAGAAGGATGTTATGTATACAGCTACATTCTGCTGCTCCTCCTCATAAGTAAGCTGGAATTCCGTTCTTCTGCTTTCATCCGAAGCTAGAACAGTGTTCAAGCTATTTTGTATCTCATCTTCAATAACTTTCTTGTTACTAGATTCAGCCAATGAGTTTTCATCTAGTCTAGAATGGAGTTCCTGTATCTGCTGGTCGCGGTCAGTCTTTGATGTCTTCATGTATTTAGCTTCATCACTGACCTGAAACCGAAGAAATCAGTAAAATTTGAAAAATAACGATGGTTATTGTAGAGAAAAAGGAATACAGCAAAGGCAATGTGTCATATAATAAAAACAAAATACATTATAATAACAGTTATATAATTATAATCACTGAAGTATCTCAGTGTAGCAGAGACTGAAATAACCAATTTGACCAATCAACTAGTGACTAGTATCTCCTATTTGTAGTCATCTTTGCTAGCTGAAATCATCTAAATATGTTTTGACATTATGAATTCTCTAGTACTAGCAAAAATCATTTTGACCACAAGAACAAGTGCAACATCTTTGATACTTGAAATCACCTATATCAGTTTTACCTATCTCAAAATTTCCTAAGTTTCACTGGAACCCATACCTACCACCACTATAGCAACACACACACACGCACAACAACAACAACAACAACAAAAGAAATAGGGAACAAAAAAACCAGAAGACACTATTTTGATCAATATAGCATTTTGGCCATACTGCTGCAAGAACACGATCCTTTTGAATCAAATTTTGTATGGATCCTGCATCTTTTGAGTTATGGCTTGAATCCATGGTGTCATCCCTGCTCACAATGCTAGTAGCAAGCATCGATTTTCCAATATTGACAGTCTCTCGTATCAGATGAGATAGGAGATGAATACGAGCACCATCATCCAACATTCCATACTGTGCCCTAACTGCAAGCAGTGACCTAGCAACATCCAAACCAAAGCTTAGTTTCTACAATAACTAGAAAATACAATCCATTATGATTAAAATTAAACATTCAAGATCAGGCTGTGTATATAGAAGAAAAATCTTACCAAATAACAAGTTGAAGCCTACTCTTGCTTTGTTCATCATCAGCAGTTAAAAGGGAAGGTAAAAGTGAGGTGAACTGTTGGACACACCGGGATGCCCTTTCTAGGGAAGCTCTACAAAGGTACAGGATAACAAGGCGATAAATAATTCTAGGGCACCTTTCTGCCCGTAAAACCATAGCTTTATCAACATTTTTGTTAGGTTTTACACTCAAAGCACTGCCAATTCCTCCTGATACAACAACAGCAGCCACTTCAGCAGCCGGAATGTTTAATGACTCAACTAATCCACGTGCCCTTTGACTAAGGGATGGTCCTGCAAACGATGAAGCTTTGGGTAACATGTTGCTAGGTCCTTTATTATTCATCTTGCTAATAACAACCCACAATTTGTCATATAGATTCCACCATTTCTCTGCAATCGAATCATCATTTGTCATTGGCGGCTTGAAATTCTTTGATTTTCTGAAAGATTACAAAAGACCAAACTGTAAATAATGTGATCTAAACCATAAAAAAACACTTTCTTTTCTCTTCACAAGTGTTGATAGTGCAAACAAGAAGGACAGCAAGATTCATCATTTCAATACCTTGATGTTTGTTCGTCAGCCTCTCCTATTAGCACTTCTTTTAAAGCGGAGTTGTACTCTTTGTGAGATTCCATTTCCAAGTTAAGGTGAAATTCAGAGTCACTTCCAAAGAACTGCAAGAAATTTTCTTTTTAAGGGGGGGAAAAAAAGCAAATCTTGAACAGAAGTTCTAAAGCCATTCTCATTTATAGAATCGGAGCATGATGCAACATTTGGATATCTCTGCCAAAAAATAGACAAACACAATCTAATAAAGACTCAAAAGCCTTATAAAGTAGTATCTCTTTGAGCCATCATGAACACCATAAGTCAGTCTGGAGACATCTAGTTTCTAAAATTATTCTCAGCTTGAACATTTCAGGTAGGGTGCTTTGTTACTGTTAATCTTTGCAATTGCCCATTGTTGGAATAAAGTTAACTATTGTCAAATCATAAAGGGAAGGAAGACAAGAATTTATGTCGCAATAGAGTGCTGCACTTTTGGCTTTACATATGGCTCAGAAGAATTAAATGGCTTGAACTCATGCTGATGACCCAAGTCTACCTAGCATCTAAGCAATCTAGTTGATGTATGGATTTTGCACACCTAAAAAACAGTTGTTTCAATGATATTGGAGTTGCATTAATGCCCAACTTAGTAGGAAAGTCAGGCTATGTACAAACAAGAGTAAATTTGAGTACGTGAATTCTATGATAAAACATGTTTGAAAGTTAACAAAACTAGAAAATTAGGGAATTGAATTTCAGTTACAATTGATGATTTTCAGATTTTTCGTGTAACCATTCTCCCAGTGCAACATTCCTCTCTCTAATTTGGATGGTTTATTCTTTATCAAACATGTTTAACTTTTAAGGAAGGAGAAATTATGATCCCTAGTAATTAATTAATGAAATTTTTTCTATAGAAATTTAACTATATACCAAACATAGCCTCATACATAAAGGATGCAGATAAACCCAATACCGGGAGTTCTTTGTCAATCTCAGATATCAGCATGTCATCAATTAGTCTCAGCAAATACAACGTATTATCTCGACAGGGTTGTGAAATGAAAATATTATCCACAGCTGAAAGCTCCACCATATTCTGAATAATATCATCATACATATCACGAAGAAAATTTGGACAAGAATTGCCATCCTACAAAGAGAATATTTAAACAAGGCCATGACTTGAATTAGTATATGGCGCTGACTATAATAACCAGACTAGAATAACATACATTACTAAAATCTACAATGTCAAGGTGTAGTCAGATTCAGGCTTACTTCAGAGTGCATGATAAGGAAATTGACTGTCTCTTCCAATTGTTGCCAACCACCTTTTACAGAATGCAAATAGTGACAGAGAACTAGAGAAAACAAGTTCCTCACCAATAGCAGCTGATCCATGCTATTTTCACTTTGATCAAGTGACTGGACATTGTGGTCTTTTAAAATATCAAGCTTTAGAGAACATGAAAGCCATGCATTCCACCCATATTCCTATTAACAATATTATCAATGAAACAGGTTGTCAACTGTATCAACAAATATATAAATAAACATGAACTAACAACGGTCATACCATAAAAGCTTCAATATTGGAAGGATTTGAATCAAGAAGATCAAGTAGATCTCTGATAATTTTAATTTTTGCAAGTCCATCTTCGCAGCCAGACAGATATCTGAAAATCAGTGGCAACATTTGAGGAAGTAAAAAATGGGTAGTAATGCCCTTGCTTCTGACCCTCTCAAATTGGTTGTTCCTTTGTAAAACCTGTAAGCCATTAGTTCCTTCCATGATTAACAGAACATGACAACAAATAATAAATAGCCAAATTCCGTAGTTTGCAATATTACTGTACTTGAATTCATTTTTAAGTACACGACCTAAGGCTTGCAAAAGGAAGCAGTGCCATTCCACATATGATTATTGTCAGAATATACCAAATTAGAGAAAAGAAACATGAGGGGGTCTATATTCCACATTACCTGCTTGGGGCTAGCACCACCAAGAAGAACATCAAATAACGTGGCACAGAGATTATCAGTCTGTGGAAAGTAGAACAGTCTATCAGATATAGCTAGGAAAATTGGTTGCATTCTGTTTTTCCTTTGGCCTTCAGAAAGAGATCTAGGTCTTCCCATTGGGAGGTTGAAAAATCTTGTTCCCTTCTTCTCAGATGGTAGGCCAACTAAAAGCCTTCCTATGAACTGTAAGCTCAGTAACCTGATGGATTCAGATTCTCTATGATAACCAAAAAAAAATGAGAAAATATAAGAACCTGATATTTATAATGCCTACTTTTTTACAACTATATATGTAAAACTCAAATCCATAAACTAGTTGAACCTTTTTTTATTATCAAAAAAGAAGATATATCAATGAGCCCAGTAATATTACCCAAAACTACCAAATGGCTGCAAATTGATATGATACTGTTGGAAAGTGTAAAATGGTTGTTGCCTAAGAATTAGAAATTCAGACACTATCCTCCCTTTTCATTGTTATTTTTACCGTTGTTAATTAAGGAGGATTACTTATCCTCCCCTCTCGGCATAAGTTTTTCTGTTAGTAGTAAAACAATTTTTGATAACTCCGCCTACGCTACACCTGCGGTATATAGTCAGTCCCAAACCCGGATAAAAGAGGAGGGTGGTGTTAGACCTTCGACAGCCAACATAAAAACTTAGTCGAATCTTCATGACATTGAACAAAGATGTTATTGTGCTAAAGCTAAGTTGTTGCCCAGAAGCAACGCATTGTATGGCTCGCGTACAATGTCAATGAGCAAGAGCCGCTGCATCGGTGCCCGGGTGTAGTGTTAAATGAGCAAAGCTTCTCACGTTTTTGTGAACGGACGAGGGTAAATAAGTTAGTTCACAAATAAAAAGATAAAGGCAAAGGTCGGAGTAACAGAAAATTGAGATTTGGGACATGAAACATAGGCACTCTAATAAAAAAATCTATAGAGGTAGTAAATACCATGACAAGAAGGAAGATTAACATCATGTGCCTATAAGAAACAAAATGGTCGGCGCAAAAGCTAGGGAGTTGGATACCTCCAAGTTCAAACTTTGGTATACAGGAAAGATGAAGAATAGTAATAGGGTAGGTATTATCGTGGATAAGCAATGGAAGAAGGACGTAGTGGATGCCAAGAGGGTGGATGATCGTATCATCTCTATCAAACTTGTGGCGGAAGGAGGTAGTTTTCATGTGATTAGCATCTATGCACCGCAAATAGATTCAGACGAGCAACACAAGATAAGATTTTGGGAAGATCTAGAGAGCTTGGTCCAAGACATATCTTCGGGAGATAAGATTTTCTTAGGAGGAGATTTAAATGGCCATGTTAGAAAAAAAGTGATGAAGTATGGAAATATTCACGGAGGCCATGGTTTCGGGGTGGTCAATACCGAGAGTAAAACTATTTTTGATTTTTCTTCGACCTTTGACCTTCTCATCACAAATACATGTTTTAAAAAGAGAGATAAATATCTTATAACCTATAGGAGTGGCATGACAAGCTCTCAAATTGACTTCTTGTTGAAGAGAGTCGACCGAAAATTTTGCATTAATTGTAAAAGTATTTCGGGCAAGAGTTTAACAACACAACATAGAATGCTCGTCATGAATTTTCACGTTGAACAAAAGTTGTGGAAAAGACGTCATACAAAGAAGCTGGCGGATAAAAGATGAGGAACAAGGAAATTTCCTAAGACAGGCAGAAGAAGAGGCAAAATGGGAAGGGAATGGAAGCGCGGAGAAGATGTGGAGGGAGATAATTGGGAAAAATATAAGACGGCTAAGAAAGAGACAAAAGTAGCTGTAAGTGAAGTAAGAACAAGAGTATATGAAGGTCTCTACCAGTCTTTAGGTACGAAGAAAGAAGAAAAAAGTATATATAAAATCGCAAAGAGCCATAAAAGAAGGAGAGACTTAGATCAAGTTAAGTGTATAAAGAATAAAGACGGAGAGGTTTTGGCTTAAGATGAGAAGATAAAAAAAGGTGGAAGAGCTACTTCTATGAATTATTTAAAGAAAAATAGAAGACTCTTCCGAGCCTTGATCCTTGGTCAGTTATGCCCAAAGAAGAAGAATCAAAACTTCAATTACTATCGAAGGATTCGAGACTTCGAGGTAAAAGAAACTCTAAAGCGGATAAAAAATGGCAGGACAGTAGGACCCGATAATATTCTGATTGAAGTTTGGAAGAGCGTTGGAGAGAAAAATATCAGTTGGTTAATCAAACTTTTTAATGAAATTTTAAGGTAAAAAAAGATGTCAGATAAGTGGAGAAAGAACACCTTAGTACTTATCTACAAAAATAAGGGGATATACAGAGTTGCGAAAACTATAGAGAAATCAAGCTCATGAGTCATACCAAGAAGTTATGGGAAAGGTGATGGAACGGAAGCCGAGACAAGAGACATAAGTAACAGATAACCAATTTGGTTTTATGCCAGACAAATCCCTTAAGCTACACACATGTTAACAAGGATGATGGAGAAATATCATAGTAATAAAACGGATCTACATATGGTATTTATTGATTTGGAAAAAGCGTGGGATAGGATGCCAAGAGAGGTCTTATGGAAGGTTTTGGAAAAAAAAAAAGAGTAAGGATCACATATATTTGTGTAATTAAAGACATGTATAATAGGGCTACAACTAGTGTGAAGACTCAAGGTGGTGTGACAAAAAAATTACCTATTGGTATAGAATTACACCAATGATCATTCTTAAGTCCATACATTTTCACATTAGTCTTGGAAGTACTCCCAGAGTATATCCAAGAGCATGTGTCATAGTGCATTCTTTTTGCCGATGATGTCGTCCTTATGGGAAAGTCAAAGGAAGAACTAAATAAGAAGTTGGATTTATGAAGAGAAGTTATAGAAGTGTATGATATGCGCATAAGCCGTAGCAAGATGGAATATATGGAATGTAAATTCGGCCGCCGAAGGAAAAATCCTAATACAGAGATAAAGATTGGAGATATTGAACAGGATGTAAATCGTAGGATTCAAACAGGTTGGTTAAAATAACGGAGTGCGTCTGGTTTTATGTGACAAAAAAGTACCTTTAAAACTTAAAGGTAAACTCTATCGCACTGCTATCAAACCGGCTATGCTTTATAGTACAGAGTGTTGAATGGCCAAAGGAGAGCACGGACATAAGTTGAATGTGGCAGAAATAAAAATGTTGAGATGAATGAGTGGTCATATACAATTGAATAAGATAGAGCTGGAATAGTACCTATTGTAAAAAAAATTGTAGAATTACGTCTCAAGTGGTTTGGATGACATGAAAGATGGATAAGGAGTAAAAAATAGAAAAAAACCTAAGGAAGACCATCCATAAGGTGGTCAAACAAGATCTATATATAAATGGTCTCTCTGTAGATATGATACATAATAGAACTCAATGACGTCGTTTGATTTATGTAGCCGACCTCACCTAGTGAAACAACGCTTTGTTGTTGTTATAGTAGTAAAACAATTTTTGATCAACCTCTTTACCTTTTATTTATTTTTTTTCTTTTTCTAATCATTAGAAAGGACAGAAGACCAAAGTGCACAAAGAAAAGCCAGACTCTACCCTCCAACACAGACCAAAAATATTGATCTAAATGAAGTGACGCACATTTTTGTGCTTATATACAAAGGCAGTAACTTGTGCAGCAAGCTATCCCAGGGGTACAATAGGTATTTCAAGACCTAAGTTTGTTCCTGCTACTACAACAGGCAATTATCCTTGCATTATTCCTAGCTTGCTCTGTTTGGTATTAAATCCCCAAGAAAAACCCTACAGTTCTGATGTGGAATGCGCTCAAGCCACATCAGCCAAAGCAATTTCCACTCCATCAAAAATCATAATAAATCCATGACCTAGATTAAAATCCCAA
This sequence comes from Arachis hypogaea, assembly GCF_003086295.3. Lineage (NCBI taxonomy): Eukaryota > Viridiplantae > Streptophyta > Magnoliopsida > Fabales > Fabaceae > Arachis > Arachis hypogaea. The sequence continues at coordinate 130,963,309 of NC_092052.1, read as the reverse complement.
TTACTTGCTTCCGTCAAAAACATATTCATTCAACAACAAACAACAACAATAACAACTACAAAGCCTTATCCCACCAGGTGTGATCGCTTATCCATCTCAACATCCTCATCTTTGCCACACTTAACTTATGTTCATGCTCACCTTTCGCTGCCCAACACTCTGTTCCATATAACATAGCCCGTCTAGTGGCAGTGTGATAAAACACAAATACACACAGTGGAAGAAAAATCATCAGAGTCATGACATATAACGATAATTATACTATTGGTGTGCATCAATGGAAGAGAGAGAAAGCTCAAGGCACAAGAGAGAAAAGTGAGGTAGATTACAATGTGTGTGTGTGATAGAGAGAGATAGGAAGTGAGAAAGTTAGGAGATAAGACAAAGAAAAGGAAAAAAAAAAGAAAGAAGTAACCACTATAATAACGTGGGCAAAACTTACCTTTAGAATTGGGGGAAATTTGACTCTTTCTCTAATACAAACCAAAAACATTTTTTCTGAAAATTTATCCTAGAACAATTTACTACCTTTTTAACACTGACAGTGATGTATAATGTAATTTGATTCATGAAAATTCACAATCTATTAGGAATTTCATGGAAAAAATTGTAAGTGTGACATACCGCTGGAGAAGATTGACAAAAACCTGACTACCACCAATGATATTAACCTGCTCGAGAAAAGAAGCAAGCAATGGTTTCTGGGAAACAGCACGAATAACCATGTGCAAGACATCTTCAATACAAGTCATATCTTGACTTGTCTCAAAAAAAGCTATAAGAGCTTTTATGTCGCCTGCAGTAATGTTCTGCCTGCATATATCAAGAAAATGAAATTTATAATTATAAATCAAGGAATAAGTGGAATTAATACTATGGTGAATTATTATAGAGGAGAAAGATGAGAGCAAATTATAAGGTATGAATATGAAAATTAATCAATCAAAAGAAACTATACCTGAGACTCATTTCACCAAGACTTAACAAAAGAAGACGGATCTTATGTATTTCTTCTACACCAGGTCTCTGCTCAGTATTTCCTTTGCTAACAGGATGTTGATCAGGGTTACTTCCAGGAAGGAATCGAGGCTTGACATTATCACAATAGAATTGGTGAATTATGTCGAGAACACGTGGAAGCCGGCACAAACTCCTCAGTAATCGAGGATCGCTATCAAATTGTTGAATCAGAAACATGTATAGTTCTCGTTGCACCTTGTAAATTGCGTAGACCCAGATAAGAGGATTAAGAAATATGCTAGAAATAGCCTCCTTCACAAGCAACCCTGCTAATCATGAGAAGAATCAGAAAGGAGCATAGACCAAAGTTGTGTGCCGACAGAAAATATTACCAAAGTTGGATGTAACATAAGTTTAAAAAGATAACATACCAGAGTTAGAAACAACATTAAAAAGATGCTTCAATGCAGAAAGAGTCTCCATATTAAGTTCTCGTGGAGGAACTGATTGTAACAAGAATCCCAGGACAGAAAATCCAGACACAAGATACATCTGTTGTTGATTTGCTAAGTTCTCATCTATAAGAGAAGCAATCAGCTCAATAACCTCAGTCATCATATACTCCCTCATTGTCTGTGCTACTAATGTCTTTTCATATTCTCCCACCTTTTCAATTTCAAATTTACTACACTGTGTCTGGGCGATAAGCGGGAAAAGCACAGATACGCCACCGACACAATATATTATTTGCTGCAGCAAGCGTCGTGAACATAACTGAGTTCCACCAATTACAGCCGCCTCAAAGGAATTCTTCTCCAATGCCTGACTCATTATTGGTGAAACATTAAACAGCATTTTGCCAACACTTGCCTGAAAAAATTAATAAAGCCATTCGGAGTCTAAACTTTAGAACAAATATGGCTTAAACATACTCTTTCGATTCAATAAATAAATAAATAAATAAAATAAATACAAAGAGAACAAAATCATATACATGTACAGATAATCGGGTGACTTGAAAGGTGAGCTATGAGTCTAGAAGAAGCAGAATCTGTTATACAGTTAGAGTAGGTGCCAGCTTGTATAGATCTTACAACTAACTTAAGTATGAGAAGTTTCTTCTACCCCTTTGTACTAGCTTACTGAATAAGCTACTCAGCTATGTATACAAGCAGTGAACTGAGCTCAGACTCAGTAATGAAATAACATAATAAATATTCACTCTCAACTCCTTCTTCTCTCTTCTAACTCTTCTCTCCTCTCCCTTTCTCAAACTCTATCAACAGGCAATGTATAGAAGGAAAAAAATTAAAAAAAAAAATTAAGGACCTGAGCATTGAGTCCAAAGATGATTTTTGATGCAAGACCATCTTTTACATCAAGAATCCCACTGGGTAACTTATCACCACAAAGTGGTAAAGCTTCATTATCAAGGAATGAATACATATAACTGGGTCCCAGAGAGTAGATACTCTGAACTTGTTCAGCAGAAAGGGCGTCATTAAACAAATAAACGGGGCCAATTTGGCCAAAAAAAGGGCCCGAATCTCGGATTGATTCAAAGATGAGTGCATTGTCTTCATAGTGAGGCATCTTAATTTTTGAACCAACCGTACAACTTGTTAATGATTCACTCACTTTAGCATACCTGAATAAACAAAGCATGTAACTCAAGTCATAGTGACACAAAGGTCAATTCGTCAAACAGTATAAATTTTTAATTGATTATAGAACAATTAACATGGCATAAACCTGCATCTTTCAGATGAGACAAGATCACCATCGATATAACATCTCAACAAACTACCCCCTGAAAACGCTCTTCCAATGCTATGAGTTATGCAAAGAAAATGCCATCTACTCCTAACTAGATTAACATTCAAGTCCACACGCTGTTTCTTTAGGTTAATTGACTGCAACATAGAAAAAGAGGGGTGGGGGAGACAGATAAAGAAGAAAAAAAAAGATCAATGTTAAAATAATGTTAGCAAAACCCAAAATAGAATGAATGGAAGGTCAGACCAACTAAACCAACACAAATAAATGCATAATCAGAACCCAATCTTAGAAAATGAAGAAGCTTATCTCAAGATTTGTTTTCCTACCTCATAAGTTAGCTTCTCCCTTGCAAGCACAGCCAAGGTTCCTTTTCCACTTTCTGTAAGAAAACTGAAAAGACCCATTGTTCCATTTTTAGGGAAGTTCTCAATCCTGAGCCAGCAGGAAAAAGAAAAACCCTTATACATAGGCCACTGCAGAGGTGTTTTAAGAATGATACCCTACAAGGATTTGAAAACAATGAGATAAAGGTCCCATAGCAATAAGAATGATACAAAATTACATTTTACATTAGCGCATACAAAAGTAATTCTGCAAAAGAAAAACGCATGCAGTTGAACATCCATTTGAAAAAAGCAAATACTTCACAAATAGCATACAGCATCAATTAACAGCCAACAAAAACAGTACGTCTTAATTCCGTAAATGTCAGAATCAAAATTGAAGCTCAAAAAGAACCTTCTGTATAATTATTTTGAGTACACGTCTTCTAGTAAGATTCACAAACAACAGTAAGTCAAAGTAATTCAAAGCTACAACAAAAATGTGAATGATATAGGGTGAGTTTGGTCAAGTCTGTACCTTTCAAAAGTTGTCTATGTTTCTTGGCTTTTCAAATATTAGCAAAAGTTATAACAGTTATGTTCTGTAAAACAAAATATAAATGGCTTTCCATAAGCAATACAAGAGTTTGGTGAAATAGCTTTTAAATAATTAAAATGATTTTAATAGATATTAACGTAATAAGAAATAAGAACAAAAGAAGACAGTTATTAATATATAAAATTATAATAGATTTTTTTTTAATATTGAAAAGCACAAGGTAATTGTGAAAACTATCTTCATAATCATAGATGCTTTCAAAAATATTCATAGCCTTTAAAAGCTAAAAGTACAAGCACATAATATTTTTTAATTTACCAAACACAAAATGACATACTTTTGCTTTTGAAAAGCACAAATATCTCTCTAGTAAGCTTACCAAATTCACCCATATTTAAGTGAGATTACTCTCAGAAGCTCATTCAGATTTCATATCCCTGGTTCTATTTGTATTTGTCATAACCTTCACAAAAGAGAATAGCTTGAGTACTTACGGAATCACTTCCATCAAGATCAAAGAATGCAGTTGGCCCCTTCTCATGTAGCATTGACAAGAGACTTGTCAACAAAACAGAGCAGTATTGTCTCCTCTTCCCAACTTTCTCACTTCGCAGTAGAGCAAAGATTTTGCGGATGTCCTTGCCGGATATGCTATGCCCACCAATGGCTTCAATTAAATGAGAAATCTTAAAGATTACACTATCATTATCCTCTTGAGAAAACCAATTAAGAAGAAAATTAAGCATTCCTGCTCTGACACAAGAAGCTCTGTTGGAGATGGAATCTCTTAGCAGTTGCTGAAACATGTCTAGTCCGTAATGCTGCAAAGACTCACTGCTCTGCCCAATCACAAGACAGCAAGAAATAAAACAGATGGTATTATTTTCTCAAAATGAGATTAATCAAATACTCAAAAAGTAATCAAGAAAATTAACAATTGACGAAGAGAAGGCAACGGAAAATGAATTCCAAACCTTTTGCAGTACAGATAGATATAATATTATTACATCTTCATTCTGAAATCAAAAATGCAAAAACAGAACAATAAGTAAAATACTATCATAAAATTTCAATAAATTACAATAGTTCTAAATACATAACATGCTGCATTTTGTGCAACAAATGCCACTTTTGGAAGCCATGCTCTAGGAATAGGAATCAAAAACAAAACAATGCACATTCACCGAACAGTTTTTGGAAGCCATGCTATAGCATATCACCTTAATCTTTGGACTAGTATTGATGTCAAATTTTCCGTCAAAAAGCATATCAAGCAATTCATCTAGAAAGCTTTCACTTGAATGCCAATGGCAAAAATCTAACAGAAGACTCTGCATTGTCTGGTAACCCTTTCCGGCAAGTGCTCTAAATGCAGCCTGGAAGCAATTAAAAAATACGAAGTGAATTTCTAAGGGAGATACAATGATATAATTCAAGTGAAGGGTGAGGTGAAAAGGAAAATAAATATATAAAATCAAATTGGCAATGAGTGCAAACATTGGAAACCAAATTTTCATTATTCATCATTCATTCAATTTGAACAAAGAATATTTTATTTTAGTTTGAAAAAGATTAAGCAATTAAAACAGCAAATATGATCACATTACAGTAAAGGAAAACAAAAGAATTCACTTTTGGATTAAGAAACAGCAATTTGATGCCACTTGTGCTTGTGTCAAATAAAACAATAAAGAGAAAGACATTGATGCCAATAACTAAGGGAAACGAAACACATTAAAAAGAAAACAGAAAGAAAAAAAGAAAATCAGTACCTTTGAAGCATCATTACTTGCAAGCAGACAAGTGAGTGTTTGGAGGACATTCAAAACTAATTTCTCCCTATTTGGCTCATCAAGGTTGCTGTTAAGCAGCGATACAACATGCAAGAAGCATTCCCCGTCACGAAATAGAGCTTGATAGTACTGAAACAATACAAATCCCACCCACCCCGAAACAAACAAACAAAAAAGAAAATCAGTTAAATTGCCAGATGCATGTGAAGTCGTAAGCAAAATATAGTTGGGACAAAAATTAATGCTGGAACATACTGCTTGGTTAGCCTGTAGCAAATCTCTCATCCCACCCAACAAATCAATAGACAGATCAACAAAACTTTTTTCTCGTTCTTTTATTTGAGTGAACACTTCTAAATACTTAGAGCATAACTGTAACATTGCTTTTTTATCTTCCTCAGAGTGTGGTACAATCTGTAAAAAGGGCAGTGTTAAACATAATATAATACAAAAAATTTACATAATAGTTATGGCATGCACTATGATTCCAAAGTTGCATCCTAACACACAAAAAATCACGATATATGGATACATAAAACACAATACCTTCATTAGATCAAGTATGTGTCTAAGCACATCCTGTCTCAAACCTTCTACCCAAAACAAATCAAACAAGCAATCAACGCATGAAAAATTATGCAAGATCAAACTCCTAGTGTCTTCAACAGCTTCTGAGAACTTGGAAAAGAACTCCAGGCATAATTTCATACAATTAAACCAACTTTTTACACTCTCAGACAAATTGGATTTGTATTGGTCATGCACCAGTGATAATAATTCCATGCTACTATTCTCATTGGAGGGGTTCATGATACCAGATCTTCTAGACTCTTGTCCTTGAACACAAGCAACCTTTAGAACCCGGGAAATTGCATTCAATGTATTAAAGGAAGCAATTGTTTTTTCTGGAGAGAGCTGCAAAATGCGAACCAAACTCCTCAAAAGAACACTAGCAATTTCAGGATTATAAGCAGAATGTTCAAGTGCATCCAGCATAGCAGACATTTCAGCCTGTCATTGAACCAAATGTAGAAATGCATTAGAAAATTCCCACATACAATTTCTGATACAGAAGAGTTAGATTGAAACAATGAGAAAGAGAGAAAGAATTACACATCACAAAGAACAAAAATGCAAGCACCATAAGACTATACATCTTTACTCAAATTAAGATAATCAATAGATAGAAATCATCAAGAAAGGCACACAAGATAACAGAGTTAGAGTTTAGTTAGAATAGTGGTATCGAAATAACTGATTTCACTTTTGGAATCCCTCTCCCACAAAAGAAAGAAAAAGGCCAGCATAGTTTAGCAAAATAAAAATGGGCATTATCAAATAACAACACTGCTAGTTTTAAGTTAATGCAAATATCTGGTACAGGTGATTAAATATAACAATTAGTTTCAACAATGCAGCTGAGACTACATTGCCATTGTATATCTTTCACAAATCACTACACCTCTTGATAAAATGGTGTCATTTCCAATCTACTGATCTATATAAACCACATGAAACTTCCAGTAATCCAGTTCATGTCACAAAAGCTCTGGACACAAGCATATATTACAAAGGTGAATCTAAGAAAAGGTGATTTGAAGCTTCTACCAAACCTCATTTTCAAATGATGGAAGTAATTATTAACAGAAAGAATCTAGGAGGGGCAAATGAGAGAACCCACCATGTTGTGTGCATTTCCACTTGAAGTGGCAGCAAACTCCACAAATGAAATTATTTCTAACTGTAGATTATTGACACCACTAACTTCTGCCATGTTGCTTACACTACTTGGAGCAGACAGTATTTCAGAATCCTCATCGTTATCAAGTATCTGTCTAGCAGATTCATCAGAAACTGATTCGAAGTAAAAGAAATTTTCTGAAAAGACAAGATTCCATATTCCCTCTTCACGGAAAATTTCAAGTAAGAGAGGAGAAGAAGAGAGAATGTCTCTGAATGCATTAAGAACTGTGTTCTGTAGAATAGTGACAAAAACCCTGCAGTAAATATGAGAAAAACAATACCACATAATTAGTTCAATACATGAAAGCACCAATTCCACGACCATAATAACAGAAATAGTTCCCAAAATACTGCTTTTACAGACTGGAACTTTAAGCAGATGTACAAAGAAATTCACGGCCAATTAGTGAAATCAACCTTGAATAACTTGGCGACCCATTCTGACTTAAGCAAGCTTTGATGCAAGGAAATATTGCAAATAGAACTCTTATGACCCATTTGATTGACAGTTCACAATAGGCTGAAGAAATAGGCAATGACAACCGACTAGAACATACTTGGACTGTAAGAGATTTTGAGCCTTCAGGTACTAGAAGAAATGAACAAAGACCCCTGCTCAACCTAATAACATAATCATTCCAAAACTCAAAAAAGGAAACATGGGTTGGATGGCTAGCTGATGACGCAGCTGGATTGGGTTTAACACCATTCTCTTCCTTTTTAGTGTCAAGATCAAGCAAACCAACAGCCTGATGCAGAGGATGACCCTTCTCTTGCCCCAAATCTTGAAGCACAAAAGCTGGTGAACAAAAGCTATTTGCAAATTTATGCACCCTACCAATTTCACAAAGAAATTGCAAGTTGTTTGTATTTCCATAGCTGTTTAAATGTCAAGGTCTCAAGGTCACATAAAATTTGAGCAAGAGAATCAAGCACCAGGCAGTCTTCTTTAAGGAAAAAATAGGGCAACAACTACCCCATAAATTTGAACACATGCACGACGGATAATCATCCTATCTGCCACAGAATAAAAACTAAGGGCCCGTTTGGATAGGTTCATAAGTGACTTTTTTTAACTTTTAACTTATGTAAAGGTGTAGTATTAATGTCTGGTACAATTTTCAAAACAAAATTGCAACTTTCTAAAAAGTTATTTTGGTGCTTAAGGAAAAGTTAAAAAAAATGACTTCTCTCATAATAAAAAGCTTTTTATCACTTTTCTCTTAAAATAAGTACTTTTAGAACTAAAAAACCAAACACAAAATAACTTATTTATAAGTTACTTTTAATATAAGCATTTATTGTTTAAGCTATTTCTTCAAAAGTAACTTAATTAAGTTGTTTACCCAAACTGGACCTAAGAAAACCATGAATGAATATTAAACAGAGAAATACAGCTCAGATTAATATGCATGTAACTTCTTGGAACTTTCATATGTAATGGTGTGGATGCAATTTCTCTGCTACTTAGATTGTAGATTTTAAGTAGTATAGGGATATTTACATAAAAGGACTCATCAAAACAACTGTGCTTGCAAATTAGTAGAGCCTCAGAAATTAACATATGCGAACTAAGGATACACAGCTTCCCTCAAAACTTCCAGAGCAAGAATATGAAGCTGGAAAGTTCTCTGCAGTGGTTTATCATCCCTGCAAAACCATGACACCCATCATCACTTAATAATCCATAAAGACTCAACCTACAAGATGTGCAAAAGAACTGTGCAGATCATGTTCTGGCAACTGGCATATTTGGCTGGAAAGGAATGTGTGAGTACCTAAGGAAAAAGAGGGTTATGGGGAAAGAACCACTCATCAAATCCAACACCAAGCACACTTTGGACATCCCACATAATCCTAGATTTTTTGAAGGAAACTTCCTCATCTTTTGACAGTAATTGGAGTGGGGTTACCTTCCTAGCTTCTTTCAGGAAAAAGTTCTGCAAATGACCTTTATAGATGTGGTTTCTTTGGTAGACAAGCAAAGAGATTGACATGCAGTTTTACTTGGCCCAATCTCGTAGAACCAATGTGTTTTCCTTTTATTTCTTCTTGTGAAGATACATTACCCTCTCACTGTCCACTCCCCCCAAAAAAAAAACTACTAAACCAAAAAATAAATAAACAAACCCACTGAAGTTACATTACCTCAATCCGTCAGCCAAAACAAATTTACTGTAAACTCTAGCATAATTCGATGGAAATCCAAGACCATCAAAAAGCACTTCCAGCCCTCCAATACTTTTAAAATGATTTTGACCCCGGGGATTTAAAGCCAAGGCCAAGGAAAGGATTTTCAAGCTCAAGTACTGAAGTGAATCATCCATCCACAGCTCTTTCAAGCTGAATCTTCTGATGACACGTAATAGCTCTGTGACAAATCAAGTCTGATGAATACAATATGGACAATCATAAAAAGAAGATATAAAATAAGTCTAGATATCTAGGAGAGGTCTGTGAACATCCCATCAAATACAATCAACACGGAGCAATTAAATATCAAATTGACTTTCTCAAACTTCAAGTTGGAATAAATAGCAAATAGGTCTGTCTAACTTCTATTTTTACTCGAGAAGACTCCACCTAGACTTTTTGTATGCTTACACAATAAGAGGACACATGTGCACAAAGGCACACGTGCCCTGCCTAATCCTCATCTCTGATTTCTGATATTACAGCAGAATCAGGGACCGAATCCGTTAAAATTTATATTTTCGTTTTTACTCCCCCCCCCCCCCCCCCCTCTCTTTCTGTTTCAGGCAACAAGATTTTAATTCCTTAATCCCACTTTTTTTTCCACAAACTAGCAACCAAACGAGCCTAAGGTTTTTTCCCTAGGTGGAGGGGGGAGCCATTAACATCAAGTTAAATTACCCTTAACCATTGAGTCCTACAATTTCACCAAATTTCCAAATACTTTGTTATAAGTTAACTCCGTAACTATATAAATCTTTAATAGGTCCTTATATATAAATTCAAACTTTGGGACAAAAAAAATTATTATAGGACACCACTTACAAAACTATACAATCAACATTCCTAAAACCTATAACAACAAACAATGACCTTCGGATAATAGTTGCCAGTCACAGCCTGTTATGAATCTATGTAAAAGTAAAATAGAAAAAATTGAAATAGACCTTCTAATGTGTGTGAAAAATCCAGTGCCCTATAAATGTATTTAACCAACTTTAAAGAATTTATTTGTACCCTTCATTCATGTATAATTATTTGGAGCACATATTTTTTCCAAGTAACAAAACAATAGATTCCTACCTTACCTACTAACCAATTTAGACCACCAGCCTCCATCACAGAAACAACTGCTTTCTGTCGCCAATGTAGCCTTGCTTCAGTAGATAAATCCCTTGAACTGTTTGAAGAGCTGATTGGAGCATCAGCATGAAAAGTAATGCCTACAGGATGGCAGAACAACTCGTCTTGTTTGTCTATATTATATCCTAAATCAATGAAAATATAAATGATTGACACAACATATGTCAGAATTTGTTGGAGAAGCTTGATTTTATCTGCCACAAAGACGGACAAACTTTCATCAGCAGAAAGGGCACCACTTATGGTTTTAAGTTGTACGACTGCCCCTGTAACAATTAACAAAATGAAACCAGAGTAAAAATCAACTTCAATTGTTTTTAAAATGCATATAACGATCCATTGTAACAAAGAAAGTTAACTTTTGAAATGCAAGTGTGTAGAGTGGGAAGTAAGATAGATTTTAGAAAGTGAATCCTATTAAATTCCAGAAATTGAGTTCATATATAGACTTCTAATGGAAGTAAATCTAATTTTCGGAACCATGCCAGCTCAAAAATGCATGGCAATACAACATCCAAAGTGCAAAATAAAATACAAAATACAAACAGACAACATCATGGACTATAAAGAAACAATATGCAAAACCCAAAAATCACAAGTGGAAATATAGAAATATTTTGACATAATATCATAGAAAAGAGTTACCAAAACCATAAATTATAAGAAAAACCCTTAGACATGTGAGATGGATCATACCTTTCATTAGTGCTGTAAGTTTCTGAACCCCACCATAGTATCCAAAGACACGACAATTATATAATGAACGGGTTATAATTTTTAGTGCATCCAAAATAAAATATCCTTCAGATGTAATAAATGACTTGGTAGTGGCCCCAGATAACTCTTCTGGGGATTGCACCACGCTGGTGCTCACTGAAAAGAACAAGAGAGAACTAAAATTATTGTAAATTACTGTTAGCAGTTACAAAATCAGTAACCAAAATTACAATTTTTAAGAATTCAACATCATCATGAAATCAAGTAAATGAAATGGGACTCAATTTTGACTTGGCAAATTAAAATTAAATAGTTGTTCCCAATAGGAGAATGGGAAATAACTATAAAGCCTGTTTTCTCATTTCCATTTACTTTACATACAGACAATAAAGGCCTAATGCTTATTATTGATTATAAAATGCACTAAAGTTTAAACCCAGCCAGACTACGTCTTAATCGATGTTAGTAGTAGAATTCTCAGGGTCTGACTCAATCCAAGCTAACTTAATGGGGAATGATTCCCAAGCTGACTTAATACCCACACCCTGTGCCCACAACTAGACATCTAGATTGTAGCATAAACAGGACTAGACATGTATAAGTGGCAAAAAAATAATCTGTAGAATAAGCTCTAATATTACAGTGTATAGAGTGGATCTCCTCAACTCCACCTAAAGCAAGCCTGAGGACGAGCATTATCCAAGTTATTCAGAAAGCACTTCACTTTGGCCATATTTCTAGCAGATATAGACTTAAAAAGGAGGAAGGAGAAGGTGATGGAGAAGGAAAAGAAGAAGAAGAGGATGATGACGACAACGATGATGACACAATGATTTGCAACTTACACTCAGTGACCAATGAGCTTAGCTGAGTAATCTCATCAATTAATACTCGAATAACTTCAACGGGATGTCCAGCTGAGCAGCCAACAACCACATCATCAGCAGATTGTAAGTTCTCAACAGATGCAGACTCTACCAATATACCGGAATTTACAGGTTGCCAGTCCTTGTAGGCAACTACAAATTGCTTGATGAAAACGTGAAGCAACCTCTTTTTCTCCACCTAAAACATTAAGAAAATTATGTTATACGGGGAAGTTGCTAAATAAATAACTACTGTTGTATAGAGTAAGATAGAAACCATCATTATCAAGAAATACAGCAACCCACAACTGAGAAAGCACATATGCCTCATCTTCCTTTATTCAAAGGGATTACAAAATAAAATGAGTAAGCCTCAGAGATTAATCCTTAATAAATTTGGAATTCAGCAAATTGGTCCTCAAAGAAATAAAATTGACAAATTAGTCCATAATATTTTAAAATATCGTACATATTAGTCCATAATAAAAAAGGACAGTCCAGTGCGCAAGCATCTCTGCCATCTCATGCAGGGTCCAAAAAAGGGCCACACACAAAGGGTGTAATGTAGACGGCCTAACCTGATAATTGCATCCGTGGTGTAATGCACGAACTTTCAGTGGCAGATTTCTGACAAGCATATTTTACAGAATAAGATTCGATGTTTAGCATCTATTTGGTGTAAAGCTCATATTCTTTGTAGGGGACTTTCCCTCTCAGAGATGTTGAGAGATTGAAACCTATGCTTTATAGATAAATGTTTTGTTTTGTTTTGTTTTTCTTTTGTATAGGGGAACCCTTATCCCCAATTTGTATCATCCTTCTTATCATCTTAATGAATCTCTAATTTTCTGTAGAAATAAATATGATAGAAAGATTAAACTGTCTAGAAATTGAAAAGATAACGGACTAACTTGTCTTTATATTTTGTTAGTGACTAACTTGCCTAATATTTAAAAAGATCAAGAACTAAATTGTCAATTCCTTTCTGTTAGGGACTAATTTGTCAAAACTAAAAATTGATAGCGATTAATTTGGGTGTTCACGCAAACAAAATTATTAGAAGTGGTGAGACAACAAGATTACAAAAGAAGACAGAGAATGCACAGACAAAAAACATTTTTGAGATGAAGAGAATCGACATATGAGAATCTATCATCTGTACAAGACCAAGAAATCATAGAAAATTTAAAAGAATAACCTGGATACCATACATGACTTAAATGCAAATATATATATATATATATATATATATATATATATATATATAGCTCATGAAAAGGTTGTCAAGCTTCAGAAATTTAATGTACAATAATTATAAAACTAATTAGCATAACTCCAAGCATACCTTATCATCAACTTTCTCATATCGCTCCCATAGAGTATTTACAATTGCCTCATCACCAACATCACTGGGAAAAAGTATAAAATTAAATAGAACTCAAATGAAAGCAAAATGGATGGATTACTAAGATATACGCATGCTAACATATATGCATGCTAATTAAGGTCGCAACTACGGATTATGGAAAAAACTTTTGTTTGCAGATCCTAATTAGATTAATGCTAGTGACAAGCTCTTGATGTGTAGGCTACTCCTTACTTTGTCGCCGACTATGTGTAGAATCTGCGGTTTAGATTCTGAATGGAGGTCCATCTCGTTCTATGTTGCCCTGTGTTGAATTCGCTTTGGTTCAGTATTTTGGGTATCTTTGGAGATCCATTTGGAATTGTACATGAACTTACATTAGTCTCAACTTCACTAAGTTCAGAGGTATTAGAAGTCTTACATTGTTTGAGAATATAGCAATGATAGCATTTATAAGTGCTAGGCAACCCTTAGCCCTTAAGCTAGCTTTCGGGGATGGGTTAGGCCACTCAATTCTAATAAACGGTTTTGGCTTGTGTAAAGAAGCGAAAATTATATGGAAACCCTCATTTTTTTCTAATGCTTTGATGTCCTTGATTGGAAGCGAATTCTAGTATCTTTGAAGATTCCTTTTCCACTATTGATTTTGTTTGGAAAAGAATTACCTATTTAGCATCCATTAAGTGCACAGTTGATGTTCTATTTAAGGTTTTCTCTTGAGGGTTTAACATTCAAAGGGACTCCCCAGTATCGTTACACGGTCTATCCCTTTAGGTTAGCTATATGTGCTATATCTATATCCACTTTTGTAAATCTCTTCTCTTCTCATCTGTTGTTGTTGTGATTGCTAAGTTATGTAAAGTCATTCATTTGCCTATATCAACAGCTGAATATCTTGCAAAAGATAATTCTTGATTTTGTATTGCTACTTCTAGAACATTGTTCGAAAGTTCAGCATAGTTTGCCAAGACTGCAAGAATAACTAGGAGAAAATTGCTTGGCAACATGTTACTTATTATTTGGTTCATAGTTCATACAGTTCAAGCAGAGTGCACACATCTTTCAGGGTCTTGTTTCACCCATAAACATGCTTTGAGATAGGTTTATGCTGTTAGTATCACTAGCGCTCTGTTCAGGGTCATTCTAAGGAGTAGCTATTGTTTGAATCCAAATGGATTTGAGCAGCTTATCCTAGTTCCTTTTGTAACTTCTACTTTGTTTTCTATCGAAACCTGCGTCATGTCCTCACCACTTGGACACCCATGGCTGCTCGTCACACTCCATATTACTAATATGATATTATATTATTACTAACCGCCAGACAGTTTCTAACACAATTCAGCCTCTATGAACAGATCACTCCATTCAAAGATACATAAAACTCCATTTCCAACACTTCTAGCTAATTCTGAAAGAAAGCAACCTAGACCATTAGTTAAATACTTCAAGCACAACGATAGACATAACTTATGGAAAGCTACCAAACTTGAGTTTGTTGCATCTACAGATGAATGGCATGCATTGTACATCAGCATAATTTCTATATTCATATAGAAATGTTTCAGATTGTTAACTAATTATTATTTAGTTATATAGTGTTGTTACCTGAAGCGAATCTTTGGTCCAGGAGGAGAAAATTTTTGAGCCTGGTAACCTGAAGGTTCACCAATTTGGCCTGACGAAGTTCTTCGGATAAGGTCAGCAACACCCTTAACGATGTTCATCCTCCCTCACGGAGATCCCACTTGGCATCAAGACTTCGTGATGCAATTACAAGTTTCAACGACCATTCCCGAGTGACTAAGTTTCTAGCTCAAATAATCAAGTTGAGTTGCAAGATAACAAAAAATACACAGATGCTTAAAAACCACCAACGCCACCAGGCCCACCACTGATTAAAAATGATAAAACCGCCACCCAAACCTGCTGACAAGGTAAGAAAAGTAAAGCTTCAGGAAATTAATACAGGGGCCAATCATGTCAAATATAAAAAATCTACTTGGTCGTAGTCACCATGCCATGATCCTTCCTTCAACTTGTGTTCTAAGGAGAAACAAACTAAACACAACATGTAATATTAACTACGAACTAACTTGAGAAAATGAGTAAATGACCAAGCAATATTCTCATACTCACTTCAATACATCCCTTTCTCAGCTGAAAGAAGCTCTTCCTTCACTCATTAAACAGCTCTAACATCAATATCCCTCGAGATTCTCGAAAGTTCAAAAGAAAAAAAAAAAAAAAACTCTGAAGAGCTAGTAAATTCAAAATAGCAGATACATCTGTATCCGAATTCGACACATTTTAATTTCAATAATCCAAAATTGTGCTATTTTCGAACAACAAAAAATCACTTAATTGATAATGATCAAGATCAATAATCGATTTGAAGTGTACCTGAAAAGACGAGATGATGAAGTTCTAGGGTTTGCGATGGAGATCGGAGATAGCGATTTTTCTTTTCTTTTTTAATATATTTTTAAGATAATTCTATGAGCTTCTTTAATAGCGTCGGTAATGGAATTAGGAGAATTGTTTATCTTTATTTATTATTTATTTTGTTTTCAATATTATTCCAAGAATCAGAACTCGGACGAAATGAAGGATCCGTATAAGAGAGGAAACTAGGAAAGTGTTGAAAAGCGAACCTTGGAAAATGGTTTAATTTCATTTTTTTCCCCTAGTGGTGGGGTTGGTTTCCGTCAAAACCATAGTTGTAAGAATCGGACCGGACTGGTTGGTTCGACCAAAAAATCAGTAAATCGGTCAGATAGTCGATCCGGTTGAAGTGTCTGACCGAAGAAGGAAAAGAACCAGTAATAACCAGTTTGGACTAGACGGTTTTCATAATACTGATCAACCGACGGTTTTAAATAATCGGCCGGTTCATTTTGCTTATTTATATATAAAAAAAATCCTAAATCCCTAATCTCTCAAGCCTCACCGTCTCCCTCTCTTAATCTCCCTCTCAACTCTTGAGTCTCAACCTCACTCAGCCTTACTCTCTCAATCTCACAGTCCCAAAAGAACCACCAACCACCGCCACCGCACGGTTGCTGCCACGATCATCGGCTCCTCTGCTTCGTCTCCGTCACTGTGTCGTCGCCTTCAAAAGTCCTGTGCGTGTGTTGTGTATTGTCGTCGTCAACGCCGTTCTCTCTTCTCGTCGTTGGCTTGTCTGCGTCTGCCAGTTCCTGCACCTTCGACCTCCGTTCGCGTCGCGTCGTCAGTACCTCCGTTCGCGTCGCATCGTTTGAACCTCCGTTCGCGTCGCGTTGTCTGTACCTCCGTTCGCGTCGCGTTGTCCCTGTGGCTTCACTTCGTCCACCATGCTATGAAATATGAACCATTGACTTCCCTTGTTTTCCAGGTCAGCTTTCCCTTTTTTCTTATTCTATTGGGGCTTGAGGCATGCTTCTGATTGCTGGGGAATAAATTATTTTAGGGCTTGATGGACCTGTTGTGCAGCTGCCAAAAGATCCGACGATGAGCTTCTAATTTTCAGCACCTGGTTAGTGAAGGTTCTCTTGCTGGATCTGGGTACTCCTTGGCAATGGCGCCAAAAACTTGGTGTGTACGAACCCCACACTCTCGTACAGCAGTACCAGCAAGTGCACTGGGTCGTCCAAGTAATACCTGAGCGAGTCAAGGTCGATCCCACGAGGATTGTGGCTTGAAGCAAGCTATGGTTATCTTGCAGGTCTTAGTCAGGTAGATGAAAGAGTAGGAGATGTTGGTATGTTATTTTTAATTGCATAAAAAGTAAAGAGAATAAATAAACAGGGTAATTAGAACTCAGAAGTCGTGTAAACTGTGAAAAGAGGGATAAGAATGAGGTAAAGGATTGGAGTTGCTTTATGTAAGAACCGGCAAAACCGTTTTAATAAAATAATAATTTTTTAAGTGCCCAGAGTTAAATCATAATTTAGAAGTTTTAATTTAAAAATTTAAAGGTGAAATTTGATTTCAATAGATTTTTCTGCAAAATGTGTACTGGCGCTTAAGCTGGCAGTACCGGCTCTAGACTGTCCAATACCGTGTTTTGAGAAAAATAAGATTTTAAAAGTTAATTTATTATTTTAAAAAGACAAAAATAATTTAGAATTGAAAACCGGGCACTAATCTTAAAGGTTTTGGCCCAAAGTGGGCCAAACAGACTAAAACTGCTAACGGATTGGACCGGACCCAAACCGGACCCAAGGTCCAACATATATGTGTGTTTAATGAGTTTTAAACTCATTTTGTTGAGAAGAGAGAGAGAGAACTCGGATAGGTGATGGTGGGGGGGGTGAAACCCCATTGTCACTATTCACCTCCACCTTCCGGGAGCGATAACTTGAGCTACGAAACTTTGATTGACAAGCCGTTTGCGGCCACACGAAGCTCTCGACAATTTCTTCGTTTCTATCTAAGCAAACTTGGTAAGAAATCGTGTCTCAATCCCTAGTTTCCTGCCCTAACTTTATGCATTTTTGGGGTTTGGTTTTTTAGTAGATTTTGTTGTTTTGCTTGTTTAGGTGATCTCTAGTAGCGAGTAATTATTGGATTTTACCCCTAATCTCGTTGAATAAGGTAAGATTTCACTAAACCCTTGTGTTTAGTTGTTTTTGTGAACCCTAAACTTGATGTTTGTATGTTATATGATGTTAATTTGAGCTTTGGTGCTTGTTGGAGTTGGTTTGGCTTTTTGGAAGCTTGTTTGGACTCAAAGTGGTGTTTTGTGCATATTGTTTCGGCCAAGGTATGATTTCTTATATGAATGGATCTTCGCCTCCTAAAGGCGTTTCTTCTCAATCAACTCAGCCTCTCCTATCCTTGAGGTCGGATTCTAGCTTTTCGAGTTTTTCTTCCAATTTTTTTCATCGTCAAACCTCCCTTCATAAAGCTCATTCCGATTCACGTTATCATTCTAGCTCATTCTTAAGCTGCTCTAATCGACTTTGATGTCCATGAACCAATCCCATGAGCTCAGTAGGATCGCTTTCTCCCAATCCTCCCGATTGATGGACTTCTGAGCTTATTCTTCATCCTCCTTGATTTAAAAGATGTATATCTCCAGCAACACCCTTCCCCTTGTTGGGTCAGAGAGGTATGACAAGTGCGCGATCGTCGTTGTGTTGCTCTTCTTTATGGGCTTCTGAGTTAGAAGTTGTGTGTTCGTCTTCTGCTATGTCATCCGCCATTGTGCAGTATTGATTACCATGTCCCTAACAACGGTGCCAATGTTCTGAAGGTTACCTGAAACAGATGGATTTGAGCCTGAAAATGAAGTCTAGACTCCTATGAGGGATTGGTTCAAAGTCTTCTTCGATGAGGTGAAGTTGTCCGAGTTCTTTGTAAGCAAAGGCGGGGGGTGGTACCTGCAAGGACTCCGATGCTTAAGTTAGCAAGGATTTTAGGCAGGTTTTTAGTAGATTAGAGTTCGAAGAATACATGAGGATGTCAGGGTAGTTACTCCCTTTTAGAGAGGTTGTTGAGATCTCTTTTTTAGATGAGTTGGAAAGATTGTAGGAGTTAGTTACTTATTTAGGTAAGCAATCGTATCAAACCTCTACGAGGTCGGATAGATGGTAGCGTATAGGGGTGGCAAGCGGGGAAGCCCGCCCTGCCTAGTGAGGCGGTCCCAGAATCCCAGCCCGCCCCGCTTAACGGTGGGCTGGCGGGCCAGCGGGCTAAGCCCACCAAATATCTTCTTTTTTTTTTTACTTTTAACTATTAAATAATATATATAAAGGCATAAAAAAATTTCTTCTGTTTTTTACTTTTAACTATTATAATTTTTATATTCATAAACATTAAAGTCTTTGTAATTATAAATATCTAATAAACATAATTATAAATATTATTTCTAAAGGAAAATAAACATAATCCAAAATATAATTATAAATATTGTCTCTAAAATAAAATAATAAACATAATAAAAAACACTCAATTTTCATCTTCATTCTCTTGTAAGTTGGGTTGGGGAAGTTGGGTTTTGACAAAAAAAATTGTAAAAATATTCCTTGCCAAAAAATACTAAGTCCAGCGGGGAAGACCGCCCCGCCCCGCCAAAATCCGTAGTTTAAGCGGTGCGGGTTAGGCGGATTTTTGCTATTTGGCGGTCCCGATTTTCCAGCTCAACTTACTTTTTTTGGTGGATTACGCAGACCGGCCCGACGGGTTTAGGCCCGTTTGCCACCTCTAATAGCGTAAATTTGTACATTATCTATAAAGTATTGATTAGACTTTATTTATTTTAAGTCTGACTAAATATTGGATCAAGGTATAAATAAACACTATGTTTACAATTTTAATATATATATATAAAAGGACGTTTGTTTAAAGATTGAAAAATATATTTTAAAAAATTATATTTTTAATATTATTGTACCTGATAATTATAAAAGTTTGTTTTATTTTTTAAATTTGTAGGGAATTGTTTTATTACAAATACTTGTTTTAATATAAATATTTTTGAGAATATGTTTTTAATTTTGAAAATATTATAAATAAAATGATAGCTGTTTAACAATAAATATAATGATGGATAAATATAATAATCATTTTACTATATGCTAATGAGTAATGACTAATGAGGGATTGGCTGGTGCCTATGGTAGGAGGTGGTGTACAATAAGCACGTCGCCCATTAAACTGCCATGGATAACTTGAAGAGCTGTTACTGCTTTCGGGTTGTTTGGTTGTTGTGGACTTGTTGGAGTTATGGTGGATTTTTTTTTTTTATACGGGCTTGGAGTTGTAGGCCTATGTAGATTGAAGTTTGAAGGGCTGACCTGAATGTTATTTTTGGTTGAGAAAAATAAGGTTATTTATATCTAAAAATAAAAGTCGATTGATGTTTTGGGTGCCAGACCAAAAAAGAAATGTTTAGGGTGGTAAAATCGTTATAGTTGTTGTACCAAAAACAAAAATCGATATAGTGTGGTAGTGGCGTATACGTATATATGGGTTTAGGTCCATTCTGTTAACCAATATATATATTAACCAAGTTAGGTTAGTCTAATTGTTAGCTCACTAGTTCGCTTAAACAAGTATCGAATCTTGCCTCGTTTATACAGCAATCCATTAGCCAACGACAAACTTTAAATAGAGCTCAGTACCACGACGGATTAGTCTTTGACTTGTCAGACTAGGAGATATTGTGGGAAACAATATTACGTGTATACTACTAAAGTCAGCCATCAGTATAAAATATGTGTTAAAAATATATTAAACCACACATATATTTATATACAAATATATTAGAAGCTAATTTTAGTATATAAATAATATTTTTAATATACATATATAATTATATATGGGAAAAAAGAAGGATTTACTTGTGGACCAAAAAAATATTGTATATTATAATATTAATACTGTTACGTTGGGTAACCAGAGATTGGTGGGCCGGATGACGTTGGTAGGCCCAAACGTGTGAGGGAGGAGACTATCGCGTTTGCCTGAAACTCGGTGTTCCTCCGTCCGACTTGTACGTGTAAAAGAATGGGGGGTGGTACCTGCAAAGACACTCCGATGCCTAAGTTAGCAAGGGTGTAAGCAAGTTTAGAATGTATTGGACTTAGTGATACCTGAGGGGTGTCAGGGTATTTATAGTGGTGAACCAATAACCACCGCTGAAGTAGTGCCACCTTTCTAGGGTGTTAACCGTCCCTTTATCTTAGGGAAGTTAAGATATGGCTCGTGGAAGTGGTTAGAGAGATTCTAGGGACAGTTACTCATTCAAGTGAGTGCTTATCTGCCAGCTAACCCTCGTTCCCGACTTCCTTGGAGCAGGTCGTGCCCGGTACCGACTTCTGGGGGTGAAGGCTGGTACTGGGTGAGGACCAACCCTTTGGGCTAGGCCTTTCGCTTGGGTCCTGGACCTTTATTGTTGGGCCAGGGTATGAACAGTGCCCCTACTCGAGCCCAATTTCTTTTTAGGATTTGGGTTCGAGTATTCAACTCGGGGTCGTAGCCGATTTGCAAGAGGACCGACGTGATGGTTAAGGACCGACGTGATTTTTCGTGACCTTTTGGTTCTGACAGTTACGTCTAATCAAGCGTCGTGTCCGTTAGGGGTGTGCGTAGGGATTTAATAGCCTTGGTAACGGTGCATCCTCATTAATGATTGCCCCGATTTTACCGTTATGCCCCTAACGTTCTTATAAATATTTTCCCTCTCTTTCGTTGTTTCGTTTCTGCGATCTTTCAAATTTTTTCTTGCCTTCGTTCGTGCTGCGTTCTTGCGTCTTCAGAGGTTTTTTTGCTTCCAACCCTTATTTCCGGATAAAGGTTAGTTCTTTAATATGTCTTTGTAGAAAAATTTATTTTGTAGACTTTAGTTTCGCATCCTCCTCCCTTTAGAGACCGTGTTGGTGATTTTCCTTTTTTAAATTTTGAGATATCTGTTTTGCGTCACTGTCGAGTCGCTCCCACCCAGCTTCACCCCAACTCTTGGGGTTTTTTGAAAATTTATCAATTTGTTAGCCAGGCTTTAGAGTTCCCGACTTCTTTAAAGATTTTCTTCCATCTTTTCCATATGACAAAACCCTTCAGTGGGCTAAACAATAAACAACAGTGGGTGTCGTTCCGAGCCATACAAGGTCGGAGACTTTTTACCCTTTTTGACGAGTCCTTTCATGACTTCAAGAACTACTTTTTCAAAGTGCAAGCTGTAGAGGGTCACCACCCCTTTTTCCTGGATGATCATTCTTCTCCCCGATTTCCTTTATATTGGCTGGAGGCCTCCCCTTGCGAGAAATATGGTCTGGATGATTTAACTGAGGTAGAAGCAGCCATTGTGGGGTTCCTCCGAGAAGCGTGGGGGAGGGCCCCATACTTGGATACTAAAAAATTTCTCCAGGGGTCGCCGTCCTTTGTCCAGTCACAATTAGGTAGCTTTTTGCGTTTCTTGCTTGTTTCCGACTTGCAATTTCTTTTACCGACTTTGTCTGATTTTGGCTACCAATTTGTTTTTTGTAGAGATGGCAAAGAAAAATGCTCAAGAGTCTTACCAGAGGGTTCAGGAAGCCAAGGCAAAGTCTCGAGCCAGGTCTGGAGGTGTTAGGACGGTTGTCTCTCCCCCTCCTCCTCCTCGGAACGTCGGGACTTCCTCTCGACCTATTGTAATTTCTTCCTCTGCTTCCTCTCTGCCGCCCCCTCCCGTCCGACCTACTCCTGAACCAGAGCCAAAGAAGCGCAAGACCTTAGAGTCTGGCGCTTCTGGTGAGGCGGACGCTCTTGCGTTCGTCCGAAAGAACATCTATCCTCATGCTCGCATGAGTATGGATGATG
The DNA here is from genome assembly GCF_003086295.3 of Arachis hypogaea. Taxonomy (NCBI): domain Eukaryota; kingdom Viridiplantae; phylum Streptophyta; class Magnoliopsida; order Fabales; family Fabaceae; genus Arachis; species Arachis hypogaea. Next base: position 130,940,585 of record NC_092052.1, on the reverse strand, counting down.
TTTCTGTTCGGCACTACCTCACTACTGTGGTTGAGGAGAGTCTCAAGACGGCAGGGGTTTGTGGCAAACTCTTGGATATATTTGAGAAGACTCCCATCAGCTCTTTAGGGACGACCTCGAGGGTCGAGGAGCTGGAGGGTAGGCTTCGTATATATCAGGAGCATGAGAGGGAGTTGGAGGGGAAAGTCGCCAAACTGACGGAGGAAAGGGACGGTCTTAGAGAGAAAGGGAAGGAATTGCAGGCCCGATGCAACATGGAGATGGATTTGAGGAAGGCAGCGCAAGCCAGCTACAACAGTTTGTTTGCTGATCTTGTGTCTGTAAAGAACGACTTGCTGAATGCTCGGAAGGCCTACACCGAGTTGGAGGACTCTATTGCGGATGGTGCTGATGAGGCCTGGAGGATCTTCAAGGAACAGGTCGGAGTTATTGCTCCTGACCTGGACCTTTCTCCTTTGGACCCTGATAAGATTGTTGTTGATGGTGCCATCGTGGATCCTCCTGTCCCCATAGTGGAGTCTGAGTCTGATTTAAAGACTCGGGGGCAGAGGATCGTAGAGTCCCCTCCTCGCTCTAAGGACGCTCCGAGTTCCTCTACCATCCTCCCGACTTCCTCTTCAACCCCTGCTCCTGGCGTTCCCCCTGACTCTGCTGGTGGTGATCCTCTTTGAAAAGTGATTTTGGCTATTGGGGCCCGGCCTGTGGGCCCCTCTTTTTTAAACTCTTTATTTATTTGTTTGGTGTTTTGAACAATTTTTTGGCCTTTTAAGGCCGTAAACGAAACACTTTATAATACCCTTTAATAAGGGTTTTGTAGGTTAAAAAATAAGTACCCTTTTTGGATAAGGGTTTTGAGTTACCTTATGTGCGCATGCTTTTTCTGTTCGCGGTTCTTTTGACTCTTTGATCTTTTCTAGGGAAAACCTTTTCTTAGGGGCTTGCCTGCCTTTCTGAATTTCCTTGATTCTCAAGGCAGCCTTACCATTTTTTCGTAGTTTTTCCTTATCTCTTTTTGTTATTCCTAGTACTCAATTTTGTTTTATTGAGCTTTTCGTGACTTAGGCTACTTTTGCGATTCATTTTAACTTTACTCGGCTTCGTTTTCCGACTTATGAGTCGGATTGCTTCCGAGTTTATCATGATCGACTTCTATAGCCTCTTTACACCGACTTGTACCTCGTCGTTTTATCCTGACGACCATCTAGGTCGGTTCATGGGATTTTCACGTTTTGTCGAGCTTAAATCGGTGCGTTTCGTAGAAGGAAAATAAAAAGGGAATTTAAAAGAGATATTTAAAATGAAAAAGATCTTTATTAATTGAGGGGGTACCTTATTGCTACTAAGGGCTTTTGATAATTTATTTCCCTTAGCCCCTACTATGATGCCTCGTTAAAAACCCTTCTCCAGAAAAAACCCTTTGATTCTGGGAAAAAATCATGAAGCTGGGAAAAGAGTACATCAGGGAGTAGAGTTCGCTTTTAGCTGTAGTACCTTTTCATATTACAAGCATGCCATGACCTTGGTAACTCGGTTCCGCCTAAGTCGGTCACCTTATAATAGCCTTTTCCTAAGACCTCCTTGACTTTGTATGGTCCTTTCCAATTAGCAGCGAGTTTTCCCTCCCCCGATTTGTTGATTCCAATGTCGTTTCTGATTAAGACTAAGTCGTCAGGGGTGAAACTCCTTCGAATGACTTTTTTGTTGTACCTTGTAGTCATCCTTTGTTTCAACGCTGCTTCTCTTATCTGAGCTTCTTCTCGGACTTCAGGGAGCAAGTCGAGTTCTTCTTTGTGCCCCTGTATATTCCTGATCTCATCGTGGAAAATCACTCTCGGGCTTTGCTCATTGACCTCTATTGGGATCATGGCTTCTACGCCATAGACTAGTCGGAAGGGTGTTTCTCCAGTGGCGGATTGGGGGGTTGTTCTGTAAGCCCATAGTACTTGCTGGAGCTCTTCAGCCCAAGCTCCTTTCGCATCTTGTAATCTTTTCTTCAGTCCGGCCAGTATGACTTTGTTGGCTGCTTCAGCTTGCCCATTGGCTTGTGGGTGTTCCACCGAGGTGAACTGGTGTTTTATTTTCATGCTGGCTACCAGGCTTCTAAAGGTGGAGTCCGTGAACTGGGTTCCATTGTCTGTGGTGATGGAGTATGGTATCCCATACCTTGTGATGATATTTTTGTAGAGGAACCTCCGACTTCTTTGTGCAGTGATGGTGGCCAGTGGTTCTGCTTCTATCTACTTTGTGAAGTAATCTATTCCCACTATTAGGTATTTGACTTGTCCTGGCGCCTGGGGAAAAGGACCTAACAAATCCATTCCCCATTTTGCAAAGGGCCATGGAGAAGTGATACTAATGAGCTCTTCTGGGGGAGCCACGTGGAAATTTGCATGCATTTGACATGGCTGGCACTTTTTCGCAAATTCTGTGGCATCTTTCTGTAAGGTTGACCAGTAGAATCCTGCTCGGATCACTTTCCTGGCCAATGACCTGGCTCCGAGATGATTCCCGCAGATTCCACTATGTACCTCTTCCAACACCTCGGTGGTTTTTGAGGTCGGCACACACTTTAGCAATGGTGTTGATATCCCCCTTCTATAGAGAACATTTTTCACCAAGGTATAGTGTTGTGCTTCCCTTCGGATTTTTCGGGCTTCTTTTTCCTCCTTAGGGAGGATGTCGAATTTTAGGTATTCGACTAAGGGGTTCATCCATCCGAGGTTCAATCCGACCACTTCAAGGACTTCTAGTGTGTCTTCCATTTTTACCACTGAAGGTTCCTGGAGAGTCTCTTGAATCAGGCTTTTGTTATTTCCTCCTGGCTTGGTACTTGCTAGCTTGGATAGGGCGTCTGCTCTGCTGTTTAGATCCCGAGTTATGTGCTTCACCTCGGTTTCTGCAAAGCGCCCCAGGAGCTCCGAAGCTTTCTCCAAGTACCTTTTCATAGTTGGGTCTTTTGCCTGATATTCCCCACTTATTTGGGAGGTCACCACTTGGGAGTCGCTGTATATCATCACTTTCGTAGCACCGACTTCTTCAGCCAGCTTCAATCCTGCGATCAAGGCTTCGTATTCGGCCTGATTATTTGAAGCTGGGAATTCGAACTTGAGGGAAACTTCTATCTGGGTTCCCCTTTCGTCTACCAATATTATGCCTGCGCCGCTTCCTGCTTTATTGGAGGATCCATCCACATAGAGTTCCCAGGTAGTCGGTTTGTCCTCTTGATCCCCTGCATATTCAGCAACGAAGTCGGCGAGGCACTGGGCTTTAATCGCCGTCCGTGTTTCATACTTTAAGTCGAACTCGGAGAGCTCTATTGCCCATTGTACCATTCTTCCTGCAATATCCGTTTTTTGGAGGATCTGCTTCATGGGTTGGTTCGTGCGGACTCTTATTGTGTGAGCCTGAAAGTAAGGTCGTAGCCTTCGAGAGGCTATTACTAAGGAGTAGGCGAACTTTTCTAATTTGTGGTACCTTAGCTCAGGGCCTTGTAGAACTTTACTGATGAAGTAGATTGGGTGTTGCCTGACCTCCTCTTCTCTTATCAAGGCTGCTGAGACAGCCCTGTCTGCCACGGAGAGGTATAGGATGAGGTCTTTTCCGGCTATAGGTCGGGTCAAGATAGGAGGCTGGCTCAAAAACTTTTTGAACTCCTGGAACGCCTCCTCGCATTCGGGAGTCCACTCAAACTGATGCCCCTTTCTCAGTAGAGAGAACAGCGGAAGGGATCTTAGTGCTGATCCTGCCAAAAATCTGGAGAGAGCTGCTAGTCGGCCATTCAGCTGTTGGACCTCTCTCAAACAAGTCGGGCTTTTCATCTCTAGGATAGCTCTACACTTGTCGGGATTGGCTTCAATCCCTCTTTGTGTTAGCATGAATCCTAGAAATTTTCCTGCCTCCACTGCGAAGGCGCACTTTGCGGGATTTAGTCTCATCCCGTGCAATCTTATGGTGTCAAAGACTTGTGAGAGGTCAGACAAGAGGTCGACTTCCTTCTTGGTCTTTACCAACATATCATCGACGTATACTTCCATTAAGTTTCCTAAGTGAGGGGAAAACACCTTGTTCATCAGCCTCTGATATGTGGCCCCTGCATTTTTCAATCCAAATGGCATGACCACGTAGCAAAAGTTAGCTCTGGGCGTGATGAATGATGTTTTTTCCTGGTCTGGTTCATACATCGGGATTTGGTTATATCCCGAGTAGGCGTCCATAAACGACAAGTATTGATAACCCGAGCTAGAGTCTACTAGGGCATCAATGCTTGGTAGTGGATAAGGGTCCTTGGGACATGCCTTATTTAAGTCGGTATAGTCGACGCACATTCTCCATTTGCCATTTTGTTTTTTGACTAGCACTACATTGGCTAGCCATGTTGGGTATTTAACTTCTCTAATGAAGCCGGCTTCTAGGAGCGCCTGCACTTGCTCTTCTACTACTAGGGCTCGTTCTGGGCCGAGCTTGCGTCTTCTTTGTTGCACAGGTCGGGACCCTGAGTAGACCGAGAGCTTGTGAGACATGAGTTTGGGATCTATCCCAGGCATGTCGGAGGCCTTCCAGGCGAAGAGATCGGAGTTATCTCTTAGGAGTTTAGTCAACCCTTGCCTTAGGGTTTCCCTTAGGTTGGCTCCTATGTGAGTATTTTTCCCTTCCTCTTCGCCGACCTGAATCTCCTCGGTTTTTCCTCCGGGCTGGGGTCGCAGTTCTTCTTTAATCCTTGCTCCACCGAGCTCTATTGTGTGAACTTCTTTGCCTTTTCCTCTCAGGTTTAGGCTTTCATTGTAGCACTTTCTTGCCAGCTTCTGATCTCCCCTCACCGTTGCTATCCCTGCTGGGGTCGGGAATTTCATGCAAAGGTGGGGTGTCGATACCACCGCTCCGAGTCGATTAAGGGTAGTCCTGCCGATTAAAGCGTTATAGGCCGACCCTACGTCGATGACTATGAAGTCTATACTCAGAGTCTTTGATTTCTCCCCCTTTCCAAAGGTGGTGTGGAGGGGCAAAAATCCTAGTGGCTTTATTGGCGTGTCACCTAATCCGTACAAGGTGTCGGGGTAGGCTCTCAACTCTTTCTCATCTAAACCTAGCTTGTCGAAGGCGGGCTTGAATAGGATGTCCGCCGAGCTTCCTTGGTCTACTAGTGTTCTGTGTAGATGGGCATTTGCCAGGATCATGGTGATTACCACTGGGTCGTCGTGCCCAGGGATTATTCCTCGCCCATCTTCCTTTGTGAATGAAATGGTTGGGAGGTCGGAGGACCCCTCTTCAACCTGGTACACTCTCTTGAGGTGTCTCTTACGAGAGGATTTCGTGAGTCCCCCTCCCGCAAACCCTCCTGAGATCATATGGATATGTCTTTCCGGAGTTTGTGGTGGTGGGTCTCTTTTGTCCATATCATCTCGCTTTCTTTTTCCATGACTGTCTGACCTTTCTATGAGATATCTGTCAAGCCGACCTTCTCTGGCCAGCTTTTCTATCACATTTTTAAGGTCGTAACAGTCGTTTGTAGAGTGCCCATATATCTTATGGTACTCACAGTAATCCCCGCGGCTCCCCCCTTTTTTATTCTTAATGGGTCTGGGGGGAGGCAGCCTTTCGGTATTGCAAATTTCTCTGTATACATCCACTACAGGGACTTTCAATGGAGTATAAGAGTGATATTTTCTTGGCCTATCAAGGCCGAGCTCTTCCTTCTTCTTCGCTTCCCTCTCCCTCTCTTTCGTTGAGGGAGGGTGCCCGAGTCGCAAACTTGGGTCTCTTAGCCTAGCGTTTTCTTCCATATTGATGTACTTTTCGGCTCTTTCTTGTACATCATTTAAAGAGGCGGGGTGTCTTTTTGATATGGACTGTGAGAAGGGACCTTCTCTAAGACCATTGACTAGCCCCATGATGACTGCTTCGGTGGGCAGGTCTTGAATCTCCAAACATGCTTTGTTGAACCTTTCCATATAGGCCCGTAAGGACTCTCCGACCTCCTGTTTTATTCCCAGGAGACTTGGTGCGTGCTTTACTTTGTCCTTCTGGATGGAGAACCTCATCAAGAACTTCCTTGAGAGGTCTTCAAAACTGGTAATTGACCTCGGAGGGAGGCTATCGAACCACTTCATCGCTGCTTTTGACAAGGTTGTCGGAAAAGCTTTGCATCGCGTAGCGTCAGAAGCGTCGGTCAGATACATCCGACTTTTAAAGTTGCTCAGATGATGCTTTGGATCGGTGGTTCCATCGTAGAGGTCCATATCGGGGCTTCTAAAGTTTCTCGAAACTTTTGCCCTCATTATGTCCTCACTAAACGGATCTTTCTCTCCTAAGGGAGAATCTTCTCTATCGCCGTAGGAATTCCGACCTTTGAGGGAGGATTCTAACTTTAAGAGTTTTCTTTCTAACTCTTTTCGTCGCTCCATCTCCTCTTTTAGGTTCTTTTCGGCTTCCTTTTGTCATTCCCGCTCCTGTTCTAGCTGCTCGAGGCGGCTATGGATTAGTCCCATAAGCTCGCTAGCGGGAGGGGGTCCTTCCTTTTCTGATTCGCGCCCCTCCGAGGAGTTCGTCTTCGGATTTTTGATTCCGGAGGTGCCTTCCTTATTTTGATCATTGGCTTCCTGGTGGAGGTTCTGATCTGCTTCATTGTTTCCAATGTTCAAATTCTCTTGATCAGAATCTGTCTCCACATGGCCTTCTTCAGGGGATCTTTCCGCCATCACTGGTTAATCTCTCGGTTCCCCGGCAACGGCGCCAATGTTACGTTGGGTAACCAGAGATTGGTGGGCCGGATGACGTTGGTAGGCCCAAACGTGTGAGGGAGGAGACTATCGCGTTTGCCTGAAACTCGGTGTTCCTCCGTCCGACTTGTACGTGTAAAAGAATGGGGGGTGGTACCTGCAAAGACACTCCGATGCCTAAGTTAGCAAGGGTGTAAGCAAGTTTAGAATGTATTGGACTTAGTGATACCTGAGGGGTGTCAGGGTATTTATAGTGGTGAACCAATAACCACCGCTGAAGTAGTGCCACCTTTCTAGGGTGTTAACCGTCCCTTTATCTTAGGGAAGTTAAGATATAGCTCGTGGAAGTGGTTAGAGAGATTCTAGGGACAGTTACTCATTCAAGTGAGTGCTTATCTGCCAGCTAACCCTCGTTCCCGACTTCCTTGGAGCAGGTCGTGCCCGGTACCGACTTCTGGGGGTGAAGGCTGGTACTGGGTGAGGACCAACCCTTTGGGCTAGGCCTTTCGCTTGGGTCCTGGACCTTTATTGTTGGGCCAGGGTATGAACAAATACATTAGGGGAAAATAAAATAAAATTTAGATACATTGGTTGAAGTTGAGGAAGGTCCTTTTTTTTAACAATGCAATGCAGTATACTTTAAGAAAAATATTATGTGTTTAGTATTTTTTTTTTATATTTGAAGTAATATTAATTCATTTTTATTTTTTTCTACTAAAGATTTTACCTTCTAACATTTTCATATTTTTATAGTGTCAAAATATCTATTCAAAATAAAGTAAATTTGCTAAAAACTATCAATTTCTAATATTAACATGGACTTTTTAATTTAAATAAATATCGAGTTTTTTTAAGGTTGAGGACATTTTCGTAAGAAGTGAAGCTAATCTGGTTTCTTTTTTTATCCACGAAATGAAATCATTAAGGCTGTGTGTTGTGTTTAGTTTTGAGAATAGGACAAGATAAGATAATGAGAATAAAATAGAGTAAACACCCAACTTGGTCCCTGTCCAATTCAAATTAGGACAAGGCGATCCCTCACCAAAAAAGTAACCCACGCCGGTCCCTGTCTATGCATAAAATAACTCATCGTGTCCTCTCTCGTGTATCCCCCGTCCATAGTTGACGGAAAAGTCTGATGTGGCACTTACCGGCGCTGATCTGGCAGTTAGTTCAGAGTTAAGTGCCAACATGGATTAGGGTAAATGGACATGGGTCGATTTGTCCCCATGTCACATTCGAAAACGACGCTATTGCTAGGTTAAGAAGGAGCAAACGTCATTCTCACCCTGATAACTCCCCAAGCCCTAACTCATATCTACAGAATAACCAAAACCCCTCAACCTTCTTCGCGCGATAGGACAGAGCGTGGTGGAAGTAGCAAGTGTTGGTGCTGACAAGGGTGCTGACAAGGCCGCCAGGAATGACTCGGAGGACTCCTTTAACTCCGCACTTGACGGAGTCACTGACGTCGTGCAGTGGAGGCAGCTTGTGTCGGCATCCAGGTTAGTAACGAATTTGGGCATGTAAAACATTATTGTAATCCAATCTCTGTTCCTAAATTGTATGTTGGTGTTGCAGTGTTAAGTAGGTTGAAATGGGTTGCCTGGTTGTTTATTTTTAAAAATGTTGTGGACGTGAATGGATTTTGAAGTTTTTTAGTTAATTTGTTAAATAGTTAATGTTAATTGTCAGTAGTTTAGATGATTGGCACAGTGAGATAAACTGTCATGAATTGGATTTTGATTAGTAAAAATAATTTTTAGATGGATGAGTTTGAAGTAGTTCCTGTTTTCCATCATGGAGAAAATTTTAAGAGGAATGCAGAGGGCAAATTAGAATATGTTGATGGAAAAGTCAAGAAGTGGCCACCTTTAGACATTGATTTGGTGAACTTCTTTGATTTTGAAATGTTACTGAAGGAGTTGGATTACACAAAGTACAAGACGATGTTTTGGTTTGATAGCATGGCACCTAACTTGGAATCTGGCTTACATGTTATGAGGGGTGATACTGAGATAAATGACATGAGGAATAACAAGATTAAAAACAAGGGGACAAACGAGATTTATATCTACTTTGATCACCCGGTTAGTGTGCCAGAAGTTGTGGATGAGGAGATGCAAGCTGAGGAGGTTATTATGAGTGACTCATTTTTCTCAGGTGATGGTTATGAAACAATTGAGGACGAGCCATATAAGCCACCTCCTCCGGAATATGAAGAGACTCATAGCAGTGATGATAGTGAGGTACAGAAAAGGAAGGACAGATTGAAGAAAAAGAAGAAAAAAATGGTGTCACCAAGGAAGAGAGCTAGTCAGGGTCCAGTTGGGGAGGTGAAGAGTGGTCCAGTAGGTGAGGTGAAGGATGGACCAGATGGTGAGGTGAAGTCTGGCCCAAATAGGGAATTAAGCAAGGGTAGCCCAAAAAATAGGGATAAGCCTGGGCTAAGTAAAGGTGGTCTATGTTATTCTCCAAAGACAGCCAAGAAACGGGCTTCCAAGAGGTATTCAGGTAGGAGGAGGAAACATATTCTAAGGGATGGAAAAACTGGGGCAGAAGGTGCAGTAGTTGATGGGCCTGAAGCAGGTGGTAGTATGGAGGCTAGAGATGGACTGGCTGGGAATACAATGGCATCAAATTCTGATATTGTTGGGGAAGAACTAGACTCAGATTATGACAAACCTTATAAATATGAGAGTGAAGCATTTAACAGCCCAGTGTCTGATGATGATGAAAACATAACTGCATTTAATGCTTTTAATGAGGAGACAGAATATGGGAAAGTTGAATTTAATGTGGGGCAAACATTCATCACAATGAAAAGTTTTAAGAATGCACTAAAGGACTACTTTGTGTATGAAGGGAAGGATGTGACGTGTCTAAATAATGAAAAGAAGAGGGTGATGGCTGCATGTGCAGGAGAGAACTGTCCTTGGTTGATTTTGACCTCTTGGAACAGTGCTGGGGGTATTATCAGGTGAAGACACTGGTTAATGAGTACAACTGTGCTAGAAATTTTGGCAGTAATCTAGCTAACAGAGAATGGGTGACATCAAAGTTGGTGAATAGGCTACTGACTCAGCCTGAGTTAAAGCCTAAACAGGCCAGGGAGTATATGATTGAGGAGTACAATGTACATCTTAGTGAGAAAATGACAAACAGGGGATTGAAGGTTGCCAGAGAGATAGTTATAGGCAACGAACAAGCTCAATATGAAAAGCTCCGCGACTATCTGATGGAACTACACAAGAGTAATCCAGGGAGCACAGCTATGATTGATGTCATACCTCAGCTAGAGTCGCTACCATTGTTCAACAAATTGTATATAAGTTTGGATGCATGTAAAAGGGGGTTTAAAGATGGGTGCAGGCCTCTAATCGGGTTGGACGGGTGCTTCCTCAAAGGTTACTATGGTGGACAGCTATTATCTGCAGTGGGACAAGATGCCAACTACCACTTTTTTGTCATTGCGTATGCTGTGGTTCCGAACGAATGTCAAGACACCTGGGGCTGATTTTTGTCAATACTGAAGCAGAATCTAGGGGATTGCACTGAGTTGGGACTGAATTTTATCTCCAATCAACAAAAGGTCAACTCTAAACCCTACTAATTAGTTACTTGTGTTGAATACTTATGTATGATGTACTCTATTTTGTATCATAGATTTGTACTACTCTGCTATGGATTTGATCATAATTATATATAATTCCGCGCTCTGCTTTGGTTGGTTACTATGTTCCATTGGAATAATTTTTTTTTATTATTTGATGAATTAATTTTTATGTTAGCTAAGACTCTGTTTCATTCATTATCAATTGATAATTAAATATGTTGTATGGCAGCTCCCTAATTAGATAATGTATTTAATTTGAGTTACTTTAATTTGAGTCTTAGTATTTGAAATGTGGATCATTGCTAATTAGAATTTTCTAATCATATCATATCCTTGGACTGATACAGGGGTTGGCATTGGCTTAAAGGAGATATTTCCGAAGCTCACCACAAGAATTGTGTACTACATATTTGGAAGAACTTCATCAAACACTTCAAAGATGAAGAGACGAAGCAATTGGTTTGGAAATGTGCAAGGTTCACCACACACACCGAATTAGCTGCTGCGATGGAGAAGTTAAAGCGAGTAAGTGCACCAGCATGGGAGTATATGCAAAAATTTGAGCCGGCTGTATGGTGTAAGGCGTACTTTAGTCATGGGCCGAAAGTGGACAACATAACTAATAATATGTGTGAAGTATGGAATGCAAAGATTGTGGAGAATAGGAAAAAGCCTATTCTAACCATGTATAAAGGGTTGCGGTGATACATAATGAGAAAGATGGCAATGCACAAGAAGAAGCTGGAGGCTCACATTGGACCACTTGCACCAGTCCAACATAAGAAGTTGGATCAATTTATCAAGCCTAAGAGTCATAAATGAAGAGCTATATGGGCTGGTGATTCGGAAAGAGTCATCTTTGAGGTTCATTCCCAAAACCATAAAGTGGGTGTGAATCTTCACAAGAGGACATGTACATGTAATATATGGCAGTTGGCTGGTAAGTCTGGTTATATAGTTATTGGATAATTATTTAGTTGTTATAATTTTTGGTTTATCACTCTCTGTCCATTGTCTTTTTCTGATTCTGCATCAATTCATTATTGTCCATAGGAATGCCTTGTAGACATGCCATTGCAGCACTAGCTAAAATGGGTCTTAAGGCTGAGGATTTTGTACATAAGTGGCTAACTATGGAAGCCATCAGAGCAACTTATTCACATTGCATTAAACCAGTCAACAGTGAATAGTACTGGACACCTACCAATGCACCAAGGCCACTGCCTCCCACTATCAAGAGAGCTGCCCATAGACCTAAGATAAAGAGAAGAGCTGATCCAGTTGAGAGAGATATGAGTACCACCAAGGCAAAGAAGACATTCGTTGTTACTTGCTTTAAGTGTGGCCAAACGGGCCATTACTACAAGACATGTCCGAATGCAGCACAAGATCCCAAGTGGAAGCCTATGACTAAAAAGGAGAGACGAGCACAAAAGAAGGCAACAACTCACAAATCATCAATAAGCAAAGCAACAAGCACTGATCCAGCAACAAACACTGCTCCAACCCTAAACACTGATCAGGTACAATGTGTTAGCTTTAAGAATTGACTTGTCTTAAACAATAACTTCTTTACTTTATGTTTGAGAATTGAGGTACAATGGCTGTGTTATGTACTGATTAGGTTTATATGTTGCTTGTTTGAGAATGGATGTGTTATGTACAATGGCTATGTTTGAGAATTGTCTTTTGTTGATTGCTTTCTATAATATATTGAATTTTGTCTGATAAACCACTATTTTATGGTTTATATTGTGTTTAATTGTGTGGTTTTATCATGATCTTTACCCACTTATTCATTAAATAAGCATGCATTTATATTTCCTTCCTAAAGATGCTTTATGATTGAAAACTTGCTTCCTAGAGACTTTTAATTATGTATTTTAATTCTCCTTTTTTCCATTCGATGCCGTGATCTGTGTGTTAAGTGTTTCAGACTTTATAGGGCATGAATGAGTTGGAGATTGGAAGAGAAGCTTGCAATAATGGAAGGAACACAAGGAATTGAGGAGATAACCAACGAGAAGTGACGCGGCCGCATAGATCACGCGACGCGAAAGAGAGGAATTCGCAGTGACGCGGCCACATGGCTCACGCGACCGCACGGATTGGAATAGCATAAGTGACGCGGAGGCGTAGACGACGCGCCCGCGTGGCAAGGCAAAACGGTGAATGACGCGTCCGCATGAATGACGCGATCGTGTGACGTGCGCGATCTGCATAATCTGCAGAATTCGCTGGGGGCGATTTTGGGCCCTGTTTTGACCCAGTTTTCGGCCCAGAAAAGCAGACTAGAGCCAGAGAACATGCAGAGACCTACAACAACATTCATTCCGCGTAGTTTTAGTTTTCAGATATAGTTTTACTCCTCCTCTAGGTTTTTCTCTCTACACATTCATAGTTTTTAGGATTTGTTATTTTCAATGTTTTCGCATTGGGATATTGAGAAGAGTTATTGCCTCATCAAGACTTCGTCATTCTAGTTCGTTTTCTTTACTTGTATCTTACTCTTCCATGTCCTTAATTTACTTAATTTTACTATTGAATTATTTTAGAATTTATTAATATAAGAATTATTCTTTATTTTCAATTGATCTTTTTGATTATTATTTATTATGTCTTTCTTTATTTCCATTCCGTATGTTATGAGTTCTACATTCACAATGAGCGAGTAGTTCCCTAACTTGATGGGGAGTTGATTGAAAGGGACCCTTGAGTTGGGATGCTTAAAAGAAAAATTGTAATTGAGTTTATTGTTGGATTGCCCTCTAGTCACTGACCCCAATCCCTTTTAATTGAGCGGATTGGAACTTGTGAATAGAAGTAGCATTCCAACTTGTTTGACTTTCCCCTACCTAGTAAGGGATAACTAAACAGAATAACCTTCAATTGTCAATTAATCTTGAGAGTACTCCAACAAGAATAGGGCTTCCAGCTAATCTACTCCCGATCAAGGCTTTTATTTAGATTACATAAATTCTCTGATTTAATTTTCTGTTATTCAATTCAAACCATTTTGAAAACCATCTGATTAATAAAATAGCATACTTTCCTGCAACTCGTTGGGAGACGACCTGGGATTCATACTCCCAGTATTTTGATTTTAATTTTTGTGACACCCTTCTAAATTGATAAGTGGATTTCTGGTTGGTTGAGAACTATACTTGCAACGCATATCTTATAATAATTCTTAACTCTCCAATTTCTGCCACGTCATTGTCACAGAGCAAAGCCAGAAAAGCTAAGAAGAAACTACCCAAAAATCAGAGAGAAGAAAATTCAGTTTCGTAATCTGCACTACCAGCTGAGAAGGTACTTTTTTTTCCTGTTGTTTAAAAAAATAAAACCTGTTTCATCCAAGAAATTATTACATCTCAATCCCTTAAAGTTTTCATTCATATAACTGTTAAACCTACATTGTTATAGGCTGCAAGAGAAAACTCCAATGACAACCCTACAACATTTAGGGAGAAGCAGCATATTGTTAGGCCTCCAGCTCCATGTTTCGTGCCTCCACCCATACCAGCACTGGGGCCAACCTTATGGTTCAAATTTCAACCTTCCCAAGTGCCAAACTTGATGCCTCATAGCTCATAGCTCCAATCAAATGACTCAATAGCTGAGAAGACTACTCCAGGAACCAGTCATGATGCAATTTCTGAAGAGACGATGGCAGCTGCAAATTCAACTACTGCATCACGATTTTTGAAATTTGTGCCAACACCCGGCTACAGGCCTCCAAGACTCAGGCCTCCTAAGCAGGGGTGACACTTATAATAGGGATTTAGATATGTGATATTGAGATATGTGATACTGTTATTTTGGTATTTTGAGACTTTAGTTTGAAGGATAAAATTATGTCAACAAATGTCTTGCTGTTCTTTTGGTATTTTGGTATTTTGAGACTTTAGTTTGAAGGATACAATTATCACTGTGAACATATGAATTACATGTTTCTTGACAATACGAATATAATGGTATGAATTGCTGTGCTTTACAAGGTTTACTTCAATCTATGTTACATGCACAAATATTTGCTGCTCTAATTTGCATTAAGTTCAGGTAACAAACTTTAAACAGTCATTATAATAATTCATCTTCATATAACTTACATCCACAATGTTTACATATCCAATCTCATCTTGCCACACAGTTCTTAGATACCCTAAAATTATTCATTAGGTTGCATACATAGTTGTCCTAAATAAACAGGCAACCATAACCCCAATAAAAAATGCAAAAATACTACAACCTAACCCCAAACATCTACTTTCACCCATTTTTTTTCTGCTCTTTTCCAATTGATTTTTTAATCCAATCAACCTAATTTCTAGCTCTTCCACTTTGTCATCCACCGCATCACTAAGGCCTTCAAATTGATGCTGGTTCTGCGGCAATACCCCCTTTGATGTTGTCTTCGAAACATGCTCATTAAAGGACGAAACATAATCATCTAGCCATACAAAAAATGAGTAACATCCTTCTGCAGTCTACATATAAAAAAAATTCAAAAAGGTTAAAACCATGAACAGACCTGGAACTAAGTATAGAATCGAACACATTCAACACAATATTTTCCATGAACATACCTTGAATTTAGGGAAATGTAAGAATAACCTATCCGGATTACTTTTGGTCCCAGACATGAACAGAACAGCATCAAACCCGCAATAGCATTTTGGGGAGACCATCTCTTCTTCCTTCTACCTACAATACTCTCATTAGAGTACATGTTATAACTCCAGCTATCACCAGCTCGCAGGTTGGAGGATGCGCAACGTTCTCCACTTCCAACCATGGTCCCCTAGGATTTCGTTATTGTTTAGACTATGAATACTCTGTGTAGAGGTTGGGGAACGAAAAGATGAAGTAAATGTTTGCTCCTTCTTAACCTTGCAACGGCATCGTTTTTGAATGTGACAGGGGGACAAATCGACCCCTGTCCATTTACCCTAATCTAGGTTGGCACTTAACTCTGGACTAACTGCCAGATCAGCGCCGGTAAGTGCCACATCAGACTTTTCCGTCAACTATGGACGGGGGATACACGGGAGGAGACGCGATGAGTTATTTTATGCATAGACAGGACCTGCGTGAGTTACTTTTTTGGTGAGGGATCGCCTTGTCCTAATTTAAAATGGACAAGGACCGGGTTGGGTGTTTACTCATAATAAATGATAAAAACACAAAAATTAATATTCTTATATCTAGTTTAATGATGAACTAGAATAAATTATAAAAGTCTAATTTATTTTTATTTTTTCATTCAAAAATTTAGAAAATATATAATATATAATAAAAAATATAATTATAATAAATTTATAAAAATAATAAAAAATAAAAAATAAATTATATCTCTTATTAATAGCTCTACACATAATATTTTTGTTCATGTTTTATTTATTAAATATGATTTTGTATTTTTATATTTTTGTTTCAATGTCTCGTAGTTATCAATAAATGCGGCCTAATTTAACAACCTATTTATACTTATGAGGTTAAGAATAAATAAATAATAGAATAAAAGAAAACAACGCATAATCTCCATTAAGTTTTCAAACTAATTTTTCATTTGTACCTTCAATTTCGATGTTAGGGCATCTATATATTGAGGTTTTTTGAGGTAGAAGATAAAAAATGATTGAATATGATGAAAACAAAGAAGAGTAAATTTGCTAGAGAATAACATAATTGGATTTCGTAATAAGTGTATGAAAGATATATTGCATGGTTTCGCGTACTCTATATGAGAGAAAATTTGAGGGCAACAAAATTTATTATTTTTTATTAATATTTTAAGTTATTAGTTCAGTTTTCTTAAATTAATAATTTAATAATATATTTTTTTATTTTTATTTTTTATACAAGATGTAGCTGATATAGATTGTGAGATAGATTAGAAATTCATTAGTCTTAGATGATGACAGAGTTGGATCATCTTGGAGTGATGGAAGTGGTATTTATAAAAATATTTTGACTCTCAATTTAAAATAGATCTCAGAGGTATAAGAGAGGAGTAAGAATGTGTTACGTATTTAAGAGAGTCCTCGACCCTCTCTATATAGTTTGAGATTGTTATCTTATCTTATCTTGTTGGCTAAGATAAAATGAGTGTTTGAATTTGAATGTTGGTTGAGAGTTTATAGTTGTCGGGCCAGTTTGGACCGTGGTGGTGGCTCGGGCCCGAGCAACTAGGTTGCACTTGCTCCGACGGGAGATCTGGAGATCGGGTCCGGAACAGTTGCCCCACAGCGAGAGAGTATACTTGCTTATTCTCATCGTTGGAGAGGTTTGCTTTGTCGTGTGGTCGTGAGACTGGCATGAGGAATAGAGTACTGGGATCAGGAATCTGTGGAGTGCTTGGTCGTTCAATCACTTGTCCATTGTCTTTCCTGAGAAGGGATTTTTGTCAGATGTGATTTTTGTCAGTTGCGATTCCATAGGCGTCATAATGACAATTAATGCGAAGAAAAGTTTTGGCTTCTCTTTCCTTTTTTACCCTTCAGTCCATTTATTTTTAAGACATTTGGGATTTTTTTTAGTTTTTATTTCTTCTTGCCTCTTCATTGCAATCGCTCATTTTCCTTCTTCTCTGAATTTCTCCTCGTCCGTAACTGCCTTTTCTTCTTTCCTTTTCCTTGCTTGAGAGATTGCCATATCCCTTTTTGGAGTTATTTTCGACTGTGTTTGTTGGTGTTTTGGTGCTGCATTTTGTTCCTTGTGCTTCCTTTATTCATTTCTCTTGGAAAAATCAGGTTGGTGCTGCCATTTCTTATTTTCCTCTATATTATGCCTTGTGCTTTCTGAGTAGGGGTAGAAGAAAATCAGGGGGTGCCACTATTTCAGCATAGTTTTTCATGATTGTGGTAATGGTAGAGGAATGGGGGGAGTGTGCCCCTGCTTTTAGGTGTTTTTAGGTGCGTTAGTATGGAATTTGAATGATTTTCTTGTTATGGGGAGTGGACTGACAGTGGTGCCCCTTTTAATTTTTAGGTATAGTTTGTCGAAAAACTGAGGGCGCTAGGGCTCCTGTTGTCTCGGCTGGTGGCCTTCCCAATGCTTACTATTGGGTGACCTCTGACGTGTGGGTGATGCCCTCCTGGGTTATGAAGGAGGATCTCCAGAAGTTGCGCAATGATGGCGCGATTTGTGGAGGTGGCGAGGCGGAGCGACAATACGAGTTTTCGCTTCTCGAGGTGGACAAGAAGATTTGCTATATAAACCCTGACTCCCCTCAAGTCGTTGATTGGTTGTGGGTTTATGAATCTATGTTCATGCGGCTAGGGGTGCGACTTTCCTTCTCCCCATTTGTTCAGACCTTGCTGAATCGGTGTTCGGTGGCACCGTCTCAATTGCATCCAAATAGTTGGGTGGCCGTCTAAACTTTCAAATTAGTTTGTGATTATTTGGAGCTCCCGGCTCGTGTGGAGGTCTTTCTATACTTCTTTCTATGCACCCTTCCGACCAAGGAGGGGAAGCTTAAGAAAGGTTATGTATCTTTTTGGGCCTAGCTGAATCGGAAGTATCTTCGGGTTGATTGAAGACTCATTTTTCACGGTTTTAAAGAGGAATACTTCAAGGTTCAACCTGTTCGGAGGCACCATCCCTTCTGGCTGACTCTCGAGGGGGAGCACCGTTTTGCTATGTACTGGAATTTTGGTGCCGGTGGGGCGGGTAGAGACGGGTTTTTGCCCTACCCGACCCGGCCCCGCCGTTCTTACACTCCACTACTACCCATCCCATCCCTACCCGCAGGTAGTAGGCTGCTCTACCCCTATCCGCCCCGCCCCTACCCGCCCCTATAAAAAATAAAAAATATTTTAATTTTTACACATTCATATATAAATTAAGTTAAAAATTTAAAATTCATACCTAAATTAAAATACAAACATAAAATTTATACAATGTCAAATAACTTGAAATTAAAAAAAAGTTAATGTTTGATCATTAAAAAATTAACACCATAATAAAAAAATTGCATCATTAAATATAAAAGTCTTCAATATTTATTCTTGATCACTTTTCACATCTTCATCATCATTAAAAGTTTGAAGGTCAAGATTCAAACCTGAAAATCAAAAGAGATAGCAATTAATTGTCACCAAATTAAGAAGCTTTATTTCAAAAATAAAAACAGAATACTCTACATCAAAAACTTATTAAAAGATTGATAATACATACCACAGATGAGTCGCCAATGTGCGAAACGAGCAGCATATCGTCCCTTATGAACACTGCAGTTGCTGTTGCGCCTGATTCGTCCTCCTCTCCATTCATTTCAAGCCTTTAAAAAATGAAATACTATCTAAACCTTCAATTGAATCATACCAATATGAAAACCAATTCAATTAGATACATTTTTTGGATTTCCTACTTTGTAGACTAGTTTATTTGCTTTACCATTTCAACAACTTGGCGTCACCTATGGCAAATGCTTCCTCTAATGCTTTTTTAATGGCTTTGAAATCTTTCTCAACCAATACTAACCCACCTTGTAAGTGACAAACCCCATTTGTAGGGTTTATCTTGTGCTTGATTTAGGGGATTTTATCACCTTTTACCCACATTTATTCAATGAATTAGCATGGTTTTACATATTCTCCTTTAATTGTGCTTAAGAGTGAAAACATGCTTTTTAGGTCCTTAATTGTTTAATCTTGATTTACCTTTGATTCCATTAGATGCCTTGATGTGTTTGCCAAGTGATTTCAGATTTAGGAGGCAAGGATTGGATCAAGGGAATGAAGGAAAAGCATGTAAAAATGGAGAACTCATGAAGAAATGAGGGAATTGCAAAAGCCGTCAAGCCGACCTCTTCGCACTTAAACGACCATAACTTGAGCTACAGAGGTCCAAATGATGCGGTTTCAGTTGCGTTGGAAAGTTAACATCCAGAGCTTCGAAATGATATAAGATTTGTCATAGTTGCTATACGTATAAGGACGCGTATGCGCACTGTACACGTACACGCCGTTGGTGCACGTGATTCACTTCATGCAAACTCGTGGCTAGCGAATTTACAAGCCTTGTGGGCCCAATCCAACTCATTTCTGATCCTATTTAAGCCAAGGATTGAAGAGGGATGGACAAGTTAGTTATCATTAGTTTAGTTTTAGCTTAGCTTAGTAGTGAGAGTTAGTTTCTAGAGAGAGAAGCTCTCACTTCTCTCTAGAATTAGGATTAGGTTTAGTTCAATAACCTTAGATCTAGATTTTAATTCATGCTTTCATCTCCTTCTACCTTTCAATTCCTTGTTGTTACATTCATTCTTCTTCTATTCTTTTGTTGTAATTTCCTTTATGTTGTTCTTATGTTTTGTTGTAGATCTACTTTTGCTCCTTCTATTTTCTTTCAATTCAATTAGAGGTAATTCATAATAATTGTGTTCCTTTTGATTGTTGTTGTTAATTCATTGCCATAATTGTTGTTAGATTCTATTTTTGTTATCAATTTACTTTGCTTTTCTTTTATGCCTTCCAAGTGTTTGATGAAATGCTTGGTTGGATTTTAGTATAGATTTTGTTCCTCTTGGCTATGGTAGAGTAATTAGTGACGCTTGAGTTATCTAATGTCTTTGTTGATTGATAATTAGAAGTTGCTAATTGATTTAGATACCACTAAAGCTAGTCTTTCCCTTGGGAGTTGGCTAGGACTTGTGGAATCAAGTTGATTCATCCACTTGACTTTCCTCCATTATTAGAGGTTAACTAAGTGGTAGCAATGGACAATTGTGGTCACAATCGAGGAGGATAACTAGGATAGGACTTCTAATTCTCACAACCTTGCCAAGTGCTTTTTAGTTGTTAGTTTATTTTCATTGTCATTTACATTTCATGTCTCTTATCCCAAAACCCCAAAATACAATCCATAACCAATAACAAGACACTTCATTGTAATTCCTAGGGAGAACGACCCGAGGTCCAATACTTCGGTTTATAAATTTTAGGGGTTTGTACTAGTGACAAACAACTTTTTGTATGAAAGGATTAGTGATTGGTTTGGAAACTATACTTGCAACGAGAATTCATTTGTGAAATTCTATACCATCAAAAATCCATTCATCAAAATGGCGCCGTTGCCGGGGAATTGCAATGGTGTTATGTTATTGGTTATTGTATATATGTGAATATTGTGAATATGTTTGCCTTTTGCTTCTTTGTTAGTTCTTACTAGTTTTTAGGATTTAATTTTCTTGCTTCTTATTTGATTTTATTTTTATTTTCTCTTGCTATCATGAATTCTCACTTTGGCTATGAGTGTGATTACAACTATGTTGTAGGTAATGGGGGCTACAATGAAGATGTGTATCAAGAATGGGATAACCAAAGGTGGGAAGAGCTACATGCACATGATCAATCTTCATGGCAACAACCTCCACCAATACACTATGAAGAAGAGCCATTCTTTGATGCATATCAATCTAATGGCTATGGTGAACTCCCTTGTGACTTTCAAGAACCACCACCATATGCCTATGAGCCATACCCTCAACATAACCCTCAACCCTACTCAAAAGTCACTTTTCACCAACCACCTTCATATGACCCTCATCCATATCCTCCATTACAACAATCGTATGAGCCATATGAACCACATATAGAGCCACCACCATCTCAACATCACCACTTCCAAGAGCCACCCCCTCCATGTTATTACCAAGATGAACCACCTCAATTGTATGAAAATTTTCAACCACAAATGTATGAAAATTTTCAACCACAAGATGAATACCACTTTCCACCACAACCTCCCATGGAAGAATATTCATGTCCATCAATCCAAGAGTCATATGATCCTAATCATATTATCCAAGAGGAACAAGAGTCAAGGGATCATCTCAAGGAAACATTGGATCAACTTCAAGCAACCATGGAGCGTGTTGTGCAACAAGTGGAAAGAGTGGAAATTATTGAACCACCACAACTCTACCAAGAAGAACCACCTTCCTACTATGAACCCTTCCCCCAAATTGATGAACCCTTCCATCCACCCCAACCTCCAATAGATGACATCCTTGATGTTCTTGTTCAAGGACAAGAGGAAATGAAAAGGGATGTGCAACAATTCACGGCCGCCTTGGATGAGGTGGTAAACCGGTTAGCATCCCAATGCTTGAACTCTCAAGGAACTCCCATGGCTACATGTGGGGAATCAAATGAAGAGCATAACATAAAAGAGAGATTGGTGGAGAATGAGGGAAGTTGCTTTGTATTGGAACAATTGGAGGAAGCTATGATTATTGAAGAAAGGGAAGAATTGGTTGAAGACTTAGGAGATGCGGAGCCTCCATGGGAATCTAGAATTGAAGAAAACCCCTCCAAGATGATTGAAATTGATGCTAGGAAGGAAAGTGCACACCTTCCAAGACATATTCCATATGAAGATTTGGATGGGATAGAGCAAGAAGTGAGTTCCCTTGGTGATGAAGATCAAGCATCAAACCTTAGTGGTGAAGAATCCTTTGAGCATGAAAAACCTTCTCCCAACAAGATGGAAAGCAATGTGGAGGTAAATTTTTCTTACCCTCCCATTTATGACTTGAGTAGGAGAAAAGGTTTATATAAAATTGTTGAACAAATGATTATAATTGAGAAGTCTTGTGAAGAGGTGGAAATCCTTAGAAAAAGGAGGATGGGAATTGAATACGCTTTATCAAAACTCTTGAAGTTGTCTTTGCCTAGGTTGCCATCTACTCCTTCACTTGAGTGGGTAAAATTCATTTCTATTAGCTTTATTGTCCCACTTGAGTATGGCTTGCTTGAAACGGATGGTCAACTTAGGATCCTTTGTGGGATGAAGCGTAAACGAAAAAGGTTTTGTGGTTGGCGTTGCAAATCAAGGCTCATTATGGTTGATGCATCAAACATGAGATACAAAGGTGGGAATAGTGCTCAAATAGATGGGTCTAGGAGGATTGTTGGGCATTTCATAGAGAATTCATCTTGTTCACTACCCGGATGGATTAATAATGATGATCAACTTCAAGACGGGTGTGAAAATAAAGTGTGGGATCCCGGATTACAAGAAGAGGATCAACTTTGGGAGCCCCAAGCTTGTGAAGAACTCCATCAAGACTTGGCTCAATCCATGAAGAATCTTGGGGCACAATGGAGAACCAAGCATTGGTGGGAGTTCCAAGATGAATACAAGCACAAGCCACCTTGATGAGGAGCCCCCCATAAGTCCAACTTAAGGACAATAAACAAAAGTGCTAGGTGGGAGACAACCCACCATGGTAAAATCTTTTCATTTTCTCTTTTGTAAATATTTGGTAGAATTAGTCTAATTTCATATTTTGTTTAGATAGTTGAGTTTAATTGGTAGTTTAGTATGTTAAATAAGGTTTTATGGTGTTTTGGTAGCTGTTTGGAGGTTTGGAATGCTTGGATTGGTGCAAAAACATAGAAAAAAAATTTTGAAAAATAGAGCACCATCCACACGTACGCGTACATGGCGCGTACGCGCACTTCCAGCATTTTCGACCATCCACGCGCGCGCGCCATGCGTGCATACGCGCGGATTGAGAAGTTCCAACCTCCATACATTTTCCAGAGAGTTGTGCCTGCGCCGCGCCAACGTTGTGCCTCTGGCACAAACCCCACTTGCGCACACGCGCACATGACGCGTACGCGCCACTCTCGAAATAAGCCAACGACGCGCGCGCGCCATGCGTGCGTACGCGCGGATTTCTTTCTCCCATCCACTTTTCTTTTCTTCTCCTCTTTCCAATTCTTTCCTTCTCCTTTCTTCTTCCCTTCTCCTACCCCTCATCCAACACTTCCAAACACCATTGATAACCATTTATTTTAGTTAGTTAATTAGTTAGTCGGTTAGTTAATTAGTTAGTTTTAGTTTAGTTTTCATTTTATTTTCTCTCTTTTCATCATAAGTGTTGGAGTATTGACTTTGTTTACTATACATTGCTATATCCCTTATTGCCTAAATGCTATTTTAGCATGAATGTTTTTAGATAATCTTTGTTGGATTCTATGATTGAGATTATATTTTGTTACTTGGTTTTGAGTTCTTCATGCTTACCTTTTGAAAAATACCAAGTGATGAGAATTGTCTTCGAGCTTATAACTCTTTTGAATTGCATGTTGTAGCTAGCCACCATGTGATTTGAACCGTATTCTTTGATTAGGCAATATCTTGATGGATAATGTTGAGCATTTACCTTAATGCATTGTATTTCATGATTATATCCATCCATATGTTTGACTTGAATGCTTTCATGCTTCTCTAATGCTTGTCTTACCTTACAAGCTTACTTAAAGCATCTCAAGCACACTAGGATAAATGAAGTGCATGCTTCTTTTGTGACATAGCTTTTATGCTAATGTGTATTCTAAACCACGCAATTTAGAATTCACACACCTAATATTTCTTAATGTCACACTAATTCACTCACCTCATTCTAGTGATTTACCTCATTCCAACAATGTATGCTTCCTTGCTTTTATATCTTCTCATCTTATGGTGTTATATTTTTGTTTTTCATAATGAATGCACCACAAGCAACCATGGAAGCGGAAGAAAGAACACATAGCAATCCAGAGAGTCGCCGTACCCCCTTGCTCATCTTTGAGTGCACCGAGGACGGTGCAAACTTTTAAGTGTGGGGAGGTCGTCCGACCGGTCGGCGATTTTGGGTGACAAATTTCTAATCCCAACACTTTTGCATTTCATTTTAGGTTCTTAGGATTTTTACTTTCATTTTCTTATTTTTGCATATGTATACACAATAAGCTTAGTCAAAATAATGAAAAATTTCAAGATTTCTATCTATAGGGCATCTCAATTGATTTGAGTGAAAACCTTTCATAGAACTTGCTTGAATTATATATATTGTGGATCATGTTTTTGAGCTAAGAGCACAAGCAAGTGAGATTTGAGCCTAATGGTGTGGTTACATCTTATAACCACTTATTTTCCTTCTTGTGTGCATTATTCTCTTTCTATGATTGTAATCTTTGATTTGTTTGATTCTTTATGTCCATTATTTTGTGTATTCATGCATTTATATGATTGAGGCCATCATTTTATTAGCTCACTCACCCAAATAGCCTTACCTTTTATCTTCCTTTGTTAGCCAAATTTGAGCCTACGCTTAACCCACTTATTCTTATTTTAGCACATTACAAGCCTTAAAGCGAAAAACAATAATTGTCCCTTAATTTGGATCTTTGATTAGCTTAGGCTAGTGTGTGTGAGTATCATTCAAGTGTGGAAACCTTGGGACATTGGGTGAATAAAAGGGTATTTTGTATTGTTATTGAAAATATTGGGAATTGGGTACATACTCATGTATTGATCAAATGTAAAACCTTATGCATTGGTGCTCTTGTATATAGAAAGAAAAAAAAATGAGAAAAACAAAAGAAAAAGAAAAGAAAAATAATATGGAAAAGAAAGAAAATAGAAAAAAAAAGAAGAAAAAAATAATAAAAAGGGGACAAAATGCCCCAAGGCAAGGTCCAATAAAATCAATGCATAAGTGTTGTGAAATGAAAAAGAAAATGAGTATGTGAAAAAGTGAAGAATGGGTAGTTAGATTAGTACTTAATTGTATAGGATGTCATAGGTTAGGTGGGAAGTCTAAGCTTATCAAAGATTCAAACTTCAAGCTCACTTGACCATATATGCATCCTACCTTGACCCTAACCCCATTACAACCTAAAGAAAAGACCTCATGATACTTGTATGCATGCATGAAATGTATGTCGATTGTTAGAAGAAAAACAAATCTTGGAAAGCATGATTAGGGGAGAATTGAGAGAATCGACCCTAAACACTTGAGCGAATAGAGTGCAAACACTACCGGTGAGGGTTTGATACTCAATTACATGTTTTCACCTATGATCATCTCTTTTCATGCAAGTTTGTAAAAATATTGAATAACTCAATTCAATTGTGGATTAGGCTTGCTAGTCCTTAGCCCTTGTGCATATATACTTCTTGGGAATTGATTTATTTTGACCAAGCAATTGCATTCATTTAGATAGTTGCATATAGGTAGATTGCATTTAGTTAGTTTCCATTGAATAAATGCCATACCCTTACTTCATTCTTGGTTTAAGCATGAGGACATGCTTGGTTTAAGTGTGGGGAGATTGACAAACCCCATTTGTAGGGTTTATCTTGTGCTTGATTTAGGAGATTTTATCACCTTTTACCCACATTTATTCAATGAATTAGCATGGTTTTACATATTCTCCTTTAATTGTGCTTAAGAGTGAAAACATGCTTTTTAGGTCCTTAATTGTTTAATCTTGATTTACCTTTGATTCCATTAGATGCCTTGATGTGTTTGCCAAGTGATTTCAGATTTAGGAGGCAAGGATTGGATCAAGGGAATGAAGGAAAAGCATGTAAAAATGGAGAACTCATGAAGAAATGAGGGAATTGCAAAAGCCGTCAAGCCGACCTCTTCGCACTTAAATGACCATAACTTGAGCTACAGAGGTCCAAATGATGCGGTTCCAGTTGCGTTGGAAAGCTAACATCCAGGGCTTCGAAATGATATAAGATTTGCCATAGTTGCTATACGTATAAGGACGCGTACACGCACTGTACGTGTACGCGCCGTTGGTGCACGTGATTCACTTCATGCAAACTCGTGGCTAGCGAATTTACAAGCCTTGTGGGCCCAATCCAACTCATTTCTGATCCTATTTAAGCCAAGGATTGAAGAGGGATGGACAAGTTAGTTATCATTAGTTTAGTTTTAGCTTAGCTTAGTAGTGAGAGTTAGTTTCTAGAGAGAGAAGCTCTCACTTCTCTCTAGAATTAGGATTAGGTTTAGTTCAATAACCTTAGATCTAGATTTTAATTCATGCTTTCATCTCCTTCTACCTTTCAATTCCTTGTTGTTACATTCATTCTTCTTCTATTCTTTTGTTGTAATTTCTTTTATGTTGTTCTTATGTTTTGTTGTAGATCTACTTTTGCTCCTTCTATTTTCTTTCAATTCAATTAGAGGTAATTCATAATAAT
Source organism: Arachis hypogaea (assembly GCF_003086295.3). NCBI lineage: Eukaryota > Viridiplantae > Streptophyta > Magnoliopsida > Fabales > Fabaceae > Arachis > Arachis hypogaea. The sequence continues at coordinate 130,914,257 of NC_092052.1, read as the reverse complement.
TGTGTTCCTTTTGATTGTTGTTGTTAATTCATTGCCATAATTGTTGTTAGATTCTATTTTTGTTATCAATTTACTTTGCTTTTCTTTTATGCCTTTCAAGTGTTTGATGAAATGCTTGGTTGGATTTTAGTATAGATTTTGTTCCTCTTGGCTATGGTAGAGTAATTAGTGACGCTTGAGTTATCTAATGTCTTTGTTGATTGATAATTAGAAGTTGCTAATTGATTTAGATACCACTAAAGCTAGTCTTTCCCTTGGGAGTTGGCTAGGACTTGTGGAATCAAGTTGATTCATCCACTTGACTTTCCTCCATTATTAGAGGTTAACTAAGTGGTAGCAATGGACAATTGTGGTCACAATCGAGGAGGATAACTAGGATAGGACTTCTAATTCTCACAACCTTGCCAAGTGCTTTTTAGTTGTTAGTTTATTTTCATTGTCATTTACATTTCATGTCTCTTATCCCAAAACCCCAAAATACAATCCATAACCAATAACAAGACACTTCATTGTAATTCCTAGGGAGAACGACCCGAGGTCCAATACTTCGGTTTATAAATTTTAGGGGTTTGTACTAGTGACAAACAACTTTTTGTATGAAAGGATTAGTGATTGGTTTGGAAACTATACTTGCAACGAGAATTCATTTGTGAAATTCTATACCATCAAAAATCCATTCATCAGTAAGCCTTCAAGACGCTCCTTGTAGAGCTCATTCCTATAGTTTGCACTTGGCACATCAAATTAACAAATTAGATTATGCAAAGAATAATAATTCAATCAATCACATATCCTTAAATTAATCAATATTGTGTATCCTATGAAAGAAATTAACAATGTTTATCAACATAGAAGGTGCAATAGACCTAAGGAACTCAACAGAAGCACTCTTTAATGGTAGCCATATTAAATTGATAATGGTATGCACACAAGGAGAATTAATTAAAAATCATCTTCAGCATAAGACTAGTTTCACAGCAAAATCATGAAATGCCATATATACACTTAATTCAATTGTGTTCACATGATAAACATGTAAGCATATTCTTCAAATAATAATTGATAGATAAGATTTTTTTTTGTTATAGGTTGTTCATTATTTGCCATTATTTGTCAAAATTTTTAGTTCAGTTTTTTTTATAGTTATTTCAAAGTGAGCTTCCTGTATTTTTCATCAAAGATGGTAGAGCATGCTTGTGGGATGGCAAATCTACAAAGACAGAGGGGCTCAGAGACTTACCGATGGTCAGAGACAGAGAAAAAGGACTCCGGTGACAAGCTCACATGCAACGGCGACAGTCAAGCTCACAGCAATGGCGACTGAGCGATGACTCTGTGGAAGAACAAGAGAAGAACTTAGATCTCATAATGATGGAGAGATAGAGAGCGCAAGAGAGAGAGAGAGAGAGGAACTTACGGAGCTATCCGAGCTTATCAGCGACGGCGAGGAGTTGTGCGACTGAGCAGCGACGATGAGGAGTTGCGTGGCTGAGCAGCGACGGCGAGGAGCAGCGGGACTAAGCGGTGACTCCAAGGAGTTGCGGCAACGGCAACGAGCTACAGCAACGAGGCAACTGCGGGGAGGGGATGAGAGGCTGAGCTGAACAGCAAAGAGCTTTGGTTCTATGAGGAAGAAGAATACGACTTGAAGTTAGGGTCTGATGGTTGGTGGAGGCACTTAAAAACCCTAATCCCTAAGACACATATATATAGTATGTACTCCAGGGCGGGTTTATCCTGACCCTGACCCCACCCCGCCCCGATCATAACCTGTCCCCGCCTCGGGTCGGGTTTAAACCCGTCCTGACTGGGTAGGGGCAGGTCGGGTACTCCTGCCACCCCTATGTTAGTAGCTAAACTTTTAATAATTTTAGGGAATTAAAATAAGTCAACTCGCAAAAAGAAATGACAAAAAAATTACAAAAATAAATATTGCAAAATCACAAAGTATAACCTACTTTAACAATTGTATATATAATTTATAATAATACTTAATAATATTTATAATTTAAATTAAATTTAATCTTTCCGTGCAAGGCATGGAAAAATAAACAACGTTTGGGCAAATTCTAATTTAGTCTCTAACATTTCAAACGTCCTATTTCTATTACAAAAAATTTCAAATAGATTTAATGTGGTCCTATCATTAAATTTGACGAGAATAGTGAACGGAATGAATGACGTAGTGGATGTTAATAACATTACTAGTTAAATCATATCTTCTTCTATGTGTTAGAAAAATACAACCAAAACTTTTTTCATCTCAATTTTTTTAATGAATCATCAATGCTTCAAAATCAAAGAAAAAACTTTTATATTAGTGATCGTTGGTGGATCGATTTTACTTGCATACTGAATCAAATGTTATTGACTCTTCAATATGTAAACTATTTTGTGTCAAAATTAACATTAGGATAATATTAAAATAGAATATTTAAAACATTAGGGATCAAATTAAAATTCAATCCAAATATTAAAGGCTAAAATAATGCTTTACCTTAAAATTAAAAACCACATTTTGTCCGTCCCTTGCTAATGGTAATAGTGTAAGCTTAATTACTTACTACTTATTGTTTCTTTCTCAAAAGAATATACAGTTATATTATGTCTCCAAATTTATAGTAATTGTTTATTTGATTTGTATGTTAAAATTTTAAGTGAGAAATTTCTATAGATGACGTGTTTTTGTCTTCATCAAAATAAATTGAATATTTAACTATGATAAAGTAGTTAATTGATGTATTTTAAGTTTTGAATTCACTATGTGTCATTGAATCTTAAAGTTTGGTTAGTGTTTCTGTCCAGTAATTTGAGTCGAGGTATAATTTTTTCTAATGCTGAGGTATAACTTATGTCTCTGTTAATATGGAGTTTTCTATCCTAAAAGCACAAATGTCGAACTATACTTCCGTCGTCAAGGAACATCGGAGGAGATTGGGACCTGCAAAGAGACTCCAATGCTCAAGTAAGAAAAAAATATAAGATGAGGTATATACTATTTTGAGTGAATAGCATTCTTTTAAAGAGAAAATAAAATGGAGAGTTCTTTGTGTACTTATCCTGCTATGTTTACTTGGTTCTGTTTATATAAGATTTATATCTGACTTGATTGTGGCATGTTTTCCTTATTCCGAGATATGAGGCATGGACACGGTTCTAGAATCTCGGAGGGAATTGTTTGGTGGCTTCTTTGAAGAGGTCTTTTTAGGGTTATCAACAAGTAACTGTTCTCTTTTTTGAATTTGTTGCACGTGGCCGAGTTATAGCACACGCGGCCGACTTATACGGATGGATCACGAACAGCTCTGTTTTGAATTTGCAAGTGGTTGAGCTATAACTTATGTGGCCAAATTATAAGGACAGATCAGACCTAATCTCCGAATTATAGCTCGTATCCGCCGAGTTATAATGACTAGATCAAAGCCCCCAAGCTTGACTTGTTTATTTTTAAGAGAAGCAGGTTGAGCTTTTATGAAAATTGAGTTATAACTCAGTAGGATATAGAAGAGATGCAGTTGTGTTATAATTTCGAGATATGAGGATTAGCCCCCAAGATCAACCTGATAATCTTGAAAATAAAATTGGACAAGCTTTTCATCGGGAAATGAGTTGCTTATTTCAATATATTTTTGAATAAGCTTATAGGTGATTGTGTTTGGACTAACGCCGACTTATCGGTGATTGTTTGTTGGACTAACGCCGACTTATAGGTGTCAGTTTGCTTTTATTGATTAAAACTTATAATTATCAGTTTATTTAAAATGATTCCGACTTATAGGTGTTGGTTTGTTTGGATTGATTCCGACTTATGGGTGTCGATTTGTTGTATTGATTCTGACTTATGGTTGCCAGTTTGTTAGATTGGTTCTGACTTATAACTGTCGGTTTGTTTTTATATGCCGACTTTAATATTAGTTTGCCATAATATGTGTAGAGCGTAGGAAAAACAGTAGCCGAACTAAAGGCATGGATAAAAATAAAGAATGAAAAAATAATATACTCTTTATTAAAGATTACCCTCTTAACATAAAAGGTATAGAATGAAGTGCCTCATTAAAACCTCTCCAAGTAAAAACCGGTGTAGGAAAAAATCTTATGAGTGGGAAAAAGAGTACATCTTCGAGTCATAGTTCTTTGCCTAGTAGTGCTTGAAGGGTATAAGTCCCCTACCGATCAATTTGTTGATTCAAAAAGGTCCTCCTGGTAATCTTCTTTTGATTGAGTTGGTTTATTGATCCGTTGAGCTTGTCTAAACTCTTCTATTTCCATCTGTCCAACTGCTTTTTCTCAGAATTCTACTAAAGTCTTTGGCTTGATCACGGCTATAGTCTCTTAAAACTTTCTAGGATGGAGACCACTTTTGAGAGCGTGCAAGTGGACCTCTGGGCTTAAATCTGGGATTTCCATGGTCGCCTTGGCAAACCACGACATATAGTCTTTTAGTCTCTCATGTTGCCCTTGTTTGATGGTGCTTGGGTAGTCTGATCCGTGTACATATATCCTTGAAGCGGCAAAATAGTCGATGAAAGATCCGGCCAGCTCTTCAAAAGAGGAGATTGAACCTACAAGCAACTTAGAAAACCAAAGTAATGGATCACCATCTAGAAAAGTGGGAAAATTTCGATAAAGTATAGGTTTAGAGGCACCATTAAAGAACATCATGGATTGAAATTTCTTAATGTGAACACGGGGATCACCAAATCCCTCGTACGACTTAAGAATAGTTGGCAGCACAAAATTCTTCAGCATTTGAAACCTAACAATGTCCTCCGAAAAAGGGTTGTCTATTGTTAGCTTTTCTTTTGGCGGGGTGATCTCTTGAGGTTCTGCTTTTTGTGATTGTGTATTGTTCAAATTTGAGCTCTTGGGATCTCCATCAATATGCTTTCTGTTTTGGCTTTTGGATAATGATTTGGCTATCCTTCGGACTTCAGCCTGAAGTTCTGCAATCTGAGCTAGAAGCTCAGCTTGCGTGGGTTGTTGTACCCCATTATCAGCCATGTCTGAGGATTAGCAACCTTGCAAAAAGAAAGTATAAAGCTAAAAGAGAGTTGAATTTAATGGGGATTTTTTACTTCGGGCCCACGGTGGGCGCCAAATGTTCCTGTCTAGTAATCTTAGCCGAGATATAACTCCTTCTAGTGTCGAGGTATAACTCCTTCCTCTGTTGATATGGAGTTTTCTATCCTAAAAGCACAAACGGCAAGCTATACTTCAGTTGTTGAGGAACACCAGTGGAGGTTGGGACCTGCAAAGAGACTCCAACGCTCAAGTAAGAAAAAATATAAGATGAGGTATATGCTATTCAGAGTGAATAGCATTCTTTTAAAGAGAAAATAAAAGGGAGAGTTCTCTGTGTACTTATCCTACTATGTTTATTTGGTTCTATTTATATAAGATTTGTATTTGATTTGATTGTGGCATGTTTTTCTCATTTCGAGATATGAGGCATGGATACAGTCCAAAAATTTCGCAGGGAATCCACTACAAGAAAAAAGGCCTGTCGGCACACTTTTTTCTTGCCACGCTTTTAAAGCATGCCCAAAAGTGGTCAATGGCCACGCTTTTGCGAGGGTGGCCACTGATTTGTGATTTGGACACACTTATTTTTGTCACGCTTAAAAAGCATGGCCATAGAGGAAAATCGACATGCTTTTACGAGGGTGGCCACTTATTTAAATTTTGTCCACGCTTTTTTATTGCCACACTTGAAAAACGTGGCCACAGAGGGAAATCGGCACGCTTTTACGAGGGTGACCACTGATTTAAAATTTGGCCATGCTTTTTTTGTCACGCTTAAAAAGCGTGGCCATAGAGAAAACCGGCACGCTTTAAAAGCGTGGCTATACTGTGTTTATTTTGGCATCGTAAGAAAACGTGCCGATAACAACAACACACTAGTTTCTTATTGTTACCAAATTCACTTTTAACCCTAAAATTCACTTTCAAACCCTAAACCGCGCCGTCAGCTTCATCTTCACTCTCAAACCCTTAGCTTCCTTTGTCGTTCATCGTTCAGCTTCATCGCACCCAGCTGCCTTCATCGCCATCACTGTCATCTTCATCACTACCCTTCATCGCACCCAGCCTTCATCGCCGTCATCGTCATTTTCATCGTTCATTACAGTAGTCTTCCTCGAGCTTGCCGTCACTGTCACCGTCAGTAGTCGTTGTCTTCCTCGACACTGCTTTGAAAGGATTTTGAATGGCTTTTTATTGAAAGGTTCAGAAAATCCTAACCTCCATCACGCCGCCATCTATCTTACCGTCGCCACCCTTCACGCTCAAGATTGCAACCAGGTTCGTCGTTGTGTTAGCCAGCTCGCCATTCCTCTTGCTGTTTTGCTTGTCGTCCTTCTCGCCGTTCTGCTCGTCGTGCTCTCGCCTCTGTCTCGCGGTTCCGCTTGCCTCTGTCTCGCGGTTTTGCTCGCCGTGCTGCTTGAAGGTTAGTGCTCAGTTGTTCTCCATCTTCATTTTTTTAAAATGCTCCATTTAGAAATCATTCAAAAAAATTGGATGATTATTGAATGTTTTCTACTGTTAATTTTTTATTGAATTGATTAGTGATTAGCTCTTGCTGTGCTGCTAGTTTAATTTGTAAAATAGATTATTATTGGATGATTATTGAATGTTTTCTGCTGTTTTATTGATTAGTGATTGGCTCTTGCTGTGCTGCTATTTTAATTTGTAATCAAGAAAATTGGATGATTATTGGATGACTATTGAATGTTTTCTGCTGTTTTATTGAAGTGATTAGTGGTTAGCTCTTGCTTTTTATCGGATGATTTCTGCTGTTTTAACTAATGTGCAATATTAGAAAATAGCAAAATAGTTATCATTTATTCTTTTTTATACTATTTTATACTATTTTAATATTTTTTTTAATTTACCTTTCATAAATCACTTGTCACAGTAAATTATATATAATGTAGGAACTTATAGGTTTAATTCTATTTGAATTAACTGCCATCTTCATTTTTGTTACAGCTTCTAATGATGTTTCATTAACAAGTTCAAGTCAATGCGGCTCTCATGGGTTTCTAGCCGAGATAATTCAAGCGAAAGCAAATTGAGGGATCTCCTCGACAACTCGGAATACGTGCTTACCTTTGGGAGTAAGTTCGTCTTTTCTAGTTTGATTTTTAGGAGAACGTCAGTTACTTGAAGGAATTATGTCACCATTATTGCTTGTAAATAAACTGAGAGAACCAAACTAGCTAACAAAGCTTGACTTAGCAGTAAGAGGAGGGTAACTTATTGCTATAGCCTATAATCTCCTAATTAGTCCTAATTAAGTTCTTGTAATGAACTAATAAAGTTTTTTTTATATACTTTTGTTGTACAATTCAAGGTAGGAAACTAGTTTCTGATATTGCTTCCATTTGGTGACAGGTCCTAACAGAAGGATCTTCTTGCCAGAGGATCTCTTGGACCGATCTGAGATCCCACCATACTTGAATGGAGAGGTGCCCGGAGAGTATGTGGATTCTTCTCTAGCTAGTCCCCTTTGAATCACAAACATTGTGAAACTTTGACTTGTTTTGCTTAATGTTTCTTTGATGTTTGTTGATCCAGTTATGGTTATAATCCTTTTGGTTTCATCAAGAAGCCAGAGGATTTTTCCAAGTATGTCTTAACACTTTTTTTCAAACTTGATATATATCCTTTTGGTTACATTAGTTTACAAACTGCTTTTAATACATTTATTATTTGAAGTATACTGGTTGATCCCTTTTTTCTGATGTTAAATTGCTCTCTAGTATGCTTGGCAAGTAAATTCACTTTATTGAATGGGAATGATCATCTTTCTTGTTCCAGAATTGGTTTCAAGTAGAAAATAAATGTATATATGCATGCATTAAGAGATGAACAAAGAACTATATCTCTGTTCTCTCCTTGTTTAAGTGAATGCTCATTAGCTTAGGAACTTGTGTTGGAAAATTTATTCGTAATTAATGAGAATGAGCTTATATTTATGCAGTATAATTGAATGATTTTGCAGGATTCTGGCTGAAGTTGAAAACCTTGCAGGATTCTGGCTGAAGTTGAAAACCTTATTGCTAATTGTAATGAGACTAAGCTTATATTTAAAAAATTGGCTAATTTTCTTAACTTTTCTTTTTCGTTTCTTTGGACATAAGTTGGCTTATTAGTCAAGGCAATCAAGTTTATATATCTAGCTTACTTGTATATGTTCACTTTTAATTGCTAGAATTCCTTAGTTATTTTTTCATATTTCAGGCTTTGGCATCCTACCTCGTTAAACTTCATGCAGAATGTAGTTAATGGAAACCAGAGTCCTGTAATAACTGTTACCAAAGGATGCCAGGTGAATTTTTTCAGTTGATAGTTTATTTAATGCTTTCTTGTCATAATGAGTTCTTCCTTATTCCTTCCTCCGGCTACTTGGAACTTCTCGCAAATTCCTTGGACCGTGAAAATTGGCCACTGGTTCAATTTCTCATGTCATCTTCTTACAGTGGATATGGCATCTCCAGCTTGCAACAAGTAAATAACTAAACTATTCCTGGTTTTACCATTCTTGTGATTGTTGCTCTAGAATATTATATTACAATTTGTAATTCAGTGTAGTACCACTAACATTTAGCTCAAGGAATTATTTTTTGTAGGTAAAAAAGTTTACAAATGTTTCAGAAACAATTATATATGATCTAAGGGAAGGAAGTTTAAGAAGGCTAGAGGAAGGAGGAACAGCAAAGGAAATAAAATTTAAGTTGTATTGTTTCTGTATTTTTTTCAGTTTTTAGTTTTGGAATTTGAACTTGAGATTTATTTTGTATTTGAGTATCAGTTTTTTAATGTATAAAATAATTATCGCAAAAATTATGTCACTAATTATTGTTTGATTTATCTTATACTAAAAATTGCATACTATATTTGTAGGTTTGGTAATAAAAAAGGATTGAAAATTTATATTTTGTAGCGGTAAAGGTAAAAATAAGAAAAAGAATTTTTTTAAAAAATTTTATAAGGCTATTGCCACATTTTTATCGCCACGGTTTAAAAAGTGTAGCCATATCTTCCCCTATTGGCACATTTTTAAAGAGTACCCAAAACAAACATTTTGGGACGTTTTAAAAGCATGGCGATATGTACACTTTTCGGTACGCTTTTTAAGCGTACCTATAGGTTAAGACCTATGGCCACGTTTTTTAAGCGTGGCAAGAGATGAAAGCGTGCCAATAAAAAAAGTGTCGATAGATCCACAAAAGCGTGGCGATAGAGCAACCAGCACGCTGGCGGGTGTGACCCTTTCAAAAGCATACCGATAGCTCAAAAAGCATGGCGAAAAGCTATCGGCACGCTTTTTTACTTTTCGACACGTTTTTAAAACGTGGCAGAAAGCTTATTTTCTTGTAGTGCCGTTTGGTAGTTTCTTTGAAGAAGTCTTTTTAGGGTTATTAGCAAGTAACCGTTCTTTTTTTTTTATTATTTGCTACACGTGGCCGAATTATAGCACATGTGGTCAACTTATTATACGGATGAATCACGAGAACTATAATTTACGTGGCCGATTTATAAAAATAGATCAAATCTAATCTCCAAATTATAATTTGTATCTGTCGAATTATAATGACCAGATCAATTAGTATATACAGTAACGTAAAATAATAATAGTCTAGAATTACCTGCGATAAAATTTTATATTATCATCTAATACCGATATTCATACATATGTGTAGTTTGAGATAAGCCTCAATGTAGTCCCTGAAGTTGCACTCGAGCCTCATAGTAGTCCCTGAACTTAAAAGTTCCTCAGAGTCATCCCCGAACTTGTACTCCGGGACTCAAAGTGGTCCTTCCGGCAATTTCAGCACACGTGGCGCAACCGGAAAGCTTAGCTGGCAGCGTTGGTGACACGTGGGACTCACAACGGCTAGCTGATGTGGCAGAGTAAACTCTTCCGACTCAATTTGGTCCCTCAGGTGAAGTTAAAACCCTAATCCCCTTTTTTGAAGGCCACATTGTTCACTCTGCTGTCTCCTCATCAGTGCTGTGTTCTTCTGTTCTCCCTCTCTGAAGCCCGAAGGTTATGGCTAGCACGAGCAATGCAGCTGGGAGCTCGAACAACCCACGATTGTTTGGAAGCATCATGAGGAGAATGAACAGAAACAGAGAAGCTCGTTTGCCAGAATGGTGTGCTTGCGGGTCGAGACCGGTGCTGCGGTGGTCAGGGACGGATTCTAATCCAGGGAGACCGTTCCTGGGTTGCCCAAACTACAATGTAAGTATTATTGTTGTTGATTGCTGTATTTATGGATATAAATTTTGCTGATTGAATTTTCTTTGATGTGCAGACTGTGGGAATAAATGGTGTGGATTGTTTATGTGGGTTGATAAAGTTTTGGAAGATGTCATGCCATGTGATGATAGAACAAGACATTCAGTTGATGATGAAGAATGAAAGATGAAGATGGCTTGGAAATTTGGTAAATTAGAAGCTGAAATTAGGGTTCTAAAAATGGAGAGAATTTTGATGTTTGTGTTCATGCTGCTGATTGTAATTGGTGTTTTTGTATTAAAGCTGGATAGACAGCAGGGTCAACTGTATCTAGCAAAAAACAAATGACATGCATGTTATATGCATTCCTTGTTCATGTACTTGTTCCTATCCTTTTGTTTGAAAGAAATGGAAATTAAAGTGTTTGATTATATGCATACTTTTGTTCCTGGACTTCTTTTCAATGAAATAGAAATGGACAGGATTTGAACTACTCTTAAGTTTGTAACAGAGGATAAGATATAAACAAAAGGCTGAGAAAACTCAATTCAATAAAGTCATAATTCATAATTCATATTGGTAATGTTTGAATAAAAAAAGACACAATATAAAGCCAAAACACTAAGTATATCAAAGTTGTTGACATATTGACCTGATAAAATTCAAATTCTAAAATCCCCAACACTGGGACAATGTTTTAGGCATTGTAAACAACATCAGCAAAATAGATAAAAAAAAAACAGTTTGTTTTTCCTAAACATAATCATCCTCATCTTCATTTTTTGTGTTTGGGTGCCTTGAATCCAGGGTTGGACACAAATTTCATGAAATTTGCAAGCTTTGTAGCAGTTCCCTGTGTTGCACCTTGCATAGGGCCACTTGTTCAAATACTCCCAGGCTTCCTTATTAACCCTTTCAATCTTTTTGATGATATCAAGGAAGCCATCTTGGCTAGTACACCTTGCCACAATCCCAAAGTAGCCCTCTAAGCTGGAAATCCTTCCATTGCTTATTGAATTTCTTCCACAGATGCCAAACACAGAATCTGTGATGGACATCTGGAAAAACCTCCTTAACTGCATTTATAAGGCCCTGTTTCAGATACCAAAGAAGGGGTCATATAGTTGTTTTCGGGCAACAAAACTGTCCCTACAGTTATATAAGTGACATCAAAATAGTCCCTAGACTTGTTCAAGTGACATCAAACTAGTCCCTAGACTTATGTAAGTGACATCAAACTAGTCCCTACACAGCACTGTTACATAACATTATGCAGAACAGGGTAAATGAGTAACAATAGATTGACAAAACATTATGCAGCATATAATCAGTCCAGGATTAATTCTGCATATATAGACAGCAGCCCAGTGTATCAACATCATATAATCAGTCCAGGATTAATTCAGCATATATAATCAGCAATATGTGCCTTAAATCAAACTGGCAAATAAATCACAAGGACAGGCACCAAACTTCACTCTCCGTGTAGTTCCCCACAAAACCCAAGACCAAGACCCTTTTTTTTTCTTTTGCAACTGAGGGAAATATATATATACAACTACAACTTACTACCAACAAAAAAAGGCACACAGAAATAAAGAAAATCTGTCAAATTTGGAGCTAAAGTAATCACTAACTAGAGAGGTTAAAAAATAATAAAATAATATACAACACTGAAGGTGGAGATGAAACAAGAAAAACCATCTAGAAATAGTAATGGTAAATAGTAGTTAATGAAAGCTCATTAAATGGCATCAATTATCTTCTTCATATTATAGCATTGATTCAGTCCTAATCTTCTTCTACCATTTTCATCATCACTCTCACTCTCTCCTTTTCATTACTTGACATTTGGCAACAAAAGCACCACTCCCTTACTTTTCTACTTCTCCTTCTCCCTCTAATATTTCACTGTGCTATATTATCACTATATTCAAATTAACAATATAAGTTAAGTTTTCTATTATTTTGTGGTTTTTTTTTTCAAAATTTTTATTAGAAAAGGTTATTGTGGATCGGGGTATTGAATAGAGTGCCTAACTTTGTTAGTTGTTAACTGTTAAATTATATGATATTTCACCTTTATTTTGATCATGTTGCTAATGATTTGTGTCATGTGAACATAAGAAAGTGTGAAATCAAGAACATTATTTTGGTGTAACTAAGGATAGCAGTTCTCTAGACACTAACTTCAATCTTGGTGGATCAAACCATTCAAATTTACATACCCTTTCCCACAACTAATCCACTAGTCTAGACCAAATTCATCAAACAATTTGACTATTCCAATAGCTAAGTTAACTTCATTAGCAATTGCAAAACTTATTACTTTATATTACTCTAACTTATGTATGCAAGAATCCTTTATGATCACACACTCAGTTTAACTAAACAGCATTACATATTACATTCAGTTTAACTAAACCAACCCAATACAAAGAAAGGCAATTAGGTAAATCAATCAAATTCAGAATCCATTATCAGAGTTACAAAAAATTTCAACTCCCAAAAGATCTTTACTTCTACTGTGATCATGCAAACCCTGTTTAACAAATTCATTGATCAGAGTCATTGTTCTGAAACACATTAACAGTTTGGAAACTCTTCCACTAAGAGCAGTAAGCCCTAACACATAAAGAACACATTTTCATATCATCAAAACACAAAAAACACTCCTACTCTACAATTTTCTTGGCCAAACCACTACGAAAGTCAGTAGTGATCAAACCCTAGCACAGAGAACAGAACAGAGGCGTTCATACCCACCAATTACAATCGAAAAAAATGGCCTGAACTTTTGTGAATATTAGATTAACAACAATATCAAAAAACAAAGGAACCACATTTTTTTTCATTTTTGCCTTACCTCTTTCAGAGAAACCAGGCTTCCCATGATTTTTTTTTTTATTTTTGGCAAACGAGCTTCTCTATTTCTGTTCATTCTCCTCACGATGCTTCCAAACGATCGTGGGTTGTTCGAGCTCCCAGCTGCATTGCTCGTGCTAGCCATAAACTTCGGGCTTCAGAGAGGGAGAACAGAAGAACACAGCACCGATGAGGAGACAGCAAAGTGAACAATGTGACCTTCAAAAAAGGGGATTAGGGTTTTAACTTCACCTGAGGGACCAAATTGAGTCGGAAGAGTTTATTCTGCCACATCAGCTAGCCGTTGTGAGTCCCACGTGTCACTAAGCTTTCCGGTTGCGCCACGTGTGCTGAAATTGCCGGAAGGACCACTTTGAGTCTCGGAGTACAAGTTCGGGAATGACTCTGAGAAACTTTTAAGTTCAGAGACTACTATGAGACTCGAGTACAACTTTAGAGACTACATTGAGGCTTATCTCGTGTAGTTTTAAAAGAGATGCAATGTTGTTAATCTATCTTACTATTATATTAGCTAATATTCTAATTTTTAGTATAGATCTGACAGAATCTAACATGCTTGACGCACGACATATTCGCAAATAATTAACATCTCAACCATGATAAAATATTTGCTGCTTCGACTACATTCCCTAACGTTCTGTAACAATAATTAATTATTATGCTGTCGTCCATGACTGAAAATATTTATTTAAGTCGTTGATTTCCAAGAAAGAGAGCCAATGCACCTTGATTAGTTTATAGTTTATACTACTTTACATTTTCAAGAAAGTGAGTGCGACTGGAACAAATTCATACCAAGGTATACTTCTAGAGCATCATCATCATCATCATATATATATATATATTCTCTAATAAAAAAATGCTTAATTCTAGTGCATGCATCATCCTCGGCCTTTTTCATTTAAATAAAAATTTTATTATTTACATATTTAAATTGAAATATAAAAATGTATCAATTTATATATTTAAGTGTATTTTTACAATTACAAAAATAAAAAAAAATAAATTGTTGTATTTTTTATAAACATGTAGTCTGCAAAAACAAATAAAATATATAATTTTTAGATTTTGAGATTATAAAAATAAAGTATAAAATAATCACTCATTTTTTGTCTAAAAGACAGCTGAAAATTCGAATATAACATTATTCCATTTAATTAACTACATTTTTGTTGCCTATCAAAGCAAAAATAATTATTTCTTTGGTTCATTTTTATTGTTTTTGTCTGCAAAAATAATAAAAAAAATCTATTTTATTTTTACTGTTATTAAAAACCTTACAAATTTTATTTTTTCAGTTTCTGACTGTAAATAAAAATAAGACTAATTGTATAATTTGATAAATTTTTATATTCTTATTTAAATGTATAATTAATGAAATGTTTGTTTAAATAAATAATTAAAAAAACCCATCCATCATCCTCCTGTCTCCAAAAGATCCTATCAAATTGTATAATTTGATAAATTTCTATATTCTTATTTAAACGTATAATTAATGAAATGTTTATTTAAATAAATAATTAAAAAAAAAAAGGCCCATCTTCCTCCTGTCTCCAAATTATCATGTGCAAGTTGGTATATTTTATATGAACTTGGGAATAAACAGTCCCCACATGCCAGTCTTCATGGGTGTACACGTGCCAAGTTACTAAAGCTGGATATGCCAATATTATTTTTACGATAAATTATGTTTATAACTATCTTTTCAATATTAAGTATTTTATGTATTTTTTATCTTTATTATTATTCATTTTTAACATTAAAAGTAGAATATATATATTAGATATTAATTTTACGTGACATTAATAATTTTTACGTAAAATTAATAATTAAAAATTATTTAAATAATTTAAATAATTTAATTAAATTTTTATTTAATAATTTTATTAAATAAATAATAATTTTTATGAATAATATAAATAATAAATTTTAAAATTAATTTAATAAAATAAAAATATATTATATTTTTATATTATTTATTTAAATTTTAATATTAAAATAATTATTTTAATATATTTATTATTTATTTATATTTTTTTAATTATTAATTTTACATAAAATTAATTATACCTCAGTTTTCACGTATATTATTCTTTAAGATTTCAATGACCATCCTTATCGCTAATAAAGTCAAAGCCTATATATGATGTATTGTGAATGTGAAGCGAACCTGATATATTATCTTACCTGATGAAATGGGTTGCAGGTAGTTACTAACTATGTTAGAATAATAATAATAATACGGTTCCACTACGTTACTAACAGTATATCTGTAAATTTCTGCCAACTTTTATTTATAATTGTGTTTCATAGAAGTGTGTTCGTGGATGTGTCTAATAAAAATATTTTTTTTATAGTTGTGTTTAATAGAAGTGTCTTTATAGATATATTTTCTAGATGTGTCTCTTTATATATGTATTTAAAATATATTAATTATTAGACACATCCACGAACACACTTCCATGAAACACAATTATAAACAAAAGTTGGCAGAAGTTGGCAGATAATATATTGGTATCCTATACTTTTCCATAATAATAATTATTGTTATTATTATTTTGAAATTAATACAATACTTTTTTTAGCATTAGGGTCTTGGGGGGCCTCATTATCTCTCCCTCCCTTTTAGTTTTATGCTAATATACTAATGAAATGTATACTCAAAATAGTATATGGTGCATTGAATCAAGCACATAAGGTTAAGGTCATAAGCCGTCCAATTAATATTAGCTTGCTTGAGCAGAAAGAACAGCTACCTTGTTACATGTTTCCTCTAAAGCAAAGTTGCATTAAAGTAATGGCCAATTCTCTCGTGCTATTTTGTATCGAATTTATCTAACTTTCTATTTAAGGTAAATTTTTAACAGTTTAAAATTATTTGTTTTTATATTATTTAAATAAATATTGATTTTTTTAATAAATTAGACATTAAAATTTATACATCATAACAATCGGAAATTTTTTTAATTTAAATTAAATACACAATTAGCCACATATCAATTATTGATAGAATCTAAAAATTGAACACATTTAGAGTATTAAGATCTCAATCTGCGTCAGAAGAATTAAATAGGGTCATAAATACAAAAATAGAATATGAACTCCGTATTCGAGATATACACAATGCGTAAATTTGATGAAAAAATTAAAATAGATGACCGTATCTTGAATAATGAGTCACCAATTTGTGTATATATTAGATATCGAGTTCATATTCTATTTTTGCATATATCTCGAGTACTAAAATCTATTTAACTCACGCTGACTGGAGTCTCAGTATCCAAGATGTATTCAATTTTAAAAAAATCCTCAGTTATGATATGTGATCAATAGTATATTTATATAATTATGTTGTACTTTATATATTTTTGTAAATTTTATATTTATTTAATTTAAATATTAAAAAAAACCCATAACAATCATGTAAGTTAATAGTTCTTTTAAAAACGGCAACCTACATGTTTTTATGCATATAGTATAATATGCCTCGGGATAAACTCTTATAATAGAGAATTCTATAATCATCATATTTAGAATTTATTTTTCTTTAAGATTGATTTTACAAGGAAAACGACATTCAATAAATAAAATGAATAGTAATGTATTTCTCATATAGACGCTTAAGAAAATATAATTTATGCTCTAAGAAGAAGCAATAAATTACTAGAGTGAAAATTTTTAATTGAATTAAAAAGATACTAAAAGATTTAAGTTTTTGTGTGAGCATATTGACACCGAGACACGAGATTCGTAATTATAAAAGCAATGGTATAGTTTGTAGAAAAATTCAATTATATATATAGTTGTCACGGGTACATAAATCCACTAGTAGTTGTAGGTGCTTTTAGAGTTTATTTTATATTTTATACTCAGAATAACTTTTAAGATTGTTGGTTTATTGTATTAAATAATTTTGAAGCTAAATAATACTTATATTATCTACATTTGAAAAAAAAAAAAACAATTTTTACATACCATTTTCCAGCAAAACTTTTAAGATCAAAGTTTTCTTAAAAATACCTTTAGTAATTTTATTTTTGTTAAATATCTTAAAAAGTTCTTTTAGTTATTAAAATCTCAAGCTCAAAAATCTCTTCTGCTTTTCTTTTTAAGAAATTTGATATGATTGGCTTTTAAAAAAAGGTAAATATGTTTTTCAATCACAAATAATTTTTTAAATAAAAGCTAAACCAAACACCTTTAAAAATTCAAAGAAGTACTTAAGGAAATCTCTCTAAAAGCCAATATAAATGCACTTGTAATTTTCTATTGCATACAATCTTAGATTGTTCCAATATTAAATATTTTATATAGAAATAAATATAATTTTATTTCTCAACAGTATTGACTAGCTAATTATTTTTTAAAGAATTGTTAATTTATTATCAGATAATAGATAGATTATTTCATACTAAAAACTCGTTAAGAGAAAAAACTATCTATTACATGTGTTAGTTGGTTGTGAAATAGTTTATACCTTTACACTATAAAACCAATTAAATTATATTAAATTCCCTAAGCCACTTATAATTAGTCTTTATTTATGTTGAGGTGGTGTTTAGATACTAAGATTTTTTGTCCCCACTATTTTATTAGTAGGAATTTAGAATAATATCTTGTTATTATCTAGGTAGTGAGTGTATGCACGATGAATGGTTGAGTACTCCATCTTTCTCTTCTAGGTACCTATTGAGCTATTGGCTATTGCTTCCTGCTTGTGCACACAGCACTACGATACCAAGAATGGATAGAGAATGAATCCTCTCAATCCTTAAAAAAAATTGAGAGTATAAGTATAATTTTTATTTTTTTTATTATTTTTTTTCTCATATTTATTTTTTTAATTATTAAAAAAAAAATAAAAAAATTCATTCTTTTACGATACGTCCTTGTGCGCGGTGTGTATCTTCTCCCTTATTAAATTAGTTTTTTAAATTAATTATTAAAATTTTTTTAATTAAATTTATTTTTTAAAAATTTTAAATTAATTATATTAATCTTTCTATAATTTTTTTTATTGATAGAATAAACTTTAATAATATAACACATTAAATAACACTATAATACATATTTAAAAATTTTAATAACACATTAAATAACACTATAATATATATCTAAAAATCTTAATAACAAAATTAACATAATTAATTTAAAATTTTTAAAAACAAATTTAATTAAAATTTATTTTTTATAAATTAACTTAAAAAATAAATAATTTTTTTAAAAATTAATTTGACCTTTTACTCTTTTATCAGCCTCTTCTTTGAAGTTTGAACTGGGTGGGTGTAAACACATTTACACCTGTGAGGCATGACTGAGTCTTTAGCATATCGTTTATGCACGTAACAAAACATATAGAGGTGTCACAGGTGTGGATTGGTTTGGGTTAAGGTTAATCCGTGAAAAAAATATTATGTGAATATTACAAACAATTGTTATATATTTATGTATAAATATATATTATTTATTAATTTATTTTAATATATATTTATATTTTAATATATATTTTATAAAATTTAATTTTAATATATTAATAGTATATATAAAATATTTCATAAAATTATATAATTATATTTACTTTTTAAATAATTATTCATATAATTAATATAAAAAAAATTAATTTTACTAACATAATATTATATAATTAGATATACATATAAAATTATTTTATACTGAAAATATATTAAAATAAAATTTATATTTTATATTAACTATTAATTTTAGTAGTTAATTGTTACTAATTTTAATAATTAATTTTAATTATACCTTAAAATTAAATTACTATTTAATATACTAATTCAAGGAGCCTCATCGAAACAAACTACTAACAAGGGAATTGAATTAGTTAGGGTTAAGAAGAAAAAAGACTGTCAAAATCCATAATTAATTAATTAAACAACTATATTATATATCTATATTAAACATTAATAATAGCTAAATTAATTATTCGTATATATATATATATATATTCTAAAGTTAGAAGTGCGACTCGAACCACAAATTTTTAGATGAGTATAGAGACTCTTCTATTTGAGTTATAACTCATTAATAATTAATTAATTGTATATAATATATATTAAAATACAAAATATATATTAAAATAAATTAAATAATATACATATTTATATATAAATATATAATAATTAATCTTTTATATGCAAATAATATTTTTAAAATAATTATTAGAGACCTTAAAAAAAAAGAGTAAAATTTCAATAAACTTTGCAAATAATGATCAATGTTCAACTATTAAGGTAAATTTTTAGTTGACTTAGTTCTAATCAAGTAACAATCAACATTACCATTAATCAAAAAGGGTGCACGCCATCACCTCATGGCAGACCCACCTCCTTCCCTCTTAATCTTTTTATATTCAATTTGGTTTATGATTTTCCTTTCCCCTACTACAGCGTAAGGGCAGCATCCATCCATCATTCCAGCTCCAACCCATAACTCTGGTTTCCGCTGCTTAAAATACACACAACACAACTACGTCATAACTAATCAACCAACAAACACTCTCTCTGGAACCATTCCATGTTTTTTGTTTCTATCCATACCCAATAATATTCCTCAATCAAATACTCTCTCCACCGAAACTCAAAACCAGTGCGTTTCCGTTACAACGATTGTGCATTGAATCAAGGTGAAAGTACTAAGCTACATAGTATAGTATATAATTATAGATCAGAATACAACTGTTTAAATTCTTAGCTATATAGAAGTTCTTCAATATATAACTCTCGTTAATGGGTTGAGGAAGAAAACGGAAGAGAAGGTGGAGGCGGAGCGAGGAGGAAGAGGAAAGACGGAAAAGAAAGAGGTTCGCATGTGCATGTGCATGTGCACGTGATCAGTGTGTCAAGAAGCTCGTGACTCGTGAGAGAAAGAGAAAAAAGAAAGAGAGAAAGAAGGATGCCTCACAGAGCCACATACATTTTCCCGCGTCAATTTGGGGAGAGAGGGTTAGATGAGTCTTCGAAACAGCTATTGGATCACGAGAAGAAGAAGACACTTACCTCATGGGTCAAATCGGAACCATCCTTCGGGATCGAAAGCGACGCTACTTCCAAGAAGTCCAAAAACGACGTCGTTGAAGATGATGAAGATGTCGTTTACTCTAAAACCCACTCCGCGGTGTCGGAGCTCTTCACCGTCGTTGGTGGCCGCCGTGAGAATCTCCGGAATAAGCAAAAGCATGTCGCCGGTGCGTTCCGTGACTGGCTGATCGAGAGAAAAGGAGATCGCCGATCCAGTCATGATCACCGGAGGTTCTCGTTGTCCGAGGAAGAAGACGAGTGCGGGCTTCTGCTTCCTCCGTCGGCGGCGAAGGACAGTGCCGGTGGAGCATTGGACCAGAGTTTTGACCGGCAGGTGTCGCTTCCCAGAATGTCTAGCGGGAGCAGCTACGCCGGGAGCTTGTTCTCCGGGACGGCAACGGCGACGACGGTGGACGGGAATTTCTTGAGCGAGGTGGTGAAGGAGGAAACGACGTCGTCTTCGACGTCGAGTAGGAGGAGGAGGCAGCAGGAGGAGGTGGAGGAAGAAGATGAGAAAGAGAGGAGAGAGAAGGTTGCGGAGAAGTCGAAGGAGAGCTACATGCTGCAGGTGACAATGGCGAAGAGGCTCACTTGCTTGGCGAGTCTCGTGACTGAGCCCATTCTTGCTCCCACCACTGAGACATGGGATTCCGAATCCGTTTCCTATCGTCTATGGGTAACAATACAAATTCCCGTTGAAAATTTTTTTATTTTGACAAAATATTGTTTGGAAAATTCATTTCAAAACGGCTAGGATTATTAGTTTACTTTTTTTTTTCTGTTTGGATAATTACGAAATCGCTATTTCGTATCTTGAAGCCTTAAACATTGCAAGCAAAATTTGTTTGAAATCACAATACGCACTTGAATTGAAACTAAACATATTCGAGTAGTTTTATTATTATTTTCATATTTTGAAATTGTAGCGCTTCTATTTCAGTATAAATAAATGCTTTTACTAAATTGGTACATTGAAAAATAATTTATCATGATGCAATTGTATCTGAATACTTGATTTTTCAATGTATTAATTTAGTCAAATTGATAGTTATTTTAAATCAAAAGGCGAGTTTGGGCAAAAAATTAAATGTTGATCAATAATATATAGCGTCTTTTTCCACCTTATTTTTTGCGGCACTTCAATTTCTCATGCAAAATAATTATTGTTTTCTGATGAATATATGATTGTGTGTTGTTTTATTATTTTGGAATTTTAGGTGAGTGGGTGTTTGTCATACTCAGACAAGATATCGGATGGATTTTACAACATACTGGGGATGAATCCGTACCTATGGGTGATGTGCAATGAGGGGGAGGAAGGGAAAAAGTTACCTAGTTTGATGGCGCTGAAGGCAATTGAACCCGGCGAGACGAGTATAGAGGTGGTTCTTGTTGATAGACAAGACGATTCTCGGTTGAAGGTACTTCAAGATAAAGCGCAGGAGTTGTATGGTGCTTCAGAGAATACTCTCGTGTTGGTTGAACAGCTTGGAAAACTTGTTGCCACATATATGGGGTGAGATATACCGTATTATATAAGAACCCGTCGTGTCTTTGATGCTACAATATTCATCAAGTGTGGTGGTTCCTTTTTGCTGTTAACATTTTTGTTTGTATATTCTTTTAAAGTGATTTTTGTCTTTGTAAAAAACTGTATGCAGGGGTACATATCCGGTGGAGCAAGGAGATCTGCACAAGCGGTGGAAGATGATCAGCAGGAGGTTGAGGAATTTTCACAAGTGTGTTGTTCTTCCGATAGGCAGCTTATCTACTGGGCTTTGTAGACATAGGGCCATTCTCTTCAAGGTCAAGAATTTATTATGCTTCCTCATTAGTTGTTTTCTACTTTCTAGTTTGTATGTTTACTCATTCAACACGGATTTACTGAGTATGCATGCATATGCATGAAATGGGTGTATTAATTGATGTAGTTCTTGATTTTTTGGTGCGCAGAAATTGGCAGATTATATAGGTTTGCCATGCCGCATTGCTCGAGGTTGCAAGTATTGTGCTGCAGATCATAGATCCTCTTGCTTAGTCAAGTTCAAAGATGACAATCAGCTCTCAAGGTTTGGCAATCGCTGTCTTTTCACCTTTAATTTTTGGTTTGTCCTTTTCTGATATTGATTGTAATGGCAATGCAAATATCTCTTCATCACTTGCAAACCTTGCATAACTTCAGTAGTATCGATTCATTATCCCCTTTCACTTTTTGTAGGCTGTAGTTGATTACTTGGTTCTGCTTGTAACTTTTCATGTTCATCTTGGTTTCGAGCCCTTAAAACATGCATGATATATTCATGGATAAATTGTATAATTGTAACGGCCTTTTTAGATTTATCATATAAGGACTTGGCATGCCACCTTCACATTTTCTGATGTACCTGTTTTGCTTTATTATTTAACAGGGAATATGTAGTCGACCTGGTTGGGGAACCAGGAAATGTCCATGGGCCAGATTCCTCAATTAATGGAGCGTATCTTTCTTCAATGCCATCCCCATTTCAAATTTCTCATTTAAAAGAATCACAATCACCTTATATGGATGGCACAACATGTTCTCAATCTCCGAGTTCCAACCACATTTCTGTAATCCCTGAAAGTCATCCGTATTTAGGTATGTTGTGCTTTAGAATTAATACGTGGAAAGTTGATCTACCAACTGTTTGTAAGAACTTCACCTTCAAGGAAGGAATCTGTGCTACATAAGTTTATTTGCAGTAGGGTTCAACCACATGTTTTATTTTGCATCATTATCCTTTCTAAACAACTGTCAATTAATCATGCAAATGATGCACCAGGACACAAGCATTTGATCTCTAGAGTAAATGCATTTTGAAGCTTGCTTTAAGATTTCTGCCTCCTTATGCACGTTAAAACTTTAACACGGGTTGTAAAGTGTCTGAATAGAGTCTATACTTCTGTTTTAGTAAATCTCTACTAGTAGAGAGGACTTCTATAATTTAAGTTGGTCTTAGCTGCTATTTAATGTTCTGCAGGCTGTGAACAGGAAGATCAACAAATTAAAGAAGCTGAATTGCTAAAAAATCACAACAGCTCCATTTATTCTTCATTTGAGCAATCCCAAGAAGAAACAGTTCCACCTCCAATTCTTTTGGATTTAAACGAGAATAATAAGGCATGTGCAGTCCTGGACCCAATTTTGCCTTCCATCCATGAAGATGTTTCTAAAGCTCTTCATCCAGCTACTGAAGTAGCATTTCATGATTATGTTGGACTTGGCAAAGATGCAATTACTGTACAAGAAACTTACAAGAATGAGATCATTGTTACTGAAAGTTCTGTGGTAAAAACTAATTTTAAGCAATCTTTATTGTGCTCATCCAGCCAATCAGAACAGCTGCAGGTAGACAATGGAATCGAAAACCAGGGCTGTTTACCATCTGGGAATATT
This sequence comes from Arachis hypogaea, assembly GCF_003086295.3. Lineage (NCBI taxonomy): Eukaryota > Viridiplantae > Streptophyta > Magnoliopsida > Fabales > Fabaceae > Arachis > Arachis hypogaea. The sequence goes on along the minus strand of NC_092052.1, from coordinate 130,890,673 downwards.
CCACGGTACCTGAATCTTGAGCCATCACTTGCAATGGACTGGCTTGAGATATCATGGGAGGAATTACGTATCAAAGAGCGTGTTGGTGCTGGTACTTTTTCTGCTTTCCATGCTATTCTTTAATGCGTTTACTTCCTCTACCTCTTTTCCTTTTTATTGTTCACTACGATTTGGTACATCTTTAGATCAATGTACCAAGTCATAATGGACTTGTTTACCTACTTTATTAGTATGATTTTTCAACGGCAAACTTGAACATCCAACTTCCTATTTAACTTTTTTCTTATGCTTTAGAAGTCTTTCCTTTCGGTAACTCTGATGCTATGGTCTTGTCTCTTTGTAGGCTCATTTGGGACAGTGCACCGTGCGGAATGGCATGGATCAGTAAGTATTAATGTGCACTTATTTCTGAATATTCTGTAGTGGTCATACTTTGTAGTGCAGAGCACCTTTTACTAAAGATTGAATTACGGGCAATGCACATTCTCTCTACATCCTTTTCACGCAATTCTATTCTCTACCAAGAAACTTCTATTGTGTATTGTAGGCACATTTTAGTAGACTCTGTATATTTTAGATAAAACTATGTACTTCCATTTTTTATTCTTTACCCTTTCTGGGGAACTTATTTATTTTTTCAAATTGTACAATTGCAGGATGTTGCCGTCAAGGTTTTAACAGTTCAAGATTTCAGTGATGATAAATTAAAGGAGTTTCTGAGAGAGGTACATTCACGAGACGGATATTAACATGAGCCATTTTTTGGATTTAACTAAGCACTGTGGTTCAGCACAGTATGTGTTCCATCAGTGGGAGGATGCATTTCCCTCTAGACTATCATGCTTTACCGTTTCCTGTTTATGACCAAATTTACTTCTACGAGAAAAATAAACCCTACTGTTTATTATTTTGTTATTGTTTCTTATCTTTGTGAACTGTATTGTATATTTACCAAAAATGGAGCAGGTTATGTTGAAGTTGTTATTTGCATTGCTTTAGGTTGCAATAATGAAACGGGTTCGCCATCCAAATGTGGTGCTCTTCATGGGTGCTGTTACAAAACGCCCCCATCTATCAATAGTGACAGAATATTTGCAGAGGTAAGAGAATAAACTTTCGGTGCTTTTACCATAAAATTTGCTGTTCTTTGGATGTCTCACTGTCACTGATTCCTGGTATGTATGTGACTTGTATGACAGAGGTAGTTTATACCGACTGATACATAAGCCAACAGCTGGTGAACATTTGGATAGCAGGAGAAGATTACGGATGGCTTTAGATGTGGTTTGTACCATGTATTAGTTTTTGTTACACTGCTAGGTGCTGAATTATCTTGTAGGTGACATATAGTGTGTTTGATTGCAGGCTAAAGGGATCAATTATCTTCATTGTCTAAAACCTCCTATCGTGCACTGGGATCTCAAATCTCCAAACTTGTTAGTGGACAAAAACTGGAACGTGAAGGTGGAATGGAAACTGTTTTCTATTTTATTTTTTTTGAGATCTTAAATATCTTGTGCAAGCAGATGATAATTCTATTTTCCTTATTTTCTCATTTCACAGGTTTGCGATTTTGGGTTGTCTAGATTTAAGGCAAATACATTCATACCATCAAAGTCTGTTACTGGAACAGTTAAGTCTCTCTCGCATTTTTTGGATTATTACTTTAAATTAGGAAATATAGAGATTCCAATAGATAAAGTAGTTAAGCTATCTGTTAATGTGCCTTGATCAATATATCTATAATCATGCTTTAGAGAGATAATTGATTATTGATTATCACTTATAAGAATGGAATGCATTTCTAGTGTCCTTTAAGGGGGGACAGTCTTGACTTATTATTTTGACTTGTTATCCTAGATAGGGAGGCAAAATATTTTCAACATTGAAAATGATCATTCAATCAGTATTTCGTTGATTGAACTTTTACTCCATTGAGACTTGCTCCCCAATTAGAGTTTAACTTTATTAATTCTTTTTTTTAGCCTGAATGGATGGCACCAGAGTTTCTCCGTGGAGAACCTTCAAATGAGAAATCTGATGTATACAGTTTTGGAGTTATCCTATGGGAGCTAGTAACCATGCAACAACCATGGATGGGACTTGGCCCTGCCCAGGTAAACTTATGAAGTATTTAATTTGTGGTCTCAAACTCTCAATTAAAGAATATTTGAAGCCAGCTATTTTTATGTAATGTGTTTGTTTATTAATACAGTAGTAGGGATCATTTGCACGAAATTGTTAATTTTAAAGGACATATAATGGAGAGGAGAGGTATACATGTAAACTTGCATATCTCAATGTTGCTTGGCCAAGTGAACTTCTAAATTTTATGAGTAGATTTTCTGAAGTAATCATTATCGGGTGAACTACCAGGTGGTTGGAGCTGTTGGTTTCCAGAATAGGAAGCTTGCCATTCCTCCAAATGTGTCCCCAGTATTGGTCTCCCTCATGGAATCTTGTTGGGCTGAGTAAGTTTGTCTTGTTTCGTCCAGTTATATTAAAATTAATTGGATCTAAATTACCTTGGTAGTTCTCTGGGCACTTTCATAGAGCTAGTGTATGGGATGGTTCTAGTTCCATGATATAAAAATTATTTGAAATTTTCAATCGAAACACTCTTGGAGAGGTTAAGAAGCGGAAATTCAAAATTTTGGAGGCATATATTAATCAATCCTGCCAATGATGTGGATATATGTTTTTACTCAACATGCATAATTGAGGTTTCTAGTGGTTTTATAAGATGGGACTGAATAATGCATCTTAATTTAGGTTATTATTGGGTAAAGAACTAAAGATAATCCAAGATTTAAACAGTCAAGTTACTCATTTTAAACCCACATGGATTATAATAAGTTTTACTTAGTTGCTTGTTAATTATTCATGTTTGCAGCTCTTTTTTCTGTGCTAAACTCTAATTTAAGCATTGATCTAATGCTCTGCTTCTGATGCTTGCTTTAATTTACCTGACAGTGACCCCACCAAACGCCCAACTTTTGCTAGTATGGTTGTCTCGCTGAAGAAGCTGCTCAAGTCTCCAGCAGAGATGATAAAAATGGGCGAAACTTAACGTCTAACGTAGCCCATAATTCGGATTCTTGCGGCTGAAATTTGTTGCCCATGTATGGGAAAAAGGTTAACTAACAGTAACAACTAACGTGACCCTTGTGGTCATTCCCCCGGATTGAGGGAACTCTTGGTTGTTTGCAACTGTATATTAGTTGCCTTTTGCTAACCCGTTTTAGAAGGGCAATAAAAGTCTAAAAATGAATTCAAGCAAGTGTTAAGATTGCTGCAAAAAAGCATAGGTTTTACTTACTCTTAAATAAAAACAATAAAAATAAAAATGGACCTATGTTATGCACACTGCAGCCTCAGAGATTTATGTAATTTTTTTAGTGTTTACATTCTAAGTCACAAATGTTGTATTAATTTTTTTTGTTCCTTTTTCCCTAAACATGAAATGTGAAATTTGTTCCACCATGGTAATCGTTTGTACTCCGATTTGCATTTTAATACCTAAGGGAGCTGGTTGAAATGTTTTCTCATCAAAATATAGGAAATTTTAATGGAAGAATTCCATATATATTTCCTTTAATTTGTCTGATATAAAGGTACAAACGAAGAGAGAAAAACTAATGAAAGAATTCATGGTGGTGGTTGTTTTTTTTTTTTTGGAATTAAAACGGGATTATTGTCCAAAAAAGAAAAAACTAAGTACAAATTGCTCGGGGGTAAAGAAGTTCTCCTTCTATCATGTGCTAGGAGTTGGATATGCTCTCTAGGAGGTAAATCCCAAAAGTGAAATCCTTGATTTAGATCGATGTTTTTTCGAGTTAGACAATCAGTACATCTATTGTCTTTTCGGTAGATATTAACAAATGAATAAATTATTATTTGTATCCATAAAAGATACAAATGCTGACAAATATATTCATATGAGAATAAAACGATAATTATAACCACGGAAGATGACTTCCGTGTGCCAAGAGTACCCAGATGTTGGTTACACAATTGGTCCGTTAGGGTATTATTGGCACACGGAAACTATCTTCCATGGATACAATTGTCGTTTTATTCTTATATGGATACATTTGTCAGCGTTTGTATCTTTGATGGATACAAATATTAATTTATTCATTAACAAAATAAACATTCCAATTTCTCTGTTTCCATCTGTGTATGCTTCTAACTAAGGCATGGTCCATGGTGGTGGTTGTTATTACTCTTATTGAGTACAAATGTAGTATTATTTAATACCAAACATTTATGCCATTAACATTGTCCAAGCGTTTTTAAGTCTTCAATTAAATTTGTCGCATATTTTTTCTTGTTAATATGTACATACGCATTATTGTTGCTTCTTTCCCTTCTTCCTCCTCCTTTTTTTCCTTCTTCATTATCTTTTTTCGTGCGCTTTTTTCTTTAACATTCTCATCGTCGGTGCTACCATCGCCATCGTCATCACTACTACCTCCTTTTTCATCGTCATCATCTTATTTAAGTTTCTTTTTTCATCATCATTCTCTTTTATTATCATCATCGTTGTCATCTTCTCATATATATGTTCAGAAAACTATAGTATAAAAATTGATATACAACATTGAAATTTTGGTGTACACTATAAAAAATTTGGTACCCAACACAAACTTTTAAAATACCACATACCCAAAATATTGACATCCAACTAACAAAATATGCATATCACATAAACGGTGTACAATACTAAATTTTTTGTGCATAGCACAAAAATTTTGATGTACACCATAACAATTTTTAGCGTACCACATGTCCAGAATGTCATGATCTAAAATGAGTCATGATTGGCGCTTAGAAAAATAGTCTCCTAACAAGCTTAACAGATTCGAAAATGAGATAAATACGGTTACAAATATTTTGAATAAATTTAGGATTTCTAAAATGAATAAATACATATTGAAAAAAAAAAAAGAAAAATGAGTAATTATGGATGAATCTTGCCTGTGACATATGGCGCAGATAACGTCTAAAAACTCAACAAAGAATAGGTACCCACTGCAGATCATTATCCTGTATAGAAGATTCACATAATCAAGTATTGTTTCTGATTTTCTTTTTTAACGGAGTGAGTTTTGCAACTCAATAACTAAACAATACACCTATAATTCACATGAGACTATATAAATACTATCATAAAAATAATTTTATTTAGAAAATAATAATTTACATGAATAAGTGAATCAATAAGGAAGTTCTCAGTACAGAAATCAAATCAAATAGTCCACACTTGTGTGGCTCCACCTCTAAGAATTAGCCATTTTCTCTCGTGTGTCCGTACGGAATAACAGATCTAACGTGTGATCTACACGTTAGGCTAGCAACGCCTCTACTAGCTGAGGTTTGAGCCAGATGCATCTAAGTTAATATCATGACCGCCATTAACTACGATTTTTAATACGAGTCTCACAAACCAATTCAAAACATATAATTTCAAATATTACATATTCTTGAATCTTTCAATATATGAGATAGCAAATCAAATCAAATAATACTTTCTCATGCAAATCATTTTCAATTATATTTTTTCAATCTTAAGGCATTTCAAACATATTTTACAATTTCAAAATAAGTAAGTACCAACAAATACTTCATTGCTTCAAAAATACATATTCGAGTAAAATCAAATGTTTTAAAATAATATAAAACTTCATCAAACATACATAGAGTCTAAAAAAATTCACATAGTCTCGTGTGCATATTAAAATGATCTTAACAATGATAAGTATTTAGTTTTAATAAATCGATTATTCAAGCCAATTTTTTTTTGGTGACTGAAATAAATTAAACAAAGAAAAACAAAACAAACAAAACCAGGAACTGCCTAAATAGAGGGACAGTCCCGTTCAAGACTACTCTTAAACTCCTCCCAAGGTGAAAGAAGCTCCACATGCGAAAGTTGTAACTTCATCACCATCTTTGCCATAGTATCTGCCACCGTATTTGCATCTCTCATAATCAAACGAAAGTCAACCCGCCAATTCCAATGCATGATATCTCTTATTTTGAGCACCAGTGAATCAATAAACCCAAAACCATCTTGAGTAACAAGATTAAATGCTTCCACACAATCCGTCTCACAAATAACATCTCGTTGACCCACATCCCAAGCTAAGAGATATCCTCTCCAAATAGCAAACAATTCTCCTTGAAGAATACTATTACTCTCAATCATTCCCAAACACCCCATTTGCCAGCTTCCATTAAAATCTCTAATAATACAAGCAAAACCAACACTATCACCCGAACCAAAATAACTAGCATCACAATTAATCTTAAAAGTACCAATAGATGGGGGATTCCAAAAACCATTTAGAGTAGAGGGAATGGACATACGTTGTAATTCAAAAATATTCCTAAGCTCCTTTTCTGAAGTTAATGCCAGACAAATCACTTTTTCCGGAGGCCAAGTTTCATGGGGATTAAAGATGTCATTATTCCTTGCTCGCCATATCCACCAAAGTCCCGAAAAGAACTTGAACGGATGCTCTCTGCTATGATACAAGAACCAGTTCTTCAAATCCAAAGGATGACAAGAAATATCCAACCTATGCCAGACAAGCTGAGCTTTTGGACAATCCCGAATACAATGTAAAACCGATTCCTGGCTAGAAAGACATCTTGGACACCTATCCGATGACGACATCCCTCTTCTAAAGCGAAAACTTGCAGTAGGAAGAGCCTCCTTAAGACACAACCAAGCCAAAAACTTATGCTTTTCCGGAACAAGCTGACGCCAAAGCCAAAGCCAATTCTCCCGCTCCTCCCAACCAAACAGCTGCTTACACAACCACAAGTAACCATTGCGTGAGTCATAGACCTTGGCAGCAGACCCACTCCAATACCAACCCACTTCCGGACCTGCTTGTTCATCTGGATTGTAAGAGAGAATATTATCTTTCAGATTTTGAGATAAAGGAGAATACAGAGTATCCAAATGCCACCTACCAACCGACCAAATATCCTGTATCCGGAGATTCGAATCAGAAATGTGAACATAATCCATCTCATTAGATAACCGTCCTTCTCTCCTCCAGCTAGAAAACCAAAAATTCTGGTTCAAATCTCCAATACACTAAGCAAACCCATCCTTCAACACTTTCCAAGCCTTGCAAAGACACCTCCAAATGGGAGAGTCCTTGTTCTTAGGATAACTAAAACAGTCATATAGAGATGATCGGTATTTGGCATCCAACAATTGGACCCATAGCTTGTTTGGCTGCTGGAAAAAAGTCCAAACTAGCTTCCCAAGAAGAGCAATATTTACACAATAAGGATCTCTAATCCCCAAACCTCCATATTTTTTTGGAGTAACCAGTACCTTCCAACTAACAAGATTCAATCCTCTTCCATCAACTTGTCCTTTCCAAAGAAAATTCCTCATCATAGACTCCAATTTACTAATGATTCCTTTGGGAAAAATAGAGACCTGCATCTGGTACGTGGGAATAGCAGCAGCAACAGAATTAACCAAGCAGAGCCTACCAGCCCGATTGAATAAACTTCCTTTCCAGCTTGCTAGCCTACTCCGAATCTTATCCAGGACACCATTGAAAGCTGAATGAGTCACCCTAGAATGGCTAAGGGTAACTCCAAGATACTTGCCCAAGTCCTGGACAAATCTGATAGAGGATACCCCAGTAAAAACCTCTTTCCTTGTTGCAGAGACATTCTTGGAGCAAAGCGCTTTAGACTTCTCAACATTAATCTTCATCCCAGATGCTTTGCAAAAAGTCTCTAAAACCAACATCACATTTTGCACTTGTCTCTTTGTAGCTTTACAGAACAGAAGCAAGTCATCCGCAAACATTAAGTGGGATATTCTTGGTCCCCCTCTAGAAATAGCAACCGGCTCCCACAAGCCCAAATCAACCTGATGACTAATAAAGCATGCCAATCGCTCCATACACAATACAAAAAGATAGGGTGACATAGGGTCTCCTTGTCTAAGACCTCGGCTAGGAGTAAAGCCATTCAAACGATTCCCATTCCAAAGAATAGATAAGGAAGAAGTAGTGACACAATTCATAATCAAATTAAGTGTAGGAATAGGAAAACCAAAGCTTTTAAGGGTATGAGCTAAAAACCTCCAGTCAACTCTGTCATAAGCTTTCTCCAGATCAATCTTAAAGGTCAGTGTGCCTTTCTTTGATTTAGTCTTCTTCATAAAGTGGAGGACTTCTTGAGCAATAATGATGTTGTCAGGAGTTCCTCGTCCCGGAATAAATCCTCCTTGAAGCGGGCCAACAATCTCCGCAAGATGAGGACGAAGCCTATTAACAAGGACCTTCGTGATGATCTTGTAAACTACATTGCAGAGACTAATCGGCCTGAAATCTTTCATAGATACCGGTGATTCAACCTTTGGAATGAGAACCAGTAAAGTCTCCAACATTCTCGGATCAAGAGGAACACCGGAGAATGCCTGCTTAACCATCTTCCAAACATCAAGACCAATGATCTCCCAATATTCTTTGAAGAAGAAAGCTTGAAACCCATCAGGACCCGGAGCTTTAAAAGAGTTCATGTGAAAAACAGCTGCTTTGACTTCCTCCATAGTAACTGGTGCCGTAAGGTTATTGCAAGCTTCCTCATTCAGAGAAGGAAGAGGCACATCACCAAGGCAATCCAAATCAACATCATCCAAATGACAGAATAAGCTTTTATAGAAAGACTCTGCTTCTTGACTCAAAACCTCTGGATCAGTTTCCCACACTCCATCCTTGAGAAAAAGGCCATGAATCTTATTATGCTTCTGTCGCGCAAGAGTTTGAATATGAAAGAATCTTGTATTCCTATCCCCGAACTTTACCCACTGCTCTCTGGACTTTTGGAACCATAGGAGCTCTTCTTGCACTAGAGTATTATTATAATCATCAAGCAACTGTTGCTCTTTCTGACGCAAATAAATACTATCCACCACTTCTAAACGCTTTTGTAAATAATTAATCTGCTGCTCTAATTCACATTTCTTAACAAAAATGTTACCAAATACCTTCGAGTTAAACTCTAGTGAATTCTTCTGTACTTCCGAAAGCTTGCCATGAATTCCTCTATTACCAGACCACCATGACTGGTTCACAATATCCCTATACCCAGGATGAGTAGCCCAAGCAGCAACAAATCGGAAAGGTCGATTCCCTTTAGGCTGAGGACGACCTTTACAACGCACCAGAATAGGGCAATGATCAGACTGAAGCCTATTTAAAACTTCTGCATAAGCCTCTGGAAAGATAGATAACCAACTACTATTTATACAGACTCGATCAAGCTTTTTTGCCACATCAACATAATTTTTCACCCTCCTGTACCAAGAAAACCGCCTCCCAATAGTCTTCAGATCAAACAAACCACTATCCCCTAATGAAGTAGCAAACATGTCGGCTCTTTGATGAGAAAATTGACAGCCCTTAGATTCATGAGAAAATTTGACTTCATTAAAATCACCAAGAACAATCCAAGGTCCTTGAAAAACCATGGATTGTGCAACAAGATAATCCCAAAGGAGAACCCTTTTATTAAATTGAGGACTGCCATAAATACCACTACACCTCCAAATTAAATTATCAAAGTGAACCTCAACAGTAATACCCTGATCAAAAGCATCAATGAACTTACAACAAACACCCTTCATAGAGGATAGAAACCAAATACCTCCCTTATGCCCCTCTGCTTCTACTATACCAACAGAGTGATACCCCAACCTTTCCCAAAATAATTTTAAATGCTGAAAAGGGGAGTGAGTTTCAACCACAATAAAGAAAACAGGTCTAAATTTCCTAACAAGTTCCTTACAATGCACCCGGGCTAACTTATTAGAAGCACCCCTAATATTCCAAACAATCATATTTAAACTATCCATAAATAATAGGGACAGAATAAATAAGAACATAAACTCTAAACAGAATCACCAACCTCAATAGGTGGTTTGTCCTGCGGTACTGGCACACTCTGATCCTCAATAATTGCCACCTTTGGACCTCCTGACACTGCACCTGTCATGCTTCCATCTACTAAGGTTTCCTCCGTTGTGCCACCATTTTTATCAACTGGCGAGTTCTGTAAGGAGGAAGGCCGAGGACGCTTCCGTAGAGAGATTCCACGACGTGCAGGAGTTCTGTGTAAGACCCAGTTAATTAACGGCTAATTAATCCATAAATGAGAATTTATTCTAGAAAGCCAAAAATGTTATTTTTATGGCTAAATGTGATAGAGGAGATTGAGACGAGAATTTCGGTACCAATTTTATAGAAATCGGACCAAGATTGGACCAAATGGGCCAAACCGGTCCAACCGGACCCAAAGTGGGCCCTTGGCCCAACATAACTAAACCAAAACCCTAGTTTTCAGCACTCTCTCTCCTCACACAACACTAATACATGCTGAAAAAAAGAGGCCATGGAGGGAAGAACACTCTCTCAAGTTCTATCTCTCACTTGATCTTCAAACCACCATAACTTTTGATCTAGAGCTCCGATTGCCGCTCCGTTTGCGGCCACGCGTTCACCGCGGAGAGCTCTACAAAACCCATACAATTAATCTTGAGGTAAGCCACGTTTTACTGTTCGAAATTCCAGCCCTTGATTTCGAGTTTCATGAGCAAAAATGTTGAGATTTTGGGTTCTTTGATGTTATAGGACCCAACTCTCTTGAAGGAGAAGGTTAATCTTGTCTCCTTGGACCTTGGGTGTGGTAAGATTCTCAACCCTAGTGTAATTTGTTGTTCTATGAGGTTTGGGCATTGAGATGTTGTGTATGGGTATGATGATTGTGGCTTAGGTTGTGTATATGTGAATATTGGAGCTTGATTGGTGATTTTGGAAAGCTTGGAAGAGGGTTTTGTGTGATAAAATCTGTTCTTGGAGGTGTTGATACCTTGAGAGCTTGTGGACAAGTGGTTTGGAAGTGCTTCGGTTGAGCTTGGGAAATTGGCTAAGGTATGGTTTCGGTTTTCCGTATCTAATATGTAATGTGGTAGGAAATACTTAGGCTAGAGGCCCTAAGATAGGCATTGAATTGTTGGTGTTGTTGAATAGTTGAGATATATGATGTGTTCATATATGTGATTATGAATATTGATGCCTTGATTGTGTGATGTATGAGAAATGCATGTTGTGATATATGCTTGATGGGTGATTGAGGTTGAATTGATGGGTGGTACCATGTTGATGGTGAGTATGATGTTGATCATGTATAATGATGGTTGATTTGGAAATTAATATTATTGGAAATTGGGATGAGAAGGATGTATGACATGAGATTGTGTTTGTCCTTTAGCCATTGATTAAGAAGTGTTAAAATGGTTGGAGGTAGTTTTGGAAATTTTGGTAAAATGTCAATGTGTGAGTTGAGGATGGCTTGTTGTTGATTTTGGTACATTTCGAATGATTTCAAAGAGAAGGGTTGAAATTGGCATGTTTTGATTGATTTTGAAAAGAGTTGAAAGTGGCTTGTTTTGAAAATGGCACTTTGTGGTTTTGAATGAAAACATGGTTTTTGGGCATACTTTGACGGGACATAACTTGGACTACGAATCTCTGATTTGTGCCAAATCTGTTTAGAAATGAAATTGGATCTGGGATGTCCATGTCGTTTGAAGAACGGGTGAAAAATGATTTAAAATGAGAGAGTTATGACCGTCGGAAGATTGGGGGTTGAATCTGTGAATTCTGCAGTTTTTAACTTAGAAAATTTTTAGCAGAATGACCCCCCGCGCGTAGGCGCACTTGGCACGTACGCGCCGTTCTTCCAGGAAGCGCCATCCACGCGTGCGCGTGATGTGCGCGGGCGCGCCGAATGTGCTGCACCCAATGCCCAACCATTTTCCAGAGAGTTGTGCCAGAGTTGTGCCAGTTTTGTGCCTGGGGCACAAGAGTACCCACGCGTACGCGTGGCTGACGCGTGCGCGTTGTTTGGCTAATTTTTAACTCGCGCGTTCGCGCGTATGACGCTTGCGCGTAGATGAGTTATAAGGCCATCCGCGCGTGCGCGTGGAGTGCGCGTACGCGTGGCCCTGTTTTCATCCCAAAGTTGATTTTTGAGTTTTAAAAGCCAAATTTCATACTTCTAAGCCTCCGATCTCACCACTTATATCTTAAATCATTATGATATGCCTAGCATGAGAAAAAGGGCTAGTGACTGTGGTAACTTGCGAGTGAAGCAAGGGAAAAATGAATGATCATTGAGGATCAAAGATGATTATGTGAGATGCGGAGAATGGCGGTGGAAGTGCTTGTTATGCCATGGGCCGAAGGGCCATAATTGTTAATGAATTGGCTGGTTATGGATTTAACCGTGAGCCGGATGGCTAGATTATTGCCGTGTTACGGCGGAGCCATGTTTATGGCCAAGTATAAATGCATATATGCTGTTGATTGAATTGTGTATGTTTGCACTTCCACCATTGGAGATGAGGGTTTCCCTGGGTAGTAGCAATGGCTAGCCACCATGTGCTCCAGGTTGAGACTCGAAGCTCTGTTAACCCAATGTCGTAAGTGTGGCCGGGCACTGTGAAAGGCCCGGATGAGCTCGCCCCCGTAAATATTCACCAGTGAGGGTGATGGATATGGATCATGTTTATGATCAAGTTTATGATGAGTATAACTCGAGTTGGGGATGCACGACAGAGGGACAGTCCAATGATTAGCTACCAGGACTTGTCGGGTTGGCTCTATAACCGACAGATGATATCATCAGCCACTAGGGACAGGCATGCATCATAAGCATACTACATGAATTGTTTGAGATTGCCTATTGACTGCATATTACTTGCTAATTGCCTAAATGCCTTATCTGTTCCTATTTGTAAATCTCTTGTCTGATATAACTGTGTTTGCTATATTATACTCCTGCTGGTGGTTGGGAGGTCTGAAGGAATTGGAAAGGGAAGTATTAGTTAGAATGAAGGATCTTTAGTCAGTTGCCACTTACGGTTTAGCTTGTTTATAAGCTTTGATATTACCTGGAGGAAGTTCTAGGGTTGCCTTCGGCTTTCCTCTATTATTATGTATTATATATGTGGAAGCTGTTACCGTACTGGGGACCTCTGGTTCTCACCCATGCGGATTTTGTGGTTTTCAGATGCAGGACGCGAGGCTTCTCGTTGAGGCATGCTGGAGACTTCTGGATTAGCGAAGATCCATTGTTCTAGGGACTCTGTTTGGTTTATACATCTTGTTTAGATACTTTTATCTCCATTAAATAATACAAACTGTGATGACTCCTTCTAGAGGGGATTTTGGAGAATAGGTTGTATGTATTTGTGTCCCTTTGGGTTTCCTTTGGGGTTTCCTTCTTTTATTATATGTATATATTATTATGCTCGGACCGGTTATCTTCGCAGTCGGATTTTGAGTCTTGATATTCCCGTTTTTGACACTCCTTATATATATGATCTTGCGTTAGCTTATCCTTTGCTCGTTACGTTATCGATCAGAGTGTTGCGCGTTCGAGTTACGGTTTTTGTTTACCCCTTTTTCTACAAAGGCTCCTAGCTATAATCAATTATTCATACTACTATACGTACTAAATTTTTGTTTTAGAGGTCGTAATACCTTGCCATCTCTGAATTATGACTTAAGCATAAGACTCTATATGGTAGGGTGTTACATTCTGCGCGATGGAGATGGCGCAATTTCATGTTTTTCTCGCTTCCCCATCCTAATGCCAATTAATTTGCCTCCATCACCATGCAAATTGGGCCTTAGAACCCTTCTCGAACCAAACTTGTGCTGCTTTCCATCTTGGTCCTTCAAACCTGATGACTGGCCCATTTTGAATTTTCCCTTACGCAGCACTTGTTGCCAGCCCTCTCCATCATCCATGCATGCCTCATTAACATGACCATCAGGCACGTGGGGAGCCAATGATCCCGTAACTACATCCTTCCCTTTAACAACTCCTAATTTCTCACCCAAATTACGAGGATTCTCACCCAAATCACGAGCTTCTGATTCAGCCTCTTGTTGAATCTCATGATTGTTGTGTGGCACTAATGTCGGAACTTCATTATTTTTTTCATCACCAAAGGCATTTCCGTTTCCTTCTAAGGACTCCTTCTCCATGCACAACGATTTATCATGTCCATACCGTGCACAAGTAGCACAAATCAACTGTAAACTCTCGTATTCCACTTCATAAGTCACACCCTCCACTATAATATGTTTGATTACAGGCAACTCAAGATTAATTTGAACACAAGCTCGGGCATATTTTCCTCTTTCTGCAAGCTTAGTAGCCAAATCTACTTTCACCAGAATTCCTATTGCAGAAGCAATTCGCAGCATTGCTTGTTCCTGGTAGCACCAAATTGGAAGTTCCGAGACTCGAATCCATACCAGCGTTGATCCAAAGGATTTTTCGCATGGCCTAAAATCCACATCCCATGGCTTTACTGCAACATAGTGACCGTCTATCAACCACGGGCCACCAAGAATGATTTTCTCACGATCCACAGCAATATCAAATTTAATAAAAAAATATCCAAACCCCACATCCAACAAATCAAACCCTCCTTTGATGCGCCATACTATCCGAAGCTTATGCATGAGAGCCGTGTAGCCATAATGCTTATCTAGCACCTTGATCACGATGGCTTCCTTATAAGGTTCAGCTAGACAGCTCTTTGCCTCCTTGGTAAAACTGACACTTGGTGGACGAGAATCACCCTGCTTACCTGTCACCATCGCGATACCATCCCCAGATAAAGACCCTACTAATGCAAAGGCCTTAGACTTTTCTGCACCAATGACTTTATCTCTAAAAGAGACCTTGGATGGCTTTTCTAACCCCTCTCGAGAAGAACCCTCCTTAACACCGGATACACACCCACCCACGCTCTCCCCCTTATCTCTTCCGATGGCATGGCCATCTTCCTCACCGTGTTTCACCCTCAACCGCTCGCCCCCGCTCTCTCCTTCTCTCATTCTCCTTGAGTACGTACTCTTTCTCTGATTAATCTTTTGATAGTAATATTTGTAAATATAATTATAACTTCAAAGCACCGTATATCAAAATAATTATAGATGCAAAGCCAAATAATTATAAATGTAAAACCTACTCAGAACGTGGTCCTAGGACCGAACCCAGAGTGCCAAATTAAAAAGTGAGAAAAGTTGAAGTAGAATGGAACGAAGAGCACAGAATTTGGACCGAGGCAATAGCAACAACTTTAATTCTCATAGTAGCGACAATGAACACAACACCAGGTATATGTAATAAATTCAAATCGAATAAAGAAACAAATATAGATATAGTTTTGGAAAATCCAAAACAAAACAAAGATAGAAAAATAAATCAAAACAAGAGCAAGGCAGAAAAATAAAATGATGGCAGAGATATGGTGAAAATGGAACAGACTAAGAAAAAAACTAGACAAAAACAGTGGCGATGAGTGTTATCAGCAAATTTGGAAGCTCCAACGTGTTTTCCGGCAACAATAAAAGCTGCACTGATAAAGCAAAATAGTGGTGGCATCAGATCTTCTCCTCCGGTAATGGCATTAGTAACTCCGATAAAAACAGAGAGGTCAGGGGTCAACTACGGTAGAGCAAAATAAGGGCTAAAGTAGCTTCGAGTGCACCAACGGTGAGCTCCTGCAACGGCAGGAGCCTCCATCGTCACCTCTACTCGCAATTGCCACCCTCCGACAATGGTTTCTTCAGCAGTGGCGGCGACATCGTGTCTCCTCCCTCTCATCGTCGTGTCTTCTCTCTCCATACCTCTCTTTTTGGTTCGTTTTTTATCTTTCTCTCCTTTTTAGGTTTGTATTCGTCATTCTCCTTTCTTTCTTAATTTTTTTTCATTTGAAAAAAATAAAATGTAATCTTTTATCATATATTTTATTGATAAGAAAAAAAATAAAAAAATATTAAAAAATTAGAAAACACATCTTACTTCTACTTCTTCAAAATTGAGGGATCCATTCCCTAATATACTTGTTTTTTAGTTTTAACACACATGGTACATAGACACATTTAGTTAAACTCTTCTTTAAAAAAAAAAAAAAACAAAGAAGTTAAGAGTTGACTTAAGAACCCAATCAAACACGGCGGCTGCAGATTAAAGTCTCCGAACACTGAAATTGAAATTCTTTCACAACAAAAAGCCACAAATAATCGACATAAATAAGTATCTAACTCCGAGCTCTCTGCCACCGGAAAAATCCTCAGATCCTCGCCGGAAGAGAGAAGTTCACCGTCAAAATCAATGGAAGACACTGAGCAGAAACAAATGTTCCGCGACATCGTGCTCCAAGTCGTCATGGTCCTCTTCTTTGTAGTCACGTTCCTGGCCATGCACGGCATCCCTCAGAGGTTCCTCGCCTGGCTCCGCCTCCCAAGGGGACGCTCCGTCCGAGCCAAGCGCCACTTCGTCCGCAGCGCTCAGCTCCTCGCTGAAGCCCGAACCGCCAAGAAGAGCCGATCCTCCAGCTTGAATTCGCTCGCAAACGAAGCCCTAACCGAAGCAGATCGAGCGATCGCGCTCAATCCAAGGGATGCAGCTTCGTACCTACTCAAAGCAATGATCCTCGATCTGCAAGGGTTCCGGACCTCGGCGCTCGATGCAGTCGACGCGGCGCTGTCGCCGCTGGCAGCAAAGTCGCTCGCCGCGGAGGAGAGGGGTGACGCGCTGGTTAAGCGAGCGGAGCTGAAGTTGGCAGTGAGCGAGCGAGGCGAAAGCCGAGTTGACTCGGCGGTTGCCGATTTGACCGAGTCGGTGAAGCTGAACCCGAAGAACGCGAGAGGATGGTGTCTGTTAGGGCAATGCTATGAGGAGAAGGAAATGGAGGACGAAGCGAAGAAGGCTTATAAAGAGGCTCTTGAATTGGAACCGAAGCTTAGTGTGGCTGAGGAAGCGCTCAAGAGGTTGAGTTCTTCATAGGTGTTTGAAATTGGTGTCTTAATTACGAATTTGAATTTTCAGATTTTAGAGAACTTCATAATTTCATTTGTATGCTGCAGTTTGGTTCTTAATTATGTACGAAAATGGTGCTTAATAGTATCACATGTGCACTAATCATTGGATGTTATGTGCGAAAATAAAACGCTGGTTGATGTATTGAACTGAAACATCTGTAAGAGGGTTTGCAGAATATAGAGATCTGAAATTGTATAGCGTTGAAATTGACGGAGTTCTCCATTTTTTCGCTCAGTTTCTTGGGCTTATGTTTAGGTTTACGTGTGTACGATGCTCTGCGACGGGGAAAATGAAGTTTGATTATCAGTTATCATTACCAGTTATGATTTATGAATGAAAAAGATGTTAAGATAACAAAAATGGAAAATTTTAGGATGTGAGATTTTGTTGATTATGCAGATCAGATGAAGAATGAAGTTGCCCGCAGAACATTCAGTTAAAAGCACAAAGACAAGCAAACATTTGAGGATCTCACTTGGCAAGTTTGCATTGCATTATAAAGAGGGTTAACTCACACCTGCACTAACATTGCATTTGGTGTGGTCTCACCTTAAGACAGAGGCAAAGATATAAATCAACTCGTGCTTTGCAAGGTGAGTAGACATATCATTTCATTATATTCATGGATAACACCAAGAAATTAACTACTTAAGGGCTAACCCCAAGGTGTCTGACCTTCTCCATCATGGTTTTAACTTTTGACTTTTAACCCAACCACTTGTATCACTGGTCAAAGGTGCAAAATGCAAAACCGTATTGACTATAAAAATATTATGTACGCACTAAAAATCAGTCTCTGTATATTTGTTATAAATACATGCATTGTTAAACCCATTTTTAACGTGTAATTTATATTCTAACATATATTTTATACAAATAACAGATTTATTCTATACGAATAACAGATTTTTTGTGTACATGTAATATAATCATTTGACTATGATGGACGCTACTTAGATTTCTGAGAATATGATCTGAGATATCAAATGACTTTCACTTTCTGCTATGATGAAGGTACCGTCTTTGCCACTTTAGCCTTTACCATATTCCTACCGGAAATGCAATCCAAAAATAAAATAGGAAAGATCTTCTAGTTTACCTTGTCTATGTCCCTATTTAACAAAACCCAACTACCTAAGAATAGAAATAAAAACTAACTAGTGCAAAATGAGAAGTAATTACTGAAAAGTGATTTTAGTTTTTAATGTAAATGTACGCAGAAAGACATGTATATTCAAAAATATTATTCGTACACTAAATTTAGTCACTAAAATCAGTCACCAACATGTGTATAAATACATGTGTAGTTTAATTTATTTTTAATATGTATTTATATTACAACATGTATTTTATAATGGAAGCTGACTTGTGGCTGATTTTCATATCCATGTAGCATAGTCAATCCCCACATTTATACCCAAAAAACAGAAACAAAAGCTCAAATCATGTCCCATCTTGTGGACAAAAAGGGAGCAGACAGTTGAAATATATATATATGCAACAATACAATACAATAAATAACCAGTCTCAAATGGCATGAGTTAACTGATAAAAATTATCAACTTGCTTTGAATAATCTCATAGCCTATATTTCTACCTCCCTAGATGAGTGACGGCCAACAAAGAAAAACCGTTGGGATCCTCAAGGTTTTGTAACTAATAAATAGTCTACTCCAACTTGAATATTTTCTTGAATAGTAGTCATGATTCAATCAATACTCGAAGCCTATATAACCACCAAACCCACCCCTTCCCACACCCGGGCGGGGCACCCCAAAACACATACCAGTATTTGTCACAGTTCGTTTATGATTTCTCCATTATCTTGCTGCTTGTTCATCTCCACACTAGCTTCTGGATCTTTGGAAAGCAATTTTGTTGAGTTCCCAATTTCAACAGATCCATTGCCATTCATCACCGGAGAACCTTCCTTAACCAATACTTCTTTCTCGCAATAATTAAGCAATATCCCATTCTCAGAACTCTTCATGGCTTCTGAAATGAATGCTCCATCACATTTTGTTTCCTTGAAGCCAGACTCATTGCTGATATTTGCATGTGACTCTACCCCAGGATTAATATTTGCTCCAGCGCCTGCATTTTCAGCATTACGGCCAGTCTTATCTTTAGAGAATTTCCTTTTTGAAGATTTCTTCCTAAATCGCTTCTTTGGCTTTGGGGGTTTTGAAGTCTCATCAACAGGGGGAACAGTTTCTGCTGCCCGTTTCCGGCATGGAATTACTGTCAACTGTGAATGACCCAACTGGTTTTGGGAAGAAGATGCACTTGATTGGATAGCTAGCAGAGCAGTTCTAGCTGCTTTTATTTCTGCTTCTTTCTTTGTTTTTGCCGCTCCCCCAATATAGAGAATACCGCCAATGTCAACAGTACATGTAAATCTGGGTGCTCGACTTGGTGTTTCATCCTTTTGGCTGTGATACATGGGCATTGCATAATTCATCTTCTGCGCATACTCCTGAAGTAAGTTCTTGCACAATCCAGTTTCATGCTGGAAGAAGTGGCATCAACATGGTCAGAGGCAACCATACACAATAACTAGAAAAGCTGTAATAGAATAGAATGCAAAAAAAAATTTTTCGGAGAAAATACAATCATGAACCCCTTACATCGTGCAACAAAGCTATAAGCTGTTGAAATATTACATCAGATGAAGTAGTAGAAATAAGTGGTATTAATAACCGAGACAGGTGAAATACACAGAACAATTCTACACATCTCGAAAAAATTTAGGCAGCCTTTAGATAAAACGAAGATATGAACCACAGGCAGTTGTTAGACTTAATAAACATCCAACTCATTCTGTTAACATTTATGATTATTGGCTATGAAACATTTCCATGCACAGATATGCTATTCAACAAATATATCAGCCCATAGTCAAAATGGACAAAGAAAGAGTGGCTTTCAACAGTGAGGACTACATATTAATGAGTTATCAAAAACTCAGGTTAAGCCATAACAGGAACAAAACATTAATGTTTTGGGTCTCAGCCAATCACCTCCTACATCATTTCCCTTGTGCATAATCTTATGGTAATTACCAGATGATTACTGCATTGAATTCTTATAGTACAGAAATAAAATCTCTTCATACCCAGGCAGACAATTTTCTAGCAATCAAAATCATATTTTATCTTCCTAACCCCCCCCCCCCCCAAAAAAAAAAAAAAGAAAGAAAACACACACACACAGACATATTCCTAGAAACAATCTTTGCTAGTAGTAACAAGAGCTGCTAACAGCCTAGCAAGCAGATAGAGAATTGTATAAACAGAAGGCCCTTTTTAAAATGCTATTCGCCAGTCAAGATCTGTTCTAAACCTTGTTAAAGAACATTATCTGACCCACTGATGGGATTGAAAATTATGAGTGGGAACGACTTTAGAAGGGGAACTTGTGTTATGAATTAATGGAGAGTATCTTGTAAAGCTGTATTTTGCTGAAACATGATACTTGCACCACCAATTAGTAGACCATAAGTGTATGCCTTCCCTTCTCTCACATTAAAAGATAAACTTTTAACATTCTCTCTTCTTAACTTTCATTTTAACTACTAATAAGGGAAGGTATATACAAAATAGTCATATTACATTTCTCGGAGAACTGCAATTGAAGAATTCCAGCAGGCGGGAGACTACTGCATACAAAAGAATCGAGTAGGGTTGTGCAGCACATCTCATGAAACTAACATTGATTCCACTACACTATCTACAACCAAAAGCCACCGTATTAACACCTTCACAAACAAAGTGGGGCCGATCAATCCCTATCAGCAACCCAACTGTAAAAGAAAAAGGCATCATGCCACCAGGCCACCACATATCATACACCAAGAAATACAAAGATTACCAGATCAAGCAGAGGACACTAATTCCACCAACAGATAGACTAGATTTTCCAGTGATAGAAGAGTACTCAACACTGCCAACAGACAGGTCACTCTGCCAACAACCTCCACCATACACAACCAACCACTTCATCCCGGTGAGGTTCCCCCACATGCACACCTTAAACCTACGCAACCACAGTTATGCAACAATTTTGGCAGTTCAGCAAAACCCTAGTCAGAAAACATTCACCAAGAAAGAAACAAGTCTCCAACCAACAAAACGGAGTGTTTTTCTAGATTAAGAATGACATATAACAATAAAAGGGAAGCTTTATTTATCAAAATATAAATGACACAAGATTAGGAAACCATTCAAGGACCCCTAACTAGTATAAAGTTACATGGTTGCATATAGACTATAGTACTAATTAACTCACAAGAGCATCATACCATTAAGCTAGACAGAAATATCATCAGAAGGGCATTTAAGAGGAATCTCTTGTAGACAATAGAAGTTGTATTAATCAAGTGCAAGAGTTTTGTGATAAGCATGATAAGTATTTTTTTCCTAACAAAATAAAAGGGCAATCAAATAAACAAGGCATTAAGGCAATGCACCACAACCCAGCTGCAGAGCATGTAATATAAGAAGGCAAGTTAACAATTAACCAAGGGAAACAAAATGAAAACAATGTGACATTTGTGTAATTAAAGTTAAAACAGAATAAAAATCAACAGAATTTTCTAAAAGCAAAGAGACCTAACATTAACAACAAAAGTTTCATACTGATTAAAAGTGTAAAAGACTACTCACAACAGGTTGTTTAATGGATTGGTTAACTTCATTAGTCTTGGCCAGCTCCATCAAAGCAACCTCAGCAGCTGACTGCTCCGCCGCTTTGCGGTTGAAGAAGCCGGCGAGAGAGTCATACCTGACATCATTGACTATCACTGTGGACCTGAAGGAGGGTTCATGAGAAGGCCCTTCCTTGATAGTTTCATACACAGGTGTTGGAAGCCCCACCTTCTGTGCATACTCCTGCAATCTGCTCTTGAACACATAGCAATTCGAAACACCTAACATTTTCCCCCCAAACAATGGAAAAGGAAAAAGTGTACTAATTAATTAGAACGAGAAATATGCATCCAAAACAAAACAACCTTCTGCTCCGTAAATACAGTGTTACAACTAAAACCAGTTTCTTTCTTTTTCTTTATCCCGATGAATGAAAATTAAAGTAGATATCTTGTCGATAGTATTACAAAGAGGGGGAAATAGAAAAAAGAAAAGAAAAGAAAAGAAAAGAAAAAGCTCCAATCAAGAAATAAATGAGACAATCTAACAGAAACGAGAGAGAGGGAGAGAGAGAGAGAGAGAGAGAGTACCTTGGAAGTCTTCATTAGTGGGCATAGTGGGCATGGGTGAAGACGAGGGTTGATAGTCTGTGATTGGGTAGTTTCAAACTGAAGAGTGATGAGTATCAGTGTTTTGGTTTGTGTTGCGTGACTGCGTGTAATGTGTGTTTGTGTTTGTGGGAGTGAAACTGTGAAAGTGGAGAGAAGAGAGAGAATTGGTGCGTGTGTTGTGTGCTGATGCGGCTGTGGGCAAATCCAATGCCGGAATCTGCGCCGCTTCGTGGATGGGACGCGTTTGCGTTTCTCTCTTTCTTTCTTTCGTATCATGCAATCTTATAAAAGCCCTCAATCACGATTCACGCCCATCCGCATCCAGTGCCACTGCCTTTTCTCCTTCAGCATTTCAGTGGCTTTTTAACCTATTTGTCACCAATGTCCAAAAAAAAAAAAAAACCTATTTCTCACCGTTTATAAAACGGTAAACGGAAATAAAATCCAATGGACTAATTTTATTGTTCACAAAAATACATTTAAATTTTGTTATCGATAAAAATATTTTTAAATATTTAAAAGTATAATTAAAATATTAAATATATATTTTTAAAAAATATTTTAAAAATTAAATTTTGATAAAATTTTTTATTGAATATATATTTTTTGGTAATTTTTGTGTCAATAACGAATAATATTTTTAAAAAATAAAATAAAAATATAGAGGTCAAATTTTTATTTCTTTTTTTATGTGTATTTTTAAACAGTTATCTAAATATTTCTATAAAATTTGTGGGGTTAATGAATCTAAACTTGAGAAATTAATAATAAATTGAGGTTAAATTATCTAATCATTTGTAGAATTGATTAAAGTTAATAATTAATGATTGACTTTTTGAGTAAAATGTAAAGATTGTGATTTGTCCTACTTGTTTAAATTGAAATTTAAGGCACCTGAATAAGACATAAGGATTGTGGTTTGTCTCACTTGTTCCAGGTTAAGTGGGAATGTTAGCCTTGTTTTGCCCATAGTGAGGACGATGGTGTTATCACATTCACCCATAGAACAAAATTGAGTATTTGATAAAGAACTCGGGTTAAGAAATCTAATAACTTATAAAATTGATTATAGTAAATGATTATGACTGATTGTGGTCTGAATGACCGATTTGGCAAGGACGGTGGTCTCATCTCGCTTGCGTGTTTGAGATTGACAAAGATTATTGAGAGGCAAGGTGAGAGGTTTGTTCCGCTTGCGAGGCAAGGTCGGAGGTTCGTCTCGCTTGCGTATTGATTTGGCACATGCACCGGGTAAGGACGATGGTTTCATCCCGCTTGTTTTGTGGTTGCGGTGTGACGTAGAGAAGGTGACAAGGTACTCTTCCTCTGAGACTAGCTTATAATAAGCTTGGAATGTTTCTCTTGAGGAATGTGGTGGGTTGTTTTGTCCACGTTCTCTCTTATTGCAAGGTAACAGGGCACTCTCCCTTTGAGACAAGTGACATGACACTCGATAGAGTGATACCTCCAGTGATAAGGTGACAGGGCACTCTCCCTCTGAGACCGGCTTGCTATAGTCCGGAATAGGTTTTTCCTCCTGAAGATGCGCAATTGAGAGACAATGTCCAAGTTAGTTATGGGATGTCTCGGGTTATGTTAGTTTAATAGACACGTGAGTTCATGGCCAGTAGGACAGACATGCATCATGTGCATTTGTTTGCTATTGTTTGAGTGTGCATATTTATCTGGATTTACCAAACTGTATATTTCTGTTTAATTACTAATTGAAATACTTGCCATACTTGTTCTCTACTTGTGTTTGCTTTGTATTGTTTATTGTTTGTATATGATTTTATTGTTGAGACATGAAACTTGGGATTAATGATGATTATGACTATGGGAATGAATGAGATCGATGATAGATCAGAAAATGCTAAGCATAGCGAATTAAACCCGTATTGATTAATGTTTGTGATTAAAATTACTGAACTAAATGATGGACCGAACAATTGTAGTATTGGAATTTGGATAGTAATATATTGAAAATGATTGAAATTAGATATAGATATGGAATTGAAATTTAGTAACTTAACTCTGTTTAGATTAGAAAGAACCCGAGGTTTGAACCTTACGAGTTTGGAGAGTAGGATTGTCCAACGGGTTCATATAGTTTTACACAATCTCTATTTGGAACTACTACCTTTGAGTTCTCACCCATTGTGAAAATTGTTGATTTTTCAGATAACAGGACGTGACGCATTTTGCTGAAAATGTGGGACTCGTTGGTGAAGTGAAGAAGACTTTACTTTTGAAGTTTATTTTGTACTTAGCATATTTCTCCACTATTGAACATGTATTAGTTTACTTTTTTCTTTGAGATTTTATTTTAGAGAAACAGAATTGTATTTTGTACATCTGGTTTTATAATATTTTCTAGCTGGCCTTGTTTTCGCGGGTCAAGACTAATAATTATTATGTATTCTATCCAAACTTTTATATATATATTCTGCTTTAACATATGACATTCACTCGTATTAATGTTTTTCGTATGTGAGTATCGATCATTCGAAGTTTTAATTTCTTCACGGGTTCTTAGTTATGATGTTATTCTTCTATATCTATATTATATATTTTTTTAGGTGTCGTAATGTCTAACTATCTTTGATTTACGATTTAAACGTAAAATTTTGTGTAGTATGATGTTACATGACGCATGATAAAATTGATACTCGTAAAAAGAAAAATAGATTTTACTCCTAGATCATAGATATCGAACCAACTCAAATTTGTTAAAAAATAGCATATGCAAGACTAGCATTTATGGGGCTGGCAAGTCTCAATAGTCAAAATTGCTACCAACTCTTTTTGTGAGAATTGCTTTACGTGTCTCGTCATATTATCCATTTTTCAAATTTTGGTTTTTGAATGACTCCCAGCTTGTATGGACTCAATTTGTATCAATTGACTAACACGTTATAATTCTATAGAACTCTACTATAGTCTAAAGGTATGGGCTTGAGCAAAAACCATAATAAGTTTTGTCCGTAATCATACTCTGACGCTAAACCAAATATTTTGTCCCCAAGTAAATATTTTGTACACTTCATGAATGTGGCGTAAAGATCGAACTCAGCTAGTTTTTCCCAACCACTCTAATGGGTAATGGGGCTGTCGAGGCACTATTTTTTACTCTCATATCATATGATTGTACATTTCAATCTTTTGCTCTTCTGATTTTCTTTTTCTTTTACTATAAGGTTGACAAACAAAAAAAGTCTAAATTTGCTATGAATTTATGAGATATTTATTATCCAAATAACCTTATTTAAAATATTAAAATTTTTAATGTATTCAATATTTTGAGAAAAATTGATCACGTTCTCTCTTTAAATCTCTAAAATATAATTTTTTATAAATGAATAATTTTAGTATATTTGTTAAGGATATTTAATGTAGACAATTATATTTTAATAATAAAAAACTAGGCTTTTTAAGGCTCCCACAATTTTAATAAAAAAAATTGAAAAGGTTATTTTTACCCTTTTTAACAAGTATGTTAAAGTTACTTTTTAGCAAAAAATAAAATTAAGAGGATAAATTCCTCAAATAAATAAAACTACTCCATTATTTATATATATATATATATATATGCAATTTACATAAATACAATTTTTTAAAAACAGGTTACATTCATGTCCTAATTTAACTTTATGTAAATCGCAACAATTTACCACGATTTATAATTCTCATGTAATTTGTTGCACTCTATCACAGATTACGAGCAACACCCACTTAAGTTTAATCCGCTATATCTTGCCGCGATTTACGTTTGCACTCACACAAAGTATAAACCGCTACACCCCTATCACGATTTATGCTCAACGAAATTGAAGCATAAATTGCTACAGAGTGTAGCGGTTTATGAACAAACAGAATAAAACTGAATAAATTGCTACAATGTTTAAAAAATGTCTGACTAATGGTGTTCTAATTGTAAGTTTTTTATCTATTTTTTTCATAAACTTATGTTTCGTGATACGGTTTACTACTTTATTCTACTTGTTCATAAACTGCCCTTAGCAATTTATGCTTCGATTTAGTTGAGCATAAATCGTGGTAGGGACGTAGCAATTTATACTTTATGTGAGAATCATAAACTGACAGAATATAGCAGATTAAATTTAAGTGAGTGTTACTCGTAATCCGCAATAGGGTGCAGCGGATTACATGAGAATCGTAAACTGTGGTAGGCTACCGCAATTTACATAAAGTTAAATCAGGACATGAATGTAACTTGTTTCAGAAAATTGTATTTATGTAGATTTAATCTCTAAATGTTATATAGTTTTAACATAAAAATGATTTACCACAAGAAAAAATCTTATTAAAAGTCCTAGGTGAGAATTTACCATGAACGAAGTGGCTATGTAATTCATTATAGGTTAGAATGATCGTGTCTTGTACACACACTTATATGAAATGCTAAGAGCCACAACAATTTAGTGTGCTAGAAGGAGTGCGGATAAATCAATTTAGGCAGAACGATTTACTAGGATTCATTGGTCTATATAAATCGGTTTGAGTCCCAACGATTTAGTGGGAAAGAGAGACTAGAATCGCATTGGGTTGTCTTTATTTCATTTAGCTTCAATTGTTGAGTGATGAGATACAAACATCAAAAAGTACTATGTGGTACGGTGGATAATAAAGATTGTCTTTATAGATTAGATGACGAGTTAAATCCCAAAGTGGTCCCTGAGATTCACAAAATGCACCGATTTAGTCTCTGACTTTTCAATTGCCCTAATTACATACTCCAGATTGCAAAAAATACATCAACGTGGTCCCTCTCGAATTTTCCATTCATATGTCTTGCCGACGGGAGTGACGTGGCGAATGATTGCCACGCTAGAGTATCTAACGGTTGCATGATGTGGCAAATGAAAGTCTATGACCCAATTTGGTCCCTGATCCCTTTTTAAACCCTAACTCAGAAGTAGCGCACCACTTCTTCGTCTTCATCATCTTCTTCTTCCCTGCTTATTCTCGTAGTCGTTGCTCTGCTGGTTGGATGATGGTTGGACGTGCAGATGAAGGAGAGGGAAGTTCTATGCGATCAACCACAAGGAGGCCAAGTCAGAGCAGAGGCTCGCGAGTACCAGAGCGGTGTGGGTGTGGGAAATGTCCTGTGCTCTGATGGTCTAGAACAGAAATCCACCCAAATAAGCCCTTCTTTGGATGCTCGAATTACAACGTGAGTATTTCCTGAAGATTTGTTGTTGACTATTTTGATGGTAACTATTAAATTTCGTGTTCACAGAGTAGTGGAAGAAGATGGTGTGGGTTCTTTCGATGGGCAGACATTGTAGAAGATGATAAAGAAAATTTGGAAGACACTGCGGCATACAACAATGAAGAATTGAGCATTAGTCTTGCTTTGAGGATTGGCAATTTGGAGGCTGAGTTAAGGACCCAGAAATATATGATACAAATGTTAGGATTGCTGTTTTTTTCTCTATTAGTTATTGTTTTAGTTGTGATGGTAAAAATATAAGAACTGTGTTTGAAAGCATATGTTAATGAATGTATGGGAACTCTTTAGTTTATTTGTGTGTTCTTTGTAGATAGATTTTACAAAATGAAATCCAAACTGAATGAACAGAGAGGTAAAATGATAATAGTAGTTGTTGATTATAAACAAGACATTGTCAATGTAACACACTATCAATTGACCACATAAAGATAAACAAAATGAAACAGCCACCAATTTTGAAACAAGAAGACCTTCAAGTTTAAACTCTGTTAAAGTATTTACTACCAGAAAATTAAAATAAACCATACAGTCTGGCTAAGAGCTATTCTTGTAGGGAAATAACAAAAAACCCAAAAAATAACCACTGCCTAAATCCCATATATATTCTGAAATCAGCAGCTAGAACATCCAAAATCAAGAATTTTTCTTCCTTGGTGCCTTGAACTGTGGTGTTAGAACAAACTTCATGAAATTTTCCAACCTTGAAGATCTGGCTGCACTTGCTCCTTGCATGGAATCGACAGAAGTAGTTACTAGTTGTGGTGAGTTTCTCCGTTTGGTTGGTAATTTATGTGGCATTTTTGTTGTTGGTGGTAGTGCCTGAGTTAAGTGTGAGAATTAGTATGAGTTAGTGTGAAAAGGGAAGTTAAATCTAGGAAGTAAACAACAAATATTTTGGGACATTTTATACCTCATCTTGTGTTTCACCATAGCTTGGTTAGGATAATTCAACCTCTTCAGCTTACGATGCAGCCACTGGTGGTGGAAGAGTGTTTGTAACACCTACATCTTTCTAACTTTTTTGACCAACTTACTAGGCAGCCAAGCTCTGTTTGTAGTCCTATCAGAATTTTCTCTTGGATATGTATGATCGTCATAAAAAGTCTTGATTTTCCAGCAAGAGTCCTCATGATCCCTTGAGCCGTAAACAATCTATGAGCACTCTTCCACTCGGCACACTACCCTACACCTCACATTGTCATTCTTTACAAACTTATTCCTCCTACCCTCCTGAATGGTAAACTCTCACACAGCATCCCTGAACTCTTGTTTAGTATTAAACTTCATGCCCACTTGAAGTGCAGCTCACCAAATCTCTGGCCCTCTTGGAAGATGGAAAATTCATCCGATTCTAATTCATCTTCAGAATTAGGAGGAGTCTTCATCTCCTTCGAGTGCCACGAGTTGGCACCATCAGATTCTATACTCGAGTCAAGAGCATCATACAACAGTCCGTCTCCTGGACTTTCCAGAAAACCAAGGTCCACCTCTACATCAGATAAGTCTGCAACAATTGCATCATCATCTTGCATAATGGTGTCTTTATACATCTTTTCCTTTTCTTTGGCCATGGCTGAGGCCTTCTAAACCTTCTTGACCTCTTTCCTAATTGGTTGTGTAACCAATTCATCATCACTACTAGAGCTGGCCTCCTGCACAGGGACATAAGAGTCATCCTCTGAACTCCCCTCATCATTGGTTGATTCGTTTGTAGTAAATCCACATGAACAGTTTGCTTTCCTTTGTTAGCACTCCAATATCCCTTTACCTGAGATCTTGTGATTCTTTTAGGTGGGTTAAATTTGGGCTTGGGCTTCGAAGTAAACTTGGGCTTGGGCTTTGGTTGAGTTTTCTTGGGCTTCTGGTTCTGCTTGGGTTTCTGATTCTGCTTGACAATTGGGGTTGTATTGGGCTTTCTAGTGGGTTTTGGGTTGGATATATGATGAAGTTTGGGGTTCTCATAATCAGCCATGGACTTGGTGTCATCATGGATAAGTCTTGTGGTGGGGGTGTTAGCAGGATTTGGGATTGCAATTGGACTGTTTGGGATGGAAATTGGAGTAGGAGGAACTGGGTCAGGAGTTGATTTGTCATCTGGAATTTCATTTAAGGTATCCTCAGGGGTGTTCTTGTTTAAGTCACCACCAGGCTCCTCTTGTGGAACATAATCCAGACACGGAACAACTTCTTTCCCCTCCATCAGTTCAGGCGTGGAAACTCCATGTTCGAAATAAACATCGACTACTCCATCATTCCTCTGTGCATGGAAGCACATATCTCTTAATTCATCATCAGTGGTCAGAGCTCTCAATCTAACCTCCGAGCTCCTATCCGGAACCAGCCACCAGCACTCAACTACCTTGTCATATCCCAACTCCTTGAAATAGTTCCTGACGAAGAAGACATCAAGTGTATCCTCATCTAAATCTCTTAAGCAAGTTCTATTGTCAGGTGAGTAAACCAATCTTTTATCAACATTCTTCTTAAACGTTCCACCATGATGGAACATGATATCTAGCAACTTTTCCATCTGTATCAAAAAAATACAACATTTTATCTAACATATGGAATCAGCAAACAACAACAGATCATATTCCAAAATTGCTTACTAACAACTACTTCAATGACTATGCCATTATAGAAATGCCCATATTTTCGGTTTGAAAACAAAGCATTCCGAAAACCCTTACCCACACCACCTGGTGCAAAAAACCATACCTACTAACATAGCATCCATGATTTTCCATCAATCTACACCAAATTCCCAAGTAAAATCCATAATGATGGATACCTTACCACTATGGAAAACTGAACAAGACTATCTAATATACTGCATGCTTACCTCTGTCACAGAGGATTTCACACAGAATCTTTGCTCCTTCCTTCACCAATCTTAAGCCAACGATGACCAGGTTCCTCTGAACTCCAAATTGTTTTAGTCCGAAAAGCCTCGCCAGGACTCTCGAATGCCAGGGTTTGGCGCTTTCAGTTTGCAGAAGATGAAGTGATCTCTTTGAATATTGGGAGGGGGGTTTGAACGTTTTGTTAATACTTCCTAGTTAAAACGGCATCGTCTAGTTATGGGTTTAGCGCCAAAACCCAATACGACAACGTTTCCCATCCTCCAACGTGGCAATCATTCGCCACGTCACTTCTGCCAGCAAGACATATGAATGGAAAATTCGAGAGGGACCACGTTGATGCATTTTTTGTAATTTGGAAGACGTAATTAGTGTAATTGAAAAGTCAAAAATTAAATCGATGTATTTTGTGAATCTCAGGAACTATTTTGGGGTT
Source organism: Arachis hypogaea (assembly GCF_003086295.3). NCBI lineage: Eukaryota > Viridiplantae > Streptophyta > Magnoliopsida > Fabales > Fabaceae > Arachis > Arachis hypogaea. The sequence goes on along the minus strand of NC_092052.1, from coordinate 130,859,912 downwards.
TAACTCATTAGATAACATTAATTACTTATATTATTGGATATATAAATGAAAAAGTTAGTAAATAAAATTTGTTTTTATATTAATAGTATAGGTTTTTTTACTAGTTTTATAAAGATTGTGATAAGTGTTAGTATAGTTAGTCTTTATAGATAAAACCAAGATGTGTGGTATATATGTGTAAGGCTAAATCGCTCGTTTTAACCTAGAACAAATTATACCGCCACTATCATAATAAATCATACCTAGAGGGATTTTATTTTCTTTTCATAGTGACAGCGATTTGTTAACATGTAGTCGTAACACGTTATGTTAGAACGTTTCTTATATATAATTAATAGAAGTCAATTTAGGACAATAATATGTTGGGATTTTTTATTTTTATAAATTAAATAAATGTAATAATTATCGAAATAAATAATTTAAAAAATATTTATTTAAATAAATATTTATTTCTTATTTTGTTTACAATGTAAACGAGATAATTTTGTATGTATTTCGTTTATAATATATAAATCAGATATGTGTGTTTTTTTTTTAATTTTTATATATCTCATTTATATTTCGTTTACACTGTAAACGAGATATATGTATTTATAAATAATTAAATATAATATTTAAAATAATAAAAAAATATTAATAATATAATTTGGAAAGATACGATACTCAAACCCACAACTTCTTAATTGAGCATAAGGAGTGTATGCCATTTGAGCTATTACTCATTGGCTAATCTAAAATCTTTTATTTACTCTTTTTTAGTACTAATTAATCAAACATATCTATTTTAATCTTTTCTATCAACCTTTTTATGTACTATTTTTTTTTAAATCAAAGATAGGAGACTCGAACCCACAACCTCTTAATTGAGTATGGAGAGACTATGTCATTTGAGTTATAGCTCATAAAGTTTGGATTATTGATATTATTAATATTTTTTATTATTTTCAAAAAATTTTTTAAATACATGTATCTCGTTTACAGTGTAAACAAAATATTTAAACGAGATACATACAAAATTATCTCGTTTATAGTGTAAACGAAATAAAAAAAATATTTATTTTGATAAATATTTTTTAAATTATTTATTTTTGTAATTATTATAATTTATTTATTTATTAAAATAAAAAACCCTAATATGTTGAGTCTTATTTATTTGAGTGATTTACACATTAAAAGATGTAATTCTCAATCCAAAGTTAAAAAAATAATATAAAAACAATGTATAAATATCAGCCAGTCACACTGGTGAATTGTGGGGTTGATTGAATAGTTTGAATAAAGGTTCCATACTTCTACGGACGTAGCTGATTATTTCATTTTTAGTTTGTTAGGCTTAATCATGATAAAGTTTTTATTTTATTTTCAGTTTGTTAGACTTAATCTAACGGTAAAAAAAAAAAAACATCTATATATAAAGATAATTATAAAATTTTTATGATAATATCCACTTTTTTTTATTTATCAAACATAAAATATCTTTTCAAAATTTGAAAAGCCAATGAGTAATAGCTCAAATGACATAGTTTTCATCTTTCGTAAAAAAAAAAAAACATAAAATAAAAATTTTCTTTTAAAAAGTACAAATATTTTGTTAAAAAATTGTCAGACCCGAGTATTGACAACCGGGCAAGCATAGTTAGTTATAGCCTTATAGCATAGAGGCAGAGACTGAAGACTTGGTTTTAGGTTTACCCTGTGGTCTATAACAATTCGACAAACTTATAACACACAAATTGGAACAATTTGGTATGGACTGTGGTTAATATGAATTCATTCAAAGTTACAAGTTACAACTTACATTTCATAAATGAGAGTATGAGACTTACTTCATAACAAGCACTAAGTATAGATTATTACCCATACAAATATAATTCTTTTAATTGAATAACACTATAGAACTCTTTTCCACCAATTCAATTACCAAGATAATTAAACTCTATATATTTATATTATTTATTTATTATATTTGAATGGACCACAAAATTTGAACCTGGGAGAATTTGGAACTTGCAATCAAAATCCTTATGCAATTTCATTAAGTTGTTTGGATCCTTTGATTGATTTGATTAAAACCGTGTCAGAATGTAGGTCCATCCCATTTCCTCATCTACCATTACCCCAACCATCCCTTGTAAATAAATTTAGAGTACACACATTACTCAACTTTTTCTCAACGCATAACCAACAATAGAGTACTATTAGGGAGTCGATGGCCTAAGCGTATAATGTGTATAATTGACTAAATTTTGATCCATGAATAAAATAAACATCACACATACTATCTAGAATAACCATCCGGATATCAGGAATAATAAACATCTCACGTCATAAAATCATTCATCCCAAAAACTTAAGCTAATTTTGGAGTTCACTAAAAATCAAATTCTTGACCTTTCGGATCTAGAATTCTAATACCATGTCATGAAATCACTCATCCCAAAAACGTAACTTGATAAGACAATATAATATTAATAGTCATATCTCTAATATTTTCTAAACCTCCATTGTACACATTGTACGCTTAGACCATTAGCTTCCTATACTTTCTTCCAATATAAATACCAGCCCATACAAGCAACACTTTATCCCTCACACAGTCACCCCCAAAACGCACCGTTTCACCTTCACATTGCCAAAAGGTCAAATATGGGTTCACTGGGCAACCTCGAAGCACCACCGCTCCTGACTTCAAGAATCTCAACGGTGGTTCCCGCCACCCCGCGAGGTGACGAAAACGGTGCGTATCAGCTCAGCTACATGGACCTCCTCATGAAGCTCCACTACATCCGACCCGTATTCTTCTTCGCTTCTGAGTCCGTACAAGGCCTCACCATCTCGGACCTCAAGACGCCAATGTTCCCACTTCTTGACACGTGTTCACATGTTTCGGGTCGGATTCGAAGATCCGAATCTGGAAGGCCGTTCGTGAAGTGCAACGACGCCGGTGTGCGTATCGCTGAGTCGCACCGTGACGTCACGCTCAGGGAGTGGTTCGATGAGAATAATGGGTGCTTGCGCGAGGTTGATGATGGGCTCGTCCATGACCACGTGCTTGGCCCTGACCTTGGTTTCTCCCCTCTGGTTTTCGTTAAGGTTTAGTCTTCTACTACTACTACTATTAGAACGATGCTACAATGCTACATTTCTTTTTTATGGAAAATCAAGTGGAGTCCACTTCACATATAGTTGAGAATCGTTAGATAATTTGACTGATTTAACTAAATTTTTATCTAACAGTTTTCGATTATCAACTTCATCGTTAGATAATTTGACTGATTTAACTAAATTTTTATCTAACAGTTTTCGATTATCAACTTCACATGAAGTTAATTACGTCCGAGTTTTCACTTTTTTTTTGCATAATACTTAAACAGTTCTAAGCACCAATTCTAAATTTTAAATTTTATATCATAAATTTTAATAGTATAAATATAAAATGTTAGTTAATATTAATAAAAATATTTTTTTAATATTTTTAATTATTACTATATAATGAATATTTAAAAAAGTTTAAATTAAAGTTTTTTGTTTTAAATTATTTTTTATTATACATATAATAAAAATAATTTTTTGTATTCATAAAATTTAAATATAAATTTTTATAACTAAAATATTAAACATTTATTATCTTGTCCAATTTTATATATTTAATTAATATATTATAGCCTAATATAAATAAAGTTTCTTTTGGATTGTTCTCAGAGATAAATACAGATACAATTTCATTTAGTGTTTTTAAAGAAGAATAATTGAAGATGACACTATATATGTAGAAGATAATTGATAAACGTAAAAAAATTGTTATATTCATTTTATACATATGTATGTATTCATTCTTTTAATTAATAATCATGATAATAATTTGTTTTCGAATAATATAATAATTTTTTATAAATATTAAATATACATTTGTATATAATAATAATTTTTTTTGTATCCATAATATTGCTAATTACTATCATTATTGTCAAACCTCAAATTATTTATTCAAAAAAAAATTAACTTTTTAAAATTTTATATAAAAATTAAATCTTATAAAATAATAAATTTTCTTTAATAATAAAAAATATTTTTAAAAATTAATTATAAAAATAATTATTATTTCTCTAAAAAAATAAGTAAATCTCACGAGAAAACAAAATTGTATAAAACCCCATGAAGACATTAGTTAAGACGCATGGTAAAAGGTGCTAAAAGAGGACGTGTTTTGTTGCTATCAAATCAGTATGATCGATAGCAATGATGTCCATGCAGAACAGAATTTAATGCACGATACTTTTTTTACAAATTTATGCAAATACACAGGGCAAAAATAAGCATATAACTATATATGAAGTGGTATTATATATTAAAAATAAAAGTAAAATTATTATTTTCAGATAATTTATATCTTTAATAAAAATAATTTTATAAAATAAAAATAATAAATAATTTATTAAATATTTATAAATATTGACAAAAATAATTAAATATTAAATATATATTAAAAATTTAAAAATTATATTTTGATATAAATTTTTACAAATATTATTAGAAAATAAAATATTTTTATTCACAAATTTTAATATTTTTAAATGAAGTGAGTTTTTTTTAACAAATGCGAAATTTTCTTAAAAACTGAAAAATTAGAGATAAACTCAGATTTCTTATATGTGATATTTAAATATTTTTACAAAATTTTAGATCAAAGAAACATTATTTAACTATTTGTAGTTTATAAAAATATAAACTTTTATTATTTTTATCATATTTTATATTTTTTAAATTATTTTTTTAATAGTATAAACTTTCTAATATTATTTTAATATTTTATTCTTTTAATCAAGATAATGCAATCTTGCCTTTGTTATTAGTTGGTAAGGACGTGTAGTAATTATATAATTTGTGTTTGTTAATATGATTTTTTGTTTTAAGAAAAAATTTTAAAGCTTCTTACATTTATATCCTATTTTTTTATATTTTTCACAAGTAAAATTTAGAGAAAATAAAAAGGAAAGAAAAATCCATTTATTTTCATGTCTTTAGCTAATATTATTGATGTGCTTGGATTTATATGATGATTATACCTAGTAATTGTGCGGCAAAGGCGGAATAAAAAATATTATTAGGTGAATTAATTATTTTTATAATTAAATTAAACTAAACTTTTTTACATGTATTTTTTTTTTAACTAGATATTCTGATTATCTAATAAATTATTAGACTAATTTAATTACTAAAATAATTTAGTTATATAATATTGCTGAAAGTGTAAATACTCATCAAATTATTTTACAAAAACAGTATCATTTCGTTTCGGGATAATAAAACTGGAATTCTTTTACTAAATGAGATCAGTTAAATTGACTTTTTAGTAATTTGTGTTTTTTTAAAATACTTACATTTTTTAATATGTATGTCTTTCTGAGTATTCAAGTAGTTGAATTTATAATTACAAAATTTTGAATCACAATTTCATACAAATTCCAATCTATTTTTTTTTTAATAAGAGCGTTTGTGTTTTGTTAATATTTTTTTCTTTCATTTGCTTTTTTTTTTACAATATAACTAGTTAATTTAATTCTTTTTTATAAGAAAGTTCATCTTGTTAATTTTACTAAATACTAAATAATAGAAAATAAAAAATATATTTTCAGTAATAATTTTAATATTTAATTTAATAAATATATTAATATCTAAAAATGAAAAAAACGATCATATTAATTTGTTGAGCTACTACTAATTTTTTTTCAGTTAATATTAACTATTCTTTAAAATTATTTTATTTATTTTAAATTCTAGTATTCAAATCATAAACGGTTAATCTTAACTTCTAAATTATAGCTTTAGAGTTAACTAATATTTGTTAACTAAAAATTAGTTCTTAATATTTTTTCTAATAATAACAACAACAACCTAAGTATTTACTATTTATTAGTAAGGATAAAAGTGCAAAACCAAATTTAAAATATGCCAAATATAGATATATTTAAGTTAGAGTAAAAAATTATATCTGACTATAAAAAATTCAAACATTAATAAATTTATTAACGAAAAAATAAAATTAATATTATAATAATAGAATTATATTATTATATTATAGTTGAAAATTTGAATTAGGTTAGATTAAGAGGAGTAGTTTAAAAATTTTAAATAGGTTTTTAAGGATAAAAAATTTTGATAATAGTACTATTAGAGGGTCAATATATTTAGTAATTTGTAGTTATTAATTAATTATTATTAATATTTTTAATGATATAAAATTATATTTAATAGTATAAAATTATATACTTTTTTATGATTAAATGCTGACTAAATTTTAACAAAAATGTTAATCCATGAGACTTTTTAATTTTAATTAAATTTAAATTTTATTGTCATCCATATAAAGGAAAAATAACAAAACACTAATACGTTTTATTTGCTTTTGCATTTAGTTCACGTGGTTCAAATGTGGAGGACTCTCCGTGGGCCTGAGCTGGGCTCACGTGCTTGGCGATGCATTTTCAGCTTTGGACTTCATAACCAAGTGGAGTAACATCCTTGCCGGTCACGTGCCAGTGCCACCAAAATCTCTTCGGATCCCAAATAATCTCATTGCGCCTGACGAAGAAATAATCATTCAACCAAATAATAATTCCCTCCTTGTTTCTGAGAATCCTGCTTCCATCAAAAGGGCCACAATTGTTGGGGAATACTGGCTTGCTTCCAATGTCAGCCACGTCGCCACTCACTCTTTCCATATCACTTCTAAACAACTTCACCATTTGGTCAAAGCCACATCTAATAATAATAATAATAATAATAATAATAATAATAATAATAATAATAATAATAATAATAATGTCCTAATGAATAAATATTTTGAAATAATTTCAGCGCTAATATGGAAATGTGTTACACATATTAGGGGGAATGTTGGACCTAAGGCTGTGACAATATGTACAAAAAGTTGTAATGGTTCCAAACGTGGAGAAAATGATATCCCCACCAATAATAATGGTTTGGTGTTGAGCAAAATTGAACCTTATTTGGCATCTGGGCAATCTGATATTTCAGAATTGGCTAGGATCATTGCGGAGAAAAAGATGGTTGAGAACCATATATTGAAAAAGTTGGTGGAAAAAGATGAAGGGAAAGAGGACTTTTTTGTGTATGGTGCAAACTTGACATTTGTGGATTTGGAAGAAGCTGATTTGTTTGGGGTGAAGCTGAATGGGCACAAACCAATTGTGGCAAATTGTAGCTTCCGTGGAGTAGGTGATCAAGGGGTAGTTTTGGTATTTCCATCCCCATCAAAAGAGGATAGTGAAGATGGTGGTAATAATGGAAGGATTGTAACCGTTTCCCTCCCTGTGAAAGAACTCTACCAGCTGAAAAATAAGCTAGGAGCAGAATGGGGTATTGTTTGAGATAATTAAGACACTAGTTCATGTTAGTTATATTTTGATATTCCAAAAGGGTAACTGGGTTTATGTTTACGTGGATTGTTTTTCATATATTTTCCAGCTAGTATTCCATTATCATCCTTAACTCCTTATTATCTCTGCCAGCAATAAAAAGCATATATCATGCATGTAATTGTTTCCATATGTTTTAATACTTGTATTACTTTGTTTATATTGATGATGGGGATATACAAGAGGAAGTAGGTGATTTCTTGTTCTAAATATTCGTGATATGAAAAATTTAAAAATTATTTAATAGTTAATAATTTATATTTTTAAGAATTAAAATATTTAATTTTATATATTTTAATTTTATTTATTTAGTTGTAGATTGGAGTTTACATTAGTAAATTTAATTTTTTTTTATTTTAATCTAATCTAAAATTATAATTGCATCATAAATTATTATAGTCATCAATTCATCATAGAGTGATTTAAAAGTTCAATTTTTTTTTTTTTAATTTTGTGATAAAATCATAGTATGGAAGAAAGATTGAAATTAAAAGATAAAAATTGGGAAACTGAAATATTATGTTTCAGGTCTGCTACACATACAAGCCTTTTTGACTTACAAGTTCTACAAGTTAGCTCAAACCCAACAAAAACCACGCGCACCACACTCTCCACACTCGAGCGTAAAAATCACGTGCGTTACTCAACCGTTTCGTTTTTCAAAAGCGCACTCATTATGAAAGACTCTTCCTCTTCTTCCTCAATCAATACCCAAACCTTCGAGATTCAAGCCACGTTCAAAACCAAACAAAGCTCTTAAGAAACCGTCCAACTCCTCGCGAAAAGCAGAAGAAATCAAGAAGAAAACATACAAATCTCCATCAAAAAACACCAAAAAGAACGAACAAACATTATTCAAGGTACTGTTTCATTTTTCTTCTAGGTTTTTCACATTTCTGTTTCTGATTTCGAAATCAAAGCACTATATCGTTGTATTTCTCTCTCTGTTTCACTGTTCTTGGTTTAGATCTCATATTACTGTTCTGATGAAACTGTTCAAGTCGTTTACGCTGTTTTACGTACTTGTAGTGAATGGTTTAACGTGTATTGAATTTCAAGTGAAATGATTTTTGGGTGTATACATATAAATTTTGTTTTGTGCATATTGCATATTTTTTAAGTAGGTTTGTATACATATAAACTCTGTATGGCGGATTCCTGGGTGTATATGTCGGACTTTGAATGTGACTGGTGCTTCTAGTGGCATTTTGAACTTAAATATCATTCTGAACTCATATAATGTCATGTAATCCAAAAAAAAGTAAAGATGTATGGGACTGATATATATATATTAAGAGTATTGAAGTGTAACTGGTGCTGCTCTAATTGTGCTTGACCTTGTAGTGTCATTTTATACATGTTTGGTTGAGTTGAATATGATTTTGAACTCATTTAATTTCGTTTAACTGAAAAAACAAAATGTGTATAGGACTGGATTTGGGTGTATGTGGCTGGTATTTGGGTGTACGTGACTGATATTTGGGTGTATCTCTATGATATTTGGGTATATTTTTTATCTATTGACATTATTTCTTTATCCTTGCAGTAAAAATGACAACCAAAAACTAAGGTAGAAAAAATACAATGTAAGCGCATATATATATATATATATATATATATATATATATATATCCCCCTTGATCCATTGGTTGGATCCTATCCAATTTTTTCGTTTGCTAGACCCGTCGTTAAAAAGCCTACTTTCTTACGATTACGAGGTTTATTCGAATATGAAATCCAATCCTGGAAATACAGCATACCACTTTTTTTTACTATACAGGGTTTCGATACATTTCGAAATAGAGAAATTTCTAGTGGAGCGGGTGCTATTCGAGAACAACTAGGCGATCTGGATTTGACAATTCTTATAAATTCTTCATTAGTAGAGTGGAAAGAATTAGGAGAAGGGGGATCCACGGGCAATGAAAATGAATGGGAGGCTCGAAAAGTTGGAAGAAGAAAAAATTTTTTGGTTCGACGTATAGAATTAGCTAAACATTTTATCCGAACAAATATAAATCCGGAATGGATGGTTTTATGTCTCTTACCAGTTCTTCCCCCCGATATATATATATATATATATATATATATATATATATATATATATATATATATATATATCTTAGAACAAGTCAATTTTTCCTAATACAAATATAGGTTATTTAAATGACTCTAATTTTGCTTTGTTTACAGCAAACCAAAGACTTGAAGTGTGCCACCAGACTATTGAGTAAAAAAATTAAAAAGATGACCGAGCCAAAGAAAGCAATCATTCATGAATTAGGTTTTGGTGGACTCATGGACATTCCACCAATGAATGTGCCTCACAAACTATTAAAGGAGTTGGCTAACTCCTTTAAATTGGGAAAAAACACACTGGAAACAAGCTATGGTTCCTTTAAAGTTAAACCCAAAACAATAGGGGCTGCCCTTGACCTCAATGCATCAAGTAACTGATTACAGAAAATCTCTATACTTTCATTCTCTGTAATATATTCTTCGTAATATCTTATTCTGATATCATGTAATCAAGTAATAAATTTAGGTGTATATGAGTGATATCTGGGTGAATATGAGTGATATTTAGGTGTATTTCAAGTAATAATTTTTTTCTTTTTTGTAGGAGATATATTTCCTAATAAAGTGAGTTATAAGAAACTTTCTGAAGAGAACAAACTGATTTTTAGAAGGTTCCAGGGGAACACTCTAAAGAATCTTACCGATGACATGATGAGTATCGGTGTTAAAAACGAACAAGATCGCCTGATGTTCAAGAGGATTTTCATCCTCTATATTCAGATGGCGTTCTTGTTGCCAACTACAATAAACAAAGTATCTTCCGTGCACATAGCACCAATTTTTGAGATGGAGAAAATAACGGAAGGCAATTGGGGCACCCATGTGCTGAATTTCATCATCAAAGGCATTACAAATTATCGTCTAAAAAGGAAAAAATTAATCGACGGATGCCTCTATGCCTTGATGATAATATATTTCCATCTAGCAAAAAACAAGGACAAGAAAGGAGAAGAAAACCCTGGACTGCCCTGGGTTAGCAACTAGAATAGAGAGCAGCTGGTTGCAAGGATGAGAGTAGAGATAGATGGTCATATGGTAAGAGAACAGCATACTTTCTCTAATTTGGATGTATTTTATTTATGTAGATGCTGTAAACTAACATTTCTACTGTTTCAGGGCATCGTCAAAATGGCAGAAATAAAAAAGAAACTGAAAAAAATGAAAAAAAAAGAAAAAAAGAAGAAAAGAAAAAAAAAAGAAGGCAAGTTTAACATCTGAGAGTGATCCATCAGAGACTGAAGTTGATTTTTTTTCTGAGTCTGAGTCTAAAGAAGACTCAGAGGAACCTAAAAGAAAACAACCCAAAAGGACGGCCAACAAGTAAGTAATATTTTTGGATATAGTTTTAGGGTGTTTTTTTCTAATGATTGTTTGCTTTCCAGAATGGAATCCAGAAAGAGGAAGCAGATTTTAGAGGATTCTAGTTCAGAAAGCAAAAGTGAATCCAATGATGAGTAAGATTATGAAATTATCATCCATTTCTTTCCTGTTTCTATCAAAATTTAATGTATTAATAGAGAGTTTCTCATTTATTTTCAGGAGTGAAGAATCGTTGCCAATTAAAAAACAAAAAACAAAGAAAAAAATTCACACTCCTACCAAAAAGTATGCACTGCTTTCGAGAGTATTTTATCATTAATATTGTTGTATTTGTCTGATTTAAAATTTTTTATTTCCAGGATGCAATCCAAAAAAAGAAAGCACATAATTGAGGATTTGTCTTCAGAAGAAGAAATTCATTCCTATGACATGTAAGATACTTTCTAAAGCTATCTTACACTATAATCAAAACTATATTTTGTTAACATGTACTTTTGAATGTACTGTCAGAACTGAAATTGGAACTGAAATAATAGAAGAATTTTTAAGACAATCAAAAAAGAAGAAAACAAATAAAGAGGCTGTTGCACAGGGGTATGTTGAATTTGGGTGTATATTACCATTTTTAAGGTATTTTGGTTGCTGATTATTATTCTTGCTTTATTTGATAGAATTTTGATATCCTAATTTAACTAGATAGTATTTTTACTGAATGATATTTATTCTATACTTAGAATGCCGGAGGTGAACTTAGCAAATGAGACTGACCCTTTGTTTTGAAGGACAAACGGATCAAAGCAGTGTAAACAAACCTTCGAATTGCATGTAATTTCTTTTTCTTATATCATTTTTAAAATTTTTTTTACCATATTCTTCTAATTCTGTATACATATTTTTTAGAACAAAGAGCCCTTTAATATTTTGTTCAAGAAAAAAAAAGGCAGGAAAAAAAAATAAAAATCTGCAACTACGTAAGTTTTTTAAAAAAAAAGAGCCTTTTCGGGTGTATTTGGTTATTATTTGGGTGTATTATTTTCTTATTTTGGTGGATTTCAGGTTGAGTCGGGAAGAAGAATCAGTGAGTGACCCAGCTCAATAACAGATGATCATTTTTCAACCGCCCTCCGAACCGCTTAATATGTAAGTTTTACAACTAAATTTCAACCTTCTAATCATCTATTTTAAAGGACTTTCTTAACGTTTTATTTTTGTCTTATTTAGAGTTTCAATTCAACTATGCATGCCTTCATCCCAGACAACATCAGCAAGCCCTGTGCCACCATTTGAACCATCCCTCCAACAGAGAGGTGAGGAATAATATTCGGGTGTATTTAGTTATTGTTTGGGTGTATTATTTTCTTATTTGGGTGTATATCTTGAAAATTGAGCTGTAGTTTATTTTTTTTATAATTTGATTCGTTTTTTCTAACCCTGCAGCACTCCACAACCCCAGAAAGTTGATGAAAGCACACCGACGGTGCCACCAGCTCCATTTAAAATGTAAGTTCAGCACAATAGAACTTGGTTTTCGATATCATTCGTCTATTCTCATTCTCATAGTATGATATATGTCAACACGCAGTGATCCAGCCCCTGAAGCCACTGCTGCTGCACTATTGATGATGGCTCGGACAGCATCCTACGTACCTAGAGAATTTTTGTTGCCATCATTCAGCATTGGCTTCACTGATTCAAGCCAAGAAGAAATACAGACCCAAGAAGGGGAGGGGCAACCAGAACCTTAGGTGGGAAAAAGTCCGAAAACCACAGTACTAATAGAAGAATTAGATGAGCTGGTGAAAAAATTGCAAAGAGTAGTGGAGAAAAGACAGCACTAGATTTTGCAGTGGGTAAAAGTCCCCCAATTGAAAAGCAGACTATGGGCCAAAATTTTGACAAGTTTGAAACTCCTGCAAGAAGCAATTTAATGTTAGCCAAAATGAAAAAAAATGCTACTTCTGGGCCACACGTATAAGGACATATGGGGATGGAAGTACTGATGAGTATGATCCTGATTGCACACTCAATACCCAACAACCATTGGTGTTGTCAAGAGTCCACTTTGCATCTCTAAAAGCTACTTTATATATTGAAGCTGACGTAAGATTAGAATAATATTAATGATTATATTATGACATGTGACTGCAATATACATTGATGTAATTAATTTGGGTATTTTATTTTTGTAGATTGTCACTGCTATGTGCCTAATCCTGAACCAAGAAAATTTTAAAAGATTTCAGGAAGAAATTTACTGTCTCCCGCCTAATATTGTGGTAAGGTGTAATGTAATAAAATTTGGGTGTATTTGTATAATCTTTTGGGTGTATTAAAAGATTTTTATTGGTGTTTCACAAATGCTGCAGAACATGGCCATTGGAAATCATGCAGGTGGGGAGTTCTTACAGCCGAAATCCAAAAAGCCATTTATGGTCGAAGATTACCCAATGTTTATACCCTTTTTGGACCTGAAAAAATTAGCATCACATCCATATGTAAGTTTTCATTTCTAAAACTTCTTATCACAATTCTTTGGTTATGTGCGAATTAAACTAAAACACTGTTCAATGTGGACATGCTTCAGATTTTTGTACCTGTTTGCTATTCAGAGCATTGGTGGATATGGGTGGCTAACGTAAGAAAGAAAAAATTTTATATACTTAACCCGTATCACAAGGAGTGTCCCTCTAAACCCAGAATGAATCTAAATAAATTTGTTGTAAGTTGATTATGTTTTTTGCGTTTTAAAATTTGGGTGTATTTCAATTCAAAGTAAGGTGTACATTGTGATTCTTTGGGTGTATTCATTTATTAGATTTATTCTTTCTTATATTTTGCTTTGTTTTTTATTTTTAGAGGTACGTGATTTCGAGAATTAGGGTATATGCTAGGGGCACCTCTCAAGAAAAAAGATCATGAAATTGAACCTCCATACATTGACATTTCAAGCCAACAAACACCGTATAAATCTTTCACTTTGAAAATTGTGTTTTCTCTTGCTGTCCTATTTTAATTTGCTAAATTATTTTTAGTTTTCAGCTTTGATTATGCTGTTTATGTAATGAAATGGCTTGAAATAATTCAGCCTCAAAACGTTAAAAGGGGGAAGTATGAGTGGGACAATTGGACTCGGGTAATTGTGTTTAAAACTATATAACTCTCTATTACTTTTCTAAATTAACAGAGTTGATTCAAAGAATATTCTTTTAAACTGTAGGTGGAGGTGGACCACTTTAGAGTTGAATTTGCTTCCCGAATTCTTTTTCATGAGATGAATCGTGACAGAGATACATCGATTTCAGGGAAAGTGAAGCAATGAGATTGTCCAAGCCATCTGCAGTGTTGTTGAGTCCATATTGACAAGTAGATTCATATGATATTGACAGTGACAGTGATTAATTTCAGTGTTATCTAGTCTTGAAATAGTTTGAACACTTTTTGTAAATTTTGTGAATATTTAATGCAATTGTATTATAAAATTTGTTTGCATAAATAAATTGTCTGTGCTATATTCAAAAGCTGTAAATTACAGGTACAGAAAAATAAAGGAAAGCAACACCAAACAAATTAATACGCACAATTACTTTAATTATTCACCCAAATATAACCCGTATACACCCAAATATATACCCTAAAACCCTAAACCCTTAAACCCTAAACCCTAAATCCTAAAACCCTAAACCCTAAACCCTGAACCCTAAACCCTAAGCCCTAAACCCTAAGCCATAAACCCCTAAACCCTAAACCCTAAACCCTAAAAACTAAACAAAACACTAATTTCTAACATAAACAGCAGCATCTGAAAAATATAAAATTAAAATGTCAAATACAAGGGAATTCAGAAATACACCTAAAAAACTGAGCGTTACACCAATATCCTGTAACTATACACCCAAAAACTTATCAACTGTTGCTGGATCCCTGAACTGATAATTCATAACATGTCCGTGATATTGGCTGGAATTTGCTTGCACCACTGATGCAGCATCAAAAAGATTTAACTGGAAATAATAAACTCACATATTAGCAAAACTATTAACAAAACAATTAAACTCAATTACCACCTATTTAAAGAACATCACTTTTACCTCACTTAGAACTTTCGTTTTCTTCTTCTTTGAGGCATTTGCAATCTATTTGTCCAACTTTGAACTAGCATATTTTTTGGACGTCTTCTTGTTCGAACCCTTGGAGGGCTTTGAAGCTCGTTAACGGATTCCAAGTTGGCATCTTCTTGAGATAACGAACATGTCCCATTCCTTTTGGCTTTCAGTTCTTCCATCTCAACCATGATGTTATCGTAGGCACGGTGTAGAATGGCAGTCAGCTCCTCAGATTTTGATGCAAATTCACATATATTTTGCGAACGAAATACCAATTCGTCAAACCTCTTGCTTATTGGCTCCAATAGTGGCTCGTCGTGGCTGCTTTTGATGTGTGTGTGTCGCCTCTTTACCTTCTTACTCCATCGTTCCAATATATATCTCGGTGAAACTTGGGTTACTCGTTCAAAGTTTAACATGCTTAGGGCGTGATGGCACAATATCCCTCTTGACTCGAATAATAAGCACTGGCATTTCACTTGGGCTGCTACTGAGTCGTAAGTAACCGCAAACTTGTTGAATATTGAGGTGAAAACTTGTTCTCCAACTTCGTATATTGAAAAGCCTAAAGCGGAGTTCATTAATCTTGTGATGCAATTCACCTTCCCTCTGAATTGTGCTTGGACTTCCCTAAACTTTTGGTGAGTGTACACATGTTGAAACTGAGCTTCTATGGAGGATTTTGTTGCACATGGTATGACCGTGTGAAAATCTGCAGCATCCGATTCTCTCTCTGTTTGATCCCTGCTTCCGAGGTAATTATTGTATTGTTTGACAAATTGGATAAGTGAGCTATTCCGGGTAATGAACTTGTTAAAAAATGAATGCATGCTCTCGCTCCTTTGTGTGCTTCTCATCTCGGCTCAGAAGTGGTGATCCAGATAAATTGGAACCCATATATGACGGTCTTCATAAAAATCTGCAAAATACACCCAAATCAGACTATAATACACCCAAAAACATTTATTTTACACCTCTGCTACAGATTTTAAACGTCATTACCTGAAACCCACTTGTTGTCCACAAGACCATACTTCAGCAAAAAATCATCCCAATTCCTATCAAATGATTCTTTGGTATGAGAGTTCCAAACAACATGGCTCATTTCTTGTTCGATTTCTATGTGTCCCTTGTACCCATTTAATTTGCCTGGAATCTTCTTCATGATGTGCCAAATACACCAACGGTGAATTATTGTGGGCATACAAACCTCAATAGCCCTTTGCATCGATGCACATTGATCGATGAGAATCTCTTTCAAAGCATTTCCTCCCATGCAATGAAGCCAACATTGAAATAACTATTTGAATGATTTAATATCTTCGTTTTTCATCAAAGCGCATCCAAGAAGTGTTGATTGACCGTGGTGATTCACCCCGACAAAAGAACCACAAACCAAATTATACCTGAAACATATTACGACAAACAGAATTAAAACCAACAAAATACACCCAAATAATTATCTTATACACCCAAAAACCTCCAATATACACCTCTGCAGCAGATTCATAAAACAACATTAATTCAGCATTATAAACCAGAACAACATATTACCTGTTTATATTGCAGGTGGTGTCAAATGAAATAACATCTCCGAAATACTCACAGACAGCTCTGCTCCTTTCATCCTCCCAAAAAGCAAGCTTAATGGACTGATCGTCCTCGAGTTTGAGCTCAAAATAGAAATTCTTATTCTTCTTTTTCATTCTTAATAAGTATTTTCCGAATTCTTTTGCATCCTCTTGTTCCAAAACATTGCGCACTTCTCTAGTGATGTAATTTCTCACGTCTTTTTCGATAAAATTTAACTCGCGGTGACCCCCGGCTGCTGCAACAAGTGATTGGAAAGTTTTGCTAGGTCTGATACCGACTTCCTCATTATTCTCTATTGTACGATGCACGGACATGCTTAGTTCCCTGTGCTGTCTGAGTATCTATGCTTGATCTAGACAGTAAGGATGTGAATGATGCAACACGACCTTCGAAATGATCTAAACACCAACATCCTTCAATACGTGTATATAAATTCTTGCAGGACAATTTAAACCAGGTGAGGGATTTGTCTTCTCAGTCGGAGATATTTTTATTTCCATTTTTCCTCTCTGCTACATGTAATCAATTGATTCTTAATTTCGTTTCCCTTCTTATTTGTGCTCCAAACTCTTGTAGAAAAACCTGCAACCTTTGAATAATCCTTGTAGAATTTTGCAGCATCTTCAAGGGTATTAAAAGTCATCCAAACCTTGGGGGCAAACTGGTCATCAACACTACAGAAGGTCTGCAAAATACACTCAAAATACACCATATTAAAACAAGCATAAATTATAGAATGCACATACAACTATAAAACCATCATCAAAAATAACAAAACTAGATTCATGAATCATAACTAAACAAAAACTAAAACAATTCAACTAAAATAATAAGACAATTTACCCTCCGTCAGATGAAAAGTCATAAACTGTAAATATACCCAAACTTTTCTGAAATACACCCAATTATTACTGATCTACACCCGAATGTCTGATATAAAATGGACAAAATTATTTTAAATCTAATGAGAACTAGTACATTAGATTCAATTCAAACAAGGAAGAATAAACAGCAAATATCACAGGCAAGGTTCACGCATTATTCAGCTACACAATCAAAAACTACTAATAGGATTCAAATTCAGATTTAATTACTAACTAAAACTAAATCACACCTCAAGAACTTCATTGGATTCAGTTTTAAAATCCACTTCGCTCTGGTTCAGCTGACAATTTGAAGTTGAATCATCCATTATCTTCAAAAACGATTTCACAGCTTGATATAAAAAAATGGATAAACGCACAATGAAAAATCTGAAGAACGTAAATGAAGAAGGAGAAAGCAGAGAGAAAGGAGAAAGGAGAAATCTGAGATTTGAAATTTCATCCAATGGTGGGGGATTACTCACTTTTCTTTTACTAGTTAAGTGCTTACCAAATTTTAATAAAAGTGTTGACCTATTAGACTTTCTCTTTTTAAAAATATGTTTCTTCTCCTTTCTCTTTGCAATTGAATTTCTGGCGATACTAAAACTTATATTTGATGCAGACGAGTTTATCATTCGGCATCTTGACATTCTCTCTTTGAAGTTATCTATGGTCTCTTTTTAAATTTGTCTTGTTCCAACTTCATAAATTGGGGATTAGGATTTCAATTTGGTTAAGAAAATGACAGAAAGAATGAGAGCATTCGTAGAGGAAAAAAATTTAGATGACATCACTAACACCATTTGTCACCTATAAGAACTTTATGCCACATAAGATCAGAACTAATAATCTCTCTCACCAAATTAATGTTTGGTTAGAACCGTCAATCAGATATAATTATTTATGGACACAATGCATATTTAAATTATTTATGGTCAATTTTATGAGCATTTCAATATTTTATAATAAGAAATAGCTATTTACTCTATTTTTATGGGAGTAACATTGTTTTGTTCAACATTCACCGTTGTGGATACGTGATCACTTTTCACGACACAACACACGACATTTAGGCTCTATTTGCTTATATCTTAGACATAGATATAAACACTGAGACATATATTAAAAAGACAAAGATACAAATTATATGTATATATATTTTATGTTTGACAAAATAAATACATAAAATACACAAAATATTAAAAAGTCTATAATACTCCCATGTTCTATTTTTACCACCATCACCATGCAAACTTTTAATCTACTACCACCTATTTTTCTCCTCTATCACCATTCATATAATCAAAAATAAATTATTCAGATATAAAAAAATTCTAATAATTTAAACAACAAATTCAATAATATTAAAAAAAACAGAGATGAATAATAAAAAAAAATTAAATTTTGTTTTAGAAAAAAAGAAAGAGGCAGGAAAAAGAAATAATAGATAGAGAGAGTAAGATAAAAAAGAACAATAATGACAGACTGAAGAGGAAAAAGGAGAGAGTTAATAGTGCGAGCCCCAGAGAGAGAGAGAGAGAGAGAGAGAGAGAGAGAGAGAGAGAGAGAGAGAGAGAGAGAGAGAGAGAGAGAGAGAGAGAGAGAGAGAGAGAGAGATTTGGACAAAGAAGGATGAGGCGTGACAGATATGGACCAAGGTAGAGTAGAGGCGGCAGATCTAAACGAGTGGTGGAGAGTTAGAAGAGAAAGATGAAGAGGAAAAGGCGTAGCAGCGACAGTAATAGGAGTGGTGGAGAGAAAGAAAGTGGCAACAGAAATAGGGAGAAAGAAAGAGAGAAGAGAAGGAGGAGAAAGATGGAACATCTGAGAACGAATAATGAATAACAAGAATAAGAAAAAGAGGAGTTAGAATTCGGAATAAAAGTGGTATTTTAAAAAATAATCAGAGATAAAGAATAAAAATTTATATATCATTTAATATATCTCAGTATCTCATCTTTTTTTAAGGATACCAACATACATGTATTTTATGTATGTTTATATGTCACTGTGTCTTTCAAAATCTGCGTCTCAACAATCAAACAATATTTATGTGTACATGTGTGTATGCTCCTATAAACTCGTATATGAAACAAATACTCTCTTAAATACTATGCAATATATAGTGACAAATTCAAAAAATTTTAACAGTGAAAATAAATATATAAAATAATAAATTTTTTGGTTTAAGTACTTTATTAGTTCTTATACTCTATTAATTTTTTAGTTAAGTACTTATAGTCAAGAGTTTATAATTAAATTATTATATTAGATAAAAAAATTTAATTAGATTCTTGTAGACCGTGTAGTTGTCATCTTTTAGAAAATATACTAATCTTAAAATATGTTGTTTTTAAAATATTTTAAAATTCATCCTACATTAAATGTAAAAATAAATGTTAAAAAAAAAGTTAACAAGAGCTTAATTGAAGCTTTTTATCTAATATAAGGATTAAATATAATTACAAATTTATAAATTATAAAAATTTAAATAAAAATTTAATAAAATTATAAAAACTAATAGAATAATTAAACTTAATTTTTATAATTATATTTTATTAATATATTTTAAAATATGATTAGTTTTAAAATGATCTAATTAACAAATTAAAATACTAAAATAGTAATTTAAATAATAACATATACTTTAAAATTTGATTATTCTAAGTTTCGTACTTAAAAAAACTTGAATAATTTTTTCATTATCAATATAATCAAATGTATCTCTTTATAAATATATTATTAAATAATTATTTAAAAATTCATCTCATTTAGGATCATAAAAATAACTCTTTATAATATTCATAACTTAAAAAATTCTTTCAGCGGTTATAATTGCTATGACAAAATTAAAGACAACTTTAAAAAAAGAAACGGTCATGGATAAACAATATTCTTTCAAGTCTCAACCAATTTCTAATAAAAAAATACCAATTTATTTAAGTTCGAGAATTGATCGTGAAACGCAAATCTAAAATAAAATCTCAAGTTTACTATCAAGTGTTAAAAGTTGAATATAAAAATTTTTAATGGGTCAAATTAATTAATTTAATGGAGCAAATACTTAATATTGTTATATACTACTAAGAAAATTTTTAAATTGTAGCGGAGACACTTACGACTTCCACACCCTAATACATAAATCTGTTTCTAGTAATATACATCTAGACTTTGTTTGGTTCTGATAATAGGATAAGATAAGATATTGAGAACAAGACACAAAGAACAGACACACAAAAATATTATTTTTATATTTTGCTGGATGATAAATTAGAACAAAGTATAAAAATCTAATTTATTTTTATTTTTTTATTCAAAAAATTTGAGAAGAAAAATATAATTATAAGAAATTAACAAAAATAATAAAATAATAAAAAAATAAATTGTGTTTCTTGTTAGTCTTTTTTTTATGTTTTTTTTTTGGAATTGACATAAAATATACTAATTCAGTGTTTTTGAACATAATATTTCTATTCATATCTTGTTTGTTAAATACAATTTTGTGTCTTTGTATCTCTATCTTGATGTGCCATGTCTATAAATGTAACACCCTACTACACATAGTTTTACGCTTAAGTCGTAGAACAGTAGTAGTGTGGTGTTACAGACTTCTCAATAGTAAAATATATATGTAATAGTGGAAAGGACAATATTCTAAGAGTCTTGAAAAACGGTTAAAACAAAATTGCAAAAAATAAAAAACGGCAACGCTCAAGGAATAGGATTACTTGTGTGCTAAGGAACCTAATAGGAAAATGATAAAGGTAAACCAGAGAGTAAAGGAAAGCCAAGAAATCAGCATAACTAGCCCCTAACTCAGCCTGCGAAGCTAAGGCTGGCCAGAGGATATATATATACATATAAACATACATAAGTATCACCAAAATAAACTCCTAACTCTCCCTCAACCTCTAAGAGGAGCAGCATACCCAAGTTACTTGGAGAGTAAGCTAAATACATATATACATATATACAAACAGAAAACCAAAATACACCCAAGAACTACTTCGCTTCAAGGATCCAGACGCCTAGCGAGGAGCCTCTCGACCTGCATCTGAAAAAAATAGCAACACAATATAGAATGAGAACCAGAGGTTCTCAGCATGGTAAAAGTGCCACGCGTATAATAAATAAGGTCCTGAGAATGCCATAGGCAATCCTAGAACTCCGTCATTCAGTTATCCAACTTAATTACTAAACAGAAGCCATAAAAGGGGTAGGTATTCTAAATCTGTCTAACTTACTCAATTTCAAACCTAATACAACACCAAACCACTTCACCCTTTCCTCCATCCCTCCATCATCCATAATGCAGCAAAAACAAAAACCAAACAAGTTCACGCACAAGTAATGAGCAGATAGTGCAAGTAGCAAGTACAACAGATAGCAGGTGATATATATCAATTAGGCAAACCCAAGAAATGCATAGCAATCAAAACAAACAAATGCATATGATGCATGCCTGTCCTATGGCTGATGAGGCTCATCTGTCGGTTATCCAGCCAACCCGACAAGTCCGAAAACCTTAGACTGTCTCCCGTCGCGCATCCCCAAGAGCCTATGCATATATTTCACATTCAACATCAAGTAATCGCTCAATGGGGGCTATCTATACCTGGGAATTTATACGTGTCCGGTCACCCTTACGACGTAGGGTCAACAGAGTATCGAGATTCAACTTGGAATACGTGGTGGCGAGCCACGGTTTTTACCCAGGAAAACTCGTATATCAGATATCATTATTCATAAGCCATTTCAATTTCATTATCAATACATCATCAATTATTAAGCCTTAGCGTTAAACTTCGTTAACATTTTTATTTTCTTCATAAGAACCACCACTTACATCTTACTTCACCCTCAAGTTATCTTATTTTCCTAGCTTCATTTATCTATTGGACCTGGTACCATCCTTTAAGCCTTAAAGAGGAGAAAAAGGAGGTGTAGAAGTGGAAATTTGGTTTACAACAGTCAAAAACTAGTTTTTGCAGCAGGCAGTATCCACGCGCACGCGTGGAGCATACAACAAGTCATGCGTACGCGTGAGTCATGCGTACGCGTAAATACGCACACACGCGTACGCATGCATCACCAAAATTCCACGCCACGCGTACGCGTGGATGGGCGTTTTTTTTCAAAAATGGGCAGAATGCCCAGAAAGCTTGGTGCAACCAGTTTTAGCCATCCTGCAACACAGATTTATACACCAAATTTTCAACGTCCATAACTTTCTCTACAAAATTTCGTTTTTCACAAAATTGATATCAATCAAAAGCTCATAAAACCATCTTTCAGTTGCAACAAATCACAACTCAATCCGAAATTTGTGGAGTAAATTATGGACCTTCAAAGTTCACAAAAATCACTTTTTACCAAAACACTTCCAAACCTCATTTTCACCACATTCATAAATCTTTACCTATAAAATCTGCATATTGCTAACATATCCAATCCCAACTATTCAACAACCACTTCAAGCTACCCTTAACCAATCCAAAGAGCCATAACCACAACTTTGCATTAGCATATATCATATATACATATATGAACAACCCTTCACATATAACATTCCATTAATACAATTATCAACTTTTCACGCACATTATTCCATTAACACATTTATCAATCCTTTATATATTAATCCATCAACTCATATAACAACTCTTTCTTAACAAACATCAACCATATTCCATCAATATATACCAACATCAACACAACCCATCATAAATAAATCCAAGAGCATACAATTAATAACTTCAACACCTCATAATTTCAATACATACTCACCAACAATTTATTCCAACAACATTACAAGACTAATCATTAAATGCAATCGACTAATTCAACTTATCCTATGGTTCTTCTAACCTAAGTTTTCACAACACCGTAAATATTAAACGTGCAAAATTTAAACCATACCTTGGCCGATCACTTTGTTTCACCCAAGGCAGCCTCACAAAGCAAAACACAGCCCCTCCAAGCTCAAATAAAATAGCCACAAACCAAGTCTTGTTCACCAATAAGCCTCTAAGTACTCCCAATTCAATTCTAATGCATATATACCCACTTAATCTACACCTAATTCATATACATGTTCCAAATTCAGTTTTCCCTCTATAAATGCAAGATTGAGCTAGGGTTAGGGTGTCCTTACCGTACCCATATGCTCAATAGCTCGATCCCATTAAGCCCCGGAAGCTAACTTGAACCTAAAACACAAAATTGGACAAGATTTCACTATAGGATTTCAATTTCACCAAAGAAAGGAGAATAGATATTCTGAATAAAAAATGAGACTTACCAGTGAAATTGATCCTATAGGAAGGTAGAGCTCGATGCGATGGATGCGTGGCCGCAAACGGTGCGGCGATCGGAGCTCAAACGAGGAAGTTACGGTGGAACAAAGATTGGTGAGGGTTTGGGGATTCTCCTTCTTTCCCAATTCTGTTTGCTTCGTTGGTGTAAAGTGAAGGAGAAGAAGCTGATGCTTCTTTTATATTATGGGTCCGGTTGGACCCACGGGCCCGGTTTGAGTCCCGGTTCAATCGGTTCGGTCATTCCGAGTCGATTTTGGGCCAAATTTTCGAAATTGGTATCAAAATTTTCATTTCGATGAGCTCTATCCTCTTTTGATATTAGTTTTGCATTTTTAGCTTTCCTAATTAAAATTCAATTTATTAACTAATTATTTACCGATTTTAACGGGATTTACAATAAACAAACGCAGTCCTATAGACATGTACGAATGGAAGTTTAACATTTATATTTAATTTAACAAGAAAATTCAACTTGCATTCCATTTAAAATTTAGGGTTAAGTACTTTTTTTCGTCCCTAAGGTCTTGGGTCAAAAATCAAAATCGTCCCTGACTTTTTTTGTTATTAAAATCATCCTTAACGTTACAAAACGTTATAAAATCATTCTTTTGTCCATAAACAATATTTTTTTGACGATTTTGCCCTTAAAAAAACTCTTCCCCTCACCACTAACCCTCAACCCACCTTTTTCATCATCACTGAGCCTCTCTCTCTCCAGATTCTTAATCTTCTTTGACCCCTAACCACAAAATAAATTAACAATTCAGCAACAATAACAACAAAATAAATCAACAATTCAGCAAAAATCACAATAGAAATAATCACAAAATTAGCAACATCATAAATTAAAAAAATTAAAAAGGAAGAACTCACTATATGTTCTTCAAAAAGAAAAAAAAAGGAAGAACAAAGAACAGAGAAAGAGAGCAAGGGAAGAAAATTGAAATCGCAGTGTATGTTCCTTCCATTTCTGCCTCTGTCATTTACTCCCTACCTTCAACACTCCTCCCACTTCCATCATACCATTACCTTGACCCTTTCTTCTCTTACTGCAACAAAACCATCACAAGTTTAACCTTAACTCTACCCAAAATCAACAACAACAACAGACACAAAGAGAAAGTAAATAAAAAAATATACAAAAAAGAAAATTAGAAAAAATAAAAGAATGAAAAACAAATTAAAATCCAGAACAGCACCATACTTTAGTCAAAATCCTTTTATTTTTTCTTTTGTTGGCATCCCTTTTCTGTTCACAACAGCCCCCTCCCCGTCGTTCCCTCATTTCTCAATCCCGTAACCTTCTTCTCAAGAAGCGCTTCCAATTTGTCATTCAATTTCGCTGTAGAACTCTCTTCGACGACTACTGCATCTTTGGGCAGAGTGAAGACTGCATCAGCTTCGTCGTTGACGTCTCCCTCCTCCACCGCGTCGTTCGCAGCACCGCCACTATCTGTTGTGGCTCCTCCTCCGACAGCAGCAATAACCGCTTATGGTTCAAGCTCTTGAAAAAGCTTCTATTGGATGAAGTCCCTTTATTTTGTGATTCTTTAATTTGTGTGTGATTCAATCTTTGTTTTTATGATAATGGTGATGATGATGGTGATGGTGATGAAAATATGAGTGGGGTTAGTAGTGAGGAAGAGTTAGAGTTTGGGACAAAGAGAAAGAGAAAGAGCTTCGGTGATGATGATGAAGGAGGGTTAGTGATGAGGAAGAGTAGAAGTCTGGGAGAAAAAGAGAGAGAGAGACTCGGTGATGATGAAGAAGGGGGGGTGGGGGTTAGTGGTGAGGAGAATCGTTTTTTTTAAGGGTAAAATCATCAAAAAATATTGTTTATGGATAAAATGATGATTTTATAACGTTTTGTAATGTTGAGGATGATTTTAATAACAAAAAAAGTCGGAAAAGATTTTGATTTTGACTCAAGACCTTAGGAATAAAAAAAGTACTTAACCCTAAAATTTATGTTTGAACATTTATTTTCCGCAACTTTTACGAGTTTAGCTAAAATAGACGGTAAATATATATATATATATATATATAATGATTCAAAATTTTCAATGTTCAAAAAACATAAATATTATACTTAAATATTTTTTTATAATATTCTCAAAATATATGTTAGCAAAACCTGTTTTATTTTATTTAAAAAATTACAAATTTTAACTAAAATAACTAAAACTGAAAAGAAAATTAAAAACAATTTGTATAGTGTTTTTTTATTAAAAATTAAAAAACTCGAATCCATAATTTTTTAGATGAATATAAAAAAATTATGCCATTTAAATTACTATTCATCGGCAACTATTTGCATAGTTTATATCTAATTCGAACGTCAATTTAATTCATAGTTAATGCGACGGTTTTTTAATACGAAGCACCTTTCACAAGAAATAATTTTTCAACCATTGAATTTAATTATTGACTTTTTTCCTCGTTTGACTTTTGATATATGATCGTAACTCAACCACGAGTCCACGACTTCTTCACACATTATGCCACCTGTTAGCACTTGTTTAAAATAAAAAATAAAAAAATAAAATATTTAATTTAATTATAATATATTTTAAAAATATATGTTAAAATTATTATTAATATAAATTTTTAAATTTGTATTTAATGAATACACTAAAAATTCATCAACTTTATATTTTTCTATAAAAAGCTTTTAAAATTTTATAAATTGTATTCTTAAAATACATATTTGCTAAATTATTTTTAATTCCTATAAAATTTGAATATTTTTATTTTGATCTCATTAAAAAAAAAGAAAAAATTTATCCACCAATTTCGCTATAATACTTTTGTTTTAGATTCAGTTTTCTTTTCTAATTATTGTAACACTGAAAATTACAATTTTAAACTAAAGTAATTACTCAAATTACTTTTTAAAATTTTTTAAACAAACATTTTAGTTTTATAAATTTTAAATATACATAAAGTAATTTGTAAGGCTTAACTCAACCAGTCAAATCAGTCTTTGTCTGAGTTATTTTATTAGGCTGTGTTTGTTGTTGAGAATAAAATAAGATAAGATACTAATAAGATATAAAATTTTGCATTTTGTATTTTGTTTAGTAAAAAATTAGAACAAACTATGAAAATTCAATTTATTCACTTTTTTTCATCTAAAAATTTTGAAAAGAAAAATATAACAATAAAAAATATAATTATAAAAAATTAACAAGAATAATAAAAAAAATAAAAAATAAGTTGTGTCACTTTTTAGTATTTCTGTGTTATTTCTGTTAGGATGGACACAAAATACACTAATTTAATATTTCTGAATACAACGTCTCTATTCATATCTCATCTGTCAAATACAATTTTGTGTCTCTATCTCAATATTTCATTCCTGTAAATAAATGCGGCCTTAGTTACCGACATAGAACATTAATTCACACGTATGACCGTCAAGTATTCATGGGTTGTAAATTGGTCCAATAAATTCCTGCAATGAGATGAATGAATTAGTCCGTAAAAAAAATGAACGAATCAATTTTCGTAGTGATATGGAAGAATTTAGATCCCACAATCAATCCTCTCTGACGTACTCTCTCCCACTGCAATAACCACCACCTAGGTTATATGTTTTGCATATTGAGCATAATAAATTTTATGTGCTCCACTCTTTGCACAAAAAAATTTCAAGCTCTGAAAGAGATAACATACACAAATTTATTATAAATTTTTTATTTTTTTATTATTTATCTGTATCTTTATACGTTGTGCCTGTTCTTATTCTATATTAATATATTTTTCAATTTATGACTTTTAAAATATAATCATAAATGAAATGTTAACATATCTTAAATTATTAAAAGAAGAAAAAAATAAATTGAGTAACCAATAAAATATATAACATTCCATAGCAAAAAAATAAGTATGACTTTTTATTACTTACTTTATGTTTTAAAATAATAAATAATAATGATGCCAAAATAAAATGAAATAAATTAAATATCTTAAATCTAGTTGATTTTCTAAATCTAATTTGATAAAATGTTAACATGTTATTTCTCAATTGCAAAATGATCTTCAAAGATTTAGAAGGCAGTATATTTCTATAGTTTTCTTCAGTGAGTTAAATAAATATCCAGATGAAGCAAGTGAAAAATAAGAAAACATAAATATACCTAAATCTTTTGCTGCGTTGCAAAGTCTATTTTATCAACCAACATCAACTGATTTAGTCAATAAATAAAATTTTTATCTGTAAATTTATATTTAGAATATTAATTCTCTATTTTATTATCAAGAACACAAATATTTGTTTTTGCTTACTATAAAATTTTTTAGGAATTTATTTAAAAATTTATTGTATAAATTTACTCCTTTTAATAAAAAATTTATACCCTAGCATAAAAATTGTGTAGCATAGCACATAAAATATTTTTGTTCGGCACAAAAAATAAGAATTGCTTTAAATTTGTCGTTTTATTGTTGTCTTTATTACATAGCACAAAAACTATTATGACTAGTATAAAAATTATGAAGCATAGCACACAAAATTTGTGTCAACACTAAAAATGAAGATTGTCTTAAATCTCTTGTTTGGTTGTTACTTTTATTATATAGCACAAAAATTGTAATGGCTAACACCCAAATTTAAAACATAAACCAATAATTTTTCTTTTGAGTACAACAATTATGATATATATTAAACTCATACTCATTTTCTGTTTTATTTTAACATGTACCAAATCCATGTACTATCTAATTAAAATAATGAAAAAGCAATCCAAATATTTCATCCATGACAAAATTATAAATATCTTTATTTTTTTATTTACAAATTTATGTTTGATTCCATTCAATCTTTAAATTAAGAGTTCATACTTTATCCATAATAAAGACTTGAATATTGCTCCATTATTAATTTATGATCTACTAAATTCAAATCTTAAAAAAAATTAAATTAAGAGAATTAAAAACACGTTAAACAAATCATAATATAAAATGGCATATCAAAATTACCTCAAGTAGAGCTTTTTTTTTTTTTTTTCTTTTTCTTGCATTTGTAATATGTTTTTGGTACTTGATCCCAACTATTTTTTAGGACGTTCTCTTGTTTTCACATGTGGTGAATTTTGAAATTCATTAACATCATTTAGATAATCATCCTCATATGATAACATGGTTCTTTTATTATCTTTAGATTTATATTCCTGTATCTCAACTATTACATTGTCAAATGTACAGTATAAAATAGTAGTCAATTCTGGACATTTTGATGCAAATTGACAAAAATTATGTGAATGAAAAACTAGTTCATCAAATTTCTTACGTCTAGCCTCTAATAATGGCTTATCATGACTGCTCTTGATATCTTTATGTTTTTTTTTTAAATTCTTACTCCAACATTTTAGTATATATCCACTTTATTTTACTTGTTTAAAACTTAGTACACACAAAGAATAACGACATAATATACCTCTTAATTCTATGTAACTTCAAAACTATTAACCACGGAGTTTACAACCTGTTCTAAGACTTTGTATGCCTTAATGCTTAAAAGATGATGCTTTAATTTTGTAGTACAATTTACTTTTTCTCTAAATTATGTTTACACTTCTTTAAACTTTGCATGAGTATAGATATGTTGAAATTGAACTTCTACCGATAATTTGTTGCACAATGTATAACACTATTAAAATCTGTAGCATCAAATTTTTTTTTTTGTTCTTTACGGCTAAGACAATTATCATATTATTTCACAAATTAAATCAATTAGATCTTCTATGTAAAAAACTAGTTAAGAAAAACATGTATGTTCTCGTTTATTTATATACTTCTCATTTCAACCTAAACATAACAATCAAGATGTACTGAAATCCATAGATCACGATCTTCAAACGGTTCTATAAAAAAATAATGTAAAAAGTAAGCAAATTAAATAAACCAAAGTAAAGAAATATCTAAGAATAGTACAAAAATAACATGTTCAAACACAAAAATATAGTCATGTAGTACAAAAATATTACCTATTAACCACTTATTTCTACTTATATCATACTTAATAAGAAAATTACTCAAACTGTTTTTAAATTATTCTTTTGAAAGAGAGCCCTAAACAATATAATTCATCTCTTGCTGAATTTCAACATGTCTCTTATAACTATTTAATTTATGTGAAACCTTTTTTTAAAATGTGCCAATTATACTATCTATGAATTATAGTTATCATGCAAATCTCAATAGCACTTAGCATCGATGCATATTGATCAGTAATAATACCTTTTGGAACTTTTTCACTGATACAATAAAACTAACATTCAAATAAATACTTGAATTATCCAGTGTCCGTATTCTTCATCAAAGCACATCCAAAAAGTACAAAATGACGATAGTGATTCACACCAACAAAGAAAGCAAAAGGCTAATCCTACCCGAAAATTTAGAAATAAGACTATATCTCAGTTTAGCATAATAATTTATATACATAACACAAAAATTCATATATTTAGCACATAAATTATGCTTAATATCAAATAAAACTACATTACCAAAATACTCAAATGCAGTCTTGCTTTTACATTAGCCTAAAATATATTTGTAGTTGACTTATCAATATCAAGTTCAAGCTCATAAAAAAATTCTGATTTTGCTCTCTCAAAATGTATTTTTTCAACTCTTTTGCATCATCTACTTCAAAAACATTACAAATCTCCCTACTAATATAATTTTTAACATCATTTTCGATAACATTTAATTCACGATGATCACCAACCACTGCAACAAGTGCTTGTTATGCTTTACTTGATCTGATACAAGTTTTATCATTATTCTCGATTATCCGGTGAACATGTAGGCTAAGCTCCCTGTGTTGTTTAAGTATTTCAGCTTGATCAGGATACCATGAATGTGGATGGGTCAGAATAACCTTTGAAATAACTCAAATACTAGTATCTTTCACCATATTCATATAGATTTTGCAGGATACCTTGCAATCCAAAGTCGGATTTATCTTCACAGCATGCGGTATACCATATTTGCTATTTTTCTCTCTACTACATGTAATGAATTGGATTTTATTTCATTTTTTCTCCTATTTGAGTTTTTTATTTTAGTAGAAAAAACTGCATATTTAGCATAATATTCACATAAATTTTCAACTTCTTCAAGAGTGTGAAAAATCATCCCAACTGTTGGTATATACTGATAATCAGCATCATACAAAAATTGATCTTAAAATAGCCATAGTAAAAATCACATAAAAAATAAGTTTTAATTTGTTACAGTACAAAAATATTTATAAGTAGCACATATTTAATTAGCATATCATAGAAATTTATATATATAGAACAAAAACCAGAATCATAGAACAACACTAATTTGTTATAGAACAACTCAAGTAACAAAAGCTAATATCAGCATAAATAATCAGAATCTATATATATATATATATATATATATATACACACACAAATAGCTCATAAATATCGAACATAGAACAATAACACAAGTAATTTATTAGAATCACTACAAAAGTCATTTGTATCTTTTCAATTACGTTCAATATAAAAAAAAAAATCCAATTCACACTGATTTAGTTCATTTAAACTATAATTTTTCATTGTTAACGAAAATTTGCGTATTTAACAAAAAGTCAAATCTAATTTCACAAATACTGCGTTGTATATTGAAAAATTCTAAAACAACATCTAACTAATATAAAATTCTAAAGAAAATGCACAAAAAATTCAGCACAATGCAGTGAAAAATCGAAAGAGAAGAAAGAATAAGGGGCCGAGAGTAAGTTGTTATTTGTTAAAGAAGAGAAAGAATGAATGTAATAAAAGAAAGAGAGTGACGCATGAGTAGATTTTTATTTTTAACAACTTAATTCTACTTAGTTGGTAAAAAGATTTAAATATCCGGTATTTTTGTATTTAAAATAATTTTAAAATTAAATTTCGACACAATATTTGTATATTTACTTAAGAAAAGATATTTTCATATTCTAAATTTGGTAATTTGCCCTAAGTAATTTTTTTAAGTGAGTGACAAAAATTAAAAAAATAAAAAATCCAAAAATAACATCTTTTTGGCTCAATTTTGTTTATATGTATCTTCTAAATAATTATATAAATAAATTTTCACAAAAATAGAATCAAATGCATTATACGTTTGGAAAAATTTTAAGTGCATCAGAAATACCGGTGTTCATATTGTTTTAACAGTTGATTTCAATTAATATATATTATATATATTTTTTATAATTTAGATTAACAGTTAAAACAATTAGAATACCGATATTTTTGATATATTTAAAACTCTTCCTATACGTTTATCATTTATGGTATACTTTGTCATATTTAAATCATATTTAAAAAGACTAAAATTCTATTTATTTTCTTTCAAAGCCATTTCTTAGTTCCATAATTTATTTATTTAAATTATACTTGGCAATGATTTTTTTCTACCAAATATAGATACTAATACGAATTTGAGACACACAGATACATAAATTTTAACATTTTTATAGAATATGGAAATACGATATATATGTAAATTATAAAATATTTTAAAAATAATTTGTAATAATATTTTAATTGTTTTTATGTATTTTTAATTATATAAAATATTTAAAATAATTTTTTTATTAATAAATATAATAATATATTATTTTTAAATTTATTTTAAAAATATATGTTAAGAATAAAAGTAAAATACGATGATATTTAATATGTTTAAACGTGTCTTAAAAAGTAATTTATATATTTTATTAAGATATTGTTACAAATTAAAGATAAATATTATGTCTAAAATATATACGAAAATTTAATGAAGTATACATGTTAAAAGATTTATCTATTTTGTACTTTAAGTGTACATATTAAATTTATAAATTAAAAAAATTTTTATTAAAAAATATAAAAAATTTAAATATCTAATACATTTGTTTTACATTCATAAAATAAATGAAAACATTTAAAATTTTTGACTAATGGAGTAATGATAAGCGTTTCATGTGTCTATGTTAGCTAACTCCTTTAATTAATTATTTAAAAAAAAAAAGTAGGGATGGAAAAGATGTAATAATAACCAATGGGAAACACAAAAGCTATCTTTTTGGACAAAGATCTCGGGGTAAAGTTGTCAACGGCGATCGGGCTGCCTCGTCTTTCTCGCTCACAAGCTGCAACTTGCAAGGTAGATACTCGTAAATGAAAATCTTAATACCCTGAAAATGATATTCATATAAATCCAAATCAAATGGGGAAGTGTCCCTAATTTTCTGGTCTAACTTCTCTCGTGAATATTCTTCTGCTTCTTCTGCTTCTTCTTCTCACTTCCCTCTTTCTCTCTCTTCACCGCAGCCACCACCTAGGGTTCGGCGAGAGGGAAGTGCAGAAGACCGAATCGGAGCGTGTTCCTCAATTTTGACTCAGTAGTTGACTCGGTCCTTCTCCGATCCAACTCACTCGCACTCGTTCGCGATGTCTTCAAGCTCCGATTTGGTGCGTACAATTGAGTCGGTGCTAGGCGTGTCGCTCGGCGATTCTATCTCGGATTCGGTGGTCCTGATCGCGACGACCTCGGCGGCACTGATAATTGGGCTGCTGATCTTCTTCTGGAAGAAATCGTCGGATCGGAGCCGGGAGGTGAGGCCGGTGATCGTGCCGAAGCCGTTGGTGAAGGACGAGGATGACGACGTCGACGTTGGTTCAGGGAAGACCAAGGTCACTATCTTCTTTGGTACTCAAACTGGTACAGCTGAGGGCTTTGCGAAGGTATATTCCTCTTTTTCTTTCTTTTATTTTTTTTAATTTCTGAATTCTGTGTTTTTTGGTGACTTGATGTAATTTTCAGTTCGTTGGGTTGAGAATATGCTGTTTTTATTGTAGCGCGGGTTGTAGCTTTGCTCCATTTTCGTTGATTTTGGATCCTTGTTAATGCTAATGGAACACCACCTTTGTGTGCTAAAGTAATGCTGTGATTAGACAGTGATGCTAAACTGCGATTGAGATGGGGACATGAACTCCTTTTTTGAGAATATGTGCTTTTTGTAGTACCAAATAGTACTATGCTTTTTGGTGACTGAAATTTAGATTGATGAACGATGAAGCTGCATGTGTGCAGCGTGCTTACGCTGAAATTTAGGAGTTGCTTAGCTGTTACTTTTATCTGTTGGCATTCTTCTCATTCTTCTTCTTCTTTTGTTCTTCAAATTTTTTGGGGCGTAAACAAAGGGGAAGAATAGAGACGGTCCAATACAAGAAAATGACAAATAGATTTTGCACTAGAAATGGATCAGCAATGTCTTTATGCTCAGCATTTGCTGTTACTTTTGTTGGATTACAACAATAATATTTATGGCAAACTGAATTAGGTAATAACAGCGCTTTAATGTCTAGCCCCTTAATTACTTATGGCAAACTGATGTCTTCTTCTTTTTATGCTACCCCCTATTTGGATCTTGGAAACACCAAAGAATGCAGACTATTGGTGTCATGTAAAAATGAGTCATTGTAATCAAAGATGTCATAAGGCTTGACTTGCACACTGAGGTTTGGTAATGGCAGTCGAGACTGTTCCTTTTCCGTAAGGTTGGATCTCCCGTGTCTTTCGGGGGGGGGGGGGGGGAATCAGTCATCTGACTTGATAATTGTGGTAGTGGATGGGGTAAATGGTTGGAACGTTAAAATGTTATCGGTCTTTGGGCTCATAACAATGAGTACTTTATCCAGTGTTGTATGTTGAAAGTTCTAATGTTTTATTTTTACTACAAATGTTATGCTTGAGTAGTTGATGATTATGTGAAATTAATTCAAAACAGTTAATTACTCTAGTGCTTTGAAATTCACAGCCAATTTATATAATTTAGCTAAAAATCTTGTCTTTAATTCACAGCCAATTTGATATAACTAATGTGCCTTTTTCTTTGGTTATCATAGGCTCTAGCAGAAGAGGTCAAGGCAAGATATGAAAAAGCAGCTGTAAAAGTTGTTGACCTGGTAAGTTGAACAGGCCTGGAATTTCTCCGTTTTGATTGTATATTTGGGACTTAATAGTAATCTTTTAGATGTTGTGAATTTTCTTTGGGCAAGCTTTGGAAGCATCTGCTATTATTCTAATGAAACTTCAATCTGTAAGATAGCTTTGACTTAGCTGTCTAGTGTATTTAATTTGCACCAGGATGACTATGCAATTGATGATGATCAATATGAAGAGAAGCTAAAGAAAGAGACTCTTGCATTTTTCATGGTAGCAACGTAAGTTCGCATGTAAAAATCAATGAAATGCATCTAGTGCTTTTTTAAAAGTGTATGCTGTTCAGCTGCTGTGTTTGGTTTGATTTGATGTATTGGACTTGATATGGCAGTTATGGAGATGGAGAGCCAACTGACAATGCTGCAAGATTCTACAAATGGTTTACCGAGGTTGGTAGTCATTTAAATTTTTAAAGAAATCCTTGATTTATGATTTCTCTCTTATACTTTCTCATGATCCATTCTCTCTTATACTTTCTAACTTCTAAGTTTTGGGGTGCCTAAATTTTAGGGGAAAGAGGAGAGAGGAACCTGGCTTCAGCATCTTACATATGGAGTTTTTGGCCTAGGTAACAGGCAATATGAACATTTTAACAAGGTACAACTCAGATGTTTTTATTTTTATATTTGAAAAAGAACAGTAAAAAAGAGCATAATCTGATTTTTTTTTCCTTTCAAAACAGATAGGAAAGGTTCTTGATGAGGATCTTATTGAGCAAGGTATGTAACCCACATTTCAACGGTATTGAAATTGGAATATCTGCTCGATTGATATTTTCACAATGCCATCATTATCATCGTTGATTAAAATTTTAGAGATAGGTCTCTCAATTCTCATTGTTTTTGTTCATTTTTGCGCTTCATCTGAAAAGTTAACGTACTTGTGAAACTTCATTTTTTCATTTGCTTAGGGAGTTTTTGAACAAGCCCATGGAAAAAGATCAAGTTGTCTTAAAAGAATTGTTTTCATATAGTAAATTCTAGACAGAGATTGAAATTTCCGATTGTATTGTCAAAATGCTAAAAATTCTTATAGTAGTAGTGAGGGATGCCTTGGTTGGCTAGGGATGAACAAGGTTATTGCCTCATTGTAATTTGTTAGTTGAGTAATCAGATAAGTGAATTCTTGTTCAAACATGACGGTTGACACATACCCTGTACTCACATCGTGCCGTTGATAATCCCACTTTATTTAAAACCCGGGATGTTGACTTTCATGTTAAACTTTACATGTATGGAGATTTAATGATCTGAAGTTAGAGGTTGAGCAAGTAACGGCATGCATCTAATATTTGACGCTAGACTCAAGTTAATGATGCAAGGTAGTTCAGATTAGATATCTTCTCACGTTATTTTGCTACAGGTGCAAAGCGTCTTGTTCCACTTGGGCTAGGTGATGATGATCAATCTATAGAGGATGATTTTTCTGCCTGGTAAACATACTCCGATCTATGGCTCAAATATATAGTTGCTGAAATTAAGATTGATATGCACTATGTCATTCATTAAAGCTTGTCAAATGCCATGATTTACTTTTGCTTTATAGGAAAGAATCTCTATGGCCCGAGTTGGATCAGTTGCTACGGGATGAGGATGATGTTAACACTGTTTCTACTCCTTATACAGCTGCTATTCCTGAATACCGAGTAGTGATTCATGATCCTGCCATCACTTCAGCTTATGATAATAATAACCTGAATATGGCAAATGGGAGTGCTGTATTTGACATTCATCATCCATGCAGGTTCTTGGAGTTGTGCATTCTAATTTTATGACCATTTTTCTAATTTTTTTCATTCTGTAAACCATACCAAAACAAATCCATTGGCTATTTTCTCGAAGGGTTAATGTTGCTGTTCAAAGGGAGCTTCACAAACCTGCATCTGACCGCTCCTGCATACATTTGGAGTTTGATATATCAGGGACCAGCATAAAGTAAGCTGGACTAGGTGTTTCTTGTCCTCATTATTTGGTTGTATACTCATGATTAATCTGTTGTCATCTTCTGTCTGATCTTTCTCAGTTATGAAACCGGAGATCATGTGGGTGTTTATGCTGATAATTGTGATGACACTGTTGTAGAAGCTGGGAAACTGTTGGGTCAAAGTTTAGATTTGCTGTTTTCTCTTCATGTTGATAGTGAGGATGGTACTGCGTTGGGAGGTTCTCTGCAACCTCCTTTCCCTGGTCCTTGCACACTACATGCTGCATTAGCACGTTATGCAGATCTCTTAAACCCCCCGAGAAAGGTTTTACATGTTCTTATTTTCATGTGCCTCTTGTTCTCAAGTTATCTATTGTTCTCCTATATTTGTGTTTTCTTTTGATATCCCACTTTTTCTCAAGAAAAGAAGAAATATTTACTTATGCTTCTCTTTCAGTCCGCTTTAGTTGCATTAGCCGCTCATGCTTCTGAACCTAGTGAAACAGAGAGATTGAAGTTCCTCACATCTCCGGAAGGGAAGGTGAACACATTTGCTAACCCTGATTTTCTCTGTTGTTTTCTAGCATAACCTCTTCCCCATTTCTCTTGATGATGTTACAACTTTTGGCTTTTAGGATGAGTACTCCAAATGGGTGGTTGGAAGCCAGAGAAGTCTCCTTGAGGTGATGGCTGAATTTCCATCTGCAAAACCTCCGCTTGGTGTGTTTTTTGCTGCTATAGCACCTCGCTTGCAGCCTCGCTATTATTCCATTTCGTCCTCTCCTAGGTGGGTTATCTTGCCATCACCAGAATAAAAATGCACAAGATAGAGGACCAAGAACTAGAACTGATGTTGCATTATTTTCTATTGCCAGATTTGCCCCTCAAAGGGTACATGTAACTTGTGCCTTGGTGCATGGTCCAACTCCCACTGGAAGAATTCACAAAGGAGTATGTTCTACCTGGATGAAGGTAGCAATTTGACTATCATGCAATCATATGCTCCCTCTCTCAACATCCTGCATCCCCTTTTTGTATTTTGGATGTCCCTCCCCTATTGGATGCAATACCCAATCATGCTGTCATAATTAACTTTACATCTCACATGACCAGAATGCTATTCCCTTGGAGAAAAGTCGTGACTGTAGCTGGGCTCCTATTTTTATTAGGCCATCAAATTTCAAGCTTCCAGCTGATCATTCGACTCCTATTATTATGGTTGGACCTGGTACTGGATTGGCACCTTTCAGGGGATTTTTGCAGGTATCTGGATATGTACAGTTTTCTAGTTTTAAAATTTGGGGAATGGCCAAAAAAAGGAGACATCTTGTGGTATTGCAATGAGCCTCACATAGATACATCCATATAAATAAACTTTCACAACTAAACTGTTTTTCTTTCTATTGAATCATTTAAATGAAACAAACCAACTTTTACAGCTAAACCCTAAACCCTAAATGTTTTTCTTTCTATTGAATCATTTAAATGAAACAATCCAACTTTTACAGCTAAACCATTTCTCTTGCTATTAAATCATTTAAGTAAAACAAACCACTCTTTCATTCCATCAGTTCTCAAGCCTCTTCATCCCCTGTACCCATGCCACTAGCAGTAGTGTTGCTCATTAACCATATCTGCAACATAGGATAGGAGAGGAACATTGGAATTAGATACATATGTGCAATGTTTGTCTAAGGACTTTCAAGTGATTTTATCCCCAGACAAAGTCCTTCCAAGCGACGACATACATAGGAATCAGGTGTCATTGAAAGACATGGATTTGGTGCCTCTCCATGGTGACCAAAGTGGAAGCACAATTCCCATGTCTTTCGATAATGTTTCTTTAATAGAAGTAATGTTTTTCACGCAAAAGCTATACAGTACTGGAATACAAGCTGCTAGCTTATTGGAAAACCTGTCTTACCTAAATGGGTAATTTTGTTTCCCAAATTCTGAAACGTCAATTTTCTTTCCTCAATATTTTCTTATCACCCAAAAAACTTGCCAGTAACATAAATCACTTTCATCAATTAATTTGGTGAAATAAAAGATTATAAGTATCTGCTTGTTCTTAACTCTTTCTTGTCTTTGATTCACCCAGGAAAGATATGCTCTCAAAGAAGATGGTGTTCATCTTGGTCCTGCATTGCTGTTCTTTGGATGTAGGAACCGTCAAATGGTAAACTAGTTGCACTTGCGCTTTCAATCTCAGTGGATTCTTGGATCAAGGTGTGATCTTTTCAATTATGTTGTGTAGGATTTTATTTATGAGGATGAGCTAAAGAACTTTGTTGAACAAGGTGCCATGTCAGAGTTAATAGTTGCATTCTCTCGAGAGGGGCCTCAAAAGGAGTATGTTCAACACAAGATGATGGATAAAGTGAGTGTGGATAGCACAGCCTAGTAGGGAATAAATGTTGCCAGATAAATTACTTATTGCTTTAATTTTCTGATGTGCAGGCAGAACAGCTGTGGAGTCTGATTTCTCAGGGAGGCTACCTTTATGTCTGTGGTGATGCCAAGGGTATGGCCAGGGATGTTCATCGCACTCTTCATACCATTGTCCAGCAGCAGGTGCTTATTGTCTTTCATCATCCATCCCTTTGTGAAATGCTTGATAGTGTTAACTTCTCCTGATCTTTACATGCACAAAGAGTATTTATTTGCACATGCTTCCAAATAATATTGATTTATGGGATTGTACATAATTGACTGATTGTTAGGCTTCTTTTTTTATAGATTAAAGATATGGAAGTTGCCATCTGTTGGTGAAAACTTTTATACTATTCTTTTCCCCTTATATTTCTATTTTCTAGTAGGAGCAAGGCTCTTTTTAGCTTTTGTGCTGAGAAATGTTATGTTCAATATTCTTTTCTTTTCTGTCAGCTGTTGGGGGCTGTACATATTTCAGATATGGCAGCATTTCTTTTATTCTTTTTATACGTGTGCCCATCCAAACATGTATTTTGTGTGTGATTCAAATATGACAATAATTTGTTCACTTGATCTAGCGGTGTAGAGCTTAAATCAGGAGTGGTCAGGAAAAATCAAAATGAACAAGTGCTCCTATTTTTGTTTTAAAAAGCTACTATGTTGGGAGATGGGGGGGGGGAAAAAAGATTTTTCTTGAATTCCTTTGAAGCAAATTATAATTCTACGACCTCATCTGCAAATAATTGTTTCAGTGTCTTCACTAGGAACTCTTACCCGAAGCTAATTTTGACCTTTGAATTATATATATATATATATATATATATATATATATATATATATATTTCAATTCTTTTTGCAAATTTAGAATGCTGTGTTTTCCTTCTGGCGTAATCAAATTATGGGATATCTGTTTAACTAACTGACGGACTGATTGGACGACACTGTTGTATAAAATATAACCATATTTCTTTATTTAATTTCAGGAAAATGTGGATCCATCAAAGGCAGAAGCTATAGTGAAAAAACTCCAGATGGATGGACGTTATCTTAGAGATGTCTGGTGATTGTTTTTGGTTGTTCATCTGTCTTGATTCTGGCATCCGTATTGTTTGATATGTTAAATTCTAGAATTAGGATGAACCATACTTTTGCGGCCTTCGCGGAATTTTGGGGCACTGACGGTGAAGGCTTACATGTATCCTTGAGAGGAAATGATTTTCTTGACCGCTGTCTTGTTCTTTTCTTTGTTATTTATGTATTTTTATGTTATGATAGATTAGTAGAATATTAAATCCCCAAGCAAGTATTATATAATTTACACTTAGGGGACTGTGGAATAGGTAGTCTCAGATATTGATGAACAACACATACATGTTATATAGCGGATGATCGTCTTATTTTATTAAGTGTAGGAATTCGTAACGAATAATGTTTATTGATGAAACTCTCCATTTGTTTTTAGGTACAAAAATCAAAATACTATTATGCATTTAAATAGTACGTGCAATATCTCTCGCTATATTTGTTCAATAATCAATAATCTGAGCTCTGTTAACTGCAGTTTTCTTTCAACATTTTGATTTTTTACCTGCTACTTTTTTATTTGGCGATGTCTGCGGGTGAAACCTGACAGGTGTACTGTAGTCTTAGTAATTTCTGTTTTTTTCATTCCCTTTTTCTCTTAAACTCATTTAAAATATTGGAATATATCCACGTGAAATGTTATTCCCTGTTAAGGGCTGTTTGGCGGCCCCTCGGACAGATCGGAGTTTTAGCGAGGAGTTGTGAATTAGTGTGTGGGGTTTAATCAACTGTTCAAGAAGCTTCTGCTATTGTTCTAGAACAGGATTAGTATTTTACTACTATTTTGAGAGGGAGAGGTTTTTTTCTTTTTTTTTTTTTTTTACATTTTTTGTACAAAAGAGAGAATTTAAAGGTACAAAATAAAAAATTTAGAGAACAAAAGAGTAACTTTTTATCTTTAGGAAAATATGTTCTTAAACACTTGTTTACTTACACAGAAATATCTTCATTTTGGTGATGAGAAATTTTATTTGGAACTCTCTAAGTTAATGTGGACTATAATACTTATATAAAATAAAATAAATACCTTTTGTATAACAATATAATAATATAATTACCTAATAAAATTTGAATTCTAAGAATGGGAAATACAATAAAGGTAGGTATTGTTTTTTTATCTATCTGGCAATGAGTATAGAATAAATCACTTCATAAAATGGGAATATTCATCTCTTTTTTTTTTTTTTTTTATACTTATAGATAATTTCTTTCACCTTCTCTATTAGAATATTTCACTCCCACATATCATATACTAAGTGAAGAGTTAGAGAATCTGTATCACAAAATTCAAAAGACCTCATATGTTACATACGCAAAATTGATTATTTTATTCCACCACATATCTAATACGAAATCTTTTCAGTAGTATCCTTTTTTTCTGATTAACGTTTTTATAAGTGTTTTACTCTTGACTGATCACCATTTCCTGCAATGCTTGCTTAGTGAGTTTGAATCATTTTAATACTACAATTATTGATGCGAATCTTGTTTTAATAATGGAAAAGAATGCTTTGCAGGAACAAATGCAATAAAGCTAGTCAATCTCAATGAGTGACTCATGATGAAATTTGTTATGAAAATGATGTCATCACGTATCTCTGTGATATATATATATATATATATATATATATATATATATATATATATATATTGTTCATACTTTGACCCAACACTAAGGTCCAAGTCTAAATAAAAGGCTCAATTCAAAGATTAGCTTTCACTCGACACCGACCTTTTCGCAAGAAGTCGGATCCTACACCAACTTGCTCTAAGAAAGTCGGATCGAAGATTAGCTGGCAGATAACCCTTAAGTAACTGCTCCTAAAATCTTTCAACCCACTTCCAGGAGCCATATCTCAACTTCCCTAAGATAAAGGGACGGTTATCCACCTAAAAAGGTGAAACTACTCCAACAGTGGTTATTGGTTCTCCACTATAAATACACTGACACCCCTCAGGTATCTCTTAAGTTCCAGTATTGTTAAAACCTGCTAAAACCATTTGCTGACTTAGGCATCAAAGTGTCTTTGCAGGTACCACCCCCACTCTTTCACACACACAAGTCGGAGAGCAGCTCCCAGACGCTAGTCTAGGCGGAGACTATCTTCACTCAACGCGTGGGCCAGTTTCACAAGGCCAATCCTCTAACTTCAGGTTACCTACGTAACATTGGCGCTGTTGTCGGGGACCTGGAGATCAACTAATGATGGCGGAGGAATTCAACGAGGATGAAAACACGGTGTCCGAGTCTGAGCAAGAAAATCAGGATGCTAGTAATAACAACAGAGCGATAGTCACCCACCAAGGGGCGACCAACCAGAATAAAGAAGGCACCTCGAGAGTAAAGGACCAAAAGGGAAACTCCTTTGAGGGACGCGAATCAGAAAAGGAAGGGCATCCCCATGTAGCTGACTTCATGGGACTGTTCCATGGTCATCAAGGGCGTGTGGAGTAGTTGGAGCAAGAACTGGAACGACAACAAGAAGCAGAGAGAAATCTGAGGAACGAGATCGAGCGACGAAAGGAGCTTGAGGAAAAGCTCCTAAGGTTAGAGTCCGCTCTCAAAGGTCCAAACTCTCGCAGTGACCGAGAAGATTCTCCCTTAGGGGGGAGAAGATCCATTCAGTGAGGACATTTTGAGGGCAAAAATACCAAGGAACTTTAAAAGCCCTGATATGGACCTCTACGACGGAACCACGGATCCTAAGCATCATTTGAGCAATTTTAAAAGTCGGATGTACTTAGCCGACGCTTCTGATGTTACTCGCTGCAAGGCTTTTTCGACAAGTCTGACTAAAGCAGCAATGAAGTGGTTCGATAGTCTCCCCCCCAAGGTCGGTCAGCAGTTTCGACGACCTCTCACGGAAGTTCCTCATGCGATTCTCAATCCAAAAGGATAAAGTAAAGAACGCATCGAGCCTCTTGGGAATAAAACAAGAGGTCGGAGAACCTTTAAGGGACTACATGGAAAGATTCAACAAAGCGTGCTTAGAGATTCAAGATCTGCCCACGGAGGCAGTAATTATGGGCCTAGTAAATGGACTTCGAGAAGGTCTTTTCTCCTTGTCCATCTCAAAAAGGCACCACACCTCCCTGAGTGATGTATAGGAAAGAGTGGAGAAGTACATCAACATGGAGGAAAACGCCAGGCTTCGAGAGCGAAGTTGGCGATTGGGACACTCTCACTCATCTAAAGAAAGAGAAAAAGAGCCTAAAAAGAAAGAGAAAGCTGGCCCTGAAAGGCCTAGGAGATATCACTCCTACGCTCCTCTACGAGTTTTCTTAGTAGATGTGTACAGAAAAATCTGCCACACTGAACAACTACCTCCCCCTAGGCCCATCAAAAATAAAGGGGGGGGGGGAATCGTGGCGA
Source organism: Arachis hypogaea (assembly GCF_003086295.3). Classification (NCBI taxonomy): domain Eukaryota; kingdom Viridiplantae; phylum Streptophyta; class Magnoliopsida; order Fabales; family Fabaceae; genus Arachis; species Arachis hypogaea. The sequence continues at coordinate 130,816,382 of NC_092052.1, read as the reverse complement.
CTACTGCGAGTACCATAAGCTATATGGTCACTCAACAAATGATTGCTACGACCTTAAAAATGTGATAAAAAAGTTGGCCAGAGAAGGTCGGTTGGATAGATATCTCATGGAAAGGTCGGACCATCATGGCAAGAGAAAGCGAGACGAAGAAGGCCGAAGAGACCCGCCACCACAGACCCCGAAAAAACACATACACATGATCCATTTGTGATAACTATGATTCTTGCCAATGCCCATCTTCACAGAACTCAGGTAGATCAGGGAAGCTTAGCCGACATCCTGTTCAAACCAGCATTTGATAAGTTGGGGTTGGATGAAAAAGAGTTAAGGGCTTACCCTGACACCCTTTATGGGCTGGGGGATACGCCAATAAAACCACTAGGATTCATACCCCTTCACACAATGTTTGAAAAAAAGGGCGAAATCCAAAATTTTGAGTATCGACTTCATAGTCGTCGATGTGGGTTCAGCCTACAACGCCCTAATAGGCAGAACCACCCTAAATCGGCTCGGAGCAGTGGTTTTCACCCCCACCTTTGCATGAAATTCCCAACATAAGAGGGAATCGCAACCATTAAGGGAGACCAGAAGTTAGTGAGAAAGTGTTACAACGAAAGTCTGAACCTGAGAGGAAAGGGTAAGGAGGTACACACCGTTGAGCTCGAAGGAATCATAGTTAAAGAAGAGTTGCGACCACAACCCGGAGGAAAAACTGAGGAAGTACAGGTGGGAGAGGAGGAAGGAAAAAGTACCAATATAGGAGCCAAACTGAAAGATGATTTGAAACAGAAGCTTATAAGGCTCCTACGAGAGAACTCCGACCTCTTCGCCTAGAAAGCCTCCGACATGCCAGGGATAAATCCCGAACTCATGTCACATAAACTGTCAGTATACCCCGGATCGCGACATGTTGAGCAAAGAATACGGAAGCTCGGACAAGAACGAGCTCAAGTGGTGGAGGATCAAGTACAAGCCCTCTTAGAAGCCGGCTTCATCAAAGAGGTTAAGTATCCGGCGTGGCTGGCAAACGTGGTGCTGGTCAAAAAGCAAAACGGCAAGTGGAGGATGTGCGTCGATTACACTGACCTGAATAAGGCATGTCCTAAAGACCCATACCCACTTCCAAACATTGATAACTTAGTAGACTCCAGCTCGGAGTATCAATACTTGTCGTTTATGGATGCGTACTCGGGATATAATCAAATTCCGATGTACAAGCCGGATCAAGAAAAGACATCTTTCATCACGCCAAGAGCAAACTATTGCTATGTGGTCATGCCTTTCGGATTGAAAAATGCAGGAGCCACATATCAAAGGCTGATGAATAAGGTGTTTTTCCCTCACCTTGGGAGCTTAATGGAAGTCTATGTAGACGATATGCTCGTAAAAACCAAGGATGAGGGTGACCTCTTGACCGATCTCAAGCAAGTCTTCGACACCATCAGGATGCATGGGATGAGATTGAATCCCACAAAATGCACCTTCGTGGTAGAGGTAGGAAAATTTCTAGGATTTATGCTTACACAAAGGGGATTGAAGCCAACCCCGACAAATGTAGAGCAGTCCTAGAAATGAAAAGCCCGACTTGCTTAAGGGAGGTCCAACAGCTGAATGGCCGACTTGCAGGTCTCTTTAGGTTCTTGGCAGGATCAGCATTAAGATCCTTACATCTCTTCTCTCTACTAAGAAAAGGATGCCAGTTCGAATGGACTCCTGAATGCGAAAAAGCATTCTAGGAATTCAAAAGGTTTTTAAGCCAACCTCCCATTCTGACCCAACCTAAGGTTGGGGAAGAACTCGTCCTATATTTATCCATAGTCGACAAAGCTGTAGCATCAGCTCTAATACGGGATGACGAGGTCGGACAGCATCCTGTATACTTCACCAGAAAAGTTCTACAAGTCCCTGAATTAAGGTATAAAAAAATTGAGAAATTTGCATATGCCTTAATAGTAGCCTCTCAAAGGCTACGTTCTTACTTTCAAGCTCACACGATAAGAGTCCGAACGAACCAACCCATGAAGCAAATCCTTCAGAAAATGGATATTGCGGGTAGGATGGTTCAATGGGCTATAGAGCTATCCGAGTTTGACCTTAAGTATGAAACTCGGATGGCAATCAAAGCCCAATGCGTCACCGACTTCATGGCAGAATATGCAGGGGATCAAGAGAAAACTTCCACTACATGGGAATTATACATGGATGGATCCTCCAACAAAGTCAGAAGCGGTGCAGGCATAATACTAGTCAACCAAGAGGAAACACAAGTAGAAGTCTCCCTCAAATTTGAATTTCCAGCTTCTAACAATCAGGCAGAATATGAAGCCTTGATTGCAGGATTAAAGCTGGCAGAAGAAGTCGGTGTGACCAAAGTAGTCGTGTTCAGTGACTCTCAGGTGGTGACTTTCTAAATAAATGGAGAATATCAGACTAAAGACCCCAACATGAAGAGGTACTTAGACAAAACCCTGGAGTATCTTAGGCGTTTTGCAGAAACTGAGGTCAAACACATAATTCGAGATCTCAATAGCAGAGCAGACACACTCTCCAAACTAGCAAGTACCAAGCCAGGAGGGAATAATAACAGCCTGATCCAAGAAACTCTCCAAGAACCCTCAGTTACAAAAACAGAGGACAGACAAGACGTCCTTGAAGTATCCGGATTGGACATCGAATGGATGAACCCACTAATCGAATATATGAAATTCGACATCCTACCCAAAGAGGAAAAAGAGGCCAAGAAAATACGGAGGGAGGCGCAGAACTACACCTTGGTGAAAAATATCCTTTATAAAAGAGGGATATCAACACCACTATTGTAGTGTGTCCCGACCTCAAGGACGACAGAAGTCTTAGAAGAGGTCCACAATGGTATCTGCGGAAATCATCTCGGAGCAAGGTCTTTGGCCAGGAAAGTCATACGAGCCGGGTTCTACTGGCCGACCTTACAAAAAGATGCCACCGAGTTCGTAAAGAAGTGTCAACCATGCCAAATGCATGCAAACTTCCACGTCACTCCCCCCGGAGAGCTCATTAGCATAACTTCTCTATGGCCTTTTGCAAAATGGGGATTGGACCTATTGGGACCCTTTTTCCAAGCGTCTGGACAAGTAATGTACCTAATAGTGGGGGTAGACTACTTCACAAAATGGATCCAAGCAGAACCATTGGCCACCATCACCGCCCAGAGAAGTTGGAGGTTCCTCTACAAGAACATTATCATAAGATATGGAGTCACCACTCAATCACCACTAATAATGGCACTCAACCTTCATAAACCTGGTAGCCAGTATGAACATCAAACATCAGTTCACCTCGGTAGAACACCCACAAGCAAATGGGCAAGTCAAGGCAGCCAACAAAGTCGTACTGGCAGGGTTAAAGAAAAGGTTGCAAGATGCAAAGGGAGCATGGGCTAAGGAACTCCCTCAAGTACTATGGGCCTATCGGATTACACCTCAGTCTGCTACAGGAGAAACACGCTTCCGACTTGCTTATGGCATAGAAGCCATGATACCAGTTGAAATTAATGAGCAAAGTCCAAGGGTGAGCTTCTATGACGAGGTTGGAAACATATAGGGGCAAAAAGAAGAGCTCGAGCTACTTCCCGAAGTCCGAGAACAAGCCCATATAAGAGAAGCAGCGCTCAAAGGATGACAAATCGATACAACAAAAAAGTTATTCGAAGAAGCTTTGCCCCAGACGACTTGATCCTGATTAGAAATGACATCAAAGTCAACAAATCGAGGGAAGGGAAGCTTGCTGCTAATTGGAAAGGACCATACAAGATAAGTGAGGTCTTAGGAAATGGATACTACAAGGTAACCGACTTAGGCGGTACCGAACTACCTAGGTCGTGGCATGCTTGTAATATGAAAAGGTACTATAGTTAGAAGCGAACTCCACTCCCTGATGTACTCTTTTTCTCGACTTCATGGTTTTTTTCCCAAAAAAAAAGAGTTTTCTTGAAGGGGGTTTTAACGAGGCATCAAAGTGTAGGCTAAGGGGCAACAATTTTCAACCCCTTAGTAGCAAAAAGTTCCTTCATCAATAAATAAAGATCTTTTTCTACATCTCTTTGTATATTCCATTAAGTTACTATCATTTTTTCTACGAAACGCGCCGACTTAAGCTCGACAAAACATGAAAATTCCATGCCCGACCTACATGATCGGCCGGATAAAACGACGAGGTACAAGTCGGTGTAAAGAGATTTTAAAAGCAGATCATGATAACTCGGAAGTGTTACGACTAACAAGTTAGAAAGACCGAGAAAACTTGAAATGCATCGCGAAAATAACCTATGTTATGAACAATTCAGATAGAGAAATTTGAACTCATAAAGAATGCAAAAAGAGAAAAAAAGAAAATCATCAAAAAGCAAAAGCAGGGGCTAGCTCAAGTCTTTGGAAAACCTAAAGACAATTCAAACAAAGCCCAGCCTACCCAGATAAAAGGTTTTTTTCCAAAAAACAAAAAGGTAAAAAGGGTTTTTCATAAAAAACCTAACAAAGGAAAAATCGTAGAAAGCATGTACACGAAAATTAGTCTTAAAACCCTTTATCCAAAAAAGGGGGCAGGAATTAAAACATTTTTGTTTACAGCTATAAAAGGCCAGAAAGTGTCAAGAACCAACCATCACAATAACAAATAAATAAAATTGTTCAAAGAAGGGGCCCACAGGCCGGGCCCCAGAATAGCCAGAAATTAGTTAAACAACAGGAAGGTCAACATCACCAGAAGGCAAAGAGGTCGGGTCAGCCGCTGGGGAGGACAGAGTAGTCTCTTCAGCAGCAGGAGTCAGAACGCTTGAAGACGTCGGCTGAGATCTCTCTCGTTGATCCTCACAAGGAGGAGATTCTACAATCCTCTGACCATGGGTCTTTAGCTCGGAATCCGTCTCAGGACGGGGAGGAGAGATAATAGCACCATTCGCCACAATCTTATCAGGATCCAGAGGAGAAAGGTCCAGGCCAAGAGCAATAACTCCGATCTGTTCCTTAAAGATCCTTCAGGCTTCCTCCGAGCTCTCCGCCACAGAGTCCTCCAGATCCTGATAAGCCTCCCGACCTTTCTCCAACTCCCGCTGAAGATCGATGTTGTCGGTAAAGACCCTGACATAGTTCTACTCGGCCTTCTCTTTCAGACCTTCCGCCATGGCACACTGGGCCATCAAATTCTTCTCCCTCTCCTGAAGTCGGGACTTCTCTTCCTTCAAGCCAGCGACTTCCTCCAAAAGCCTCTTCTCTTTCTCCTGATAAAGGAAAATCCTTCCCTCCAGCTCTTCAACTTTTTGGGTAGAACCCAAAGAACTAAGGGGAGTATTCTAAAAAATATCAAGAAGTTTGGTGCATTACCCCAGCCGCTCGAACACCACCCTGGACCAGGATATTAAGATGGTTTCAAACGGAAGCATCATCCATATTAATATGAGTATGGGAAAAGATTTGATTCCGAACGAATTGGAAGAAGCACCCAACCCTGAAGTCTTGCGCTTCTTCCTCTCAGGTTCAGGGGAAGCACGGGCGGGAGGGGTAGGAGAAGGAAGAGAAGAGGCAGAATTAGAAGTTACCGTAGTGGGACGAGAAGAGGTCCTCAAATCACGAGGGGGAGGAGGAGGAGGAGGGGGAAGAGTGCCAGCAGCCCTCGCGGCGTCAACCTGTGCCCGCGACTTCCTTTTAGCATCCTGAACTTTCTGGTAGGAAGCACTAGAACCCTTCTTCACCTTTTCTGAAAAGAAGAAAACAAAAAAGAGTTAAGACTACTACAAGTCAGAAACAGCTAGTTGTAAGTCAAAAACAGCTAGTTATAAATCGAAAACTATCAAAAGCTACAATAAAGGTACCTAGTTGGGTCCGCACAAAATCGAAGACCCCTGAAGAAACTTTTTTGTATCCAAATAAGGGGCTCTTCCCCAAACTTCTCGGAAGAACCCTACAACCGCCTCCTCAACCTCGTTACCAAATCATTCAGGCCGTATTTCTTGACAGGAGAGGCCTCTAACCAGTATAAAGGAAAGCGGGGAGAAGAATTTTCATCAAGGAAGAAGGGATGGTGACCCTCAACTGCTAGGACTTTAAAAAAGTTCTTAAAATCGTGAAAGGACTCATCAAAGATGGAAAAAATCTTCCGACCTTGAATGGCCCAAAAAGAGATCCACTGTTGCTTATTATTTTGCCCACTGAAGGGGTTGGTCATATGAAAGAGATAGAAAAAGATCCTCAAAGACGTCCGAAAATCCAACTCTTGGCTAACAAGCTGGTAAATCTTCATAAAAATCCTAAGAATTGGGGTGGAGCTGGGTAGGAGCAACTCAGCAGTGGTTCAGAACTTCTATCTCAAAGTCAGAAAAAGGCAAAAGAAACCCTAGACGGGTAAAAAGACTTTCATACATAAAAAAGAAATGAGGGTCAGCATTGGCAGCCTTCCCAAAACAAACCCGGTCTTCAGGACCCGGGACAATCAACTCGTACTTAGGTTCATCCTCATCAAGAACACAAATCCTATGATGGGTGCGAAGGTCAGTGATGTAGTCTGTATTTACTAGGGGTTCCTCCCCAAGAACAGTAACGTCTACCCAGTCAAAAATCTGAGAAGTCATCTTTTCCAGTAAAAGAAATGGAAGAAAAAGTGACGAAGACCTACAAAGGAAAGCAGAAGAAGATCATACACAGAACCTCTAAAAAACTAAACAGCCCGACTCAAAGGCAAGAAAATAAAAAGGCTAGTTTAACATACTCGCTAACAGCATGATCTCCTCTAAATACATAAAAAGTAAATGACAAAGAGGAGAAGAATGTGGAACTAACCTTTGTTGATTAGTGTGAAGAGAAGCAGAGGCAACAACAGTCACATCAATGAAGGCTAAAAAGCTTTTTCTTTGAGAAAATAAGATTCGAAGTAAAAAATTTCAGAAAACGAAAGAAACAGAAGAACGAGAGGGAAAAGTATTTATAAATACACCAGGGGCAAAACAGTAAAACGAAGCTATCATTAAAGATACGCGCCGTTACCAATGTAACCACTCCATACGTGTAAATATGAATCTCCTAAACGGACGTGACGTTTGATTAGACGCGACTGTTGGAAATTTTTAAATCACGTCAGTTCCTACATCACGTCGGCTACAAGCCCAAGTTCAAATACTCAAATCCAACTCATAATTAAAAAAGGGATTGGACTCGAGTAGGGGCACTGTTCATACCCTGGTCCAACACTAAGGCACATGTTTAAATAAAAGGCCCAATCTAAAGATTAGCCTTCACTCGACACCGACCTTCTCGCAAGAAGTCGGATCCTACACCGACTTGCTCTAAGAAAGTCGGATCAAAGATTAGCTGGCAGATAACCCTTAAGTAACTGCCCCTAAAATCTTCAACCCACTTCCAGGAGCCATATCTCAACTTCCCTACGATAAAGGGACGGTTATCCACCTAAAAAGGTAAAACTACTCCAACGGTGGTTATTGGTTCACCACTATAAATACACTGACACCCCTCAGGTATCTCTTAAGTTCTAATATTCTTAAAACCTGCTAAAATCCTTTGCTGACTTAGGCATCGGAGTTTCTTTGCAGGTACCACCCCCACTCTTTCACACACACAAGTCGGAGAGCAGCTCCCAAATGCTAGTCTAGGCGGAGACTATCTTCACTCAACGCGTGGGCCAGTTTCACAAGCCCAATCCTCTAACTTCAGGTTACCTACGTAACATATATATATATATATATATATATATATATATATAATTATAAAAAATATATATAATATGTATTAATTGAAATTAACGGTTAAAATAATTGGAACACCAGTGTTCTAGGTACACTTGAAATTTTTTCATATATATATATATATATATATATATATATATATATATATGATCCAATAATTATAACTCAACCCAAATTTATTTATTGATCCGTTAGTTATAGTTTGGCTCAAATTCACCTATTGATCTGTTAGCTATAGCTCGACCCAATTATACCTATACATCGGAATCCAAGTGAAATAATAGAGGTGACTTATCTTAAGTTAGAGAGCATATCGACTATAACAGAACTATATAAATACGTTCAGGAGGAGTTACCACAAAATCAGGCTAACATATCCTCAACAACTCTGCAATACTAGGTCCACTGAGTAACTGCCTATAGCATAACAACTCTATAAATACAAAATCTTAACTTCGTGAAAGGTACATTGTTCATTCTAAACAATATTATACTCATCTCTTATCCTTACTTATTTGAGCGTGGAGTACCTTGGCAAGTGTTCTTGCTTGCAGTGTTCTAGCCAAGTCGACGTATAACTCTTCCGACGAAGCAACACTGTTCTAAGGAGTCACTATAACTCGGTTGGATCTTTATGGACAGAACATTTGGCACCCACTGTGAGATCGAGTTGACTTAACCCACCATTATCTCTTCTGCTTACTTTTACCCTCTTTTGCAAGTTATAATCAATGCGCGAAAGAACAAAACAATCCACTTCCTCCTCTTCTCTGACCGAGGCCGAGCTTTTAGTTATCAATGAGTCGTTGCGAGCAGAAATCCAACGTGTGGCCGAGCTATTAAACTAGAAACAAAATGACCGACGTGACGAGGAAGAGCAAAAAAATTCTGGTAATGGCACAGATGACGACGACCGCACCTCGAAAGTCACGCCCGCGGTGTTAGTCACTTCGAAGTTTTTAGTTTTATTTCTACTTTTCAGGAGGTGGCCGACTTCTTCACCAACAAGTTTGTAGCATACAAATCTATGTCCATGATTCTGACTTTAACGTTATCCCATATTTTCTTTTTCCACTTGTTATTCCTCTTTTTTGTAGAACCTCAATCATGGCTGGTGAACAAATTTTACCTCATCCTCCACCAACTCAGCCGAGTTATAACTTATGGACGTTGCACGATAATTTGAGGTCCAGATGATGGCCGATCCATTAGCTCAACGACAAAAAAAATCAATGAAAGGCAAATGACTTCAACAAATTAAATTACTAAGTCATTTCTACCTCGGTAAAACTATGTATATGCATAATTTAGTTTGCTTATATAAAATATTTTATGTCAAATTTCAATACATTATAGCTTCTTATGAAGTATATACTACTCTATATACTCGAATCGCTTCACATTATTTATATATCTTATCATTTCATATATCAAAATCAATCAATTAATCCATCCGAGAACAAAATCGGCTATTAATCAATTCGGAAAAAAATTAACTGCATTGAGTAAGAAATTCATCAATAAATTATTTTGGGTCGGAAAAATTTCCAAAGACAATTGATCATTATATCCTCGAGTCATACAATCGATTCCATCAACGAATGCATATTTCTGAACTTTTCAATTCGCATCAATCAAATGCTATATGCATGCTGTGAAAAATTATTCTCAAGCGGAAAAGTATCCTCCACACAATTGTATTGATCGAATAACTCTTACTATTCAATTATTTTTTGAATAAGTGTCGACATAATAATCTGGCCAAGTTTGGGGGCTACCACTCATTGCATAACCGATTTATAGATGGACATAACTCTCTCACTTTTTAATCTTTCTATCCATCTTTATTTATTTATTTAATTATTTATTTGTTTATCTATTTTATCTATTTGATCATTCATAATCTTTCAATATAACTTTCTCACTACTAATGTTTCTCTTGTTTCTTTCTGATCTGTTCGTATAAGTCGGCCACGTGCAAATTCAAAATAGAACAGTTTGTGATCCGTTCGTATAAGTCAGCCGTGTGTGCCATAACTCGGCCACGTGCAGCAAATTCAACAAAAAACAAAACAGTTACTTGCTGATAATCCTTAGAGGTCCTCTTCAAAGAAGCCACCAAACGATTCCCTGCGAGATTCTCGAACAGTATTCATGCCTCATAACTCAGAATGAGGAGAACATGCCACAATCAAGTTAGATACAAATCTTATATAAACAGAACCAAGTCCCAACCCCTTTCGGTGTTTTTTGAGGACTGAAGTATAGCTCGGTGTCTGTACTCATAGGACAGAAAACTCCATATAAACGGAAGATGGAGTTATACCTCGGCACTAGAAGGAGGTATACCTTGGGTCAGATTACTGTGCAGAAACACTTTTTTTCCCATCCAACAAGTTGAGCTTGAGGGCTACTACTATTACTACAATTCTGATTTATAAGTCCAAAAGTCGAAAGCTCAACATGTTTTATTGAAAAATATCACAGGTCAAGCATGGGAGCTGTGATCCAGTAGCTATAGCTCGACCTAAATTTACCTATTGATCCGTTAGTTATAGCTCGACCCAACTATACCTATTGATCTGTTAGCTATAGCTTGGTCCAATTATACCTATAAATCAGAATCTAAGTGAAATAATAGAGGTGACTTATCTCCAGTTAGAGAGAATCTCGGCTATAACAGAACTATATGAATACATTCAGGAGCAGTTACCACAAAATCAGGCTAACATATCCTCAACAGTTCCGCAATACTAGGTCTACTAGGTAACCGCTTATAGCACAACAACTCTAGAAATACAAAATCTTAACTATGTGAAAGGTACGTTGTTCATTTTAAATAATATTATACTCATCTCTTACCCTTATTTATGTGTCAGAATATCTTTGTAGATGTTTCTGCTCACGATGTTCTAACCAAGCCAACGTATAGCTCTTCCGACGAAGCAGCACAATGTTCTAAAGAGTCGCTCGGCTGGATCTTCACGGACAGAACAATATATATATATATATATATATATATATATATATATATATATATTTCAATCCCGAGTTTAGTGTATGCACTTAGGGCTGGCAATTCATACCCTACCCGCGGGTATCCAACCTGGTCCAATCCGTTCGGGTAGGGTAGGCTACCTGACCCGCTGCGGGTAGGGTAGGGTACGGGTTTAGGGTGTACCCTACCCTACCCATACCTCATATATAACACATATTTTATAAAAATTAGGAATATAGTGAAGGAAGTGAAAGTTAAACCCATAACCTCCCTTGTGTAATGACTTACCATAAATGAACAACCACTAAAACTAGTTAGTTAATTTAGTAATTTAGAGCATTAGTTTTTTATTTTTTATGTTATTAATATGTATAAAATTTAAAATGATTGAATTTTATATTTACTTTGAAAAAATTTGATATTTCTGCAGGTAGAGTAGGGTAGAGTAGGGTTTAGAATTTTAAGGTGGAGGTAGGGTTAGGGTTGAGAGATTCTCAACCCACAGGTAGGATAGGGTAGAGTTTTAATAAAATTTTCAATCCGCAGGTAGGATTAGGGTAGAGTTTGGACCCTATCCTACACTACCCATTGCCAGCCCTATATGCACTACACATAGGGTCTAGGAAATGTGATAATAATTTTGTCAATAAATGATTCAGTAGCCTTGCATACTAGAGCATTTTCAGTTATGATTGGTATGACTCCAACCTTCTTAATTGCTTCATTGTATAAGCGAGCATATATAATCTTTGTTTTGTCCATGACTTCCATCAACTTTTAAGAAAATATGGTCTCCCTTACCTATTGTCATAAAATTAACCAAATGTCTTTATAAATCCGTCCACCTCTCAGCAAAAAAATAACACTTTTTGAGTTTTATATACTTTCTATTGGTTAAAGTATTCTTTCAATATTTTCTTTCTCTTTTTGTAACAATGTTTTTAAAGCATTGAATTTAGGAGGTAGATAGCCAAATATTACATGACTTGCAGTCAAAATGTAAGAATTCATATAGAATGAATTTCTCACAAGAGAAAAAGAAAAGTCAGAAGAATAAAGCATTCAAGCAATAAGCTTAGTAAATTGAGTCCCTCTTCTTTATTAAAGGGAGCACTTTCTTTTTTCCTTTTCTATTAAGCTGAAGGTATTGTTTGCACTATAGCCAAAAGTAACTTGGCTATTCTCAGAGCTCTTATAGTTTATTTATTATTAATTTTTTTTTACAGTTTCATTAGATAAACAACAAAAAATTTGAAAAACGTGAATAATAGGTCATTTTTTAGCCCACCGAAGATAAAAAAAAAAATCACCCTAACTAAGTAACAAAAATTTTTTTTACATTACCTTTTTAAATTTTTAACCATCCATTGCTGCTGTTTCTCTTAGAAACTCTATCAGCGCCATTGTTGCCCCATAAGCCTCCCACTCGATTTGCAACAAGAACAATCTTCCATTTTGTATTTAAAATAAACATCCGTCCCTTTTATATGTAAAATAAAATATAATAATAGATTTGTAACAAGAATAACAATCCCTTTTATATGTAAAATGAATATTCGCATGCAAATAAAACTTTCAATAAATACTTTGTCAAAAATTTGCGCCTCCACAATAATGCCATCTGAGAACTCCGTCGGTAATAGCGCGCGTGACGGTGACGAGAGAATCAGCAAAGTGCTGAGAGAAATCTGCTTCAAACGGTTGGAAAGTTGGTCGAAATTAGATTGCAAGAAGTCCTTGAGGTCTCCGGAGACCACCTCAACAGTTTTTGCAGATTTGAAAATGACTTCCACAACGGAAAGTAGCGTGCCAAGAAGCTTGGAAACTCTCATCCTCTTACGCATTAAAATGGGCGCGTGATAAAGCCTATAAGTGCCGTCAGCAGTGAAGCTGATGGCACCCAGGTTAAAAAACCACTTCATCTTACGGCCATAATTAAAACCCTTCTCCGACACTTGCAGCTCCATTAACCTCCAAATTACCAATAACACCTTATAGTTCAATATCTATACGCAAAGTCGTGGATCGGAGATCGACGATGACGAGTTTTGGGTGTGGACCGGAGATTATGGTAAAATTGGAAGTAACTGTACGTAGTGTGAATGTGTTTTCTTGGTGACTTAAAGAAACTAAAAAAAAAAAAGAAAAACAAAAAAACTGCTTAAATAGAGAAACAGTCCCATTTAAGACTAATCTTAAACTCCTCCCAAGGAGAAAGAAGCTCCATATGATAAAGTTGTAACCTTATCGCCATTTTTGTCATCGTGTCTGCCACTGTGTTTGCATCTCTCATAATCAAATAAAAGTCAACACGCCAATTCCAATGCATGATATCCCTCATTTTGAGTATCAACGTATCAATAAACTCAAAATCATCTTGGTGATTAGTAACAAGATTAAACGCTTCCACACAATCTGTCTCACAAATAACATCTCGTTAATCCACATCTCAGGTTAAGAGATATTCTCTCCAAATAGCAAACAATTCTTCTTGAAGAATATTATTACTCCCAATCATTTCCAAACACCCCCTTTGCAAACTCTCATTACAATCTTTAATAACACAAGCAAAACCAACACTATCACCCAAACCAGGATAACTAGCATCACAATTAATCTTGAAAGTACTAATGGATAGGAGATTCCAAAAATCATTTAGAAAAGAGGGAAGGGACATAGTTGTAATTTAAAAATATTCCTAAACTTCGTTTCTGAAGTTAATGCGAGACAAATCACTTTTTTTCGGAGGCCAAGTCTCATGAGGATTAAAAATGTCATTATTCCTTACTCGCCATATTCACCAAAGTCTCGAAAAGAACCTGAACAGATGCTCTCTGCTATGATACAAGAACCAGTTTTTCAAATCTAGAGGATGATAAGAAATATCCAACCTATGCCATATAAGCTGAGCTTTTGGACAATTCCGAATACAATGTAAAACCGATTCCTGACTAGAAAGACATCTTGAGCACCTATCCGATGGTGACATCCCTCTTTTGAAGTGAAAACTTGCAGTAGGAAGAGCCTCCTTAAGACACAACCAAGCCAAAAACTTGTGCTTTTTCGGAGCAAGCTGGCGCCAAAACCAAAGCTAAAGCCAATTCTCCCGCTCTTCCCAACCAAACAGCTGCTTACACAACCACAAGTAATCATTGCGTGAGTCATAGACTTTAACAGACTAGACCAATACCAACCCCACTTCTAAACCTACTTGCACATCTGGATTATTATAAGAAAAAAATATTACCTTTTTTTTAGTGTGAAGGTGTTTAATTACTAATTCTAATTTTTTAAATTTTAAAATCTGAAATTAAATAATTAATTACGAATTTAATCTTTAATTTTTAATTTATCTTTTTTTAAAATTTATTATTCACATTGTTTACGATCATCATTTTTTTTTATTTCGATTAGATACGGTATATTCATTATTCACATTCTTACATGCATCAATTCCACCTCTTTTTATTTTCAATAAGTGTGATTTAACCCTTAAATACAAACTCATACACACCCTATCACAAAAATTACAATGTCAATTTTTGTATGCAACATTGCAACGTCAGTATTAGGATTTGTTTTTCAAAATCTTGACATAAGCCCAAAGAGAAATTTTTGAGTCATGATTGTCAACAATTACATGTTTGTTTGTGATCATAGAATCGAAAGAAACACTAGGTTCTAAAATTTTTGTTACTAAAAACTTTAACATCTGTCTTGGAAGGATTAAAAATTTAAAATTTGAAAGAAAAGATGGACCCTGAATTTAGCCCATAACTTGGTAAAACTGAACTCCCTGACCAAGTGACCAGACTTGCCTTGGACTTGTGTTGCAGCGGAAGTTCCACAAAATAAATCGAGTAATCGACAACCTCACCTACTTCATCCAACGTTTCTTCTGCATATTCGTGTCGTATTTGGGTTCGTCGCCGATACGTCGGCGCCGTCAAGCGAGTCGGTGCTTCATTGATACCTACCTTGTCCTGTGATTAGGGATGTTATTGGGGCAGGGCAGGGGCGGGGATGCCTCCCTGCTCCCCATCCCCGCCCTCAGATTTGCTTCTCATCCCCGTCCCCATTCCTTGCTGTGGGGGAATATTGCTTCCCATCCCCATTTTCCACGGAGCCCCATTTATCGCAGAGACTCCATTCTCCATCTACATAATAGTTCTAACTAATTATTAATTTTCATATAAATAGAGGTGTAAGTATCTATCTTATACAAAAACTGCAAGATTTTATACAAAAAGTCTAAATGACACGATAGTGACTTCTTTTGAAATAACGCAATGAGGGGATGCAATGATGAGCCAAAGGACAAAGCAGTGAACGAGGTGAGAAACACGGCAACAAAGAGGAGAATGGACACGGCGGCAGAGTTACGAAAATGAACGCCGCAAATAGAAATTACAATGCGGTAAGGGTGATGGCACGGTGAGGTGTGACGATGATGCAGTGAGAAGGGTGGCGAGGAGGTGGGTTATGCAAATAAAGATTAGGAGTTTTGGATTTCTATATGTGTGTATGTGAGAAATGACTAAAAAACATATATGAGAAATAAATTATAAAGGATAATTCAGGAAATTCATAAATTTCGGGAAATAGCGGAGACGGGGCGGGGATCCCCGCTCGGGTCTCCGCGCCTGTTTCGGGGGAATTTTGTCCCTCATCCCCATCCCCGCAGGAAAAATTCCCCACAATTGGATCTCCATTCGGATCCCCGTGTCTCGGGGAGTTTTGCCATCCCTACCCGTGATATTTTAATTGTGAAAATTTAAGTGCAGTTAACTTCACGTGAAATTGATAGTTGAGAATAGTTAAATAATTTAATTGATTTAACTAAATTTTTATTTAACGGCTCTAAATTATCAACTATATAAAAGTAACAAAACTTTGTTAGAGGTCTTAATACTCCATCAATCTTAAATCCTAAACAATAACGTTTTTTAAAGCCTTAATTTGAGTTAGAGGATTTACTGATCTACAAAGTCTTCTCTTTTCAAGTGTATGCATAACTGCTAGAAATACTATTGCATTCTGTGTCAAAGGGAAACATGCACCAAAACCAAAACACATTAAAGCAGACAGCGAAGACAGGCATTTTTTTTCTGGGTCGGATTGGGACACAAGCTAGCGACAAGTTTTCTTCAGAGTACAATGTTGGGCTGAATTTTTGGGATCCATGTTTTTCATCATGTGATTGTATAATTTAACCTACTGAGTTTTTCAAGACATAATAACATAGATAAAAAAAAAAAAAGGAGACAGATAGCATAATCAAAATCTAATTTTTTTTTCTAAAAAAAAAATCTAATTTATTTAACTAAATTGAGTTAGTCTTAAACTCTTATAGATAGTTCACTAATCTGCTTAATCAAGTGTTGGAAATTCGAATTTCGTTTTGTATATATAGCAAATTTTTAAATGAAGCTTCGATTTACGATAGATTAATTCTTAGTCGAGACTAAAAGATACTATAGAAAAAAAAATCTAATTAATTTTGTTTTCTTCTATGGATTGCTCTTATTAATTTATATTAAGATCACAAAAACACGACTGAGTATGAATTTGTTTTTGTGTACTTGCTTCATGATTCATGGACTCTTGATAACGAATTACCCTCAAGGAAGAGTTTGAATATGAAAATTAGTTATGACATCAAAATGAATTATAAGAAATTTTTGGGGTTAGTAATCTTTAGTGATTTTAATTATTATTTCACTAGTATAAGTATTAAATTGTTTTTAATAATATATTTTATTAATTTATATATGTAAAATTATAGTCACAAAAAAAATGTGTAAAACTATAGAGAATGTGAATGCAAATTGTGTTAACTCATGTGCAAACTCTGATAAACATAAGTATAAACTATAAAGTGTAAATTATATATTTTTTGTATGTAAATAATGACTAAATACTTGCTCAAAATGATAATATTTACTGGTTATGTAATATTACTGATTAATTATTTGTAAAGATAAAATATAAAAAATATTATCTGTACAAAAAAATTTAATTATCAAATTAGTCATAATATATTTATGTATAAATATATGTGTTATTTAATTTATTTTTAATATATATTTTATATTTTAATATATATTTTATCTAGATGATTGATTTAGTAATTAATTTTTAATTTTTAATATGCACATAATATAATTGATAAAATATATGTAAAAATAAAATTATATATTATACTTTCTTCCATTTTCGATAAGTATACGCTTATATTACATAAATAAAGCAATAAATTAGTTTTAATTTAAGTTCGAAATGGTGTGTTTAATTCTTATTTCTCTCTCTTGGTTGTTTTCCGGTTTGAATCTGTTTTTTTTTTCTTTTTATAATTGTGATTACTTAACTCCATTCATATCAATTATTTATTTATTTTTTTCAGTCAACTATGAGTGATGAAATCTATGAATAAGTGAACATATATAGAAAATTTTTAATACATCACTAATATTGTTGAAAAAAAAAAAACAATTATACCATCGTCTAATACACTAACTATTATTGCAGTCAATTATTTCATAAACATTTTAAGAATTCATTTAAGCTTTTAAATGATTGGTTTATAATACAAAATAAATTTATAGGATAATTTAAATTTAGAGAGTTTAAATTTAATATACCTACAGTATAAAATATTTTTGTTCATTCTTTTAAATGATGACTTAGGACGACAACACAAAGAATAGTTAATCTTTTTTATAATGCATTAATATTAAAATTTAAAGAGTAAATTATCATTTTTATCTCCAACGTTTGGAGTAAATCTTATTTGTGTCCCTAACGTTTAAATCGTCTTATTTGTATCCTAACGTTTATAAAAGTGATTCAATGTTATTCTGCCGTCAATTATACATCATGAACGCTTTAGTTTGAGTTTTAAAAATCTCTTCTTGAAGTTAGAATACAAATGTCTGGGATAGAATCGATGATCTACTCCAAAAAATAGCTTATCCTAAATATTGAAACTAATTCCTACAATATTTACATAATTCAAACACAAATAGTGGGTATAATATTAAAATCGAACACATCCAAGTGAGACCTAATTGAGAATGAATATATCAAAGTGAAAATAATTGAAAAATATAATCTGATTTATTAGTATAATTGATAGTAGGATAATATTGAATCACTTTTATAAATATTAAAGATACAAATAAGACGATTTAAACGTTAGAAACACAAATATGACTTACCCAAACGTTGGAGACAAAAACAATACTTTACTCAAATTTAAATTTAAATACGTAAAAAAAAATCTGACACATAATATATTCACTCAGCTTGAAAAGGGGTATAATGGTAATCAACAATAATCATGGTTTCTGTTTAATTTATCCCCGTTTCCCAAGCAGTGCAATCGCAATCGCAATCGCATGCTTCATAGCTTGCTACCAAAAAGTGCCAGCTGGCACACTCTGAATTCCGCTGTTCGCAATTTATATATAAACCCGAACAATAGGGGCGCGTGAGCTCCACCTCCTCAACGGTCTCACTCTGACACACTCTCCCTCCCTTCGCTTCCTTCTGCAACCTCTCTCTGCGGTTCTTCCCTCACCACACCACTACTCTCTCCTCTTTTTTCTTCTTCTTTTTTCTGTTTCTGTTTCACAGTAATAGGGTTTTAGGGTTCATCTTCTTCCCGCACATTTCAATGCCGGAGAAGTCCAGGAAGGTACCTTTCACGGAACAAGACTCAGCAAAGCTCCTAGAAAGGTATTATTATTTATTTCTTTATTTTGATTATTTTATTTTATGTTGTTATTTTAGTGATTTTTGCGGTGAAGTTTGAGCATGATTGCGGATTTTCTTCATCTGTTTTTATCTAGCAGGTATGATGCAACGACGGTGTTAACTTTGCTTCAGGAACTTGCGCACTATCCTCACGCGAAGATCGATTGGAATGAGTTGGTGAAGAATACATCAACTGGCATTTCCACCGCCAGAGAGTATCAGATGGTGTGGCGCCACTTGGCCTACCGTCATGCCCTTGCTGAAAATCTTGAAGATGGTGCTCAACCTCTGGTTTGTGATTTTAGTTATATTATTTAATTATAAAAAGAAAAAAATTTCTTGGGGTCATAAGATGAAATAATTAAGTACATTCACTAACAGGGATCAAGCTGTAACTATGGCAGTGGTTATAGTTGAATTTGTCAGGGACATGAATCTATAGTTACCACTTGCAGGAAATAAAAACTTGTCAATGCTTGTGCACATCATGCTAGTTCAGGCCTTCAGTTTCTCATTGATATGTTGTTACTAGCAATGGGTTAGTTGACTACCTCTGTTACTTACAGGATGATGATAGTGACCTAGAGTGCGAGCTGGAAGTATCGCCTCCAGTAAGTGCTGAAGCTGTGTCAGAGGCTGCAGCATGTATGAAGGTGAATATGCTGGCTCTTTACCACCCCCAGTTGTTAAATTCTATCCATCCAAGTGTCCTATGATTTTGCTCCAGCACATGGGTACACCTAGATGAATGATGTACCTGTACTAGGAACTTGGTATTGTTACATGTTTGGAACTCATGGATACTCATTGGTACAGAAATACAATTTGATTTATCTTTAAATGAAACAAACAGCTAATATCCATCCAAATTTTGTCTTATATTTTACCTCGAGTCTTATAAAAGTTCCATTTACTATTTCTTTAAATATAACCTGTGTGTTTCCACGAATTGTTTACCAATTAGGTAATGATTGCTTCTCGTACGCTGAGTGAATCAACCCCTAGTAGCTCAACGATTGAGGCTCCATTGACTATAACTGTTCCGGTTTGCCGTGGATCTGGAACTCCTAGTGGAAGTTCACAATCATCTAAATTGATGCAAGGGATGAATGTTATTTTTCCGGTTACTGTTCAGAGACAAACACTGCCAACTGCACCATCAACAGATGGTGTTGAGACCAAGGGATTAGGTGGTGGCAACATGGCTTCCAAAAGGAAGAGAAAAGCATGGTCAGAGGAAGAGGACATCCAGTTACGAGCAGCTGTTCAGAGATTTGGTGAAGGAAATTGGGCTAACATGGCCAAAGGAGATAACTTTCCTATTAAGAGAAGTCCTACTCAATTGGCTCAGGTGGTTTTTCAACCCTCAATATTTATGATTTATGGGACCTTTATCAACTCCTATCGTTTTTTTTAGTTTTTATTTTTTTGATAAGAAAAGGAAATTCATTAGTGGGGGAGAGATTATTTTCTTATGATTATGCATGGGACTATATCATTGATCCATGAATGGCAACTTGTTCAGCATTAGCCCCTGTAGTCAATAGCGTTGCAAATTGTCAATTTGTCCATCAGGGTGGTAAAGATAACGTTAAAAGAAAGATAAAAGAAGTCACCAGGGGTTATGTCATCCAAAACCATGTTCTCCAACTTTTCAGAACCATTTTCCCCCTCGTTTGTTATTGTTTTGTTTTCTACTTTGGGTAATGGTATTGTTGCTTGGTTGTCATGGAACAGCCTGCTTAGCAAATTTCGCAAATGGTGGAATTTAGTTTTTAATCCCTTTTTGATCCCGGAATTCTTCGTCGTTCACTCAATAATTTGTCTTTGACCTCACATATCACCAGGAATAATTGTTTGTATGTTCTTTATTATATTTGGATGGCATAGCCAGCCAGTTTCTCGAAATTCAAAACTTGAAGTTAAAATTATTCTGTGATCCCCGAGGTTTAAGTCCTGTGCATGTTCCTTGTTGTTAGTTAATTAAGAGCTACTCTCTTGTAGGTTGCTACTTCTAAGCATTCAATACTCTAATTATGAACATTATCAAAAATTCTTTTTTTTTATATGTAACAGCATTGCTTAATAAGCTAGAAACTTGCTTTAGGAATTATTTAAGGTAAATTTTGCAAGCTGATCTTATTCCTTGGCTATTGACAAATTGACCACTTGGTTTTTATTCAAAAAATGTTTTACATTTTACTAAAGTATGATTTCCTGATTTAGCAGCAAATATATATTGGCCAGCTCTATTATTGGGAGTGGGTTCTTTAGATTATTTCTGCAGCAAGTAGTGTCATGCATGTTGAAACTAATAATGTTTTATGTATAAATGGAGGATTGCTTATACGAAAGAGAACGTGAATTGTTGCACACACATAGTGCTTGTCTTGTTGTGGATGATGTGTTTGATTGGAATACAGTGACTGATGGCACTGAATGTTTAATCCGTTGTCATCTAGTCAGGTCAGGATGTCTGGGTATAACCCAGTTTTCCCGGGTTCAAATCCCGGCAACGGAGTTACATATACAACTATTTATAGTTGGACAAGTATAATAAGTGTAATGAATCTTTGTTTTAGATCCAGAAAAAAATATTATATTGAATAGATTTTCCTGTGCCGATTGTCTTTGTGAATATTTAATGTGATCGTAACGCATTTTACCTGTATTGACTAATTGTTGTCCACTTGTGCTACGTATTGTCATTCGTTCCCTGAATGTTGCAGAGGTGGAGCATTTTAAGAAAGAAAGATGGAACTGCCAATTCGGGAACCATCGTGACCAGCACAACTTATACTACTGCCGAACAACTGGCAACTCGTCATTCATTATCTTTAGCCCTTGATATGCCATTCAAGAAGTTAACTGCTCCTGGAACTGCTGATCAAGGTGATTCTCTTTAAGGCTTAACTTTGAAATATAGGAAAATGGTAATTGGTAATCATGCTGAACAACTTTCTATTATTTGTTTCTTAATTTTTATCCTTTTTGTCTTTGCACCCCTTGTCTTTAAGTCCTAATGAGCATCAGTTTCATGATTCTCAATGATGTCAATGATTGTGGATTTATTTAGTGCCGTTTCTGAGAAATGGATGTTTGTCATCGAGCTTTCCTCGAAAAGCAATCATGATAGTGGAAAGGTGTAGTACCTTGTTTTGCAGTGTGGTTTGGGCTTGTGCTTCTTTCAACTGCTTGTGGCATGATGCCCATATGATTTACCAATGCTGATTTTTTCTCCTAAAAACTGTTAACTAAATGAATGTATTGATTTATCGTTTCTTTTCCTCTAAATTATGTATGTTTTAGATTGTTTAAACTCATGTCATCTAGTATATCTATGGAATCTATCTAATATGAAATTGCAAATGCGGTCTACTTTGAATGAGAAAATTGGCATTGCTATCATATAGGTTTAACTTTCGTTTTTGGCATGAGCAGAATAGCTAAATAGCTCAAGTTGTTGTGCTCCTATGTTCTTTGGTTGTAAGCAACTGCTGCAAAATTAGCAAAATTCTTGGATAGAGGTGTCCTGCTTTTTTAAATTCTCTTCTTACTTAGGGCTCCCTTAAGCAGGAACAAATTGTCTTGTTCTCTTAAGGTGGAATTAATCCGTGTCATGTGTTTTGCCCTAATAATCGGTATTAAATACTAATTTCAAACTACTTTAGCAGCTGTGCTGATATCACTACTAACAAATTATGTGTCCACTACAGAGTACAGGTTACAAATTGTATCTTTTAAGTTGCTATATTTATTTATTTATAATTTAATTTTCTTTTTCCATGTTATTAACTTATAGAATTGCATTTCTCATGGGGTGAATAATATCGGCGTAATTCTTCTGAGTAATGTGTTACTTGAATAACTTCTGTTTTTTATGATTGCAGCTAAGACATCCTTAACAAGTAAAACTCAAGTGCAGCATAACGCTACAGCAACAACAATACAAAGTAGTTTACCACCACATCAGCAATCAATGCTCAGAGGTAATCCAACTCCAAATCCTGCATTGAAAGCTACTGCAGTTGCTGTTGGTGCCAGAGTTGTTTCTCAGTCAAACATTGCATCACAAATAAAGGTTGCACAAGCAAGAAATGCTGTGCCTGGAACAAGTATTTCATTGGCAAAACCATCCACTTCTGCTGGTATGTCTTCCGAATCGGAGGTACAAGCTCGCACTAGTTCAAGTGTTGCACATGTTCCCCCTCAGTCTGTACGCATTCCATCTCAGTCTGCACCTGCACCCTCCCAGTCAACTGCTCCTATCACATCTCCGTCATCGTGCTCTAGTACCGTTAAAGCCGCCTCTTCTACGGTGCCTGTATTGCCTGAGAAGGACAAACCCGTTACCCCTGTGGTTAACAAAGTTCCAATAAAGCAAGAAGTTAATACTACAGATGAATTGCGAAATTCAAAGCCTAGCCCGGCACCAAAAGAGATGGTTCAAAATGATGAGAAATCAACTCAAGACAAGAGCATGAATATTCCCGTTAAAGAGAGGGTTACTTCTCTTGTGGGAAGTACAAGAAAGGAGGAAGTAGCAGAAGATAAAGCAGTGCCAAAAAATCAAGTCAAGTCTGAAGATGATGGAAACAAGGGGAGCCATGATTTAGATAAAGAAAAGAGCAAAATTTCAATTAATGGAAGATCTCAGGATCAAAAGATGGATGAGAAGCAAGAAAATTTGCAGAACTAGCAACAGTTGGTTCGGTGGTTGACTGATTTAGCTTGTGCAAAGAATAGGTTTTCTTTCTTCTTCTTGTTGCTGTTCTATAGTATGCTGAGCTCTAACTTTTTAAGGTCGAAGTCAGCCTTAGGAATTTGTGGAAGATCACCTAATCACCTACAGCAAAATCTTGTAATATCCATAAGTCTTGTTTGATGGTAAATATATTTTAATTTCTCCTTTGTTATTTAATAAGAGAAAGTGGTAGAAAAAAGTTAGAGAGAATAAATGATTGTTAAAAAAAAAAGGGCTAAAACGTTAGAATATCAGAAACTGAAAACATTAGAACATAAATTTTAGTTACTTTTAACAGAAAATTTCTATCTGATTATTTTGTTTTATTTCCATTGCCAAGCTACAATGCATGTTCCACCACACCACCACCAACATCCATCGACTCACAAAGGAGGAAAATTTGATACGCATAAATTTTGTATTCGTAAGATTATATCGAACAAGATTATTATCATGGTAGAAGTATTCTATAAACGAAATGCGTTCTTGATTCATTTTTGGAACCTCGAAATTCATAAAGTTTTCCTGCAATGCTAAGCAAACAGATTTTAGGAAACAGTTATACTACATATACAAGTTTTTTTGGTAAATAAATCCAATTAAATTGGTTCAAACTCAACAAAAATTAACTTTAAATTAGAGAGCGTGTAAACATGCATTCTTGTAACTATTCACTAGCGCGAACGTTAATATGAGAAACGCTTCTTCTCCCTCGATCAAAATTGAAATGATCAAATTTCAAATGACGCTCAAAATCTTTGCGAAAACTCAAGAAAATCTCAAAGCCATGTTTCAAATTTTCACAAAAAAAAAAAAAAAACACAGAAATAGAAGACGAAAGATTATTGAATGTACTGTTCACTAATCGTCCAGTTTTTTCACTTTTCTCTTTCGCATTTTTGATCGCGAAACACTAGATGGTCATATTTCTGTTTATTTAGTAGATTCATTTTGTGTTTTTTCATTAAAGTAGATATTATTGTTCTCATTATATTGTTCATTTGGTGATAACATTGTTAGGTCGGTGTAAAAATATTACGTAGTGTTTCTGGTATAGTTTAACCTATATCAGCACGTGTTTGAAGGATTTGAATATGTTTTTATGCATGTTTGAGTGTTTGCATGTTTTGAACTGAGTTCGTATGTAGTAATCAGTAACAATTTTCGGTGTATTTTGTCTGAATTGATGTGCACTTGGTGTTGTCCTGTTTTTGTTGTAATTAGGCAACAAAATGTTGTTGTAGTGCTTCTGATGATATTTTGTGCATGTTTGAGTGATTTGCATTTTTTTTTGAGAAATTTTGTTCATGAATTTGTTGTAACTAGCCCATCGAAATTTGTTGTAGTGCTTTTGGTGTCGTTTTGTGCATGTTTGATTGAGTTGCATGTCTTTTTGAACTGACATTGTGTGATGCAATCAAGAAATAATAGCAGTGTATTTAGTTTGTATTTCGGTGTATTTTGTCTAAATTGAGGGGTACTTGGTATTGTGTTCTCTTTTTGTTGTAACTAGGCAATAGAATATTGTTGTGCTGCTTCTGATGTTATTTTGTGCATATTTGAGTGATTTGCATGTTTTTTTTTCATTTCTGAGGAATTTTGTTCATGAATTTGTTGTAACTAGCCCATAGAAATTTGTTGTAGTGTTTTTGGTGTCGTTTTGTGCATATTTGATTGAGTTGCATTCTTTTTTAACTGACATTGTGTGATGCAATCAAGAAATAATGGCGGTATATTTAGTTTGTATTTCGGTGTATTTTGTATGAATTGAGGTGCACTTGATGTTGTTATCCTCCTTTTATTGTAACTAGACAACAGAATGTTATTGTAGTATTTTTGATGTTATTTTGTACATGTTTGAGTAATTTGCATGTGTTTTTGTCCCTTTTTTAGGGATCTTGTTCATGGATTTGTTGTAACTAGCACATAGAATTTTGTTGTAGTGCTTCTGGTGTCATTTTGTGTATGTTTGGTTAAGTTGCTTGTCTTTTTGAACTGATGTTGTGTGATACAATCAAGAAATAATAGCGGTATATTTGATTTGTATTTCAGTATATTTCATGTTGTTTGTATTTCATGTGAATTGAGGTGCACTTGATGTTGTTGTTACCTATTAACCTAATAGACTGTATTTTCTGTTACTGTCCTAGTTTAATGTGTTATTTCATTTTTGTCTTTAGCTGGGATTGTGCAATATATGTGATGAAATGGCTGGAAATAACTGATCTGAAAAAATATCAAAAAGAAAAAATATGCATGAAAGAATTGGAAACAGGTAATTATCGTTAAAAATAGATAACTCTCTATTACTAAATTAACAGAGTATAATAAATAAATTTCTTTAAACTGTAGTTGAACACTTCAGAGTCGATTATGCTTCACTCATTCTCTTTGAGGAAATAAATCAACTGAGAGATAAAGTCATTCAAGAATCTGAAGCCATCAGACTCTCCAAGCCATCTGCTGCATTATTAAGTCCTTACTGTAAATTTTTATCAGGAGATATTGATAGTAGATAGTTTGAATATTGTAAATTGTTAAGAATTTTTATACTGATTGTCTACTGAATTGTCTATGCAATGTATAATTAAAATAAACACATACTTTGTATCTTTTTAAATATTCAATCCAAACTTTTCATAAAATTTCTTTGCAAATTTAAACTTCTATGAACCTGTCTATACTATATTGAAATCCTATTAATTTGAATGAATCCAAGTTAAAAAAAATACAGAAAAAGAAGAATAATGTCTGTAATACACCAAATTGCTACACCAAATGTACCAAAACTATTTAAATAAACACCGAGAATGCTTATAATTTTTTCTATAAATTTTCATCAGGAGATATAAAAATTGTGTAGGTTGAATCTCTACATTGCTTAACTTTTGAATTATATGTGTACTGTTTATTTCAATAAACAAATCTCTTAAAAAATTGAAAAAAACTAATTTAAAAACAAATAGTAACATGGTAAAATAGAACAAAATAAGAAAATATAAAAAGTAGACCTCATTTTCATAAAAAAAATTACATAAATTACATTGAAACTGTGTTATAAAACACTGAAATGCCTTTATATAAATACTAAAAAGTCTATCTTATTCTCTTGAATATCTAAACTGATAATTCATAATATGTCCATGATAATGGTTAGAATTTGACTGCATCACTGATCCACCATCTAAAAGGTTCAACTGCAAAAAGTAAATCATATATTAGCAACGTTCTTCAATATATGTATATAAATTCTTGCAGAATAATTTAATCCAGTTGAGGGATTTGTCTTCTGAGTTGGATATATATTCGGTTTTCATTTTTTCTCTTTGTTACATGTAATTAATTGGTTCTTAATTTCATTTTTTTATTTGTGTTCCGAATTTTCATAAAAAACCAGCAAATTTAGAATAATTTTTGTGGAATTTTTTAACCTCTTCAAACGTGTTAAAAGTTATCCCAACTGTTCCAGGGTTTACCTGAAACCGGATGATTGGGCTCGAATGAAAGGCCCAAATATTGGAGGAGGGTGGTCTCCGATTTGTCCACGTTTGGGAGCTGCCGTCCGAGTTGTACAAATGCATTTGAATAGGTGGGGGTGGTACTTGCAAGACACTCCGATGCCTAAGTCAACAAGGGGTTAAGCAGGTTTAGAGTATTGGAACTTAAATGTACCTGGTATTTATAGGAGATGAGCCAATAACCATTGTTGAAGTAGTTCCACTTCTGAGGGTGGATAACCGTCCCTTTATCTTAGGGTTGTTAGGATCTCTCTTCTAGAAGTGGGTGAGAGATTCTGGGAGGCGGTTACTCACTAAGTTAAGTGTGAGCTGCCTATTTCAATCTATTCCGACCTCTTAGAAGAGGTCAGATACGTGGATGAGGCCATTCTTCTTGATTGGGCCTTTTAACTTTACTGGGCATGGCTTATATTTTGGGTCAGGGTATGAACAGTGCCCCTACTCGAGTCCGATCGCTTTACCATGAGTTGGATTCAAGTATTGATAGAACTCGGGGATACTTAGGTCGATATTTTCTTCCCAAGTCAGAAAACTGACGTGATTTAGATTTTAAAACCGATGTGATTTCAATTTATCAATTGTCGTGTCTTATCAACCGTCGCGTCTGTTTGGCTTTTCGCAATTATATGTGGAGAGCAGTTACATTGGTAACGGCGTATTCTTTTAATAAGTGAGCCATTTTACAATTATTCCCCTAGTATCTTTACATTTTCCTCTTTTCTCTTTCTTTTCTTTCGCCTTCTCTAAAACTGTCGTTCTTTGTTCTTTTGCGCTTCCTTGTTTAAACCCTTTGGCTTTCGTTTGTTGGTGCTTCACAACGTTCGCCTCTCTGTTGCTGGGACTCCCTCCTTCGTTACTTCTTTGGAAAGTTTAGTTTCTCCTGGCCTATATCCCTTCTTCGTTTTTCCAGTATTCTTTTGTTCGTTAAATATACTGTATGCTTGAGAGGGAGATTTGGGTAGGTCTCTGTGGTACCTTCATTGTAAGAAACTTTAAAACTTTGTGTTTTTGTTGTGACTATTGGCTGTTTTCTGCTTTGTTTGGAGAGGACTGTTTTTTTTCGAACTTGTTTTTTATGATTTCTTTTCTTTGTGTGATGTAGGTATATCCCCTTATATATCTTTTCTTATTTCTAAGAAAATGTCTTCCCGAGTTTCTGAAGTTCTATTGAGATGGGTAGACCCCTCTGTCCTTTCTGAACATCCTATAGTAGATAGCGTCTTTATAACCGAAGTCCGCAAACACCATAGGATTTGTAGTTCTGATGCCGACGAAGTCAGATACGAAATAGTGGGCCCCGACCCAGAGGACCGAGTTTGTTGTGGGAGGATTAACGATTCTGATTCGCATTTTTTCTTTATGTACAACTGTCTGTTTACCCGTTTGGGGGTTGCCTTTCCTTTCTCTGATTTTGAGATAAAGGTGTTGTCCCATTGTAGGATAGCTCCTTCCCAGCTTCATCTCAATTCCTGGGGTTTCCTTAAAATTTATCAACTCGTCAGCCATGAACTCGGATTTCGATTTCTTTAAAAATCTTTTTCTATCTTTTTCATTTAACAAAGCTTTCCAGTGCTAAAAATAAGCAACAGTGGGTTTCCTTTTGAGCTATTCAAGGCTGGAAAGTTTTTTCTATTTTTGACGAGTCGTTCTACGACTTCAAGAATTTTTTTTTTCAAAATCCAAGCTGTTGAAGGTCATCATCCCTTTTTCTTGAATGAGAACAATGAACCCCGCTTCCCCTTGTACTGGGTAGAGACAGCCCCGTAGAAAAATACAACCTAGTAGACTTGGAAGAGGTAGAGGAGGCTGTGGTTGAGTTTTTCCGAGAGGCTTGGGGGCGGGCTCCAAATCGATTTCTTCTTGGATCTCCGAGCTTTGTCCGGGCTGAGCTAGGTAGCTTTTTTTTATTTTATAGGTGTTTTCGTATTCCTCCGATTTGTTCACCCGACTTGTATGCTAATTGTTTCTCATTTTCTCTTTCAGAAAAAATGAAAAGTGGGTCAAAGACAGCTTATCTTAAAGTGCAGGAGGCAAAAAGGAATGCACGCATCTGAGCTGCTCAGGCGCAAGAGGGCGGGACGTCGACTACTTCTTCTCCTCACAAGTTAGAAGCAGGGATGGCCTCTAAGTCGGTAAATCTTCCCACTCCTCCTCCTCCTCCTCCTCCTTTTGTGCCTACTTCTCCCGTTCTTCCCTCCTCGGATCCTATTTCCAAGAAGCGCAAGACCTCGGAAGCTGGTGCCTCTAATGTGGGCGACACCGGCTTTGATGGCTGGGGTGAAGTTCAGTAAGAAGCACATCATTTCCTAATGTTCTTTTGGCATGGATGATGCTTCTATCTGAACTCACCTCCAGGTCTTGATCCGGGGGAGAATTCGGACTTGCGAGGGTTTGCACTTCTCTTCTCGAGGAGTTGGAGAAGACTCCTTTGAGTACGACTCAGCATTCTTTGGAAAATCTCTAGGGGAGAATTGCCATGTATCAAGAAGATGAGAAGAGACTGCAGGAGGAGAATGCTCGGTTGAAGGAAGAACTCTCCCGGTCCCGGGAAAGAGAGAAGCAGTTAATGGGCTCCTGTGCAATGGCTGAGAGTTTGAAGGAGAAGGCTGAGCAGAATTACGTCAGTGTCTTTTCGGCCAATATTGACTTGAAAAAAGAGGTGGAACAACTTCGGGAGGGTTATCAGGACTTGGAAGACTCCATTGTTGAGGGCACTGAAGAGGTGTTTAGGGTGCTGAAATAACAGGTCGGAGTTATTGCTCCCGACTTGGACCTGTCACCCCTTCATCCTGACAAGGTTGTTGTCAATGGAGAGATAGTTTTTCCTCCTCGTCCTGAAACAGACTCTGAGTTGAAGACGGCGGGGCAACATATGATTGAATCCTCCCTCGTGAAGTCGATTTGCTAAGTTCTTCGGCAGCTCCCGAGGTGGTTCCAACTTCTGATGCCGAAGAGATCCCGCCAATCCCTCCAACTCCTGCAGCTGTACCGGTCTCCTTTCCTACCAATGACCCAAATCCTCTCCTTGGTCCAAAATGATAATGTTACTAAGGCCTGACTTATGGGTCTCTTTATGAACACTTTATGTATTTTTATTGATGGTTCCTGACACTTGGTCATTTTTAATAGTATCGTTAACAACAACTTTATCGTTTTTTGGTCCTTTTTTAATAGGACCTTTAACAAAGTAGCCGTTTTTTGTTCATGCGATGAAGCTTTTGTTGAATTATCTTTAGTTTGCGAGGCTTTTTGAAAAACCTTTACTGTTTTGGGCTTTACTTTTGCAAAGCTTTTGAGAAAGCTTTTACCAGATGATCTCTAAGTTATATGATTTCGCTATTATTCAGTGTAAGGCTTTTTGAGAAAGCTTTTGCCAGATGATCTCTAATCCAGTGCAAAGTTTTTGAGAAAACTTTTTGCTAAGCAATCTCTATTTTGGTAAGGCTTTTATGAGAACACCTTTACCTCCGATCCTCTAAGGGACTTTTGTATTTTTTGCTTTCCATTACTTTGTTCGCATACGTTCAACTTCGCTTTGCTTATTGAATCGTTTTCATAAATTAAGTTATTTTTGCGATGCATTTTGCTCTGCTCAGGGGCTTTCCGACTTGTAAGTCATTTGCCTTTTATGACCGAGTTGTTATGCTCGTCTTTTTACAACCTCTTTACACCGACTTGTACCTCGTCACTTTATTCTGTTGACCACATAGGTCGGACAACAGATTTTTGCGCTTTTTCGAGCTTAAGTCAGTGCGTATCGTAGTAATGGTAATGGAAATTCTAAAAAAGAAAATAATAAAGGGAGAGATATTATTATTAATGAAATGTAACTTTACAAGGATGCTTTGGATACTAAGGGAATAAATTTCATGCCTCTAGCCCTTGCTTTGATGTCTCGTTAAAACTCCCTTAAGGAAAAACCCTTTTTGGGAAAAAACCATAAAATCAAGAAAAAGAGTACATCAGGGAGCGAGGTTCGCTTCTAGCTATAATACTTTTTCATATTGCAAGCATGCCATGACCTGGGGAGCTCGGTTCCGCTCAGGTCAGACACTTTATAGTAACCTTTTTCCAGGACTTCAGTTATCTTGAGAGGTCCCTTCAAATTTGCAGCGAGCTTTCCTTTGCCTGACTTGTTTATCCCGATGTCATTCCGATTGAGAACTAAGTCGTTTGTGGCGAAGCTTCTTCGAATGACTTTTTGGTTATACCTTGTTGTCATCCTTTGCTTTAAGGTTGCTTGTCTTATTTGCGCTTGCTCTCGGACCTCTGGAAGTAGTTCGAGCTCTTCTTTTTGGGCTTGGATGTTGTTAACCTCATCATAGAATCTTACCTTTGGACTCTGCTCATTGATTTCTATTGGGATCATGGCTTCTACCCCATATGCAAGTCGGAAAGGAGTTTCACCGGTGGTTGAGTGAGGTGTAGTTTTATAAGCCTATAGTACTTGAGGGAGCTCTTCAGCCCAAGCTCCATTTGCATCCTGCAGCCTCTTTTTTAATCCTGCTAGTATAACTTTATTGGCAGCTTCGGCCTGGCTATAGGCTTGAGGATGCTCCACTGAAGTGAATTGATGCTTGATCTTCATGATGACTACCAAGTTCCTAAATGTAGAATCTGTGAACTGGGTGCCATTATCTGTGGTGATAGAGTGGGGAACCCCGAACCGTGTAATTATATTCCTATAAAGGAACTTCCGACTTCTCTTTGCTGTTATAGTGGCCAGTGGCTCTGCTTTTATCCACTTGGTGAAGTAATCCACTCCTACAATCAGGTATTTGACCTAACCTGGCGCTTGGAGAAATGGTCCGAGTAGATCAAATCCCCATTTTGCAAATGGCCATGGAGAGGTTACACTAATAAGCTCTTCGAGGGGAGCGACGTAGAAGTTAGCATGTATTTGATAGGGCTGGCACTTTTTGACGAAGTCGGTAGCATCCTTTTGCAAAGTCGCCCGGATGATTGGGCTCGAATGAAAGGCCCAAATGTTGGAGGAGGGTGGTCTCCGATTTGTCCATGTCTGGGAGCTGCCGTCCGAGTTGTACAAATGCATTTGAATAGGTGGGGGGTGGTACCTGCAAGACACTCCGATGCCTAAGTCAGCAAGGAGTTAAGCAGGTTTAGAGTATTGTAACTTAAATGTACCTGAGTGTATCAGGGTATTTATAGGAGATGAGCCA
The DNA here is from genome assembly GCF_003086295.3 of Arachis hypogaea. Taxonomy (NCBI): domain Eukaryota; kingdom Viridiplantae; phylum Streptophyta; class Magnoliopsida; order Fabales; family Fabaceae; genus Arachis; species Arachis hypogaea. The sequence continues at coordinate 130,784,458 of NC_092052.1, read as the reverse complement.
ATAACCACCATTGAAGTAGTTCCACTTCTGAGGGTGGATAACTATCCCTTTATCTTAGGGTTGTTAGGATCTCTCTTCTGGAAGTGGGTGATAGATTCTGAGAGGCGGTTACTCACTTAGTTAAGTGTGAGCTGCCTATTTCAATCTATTCCGACCTCTTAGAAGAGGTCGGATACATGGATGAGGCCATTCTTTCTGATTGGGCCTTTTAACTTTACTGGGTCTGACTTATATTTTGGGCCAAGGTATGAACACCAACCTTTGACACAAACTGCTCATGAACATCACACAAAAACTGAAAATACACCGAAAATATTTCCAAAATAAACCAATTTATAATTTCAAATGCACCGAATTTGGGAAGAAACATATTCATCAAAATAATAATTCAGATTCAAAACTTCTACATTACATTCAAATTCAAACCATCAACCATGAACATCAATTTTCACAAACAGAAACAAAATTATGCAACTACAGAATCATAAATTACTAACGAACTATACTAACTAGATTTGAACCAAACTTCAGCCACTTGATTCGATTCAAAATAATAATCTGATTCGCCTTAGTTCAACTGATAGTCTGAACTTAAAAATACATAAAAAAATATTTCCAAAATAAACCAATTTATAATTCCAAATGCATCGAAACTCAGAACGAAACAGATTCATCAAAATAATAATTCAAATTCAGAACTCCTAAATATATTCAAATTCAAACCATCAACCATGAACAATAATTTTTACAGACAAAAACAAAATTATTCAACTACAGAATTATAAACTACTAATGAACTACATTAACTAGATTCGAACCACACATCAGCCACTTGCTTCGATTCAAAATAATAATCCAATTCACTCTGGTTCAATTGACAGTTTGAACTTGCATCGTTCATTGTCTTCGAAAATAAAATACCTATTCAAAACTTCAAATTAGATAAAACAACATTGATCTTGAATGCAGAAAACGAAGAGAACACAGAGAAGGAATAGAACGCAGAAAACATTGAGAACATTCGAAAAAGAAAACAAAATCCACATGAAAAAGACAGCTATATATATTCGTGCATTAAGTCAAAAGTTTGTTAGAAGTACTGGCGCATGGAGGTGAATTAGGTTAAAGTTGCTTGATTGGACTTAGTTGATTAAATGACTTGGATGTAGAGATTAATTGTTTACGAAATAGTAATCAGTTAATAACATTCTTAGATTTAAACCCATAAATTTAAGGGTAATTCACACTAATAAATCATTTCAGCCTCAAAATTACACCAATGTTCTATTTTAATTTTCGTTACATGCATGTCCTAAATAATTTTACGCAAAATAATTAAACTCGATTTATACTTCTTCAATGTAAATCGAATCAATTGATGTCGATTTACCATGTATCACCTTAAATCGACATCAATTGATTCGATTTACATTGAGGAAGTGTAATCGAGTTCAATTGTTTTGATTTACATAGCATTATTCAACATGCATGTAACGAAAATCAAAACAGGACATTGATGTAATTTTGAAGCTGAAATGATTTATTAGTGTGAATTACCCTAAATTTAACTTTCAGATCTTGAAGAAATTAATGGTGGCAATGGGACGGGTTTTCTCCCTACCCGACTCCGTCCCGCTCTACAATAACTCGCATAGAATTCACCTCACTCTTATTTGTAGGTAGTAAAAAATTGAACTCTAATTCGCTCCGGTGGGTACCCGCTCCTATTTGCCTCTATCATTATTAAAATCCAACAAATAAAATTAAATTTCAAAATTTATATAACCATAATCACATACATAACATAGATTAAAACAAAAATTTAAATATGATACAATATTATTAATCATTTTACTAATTATTTTATATATATTACATATTAAAATTATATATATACCAGGTATTACCTAAACCCGACCTCGCTCCCACCCTGCCTAAGACCCTATCATGCACTGGAATGGGTAATTACCCGTTTTGAGTAAGTAGGGACAGAGTAGATACCGACAGATTCGAGTAGTGTTACCATATGTAAAAGAAATTACCATCCTAATTATTATAAAAAAATTACAAATTAAAAATTACTGTGTATAAAAATGAAAAATATATATAATGGCAATTCAATAATATTCATTTTGTAATATATAAATTTTTAAGATTTTACTTAATTTATATCTAAAATGTAATTAATAATCCATTAGATCTCCAAGAAAAAATAATCAATCGAATCTTATATTTTTAAGTTTTTAACAATCCATATTATTAAGAATAAATAATTAAATTAGTCTCCAAAATTTTATTCATTTTTGTCACTTTCATTAATGACGTTGAAATTAGTTTTTTTTATCAAAGATAGGGAGACTTGAATCCACACCTCTTAATTAAGTATGGAAAAACTATGTCATTTGAGTTATAACTCATTAGCATCAAAATTAGTTTATGTAATATGTTAAGTGACATTATATCATATACTTAGTAGTCCTAATTGAAGGCTAACATGATAAGTTTATAAAATTAGATCAAATCAATCTCAAATTATAGAATTCCAATGTCCCTCAATCATATTTTGATTTCATCTAATTTCATAAATGATCATGTATGTATGTGTTGTAGTATCACTTAATGTGTTACATTAACATATTTTGACGTCATCAATAAAAAAAATAACAAAAAAATTAATACGATTAATTTAAAAATTTTAAAAGACAAATTTGATTAAAAAAAATTTTAAAAACTAATTTAAAAAAAGAATAATGTTTCAAAAACAAATTTAACTATTTACCCATATTATTTGAGTTATATAATGGCAATTCCTGTTATATTCCTTGATTCGAAAGGCACGCACGCCAAGAGAGAAAAGAGGGTGGCGTGTGCTATATTCTCTAACGGTCTCACTTCATTCTTCTTCTCTGCAATCTGAATTACACAGAATCTCTCTGCTCTCTCATAGTAGCATTTAGGGTTCTTCCCGTTCCCAGGCATGACAATTCCAGAAAAGAAACCCAACAAATTAGTGCCTTTCACGGAACAAGACGCTGCTAGAATCGCACAAAGGTGTTCTTCACTTCTTCTTCTTGTTTTTCACTCTTTTCTCGAATTTCGTTGAGATTTTTTTATTGAGAACTTTTGTGGTGTTGCAAAGGTACGATGCAACGACGGTGTTAACCTTACTTCAGGAGGTGGCTCAGGCTCAGTGTCCGAACGCAAAAATTGATTGGAATGAATTGGTGAAGAGAACCTCAACTGGGATCTCTAATGCCAGGGAGTATCAGATGCTGTGGCGGCATTTAGCCTACGGTCATGCCCTTGTCGACAATCTCGAAAATGGCGCGGAACCTCTGGTATGTGTCACATTGATGTGTGGACTGGAGCTACATTATTTGAATTTTGCTTGTTTTGTGAAGATCTGAATCTGATTGTGATTGTGATGAAACTCTAGGATGATGATAGTGACCTAGAATATGAGGTTGAAGCATTACCCCCAATAAGTCCGGAAGTAGCATCAGAGACTGTGGCATGTGTGAAGGTGAAGGTCACTGGCCCTATACCTTCTCCAATTATACATTATATCTAGATTTCTTGCCTTAGCTGGTTACATAGTGCTTGTTTAATTGCATGTTCTCATGATTAAATTACATTTTATTGAATCTTATCCCTACCCTAATTTCCATATTTTACTTCTGATCGAAGTCCATAATATATTTTACAATGTTTTGCAAATCTGTTTCATACTGGACAAATATAAGACTAGCAATTGTGCTATTCTTTAACATTTCACTGGCATGTTTCTGTGAATTGTTCATTCCTTAGGTAATGATTGCTTCACTAAGTGAATCAACACCTAGTAGTTCAACAATTGAGGCTCCACTGACTATACATGCTCCAGTTTGCAATTCATCTAAAACTTCTAACAAGGGCTCACAATCCTCTAGTTTGATGCAAGGAACAGAGATTATTTTTCCGGTTACTATTAAGAGACAGACACTGCCAGCTGTATCATTGACAGATAATATTGAAAGCAAGGGATTAGATGGTAGCAACATGGCTTCCAAAAAGAGGAAAACAGCATGGTCAGAGGAAGAGGACAATCTGCTACGAGATGCTGTTCAAAGATTTGGTGAAGGGCATTGGGCTACCATTGCAAAAGGAGGCAACTTTCCTGTTAAGAGAACTGCTAAACAGATATATCAAGTAACTATTTCAACCTTAGCTTGCAAATTATGTGATCTTTATATCAACTGTTGTTATTTAGTTTCTCAGTATGCAAGTGAATGTTTAATTCAGTGTAAAGCAACATGTTCATCACTGGATAATCAATTTTTTTTTTCAGTAGGCAGTAAAGAAAATGAAACAGAAGTTAGTAGGGGCTTTAATATCACTTTTTCAGATGTGTATTTTGTTTGTTGTCAATTTGTCATAGCTCTAAAAGTAGAACAACTCACTCAAGGCAATTTTGAATGATGGACTATGTATTAAGATCCTGCCATCTTGTATCATATTTTAAATTGTTTGGTTTGTTTTGGACCTACCATATCACCAAGATTCATTATATGCATGCCATTATTTATTCTATATTTTATCCTGGGCTACCCAAATACTTGCAGAGGTGGAACTTTTTGCAAAAGAAAGATGACAGTACCAATTCAGGACCCATCTTGACCAGCACGCGTTATGATACTGCTGAACAACAAGCAACTCGTCACTCATTATCTTTAGCCCTTGATATGCCATTAAAAAAGTTAACTGCTCCCGGAATGACCAGTTACGGTGAATGTCTTTTCTATTTTGTATTAAATTATAATTATAAAAATACAGTAAAACTTTAATCATATTCCAGAATTTGCTATATTTCTTTGGTCCTTATCATCAAGAGTCTTGGGTTCAGTGATTGTTGACCTTATTTTATTGTGGCTCTAGCTGATGATTGGGGAGATGTATTTAGTGCCTTGTTTGAAGACCACCTGCTAGTTGCTAACTTTACTTTCATCAACTGCTATTTTTTCTGGGGATATGTGCTTATGCTTCTTTCAAATTCAAATTCAAATGGCAAGATAAACTTTGATTGTCAGATGTGTCAAGCTATAAGGTTCTCACAAACTATGCGTTATTTTGTTCGTACTAATTTAGTACTACTTTGGCAGCCTTGCTCATGTACTATGAAAATTACTGATATATCCTATGTGGGTTGTCATATTTATTTGCTTTAAAATTTATATATATATATATACTTTGTGACAATAATATTAGATGTAAACAATGTTGATGCATGATTTTTTTAGAAAATGTGTTAGTTTTAACTCATTGACTAACTTTTGGTTTGAATTGTTTCAGGTAGGAAAACCTTGAATATGTCAGGTAAAAATTTGTTGCAGCATGTTGCTACAGAGTCTTCACCGCTTCATGGTCATGTTGTACCACCTCAGCATCCTTCTCAAGGGTCTTTTGTGGGGTCTTGTAGTTCCTCACTGAAATCTACATTAGTTCCTGAAAAACCATTGCTGGAAGTTCATCCAACTCTTAACGGTACAGTAAAAGGTGCCACCATAGTTTCTGGTGCCCAAATAGTTTCAACGTCAGATTCTGGATCACAAGTAAAGGTTTCACATAGAAATGTGGTTGCTACAACAAGTAGTTGTTTGGCAAAGTCATCAACTCCTGCGTCATTGCCTCCGGAATCAAAGGTACAATTTCAAACAGATCCGAGTTCAGCACCTGTTTGCACCCAATCAACTGTTGTACTTGCATGTCCTGCATCATGCATTAAGCCAGCTAAAGCTTCCTCTTTGACAATGGAGAAGTCGCCTGAACAGGAAAAACATGATAACTCTGTCGTTTATAAAGCTCCAACAAAGCAAGAAGTTAGAGTTTCTAATCTTAGCCCTCTCAAAGAAGATAAGACCATAGTAATGGAAATTACAAGTAAGGAAGTAATAGAAGATAAAATGATAATAAAAAATCAAGTGGGAATAAATCAGGGAACTGCTAAGGATACAAATTTAAAATGAGGATCTTGAGAATCATCAAATGGCTTATGATAGCAATATGAGTATATGACAAGGGGAACCTGTGATTTAGATCAAGAGAAAAGCTGATCTTCAATCAATGGAAGATTTGGGGATCAAATCATGAATAAGAAACAGGAAAATTCTGTTGTATGGAGCTAAAGATGAAGGTAACAATGGTCTGGATTTGCTGAACAATCAACAAGTGGTACTGAATTTAGGTGACTAGGTTGTACATATGAAAATTTTCTTTATTGTTTCTTTCCCTCTTGAAATCTTAACCACAAAGCTGTGATTTGAATTCTTAGTCAGCTTAAAGAATAGGTAGAACCTTAGTTCCATTGGTAAATTAGTTTTAACATCCTGTTAATATATTTTCAAATGGGATAATAACATAACTCGTACCCAAATTTTTTTTGCGAAAACATTTGGTTATTATTTATAGGGTAAAATACTATTTTAGTTCGTTATGTCCTTTTTTGTTTATATTTTTGTTCTCCGGTGTCAAAATTAAAACTAAGAGAAATATAAAAGACTAATACAAATCTCTAACCATAAAGAAATCTATCTGTCTTATATTTTTTGCAAGTTGATACTCTTACTTTTTTGCAATTAGAGAATGACATCTCTTCTACTTATTCTATTTGCCACATAAGCTCTTTTGTCAACTTGTAATTTTTATAGAATTTTGAATTTTTTTTGTTATCCTTCCTCATCTAATGACATTTACTAGCATTATCTCCTAATTAATAATGAATTTAATACCATTATTAAATTATTTCTTAAGAAAAAAATTGTCATATTATTTATTTATCACTAATTAATTCGATTTATTAAAAAATTACTTTATTCTTATATATTTTGCATTATAGATCAAATAAATTATATATTATATTTTCATTATAGATTTTTTAATTTTTAATATGAAATAATAAGTTGTGAAGTTAATGAATATTCAAGATCAAATAGAAAAAAGATTGACTCTTGAAAAAAGATTGTCTCTTTTTTCTTATACTTAATCAAAAATTATACCTAAACAAATACTTATACTATAAATTGATAGAAGTAGATCTTATTATACTACCGAATTTATTATGATACAATTCTTTATTTTAAGAGTTAAAAATACTACTTAAATAAATACTTCAATATATATAAAATAGAGTGAACTACTATTTCTATCCAAGAAAGTTGAAAACGCTGACATATCTATCCATAGAAAATGAAAATTACTATTTGTATTTATGAAAGATTGATTTTTACAAGTAAAATTATCCAAATCCTAAATAATTAAATAAAAATTTCAAACTTTTCTTGGTGAGTCTCATTCTCTTCAATTCTTCATCTATAGCTCTCTCCTTGTGTCACAACTCACCCAAAATTAAAACCTTTTATCCCAATTTGTTTTCCAATCATTCACTCGGAGGAAGGAGAAAAATCGTAAAAAGAGAGGGAAGGAAGAGGCGAAGGCACAGAAAGCCACTGCCACCACTATCGCCGTCGTGGGTTGACGAGGAATTGAGGCAGAGGTGTTGAACCCGAGGAGAGAGAGAGAGATGGAAACAAAATGCGAAAGGGGGGATGAAGATCGCGAGGAGATAGCAATGACAGAGGTGCTCCTGCGGTAGTTTTCGTCACGGCTAAAGGAGGCCGCCGCCGAGCTGCTCCCCTCCCTACGTTGCTGCTGCTGCAACCACCTTCTCCATGCTCTGCTATGACTCTGTGGGCTAAATATCGCGAGAAAGTAGCAACGACAGAGATGCTCCCGCAGTGGTTTCCGTCGCTACTGAAGGAGGCCGCCGCCGAGTTGCTCCCCTCCTTACGTCGCTGCTGTTGCAACTACCTTCTCCATACTCTGCCATGACTCTTCCTTTGTTATGAAAGAGAACAAGAAGGATCATCGGGTCTAGCAATAGCAGCGTCTCTCAAGGAGACAACCTTCTCTGGCAATAGCAATGGCGAAGCATGGACTTTGCTGCCTCTACTTCTCTGTATATCTCGCTCAGCTCTTTATCTCTAAATTTGGTGAATGTTTTCATTCCTTTTGTTTTAAAAAAAAATTTGAATATTTTTTTGTTATTGTTGAATTTGAAGAATTTGATGTTATTGAATTTTTAAAAAAAAAATTATGAGGTGTTAGTGATGGCAATGGTGACTATGAAAAAGGAGGTAGTGGTGGTGAATGCAGGGTGAGCGCTAGTGTAGTGGTAGGATTAGAGGGTAATTTGAGAAATTTATTTAATTATTTAGTGTTTGGATATTTTTGCTTAAAAAAGTCAATCTTTTATGGGTACAAATGTTAATTTTCATTTTCTATGAGTAGATATGTCACTGTTTTCAACTTTCATGGATAGAAATAGTAGTTTACTCATTAAGATTTTATGGATATCTTTGTTTGATGTGAAATTTGACTACGCTTTGTAGGGTTCACGGATGTTGACGTGGAATCACTTACTGCCACTGGATCCGTGCAATCCTATTGTGGAGGGGCATATACGGGAGACTGATTTTTATCACATTTTCAAATTGGAGTAATTCAGTGTTTGGGAGCATTAGTTAACGCACTAATCGAAAGATGGCACCCTGATACGCATACATTTCACCTTTCGGTTGGTGAGTGTGCTCTCGTATTGGAAGATGTGGCTATAATTCTTAGTCTTCCGATTAATGGTCTTCTAGTGATAGGAGTGATTGTAAGTAGTTTCAATACCTTAGAGGCTGAATGTTTGAATCAGTTTGGAGTTGCACCTAGGAAGGCCGGTTGCAGAGGAAGTTTCATAAAGTTGATGTGGCTACAGAATCTGAAAGACCGTTTAGTATTGAATGATGAAATTGGAATTCAGAGGTATTTAAAGTGCTACATCATGTTATTATTCGGGACGATCCTGTTTGGAGACAAGTTTGGGACAGCGGTGCACTAGAAGTTTTTGTCTTTGCTGTGTGACTTTACCAGTATCGGTGAATTTAACTGGAAATCAACATGCCTAGCGCACTTGTACAGATCTCTTTGTAGGGCATCTCGTTTCGACTGTAAGAAGGTCGATTGTTTACTAACACTTTTACTGACTTGGGCCTGGATCCATCTATCGTTTCTTGCACCGATTCTTGGCAACCCCGACTTTTTCTGTTGCAAACAAGTAAAATGTTGTCTTTACAAGTGCAGTCACAGGGAGATTGTGTGCACCCTTTAAGACTGAATTGATGCACTCCACTAGATTCGTGGTCATATGACCCCATCGGTAACCACCATCCAATGCCAATGCATATTGTTCACGTGAAATTTGGTTTAACCAGTTAGTGTAAGCCTCGCTCCTTTCTCGTAAACGCTGATAACGCATCTCTTATTCGCGAACAGTCCTCGAATATCCTGCGATATAAATCAGACAAGTACAAAGACCACGTGTAAATGAGATTCAAAATAATGGTAACTCTAACAACAACAAACTTCAATATCATATGTACTTATGTTGACGATAAGCTTTTGCAAGTACAGTGCCTTGAACTTTCTCAAAAAGTCAACTCTATATGCCTAACGTAAAACATGTAAAAAACTCTAGGAGATGACCAAGCTCCGTTACTACGGGCGATAGTTGAACTGATAAAATTGTGTCGGTCAGAGATAAGTCCTACATCATCCCGAGTCACCACATGTTGTCACAAATTACTAAGAAAAAAGTGTCACGCATTAAAAGCCTCTCCCTCCATAATCGCAAATGCAATATGCACGATATTATTGTTATCATCCTATAAAACTGTAACCAATAGACAACCCTTATATGTTCTATACAAATGAGTCTTATCTACCTGGACAAGTGATTTGCAATGTCTGAATGCTCTAATACAAGAGTAATAACCCCAGAAGACTCGATGTAATACCCTGATATCAGTAATCAAGTCATCGCCTTGATATGCAGGCATAGTTTCAAAATGGACGGCAGTTGATGGCTCTTTGTGACACATGACTTCAAACCATATAGGCAAAGCTTCGCACGATGCTCTCCAACTTTCGAAAAATTTTTTCAGCTCCTTTTATTTTGCCAACCATGCTTTGCAATACTGATAGTGTAATTAAACTTCGACTGTACTTCTGCAATAACTGATTTCACCTTTATAGAGGGCTCAGCCTCTACCAACGGCTTTATTGCTTTTGTAATTGTGTTGGAATCCAGTTTCGAATAATCTTGAGAAATGGTGACTTTGGTATAAGTGTGATTATCATTATACCTCCTTATAACCCAACAGTACTTTCTGCAGATTATGCTAATCCTAATCAGCCAACGTACACTTGGCATAAAATGTCAACGGTTTCAACTCATACACCCGGTAGTCTACACCTCTGCGGATGGTATAGTCTTTCATCGCCATAATAGCAGCTTCCCTGAAACTGAATTCCATTCTAACGGCAAATTCACCATCCGCCACAACAACAAATTCCGCTACAACGACACCATGCGATAAATATTTAATAAATAAATATTAAATAAGTTAAATTAAAAGTGAAATCTATCTATAAATTATAAATCATAAATAAATCATTATGAATTTATATTAAATTTATACACATCAAAAATAAATATTCACTAAATTAATATAAATATATACATATATTTATTCCTAATCAAATAATTATCTCAATTTTAATCAAATAAATACAAAAATACATAAATAAATACTAATTAAATTTAACCAAATAAATAAATAAATACATAAGATTAATATCTTAAATTTAACTAAATAAATACATAAATAAGTACTAATTAATTATATTTTCATATATCACATAATTAATTAATCGATCAATGATATAAAAAGTAACAAAATTCTAATCTCTCGTATAAATATCCAAATTACGTACCTGCATTCATATATTTAGCAAATTCTCGTGCATGTATGGCCTTCAAATTCAATGCAGGCATGAAAATGGTTCCTTAAACGCATGTTGGTTTGCTAGTGTATTTGCTACTTTTGCCATATCTGCCTCCATAGTGCCGTCAGCTTAATCTTCGTTTTCATCTGGACCAACGATCTCGTAGTTGCTTTCAAACTCTTTCTCATTGTCGCTATTGTAATCTTCCCGGCCCATTCAATATTTTGGTCAGCCTCAGATTGTTCGAACTCAATATACAACTCAATGAACAACATTTGAGAGCGACTTTCAATATACATTGAAGACATCTCTTACATGCTCACTTCATTAGTTACATATTTGATTTGAAATTGAATAAATCCACCAAATACCAATATAGGATACCTATATAAAATACATGACATTCTTCTTGATAGTTGAGAATCGATTTTCTCACAAATTATACCTTTTAGTTCTTCAAGTGAGAGTGTGAATGGAATAACAATATCTAATAAATTTTCACATACAAATTTCACTCATTCGAAGGATGTTTGTAACAAAATTTTACTATAATAATATACTTTTAGTACAACTCTATCACCCATTTTTTTCTCACATAAAAAAATTTTGAAACACAAAAAAAAAATACGAGGATGAGAGTTCTCCAGAGCTGAAGAAAGAAGAAGACGAGAGATCTAACAATTGAGGTACAAATTGTAGATATATAGTTATACAAATCGATTGGTCTGATTTCTATTTAAGCAATAAAATAATTTTTGAAGACAAATCGGATGATCTGATTTGTTCTATCACAAGATAAAAAAAATAAAAAAAATACTAAAATCGGGCAGTCCAATAACTCCATATAATTTCAAAGTTTTTTCCTAACACAAATCGAACCGTTTGATTTGTATATCAATTTTCATTAACAAAAAAATTTAATGGTCTGGTTTCTTTTATATAAATTTTAAAACGCAGCCGTCACATCATGGTCTAACACATTCAAGCCCTATAACAAAGCACAACACACGTACAATCTTCATATTGAAAAAAACTGAGTCTCAATTCGAACCAACCGATTTCACGGTTAGAATTTTTTAAAATTTGTAAAACTAAAAAAGGAACAATTCAATTAGTGGAATGAAACTTTTGATTGCTAAAACTCGAATTAGAGAGTCCGATTTCATATTTAAAAGCTTTTAATTTTCAAAAATGTAAATAGGAAGATTCGATTTGGATTTTCTTAAAAAAAATTAAATACAAATATGCGGATATGATTTCTGCACATCATCGTTAGTCAACAAAAAATCAGAAGCTCCAATTTCCGCTTTTTAATTTACATATGGCTCCATCAATGGAGCTTGGCGTAGATATGGGAGAGGGGTGTGCTAAACATTTTTGTGGTGTCAGTGCCAAAGCTAATCGGACCCTGCGAGTTGGGTATGAGTAGGTAAACGGACCGTGCGAGTTGGCAAGCATTACCCAGTCAGACCCTGCGACATGCCATACCCAAACGGACCGTCCGATTTCGGTTGAACCAGACGCATGGTCCGATTTCTTCTATTCAATAGACACGCGTCGCGCATGATTGGATCCCAGTAGCGGTGCCCTGAAAAGCAAACGAATCCAACTTACCTACTCTCACCATCCGAACCCATTGTATCATTTCACTCTCAACATTACTCGCTCCCAGCTTCTTCTTCTTCCTCTCAAAAACGGCCTGAAAGCTACTGCTTGAAGAAGGAAGAACATGCCAAAGAAAAATAAATTTAAAGATGTTGATCGACCTGAGCTTCACATTATTCATTATCTTAGTCATTCTGATTATGTAAGTGTTATTTATAAGTTTTGTAAATTTTTTATATTTATAATTATTATTGTTAGAAATATAGTTATTATGATTATTGTTAGAAATGCAAGTTAAAAATATAAATAGAATGATTATTAAGATATCTCCATAATTGTTAGATTTTGTTAAAAATTTGTACGAGATTTTTTTGTAATTTTTTATTATAAATATTATTATTAAGAAATTTGTTATTACTATTATACTTGCTGGTTTGTTGTTATTAGAAAAATATAATAGTTAACGGCGGTAGTTAAATTTTAAGAGAGAATGTAAAATTTTTTGTAATAGTTGATTAAATTTTATTACTATCTGGCTGATTTATGTAGCGTATGTAAGTGTTATTTTTAGATTTTAGAAATTTTTTATATTTATAATTATTATTGTTAGAAATATAATTATTATGATTATTGTTAGGAACGCAAGTTATTAATATAAATAGAATGATTATTAGGATATCTCCGTATTTGTTAGATACTTATAAAAATTAGTCTGAAATATTTTTTCTAATTTTTTATTATGAATATTATTTTTAGGAAATTTGTTATTACTATTATGCTTGCTGGTTTGTTGATATTAGAAAAACGTAAACAGAACGGTGGTAGTTATATTTTTAAGAGAGAATGTAACATTTTTTGTAACTTTTTATTAAATTTTTATTAAATTTTATTATTATCTGATTTATGTAGGGTGTGTAAGTGTTATTTGTAGATTTTAGAAATTTTTTATATTTATAATTATTATTGTTAGAAATGTAATTATTATGATTATTGTTAGAAACGCAAGTTAGAAATATAAAATAGAATGATTATTAAGATATTTTCGTATTTGTTAGATATTTATAAATAGTAGTCTGAAATTTTGTTATTTTTTATTAAATTCTATTTTTGTTATAATTGGAAAAAACCGTGTAAATTTCTTAAGATTTTTTAAAAAAGTTTAAAATTTTGTTACTATAACTGGTATGGATGAAGTTAAATATTGTTGTTATTGTGAGAAATTGTCGGGGGTCATGAATGATAAGTGGAATTATTTTTATTAAAGCACGTTAGGTTTTAGCATGAGGATATTTAAATTTTGTTTGTTCTAATCATCATTATTAGCAAGTTAATTGTTCTTACCGTTGTTGACGAAATATGAAGGATACCGGCTAGTAATATTTTTTGATAGTTGAGGAAATAATGTTTGAATGATAGTAAATCAGTAATTACTATAAGATATTATGGTAGATGTTGTAACTTCAGAATTTTGGTTAGAAATTTTTGCATTGATAACTGTTTTCTTTAGTTGTGAGTTTTGAATAAAATTAAGGCTTAATAATTAATTTTAGAAGTACGAATAATTAGCGTTAAAAGGATTTAGTAAAATGATTCATGATAGTCATATATTAAATGTTAATGAGCTGACTATGAATTTGTTATCTTTTTTGTAGAAATTAAGAATGTTGACTTGTAATCACCCACTTCCTCCGGACCGGTACAACGATAGGGCGGAGGACCTTTTACGACTTACCGGTTTCTACCATGCATCGCAGATTGGGGTAGTTCAGTGTCAGAAAGCATTGGTGAATGCTCTGATTGAACGTTGGCATCCGGAAACACATACGTTTCACCTTCCCATTGGTGAATGTGCCGTGACTCTTGAAGATGTGGCTCTAATTCTTGGTCTTCCCACCGATGGTCTTCCAGTCACAGGGATGACAATGAGCAGTTTTGAAGCGTTGGAGGCGGAGTGTTTGATTCAATTTGGAGTTGCACCGCGTAAGTCGGATTGTAGAGGTAGTTGCATAAAACTTACCTGGCTACGAAATCTAAAAGAAAATTTAGAGTTGACCGATGATATCAGTATACAGAGGTACGTGAGGTGCCATATTATGTTGCTGATCGGGACTATCTTGTTTGGGGATAAGTCTGGGGCAGGTGTGCATTGGAAATTTCTACCCTTCCTGCGTGATTTTGTTAGTATTGGACAGTATAGTTGGGGAGCGGCATGCCTAGCACACCTCTACAGGGCATTATGTCGGGCATCTCGTTATAACTGCAAGGAAATAGATGGTCCACTAACACTTCTACTCTGTTGGGCTTGGATGAGGTTGCCATATCTATCGCCGCTACCTAGGGAACCACGAAGTTTTCCTCTAGCAAACAGGTAATAATTTGTCACAATAGCAACATATGTTGATATTTAAGATTCATTTAATGCCTGTTGAGCTAATTGAAAATATCATATTAGGTGGCGGAACTGGGAGCGTGGTGACCGACGATATAGATATCTGAAGTTAGATCACTTTAGGAAGGCATTTGACGAACTTCAGGAAGGACAGGTGTGTTTTAATTAAAGAAGTATTAGTTTCCGGATTAGGGTCTGAGACATAATTATAAAGCATTGTTATTGTAATTGGCATTGTGGATTGTGATCATGAGGTTCCTTTATTTTTTCCAGTTTGTTTGGGTTGCTTATGCTGTGGATCGCGTGGATCCGAACATCATTCCTCCTGAAATCTACATGCAGTCGGTTGTTTGGAGCGCTACAGTTCCGTTGGTATCATTTGAATGTATCGAGTGGCATGCTACCGATAGGTTTCGGCGACAGTTTGGTTTTGTTCAGGGACTACCTAGTCAGGAGCGGAATCTAGACAAGGCGCATGGAGAAACCCTGACTGGTCCCAAGAATCTAAATTGGGCCACGGAACGGAGTCATTCAATTTGGGTGATGCATTGGTCAAACAGGTATAACTACGTTCTATCTGAGCTTCCCATGCCTTCACATCATCTACTAGATAGTTACATCCATTGGTACCGAACAAAATATGGGAACCACTTGAACTTGTCAAATCTTGTGGGTCAAGATAATGATGATGGTGATCAGGAAATGGATGAGGGTGATCAGGATATGGATGAGGATAATCAGGAAACCGATGATGGTAGTCAGGATATTGACGATGACAATGAAGAACAAGAGCCACGTTCGCCGCATATGTTACCACCAAACCCGATTCCAGAAGAACAACCTCAGTCCTCAAGTCAGTATGTACCTCAGACATAATTCCCTCCATCAGTTCCAATAAGTCAACAATATTGGGGAACCTCACAGTTTGAAACAGGAGAAGGAGGTTCTTTTAGCCAGTTGCTTGGATTCATGTCTGTAGATCCTGGACTATCACATGATGGCCATCAGCCTGAGTTCATGGCAGGCAGGTATTCATTGGATGCGAGGTACCCGGGGCATACCTCATCGGTTGCTTCTGGGGGGTTTGTGTCGGTTGACTCTAGTAGGAGTGACGGTGGAAGCGGAGCTTTCTTTACTCAGAACCCTAACCGTGTTTTCATGGGACTCATTGAGGAAAATGCTAACACACTCGAGAAAGAGACCGATGCGTATCTCGTGGATGAGCCGGATGACGAGGGCGATCATGAGGATGATGAAATAGAGGAGTCCGATGAGGATGAAGAATCTCGTAATGATGGTATTATGTTGTGTATTTTACTTTACATGTTCGATTAGTTATTTATTTTTTGTTCATAGTTCGCATCTCTGTTTGATTTTTACTAAATGATATGTGGTATATGTGTTGCTTAGATTACCAGATGCACTTAATTTTACTTGTTTTTTACAACTTGTAAACAGGTCAGGCACGCACTCTGGATGAAACATCCAAAGGTTACAATCTGAGGATTGATCCACCACGTCGCAGTGCTAATCGCTACACTCCATCTGTGTTGAAAAAGGCGGCCAAGAAATGCAAGAATTTTGTCAAGGATGTGAAGTGAGCTATGAGAAAGTAATTGTAGTGTTAATTATTTACTTAAGTATTACTCAGGTGGACTATGTTTAGAGTAATTTGTCTCTTTTGGACATTATGAACAAATAACCCTATTGTGTGTTTAGAGTATTTATGCATTAATGACCTTATTCAGGTATTACTGGTCTGGACTATGTATCTTGGCTACATAAGATCTGAGAATGTTGCTATAGATATCATGTCAATGTACCTCAGTTGGAAAATTGAGATCATATTATAACAAGCAACAGGTATACTAGATGTAGTGTTGTAAAAATTGGACCGGACCGGCCGGTTCAATCAGAAAATCCGTGAACCGGAACGCGTGTTCAACAAGAATGCAAATTATAATATATTTATATGAAACGTATCAGTTTTAATTTTTAGTACGAACCTGTAGTATATATTAAAATAATAGATATAAACTACCAAATAACTTATAAAAACTCAAACATAAATACTACTTTAAAATAAAAACAAGGGTAAAGTATACTTTTTATCCTTGAAGTTTGGTAAAAGTTTCAAAAATACTCCTAAGTTTTATTTTATTTCAATTTTGTCCCAAAAGTTTTCGATTTGCATCAAATATACCCTCGACAACTAAATTTTCAAAAAAATTAAGACCAATCTAACAATAATGCATGAAAATTATGCTTGATTTGCTTGTGATGAAGGTTGTTCTTGTGAAATTGTTGTTGAATTGGTTTTAAATTTTTTGAAAAAATTAGCCGTCAGGGGTATATTTGATGCAAATCGAAAACTTTTGGTATAAAATTGAAACAAAATAAAACTTAGGGGTATTTTTGAAATTTTTGTCAAACTTCAGGGACAAAAAATATACTTTATCCTAAAAACAATTTAAACATGTTATACAACGTTACATAGTGGTCACATTTCGAGTTATTTAATACAATGTTACATATATGAGGTGAAGTTACCTCAAATGGACAACCCATGCCACACTAGTCCCGTGCTACACCCACCATACTGTGAACCTACTGAGCATCTCCGCCGGCATGTGTACTAGCTGACTGACGGCATCTGCTACGACTATGTCCCTCAGCTCCACAGAGCGTACATCGCCTAGGACGACGTAACATTCGCGTGTCCATCTCATTCAAGAAGCGCGTCATCCTGGGGCGACCTTTCGAGACGCGTCTCAGAAACGGATTCGGTACGAAGCGAGGACCGTTGTACGCAGGCCAAGTAGTCGGGTTACCTAGTGGCCTAAATCTTGCTCGGTACACCCGCCGAACTTGCTCCATCTTATACACATCATTCACATACAGTTTCCAATCCAGTCGCTGGTTGGCGCAACATGCGAACACATGTCTGCAGGGGATCCGGTCCACCTGGAACTCACCACAGTCACATCGAAGGCCACGTAGATCGACTGCAAACTCCAGTCCGCTTGGCATCTCACGTACCTCAAAGACCTCATTCTGCCGGTCAAAGCAACTGACCTGAATGTTTCCTGATGCAAGTTGGTTTGCATGCAATTTCGAGGTCACGACATCGGAGAACACATGGCCAGCATTAATCCGCGCTTCTGCCTCCGCTCTTTTTCTGGTGAACAGCTCGTTTAGCCTGTAGAATGTTGCCTTGACAAGAGCAGTAACGGGAAGATTGCGTGCACCCTTCAACATTGAATTGATGCATTCCACTAGATTCGTTGTCATGTGACCCCATCGGTATCCACCATCAAATGCCAATGCGTACTGTTCGCGAGGAATTCGGTCTAACCAGTTTGTGTACGCTTCCCCCCCGTTCCCGTAATCGCTGGTAACGCACTTCGTATTCCCGTACCGTCCTCGAATATCCTAGAGGAATGCAACAAAAAAAAAATAAATGTAGATGTCAAAACAAATATTGAAGGTTATGTCTGTAAATAGGTTAAAGAAAATTTAGTGAATGGTTACCAATGTTGACGACCAATTTTTGGAGGTACGGTGCCTTGAATTTTCGCAGAAAATTCAACTCTATATGCCTGATGCAGAACATATGAAAAGCTCTAGGAGGTGACCAAGCTCCGTTACTGCGCTCCACAGCTGCATTGATGGATTCATGTCGGTCAGATATTAGACCCACACCATCCCGAGTAACAACATGTTGACGAAGGTTACTAAGGAAGAAGTGCCATGCATCAGAAGTCTCTCCCTCCACAATAGCAAACGCAATTGGGACGATATTGTTATTGCCATCCTGTGAAACTACCACTAGTAGACAACCCTTATACTTTCCGTACAAGTGAGTCCCATCCACCTGGACAATTGGCTTACAATGTCTGAATGCCCTAATACAGGGGTAATAACTCCAAAATACTCGATGCAGTACTTGAATATCACGCACCAACTCATCGCCTTGATATGCAGGCATAGTCTCAAAATGGACAACAGCTGATGGCTCCTTATGACACATGGCCTGGAACCATATAGGCAACGCTTCAAACGATGCCTCCCAACCTCCAAATATTTTTTCCACTGCCCTTTGCTTAGCCAACCATGCTTTCCGGTAACTGACGGTGTAGTTGAACTTCGACTGCACTTCTGCTATAATCGACTTTACCTTCAACGAGGGGTCAGCCTCAACCAATGGCTTTATCACTTCCGCAATTGTGATAGAATCCAGTTTCGAATGATCTTGTTAAATGGTGGCTCTGGTACAGGTGTGACTACCATTATACCTCCTTATAACCCAACAGTACTTCCTGCTGATCATGCTAACCCTGATAAGCCAATCACACCCGGACCCATACTGCGTACATTTCGCATAAAATGTCAATGGCTCAGACTCATACACCCGGTAGTCAACGCTTCGTCATATGGTATAATCCTTTATCGCCTTAATAACAGCTTCCCTGGAACTGAACTCCATACCGACGGCAAATTCACCATCTGCGACAATAGGAGCCTCTGCAATTGAAAACCACCATAGGAAAAATCAAATAAAGACACTGAGATTTCAAAACCAATAATATGGGCAAATCTACAGTCACTGCCTCTAGTATGATTTAAATCCAAATCTTACAACATGTTATTATGTCACTCTAATTAAAAAACGAACAACAGCAGAAGATATTAAAAACGGACCGGACATGCCAACTCGACCGCCAAGCCAAATGAACCGGAACCTAACCGATCCGGTTCACTAGGTTTTAACCATTGAAGGGATCGATCAACTGCGAATGATAATTAGAAACTCACGTAATAGTTACTAATCATGTTCGAGAGAATATACTTATTACCTAATAAGTACTTATACTATACATATATAAGTGAAAAAAAATCATTGTTGTTATAAAAAACATACATTTCAACTTTGTGATTTATCATTGGTGCTATTTTTTATTTTGTTATTTACATAGAACCAGCGGTTGAACCAGTGACTCAGTCACCTGAACTGCTCGACCGCCGGTTCGATGCTGAGAAAGATGACATCAATGCATGATTATATAATGGCAAATAAATACTAATTTATTCATAACTATATCGATATCTGTCTAAAAAAAAAAATTCAAAAACGAGGTCTTACGTACCTGCAGTCATATATTCCGGAAACTCCGGTACATGCATGGCTTCCAAGTCCAAAACTCGCATGAATGATGGCTCCTCAAACGGTACTTCGTTTGCGAGTGCATTTGCCACCTCTGTCACATCTGGAGCCGTATTTCCATCAACTTGATCTTCATCTCCATCTGGACCAACAAACTCGTAATTGCTTTCGAACTCTTCTTCACTGTCGCTATTATAATCTTCCCTTACAATATTCTGGTCAGCCTCAGATTGTTCAAACTCAACATACAACTCGATGAACGTGATCTGAGTCCGGTTTTCAATATACATTGAAAACATCTCTTGCATGCTCGCCTCGTCCGTCACATATTTGGTTTGAAACTGGATGAATCCACCAAACACCTGTACGGGATATCGGTAGAGAATACAGGATATCTTTTTTGCCCTCTCAGAATCAACCTTTTCACATATCACACCTTTGAGCTCTTCAAATGAGATGATAAAAGGAATAACAACATCTAGCGGATTTTCACAAATAAATTTTATTCCTTCAGATGTTTGTAGTAAAATCTGACCAAAATAATATACTTTTAGTAACACTCTATCACTCATTTTTGTGGAAACCCCAAAAAAAACATAGAAATACCAACTAGATTTTCAACTTTAACAGATGAAATAAAAAAGAAAGGAGAAAGAAGAACACAAGGGGCAGCCGCTCAAGTTCGGGACGAAGAGTCGAGTAAGTTATGAGTTCACTTCTCACTTTTATATAGGCCACTTATTACAACTCGTACCCTTCGACTAGGTTAACATGATTAAAATAATCGTATAAAACGCACTCGGACCCTACGACTTGAGCTCCCACTTCACCAAAACATTTTCCATTTCCACTCAAAACGAAGGGTCCGAGTTCTTCTCAAAAATCTAGCCTTGAACTCGGACCATGCGTCTGCACCACACTGAGGGTCCGATTAGTTCACCCCAGATTTTGCTTCCCTAAACCATGCAAATCGGACCGTGAGATTTCCCATGCAAATATTCAATAACAACGAAAACCCACGGTCCGAGTGCTTCTTTGTGACACTGCCAAAAATCTGTCCCACATATACGTCTAGTACACCATGCTTCCATATCCAAGAAAAGCACACATTTGGTTTCCATTTCGATAAAATTGAGCCTCCAATTTCTTGTTTTCATAGCAATAAAGTAACACACCTCTATTTTAACATCTTGTGAGACAAAAAAATATTAAAAATAATAAGTGAATAAATATTCACATGTGAATAAAAATTAAAAATTATTTAACAAAAATACTAAAATATCTCTCATTTAATGATAATTAATACATACATATATAACAATTAAATAATATAAGAAATATTTTGAGAGTATCAAAGTTGCTCGAGACTATATTACTTCAAGCCACACAAAAATATTTTGATGAACCAAACATGGCAGGCATATAGAAATACGAATACGAATACAATGAGACTAAGCCAACTAGGAACACATCAACACCCCCACCCCACCCAAAAAAAACTGCCATGTGGAGGAAGTGTTTCTTTCTAAAAGTTTTAGCTCTTCAAAGGGTCTATTACATTATTACATTACAAACCTATCATTCATTGTAACCAAGTATTGTTTCCTCTGCAAAATTTGTCTCTCTTTTCCCAAAATTTCTTTTAATCATAGCTCCCCCTCCCCCCCCTCCTTTTTTGTTGGTTTTATGAATCTCCATCATCATCAAATCTAAGGTTGTTTTGTTTTTTTATGATGAGATGACAATGCATTTCATAATTAATTGATAATTAAGGGAAAAAAATGTTGCAAAGGGCAGCAACAAATGCATATACATGGTGGTGGGCCAGCCACGTGAGGACAAAACAATCCAAATGGCTGGAACAAAGCCTCCAAGGTAATTAGAATCTGAATCTTTTCTTCGCTTGATTTCTCCAAATTCTTAGATTTATTTTGTTTATCCAAAGATGGCAGACAACTAATAATCTATATGCATAAAACATGATCCAATTCCTTCAATGTGTATAATACTTGTTTTTAAACATATTACATGATCTTTTGATAATGCAAGGAAAAAAGAAATTCTTTCAACAAATATATGCATCACATTGACCTGAAAAACCACACAATTGTATAGACTATATAGCATTAACCCTTGCCAATGATATGCAAACAAAAAAATTGAACAGATGTGGAGGACAAGGCTGCAGAGGCCCTCCAGATCATTGATCATACCGGGGACTCGTTTGCGCAAAGGGCGGAAATGTACTACAAGAAGAAGCCAGAATTGTTAAATTTTGTGGAAGAAACCTTAAAAGCATATAGATCATTGGCACAGAGGTTTGATCATATTTCAAAGGAGCTCCAAACAGCGAACCGCCAACTTGCCACCGTGTTTCCAGAACAAGTCCAGTATAGAATGGATGATGATGATGAATTTGATGTAACTTTTCCTGCAAGCAATGCATCTTCGCAGGAAACACAAAAATCAGACATTTCTAAGGCTGCAAGTGTGAGAAAGCAGAACTTGAGGAGCTATTCCATGTTGCTGTCTAGAAAGGGACCATCTAGGAAGATTGCTGGCGGCTTTGAAATACCAATTTGTGGTTTCAGTAAGGCGGAGGCGCATGCTCAAGTTGACAAGCTTCAAAAGGAAATTTTAGCTCTTCAGACTGAGAAAGAGTTTGTGAGGAGTTTGTATGAAGGTTCCTATGATAAGTACTGGGAAATTGAAGACCGGATCGTAGGAATACAGAAAATTGTTGGTGACTTGCAAGATGAGTTTGGAATTTCTACTGTCATAGAAGATAATGATGCGCGAACTTTGATGGCAACCACGGCTCTGAATTCATGCAAAGTGAAATTGACTAAATTGCAAGAAGAACAATTGCAATCTTCTGAAGAAGCTAATGCAGCATTCCAAAAGGTTAAGGAATCTCATGAAAGGATTGAAACACTTAAGGAAGAATTTCTTTCTAAACATTCAATTCAACTAGACCAAGGCACCGAAACAGATCTGAGTAGCATAGACATAGAGGAAGAGTTGGCTGCCTTAGAAGATGAGCCACATGAGGACGCAGAGCTTCTGAAAGAAAACATGGAAAATCTTGAAGAAGATTCAGATATGTCCCACACTATGACAGAAATCGTAGAGTTGATTGATAAGCTTGTTAATAAGGTTGTTTTCTTGGAAACCGCAGTCTCTTCTCAGAATGTCTCGGTAAAAAGGCTAATGTCAGAAGCAGAAAAACTTGAGACAAATATAAAAAGCTTGGAAGAGGACAAGGAAATGCTGTTAGATGATTCAGAAAAAACCAAGAAGCTGCTGAAGGAATTGGAGGAGGAAATGAAGAGAGTTAAGCTTCTTAACAGGAATGTCAGAATGCAAGAAAATAGTATCCAATCAAACTTCACTGAAGCTAGCTATAATCTTGAGAATCTTTCAGAAAAATTGAAGGATGTGAAGCCAGAGGAACACTATACACCTTACAAGAAGAGAAGTGGTGATAACTTAGCTATCATGAAAGATGTTGAGACAACAAAGGAAGAAAAGGAAGATTATCCCACAGATCTAAGCAATATGACAGGGGAAGATAACAAAAAGGAAGATTATGCCACAGACCTAAGCAATTCGACATGTGAAGATAACAAGTCCAAGTCAGAAGAAAATACTGATCCTCTGACTGAAAGCATTCCTGAAGTAATAGAGCAGGAAAAGGATGATTTGCCTCAGACAGTTGATAGTGTGGATATCAAGACGCCGGAATCGGTTGCTGGTGAGGAAGAAGATCAGCCTAACATCAGGCAGATATTTGTCAGTGGACTGGATGACAGAGAAAAGATTCTGTTGGAGGAATACACATCAGTTCTAAAGGACTACAAGCTTGTCAAGGTCAAGCTCCATGAGATGGAGAAGAAAAATTCTGAGAGCATTAACGAGCTGGAACTTCAGGTAAGCAGTAATCAATCTAAAAGTTTCACCATAGTAACTCTTTTATTCAGTAAACTATCAAAGTATAAGATATTCCTTAGTCATCAAACTAACTCTAAGCTTCAAAATTATGTAATATCAAAGTAATTGAACAAGAGATTATGTGTATCTGGTTCTGCAGTTGAATGAGTTCAAGAAGGTCATTTCCATGAAGGATGAAGAGATAAACATTTTACAGCAGAAGCTGAATAGTTCAGAAGAAAATCCTGCTGAAGAAGCACTTCTAGAAAACGAGACTCAGGAAGCCAGCATGCAGGAACAAGATGAAATTCCATCTTCAGCTATGGAGGAAAGTGCTAGAAGCTCTTCCACAGATCAACCTGAAATTCCATCTCCAGGAATGGAGGAGGAAAGTGCTAGAAGCTCTTTTGCAGATCAACCCCAAGACGCCGAAAACAAAGAAGATTTGTCAACTAGCATGTCTCCAACAACAGAATCCATATTACAACAGATTGTGGCAGCAAACCACATTGAAGATCACCATAGTCCTCTTTCAGCCATGGAAAAGAAATTCCGTTCCTACATCGATGATTTAATGGAGGAGAACCTAGAGTTCTGGTTGAGATTCAGCACAGCAGTTCACCAGATTCAGAGGTTCCAAACTTGCATACAAGATCTAAAACTTGAAGTAAGGAACATAAAGTTTAAGAAAAGGACTGAAGGGGAGTTACCAAATTCCAATATCCAATCCGAAATAAAGCCAATATATAGACACCTAAGGGAGATAAGAACTGAATTGTCATTGTGGCTTGAACACAATGCAGTGCTGCAGGAGGAGTTGCAAACCAGGCATCCAACACTGATAAGCTTACAAGACGAAATTGCTAGAGCGGCCAACCCGGTTTCCACAACAGAAAGAGCACAACTTAGTGAGTACCAGGCTGCAAAGTTTCAAGGTGAGGTTCTCCACATGAAGCAAGAGAGCAACAGGATTTTGAGTGAGCTTCAAGGAGGACTCAGTTTTGTTAAGGGGCTGAAAGTTGAAGTGGAGAAGTCTCTAGAAGAAATGGGCCAAGAACTTGGGGTGAACAAGCCTGGCCAAGTTCCTGGACATGTTCACATGAAGCAGAATCAACCAAGTAGCCGTACTAGAATACCATTAAGGTCATTTTTGTTTGGAGTGAAGTTGAAGAAGCATGGCCAATCTTCCTCCTCCTCACGTGTAAATGCAGCAATGCAGAAACCAAATCTTGATCCATCAACTACTCATGATGCCACATTGTAGAACAATTTTGATCTTTTTTTCTTCTAAGTGTTTGTTTTGGCCAACTTTACGTTATGTACTCTGATTTTTTATTATGTTGAGGTTAGTTTTGCTTATGGATTTTAGAATTGTAATGAAATGTACTTCCCATAAAATACATGTTAGCATGTGCATGTGTACCGTAGCATTCAATGTGTATTTGTATTTTAACGTGTGTTTTATATTGATGGCTGATTTTGACGTACACCTAGCTTGGTTGAATAAGTATAATATGAGCACATGATCATGAACACTTCACTCAGTTAAATAGTAAGAAAGATGAAAATTTGGTAATCAGAATGAAAATCACATGAAAACATGAGTAATAAAATGAATGTAAGTACACAATACGAGAATTTAAATGCTCAAATAACTGTTCTTGTCAATAAAAAATGCCCAATTAAGAGAAGCTTTTGAGACTCTGTTGATTGTTTGAGAAAATAGTTTAAAGATAAAATTTAAAAGAATAAATTACCATTTGTACCAATGAAAGATACAGACGCTGACAAATGTACCCATATAAAAATAAAACGATAATTATAACCATGGGAAATGGCTTTCGTGTGCCAAAAGTACCGGATGTTCGTTACGCAATTGGTCTGTTAGGGTACTTTTGACACACATAAGCCATCTTCTGTAATTATAATTGTCGTTTTATTTTTATATGGGTACATTTGTCAGTGTCTGTATCTTTCATGGGTACAACGGGTTATGGAAGGCTGGGCAATAGTGTTGGATTGGTATGTTTTAGATAGACAGCTTCAAAATTAGATCCGAAGCAATATGTGTAATAATTTATTATCAAAAACTTGATTACTACAAATGCTTTATTTATTTATTTATGGTTGGTGGCATGGTTGCATTCAAGTTGGAGACTTTTGTGAATACAATTTGTGTCTTCACATGCATATTAAACATTAGTTGCTTGTATAAAGACTAAGGTGTGCTTAAAATGTGTGCAACTTCACAATATAAGAGCATAGAGTTAGAGAGTCATGATGTGAATTATGACTCATCACTCCAAAATGTAACTAATCAAGTTTTAGAACTACACTTTGTGTATTTTATGTTTTGTGTAACAGGTTTATTTGTTAACTAGGTGTAGACTCGCACAAGTGCAAAAAATTAATGCTATGAATTTTTTGTACAAATTTTTAGATAAGTAAAATAATAATAGAAGAATTTTGAGTTTTATAGTTAGTTATAAAACAATTTATATAGCTCTTAAAATAAATATAATAAATTTTATAGTATATTACACTGATAATAAGATAATAAAATCTAATTCAATCAATCTATATTTTATAGAGTGAATTACTATTTTTATCCATGAAAGTTAAAAACGCTAACATATCTATCCATAGAAGATGAAAATTAACATTTGTATTCAAGAAAAATTAGCTTTTGCAAGCAAAATTATCCAAATACTAAATAATTAAATAAATTTATCAAATTACCCTCTAATCCTACCACTACACTAGCGCTCACCCTGCATTCACCACCACTTTTCAAAGTCACTGTCGCCACCACTAACACCTCAGATTTTTTTTTAAAATTCAATAACATCAAATTCTTCAAGTTCAACAATTAACTACAAAATACTCAGATTTTTTTGAAAACAAAAAGAATGAAAACATTCATCAAATTTAGGGACAAAGAGATGAGCGAGATACAGAGAGAAGTAGAGGCAGCAAAGTCCATGCTTCGCCACTGCTATCGCCAGAGAAGGTTGTCTCCTTGAGAGACGCTGCTATTGCTAGACTCGATGACCCTTCTTGTTCTCTTTCATAACAAAGGAAGAGTCATGGCAGAGTATGGAGAAGGTAGTTGCAACGGCAGCGACGTAGGAAGGGGAGCAGCTCGACGGCGGCCTCCTTCAGTCGTGACGGAAACCACCGTGGGAGCCTATCTGTCGTTGCCATTTTCTTGCGATATTTAGCCCACAGAGTCATGGCAGAGCATGGAGAAGGTGGTTGCAGTAGTATCAACGTAGGGAGGAGAGCAGCTCGGCGGCGGCCTCCTTCAGTCGTGACAGAAACCACCGCGGGAGCACCTCTGTCATTGCCATCTCTCTCTCTCTCTCTCTCTCTCTCTCTCTCTCTCTCTCTCTCTCTCTCTCTCTCTCTCTCTCTCTCTCTCTCTCTCTCTCTCTCTCTCTCTCTATATATATATATATATATATATATATATATATATATATATATATGGTGAATTCTACCTTACCCCCTCTAAAATAACATGTAAGTTACCCTTCATGATGTATTACACTTTAATTGGTTATTATCTTAACTATAGTTGGGTTATTTTGTAATTTATTATTTGAGATGGGTAATTGTATAATTTCTTAAAATATTAAAATTCTACCCGCCTTTCACGCAATCTCTTTTTACAGTGCATCATTCCTTAACGAGTCGTTGAATTCCCATGGCTTGTAACTTCTTCGTTCTTCCCCAGTATAGTCAGCACCGACTTCATTGCTATCTCATGTCCTCTCACTCAAACTCTTTTTTTTTTTTTTGTCATGGATCACTCCTTACCAATATAATTAATGGTTAGTTTGGTTATTAAATTTTTTTCATTAAAAATAATATATGGAATATATATTCATATGTAAAATATAATATAATATAATATAATAAATTTATTCAGAGTACTTAAAAGTATAATTAAAATCAGAAATATACAAATATAATAATAAAATTTGTACTCTAAACAAGTAAACATATCTTTTATCATACATAAATTATTTAAAAAAATATAAATTGTTAAAATTAATAACACAAATTTAAAATGATAAAATTCAACTTTCTTACAAGTAATTTTTATAGTATTTTTATTCTTTTAATTTTTAATTTATTAATATTTTATTATTTAATTAATGATTAAACAAATTATTTTCATGAGAAATATTTTTTGTATAATCTTAAAGAAGAGACCAATATACCAATTTAAAAATTAATGTAAAAATGATATTTTAAATAAAAAATAGTTAATATTAAAATTTTTAAATACAAAAACAAATTATATAGATATTCAGGATATAAATATGAAATACATGTTTAAAATAAATAAAGGAGACAAAAATAATTATTTATTTTTCATGAGTACTCCCATTTTATCTGTTTTATTTATTTTAAGTATATATTTTATATTTATCTTTTAAATATTTATACAAATTATTTTGTATTTAAAAATTTTAATATTAAATATTTTTTATTTAAAATTTTATTTTTATTTTATTTTTTAAACTACTATATTGGTCTCTTCTATAAGATAATACAAAAAATAATTTTTTATAAAAATAATTTGTTTAATCATTAATTAAATAATAAAGTACTAATAAATTGTAAATTAAAAGAATAAAAATATTATAAAAAATACGGTAAAAAAGTTGGATTTTATTATTTTAAATTTGTATTATTAATTTTAATAATATATTTATTTTTTAAATAATTTATGTATGATAAAAAATATGTTTACTTGTTTAGAGTACAAATTTTATTATTATATTTATATATTCATGATTTTAATTATACTTTTAAGTATTTTAAATAGATTTATTTTATTATATTATATTTTAAATATGAATATATATTCCATCTTGTAATTAAATAAAGATATATTTTTTTAATGAAAAAATTTAATAACTGAACTAACCATTAATAATGTTGATGTTGGTAAGGAGTGATTCATGGAAAAAAAAAAAAAAGATTGAGTGAGAGGACAAGAGATAGCAATGAAGTCGGCGCTGACTATACTGGAAGAACAGGGAAGTTACTTGCCATGGGAATTCAACGACCCGTTAAGAAATGATGCAATGTAGAAAGAGATTGCGTGAGAACGTGCTTCAATTAACGGGGAAGAATTTTAATATTTTAAGAAATTATACAATTACCCATCTCAAATAATAAATTACAAAATAACTCAACTATAGTTAAGTAATGACCAATTAAAATGTGACACATCATAAAGGGTAACTTACATGTTATTTTAGAGAGGGTTGGGTAGAATTCACCTATATATATATATATATATATATATATATATATATATATATATATATATATATATATATATATATATATATATATATATATATATCTTCTCGGGTTTAACACCTCTGCCTCAATTCCTTGTCAACCCACGACGGCTACAATGGCGGCAGTGGCTTTCTGCGCCTTCGCCTCTTCCTTCCCTTTCCTTTTACGATTTTTCTCCTTCCTCCGAGTGAACGATTGGAAAACAAATTGGGATAAAAGGTTTTAGTTTTGGGTGAGTTGTGACACAAGGAGAGAGCTATAGATTATTTTCATTTTCTATGGATAGATATATCAGCACAACTTTCTTGAATAGAAATAATAGTTCACTCAAACTTAATTATAATAAATATATTAATTATATATACTATATGTCTAACCATAATTAGTTAACTAATAAAATTTAAAAACTAACTAATTATATAACTAGATATATTAAAAACTATCTTAACAACTCTAATATCAATTATAATAGATTTGTTATTATTAATAAGTAACTTATTAAAATAATTCCAAATTTAGTGTTAATAACTATTAGGGTTAAGTATGATTTTGGTCCCCAACATAGAGGTCGAAAATCGGAATCATCTTCAACTTTTTTTGCTACGAAATGGTCCCAAAGTTTCAGTTTGTTTTAAAATCGTCACTCGGACGAAAATACCCTTCTCCCTTCACCCCAAAATCAACCACCACCACCACCACCAGAACAGAAACCTACACCCAACCAGAACCACCACCACCACCATTAGTATCATCATGGTCATCATCATCTTCATCAGAACTTTTTCCAAAATCAACAAAAATCAACCAGAAGTCCAAGCTGAACAAGAATCCACCACCACCACCACCACCACCATTATCATCATGGCCTCATCATCATCATCATCATCAGAAATTCAAGCAACATGCACAGATTTCAAATTCAATTAACAAATTCAGCAACAACAATATTCCAAATTTAAATTTCAGCAACAACAAATTTCACAAAAAAAATCTAAAATTTCACATAAAAACCAATTCACAGAAGAAGAAGGAGAAGCTGGTGGTGGTGCGGTGCGATGCAGCAGGGCGGCAAGGCGGCGAAGAAGAAGAAGAAGAAGCTGGTGGTGGTGCTGTGCGATGCGGCAGGCGGCAGGCGGCAGCGCGGTGGTGGTGATGTGCGGTGCGGCAGGCGGCGATCCCCTTCTCTCCCCCCTCCTCCCCCTCCTCCCCACCTTCTCACGCCCCCCTTCTCTCTCTCCTCAACCCTCCCCCGCTTCTGTTATCCCTTTCTTTTTTTTATTTATTTTATATTTATTTTATTTTATATTTTTTTATTGAGGAGTAATTTAGTAATAAAAAAAATAAAATTGGTAAAAATGACGATTTTAAAACAAACTGAAACTTTGGAGACCATTTTGTAGCAAAAAAAAGTTGGGGACGATTCCGATTTTCGACCTCTACGTTGAGGACCAAAATCGAACTTAACCCTAACTATTATTAACTATTAATAACTAATCTAAATTTAATTATTCCTTAAGGTAATATTTGGTTGGTATCCATGTCTAGCCAAGACATAGACACAGTAATACATGTATATTGTTTAGTTTGTTAAGACAAAAAAATATTTTAAAATACAGATAGACACAGGTATACATAAAATATACAAATTTTGTGTACCAATTTGAAGTTGAGCCACAAAGACACAATATATGAGATATAAATTATTTTTATTTTTACCCCTTGTTATCCGGAGACTCACTTTTCTTCCTTCTTTTTCATCTTGTTCTCTCCCTCCATACATGATATACTCTCCTTCCTTCTTTTCCCTCTATTCCTTTGTGTTGTTCTTTCCTCTCTTCTCCTTTCTTCACTTCCACTTGTTCTCAGATCTTGGTTTATCTTATTTGTTGCCGATCACGACGTGCCACTATTGTTGCTTGTTCGATGACGTAACTGTGAGTACTGTTGGGTTCATCTTTTTTGCTTGCCACGATGCGCCACTATATGTCCCTCTCTCATTGTCTTCTTTACCTTTTTGTCACTTTACACTATGCAATCCATTTTAAATTTTGTCTCACTATTCATCTGTCCCTTTTTATTTTTTTTATTTATTAAAAAAATGATACTCTTGCCTTTTTTTTTACTCCGAAATAGTAATTGTTGTGAAATTATTTAGCTATTTTTTGCTAATTAATTTTTGGTAGTGTGTGTAATGATGAATCCATGGTGGTGGAGGAAATAATTACTAGCATTGGTGGTAAATGGGTTTTTTTTTAAATATATTATGGGGTTAATATAGATTTTTTATAATTTTTATTGTATCTTGTTCAATTTTTACCAAATACACTACATATATACTAATTATTTGTGTCTGTGTCTTTAATGTTTATGTCTCTGTATCTATGTCTCAACTTATTGATAAATCAAATACTGCCTAATAGGACATGTATGTACATGGACCAATAATATATATTAATTACTTAACTACTCTTGTTATAATGATAACAATAATTATTATATCAAAAAATTTAAACACTTATTTATAATACAATAAATATATTAATTAAATATCTAACAATAATTAATCAATTAATAAAATCTAAAAATATCTAAAAATATTAAAAATTATCTAAATAACTCTGATATCACTATAATAATATTTAACACTAAATTTATTAAAATAATAAATAATTTATTAAAAATACCAAATTTAGTGTTAATAATTATTAATTAACTAAATAAATTTATCAATTATTCCTTAACAACTTACGGCTACCAATATACATATATATTAACTACTCTTATTATAATGATAACAATAATTATTATATCAAAAAATTTAAAAATATAATTACAATACCATAAATATATTAATAAATTATCTAACAATTTATTACTTACTAATCAAATATCTAACAATAATTAACTAATTATTAAAATACCTAACTAACATCTATATTCATAATAACAATTAACATATTTAAAATTTATTTTACAAAAAATTCACATGACATTAACTAACAAATGAATATATTTTCTAACAACAATAAGTAACATCATTCATTAACTAAATAAACAAATACATCTTTAACAATTTTATATATCACCTTGTTAATAATATTTTAACTATCATTTAATTATTGTAAATAATATTAATCTCTAGTGTTATTTCTATTATTTTTATTAAATTAAAAAATTAAATAATAATAACTTACATAATTAGAATGACTGAGATAATTAATAACATAAAGCTGTCGACAATCAACTCCTCTAATTTTATCTTTTTGGCATTGTTATTTGTTTGAGAGAGAAAGAGAGGGGGTATATCACGGGTGGGGTCGAGGCAGCTGCATGGATAAGACAAGGAAGGTGGTACGCAAACCGGACCGTCCGATTATCTTTCTCCCAAATTGGACCGGTCGATCTTTTTTGTCCTTACGTCACAGATGCGTCAAACACTGTGCTCTCCAAAAATGGTGCAATGCACCAATGTCACTCCCATTTCTAAATTAAAACGTGCCAATTTGAGAAAAATTAATATTTGTATATAATACAAAATTTATGAATACATTGGGAATACACAAAAATGATATACAATATAGAAAAAGATTAGCCTATTTTATAATAAACTACTACTTACGAAAGTTCTAAATGCTGACAAATGTACCTACGAAACGACGAAATTGACGGTCTACCCATGAAAGATCGGTTCCGTATGACAAAACTATTCAAACTCTAAAAAATCCCAAACTCTCTCTCTCCCTCTCCCTCTCCCTCTCCCTCTCCCAGTAGCAACAACAACAAAAATCTTGCCATCACTCTTCAAAGCCATGGCTAATTCTCTCATCTTACCTTTTTTGGACCGACACACGACGCCAACGCCATAACCCATACTTGCGAAGACTACTTTGAGAACAGCTTCTTGCGTCATGTCCAGGTCCTTCACGGACCCAAGTGGTTCTGATGCTGGTATAGCGAGATGCTATGGAGCTTGGTTTACGGGGACGAGAGATTTAAGATGGCCCCAGATAGAATTCAGATGGCGAATGGTAGTGAGGCGTTGTCATATGTTATTGGGAAGGGAGAGGATGAGGAGCGAGTCGCTGCTACTTTCACCGTGAAGAGGCTGACAAGGGAGGACACTGAGGTTAGAGTGAAGTTTCCAATTCACTTTCCTAACTTTAGGGGGCACCTAGCAAAAGAGGAAGGAACTCATCTCGGCAGCGTGATGGAAGAGAGGAGTCAAACCACCGAGGTATGCTATTGCAGGAAGGAATCGAACCCACCTTGGCACCGCGCATAGGCAATGAGGAATCGAACCCACCTTGACTTTGAAATTATTGTTGAAACTTTTTCTTTTCCTGAAAAAAAAAATCTATCTTTTTTAGTTTTTTTGATTATTTGGTTGTGGGTATCGGATTTTTTTTTTCATGTGCTGTGATCGAAGAATAGAAAAAAAGATGAGTGTGTGACTGCAATTGGAAATGAAGAGGGAGAAGGTGTTAGCAATTGGTGTTGGGGGAGGCTGCCGTGTGAGTGGTTGGGATTGGCAGCGGTGACAAAGATGAGGGAAATGACAGGTGGTTGCTAGAAAAGGGAATAATAGATTGACGTTGGAGAGAGAGAGAGAGAGTGATGGTAATAGTGGTCAATTTGGATAGTTTTGTCGTACGAAATAATTGATTGTTCATAATACAATGTCAACATCG
Organism: Arachis hypogaea; assembly: GCF_003086295.3. Lineage (NCBI taxonomy): Eukaryota > Viridiplantae > Streptophyta > Magnoliopsida > Fabales > Fabaceae > Arachis > Arachis hypogaea. The sequence continues at coordinate 130,750,494 of NC_092052.1, read as the reverse complement.
TTGTTTTGTGAGTATATCTGTTAGCGTTTAGAATTTTTGTGAATACAAGTGATAGGTTTTTTTTTTTTACGGTATCTTCCAACCTAACAGGTTAAGAACTAATCCGTCGAGCCTTTTTTTTAGAATATGATCTGTCAAGGACCAGATCAAGATACAACCTGCACCAGACCCAACTCGACAGAATCTAACCCTTTGGCAGCTCCCATTCCAGGTGACTCTACGCTCTTTTTTTTTTCGGACTGGACCCTATGCTCTTGACTAGGTATCAGTCATCAACGCCTCTGCCCACAGGGTAGCTGAGATACCCGGCGTGGTCCTGCTGTTTTTTTGTTTCGTATAACCTGACCTTGCTGTTAATTGCCGTGCATAACTTTTTGTTTATTTTGGGTCTGGAATTGGTTTTTGCAGGGTTTGTTAAGGGAAATTCCAACATATATGACAGAAAATATGTGAGCCCATATGGCCCAAATTAAGAGAAAGCCCAATTATAGACATTATTGGGCTCCTAAGACGTGAAACGCAGTCGCGAGTCGCGACGCTATAACAGAAGGTTCCATGTCCATCCGACAGTACACTTTCACCAACTCTAACACTAACACTAACACTAACAGTAACAACAAACCTGCAAAACCCGTAAAACCCCCTTATTGACTCCTCCTTGCACCTTTCCCAAACCGAAACGGTTACTAAAACCCTTAAACCGCCGATGCATTCCTCAAAAGCATTATTCTCACCATCCTCCTCCTCAACCTTCCTCTTCTCCTTCTCCTCCACGCCCCAACCACTGTCACGCGCCTTCTCTCACGCGCCGAAACCACAGCAGCTCAGAATGGAGCCTCTCCGCGCGGCGTCTCAGAGCAACAAAGAGGCCAAGCTGTGGGGTGGACGCTTCGAAGAGAGCGTCACGGAGGCCGTTGAGAGCTTCACTGAGTCGATCTCCTTCGACAAGCTTCTCTCTAAGTACGACATTATGGGAAGCAAAGCTCACGCTCAAATGCTCGCTCAACAGGTTCTTCTTTTTATTTACTTTTCTCTTTAAAGTTTAATTTTGATGTAGCTATGAATGTGAATTAACAGAGGTATCACTCATTTCTGTTTATAAGGCTTTTGAGAAATGGATGATTTTGCCAATTTTCTGTTTGATTTGTGCCTTATGTGATTTAATTTGTATATTGATATGCGATTTTAGTTGTTGTTTGTGGATGTTAGAGTTTGATTAGCGTGAAAGAAAGGGATGAGATTGTCAAAGGTCTTGAAGACATTGAGAGGCGCATTGCTAGTGGGGAGTTTCAGTGGAGGACGGACAGAGAGGACGTGCACATGAACATTGAGGCAGCGTTGATCGAGATGATTGGCGAGCCTGCGAAGAAGCTACACACTGCTCGGAGCAGGAACGATCAGGTCTTGACTGACTTCAGGCTGTGGTGTCGCGATGCCATTGATGGGATCATGGGGAGCATGAAGCGGCTTCAGGTGTCTCTGATTACCTTGGCTTTGAAGAATGAGGGCCTCATTGTCCCTGGCTACACACATTTGCAGCGTGCGCAGCCTGTTTTGCTGCAGCATCTTCTGCTGGCATATGTTGAACAGGTGCCGAGAAAGATATCAGTAGTACTTTATGCATGCATGCTTAAATGGATGATGAATTGTGGAAATTTTAGGCATTTGAGGTTTCTTTCTTTTCTTTTTTATGCAAAGGAATCTAGTCATCTGTTTGATTTATTTTACACAAAAATATAGTTACAATTATTAGTAATTTAGTATTTTCAAAATGTCATGGGTTTGCATTTTAGCTTGTTCATTTACAACTTAAGCGGTTGAGTTGATATCTTCGGGAATTAATTTTTGTACTTGTGTATTTTGTTGACTGTAGACATTATGGATTCTTGCAGATTGACCGCGATATTGGTCGTCTTGTGGATTGTAGAGCTAGGATGAATTTCTGCCCCTTAGGTGCCTGTGCATTAGCTGGCACGGGGCTCCCGATTGATCGCTTCATGACTTCAGAGACCTTAGGATTTACTGCTCCCCTGAGGAATAGGTATCTAGGTTCAATTTCTTTATTTAAGCTCAATCTTTGTCATTGTTCCTGGCACGTGATTGGTGTCAAAACTTCATATGCATCTCTTTTTCCTCTCCGATCGGTTAATTGTCATCTTAAATAGTATTGATGCAGTTTCTGACCGAGATTTTGTGATGGAGTTCCTTTCTGCTAATGCCATCACAGCGGTGCATCTTTCTCGGCTTGGTGAAGAATGGGTGTTGTGGGCTTCTGAGGAGTTTGGATTTATCACTCCAAGTGACTCTGTCTCTACAGGGAGTAGTATAATGCCTCAGAAAAAGAATCCAGACCCAATGGAGCTAGTCCGTGGAAAGTCTGCTAGGGTCATAGGAGATTTGGTTACTTTGCTTACATTGTGCAAAGGGCTCCCTCATGCATACAATCGTGATTTGCAGGTAACTAAAGAATATTAGGAAGGAAGTGTAACTTCTCTTAGTATATTTCCTTTGTCTTTTAGATTAACTAACATAAGTTCGATACTAACATAAGTTCCTTTCTTGAAGTAGGAAGACAAAGAACCAGTATTTGACAGTGTTAAAACTATTTTGGGGATGCTTGAGGTGTCAGCGGAGTTTGCACTGAACATCACCTTCAATCGGGACAGAATACAAAAGGCTTTACCTGCTGGTCATCTTGATGCAACAACACTTGCCGATTACCTTGTTAACAAGGTAAAGACATGTTATTCATTGGCTCTCTGGTGGTACTTGATAGTCTTAATGCTGTATATCACTGTCCAAGTTCAGATTTGAAACCATTTTCAACTCTGGCCCTCTGGTCGTCACACCTTTGTATAACTTTTATTGACTTATAATTTGTTGCTGCTTCTATTACCTTCCGTGTTTATCAGATATATTGTTTCATTTTATTTATAGAATTTTAAATTCCTGAACTATCTTTTGCTTTTTCATTGTTAGTTCTGCAAATTTACTGTAGATTCTTACCCTGTTTCTCTCTCGTTCAGGGAGTGCCATTTAGGACCTCTCATGATATTGTTGGAAGAGCCGTTGCCTTGTGTACATCAAAGAACTGCCAACTGTTGGACCTGAGTCTAGATGAGCTGAGAAGTATCAATCCAGTCTTTGATGAGCACGTTTATGAATATCTTGGAGTGGAAAACGCAATCAACAAGTTCAGCTCCTATGGTTCCACTGGGTCAGCTTGCGTTGCCAGCCAACTTGATTACTGGACCAAAAAGCTTGAAATCAAATGAAGATTTTGTACTAATTGTGCTGCAATTCTCATCATCTGTCAAGGAATTACTTAATAATACTCGTAATAGTTTCCCACAACTTACCAAAGATCCTGCAACGTGTTATTCTGAAATCAACTATGCAGCCATTTCATTGGAAGAGATGCAAGTTTGCCAATGCAAGGATGATTATCTTTACGTATTTTGGAGATCGTAACCATTTTATGTGAAATGGAAAATTGGAAATTGGTCGGGGTTGCCGAAAAGGCAATTTCACAATCTTTTTGTTGGTCGTTATTTTCAGAATTTGAGATGCCCGGTCTGAAGTTATGTGCTTCTTGACTTCTTTCATCCGATATCGATTGTTGCTGTCGGACGGTAACTTTCGATGGAGTTTTTGTAGCATTAGTAAAATAAAGTCCCTTCTAGCCTCCGGATTGGAATATTCATCATGCTTGAGGGGTAATGCTAATTCCACCAGATCATTTATTTTTCAAATTAGTTCCTTTTAAAAATTAAATTAATTATATGAGGAGTGCTAGGGGCCAGCAACTTTTGTGTTTTGTAACCATCAATTGGCCATCAATCGTGTTTTTAATGGTGTGAGATTACATTCAATGGTGGGAGATCATTCACTTTTCTTTTAATGGTTATGTGCTGGCCACAAAATACAAAAATTGCTGGCCCCCTAGACTTTCTCTAATTATATTAGTCCTTAAAAAAATATGATTATAAATCAAATTGATTTTTTGTTAGTTTTTTAGTTGCCCAAGGTATCTCTTAGTCCAACACGATAAGGACTAATCCGTTGCAGATATGAGATTTATGTTGGCCAATGGGTTGTTGCATGCATATGGCTGAATTTAAACTTCTGACACTTGTTTAAGCGGATGAATAAATTGGTCATTTGACCAATCCAAATTAGTTAATTTTGGTGTTGGGCTTCCAATGATGTTTTCAAACAATGTGTTTTTTTTTTTCATGTGAAAGAGCACAAATTTGTGACTTTAATTTTTTTTAAAAAAATATACAAATGAACCTCTCATTTGTTTATCACCTTCACCATACCACAAATCAGAACCTTAGGTTTTGTATTTTAGACAAAACTGAGTATCCAATTTGCAAATTCTAATTTTAAAAATAAAACTTTATCTCTATATCCATAAGAAATATGATGACATGACAAGTTAATATTATGTGTCATGAAATAATTGAATTGTTGTGTTATTTGATGTCATAAATTTTTTAGAATCAAATTAGTCTTTAAAAATATACGAATAATTTTTATTTCTAAAAATTTTAAAATTAATTCAAATTAGCTTTATATAAATCTCTTATTTTTTCTTCATAACTTTAAATTTTAAACATTTCTTAATCTTCCTAATTTTAATTTTATTTATTACACTTTACTAAATAAAATTCTTTGGAAATAAAATAATAAAAAATAATGTAGAATATAATTATTCTTTATTCATCAAAGTAATCAATGATTAAAGCATATTACAAAGTCATTTTCTCATTCAGATTTTTAGATTTTAACATTTTCAAATTTTAATTTTTTTTGTAGTAAAAATTTTTTATTTAAATAATTTTATCAATTTTGTTGGATTCACTGAATAAAAAATATAGTTGTCATTTTAAAATTTTAGTCTTTTACACTTTTTTTTTTGAATTATAACAATTTTATTAGTTTAAATTTTAATCATTTATAATAAAAGAAAATAAAATTTATGCAAAATTTAGCATTTTTTAATAATTTAATTATTGATTACTTTGGCAAAGAATTATAATTGACGCAATATCTAGTTTGGTCTCTAAAATTTCTATGATTTATCAAAACAATTTATGACTTTTGGAAATAATCAAATTGGTCTTTAATAAATGTACAAGTTGTGAATCTCCTTTATCCCTAATTCAACTTGTCATTAAGATAATATTGACATAAAGAGTTAAACTAGTGTGACATCATTCACAATAAGGTGACATGGTTAAGACTCTAGTGTTATTAAATAGGTGTCTCAAATTAGCTAATTTGATTCATTTTAGTCTTTTGACCAAATTCTAAACCAATTTATTAAAATGGGCCTGGTTAATCAATTTAGAACACTTATTTTAATACTTTAACATTCCATATCAATAATGTATTAACAACAGTTGAACTAAGGACGAAAGAAATTTACAATTTGTAAATACATGAACCAATTTGATCATTTTCAAAACTCAAGACTATTTTAATGAGTGAAATTTTATGGAACAAACTGGACATCACCTTAATTATAATTATATCCATAAATTTTTTAGATAGGTATATATAAAATTAATAATATATATTTTTATTATTTTATTTAAAGAGAATTTTTTTTAGTAATGTATAATAAATGAAATCAAAATTAGTAGGATTAAAAAATACTAAAAATTTAACATTATGAAAAAAGAAATAAGAGAAATTTATATAAAGACTAATTTGACTCAATTTTTAAAAATTTAGAGATGAAAATAACTCGCATGTATTTTTAGAGATTAATTTAATTCTATAAATTTATGATATGTTAGATGACACATGACATGATACTTCTATCACATTTAATGTAACAAGTCTTTATATAACGAAAAGAATGATCAATTTAATTTATAATTATATTTTTCAAGAACTAATATGACTAATTTAATATTTAGAGAACAAATTTAAAAAATAAGTGATCTCTAAGAAATGAATTTGAACATTAATACAAAAAATATTACATAACTTTATTATTAGTAATTAATTTAGAAAAATCTGGTTTCGAAGAAATTTTAACTACGATCGGCAATTCGGCATTATTATCATAAGCCTCTTGGTACTCAAAGACCATAATTTGATCAAGTTTTAAATAAAATTAACAACTAAAAAATGTGAATCTTTTGAATTTTGAAACTTGGGATGAAGGTAGCATTGGTGTTCAGAACCTGTAAAAGGAAGAATACAAAAAAGAATAATGCAATATTTTGAAGTGTGTTGTACCCCCTATGCCCCTCTAAAGGGACTAAGGGAAGGAAAGCCACTAAAGTTAAACCCTTTTTTGTTTTATACCATATACTATGAAAGATTAAGTTGGTATAGAAAAATCTGAATTATGGGGAAGTTGAAATCTTGATTTTGGTGTAAGCCTGATTCATCTAGTAACAATTAAATAACTTCTTAAGGAATTAAACTCTTGTGAAAAAAATTTGAATATCTTTCCGATGGAGTAATGAATTATAAGTAAACACTAAACATATGGCATTAGATCAATCAATAGTAGGGACTTCCCACACTGGTAGAAAGATAAAAAATTGTTTAGTTGTTACACTCGGGGTTCGTAGTAACATAAGGCAAATACCTGTATTGACACCAATTTCCACACTCAACAATTCAGCATTCGCATGAATTTTAACACTCACCAACGGCCAGGTTAAATGTGGGATCACACCTACTTGAGGAAGACGAGTTAGTTAAGTGAGGTAGTTCTCTTTCCCGACCACAGATTTGGCGCGCCGTGGTGGATTTCTTGAAGGACGGGTAACAAGTGCATCATCAACTGATGTTGCCAATTCATTGGACTGAATAGAACTACTCTGTTCAGTGCTGTTGCTGCTTATATTTTCTGGGGACGTGGACATTGGATTGTTGGTAACCAACTGAATTATGGGCTTCCGCACAGTCTTTTTCTTGCCTGGTTTTTGATTGTCCAATTGGCCCTGCAATGGAATAGTTAAGTTGATTAGAGTAAGATAGTAGGAAAACCTATACCAAAAATAAGTAGGACATGTGAACATTAACTCCTCAAATACCGTGTTGACAGTCACTTTACCTTAACTAAGTGTACAAAATATAACACTTACTAAATTGGAGAAATCTCATCTAGGTTACTATTATTGAAATAGTTGGCAAATGCAATAGGAGAAATTATTGGATGGATATAAGTTTCATAACTTACATTTAAACCCATTTAAAAAAAAAAAAAAGGTCCTGGGGAAGAAGAATACCAGCGAGTTTTGAATGTCAGATAATGGCTTCTTTATTGGTCCTGGGTTGTCTCTGTAGCTAGCAGGTTTTTGAATAAGTGCACTCTGAAGCAATTTAGCGCATTCAGAAGCAATTATGTTTCCATGCTCAAACACAGCTGAATTATTCATTTTCATGTTGCACTCCATGCTTTCTGATATTATTGCTTCAGTTTCTTCTTCTATTTGGTTCGATTCCCTATTTGTACACTTGAAAAGTTTGCAGCCGCATGATGGTCCGCAGCTACCACCGATGGATCGACATTTGCATTTTGTAGTCTTGCATAGGGATCTCTTGCTGCACGTGCAGCAAACTCCTTCATCTGTTCTCTCCCCGTTGGCATTACTGTCACTTGAACTATTTGTTTCCGGGGTTTCCATTTTCATCAGTAGCTTTCGGTTGCTCTCATCAGTGAAAAGAGGCTGATCTAGAACCTGCTAATTAGAAGATTCCACAGTTTAACAAATTAGCAAGGTAGTTCTGAATAAATTTTTTAAAGAAAAAGACGAGTTGTCATATTTCTCAATAAGTTACTTATTTCATGCCAACGGCCCAAACCTGCTTTTTATCCTTGGAATCAAGCATCTCCTTCTGCAATTTTAATTCTCTGAGCAGACAACCAAGACCATTCATTTGTTCCTTTAAATCTTGGATATCAACCTCTTTCTCAAAGCTGTCAGTCTCTTCAACCTGGAATTCAGACCTTGTAGTAACAAAAAGCAAAGTTAATCGTGTAGTTCTGCAAGCTGATGAGTTCAACACTGCAGGAGAAAAAAAATAAGCAACAATCTTCACACCTTAAATTTTCATTTCTTTGCATCTCGATTTCTTCTTTCAGCCTTCCAATTTCTGCAGCCATTCTGAACATTTGAAAATGTTAAAATAGTGGTCCTTTGGTTACTTTTTCTTCAACAAAATCAAGATAGCAAAATACTGTAATCTAGATTCCCGGGAATATCAATTTAGCAAAGATCTAACCATAAGTCTTATAGTAAAATCTGGTAGAAAGTGTTAGCCTCCAACAGGACTAGAAATTTATTCAACCATCAAGTTTTGAAATCCAGTGATGCCGATTGTTTTTAAAGTAAAAGATCAAAATACATGCATTAGAGTAAAATATATTTAGTTATAAAGATAAATACAAATACACAATCAAAATGGTAGTTACGACAGATGGAAAATCCAGAAATATATTACTATGAAGGGAACCCAAAATAAATTGTAAAATAAACGATAAAGTTAAATCTTTAACCTATAAAAAAAGGCACAGATGTAAGCCAAGGAGAAGACAAGACAAGTGCCAAAAGACTTACTTTTCGATTCGGGATTCGTACTGAGAACATAACTTGTGTAACCTAGTTGTAACTTCAAGTTCATGCTCAGCAACCTGCACAAGCCATATTGTTTTGGTGATTCTTTTCCTTTTAGGTCTAAAATGATGGTTTCATAGGGACCAAATATAAATCAGGACACTACTACAAAAGAACAATTGCTTTCTAATTGATCAAGTATTTAAAGACAAAAAATAACATTCTCCTCTAGAAATTAACAAATGTAGATCATGAAATTCTACGGAGAAGCAAGATGTCCAACATATCTAAAATATTATTGAATTCTAACCCCCAGAGTAGTATATTAGTATGTAAATAATTCGGAGGCAAAAGATTGTAGTTGTTTGACCCAACTTATGAACCATATAGCATTTAGTCACATCCAGATATTCTATAAAGAACCACGAGCAAGTGCCAAGAAAACTAACTGCCTGTCATTTTATCAATTGACACTATTAAATAACCAGATGTTTATTAATCTACAAAAAGTTAATGATTTCAGTAAATGTGAACTTACATGAATTGCTTGACTATTCCTCTTTCTAGCACCTGTATGAGAACAAGCAAAAATAGAAGCAAGAAAAGCAATAAATGTTCTGGAAAAAATAAATCAAGGGAAGATTTAAACAAGGCCAATATTCAAGTCTTCTAACCAGCTGATCTATTTGATATAACTTTTCGAGCTTCAATCATTTCTCTTAGACGATTGGTAGCAGTAAAAGCAGCTTCTGTCTTCCGTTGCAACACCTAGCATAAGGAAATCCAGAGAAAAGTAGAAGCTGTAAGTGAAAAGAATAAAAGCTACATGGAGGAGAGAAAATGAGGAAATCAAAAGCCACAAGGAGATCCCCACCATTTTAAGTCTGTCATTTGAAGCCAGCAAATTTTGAACCTTGATATCATATGTTCTCCTCTCTTTCTTAAGCTGACAATGCACGAACAAAGATTCCATAGGATGAATATACTAACAAAGGAAGTGCTGGATTCAATTGTTCATTGGGAATCATGCTCTTAAAAGTTAACTTCAGGAATTGTCGAATTGAGAGCAACAATCATCCGTATCTATATCCACATTTCATACATAAGAAGATATGTAACTAAAAAGATACCTGCAAAATTTCTTTTTCTAGCATAGCTTTGCATATTCTAAATTGCACAGAGTCTAGCTTCATCTTACATTGCAGTTGAACCTATATAAAAGCAAATGACAAAGGTCAATCCCAAAAGAAAAGAGGACATGGGAGAAAACAGCATTCTGCATCCTGAATCCAGAGAAGAAACATCACCTTCTGAGCCTTTAAACTTTGAATCTCAAATTGGAACTGCCTACTTGACTCATCCACTCTTTTCCTTTGAGTTGAAAATTGAGACCGAGAAGCTAACTTACTCTGCAACTCAGTTACCTGCATGCAACACCATGGTACTAAAATAAATTCCTGACAACAAAAATCATTTTCACTCTAGTAGTGCAGATCAATGTTAACCTGCTCTTCAAGTAGGTTCAGCTTTTGAAGATAATGCTTCTTAAGCTTCTCAACTCCATTCGTCGCAGCTGAATAATTTCCCTGTTTCTGCTTCAGTTCCGCAATTTCCATCTGCCAAATTACAGTGGATACGGAAGTAAGGAAAAAAAACGTTCCTATCCTACGATTTTGGTTCTTCACTAATCTCTCTTAATAATTCCATTTCAAAAAGTCAAAATCAACGAAACTTATCCTCTTAAAATCAAACACCAGTTTTAAACTCAGTCAAATTCTCAGTAAACATCATTCAAACATTAAAAGGAAACGGAGGAAAAAAAAAATCCAAAATATCAGATTCAGTGACTTGATTTTTCTTCTTCTTTTTTCCCGCACACATTTTCCTAACCAAACAGTTCTCATCCAGATCAGAAACCAAAAAGAAGATCGCCGAATCAAACGGAAAATTTCAAAATCGCGAACCTGATACGCTTTATTCTCTCGCTCGAGCTCGCGGATCCTCTCCTCGTACATTTGCTTTTCCTTCTCGGCGGAAGCTGAAGCATCGTCGATTGGGCTTGACTCCTTCGATCTGCGATTCGCCCGTTTCATGATCCTCAACTGAGAGAGAGGGACAATTTCTTTTGAATTTTTTCTTTTTTTGCAGAAAAAAGAAAATCGAATATGCGATCGGAAATGGTGCTCTTCGCTGCTGCCACTACATAAGATGACATTTGACTACTGCGTTAACTGGGTGTAGCAAACCACCAATCGTAAGGCGCCACGTAAACAACGATGGTCCCATGTAATGAATCCCCTCGAGGGAAACCTAGTTGATTCAAATTTTCTACGGCTAGTTTCAATATTTGGTAAATTTAATTCGTGGTAGTATACTGCATGGTAAAAATGGTTTAATGATAAAAAAAAAAGGGGGGTGGGGGGCTTAAGATTTATTAATTTTGGGATAAATTATACTTTATTTTTAAATTTTTTGAAAATTTTAAAAATATTCCTAATAGTTGATTTAATTTTTTTGTGACTTAATATTTGATTTAATTAAATTTTAATTTTATTTTCAATGTCATAAATAATGAATATATTTCAGTTTTATCATTACTATCAATTTTCATAACATATGATCAAAATTAATTTTTAAATGTTGAATAATATTGAATAAAATTAAATGTTAGAAATATTTTTAAAAATTTTTGAAAAATTTTAAAGACAAAAAATATATTTACCTTTATTTTATTGTAACCAATAGAAAAAAAAAATAAATTACACTAAACTAATCAAAGACCTAGCTGATATATAATGAAAGTATAATACCCACAACTAATTGGCTCTAGGATCACTCACTCATATAAATGACACTATCATATTTTTCATCTCTCAAACTCACTAACACTCATAATAATAAGGAGAGAATTTTTGAAACAAACACTAAGTATTTTGATTCATGGAGAGATAATTAACAACATACATATGAAGCCTTTATATAGGCAAACCTTCATAATAAAATAGTAATTTTTATAACAACTAAGCACTAGTTGTAATGATTTCAAGAAACAAGTAGAAATTTTACTAGTCAAGTTTCTTGTTCAATTTTGTTTTAAATTCTTAGTCATCAATCTTGAAGCTTCCAATTCATGATTCATCATTCTTCTAGTATGGAGGTGATGAGTACAACTTTGTTCATGATTCTTCCAACTTGATTTGTAGCCTTCAATTTTGACTAGGAGATAAAGTTTGACTTGTGATTCTTCTAGCTTCTAGTTTCATCACTTATAATTCTTGTAACTTCTAATTTCATGATAGTTCTAGTATGGTGTAGTTGTACTATTCTCTTGAATATTCTTGATTTAATTATCTAACATTGCCTCCCTTAAATCAAGTTTGTAGAGTTTATCATTCCAAGCATCTTCTTCACCTTGTTAAATAATTCTGTCTTCAACGGTTTTGTAAAGATATCTGCAACTTGGTCTTCAGTGGGATAGTACTCAATCAAAACTTCTTTCTCATTCACCAATTCTCTAATTTTGTGAAATCGAATATCAATATGCTTTGATCTTCCATGGAATACTGGATTTTTGCAAAGTGCAATAGCTGACTTGTTATCACAAAATATTGTTGTTGGAGTACTTTGTTTCTCGTTTAACTCCTCAAGAATTCTTCTTAGCCAAACCGCTTGTGTTGCACAACTTGCTGTTGCTATATATTCTGCTTCTGCTGTAGATAGTGCTACTACTGGTTGTTTCTTTGATGACCATGAAATTGCACCAGAACCAAGATGAAATACAAACCCTGAAGTACTTTTTCTTGTTTCTATATCTCCGGCCCAATCACTATCAGTGTAGCCAACAAGATTTACTTCATTAGTATTCTCATAATAAATTCCATCATTTAAAGTACCTTTGATATATCGAAGAATTCTCTTTGCCGCTTGCAAATGGTTGATACAAGACTCCTCCATAAATCTGCTAAGCAAACCAACTCCAAACACAATATCTGGTCTAGTCGCAGTCAAGTATCTCAGACTTCCAATCAAGCTTTTGTAGTATGTGGGATTTACTGCTCTTCCTTTATCTTCTCTCAACAATTTGAACTTCTCTTCAACTGGAGTAGAAACTGGTTTTGAGTGCTCCATCTGAAATTTCTTCAAAATATCATTTGCATATTTCTTTTGAGAAATGAAAATTCCACCATCTTTTTGAACTACTTCAATGCCAAGAAAGTAAGACATCAAGCCCATATCTGTCATTTCAAAGTGCTTTATCATAGCCTCCCTGAATTCTGCAATTATCTTCAAATTGTTCCCAGTAAAGATCAAATCATCAACATAAAGACACACGATCAAGATATCTCCATTTTCAACGAACTTGATATAAAGAGTATGCTCAAACGGACATCTTCTGAAACCATTCTCAATGAAATAAGAATCAATCTTCTTGTACCATGCTCTTGGTGCTTGCTTTAATCCGTACAAAGCTTTCTTCAATTTATAAACTTTATCTTCTTTTCCAAGAACTTCATATCCTACAGGTTGCTCAACATACACTTCTTCTTCTAAAGTGCCATTTAGAAATGCAGACTTAACATCCATTTGATGTATCTTCCACTTATTTTGAGCCGAGAGTGAAATAATCATACGAATAGTGTCTAATCTAGCAACAGGAGCAAATACTTCAAAGTAGTCGATACCTGGTTTTTGTTTGTATCCTTTTGCAACTAATCTTGCTTTGAAACGATCAACTTCACCACTGGGTTTGTACTTAGTCTTGTAAACCCACTTTACTCCAATCGGCTTCTTATCTGCTGGTAAATCTGTCAGCTCCCATGTGTCATTCTTCTCAATGGCATGAATCTCCTCATCCATTGCTTTCTTCCAATTGTTGTCTTTAGATGCTTCTTCAAAGTTCAACGGCTCACAATCTGAAAATAGAGCAAAATTTATGATTTCTTCATCGGACGGATCGTTGTCATTGCCAACTTCATAATCTGCTAATCTAGCAGGTAGTCTCCTCTCTCTTTGAGGTCTTCTAGATGATTCTGGTTGTTCAGTTGTGTCAGGTTGTCTTTCTTCTACTTCATCACATGTATTTGGAATTATAGTCCGCTGCTTTTCTGTCTTTGTGTCCCAGTCCCACATGGCTTTCTCGTCAAATGTCACGTCTCTGCTCATGATCACTTTCTTTGATTCTGGATTATACAGCTTGTATGCTTTTGAGTCTGTGCTATAGCCGATAAAGATACACTTCTCGCCTTTGTTATCTAACTTCTTCCTTAATTGATCTAGTACGTGGGCATAAGCGATACACCCAAAGACTCTGAAATGATGAATGGAAGGCCGCTTTCCACTCCAAGCTTCCTCTGGAGTTTTATCACGAACAATTTTTGTTGGACACTTGTTTAAAATATGAACTGCTGTTGCAACTGCTTCTGCCCAAAACTCTTTAGGCATTTGTTTTGACTTGAGCATGCATCTGACCATATCCATGATGGTTCTATTCTTTCTTTCAGCAACTCCATTTTGTTGAGGAGTATATCTAGTTGTTAGTTGGTGTTGAATTTCGTGTTGCTTAAAGTATTCTGAACACACAAGATATTCTGTTCCTCTGTCTGTTCTGAGAATTTTGATTTTACAGCCACTTTGTTTTTCGACAAACGCCTTGAATGTCTTAAAGACATCACATGCTTCTGATTTCTGCTTCAGAAAGTATACCCATGTATATCTACTAAAATCATCAATAAAAGTGATAAAGTACCTGCTACCACCATTACTTGGAACTTCTACAGAACAGAGATCTGAATGCACAATTTCAAGTAATCTTCTAGCTCTCCAAGACTTTCCTGTAGGAAATGGATCTCTGTGCTTCTTTTTCAGTTGACAAATCTCACAAACACAATTGGGAATATGAATCCTGGTAGACCAGAAACAAGTCCTTTTCTTGACAGGTAGTTTAGGCCAGAAAAATGAAAGTGCCCAAACTGCATATGCCACAACCAGTTATCATCAAGTATCACAGAACTCATGCAAGAGGGATTAACATGTTGAATTTTTAATGGAAACATTCTGTTTGAAGTCATCTTTGCTTTATCTATGAACCTTCCGTTGTTGTCAAATACAGTGCAATATCCACGATAAGTTATCATCTTATATCCCTTCTCAGATAATTGCCCCATACTCAGTAAATTGTAATCAAGTTCAGGAGCATAGAAAACATCAGAAATATAACTTAGAGAACCATCTTTCAACCTAATTGGTATGTGCCCTTTTCCTTCAATAGGGATCTTTGTACTATTACCAAACTTCAATAATAGTTTAACTGAATCATCTAATGAAGAAAATAACTCCTTTCTACCAGACATATGATTACTGCAAGCATTATCCAAGTACCATATATTTTCATCTTCAGCACATGAATTACTTGTAAAAAATAAAGTCTGAGTACCCGGATTGTTATCAGTATTTTGATGCTGATTTTCTGCAACGTGTGCTTGATTATTATTCATCACTTTGAATCTGCAATCTGCTGCTTTATGTCCATACTTTCCACAATGAAAGCAGTTGAAATTGGTTCTTTCTTGATAAAAATTGCCTCGACCTCTTCCTCGGTTGACAGGCCTAAAATTCGTTCCACCTCTTCCTTGATTAGGTGGTGTAAAGTTATTGTAACTTTCTTAGTTGTAATTGCCACGACCTCTATCTCTGAAACTTCCTCTACCTCTACTTTGAAAATTAAAACCACGACCTCGTCCTTCTTGTGTACGGCTTGATTCTGCAACGTTGTTGAAATTCACTCGGCTTTTCAGGGCTTCCTCGGTTGATTTTTCTGACTTCTCCAGTATTCTATTGATGTGGCTTTCCATGGTTCCTTGCAATTCTGCAATCGTCATAGTGTCCATATCGTGGGACTCTAGTATCGTAGTCACCACATGGTCATACTTCATTGGCATGGTGCGAAGAATTTTCTCCACTACTTTGCTATCGGGCATATCTTCTCCATAGACTCTCATCTTATTGACAAGATCTGTAACACGAGTAAAATATTGCTTAACGGTTTCTGAGCTCGACATCTCATACCTTTCATATTCTCTTCTCAAAGACTGTAGCTTTGCTTTTTGAGCTTTATCTACGCCTTTGTATGACATCTTCAACGTGTTCCATGCTTCCTTTGCACTTTTGGCATTTGCTATTTTGCCAAACACCGTATAATCTACTCCTTGATGAATTTGAGATAGCGCCAATTGATCTCTCGTTTGTTGGGCAGCATCTGCTCCTTCTTGCAAACCCGGTTAATGAAATTCCACAGGTTCTGGGCCTTCAAATGGGTGGACATCAAAGTCTCCCAATAACTATAATCAAGTTTCCTATCTAACTTGGGACCGGACCACACAATATTGAAAGTGTTTGTCATACCGACTCTATGAGTAAACAACTATGTGAGAACTCTCCTACACCTCACAAACTCTCAAACACCAGGCGCTGGATTAACCAGCTCTGATACCAAATGAAAGTATAATACCCACAACTAATTGGCCCTAGGATCACTCACTCATATAAATGACACTATCATATTTTTCATCTCTCAAACTCACTAACACTCATAATAATAAGGAGAGAATTTTTGAAACAAACACTAAGTATTTTGATTCATGGAGAGATAATTAACAACATACATATGAAGCCTTTATATAGGCAAACCTTCATAATAAAATAGTAATTTTTATAACAACTAAGCACTAGTTGTAATGATTTCAAGAAACAAGTAGAAATTTTACTAGTCAAGTTTCTTGTTCAATTTTGTTTCAAATTCTTAGTCATCAATCTTGAAGCTTCCAATTCATGATTCATCATTTTTCTAGTATGGAGGTGATGAGTACAACTTTGTTCATGATTCTTCCAACTTGATTTGTAGCCTTCAATTTTGACTAGGAGATAAAGTTTGACTTGTGATTCTTCTAGCTTCTAGTTTCATCACTTATAATTCTTGTAACTTCTAATTTCATGATAGTTCTAGTATGGTGTAGTTGTACTATTCTCTTGAATATTCTTGATTTAATTATCTAACAATTTTTACTTTTAAAAAGTTTTAAGATTTAATTTTTTAATACATTAAAAATTTTATAAAGTTTATTCTCTTTATGCAAAATTTATTACTTTAATCATTTTAAGCAAATATTTTACGCCATAGCTATAGCCATGTAGGATTTTACATAACAAACACTTTATTTCTACCCATTATAATTACAAATATTTAAGTGTATTATTTAAAGTAGGTAAACTACGAAAATATACCAAAAGTTGATGTCACTAATAAAAATAATTTTGAAAGATATAAATGACAATAAATCTTTAAAAGAATTACAAACATGAGAAAAATAATCAAATGTTTCACATATATACTCAAAAAGTTTTAGAAATTAAATTTCGATATTATTTTTTGGGAGTATGATTATAATAATAAGAGGTTTTCATCGTTAAAGTTTAGTGATTGGTAATTTACGTTAAGTAAGCATTTGGCAATTTTTTTTAATAATTAAAATTTTTTAAGAAAAATGGGAAAAAATTTGAGGTTGAATTTTGTTTAATTTTTTGTGAAATAATACATTCTCCCTGTTGACATGCAACTTCTTCGTTTTAAAAAAAAATCAAACGTCATTTTTGTTGTAAAATAAATAAAAAAAAATATAAATAAAAAATTATAATATTAATATTTTTTAATATTAATATCTCAATATAACTGAGATAATAAAAATTTATTCACTCTTTCATGCACACGTATTATTTATTTTTGGTGAGTCTCCAACTTCAAGTGGGTCCACAACTTTTTAGGGAGAGAGAGAGGTCTCGTTCATTTTTAGGGCTGCACATGGATCGGATAATATCCGTATATCCGCGGTAATTATCCGCATCCGATCCGTAAATTTGCATATCCGCACATCACATATAAATAGCATAGTTTAAGAAAATAAACTCTAATGTGATATGAATTTTAGTGTGTTGTTTTATGAATTTTATGATATCTTGTTTTTTATTTTTTATGTTGTACTTCGACTTAGAATAATTAAACTTAAATCTTGTGTTATTATTTTTTTTTTTATTATTCAAGAGAACTTTTATTGATAATATTTTAGAATTAAATATGCTTAAACAGGTGAAAAATAAATTTTTTTGTAAAAATAGCCAAATGAAATTTGAAAACATTTTTTTTGAATTATGCGGCTATACTCGATATCCGATCCGATCCGATCCGCATACTTACGGATCGGATCTGGCCTGGAAAATTGCGGATATCGTATCCGATCACTACAAAGGAAACGGGAAATTGCGGCGCTTTTTGGAGTGACTTGCGGCGGTTTTAAGCCGCCGCGAAACGGAATTCCAGCGGTTCGTTAAGCGTCGCCTATTAGGGGGTGGTTTTATGATTTAGCGGCGGTTCTAAGGAACCGCTGGCAGTCTGGCACAACCGCTACAAAACAGAAATTGATTTTGCAGCGGTTTTGAAACCGCCGCTATTTGGTCAGTGGATTTAAAAAAACTACAGCGGTTTTAAAACCGCCGCAAAACTCTGAGGTTTTTTAAAAAAATACACGGTTTTAAACCGCCGCAATTTCATACATGTGCTTTAAAAAAATGACTAATTACAATTGTTTATGCCATTTTTCATTAACTTTGTCACGTTATCAATACTTCAAAGCCACACATAAAAATGAATATAAATAATGTTGAAGAAATATCCTCCTGGATCTTGTCTCACTCAAATAAGAATAATCAATTAAGTTCACTAAAATGTTCAACATCATCAATCTCAGGAACAGATTTAACTGAAAGTTAAAAATTTATGTAAATAGTAATTAAGCAGATGACAACCTCACACCATGTCCAGGACTTTTGAGATTGGAGACAGTAACAACTCCATCAAAAATTCACAAGCTTTACAAATGGCTGGGGAATCACTATAACTCTTTCCAGAAGCAATCAACTCATTTATCCTAAACCATGTGGCATAAGTGAAGCAAACTCCCCATGAACCATACATGTTAAGCAGATTTGAGTAGTTTAGAGGTCTACTAAACTAACAAAGTTCCATTCATGCTAAAAGCAAGAGAGCAAAACCACAACATGCATAAATCAACTATAACAATAGAAAAACTTGAAAATAGTGGTTTCCAAAAAGGGAGTAGCAAACCATGAACCATCCGAAGCTTGAACACTTTCAATATATACAGTGGCTTTTTTAATTTAGCATATTTGCACCAACATAAATCTTCACTTCTTCCGTAATGCCATCTTCTGATCTATCATGGATTCCTGTGACAAGCCTTTTGGTTACTTATTGAATTTTCAAACAAGTGAATCGATAAGAAAGTGGTACTAGCATACTATCTTGTTGAAGAAATTTCACTGACTACCAAAGAGTAGTCAAATAGAAAAGTAAGTACTGAGAGAAACACCAAATAAGTCTTTGAGGCATCTGCTTCCTCACTTTTTTTACTCTCCTACTTCTTACAGTCTTAATATTAAATTTTACCAACAAAAAATAAGTGCCTTTCATTTTTTGCGGCCCTTGGCTTTCTTCCTGAAGTTATAATAGATCAGATGCACAATCATATGTATACTCAATTCTTAATTAAAGATAAGGATGAACTTTCACACTTTCCTTATTTGGAAGATGGAATTTCCTTTTATGTTTTTCTTAAAAAAAAAAAGATAAAAAGAAACATTAAGTAATTCATTCATGGATTTAGTTGAAGTGGCAAGAAACTTTAAGGTAAAGCTGAAGCACTTGAAACCCCAAATTATAACTCCATAAATTCCTATCAAAACTTAAAGATGGGTAAAAAGATGTATTGCATAGGATCAGTTGTTACCTGTCATATACACTAAAAAATGCTCCACATATGTCACACACGCGTAGCTTCTGATCAGTCTGAGTAGTTATATATGAATAAGAAAACATAAGAATCAATTGATATAATCTAAGGAAAGCCATTTACATCGAAAAAAAAAAAAGAAAAATGCTCATGAGTACAAGTTGCAGTGAAATGGTTGGATGCAAGAATATGGAAAAAGACTTGACATTACACATTTCATTTATTTTGATGCATCATTTGAAATGTAATCGAAATATGAGTGCATATTATCTCATTAAAGTTATAGAACACAGGAAATCTACTCACAATCCGCACATCAGCAGCTGTATATTTTGAAGAATTTGAATTATCCACTACAGGCTCCTGCCTTGTCGGAAGCTGACACAAAATCAGATTGTTAACACACAGATAAAAATTAACAAGAAAAAATCACAGCAGATATATATGAACTCTTCGATTTAAATAAGCAAACAGTACCCAAAATGATTTCAATAGCAAGACAAACAAAACCATAGTATAAAAAGTGAAGGACCTTCTTAAGTGCTTCGGCTTCTTCCAATGCTTTTTGCGCCTCATCAACCTTTCCTTGCTCGCCTATTCATTAATCCAAACTTATATATTAAATATAAATTAAAGGGCTTTTTCCTTAAAGAGGTCATCTCTCCTCAGTCTACCAATGAGCTAAAGAATATCATATCAGTGGCTTACCAAGGTCCTCGGCTTTCTTCAACTTCTCATTTATCATCTCTTGTGTTCGAGGGTCAGGAGCAGCAACAGGAATGGGAGCCAAAGGAGGTGGATTTGGCAGAGGTTGAGGTAAAGATGCCCTGTCTTTGTTAAAGGCATCTAACAGGAGCATGGACTGTTTGAAAATTGTTAGAAAGTCAAAAGAATTGTTAGTATGCTCCTCTAAAATAGTGATCAGACAACTATCTTAATAGTTTAATGACAAAGGGAAATCAACAAAAGAAAAAAGGTCAAACAATGATCCAGAGTTTACAACACTGACAAGACACGTGGATCTTAGCATTTAAGGGTGATAACTAATAACTGACTTGCTTCTCTGCTTTTAGTTCTAAGTTCTTCCACAACCTCTAAAGCAAGAATCTTGAGATCTGTCTTGCCTTCAAGATCTGCATCCAAAATTTTTTACATGGTGGAAAGATAAATAAAGACTTAAGTTTTCATCATGGAATACACGTACCAAAATATAACATCTCATATAACTCCATGCTCATCAAAAGGGGGGAATATAAAAATATCAAGCGTACACAAATGTTCAAATCCTAAACACTACAAGTGTTTTTAAAGTCTCATAACCAGCTTTGGTGAAAGGAATAAACCCTTTCAACTGATGCGGTTTTACAGGTAATTAAACTTGAAAATATATGTTATGAATAGATGTAGGCTGCATAGCCACATTAAACAGGATGAAGGTAAATAAAGTTTCGTAAACAAACCTCCTAAATATACCACCAAGGATGAAATGGAAAATGACACCATGGCAATAAAATAGACTTGTTTCGTCTAATAACTATGTGGAATTACTAAAAGCAATTCAATTAGGCAAACTTGGGAAGAAGAAAAGCTACCACATGGAGGTCAGGTACGAGTAAGATCATTAACACAAAACAAACGCAAATCACAAGACAAAACTCAGTAACAGCAAATAGAAAATGGATAAAAGAAATTGCAATAACAAAAATTGATAGAGATATTGCACAAATAGAGGGCTAGGTTGGAACACAATCGATGTTTCTAGACCAAGAATAGGGATTGAAATAGAATAGTGATTGAATCAGGATAAAGTCGAACAAAAGGCCGAAGATAAAGGGATGAAATTGGAGCAAAATTAGTAGAACAACAAGCAAATAAATTAAATTGGGACAAAGGGATGAAATTAGAACAACAGGGCAAGAGGAAGAACGAACCAGTGAGAAGGGAGAGAGTGATCGAGTAGCGCACAATAGGGCAAAGGGGAAGGATGAAGAGGACAACGACCACAACACCAAGACGGATGGGCAGCCACGCGACTCCACGACGACAAGGATGAGCACGGCGGAAGGAAGAACGATGGTTTCACGCCCTTCCAGTTCCCTTTCGCCCTTCCAGTTCCCTTTCTGCAAGTGCTGCTTTACAACCACGAGCAGGGCATGTATTATCATCACCATTCAAGTAATCTGATACACATTGATAACAGAAGACATGGCCACACATTGTCACAATTGCGTCTTCAGGTGGATCCTATTGAAAACACAGTACAAATCAACCAAACCCATACCAACAACGTATTGCTATTGGTTTACTATACAACTATATGCCTAGACAGATAAACTGAGAAATCAAAATCTAAAATATCAACCAGTGATTAGTGAACAAATTAATTAATCAATAGATCAACGCATTAGAATAGAAATTTTCCTAAAAAACAAATATCCATAAGCAGGATTAGAACTGTAAACTTCAGGAGAATAAAGAAGAAAAAATTGGTTAGATCAGAAACACACTCACTTGAAAGTGATGGGTTTGGACATTAAACCCTAAAGCATCCCCCTATATTCTCTTTTTTCTTATTAAAACTGAGATGGGAAACATTTGGGTTTTTAGTGAAATGAGCCGAAGCAGTAAACACAAACATATCAAGAGTGGGGTTCAGAAATTAGGGACAAATTGAATCTGAATGTTAAATTGGGGAAGAAAAATTTGGCCAACAGCCACCAAAATTAAATTGGGGACAAATTAAATCAGAAGTCACAAGGATCAGATGCAAGATTAATTTACAAACAGCCACCAAAATTAAATTGGGAGAATGGAAGGGAACATACGACTTAGAGGGGAGTCTCTTGCGATCCGCAACGCACAACAGGGCAAGAGGAGAAGGTTGCCGACGATGACACAGGGACGGGTGGCTGGGGAGGACGCTGACAATGTCACGGACATGCACGGCAGAAGGAGAAGACTCGGACCCCTTCCACTTTACCTTCGCGCACGGGAGCTACATGGCTGAGGGAGGAGACTGGTGACCGGGAAGAACGATGAAGCGAACGTGCAAGCTGGAACTGACAGAGGGAAGAGCCACGACGGCGGAGGAGGAGACCAGTGCTTGACTCACCTTTGCGCTGCTGGGGTTCTCGCGCCAAAGACTGAAGTGTTATGGTTACTGATAATTTTTCTTTGGGTATCTTACGGAAACGCAAAACCCCTCTTCCCCCAGGTTATTTGATGCGGTGAATGCTCAAAACCGCCTCAGGTCAAAACAATTGGAGCGGGGCTTAATTACGCACTAGGAACCGCATCAATTTAACGAAGCTGCAGCGGTTTGGGACAACGGCCGACAATCTTTGGCTGCTAAGTCCCGCGTCTCTTGTAGTGGATCAGATCCGATGAGTACAGTGCAGATCGGATAGAGTTTTAGGCTATATCCGATCCGATCTGATCCGTGTGCAGCCCTAATCATTTTGAATGAAAGGAAAGAAGCAGCGTGGTTTCGGTGTTGGAGAAGAAGAAAAGGTAAATTTGCTCCATTTTTTATGAAATTTTAGTATGTTATTCATGGTATAGAGATGAACATTAGCATATAACTTGTTAGTTGTATTGCCTTCTCTTTTGCCTGATTTGAGATACCCACTTTGTAGATGGTTTATGTTGATTTCATCAGTTTTGATGATGTATTTTGTTGATTGTGGAGATGCCCTAGTGCTACTAGGAAGACTGATTGTGTATCCATTATTTTGATAGTGGAAGATTTTATTGGACTAGGTCCCGTGGGTTTTTTGTCCCTCTTTTGGGAGTTTTTCCACGTTAAAATTCTGGTGTCTGATTATTTAATTTATGCCATTACATTTGCTGCTTAGAGTATCTTTGGTATTGCCTATTTAATCGCAAAGGTTGTGGAAAAATTATTTTTGGTACTTCTGCTATTAGACAGGTTCTTGTTTGAACCTTTGTTGAGTTTTTCCCAACAAAGTGGTATCTAGAGCTTTGGTTGTTTATCTCTATGCTGATTAAATGGAGAAAAATACTCATGGACCGAATATGGTCAAATTGAATTCTCAAAATTACTCAATTTGGAAGACCCTCATAGAAGATATGTTGTATAGCAAGGACTTGTATGATCCTGTAGAGGGGGATAAATCCAAAGGTACTAAATTTGATGCTGAATGGAAGAAGCTGAATTGGAAGGCAGTTGCTTTGATTAGGCAATGGCTTGATCTTGGCGTTTATCCACATGTTGACACCGAAATGAATGCCGAGAAGATGTGGAACAAATTGAAGGAGTTATATGAGAGGAAGAATGTGAAAAACAAAGCATTCTTGATTAGGAAGCTTGTTAATATGAAGTATACTGAAGGTAAATCAATACCAGAGCACTTGATGAGCATTTTTCAAGAGACGGTGAATCAACTGACAAATGATGAAATCACTTTGAATGATGAGTTGCAAGCCTTGTTGTTGTTGAGCTCTTTGCCTGATAGTTGGGAAGTTCTAGTTGTGACACTAACTAACTCAGCTCCAAACGGGAAGTTGACGTTAGCAATGGTTAAAGAGAGCATGTTGAATGAAGAAGCCAGAAGAAGAGAGCGAGATTTGACTAATGCCTCCTCCCAGTCAGAAGCACTTGTTTCAAAGTCACGGGAGAGAAGTCAAAGTAGAAAACCTCACAGTTTTAACAAGTCAGAGAGTCAAAGCAAGTCAAGAGGAAAGTACAAGCCTAGAAAGGAGTTCATTTGTCACCATTGTGGCAAGCCGGGGCATATCAAGAGGTATTATATGTTCTTAAAAAGAGAACAATCAAGGGTAAGAAACGAAGACAAAGGTAAAGATAGTGATAAAGAAACTGCTACTATTATTTATGAAGATGTTCTTATCACATATTATGAAAATTATGTGAATATTGTCTGTGATGATTCCACTTGGATTATGGACTCTGGTACCTCATGTCATGTTACTCCGAGGCGTGAATTTTTCACTTCTTATACTGCTGGAAATTTTGGCAAGATCAAATTGGGAGATAAAGGAGTGTGTGATATCATTGGTATGGGTGATATGTGGCTTGAAACTAACATAGGATACAAGTTGCAGTTGAAGAATGTTAGGCATGCGTCAGATATGCGGTTCAATCTCATTTCAGTGAAGGCATTGGATCAAGAGGGATATTGTACTTCCTTTGGTAGTGAAAAATACAAGATTACTAAAGGGGCTCTCATTGTTGCTAGAGAAGACAATAGTCTCACTACTCTCTACCGGTTGCAAGCAAAGTTGTGCAAAGAAGAGGTGAATGTAGCTGATGATTCCTCTTCTGATTTGTGGATATACGTCTTAGTCACTTGAACGAGAAAGAACTAAGCGTCTTAGCCAAGAAGCACTCCCAGTGAAAGGTACAACTTAAAATACTTGTACTCATTATTTTGTTGGAAAACATGCTAGAGTATCATTTCATAATTTTGGACCTCATAGGAGATCACATGTTCTAGATTTAGTTCACACTGATGTTTGCACTATGGATGCTAAGACACTAGGTAGTGCATCATATTTTGTTACTTTTATTGATGATTATTCTTGAAAAGTGTGGGCTTTTATTTTTGAAATCTAAAGACCAGGTGCTCGGAATCTTCAAACACTTTCATGCAAGTGTTGAAAGAGAAACAGGAAGGAAATTGAAATGTGTTCGAGCAGATAATGGTGGTGAATATAGGGGTCCATTTGAAGAGTATTGTAAAGAACATGGGATCAAGCTTGAGAAGACGGTTCCTAAGACTCCTCAACATAATGGAGTTGCAGAGAGAATAAATCGCACTATCAATGACAGAGTCAGGTGTATGCTCTCTCATGCAAAGTTACCTAAATCCTTTTGGGGTGAAGCGATGAGGACTGCAGTAGATTTGATCAACCTTTCTCCTTCAGTTCCATTAAATGGTGATATTCCAGAAAAAGTTTGGAGAGAAAAAGATGTCTCCTATAGTCACTTGCGAGTGTTCGGCTGTAGGGCTTTTGTTCACATCCCAAGAGATGAAAGGTCCAAACTTTATGGAAAGTCAAAGCAGTGTATCTTCATTGGTTATGGTCATGAAGACTTTGGTTACAGATTATGGGATCCGGTGAGCAAGAAAATAATTAGAAGCCGAGATGTGATTTTTCTTGAAGACCAAACTATTGAAGATCTTGAGAAGACAGATAAGCCAACAATAACTGTTAGACGTTCTGCTAATGATGAATTTAGTCTTTCCACTAGACCTTCTGTTGATGGGGGAGATGTACAAGTTGATAATGATGGTGATGATTTGCATGATGAACCTACACCTCAACCTGAGGTGCCAGATGCAGAAGTTCTACTAGATGTTGAAGTTCCACTTGAACCACCAGTTGAGCCTGAATTGATAAGATCTACTAGAGAGCGTCATTCTTCTCAAAAATACTCTCCTCGTGAGTATGTGATGAACACTGAGACTGGAGAGCCAGAGAGCTACCAGGAAGCTATGTCTGATGAGCATAAGGAAGATTGGTTGAAGGCCATGCAAGAAGAAATGAAATCCTTGCATGAGAATCATACGTTTGAATTGGTGAAGTTGCCGAAGGGTAAGAGAGCATTCAAAAATAAATGGTGTTCAAATTGAAAGCAGATAAAAATGTCTCACGGCCAAGGTACAAAGCTCGATTGGTTATGAAAGGCTTTGAGCAAAAGAAAGGTATTGATTTTGTGGATATTTTCTCTCCAGTTGTGAAGATGTCCTCTATTCGAGTTGTGCTTGGATTGGCAGCTAGTTTGAATTTAGAGGTTGAGCAGCTTGATGTGAAGACTGCATTCCTTCACGGTGACATAGATAAAGAAATTTATATGGAGCAACCAGAGGGTTTCAAGGTTAAAGAAAAGGAGCACCTTGTATGCAAGTTGAAGAAGAGCTTATATGGGCTGAAGCAAGCGCCAAGGCAGTGGTACACGAAGTTTGATTCCTTCATGGAAGGTCATGGGTATAGTAAGACTTCTTCTGATCATTGTGTATATGTTAAGAAATTCTCTGATGGTGATTTTATAATTCTCTTGCTTTATGTTGATGACATGTTAATTGTTGGTCATGACACTAAAAAGATTGAAAGTCTTAAGAAAGACTTGAACAGATCTTTTGCTATGAAGGATTTGGGTCCTGCAAAGAAAATCCGTGGCATGAGTATCACTCGTGATAGGAAGAATGGGAAACTGTGGTTGTCGCAGCAGAAGTATATTGAGAAGGTTTTAGAGAGGTTTAGCATGAGTAATTCTAAACCTGTTAATACTCCACTTGCTAGTCATTTCAAGCTGAGTTCGCAGCAATGTCCTACAAGTGAGAAAGAGAAAGCAGAAATGAAGAAGATTCCATATGCATCTGTAGTTGGCAGTTTGATGTATGCTATGATTTACACCAGGCCGGATATTGCTCATGCCGTTGGAGTTGTTAGTCGGTTCCTCTCTAATCCTAGCAAGGAACACTGGCAAGCAGTGAAGTAGATTCTTAGATACCTTAATGGTACTTCCAGAGTTTGTTTATGCTTTGGGAGTGACCAACCTGTGTTGGATGGTTACACAGATGCGGATATGGCTGGGGATCTTGATTCAAGGAAGTCTACTTCTGGTTATATGATGACTTTTGCAGGGGGAGCTGTGTCGTGGCAATCTCGACTTCTGAAATGTGTTTCTTTGTCTACTACAGAGGCAGAATACATTGTTGTTGTTGAAGCTTCTAAGGATCCCTTGTGGATGAAGAAATTTCTACAAGAGTTAGGCATCAATCAAGAGAAGTTTATGTTATTTTATGACAGTCAGAGTGCTATCCATCTTAGCAGGAATCCGACGTTTCATTCTAGATCGAAGCACATAGAGGTGAGGTATCATTGGATACATCAAGCGCTTGAGATGAAGTCATATGAACTTAAGAAGATCCATACTGATGATAATGGTTCAGATATGATGACTAAGAGTTTACCTGTAGTGAAGTTTGATTCTTGCAAAGAGAAGTTGGGTTTGGTGGAGCAGCCTATCCCCACTTGAGTTGATGAGGGGGAGATTTGTTGGTGAGTCCTCAACCTCAAGTGGGGCCCACAACTTTTTAAAACAAAAAAAAAAACAAATAAAATAAAAGAAAGTGGGTTTAAGCCACCGAGAGAGAGAGAGAAGGGAAGCCTCATTCATTTTGAATGAAAGAAAAGAAGCAGCGTGGTTTCGGCGTTGGAGAAGAAGAAAATTCGGGGGAAAAGGGCAAGCCATTTTTAATCCGATTGAGCTGGTAAACTTGCTCCATTTTTTATGAAATTTTAGTATGTTAATCCTGGTATAGAGATGAACATTAGGATATAACTTGTTAGTTGTATTGCCTTCACTTTTGCCTGATTTGAGATACCCACTTTGTGGAGGATTTATGTTGATTCCATCCGTTTTGATGATGTATTTTGTTGATTGTTGAGATGCCCTAGTGCTACTAGGAAGACTGATTATGTACCCATTATTTTGATAGTGGAAGATTTTACTGGACTAGGTCCCGTGGGTTTTTTGTCCCTCTTTTGGGGTTTTCCTACGTTAAAATTCTGATGTCTGATTATTTAATTTCTGTCATTACATTTGCTGCTTAGAATATCTTTTGTATTGCCTATTTAATCGCACAGGTTGTGAAATTTTTTTTTTTTTTGTGTTTCTGTTGTTAGACAGGTTCTTCTTTAAACCTTTGTTGAGTTTTTCCAACATTTACCAGGGTATAAACATACGATTTTATTATGTTTGTAAGGTGTGTTTTACCTCATATTATAAGATATAACCCTATTTATATAGGTACAAGTTCATCTTTTTTCTATCCTCATTAAACTTAATTTTTCTAAAAGAATCTTAAGCGGTCTATTTTTGAAGACTTTTGCTTTTCAAGTTGCTTTAAATGGTTAAAAGGGTCAAATACTTATTAAATGAACATGTATATCACAATTGTTTTTCATTTTCATAGCTAGCTTTAGACATTTCACTCTCTCTATTTATGTTGATGATAGAAGCAGTGAGAGTGAAAAGCATGTGTAGTTAGATATGTGCAGCAACCACAAAGTTAGTTAGTGAGTTTGTTAGTATGTCCAGCTTAGCACAATTAGTTAGAATCTGTTAAGCAACCTTGTATATATAGTACAAATCTGTAAACTAAAATTAAGTTCAGAAAATAAAATTCAAAATCACTCAATGTAATATCTCTCTCTCTTCCTCACTTCTCTCTCTTTCTTCCTCTTTTTTTTTCATCATTTCTTCATCATCACAATTTCTGATACCTCTCATGGTATCAGAGATGAAGATTCATAGACAACAACCACAACACCACGCCAATCACTAGAGCTCTATCGAGCCCACTCAGTTAGAATGCCTTCGCTGCGTTCTCGGCCATAAAACTCAACGATAGCAATTTCAAAGCGTGGAAGAAGCAAGTGCTAGCATGCATCAAAGTTAACAAACTACAGAATCACCTAGATCCAAAAAAGATCCCAGTCAGGTTCACCTCAGAAGCATATCGAAGCCGTGGAATAGAGACTTCAGAATACGCAGAATAGGAGATCCAAGACCAATGGCTTGTAGCGTGGCTCATAGCATCCATGGAGTCAAACTTCATCAATCAAGTGGTGCAGTATGAATACACATATCAGATCTGGAATGTTCTTGAAGAGTACTTTGAAGATCGAGTTAAATCGAAAATCAAACAACTGAAAATGCAGCTGAAATCGTTCAAGAAGCAAGGTTCAACAGTCATCGAGTATATGGCCAGGATCAACCAAATAGCAAACGCAGTAAACGCACTAGGAGCATCACTTTCCAGTGAAAAGTACATCGAAGTTGTACTAGGAGGACTCAATAAAGAATATAACACCTTCATCACAATGGCAAACAGCAAAATCGACCAAATGCTGAAAGCGAGTTCGAATTACAACTGCTAGCACAAGAAGAACTGCTAGACAGATTCAAAAGAATAGAGATTAGACTGGTTCAAGCAAATGTAGCATAAAGAGATGAGAGTCAAGAAAGATCGCAAGAAATAAACTACAATAGCTACAACAACCATAGTAGCAGAAGAGGCTTCCGAGGCACCAGAGGCAGAGGTTACTTTAGAAGTGATGGAAGAGCATCTTGGTGGCAAGGCAGCAAGCCTCAATGC
Organism: Arachis hypogaea; assembly: GCF_003086295.3. Lineage (NCBI taxonomy): Eukaryota > Viridiplantae > Streptophyta > Magnoliopsida > Fabales > Fabaceae > Arachis > Arachis hypogaea. The sequence goes on along the minus strand of NC_092052.1, from coordinate 130,720,899 downwards.
CAACTTTGTAGAAAGGTTGACCATACAGTAATGCAATGCTTTCACCAATTATTTGGTCAGGAATTCATGAATCAACAAATGCAACCACTAAACATACACAATACAACCACCATCAGTGGCATTCACAATGGTTTGAGCTCACAAATTAAAGCACTCAACAAAACTACCCAGGAATGAGGCCACAAATGCAGAATTCAAGAACATCATCTCCCAATCCACAAGCATTCCTTGCACTGCTTTTGACAGTTCCAGATATAGCATGGTACCCTGACTTTGGAGCCTCCCACCACATCACATTTGACCAAAGAAATCTCATCATGGGATCTGATTATGAAGGTGCAGAGCAAGTCTATGGAGGTAATGGCCAAGGTATGAAAATTGAACATGTTGGAAATTCATTAATGCATGCATCATTGTCTAATAGACCTTTTAAGCTGAAAAACCTTCTACATGTCCCTACTATCTCCAAGAATCTAGTTGGTGTAGCTAAATTTGCCCTAGATAATTGTGTGATCTTCGAATTCTGGTCTTACTTGTGCAATGTAAAAGTCAGATAACCAAAAAGATTTTTCTTCAAGGACTACTTAAAGAAGAGCTGTACAAGTTTGAAGGAGTCCAAATAATTCCCAAAAATATCAAAACCAAAGATACCTTTTCTGCTAACCCAACATGTCACAATATAAATGTTGAAGATAGAAGAAACCTCATTGAAAATCCAATCAATAATAGGAATTATGCTACAGAAGCTTGCTTAAGTTCACAAGCCAATAAAGTTGCCAAGCCTAATGGTGATGGAATTATACACAGAGTCCAAGAACACACAACAAATTAACAATTCAGTTGTTAAAGTTATTATTTCAAACACTACTGTTAAGTCTATTAATAATGTGTTTTGTCTAGTTAATAGCATTGTTGCATATCTTAGCTGTAAAAATGTAAGTCTTATAGCTCAATTGTGGCATCGAAAATTAGGTCATCCATAAAAAAAAGGTGACTAAACTTGTAATGAAATAATGTAACATTTCTGATTCAATAAATAAAGAAAGCCTTGATCCATCTTTATGCAATGCTTGATGCATAAGCAAAATCCATCAATTACCCCACCCTAACTCCCATACAACATATGAACCTTTAGAACTAATTTTTTCTGACATTTCGGGGCCAGCACCTGTTTATAGTAGAGCAGGTTTTAGGTTCTACATCTGCTTCATTGATGTTAAAACCAGGTATACAAGTACGTATCTGCTACAAGCAAAGTCTCAAACCTTTACTGCATTTTAGCAATACAAAACAGCTATGGATCTCAAGACAGGTATGAAAATCAATGCTCTACAGATAGACAATGGTGGTGAATATTTGTCGTCAAGCTTTAAACAATTTCTGGCAGCAAATGAAATACAACATATGCTCACTTGTCCCTACACTCATCAGCAAAACGGCATGGTTGAACGAAGACAGACACATCACTGAAAGCACTTTAACCTTACTAGCCCAAGCCAACCTCCCTCTAACATTCTGGGATGAAACCACCCTCATAGCCACATATCTAATAAACAGAATACCAACCTCAACTCTTAACAACCTATTACCACTTGAAGCCCTCACCAAAACCAAACCTGACTACTACCTACTCAAACCATTTGGATGCACATGCTACCCACTTCTTTGACCCTATAATACCCACAAATTTGACCATAGATCCCAAAAATATATCGTTATAGGCTATGTCACAGATCACAGAGGCTACAAATATCTTTCACCTAATGAAAAAGAGTTTATCTCAAGAAATGTCAAATTCAATGAGCAGGAATTTCCTTACAGCCAGTTGTTCAACTCTCAACCACAACAAGTACCAGCAACACCCCAACCCCAACACAAACATCCAACACTCCATCCACTCCCAAACCTCACTAACTTTATCATCTCAAACCCCCCAACCTCATCAAGAGCCTCAACCACCACCAAAACTAACCCAACTACAAATAGCCCAACAACATCCTCACCCACCCAACCCACCTCACTCATCTCACAATGCATTGCATTCATTACATGACACTTCCAATGATGCCAATCACATATTTGCACCATTATTTGTTATACTAACTCTGTATCTAATAATTCTGATTCTATTAATCATTTGGCTGCTAATATTCCTACTAATCCTGCTTTAACAACTAATTTACACTCGATACAAACAAGAAGCAAGTCAAGGATTGTAAAGCCCAAGACATATGCTGCAGTGGTAAAACAAATGTCATCACCAGATATGTTTTAATGTGTACCTCAAACTGTTGAGCAAGCATTAAGCAGCCATCACTAGAAAAGAGCAATGGAGGAAGAGTATGAAGCGCTTATGAGAAACCAAACCTGGAAATTAGTTCCAAAATCCCCTCCTAACACTGCCCCTACCATTGGATGCAAATGGGTGTTTAGAATAAAGAAACACCCAAATGAAACAATTCAAAAGTATAAAGCAAGACTTATTGCCAAAGGGTTTCACCAAAAAGAAGGAGTAAACTTTAACCAAGTGTTTAGTCCAATAGTTCAGCCATCTACTGTCAAAATCATGTTGAGTTTAGCATTAACAAAAGGGTGGAAAATAAGGCAATTCGACTTCAACAACGACTTTCTAATTGGAGACTTAGCGGAAGATGTGTTCATGTCTCAACCTGAAGGCTTTCTTTCACCAACTCAGCCCTATCATGTGTGCAAGCTTCAAAGATCTTTGTATGGGTTAAAGCAAGCTCTCCATGCATGGTTTACTAAACTCAAGCAAACTCTCAACAAATTTGGCTTCAGCAACACAAGATCAGACACGTCTTTATTCACTAGATTCACTATGAAATCAGTCGTCTACATACTTGTCTATGTCGATGATATACTAGTGACAAGGAACTGCCAAGATGAAATCTCAACTCTAATAAGCCAGCTCAACTCAACTTTCTCTCTAAAGGATCTAGGTGAAATGAATTACTTCCTGGGAATTGAAACAGTGAAAAAAATGATTGTGAAATGATGTTGTGCCAAACTAAGTACTTTAAAGAGCTACTCATCAAGGCAGGAATGTAGGATGCAAAAGCAATGCCAACACCAATGGCTTCAAGTAAAAAACTGTCAACATTTGGGGGAGAGATTTTCCAAAAACCAACACTTTATAGGTCAATTGTTGGAGGCCTATAGTACGTAACCATCACAATACCTGAAATTTCTTATGTAATAAACCAAGTAAGTCAGTTCATGAATAAGCCTCTTGAAAGTCATTGGAAAGTTGTGAAGCAAATCCTAAGGTACCTAGCTAGGACAGTCAACTTCAAGTTGAGGTTTCAGAAGTCAAATGAGTTCAGAATCTATGATTTTAGTGATTCAGATTGGGGCAATGACATAGATGACAGAAAGTTTTGCTAGTGATTTTTGCATATATCTTAGTCCAAATTTAATCTCTTAGTCAAATAGAAAACAACATATGGTGTCAAGAAGTTCTACAGAAACTGAATATAGAGGAATAGTTGCTAGTCTAACTGAAATAATATGGGTTCAGAACTTGTTTAGTGAAATACAAGTCATATGCACCATGAAACCAAGTCTCACTGCCAATCCAGTTTCGCATAGAAAAAGTAAACACTTTGAGCTTAATTTGTACTTTATTCGAGATTACATAACATAAAAGAAGATAGACATTCAACACATTTTTTCACAAGACCAAATTGCAGATATACTAACAAAATTACAGTCAAGCCTAGCCTTAATGAATTTCATATCAAAGTTGAGAATTGTGGAAAAAAAATGTAGAGATCCCATGGAGCAGAACTGATGAAAAGAGCGCAGAGAATTCAGGCAGAGTTGATGATCGAAGTCTCAATAGTAGGGCTAATGTTAGTAATAAAAGCGTCAACAAGAATATTAAGTAGTAGGATTGATGATGATAGAAGCAACGAGAGTGAGAAGCATGTGCAGTAACCACAAAGTTAGTTAGTGAGTTTATTAGTATGTCCAACTCAGCATAATTAGTTAGAATCTGTTAAACAACCCTGTATATATAGTACAAACCTGTAAACTAAAATTAAGTTAAGAAAATACAAATTCAAAGTCACTCAATAGAATAGCTCTCTCTCTTCCTCACTTCTCTCTCTTTCTCTCTTTTCTTGTTCATCATTTCTTCATCATCTCAGTTTTTATTTTTTATTTTTATTTTAAAATTTTCTGTATTTAGAATTTTATAAAAAAATAAAAATAATAAAATTATGTTTTTATTTTTTTTAACAAAATTCTAAATAAAAAATAAAAAATAAAAATTCAAACTTAATACGCTCTTAATTTTTCAATAAAATCTTTATGTTTTTGTTTCCTTATACTTATTAACCAAACCCTTATAATAATGGTTAGTCAAAAGTTTTTTTAATAGACATTTAGCTGAAATGTTAAGTTTAAAATAACGTATTTTTATTTTATTTCAATTTATAATTTTAAAAATAATATAGACTTAATTTGGTAAAGTATTTAGAGAACAGAAATTCTTCGCATACAAGCGATTAAGGCTTGTAAGCCTTACAAATCCAATTAAAACTAACGCTCAAAACGCGCTTCCTCTTCGTTTTTTTCTTCTTCTTTTCTTTCGTTTTTTGCCTTCTCTTTCTCCTTCTTCTTCTTGCTGCAGGTTCTTCTTCCTCTTCCTCTTCTTCTTCTTCTTTTCTTTCATTTCTTGCCTTCTCTTTCTCCTTCTTCTTCTTCTTGTTGCACGTTCTTCTTCCTCGTCTTCCTCTTCTTCTTCTTCATTTACGTGCTTTTCTCTCTATTTTCTTTCTTCGTTATTCTCGATTTCCATTGTTTTTTTGACATCAAACTCTGAAATTGTTTTTGAAGAAAAAGAAGCAGCAGAAGATGAGGAGGAGAAAGAGAAAGAGTTCTGAATTATGCATAAGGTGTACTTCAATGAATTTTGGGTGTATTTCTTAAATCCTTTGGGTGTAGTTTTGTAATCCTTTGGGTGTATTTCTGTAATCTTTTGGATGTATTTCTATAATCGTTTGGGTGTATTTCTGTAATTGTTTGGGTGTATTTCTGAAGTTCTATTATCTTCAAAACGATTTCAAAGCTTGATTTCAGAAACCATGAAAATCGAAAAAAAAAAAACGAAGAAGAAGAGGAAGAGGAAGAGGAAGAAGAAGAAGAAGAAGAAAAGTCGTTCATAATACATGGTGAGTGTAGCGCTTTGAAAATAGAAAACGGTTGAATAACGCATTAAAAGGCCCGTGTGTAGCAACTTGTAAGACTTGTAAGTCAAAAAGACTTGTATGTGTAGCAGGCCTCTTTAGAGAAATATTGCGCGTGTGAAAATCACAAATACTTATAACTATCAATTATAATTATCATCGTCATCTTTTTCATCTTTTATGTTCACTAAAATTATTGTGTACATAAATTTTGGTGAGCAAAAAATTTTGAAAGACAATACGTCAAATATTGACACCCAACAAACAAAATATGGACAACACATGACTTTTGGTGCATAATACAGACATTTTGAAAGACCACATACACAACTAACAAAATACATTCGCAACAAAAATTTATATGCTATGTGTAAATATTTATGTGCTATGTGCAAAATTTTTATGCTATATCGATAAATTCGTACTATGTAAAAAATTTTTTGATATATATAAAAATTTTATCTCAATAAGTTTCTATAACATATACGCACATTTTTTTTTTTTTGCTCAGTTTGTGCCAATTTAGTTAGACTTAATTACAAAAATACTTATATATATAACATCACCAAAATTATTAATGCTAAATTTCATTCACAATCAAAATTCTCCTTTTATTTATACCTATACCTGTTACGATCAATTTAAATTTTAAAAATTATTTTATCAGATATAGTTGTTATTATTTATATTTACTGAAAATTACTTATAGTTTGATTTATCAGATGTCACGTCTTTTTAAAATTTACTTTTATAAGCTACCTAACAAAAAAAAACTAAGCTTTTGCAAAGCAAGCCGTAGACGATCAAAACCTGTGATTTCGGCTTTCATTTCAACTGTGAGAACAAAGAAAAGCAAGCCAAACAAAAATCAGGCCAAGCCAAAATGATTGTCTACTATTGGCAAGCCACACTATACACCACTCTTCTTTATTTGTTCTGCAGACCCACCACTAGAAGATGCTAAGGCATGCATCTTACATTGTGATCTTTGGTCTTATAAAAATTCCAGAACAAGTAAAGAGGGGATAAATACATACATACAATTAGCTTCTGTTGTCTTCTTTCTCTTCCCATGATCTTTTCGATTGTAGAGGATTTCTAGACAGAACCACTTCAGGCCCTTTCTTCTTTATAGATTAATCAAACTTGCCAGCATTCCTATCCCACAACGGAACATCACTGTCACTAGATGATGCTGCCCTTCGTGCAGCCCTTATTTTTAAAGGACTGTTATCTGGGTCCAAGGCATTACCCTCTACCCTAGGGGCAGAGGCAGCATGTTCAGGCTTAGAGGAGGGTAGTCTTGGTGGTATATTCAATGTTAGTGTTTTTGAATCAAATATATCATCAATTTGTTTCTTGGACTTGGGAGGTCCAGAATTCTCGGGTTGCAAGGAAGACGAAGGATCGGACACAACAATTGTGGTGGGTTTAGGCAATTTCTTTCTCTGATTACCCTTTTGAGCTTTTGGTTTGGCCTGCAAAATGAAATAACAATGCTTCAAAAAAGTTGAGGGAAAAAATAAACAAAAAAAGATGCCATTAACTTCATGCAATTCTAAAGAACTTGACTTTTGGAGGGCTTACACACCAAAGTATTTCCTACGTCAGTAAGAGCCTTTCTAGGTTGTTGGCCTATTTCGGCAAGCCCATCAACCAGTGCTCCACGAAGTAACTCTGCACCTTGAGCAACAAGAAGGTGGTCTTTGTCCATCTCAACTGATCCCAGATGTGTTGACTCATTTGAGATTGATGCTCTATTAGCACACTTGGTTGCTAGGCAACCACAAGAACTACTGCAATTGTTTCTTGTGGTTTTGCACTTGCATTTTGTTGTGTTACATGATGAAGTTTTACTACAAGAGCAGCAAATATTTGATGTTATTTCTCCAGATGTACATCCAGGTTCATCTCTTGAATACTCTTTATCATCATGTTCTGAAAGGTTGATATTCTCTAAGCTTGCGTATGTGCTTGTGGATTTCCGTTTATTCTCAGTTGATTCTCCTGGCTCAAACCACTCGTCATCTGTTGCTTCCATGTCATCAAAATATTCTGATTCTGCACCAGACATGTATATATCCTCCTGTACATGTGTAGAATGGCGGTTTTCCTACGTTTAGAAGAAATTATACCGAATTAACCAATAGCAGTTTATAGTCAACTAGGAGATAGAATCCTTTTAACCATTTTTTGTAAGAAAACTAGTGTGCGAGACCAACCGGCTTGTGCAAATTCATGTTAGTGTATTCTGCTTCTCCCATAGATCCTGTATACCTCTTTAAAGTTTCACTCTGTCATAAAGTTCAAATGATAAAGAAACAATTATTTAAAAAGAAGATACTAAATAATAGGGTAATCAAAATGCTAAATATTCATTGACAGTGGAATCGTGCCCCAATTCTACAAATTGGAGCTAAAAGTTTGTAAAGTAGTAAAGAGGAATATTGGTAAGTTTCTATATACGAAGAAATTTTTTTGCAGCAAAACGTTTTTTAACCATATAGCTATTAGCTAGATGATGTGGCTCATAAACAAACCTGTGATTCCAACTGACGAGTAAGTTGAACTTTTATCATTTCCAACTGTCGAACTGCATAGTTTAACCTTACTACCTTTTCCTTTAAATCTTTAATCTCCATGTCCTTCTCTCTGCAGATTATTTCTTTCTCTCGCACTAAACACCTAAGATAAAATAAAAGCCAGAGCAATATGCCAGTCAGATTACCACTTCAGGAAATTTTTGGATTACTCACAAATTAAAACCTATTGCATTTTAACACAATATAAGCAAGTTTGATAACTTTGCAAGAATTGGTTAAATCACGGGACCAAATTGTTGCAGAGAAATTGTTACCTCGAGGAAGATGCTATGTTGAACAGATAATTCATCACATTCTTAGCATCTGCAACGGACCGGACTTGGTTCCAACGTCCCTTACCACTAAAAACCCGTTCTTGCTCTTCTGCCTCTGACAACTGGGAAGCCATAGACACTAGAGATGAAGAAGAAGTAGAAAGCATGTTTTCAAGGGCAAAAATCCTTGAATTTTTGGCTCCAGGAGACATTAACACAGAGCCATCACTACAATAGCAACCAGTCAGAGAGAGACGTGCATAAAATACCAAACTAAAACCACAAACATTGTTTCATGTTTTTAAGGAAATAGGTAATTACAAGGCATCACCTTGTACCATATTGATTCATCATCTCTACTTCCTCCTTTAGCTTACTCATCTCTGAGGCCATTTTATTCCTCCTAAAATAAAAGGATAACTAAATGAATAAGTGAGGAAAGCCCCAATCAAATGGGGAAAAAAAAAAATAATGCTTAACAGAACAATTCAAATCCTCCCTGCAAAGTTGTCACACCATCTAGCCTAAAATAATTGGTTATTGAACTCAAATAATTAAATTTGGCACATATTTTATTACAAAATATAACCAATTGCAAATTTCTTTCTAGAGTCTTCCATTGAATGTTTATGGACTGACAATAACCATGGGTTGGAGCCAGTCTAACAACATAGAAAGGTACCTAATCCAAGAAAATTAGTATATCTGTTTAACATTTCTCATACTTTAATTTTGACTACCATGGAGAATTTTATTTTATTTTATATTTTATATTTTTTTTGGTTTGGTATTCAGTATGGAGAATTTATAAGAACTAAATTTTGCATATAGAGTAAATACTATGCTTAAGTATCCATATGCAGTGTATGTAATTGGTTAAGCCACACTTATATTTAAAAGAAAATGAGGGAGAATGACACATTATCATATCCTATAAACATAAAAACTGGGGTTCTTTCCGAACATTCAAGTGAATAGATATGGGGTGTATTATGAGAGAGGTGTTATATTTGATGGTAAATTCTAATGCAAAAATAAGATAACTTCAAATGTAATCAAGCATCAAGCGTTCCACCTAAATGTCACGTACTCTTCCATTTGACGCTCATATTCCGAGCGTACTTCGTGCACTCGAACAGAAACTTCAAGCTCATGCTCGATTGCCTTCATCAAAGCCTTGAAAAAAAAAATTTGCATCAAGTAGCAGTTACTGATATGTCAAATTGTCAATACATCACTTACAACTCATTAGCATGAATAGCTATGACCTGTCTTTTGATCAATGGGAAAAATACAAAAGGCATAACACCTAGTAAAAAATCCAGCACTCATCCATATTGAATTTTAACATGCAATTTACTCCTTGTTTTTAATTACTCCATAAAGTTACTTGTACCTGAATTCCAGGAGCACTCCCACCACCAACACCTGTGTTTATGTGAAAAACGAAAAAGGAAAAGGAAAACAAAGTGCCAGATATTAGGCAAACTCAACATAGGGGAAAGAGAGTAAGAGACTACATGACACAGTTTCTTCTAACCCATGGATTCACGTGAGGAAGCCTTTCGAGATTCCAAAAGTTCTTTCAGCCTTTTGGTAGCCATGGAAGCTTCTTCTGTCTTCCTTTGCAGTACCTGCAATGAACATATAACTTGTAATTTAAACAACTATATAAGACTTCAATGCAACAACACGTGATTTGAGCATGAACTTACTAGCTTTTGCCTTTGATTTAACGCTAATAGCTTATGCATCTCATATTCGTTCCTCCTCCCCTCTTTCTTAAGCTGGTATTTAAGCAAATATGTCAAATGACTAAAAATTTTTATTCTTCATAACTAATCTATCGTTATTTAAAAGTTGGGAAAAGATTATTGGACCCCAAAAAAATAAAAAAATAAAAGTAAGAATATATTAATATGTAAAGGTAAAAGAAAATTCTCCCCTTATGCATTTTACCTGAAGAACTTCTTTTTCACGTGTAGCTTTCCATAACCTAAATTGTTCAGATTCCTGCTTAATCTTTTGTTGAAGTTGAACCTAAAGAAAAGTAACCATAAGCAATTCCCCCCAAAAAAAAAATTTCTCCTTTCTAACAAACAATGCACGTTTGATTGACAGGACTATTGCACCTTCTGAGCTTTAATTCGTTGTATTTCATCATAAAGTCGTTTTGCAGCCTCATCACTCTTTTGTTTTTGTCTCAAAAGCATAGCCTGGTCATCTTGTTTCCTCTTCAGTTCGGAAACCTAGAAAGCAAATAATCAGTTTATGGCATTGAGTGGCCATTGAGGTTTAACACGCTTAAAATATCAACTCACTTGCACTTCAAGCGCATTCAACTTTTGTAGATAATCCTGCTTTGTCTTTTCAGCACCGTCATCAGAGTTGGAAGAAATATTTGCAAGATTCTCTTTAAGTTGCTCAATTTCTTTCTATCAATTATGTACAAAAGAAGGGTTAGTAAAAAATATTTAAAATAAAACAAAATTCTTTAACTGATTGATAGTGAAATTTTCAGAGCAACCACCTGCAAAATTTTCTTCTCTTGTTCCATCTCAAGAAGTTTCCTTTCATAATGTTGCCTAAGAATTGAAGGATCAGAGTTATTGTACAACTTCATTTCAGCCTTCAACCAAGGGGGAAATGAATTATTAATTGAAATATGTAAAAATCAGTTGCATCCCTATAAAACATTTAATACAATAAGCTAAATAGATATATTAGCAATTTAAAAAGCTCAATAAAACAGATCTGTGCGCGCTCAGGTGAGGACATGTGCACATGTGTGCTTGTATAGAGAGGGATTTCAACATCTTAAGGAGTTAAAACTAGAAAAGGTTGCTCTTACCTCCTTTTGTTCAAGTTTTTTGTCCAGTTCTTTGAGCTCCTTATCCAATTTTTCTTGGAGAGAAGAGTGTTCTAGCTCCTTTTCTTCATCATCTGATTCATCTGCAAACAAGTTATATTAATGTTGAGAAAGAAAGCATACTTAGAATGAAATGCCAATCAACAAGATAAAATAACAAATAAGTACGCTTCATTATTAAGTGTAACGTTGTTGTTGAATCTTTTAGTATCTAACAAATCATCCTGAAGATTCGACAGACGGACTTTTCAAAACCAAAACAGATTTGTCAAAATTTATGTTTCGAAGGTCAAAACTAGTGCTAAAATTCTATAACAGGATCCATCACAAGAAATAAAATTTCCAATGTGATACCTGGTAAATCCATAGCTTTAGCATGGCTATCAGATGAAAGTGGTTCATCATCTTCGGAATCAACACAGTTAACAAAATGTCTTGAATTCGTGGTGTTTGAAGTCTTCAAACGTTTCAATTCCCCTTCAAGATATTGGATCTTTGACACATAAGATTTTACCAAGTTGTAGTCCTGAAAATAATTTATATAATTTTTAAGAGATCGATCACTTCTGAGAATTGTAACCAAGCATTAACAAGAACTTGTTGCATCCAAACCTGATTTGAATTAGAGTCAATCTTGTCCAAGGATTTACCGTTTCGTATAGCTTCTATTTTCATAATCAGCTGGTCTCTTTCAACCTACAAATATTATCACTGACTTGAGTGAGACTCCAAAAGTTGTTGTAAAAAATACTATAAAGATATTGCATGCAACTAACAAATTTATTATAAATGAGATAAGACAAAGGATAAAAGAAAAACCTGAGCTTCAAGGGCAGATTGTTGTAAACTCTCACAAGCTACTCGACGTCTTTTTAGCTCCTGTTGTAGCTCTGCATTGCTTGCTTCAAGTAACGAAGTTTTATGTTTAAGCATCTGAAAATAAAATAAAATTTAAAAAGAAAAAGTAGACAACATTATAAACATGTAGATTAAAAAGTGAGCATCTTTTGACATTTTATAAAACGAAGTACCTGAAGCTCCTCAAATGGTCCCACACCTTCACCTCTATAAAATAGAAGCTCAGCTTGCAACTGCTCAATTTGATTTCGCATTTCCTGTGCCTGAGCTGCAGCTGGATCACGATTAATCTGAAACATGAAAAATTTGAAATCACGCACATTAAGAAACTGAAATTTTCACAAATTAAAAAATTACTAAACACACTTACAATTGCTTTGTTCTGAATGTTGCGAGCACGATTTGCATACTTTAAGGTGTTCAGTGTCTCTTCAATATTGTTGTCAGCTGGACTAACACATGCTGTGACATTCCCAACAAATTAGATTATATGCTCCAAAGGAAATAATAGGTTGAATTATGTTGTAATTAGATCATTTCAATTTTCAATTAAGTCCTTATAGTTTAGAATTTATAATCAAATTATTATATTATACTAAAATTCTCAATCAAGTTCATATAGACTTCAAATTATGTCTCTGACCAGTACAAACATTTTTTAACTGGGTCCCTCTAATTTAAACTTTTGTGATCAAGTACCTGTATTGCAGAAAATTTTTCAAAAAGACAGCTTACCAGCCAATTTATGGGCTTGATCAAAATTTTTCAGCAAAAGGGACTTGGCTGAAAAATATTTGTACAGCATAAGGACTTGTTTGGAAATATTAACTTATAGTTACATGATTGAAAATTATTATACAATATAAAAACTTTATTACAAACTCTTAAAGTATAGAGACCTAATTGAAAATTGAGTAAAATTATTATGACCACTACAATAATTTAACCACCAACAAAAATATCAGAAATTCAGAACATTGCCAACGTGCACTGATTGTGTACCTATCATCACTGTTTTGCTGTTTCCCCCCAGAGAATCCTACATGTTCATTACCCCATTCTTTGTCAGTCATAATAATACAATATTAATCCATTGAAGCTATTTTGAATTGAACACTATAAATATAGCCTTTTTAATCACTTTTTTAAGTAGCAGTGACTATTGCAAATAGGTTTAACTAGCATTACATTCATATTCAAACTGTATTACATTTGTAGTACAAGAATTATCATACTTTGAAAAAAAATGAGAAGCACACACCCGGCAATTCATGAACTTGTGAGTAGAGTAGACTGTAAACATTCATGCATAACCAAGTTTTTGGTCCAGTGTGTTACTTACTTTACTTTTCATTTTATGAATAGTCATCCAAACAAACACAATAGACTTAGGTTCATAAGTAATCTCAATAAATTGCTTAAAAAAATATTGAGCAAACCTGCAACAGGCGTGTCAATTTGCTATCACGATATGGAACATGACCTCCCTCTTTTCGCTTTTTTTCATCTCCCAGTGCACTTATAACATTTCCAAGAGCTAACAACCCCTTGTTGATATGAATTCCTAATCATAAGAACAATATTCAAACTAAATACAATTTTCATTCAGAAATGAAATTAACTAGCTTAAAAATTCAAAATTGACATTTCTGTGATATTACTTTTTGTGTTACGAGTAAATATATTCTTTAGTCATAATATCTCCTTTGGTCCTAAAATGTCTTTTGATCAATTAAGTCAATACTTAGTTTTGACATCAATTTTATCATTTTAATAATATTATTATTCTCAAGATAATAAGGTAGAAATAATCTACCCCATTTTGCCAAGAAAATCAAATAAGTGCATCAATGCGCCAAGTAAGATGAATTGTAATGAAAATACCTATAATTTGACAGAAAGATAAAATTGATGCCAAATTTACAGATTAATTTCAAAATGTTAAAACTAAAAAGGATATTTGCTCTTGTATTAATAATATATCAAACTCGGTAATATTACCAATGAGAAATACCTTCTTTTAAACGCATGCCATCTGCCCCAGTTCTTTTTGCACGCTCAGAACCAGCAAGATCTACCAAATGCAGTTTGGCACATAAGATATCATCACCTTTCTTTTGCTCCATTGTGATGGTAAATATAGCATGTGAACGACTGGATAATGCATACAAAACAAGTAGTCAACATACTATAAAAGATATTCTCCATTAAAGTATAGTTTCATAATGAACCATGAAATTAGACCCAAAGCTAAAAAATAAATAAAATGTTGCATGCTTTTTATTTGGCATTTTACCTTGATTGGCTATTCATATTTGTACTCCCTGTGGCACGCGATAACGAACCACTTGATAGATAAGATGCCATTTCTTCTTTTGTCTTAACTTCAGCCTCAGTCACACCAGATAGAGTTATTCCTCCATTCACTGTTTCTCTGATTTGTATGGGCACTCTACCTAGCACAACAGGCTTCGAAGCAGAAGTTGCTTCTCCTCTCGATGAATTGGGATCAAGCAAATCAAAAACCTCTTCCTTGAATATCTGTCAGTTTTTTAAACCAAATCAATTATTCATCTCAATTGAGAATTATAGAAAATTTACCAACTAATTATACTATCTTTTTTTCACCTCAATAAATGATACTCTGATCAAGAACTCCATGGAGTCCTTTGCTTCCTTAACTTTTTCAAATATGCTCTCTAATACCCTTGGTATAATTCCACCACTACTTCCCTCTCCATTATAGTTTGTTCCCATGGTGTATGTTTTTCCAGATCCAGTCTAACAAAATGAGAACAAAATATAGTGTAAAGCTACATAAGTGATTACACACAGAGATAAATTATTTATACACATTATGCCTCATACATTGAAACGAAACATGCATCTTTCACATGGGATGACTCTCACACCCCAAAATAAAATGAGTACACAAAATATTAATATATATCAAAGCAAAGTTTCCAAAAGTCATAATTAACCAGCAAACCTTCAAAAGTTTATACCTGGCCATAAGCAAGAACCGTGGCATTATAGCCATTAAATAACGCATCAACAAGCGGAGCTACACAATCATCGTATATCGTAGACGAAGATGGCCCCGTGCTGCCATAAACATAATCATAGGTGAATGTATGAGTCCCAATTTGCACCTACCGAATTCACAAGCAACAACAACAACAATGCATCATATATCAATTTCTCATAGTTTCAAATAATTGCAACACTAATTGTAAGCAAAGCTCAAACTTAACCATCATATATAATTTCGAGAAAACGAAGGTTCTAGAACCTGAGGTTCGCCTGGAACAACAGAAATGCAATCTGTGCATCCTAGAAGAAGCTCCGACGTGATCAATGGGCGAATGTTAACCGCTACACGCACGCAATCCACGTTCCTCCCATCTGAGTTCTCCATTGTTGTTGCGTCACTCAGCTCGATCGTCTGGAAAAACCTTAGAACCAAAATTCGAACGCCAAAAGAACGAAAAAATAAAGCATGCAATGGGTTATAAACTAGAAATCACGATGATGGTGAAGAAAGAAACACGAAAGTATTGATGGTGATGCCATTCTGCATTAGAATGAAGTAATGAAGGAAATTGCAGAAAACAAAAAAAAAAAAAGAGAGAAAGAGAAGAATAAAGAAAACAGAGAGATAGCGGGAAAGAAAGTTTCTTCTCTTCTCTACGTACGTTACATTTGAACGTACGGAAGCAGAAGCAAGCAAAATGGCTTTGCGATTTTCCGATAAAAAAAGGTTTGGGTAAAAATTGGATAGCAGAAAATTAGTAAAAGGCACTGTGGAAATTGGAGTTGGAGATAGGTAAGGTTAATGTTTTAATATATTTTATTTTTTCTTCCTCTTAGCCTAGTAAATAGTAATTATATCTAACCATTATTATTTGAGTTTTAATGTAAAAAAAATTACCATATTGCACTATTTCTTGGTATATGGATGTGCATTGCACTATTTCCATCACAGACAACCTATCTATACAATAATCTCATTTCACACTAACGGAAAAAAAATAAAATAAAACTATTTCCACAAATTTAGCTAGTTAATTAGCTAAAGGTCCTAAAGTAGAATTCGAATTTCATCCACTTATCAACTTCTATTATTAAACTATTTTCTTTTCAAATAAATACGAAATTGGAATTTAGACAACTTTTTCTTTTTGACAGAAAAACTTTAATTCTTTCAAAACTTTATGAATCAAGAGTTTTACAACCATCATATGTCAAAAAATTATTACATTAATATAGATTTCAGGACAAGAAAGAACATGATTCTTTTTAAACGTGATTTTTCAATGAATTAAATGTACATGAAGAAAGTTATGTTTTTACACGAGTAAATAGCTGGTTTGATTATCGAAACATTTGAAATTGACAAAATAATATTTAAAAGATAATAGCAATAAAATAATTTAAATTGCTATTATTTTATTGCGGTTGGTGGTGGAAATTTAAAAGGTGGTGGAAATTGAGGTTGTGGCGATGGTGGATTATTTACAATTATTGGTGTTATTATTGTTATTGTTAGTAGGGTGAAAGTAAGGTGATGGTACGAAGAAAGTGTAGGTATTGAAGTAGAGAAAGTACAGAGAAATCTGAGATTGATTTCGTGCATTAAAATTATCTCTAAGACTCTAATTCTATTAACTATATTTTTTATATTAAAAAAATTGCACCATATTAGTTTTTGTTAACAAGGCTTTCAGGTAATTTGATGATGTGGTTCTTTGATGACACATATCACTTCATGATTTTGCCACCTGTAACAGTATGATGACGTGTTGATCAACGATACGTGGCATGTTGACGTAGATGATTATGCCACGTGTCACAATGTTATTTGTCCACGTGTTATTTACTATGTCATCATTACATATGCATTAAATTGGTTCCTTACTTTGTATCAAATGACTCATTTTAGTTTTTGAAATTGAATATCGTGCATCAAATTAGTTCCTTCATCCGTTTGTTTTTTTTTATAAATTCAAAATTTTTAATATCTTTAAATACTCTAATTTTAATTTTATCTTTTCACAAGTTATTTAAATACAAGTGTTTTTATATAAAAATTTTAGTTTAAATGATACAATTTTTTTCTACAATATTTTATTAAAAGAATTAGATGAGATATTGAAATTAATTTAGTAAAGAGTGTAAGTTAAGAGTATAATAATATTTTTTAATACAAACTTTTTAATATTTAACACCATAATTTAAGAATACTTGATAAGACACTTGTTAATTAATATAAATTCATTATTCCCATCCGTTTTAATAATGTTTGATTTCCCATATAATTGACTTCTTACTAAATTAATAAGATAAATTTATACTGTCGATCATAATAATTCATTTTATCTATAACTTAGTTAGGCGACCTTTTCATATATTACACTATTAATTAATATAAATACTTATTGTAACCATGGCTTGAACAGTATTAAAACAGATACAAATAAATACAAGAGACAATAATAAAATTTTGGATTTAGCTAACATGTGCTCTAATAACGATACAAGTTAAAATTATTAATTAAAAAATTCATTATAAAAAATTATATAATAAAAAATAAAATTAAAATTAGTGTATCAAAAAATATTGAGAGTTTTAAATTTACAAAAAAAAAAAGAGAACAAACTGATAAAGGAACTAATTTGGTGCACGATATTCAATTTTAGGGACTAAAATAAATCATTTGATGCAAAATAAAGGACCAATTTGGTGCATATGTAATGATGACATAGTGGATGACACGTGGACAAATAACATTATAACACGTGGCATAATCATCCACGTCAGCATGGCACGTGTCGCTGATCGACAAGTCATCATACCGTTACACGTGACCAAACTATGAGGTGACATGTGTCACCAAAGAACCACGTCATCAAGCCACGTCAGCACATCGTTAACGAAAAACGGCTCAGAGACTAATATGGTACAATTTTTTCATTCTCATGGACGTAATTGGTGCAATTGGAATCTCATGGACGATTTTGGTGCACGACTTCAATCTCAGAGATTATTTTAAAAATTTACTCGTCGTAAACCATATGAATAAAGGATTTAAAAAGAAAGATAAATTAAAAATTAAAAATCAAGTTTTCAATTAATTATTTAATTACAAATTTTAAATTTAAAAAATTAGGATTAATAATTAAACATATTCACACTATGTATGGTTATTTCTAATTTTATCATAATCATTCAATCTCCGATTCAGGCTCAAAATTTGCCATTGTCGATCTCCAGTCTATTTCCAAACTCATTGTCGGTGCCGGAGACCACTGTTTCGACGCATCAAACGCCGCCGCTCTCCTAACGCCGTTCAGCTGCTATCCATGCACGCTGCCACAATCTCATCTCGCGCCGCTATCTCCCTGCAATCCGTGTCGCCGCCGCACCCCACGCTAATATCACCGCAGCTTGACCGCGCACCGCTGTCCCTCCATAGCCCGTGCAGACGCAGCCATGAAAAGAATCAATCCCATCTAATTGGCTTAGCATGACTATAAGTTATCACATCTTCCCTTTTCGCACTTCTTCCTACAATGTCTAGGCAATGGAATTAGTAGAATTTTTTTTTTTTATCAAATTCATACAATATATTTTCACTACTCATAGACAATTTAAAGGAAATAATCTTTCATGAAACTGATTTAATCCATCTCTAATTCTCTATAACTCCCTTTTTCATTGAAAATTTCACATTCATTATCGTTCAAATCATTTCAAAAATCATTATACTTTACAAATCCATCTATATAACTCCCTAATTTCTTGCATGCGGATATTCATTTTACATACAAAAGGAATGGTTGTTCTTGTTACAAATCCATTATTATTTTTTATTTTAAATATAAAAAGGATGGATGTTCATTTTACATATAAAAGAGATGGTTATTCTTGTTACATATAAAAGGGATGGTTATTCTTATTGCAAATCCATTATTATATTTTATTTTACATATAAAAAGAATGGATGTTCGTATTAAGTACTTATCCCTTTATTAAGGACGATTTTAAGTCGAAAATTAGAAGAGGGACGGTTTCGATTCTGACCCTCAACGTTAGGGACCAAAATCGCACTTATCCCTTTATTTTACATACAAAAGGGATGATTGTTCTTGTTGCAAATCCAGTGGAGATTGGTGGGACAATAATAGCGCTGATAGGTTTTTAGGAGAGGTAGCAGCGAAGGATGGTTAAAAATTTGAAAAAATAAGGTAAAAGGAATTTTTGTTATTTGATTAGGTTGGGTTATTTTTATCTTAATCAGTCCATTGTTCAGATTTTCTGTTGTCTACCTAGCAGAATCGGTTGAATTATTGATAGTGATGATATCGATGGTCTTCGTGACACTGTACATGGATAAAATATATAATTAAATTATATATTTAGAATGATGTAATATACAATTATTATTGTTTATTGATAAATTAAAAATACAATTTAAACAATTGAGGGATCACTTCATTTGTCTATTTAAGTAAATGTTGGGAGTTTGAATCTTGTCTTGTGCATGTAGCAACTAATTAATCAGCGACACACTTTTAAAATGAGTTCAGATTTACGATGAATTAATCTTTATACTGTCGGACTTAGGAATATTATGAGTAACAAAAGAAATAAAAAATATAATTTAATTATAATAAAACATATTTAGATAGCCTATAATGTCCCAACGTATACTCTAACACTATCATTTACCACACTGAATTTTGGAGACTTAGGTTTTTTCCGCCTATCATTATTAGTCTATTTGGCCATGAAAATTTTTTTCAGAAAACAACCGTGTGTATCTATAAAAGTTGTAAATGCTGATAAAAGTAACTTTGTATTTATAAAAGATGAATATCTTTTGATAAAAACAACCAAACGTCAAATTTTAGTTGACTCTATTCAAAAATTACTTAAAGACTTTTTCAAATTACCCTTCTCGTTTTCACCTACAACACCATCCCCTTCGTACCTTCTTCTCTCATCATCGTCATCAAATTGTTCTTATCATTAACATTATCATTTTCATTATTAACCAACATAATTTCTCCCCAACACACCACCACTACAGTCATCCTCCCAACCCTTTCCATTTTATCACCCATTGTGATAACCCAAGTCGTCCTTCACCATCTGCAAGTTCAACTAACCTTTTCTCAACAACTTCACCTCCAACTCCATTATCATACCCACCATGTCTGTCATAGCTGCTACAATAACCATAATGACTCAATTTCTTCCACCGAGATCTGAATTTGACTCAACCTGAAGCGCGATGTGAGGTACAAGAAGCTTTCGGATCTCTTGAGCATAGCGGATTCCGAGCTATCCATAGTCCATAGTCCATTGTCCCCTCCCCCTGCCGTGGTCCTCTACTATGTTTGTCTTTGTTTTATTATGCTCCTCTTCATCGTGACTTTGCAACTTCTCGACTTCTCTCTGCTACGTTGATAGATTTTTACCTTTAAATTTATCATTTTGATTCAGGCAATTAGAGCTCTAGTCCTTGTTTTCTATTCCT
Source organism: Arachis hypogaea (assembly GCF_003086295.3). Classification (NCBI taxonomy): domain Eukaryota; kingdom Viridiplantae; phylum Streptophyta; class Magnoliopsida; order Fabales; family Fabaceae; genus Arachis; species Arachis hypogaea. The sequence goes on along the minus strand of NC_092052.1, from coordinate 130,700,562 downwards.
AATTTTTTTTAATACTGCTTGTATCCAAAGGAGGTACTTAAAATTTTTAGTTTCAATATATTCCTCCCATTCAATTTTCAATTTTTGATTGGTTAGTAGTGTTAGTTATGTTGACAATGTTAGTGATAGTAGTAGTGATATGGGGATGTTAAAGGAGATTAAGATGGTAGTGATAGGGTTGTGAAAGTCTTAGATTTAGGAAAAAAGAGAGAAGTTGAGGATGATGAATGATGGTGGCAATGGTAAAGTGGTTTAATGGTGAGAGAGGAGTTGTAACAGTGATAGTGTGGTGGAGATGACGAATATAATTTGGAAAATTCAAGTAATTTTTTTAACGGAATTAACTAGAATTCAGTGTTTGGTTATTTTTGTTAAATGATATTTATTTTCATATTGGTACAAAATTAATTTCGTTCTTTTATGAATAGTTTTATTAGTATTGGCAACTTTTATGAGTTACAAATGATGGAGAGTGATTTGCATGCTGTTCATGTAGACCATGCACAACATGAGGATTTGGAAGGTTGGACTCAAGTGATTAGGAAAGGAAAGTATAAAATGGGTCAAAGTCTTCTCTTAGCACCCATCAGGTCCAACCAAAAGTAAAGAAGACTCCTAACAAGGCTACCAATACTTGGACAAGGCCTAATCATCAACGTACAACACATGCTACTGGATCCAAAGTAAAATTAAGCAGGGGCATCAATATTGGAAAACCGGTTAGTGTGGCTTCTTCGGGGACCCGGCACAATGTTCATCATCAGCAGCAAGGTGAGACAACAAATGGCACTGTGCGAAAGCGTCCTCACCCAAACTCTTTGCAGAATTCACCAGTAGATAAGGATGGAGCATCGACGGCGGGTATGGTGCAAGTTTCGACGGAGAAAATTGGGCTGCAACTTGAGAGTCCATTAAAGGCAGGATCGTCGAAGACAGGGACATCATGTTGAGTCTCGGGTTTGTTATTGGAGCTCCCTTTTTGCTATTTTTATGGATAGTTTCAATATCATAGCCTGGAATGTGAGGGGTGCGTCTAACAAGATGGCCCGTGTGCATTGCAAAAATTTGGTGAGAATATATAAACCATCTTTCTTCTTTCTCTTTGAGACTCATACCATGTTTAATAATTTGAAGAATTTTTTGGATAAGTTGGGTTTTCATTGTGTTGGTATTAAGGAAGCAGTAGGACACAGGGGTGGCATTTGGTTTCTATCTTCTATTGCTAATACTTCTTGTGTGGTTATTGATCAAATTGACCAATGTATCACAGTGAAAGTGAGTGTGGGTAATTTAGTTTGGCTTTGTAGTGCAGTATATGGGAGTCCTCAATTCGAAAAAAGATGTATGCTTTGGGATCATTTGCGTTCTATTAATTCATGCCATAATAGACCATGGATGGCCGTTGGTGATTTTAATGAGATTGTGGCACCAGATGAGAGTACAGGTGCTTATTTTTCTTCTCACAGAGCTAGTCTATTAGCTACTACTCTAGATGACTGTGAGCTCTTTGATCTTAAAGTGACTGGTAGGAGATATACTTGGTATAGAGCAGTTCAGGCTGGCAGGAACTTGGCTAAAAGGTTGGATAGAGCTATAGTTAATGAGGCGTGGATGACAATGTTTCTTGAGGGTTATTCTGAAATTCTTAGCAGGCTTCATTCTGATCATTGTCCTATTTTAGTTCGTTGTCATGGTAGCCCCAGAGTGAAAGGTTCACGTCCTTTTAGGTTCTAAGCTGCGTGGGCAACACATCCTTCTTATAAACATGTTATTAGTAAGGCTTGGAATCAAGAGTTTGGAGGCGTTACCGAAAGGCTTAAGATGGTTCAACAGGCTTCTTTGGACTTCAACTCAAAGATTTTGGAAATATTTTTGTGCGAAAAAATAAGCTGGAATATCAGATTGATCAGATTCAACGGCGTTTAGAGGTTACCGATGTGTTATCTCTGAGAATTAAAGAAGCTGAACTGAGGGAAGATTACAATAGGCTTTTGTTGCAAGAGGAACTTTTTTGGTACCAGAAATCTAGAGAGCAGTGGGTCAAGTATGGGGATAGAAACACTAAATTCTTTCATCTTCAGACTTTGGTGCGTAGAAACCATAATAGAGTACATGGATTATATGTTAGAGATGGGTCTTGGTCTACTGATCCAGATATTCTCCAGGAAGAAGCCCTCTCTTTTTACAAGAATCTCTTTGGTACAACGGAAGAGGTTGGGGTTGATTGTTTAGGGGATGTTCCGATGCCCACTCTAAGCACTGAGGCTTGTGCTAGGTTAATTGACCCTGTCTCTTTTGCGGAAGTCAAGTCAGCAGTATTCAGTATGAGCCCTTTAAGGCTCCTGGTCCAGATGGCTTTCAAGCTTATTTTTTTAAAGAATATTGGGAGATAGTAGGCACTGAGATTTGGAATATTGTCCGGAGTACTTTTTTGGGAGAGTTCTTAAATCCTAGCATCATTGAAACTCTGATTGTGCTTATTCCTAAAATTGATAACCCTACCTTTATGAAGGATTTCAGGCCTATTAGCTTGTGTAATGTTGTTTATAAAATTATCACCAAAGTATTGACTAACCGACTTCGGCTTTTTCTTCCAGATATTGTTAGTCCTTTACAAGGAGGTTTTATTCCGGGTCATGGTGCTCCTGATAATATTATTGTGGCCCAAGAAATTCTGAATTTCATGAAGCACACAAAATCCAAGAAAGATACTCTTGCTTTTAAAATTGATCTTGAAAAAGCTTATGATAGGGTGGATTGGAGGTTTTTGGAGAGTACTCTCATTGCTTTTGGTTTTCCTATCATCACTGTTAATTTGATTATGACTTGTGTCCGTGCATCATCTCTTTCTATTATGTGGAATGGGAATAGATTGGATAGTTTTGCTCCTAGAAGGGGGCTTAGACAGGGCGATCCAATGTCTCCTTACTTATTTGTGCTTTGTATGAAAAGACTTGCTTGCTATATATCTCATAAGGTGGTCGAGGGTGTGTGGAAACCAGTTTCTGTCACTAGGGATGGCCCAAAATTTTCTCATTTGATGTTTGCAGATGATCTCTTACTCTTCTGTCAGGCTACAAAGAGTCAGGTCCAAATGGTCATGCATTCTCTTAACATTTTTTGCAAGGCATCTGGCATGAAAGTGAATCTTGAAAAGTCTAAAGCTTTTTGTTCTAAAAATGTGACTGCTCGTAGAAGAGATATTTTTACTAGTGTTTCTTCAATACGTTTTGCTTTGGACTTAGGAAGATATCTTGGAGTTAACCTTAATCATTCCCGTACCAGTAGGGCTTCTTTTCATTCAGTGATTGAAAATGTGAGGGGAAGATTAGCTAATTGGAAAGGAAGGCTTCTAAATAAAGCAGGGAGACTTTGCTTGATCAATTCTGTTGCAGCATCCATTCCTGTCTATCATATGCAGGTATCTTTTTTTTTTCAAATTGGGTTTGCGATAAATTATCTTCTATGATGAGACAGTTCCTTTGGAAGGGTCAAGTTGATGGTAAAGGTCTTTCTCTTGTTAATTGGAGGACCGTGATCACTCCAAAAAAATTTGGTGGCCTGGGTGTTAGAGATCCTGCGTGTGTTAATATATCTTTACTTGGTAAATTGGTGTGGCAACTTTTTCATTGTCAGGACAAGCCTTGGGTTGCTCTATTGAGGGCGAAGTATCTGAGGAATGAGGGAGTTTTAGATGGCCATGTCCCTTGCAATGCTTCTCATGTTTGGAAGAGTATCTCAAAGGCTTTTGGTGCTCTTAAGGATGCCTTCTCTTGGTGCGTTGGGTCACTTGATCAATCTTTTTGGTTTGACAATTGGAGTATTGAGGGCCCAATTGCTCAAGATGTCCCTTTTGTACATATATCTGACTCTGATTTAACTATTAGAGACATTTGGAAAGATGGTCAATGGAATCTCCATGATATTTTCTCTATCATTCCAGAAGATGTCAAACAGCGTTTGAATGCTTATAATCCGGATTTGAATGCTGGAGAGAGTTCGGGTTGGTCGTGGGGTGTGGCATCTTCTAGACTTTACTCAGCTAGGAGCGGGTACAGTTGGCTAGCTAAAAGAAAGTTTGACTGGAATGAGCATGATAATTGGTTGTGGGTATGGCGACTGCATATTCCTGAGAAGTACAAGTTCTTGATTTGGCTCAGTCTTCATAATGCTATTCCTACGGCAGAGTTTCGTTTGGGTCGTGATTTAGCTTTATCTAGCACCTGTCATCGGTGTCAGAATAGTTCTGAATCAATTCTTCATTGTCTTCGGGAGTGCCCTAGTGCCAAGGAGGTCTGGAACCTTTTAGGCCTGTATTCAGATAACTCGAATTTACATAATTGGCTCTACAGAGGTGCAAGGAGTGAAAATGTTTTTCTTTTCTTTTCGACCATCTGGTGGATTTGGAGAAGCAGGAATCATGACTTATTTAATATAGATGATTCATGGAGTGCTAGTAAAGTGGTGAGTTTGATTCGTAGTTCAGTAAGGGAGTTTCACACTATTTTTGCTATGCATCAATCTCTGTCTCCTCCTTCACTTTGTTTGCATTGGGTTCCACCTCCAGTTTATTCTGTTAAATTGAATTGTGATGCTAGTTGGTTTGCTCCTTCTGGCTATGCTGGTTTTGGTTGTATCATTCGCAATCCTGATGGATGTTGGTTGAAAGGTTGCACTGGGAAAGTCGAAGTGTGCAGTGTTCTTTTTGCTGAATTGTATGCAATTTGGAGAGGTTTACTTCTTGCTTGGGAGAGTGGATTTCGTGAGGTTATTTGTGAAACAGACTGTTTAGAAGCTCTTTTCTTGGTAAACCAAAGAATGCTTGGTAAGGATATTCCGGAATGGGATTTGGCAAAGCATATACATGAGGTTATGAATTGGAATGGGAGAGTCTCTATTCTTTTAATTCAGAGGACTGCAAATAGTGTTGCAGATTGTATGGCTAAAACAGCTGCTTCTGTCGCGGACATTCACTCGAATTGGAGCCAACCATGGAGGGAGCTTCAACATCTAATAGATTTAGATATGACCCTAGCCAATTAATTTGGTTTTGTCTCTTTTTTTTCTTTCTTTTCTATTTAGTCACCAAAAAAATGATGGTTTTTCCAAAAAAAAAAAAGAGATGAACAAAGTTGAACGAAGAGGAATAAACATTGGATGGCAATTGCAAGTCTATAAATTTGTAATGCTCCATGCTTAAAATTCGTCTATTACTCTAATTTCAGGCACTACTCTTAAAAAATATTGTGTACTTCGAGAATAAATAAATATTTTTTTCTCTATGTCACTTATATACAGTACTAGTTTAAAGTTATTTTTCATTTAGTTAATGTGATAATTTTAAAGTTGAGTTTAGCTTACCATGTAATTCATTAACAATTAAGCTAAATTTATTATGCATAATTGATTTATTAGAAACTTAGTGATTGATTCGAATATAAATTGAATCTTTTATTTAAAATTAGTTTATATAACCGTGCAATGCATATATTGATTGAAGCTAATTTATACAACTTTGATGCTATGTTACATGATCATGATAGAAGAGGTGGGTCTCGGTTAGTATCATGGTACTTGTTCTGATTTCAAAGCTTGTATTTCGGATGGTGGCTTATTGAATTTGGGCTACAGTGGGTGCTTTTTACTTGAAAAAGAGGGAATTTTTGTGAAAAGTTGGATAGAGGCCTCTGTAATATAGATTGGCAAATTGTCTTCCCTGATGTTAGGATAAAACACCTTCCCATGATGAAATCAGACCACTCCCCCGTCATCCTTATCTTTACGTCTTTTTTGGCTCCTAACAAAGGGGGGAGACATTTTAGATATGTGGTAGCTTGGTTGTCTCATCCTGATTTTGATAATCTTGTTAATAAGAGTTGGAATTGCAGGAACTCGTGGAAAAAGTATATTAGAAACTTTTAGGAAGCTCTCAAAAATTGGAACCACAATGTGTTTGGCAACATTCTGCTGAGGAAAAATCGTATTGTCAGAAGGCTCTAAGGGATCACCAAGAGTCTTAATGCCAACAATAATCATTTTCTTAAAAAGTTACAAATTGATCTTTGGAAGGAGTATGAAGAAATTCTTTCTCAATGGGAATTACTTTGGTTCCAAAAGTCAAGGTATAAATGGACTAATTTTGGAGATAGAAACACTAAGTATTTCCATAGCACTACTATGACAAAATGAAGAAGAGACAAAATTAAAGCTATTCAAGATGAGCAGCATAGTTAGATCTCTGACAGACAAATTCTGAAATTTATGGCTACTAATTTCTACAATAAGCTTTATAGAAATGACATGCCTAATATTTCTTATTGCTTAAAAAATGTCTTCCCTGCTCTCAGTTAGGTTGATCTTGAGCTCCTTAATTCTAATGTCTCTAATGAAAAAATAAAGGATTTTTTGTTTAGTATGGGGCAATCTAAAAGCTCCAGAAAGAGATAGTATACAAGCGGTGTGGCTATGGTGGGTTCTGACCTCTATTATCTTGTAAAGAATATGATAGAGAGGCGCCTACTACTAACAGGTTTGGACTGTGTTACAAAAGGAGAGGTAAGTAGAGGTCAAGTAGAAGTGTTTTAGGAGTTGTTAGGATATCCAGCTGGCTGATAGGTTGTTATAAATAGCTAGGTTATAGTTAGTTAAGAGAGGATAGTTTTTCTGTTGTGAATTCTGTTAGAAGTTGGAGAGAATATCTCTCTCTCCGAGCTGGTAGTTCCAGCTGTGTAGAACCTTCTAGGGAGAGCTAATTGGCCATCCCGGTGTATCAATAAAGCTTGATCATTCTGCTATTGCTGGTCCTATCAACTGGTATCAGGAGCTTGAGGATCCCAACGCTGAATGGTGCAATCGAGATCGAGAAAAATGGAGTCACGATTTGACACAATTGAATCGCGCATGGAGGAGATGTTCCGATCGGTGCAGGAGACGCTACAGCGCTTCAATTCCCGAATAGATGCGTTCGAAAATCGCGCGCCTAATCGGAATGAGCGTGGTTCACCGGGATCGCACCTGGCAGCAGGCTCATCGGCCGGAAGCCGCGGCACGCCGGAGCAATGGCGAAAGCTGGAACTCCCGATCTTCCACGGAGACGACGTGGTGGTTTGGGTTGAACGCATGGAACAATTCTTCTTGCTGCGCACAGTGCCAGAGGAGGAATGGCTTACGGTCGCTACCTTTGCAATGGAAGGAAGGGCATTCACGTGGTTCAGGTGGTGGGAGGCGACGGCGCCGGTGCTGCAGTGGTGGTTTTTCAGTGCGGCGCTGCTACGCAATTTTCAACCGGAACAGCTATAGAGCCCTTATCAAGCGCTGCTGAAGCTGAAACAGACGAACTCAGTGCGAGGCTACGTTGACCCGTTCGTGCTTCACGTGCGGCCCCTCCGCAGAATTGCGTCAGAATTGCTGATGGATCTCTTCTTGAATGGGCTGAAACCAGAGGTGGGGGAAGAATGTAAACTGTTCCCATACCAGTCAGTGGACGAGTTAATGGAACTGGCACAGAAGGTCGAAAACCGCAACGCTGCCTTGCGGGGGGTATCGGGACGCGGTAAATCACTGACTCCCAACTTCGCCGTTGCCAATTCAACCGCCACCAAAGCGGTGCACCAGCACCCTGCTACAGCGTCCAACTCTGCAGCAAGCAACAGTGTGGAGTCGACGACAGATCCCTTACAACGGCGCGGATTGAGACATCTCAGCAACGAGGAATATAGAGCTAAGAGGGCCAAGGGTGAATGCTTCCTCTGTGACGAACCATACACTGCAGATCACAATTGCAAGAATAGAGAGTTCAAGCTTTTAATCATGGAGCCAGACTTTGAAGCAGATTGGTTACAACATGAGGCAGTTCCGAAAACAGGAGAACAGGGACAATTGGAGCTCAAATTCATGAGCTTGAGTGGACATCACAAGTCAATCAAAGCCTGGGAAGAGGTAAATGGCCGCCGTGTACGCGTTCTCATAGATTGTGGAGTTTCGGACAACTTCGCGACACCAGAGATTATCGCTGAGTTGGGCCTGAGAATTGACAACACCCCTAAGTTCCAGGTCAGGGTAGCGGACAGTACCAACAAAGGGGGACAGGGAAGGTGTTTGGGTGTCACGCTCCAATTCAAGGAAGTGGCAATCAAGGAAGACTTCTTCATCTTCCCAACTGACGAAGCAGAATTTGTCCTGGGACTGGCGTGGCTAGATAAGTTGGGAGACGTTCTCGCAAACTTCAGAAAATCACGCCTTCGATTTTGGAATGGGGACAGCATGGTTACATTGCAGGGGGACCCGGAGTTGTGCTATGGAGGTATGCACCTTCAATCTGCAGTTTTGTCCATTCAAGAAGGGGGAGAAGGATTTATGGTCCAGTTGTGGCCCATGACTTTGCAAGCGGCTACAGTATCGCAGGTGCCGCAGGTAATTGAATCGGTGTTAGCTTCTCATGCTAAGGTGTTTCAGACACTACCAGGGCTGCCACCACATCGTTGCCATGATCATGCCATTCCACTGATAGAAGGAGCTTCAGTTCCGAATATAAGACCTTATCGTTACCCGCACCATCAGAAAGCAGTAATTGAACTAATGGTACGAGAAATGCTGGCCTCAGGGATAATTCGACCAAGCTCCAGCCCCTACGCGAGTCCGATATTGCTGGTGAAGAAAAAGGACGGCAGCTGGATATTTTGTGTCGATTATAGGGCATTAAATGGTATTACGGTGCCGAATAAATTTTCTATTCCCGTCATTGATGAGTTACTCGATGAATTGGTGGGAGCTGCAGTCTTCTCTAAGCTGGATTTAAAATCGGGGTACCACCAAATTTGGATGAGGGATCAAGACATCCACAAGACTGCCTTTCGCACTCATGAGGGCCATTATGAGTTTCTAGTCATGCCCTTCGGCTTGACCAACGCCCCTAGCTCCTTCCAAGCCTTGATGAATGACATTCTTAAGCCTCTATTGCGGAAATTTGTCTTAGTCTTTTTTGATGATATTCTCATCTACAGTCAGGATATGGATAGCCATGCCCTTCATCTCCAACAAGTTTTCCAGATTTTAGTGGAGAACCAGCTGGTATTGAATGAGAAGAAATGCACGTTCGCAGTGAGCTCGGTGGAGTACTTGGGCCACATTATCTCGGCACAAGGGGTCTCGGCGGATCCTAACAAAACCACAGCGATGCTAGACTGGCCAGTGCCTACGGACCAGCGAGCTTTACGGGGATTCTTGGGCCTTACCGGCTATTATAGGCGGTTTGTGCAAGGATATGGGGTAATCGCCAAGCCGTTAACGGAGTTGACAAAGCGAAATGCGTTTGAATGGAATGACAAGGCACAGAAGGCTTTCGAGAGATTGAAGAGGCTGATGGCAGACCTACCGACTCTAGCAGTTCCGGATTTCAATCAAGACTTTGTTTTGGAAACGGATGCATCGAGTGATGGGTTGGATGCGGTGCTGTCCCAGCAAGGCAGGCCAATAGCATTCCTAAGCCATGCGCTATCTCTAAGGGCCCGCCAAAAATCTGCATATGAGAGGGAGTTGATGGCCATTGTCTTCGCTGTCCAAAAGTGGCGGCATTACTTGTTGGGTCGCCATTTTATTGTTCTCACAGATCAGAGAAGTCTAAAGTTCCTCACGGACCAGCGACTCATGGACCCAACTCACTTGAAATGGACCACTAAATTGTTAGGCTTGGATTTTAAGATCCGATACCGGCCAGGCCTTGAGAATAAGGCAGCAGATGCATTGTTACGGCAAATGATGGCAAGGGTGATTTCAGTAGTACACATGAACCTCTGGAAAACAGTGGAAGAGGAGGTGGCTCACGACCAAGAGCTACAAAAGATTGTGATCGCCCTGCAGCAGGGGCTGGATGACTATCCGGGGTATTCCCTACACAAGGGTCGGCTGTTTTATCAAGGGAGAGCAGTGTTGCCTGCAAATTCTTCTCAGATCCCACTTTTGCTGGCTGAGTCCCATGACAGCGGAGCGGGTGGACATTCAGGCTTCTTTCGAACCTATAAGCGGCTGGCAGCAGCGGTTCATTGGCGCGGCATGAGGCAACGGATCAAGGATTATGTTGCAGGCTGCCACACTTGCCAGCAAAACAAGCATGCAGCGATAAAATCGGCGGGGCTGTTGCAGCCACTACCAGTTCCAGAGCGAGTTTGGGAGCACGTTACGATGGATTTTGTGGCGGCATTGCCAAAATCCAAAGGCATGGACACTATCCTAGTTGTGGTCGATCGGTTGACTAAATATGCTCACTTTATCCCCTTAGCTCATCCATTTTCAGCCAAGGAGGTGGCACTAGCCTTTATTAAAGAGGTAGTTAAACTACACGGGTTCTCCAAGTCAATCATATCGGATAGGGATAGGGTGTTCATGAGTAAGTTTTGGTCCGAAGTGTTCCAAGCAGCAGGGACAAAATTGAAGTACAGCACGGCATTTCATCCGCAAACCGATGGCCAAACCGAGGTGGTGAATCGCTGTTTGGAGACTTATTTGCGGTGCTTTGTGGGGGGCTACCCGAAGAAATGGTTGGAGTGGCTTCCATGGGCGGAGTTTTGGTTTAATACGTCCTACAATGCCTCAGCCCAAACAACTCCATTTCAAGCACTTTATGGGGTGCCGGCACCTATTCTTTTCCGGGGAGAGACGTTTCCCTCGTATGTTGAGGAGGTGGCAGCATTGACCGCAGCCAGGGATGCGGTGTTGGCAAAGTTGAAGATGCACTTGGTGCAGGCTCAGCAGCGGATAAAACAAGCAGCGGATAGGCATCGAAGGGATGTCGAGTTCAAACCGGGTGAGTGGGTTTATTTGAAAATGCAACCTTATCGGATGCGGACACTAGCGCGGAGGGTCAATGAGAAGCTAAGCCCTCGGTACTATGGACTGTTTGAAGTAGTTGAGAGGATAGGGGCAGTGACATACAGGTTAGCCATGCCTCAAGAGTGCAGACTTCACCCGGTCTTCCATGTTAGCAAGTTGAAAAAGGCTGTCCCGCCGCAGCAGCAGGTACAGACGCTTCCACTAGGGCTGGCTAAGGATGGTGAGCTGGTGATGCAGCCATCCCAGATTGTGGCATCGCGAACTGCAGAGGATGGGGCCTTGGAGTATTTGGTGCGCTGGGTGGGCCTATCTCCTTGTGAGGACAGCTGGGAACGAGCGGCGACATTGCGGGCCACCTTTCTGGAGCTCCACCTTGAGGACAAGGTGGTTGTCCGAGGGGAGTATTAATAGAGAGGCACCTACTACTAACAGGTTTGGACTGTGTTACAAAAGGAGAGGTAAGTAGAGGTCAAGTAGAAGTGTTTTAGGAGTTGTTAGGATATCCAGCTGGCTGATAGGTTGTTATAAATAGCTAGGTTATAGTTAGTTGAGATAGGATAGTTTTTCTGTTGTGAATTCTGTTAGAAGTTGGAGAGAATCTCTCTCTCTCCGAGCTGGTAGTTTCAGCTGTGTAGAACCTTCTAGGAAGAGCTAATTGGCCATCCCGGTGTATCAATAAAGCTTGATCATTCTGCTATTGCTGGTCCTATTAGAATATTTTTGACAATCTTGAGAGAGTTAAAGAGATTAATAAGATGCTTATTACTCATATTCCTAAAGTGGAACCTGTCATCAATCTTAAACAAATGTGCTTGATTAGCCTCTGCAATATTTTCTACAAGGTCATTACTAAGGTTCTGGAAAGAAGCCTCAGGAAGGTCATGGAGAAATTAGTTGCTTCCAATTAATGTAGCTGTATTCTTGGGAGGCATACTTCAGACAACATTATTATTTTCCAAGAGGTGATCCACTAAATGAGAAACAAGAAAGGAAAAAAAGGTTGAATGACTATCAAGATCGATTTAGAGAATGCCCATGATAGGGTGAAATAGGAGTTTATCAAGGACACCTTGGTTGACGTCGGCTTTACACATTATTTGGTTGAGCTGCTACACACTTGTACCACAACTGCAAGAATGATGGTCTTCTGGAACGAGGAAGCCCTTGACAAGTTTATTCCTTCAAGAGACATTTGTCAAGGGGATCCCATTTCACCGTATATATTTATTTTGTGCATGAAACGCCTATCTCAACTTATTAATGCAACTGTTGATCTTGGGTTTTAGAGATCGATCCACATGGGTAGTGATAGGCCTAGTCTCTCCCACTTATGCTTTGCTGATGACTTGATCTTTTTTCTAAAAGTGAGTATGGAGCAGGCTAAGCTGATTAATAAGGTCTTGAATGCCTTTTGTATCGGCTCAGGACAAAAGGTCAGCAATGAAAATACCAAAATTTTCTTCTTAGAAAATGTAGGGCATAATGTCAACATCGAGATCAGTGAAGTCTTTCAGTTTTTTCGTACTAATGATCTTGAAAAATATCTTGGTGTCCATTACTGCATACCATAGTCACAAAGAATATGTACAAGGAGATTATCAATAAACTGAACACAAGGCTCAACAACTAAAAAGCTTCGTCCATATTCCTTGTAAGGAGAACTATTCTTATGAAATCTGTCCTTTCTAACTATTCCTAGTTATATTATGCAAACTGCTGTTTTACCTGTCTCTACTTGTAATGATATTGACCGCAAATGCAGGGTTTTTCTTTAGGGTGACTCAGAGCAATCAAGGAAAGTGCACCTTCTCAACTAGAAAAGTGTGGCAAAACCCAAGGCCTATGGAGGATTAGACATTCGACATGCAAGCTCCATAAATAGGGAGTTTATGATAAAAATTGGTTGGGGCTTAGTGGAAAAGAGAGACTGTCTTTGGGCAAGAGTCCTGAGATCTAAATATAAGTGCGGGAAGAACATGGTTCCAGAGGTTTAAAGAAATAAAAATCATTCTAATCTTTGGTTGACCGAAGTTATTTTATAACCGGTAAGCCACCATGCATTGTTTTCCACATAAAGACTTTAATTTTTTATGGGCATTTCAAACTCCAAATTTCCTTCCACAGATGTTTATTTTTGAAATAGGTAGGCAAGACATATATGGAAGGGTGATGAAATTGGAAGCTTATTGAATATCCTGACTTAGCAGAGTAAATCCCATTTCGTTCTTTGCCCCAAATAAATTTGTCACCTTCTTGTCTGATTTCTGATTGAATAATTGCCTGGGACTGAATTGAATGTGTTTTGAATTAATTGTGCGTTCCATTCTCCATTGTCTGTCATGAGCTGATTCACCCACACTAGAGTAGAGCTCAAATCCAGTTCCTGGTTCCTTAGAATTATAGGATGATTTCTAATTCAATTTTCCCCCAGAAATTTTACTGTAGAGTTCTTACTAACCTGCTAGAACACCCCTTTCTCTATAAACTTTCTCCCTTCTAGTAAGCTTTTTCAAGCCCATGAGGGATTATGACCAATGTTAGCCTCTAGAAAAGAAGAGAACCTGAAATACTTACTTCTATAGACTCTATAAACTAGTGAGTGAGTCTTAGTAATTAATCTCCAACCCTATTTTCCAAGTATGGTTAGGTTGAATGCTTTCAAATCTTTGAAATCTAGCCCCCTTGGTTCTTCTCTCTACTCAAAGTATCCTATTGAATCTATTGCATTTGCCGTTCGCCTTGTTTTTGCCCTACCAAAATTGCATTAATTGCCTTTAAATGTCTTCTATGAGCGTATTCGGCAATTTAAAACAACCTAGAGTATATATTGGGATTGCAGAACCAACCGACTTGATAAGAGCTTCTCTTCCACTTGTTGAGAGTAAACTATGGTTCCAATGTTGGAGTTTTTTAGTCACCTTATCCCTTATGTAGTTGTTTACGTCTCCTTCTTCGATCTATGGATAACCGAAGGCAACCTTAAGGTAGCATTTGTTTTGAGGTACTGAGACAGAGACTGGGAGACTAAAGACTCAGTATCATATTTGTTGACTCAGAGACTGATACTAAAATTTCTATCTCTGTCCCCAAAATTTTAGTATTTCAGTACCTCCAAAAAGTGGGGACACATGAGACTGAAATTTTTAGAGATAGAGACTGAAACTTTAATAACATTTTATACCTAAAATACCCTCATTTCAATTAATTAATTCCAATTTTATTCTTTGTACAAATTAAATTAGAGCTTCATTCTTGTTTCAATTTCTGTCTCCCACTTTGTACCAAACAGAATATTGAGATTTATTTCAGTCTCTATATCTAAGTCTCTGTCTCTCAGTATCAGTCTTTCAGTCTCTGTCTCTCTACCAAATGCTACCTAAGTACTTGTCTTGAGAGTCAATACGAGAAACATTTAGGACAGTAGAAAGAGCATATCGGATCTGCTGAGGTGTATTAGAACTGAAGAAAACTAATGATTTATTTAGATTGATCTCCTGCCCACTAATCTCACCATAGATTCGTAGGATCTCCATCACCTTCCTGCATTCCTGATTAGTGGCTTTGAAAAATAAAATAGATTCATCTACAAAGAAAAGGTGACTTAAAGCAGGACATCTACTATTTAATTTAAGACCTGTAATATAGCACTCTGTTTTCTTCTGTAGAGCAGGTGGGATAGTTCCTCTGCACAAATAAGAAAAAGGTAGGGAGAAAGAGGATCCCCTTATTGGAGACCTCTTACAGGCTTAAAGAAGTCTTGAGGTTGTCCATCCACAGTAACAGAATAGGAAACAGTAGTAGTTCACTCCTCTAACCAGCCAATCCATCTATCACAGAATCCCAGTTATCTCATCATCTACCATAAATAGCTTTATTCAACTCTATCATATGTCTTACTCATATCAAGTTTTAGTGCAAGATCATAATCACCATATCTCTTATTCTTTAGAAAATGCATAAATTCATGAGCGACAAGCACATTGTCACTAATCAATCTACCTCCAATAAAAACATTTTGATTATCACTTACCACCGCATTCATCACAAATTGCATTCTTTGGACTAGCACCTTAGATATGATCTTATAAAAAATAGTACTCAAATTTGTGGGTCTGACCTAAGTCATATTAGAGGCACCATCTACCTTGTGGATTAAGCAGATGTGTGTGTGGTTGAAATTTCTCAAAATCCTGCCCCCATTAAAGAACCTCTTCAGAACCCTGATTGTGTCTTCTTTTACTACGCTCTACTAGAACTAAAAAAGTTTAGCAGTGAAACCGTCCTCCTCGAGAGTTGAGAAAGGGTTGATGGAGTATACTACTCTTTTAATCTCCTTCTCATCAACTGGCCTTGTAAGAATTCGGTTAGTGCTCTGGGAGACCTTTCGAGGTATTGAATCAATTTCTTCCCGTGGGTCCCTAGGATTGGAAGAACTAAATAAGTTCTGAAAGTACTATTGGGCTATTTCTCCAATTCCTTTAGCATTTGACTGACATCCCTCTCTTCCATCCTCCAATTTTTGCAATCTATTTTTCCAATTTTTAGCTTGTGCTCTAGTATGGCAGAACTTAGTAAGTTAGTATTTTTGTCTTCCCATTTCAGCCACTGCACCCGTAATTTCTCCTTCTAGTACCTCTCTTTTCCTATAAATGCTTCCTCTAGCTCTTCCTCCAATGTTCAAATAACTACATCATTAGCTAGATTTGCCCGAGACTTTTCTTGCTCAATTCGGCCTCTGAGGTCTTGAATTCGCCTCTTAAAGTTGCTTGAACCATTTTTTTCATTCCACGATTTGCTGCCTACATCTCTTCAATTTAGAGTGTAGAATGAACATAGGGGACTCTGTAATGGTTTCTCTTCATGTCTCTTTCACAATTTTTAGAATTTTAAGAACCTCACACCAACGTTTCTGAAATCTGAATATCCTTTTCGCTCTTCACTGTACTGGGTCAGCATCAATAAAGATTGGTCTGTGGTCAGAATTGTAGTCTTCTAAGTGAGTAACAGTAGTTTTCGAATATTTTTGTCTCCACTGCTAAAGACCAAATATCTATCCAGCCTTTTCATGATTAAACACCCTTAAATTGTCTATTTGTCCATGTAAATTTGCTGCCTTTAAAATCTAAATCCACCAAACCTCCTAGTCTAATAAGATCATTGAAACCATTAATTGAGGATGTATATGTCCCTTCTCATGGTAAGCTATAATCGCATTGAAGTTTCCCATAATCATATAGAAAAGACCAGCTAACTCAATATGATTTAGAATGGCAACATATCGTTCATTACCTGTACTTTTTTCACTATGCAAGTGGACAACAAAAATGGATCAATACCTCGTTGAATTTGAGTCCTTTCATTTAAATTGAATAAAAAATTCTGCCTCCCTTTTCACTGCCAAATTTTGTGAATTTTACAATGCACACTCTCAAAATCCATCTTCTTGCATTGAACAGCGATATTCAAGGCATTATTTTTAGTTTTGCATAAAAATAATATCTCAAAAGAATAAGATTTTTTAATCTCTTAAATATTGTGAATTATCAGATATTTTTCCAAACTCGACAATTTCACGTAACCTTTTTCATTGTCCCGAGAGTGCCACATTGGGGTTGGCACCCACGTCCCTCAGCACTTTGATCATCTTCATTCCCACATTGTTTTTTAGTAGAACTATTTTCCTTAAGCTCCAGAAGTCCCCTTTTCTCACCTGCCCTCACCATTGACCTTCCTCCTTTCGTCCTAATTAGCTGCTTGATATGAATTTTCTTTCTACCTTTCTCCCCTATCGCAACAATGAATATTGAATAACAAACATGCCCTAATGAACATTCATTTACAAATCCAGCACGCTTAGCACGTTTGTTAATTGCAACTGTGTCCATATCATTGATACGGACAAATTCTCAACCTTATGTTCCTTCTATATTATCCATTCAATTTTCTGAAATATTTAATAAGCATAAAGCATAGTTGGTTCTCTCCCTACCTTTTTTCCATTTTGTATTTCCTCATTCTAAAGGCAATAATAGCATAAAAAAATTATTATATACGTTAAAAATTAACTATTAAATCAATTATTGTATATAATATATATATATATATATTATATATATTAAAATTAGTCACTAATATAAAATATACATTAAAATATAAAATATAGACTAAAAATAAATTAATAAATTATACATATTTATACACAAATACATAATAATTAATTTTGATGTATAAATAACATTTTTGATATATAATTATATATGTGTGTATTTATTAATTTATATATTTTTAACTAAATAATCAATAATTAGAATAATAAAATGTATTGTAGTAAAATAATTAAATCTACAAGAGACTAATAAATAATAACTAAGATTATTTACTATAATATAATACATTTTTTATAAAATATTAAATACATATTTTTATATACAGATTAATTTTTTTGTATATATATACATAATATAATATGATTGAAATTTTTTTTACTTACACCGGCTTATAATACAGTACCCGTGTGATGTCATTTATAAATTTTCTAAAACTAAAATATATTGCTTATTAAAAAAAGTGTTTAAATTTATATGTGCATCCTTGTGGAGTAGTGGTCCCTAACGATATCTTTTATGGTCGCAGCCTTCGAGGAAACTATCCAACCACATTGGGACAAAGAAGAAAGAAAAACGAATTTGAAAAAAAGTGTGTGTATGAAAATTTAAATAAAAAACAAATACAAAGAATGATAGAATCAATTTTAAGCAAAGTCTAATTAGTCTTTCGGTCCGGGTTGTGAGATGGATTGGGAACCTTCAATTGGAACGGCTGTTGGATCGTTCAGTGGGAGCAATGGGGTGCATTCATGTCTTTTCAGAGGCCGCATGGACTTGGACTTTTCATATTTCCGTGCCCGTTGTGCTTCTCGAGGAGTCGTATCAGTTATGTTTTCTAAGGATACATTTATTGCGATTTAACGTTTCGGCTGCCTTTCCCCTTTTGTCCCTCTATATTTGTTGGTTCTAGAGGGCATTTCTGGTTTTCTACCCTCTGTAACCGTTTTTGCTTTTTAACTTCTATTCCTTCCCTCGTTTGTTTCATTCTTAGTGCTGTTTCTGACATTCTCCCAGTTTTCGTCATGTTCGTGTGTTTCTTCGATTGGCTTGCTTTGTGCTCTACTTCCTGTTTCTGTGCCTTTTGCTTCCGCGCTCAGTTTTATCAGGTTGGTGTTCTTCTTCCTTGCTTTTACTGTCTTTGTTTATTTTCTTTTGCTTGTATGTATCTGGGCTGAGTTTTTTCTGTTCTGTATGGTAATACTTCTGTCTTGGGGGTAGTGGGTTTACTTTGGAAGGAATGAGCACCGCTGTATTGTAGGCGTAGGTGTGGTGGATAGTAGTGTAAGACTATTTTTCTTGTTGTTTTCCGCCGTGTAGTTTTGTTAGGCTGATAGTGGTGCTCCCCTCTGTTATAGGTATGTCTCGGCGGAGAACTGAGGGTGTAGGTGTTCCGGTGATTCCGGCCGGGGCGTCCCCTCCCTTTATTCCTGGGTAACTAGTGATGTTTGGGAAACACCGTCTCGGATGGCGGAGGCGGATCTTCAGCAACTTCGTGATTAGGGGCTATTTGTGGGGGAGGTGATGCCGAGCGCTAGTATGAGCTTGCCCTCCCCGGGATTGACGAGAGGGTTTGCTATACCAACCTTGACTCGCCGACTGTCCCAGACTCGATGTGGGTGTATAAGGCCATGTTTACTCGGCTCGGCGTGCGGCTCCCCTTTTCGCCTTTTGTTCAGCAGTTGTTAAGCCGATGTTCCGTAGCGCCGTCTCAGCTACACCCGAATAGTTGGGCGGCGGTACGTACCTTCGAGCTTGTGTGTGAGTACCTGGAGCTCCCGTGCTACCGAGTTAGGTACTTACATGTTTCTTTTTTTTTTCTTTTTTCAGTTGAGATGGCTGGTGGTTTGACGTCTTTGGCCAGGCTGAAGGCCGCCATGGATCGGGAAGAAGCATCGGCGGCTTCTCCTTCCACCCCTTCATCTCGTCCTTCCGGGGGTTTTTGGGCTGTTTCGCAAAAGTTGGCCTCAGCTGGGGTTGGGGGTGGCGTCCGCGTTTCTCCGGGTCTTATGGTTTCTTCTGAGGAGGAAGAGGAGGTCGTTATTTCGGCCGCTGAGGCTTCTTGGAAGAGGAGGAGGCAGGAAGAGATCGACAGCGAGAATTTGGAGGAGGAAGGTGTTGTGCCTTCCGTGATGGACCGGAGTTTCGATGCTCCGGCCTTCACTAATCAGTATTTGATGCCTGGCACCGAGGAGTTTTTTAGTGAGTGTGACATGGCCTTCCACGCGAAGTCAGTGTATCGTGCCCTCCTCTGTTCTACTGTTATCGTCCGAAAGGCCGAACCTGGCTCAGGTGGGTCTTTTGGATAAGAAGCTGCGCCAGTCCCAGACTGAGGTGGGAAAGATGAAGGAGCAGCTTGAGGCGTCGGAGACGGCAAGGGAGAAGGCCGTGAAGGCCTCTGAGGATGCTGGGGCCGAGCTGTTGCGTCTTTCTGAGGTTGAGACTTCGCTTTTGTCCCAGTTAGGGGGGGAGCGGAGGAAGGCCTCGGATGCTGAGTCGTAGGCTGCCGTGCTCCTTGCCGAGGTCGACACCTTGAAGGCCGAGGCCGAAGGACTGAGGAAGGAGAGGGTGGAGCTGTTGCCCGATGTGAAGGATGCGATCTCGCGCGACCAAGGAGACCATGAAGGCTCAGGCTCAGGTTCTTGCGCCGGAGGCTGATGTGTCCGTGATGGGGGCTTTCTAGACCGTCCGTGATGGCCTCATCGTCGACCTTGCTGCTTTTCTGTAGTTGTACTTTGGTTTGTTGTACCGGTTTGAAGACTTGTAATTTTTGTTTAAGATTTTGGCCGTTTGGCTGTGTTTTGTGACTCGGATACTTATTTTTTTGAATGATTGTGCTATGGGCCGTTTGGCCCGTTTGCCTTTTTAAGCCATTTTGTCGACTAGTTAAGGATTTTTGTGTAGGCCGTCTAGGCCCTTTTACTTTTAAGCCGTTTGTTTTGGCTTTGTTTGTTGTTCGGGTCGTTTGGACTGTTAGTTTGTAGTCGTGTGAGATTTTTGTGAGGATCGTCGGGGTTCCTCGCTTAGATTGTACGATCGTATATTCGTGGATATCCGTGTGTTTGGGCCTCGGGGGTGATCGGTCCCCGGTGGTGGCCGCGCCGTTTTGCCGTTTTGGGAAGGGCAATGGGGTAAAAAGATAAAGGAAAAAACACTTAAAAAAATATTTAAAATTAGAACTTTGTTAAGGTATTGGGCCTCGTTAAAATCCTCTGATGTGGGCGGAAAAGAGTGCCTGACAATAACATTTTAAATGGAACAAAGCAAGGAAAAGACATGTTTTTGAAGGTAGGGGGCCTACGCGTAGTATCGTCGTAAATTGGCGGCGTTCCAGGTTCTCGAGATCTCGGGTCCGTTAAGTCGTTCGAGCTTGTAGGCTCATTTCCCAATTACTCTCTTGATCCTGTATGGTCCCTCCTAGTTGGGGGTGAGTTTCCTTTTCCCGGGAGTGGGGGCTCCGATATCGTTTCGTCGAAAGACGAGGTCGTTGGGTGAGAACTCTCTTCGGATCACGCCGTTGTTGTATCTCAGCTTAATTTTTTGCTTTAGGGCCAGCTCTCGCATATGGGCTATGGACCTTACTTCGTCCGTGAGGTCCCGTTCTGTGTCTTCGTCGTTGCCCCCAACCGTTCTTCTGGGACTGGGATCTTCGACTTTTACTGGGATGATGGCTTCTACGCCGTATGTCAAGTGGAACGGGATTTCCCCTATGGAGGTCTAGGGATGGTTCGATATGACCAGAGGACCGATCCGAGCTCGTCGGCCCAGAGTCCTTTGGCTTCGTCGAGCCGTTTCTTGAGTCCTTTGACTATTATCTTGTTTGCCGACTCCACTTGCCCATTTGTCTGAGGGTGTTCTACCGAGCTGAAGCACTGGGATATGTGGAGCCCTTCCAGGAATTCCCTGAACTTCTTATCGGCGAACTGGGTTTCGTTGTCCAAGATCACAACCTCAGGGATCCCAAATCGGGTTACTATGTGCCTCAAGAAAATTTTTTGGCACTGAGTCGCCGTGATGAAGGCCAGGGGTTCGGCCTCGATCCATTTGGTGTAGTAGTCGATTGCGACAATGAGGTATCGGAATTGTTCGGGAGCCGTTGGAAAGGGGCCAACGAGGTCGATGCCCCATGTTCCGAATGGTCGGTCTGCTGTGATGGTGCTGAGCTGGTGGGGGCGGCTTGATGGAATTCAGAGTGCATCTGGAATTTGTTGCAGCTTTTTACCAACTGTATGGAGTCCCTGATGACTGAGGGCCAGAAGTATCCAGCTCGGATAATCTTCTGAGCCAAGGTTTTGCCTCCGATGTGGTGGCCGCAGCAACCTTCGTGAATTTTGCGGAGTATGTACTACGTGTCCCTGTGTTCAATGCATTTGAGTAAGGGTTGTGAGAATCCACGTTTGTATAATTGTCCCGCTATTATAGTGTAGTTGGCGGCTTCCCTTTTTATCCGTTTTGCTTCTTTGGGGTCTTCCAGTAATACTCCGTTAAGTATATATTGTCGGATGGGGGAGGTCCACGAATCAAGGCTGGAGACCGGAAGGTTGAAATCGGTTGTGGTCGATACAAAGGGTGTTCTGACGAATTCCTGTATGAGTGACCGATTTCCTTGTCCTGGCTTGGTGCTAGCCAGTTTTGAGAGTAAATCCGCCCTTGCGTTTTGCTCCCTAGTGACGTGTTGGACTGTTACTCGATCAAATTCTGCTGTTAATTCTTTTACCTTGGTTAGGTATTGCTGGAGTAGAGGGTCCCGTGTTTGGTAGGCTCCGTTGATTTGGGAGCTGACTACCTGGGAGTCACTGCAAACCTCCAAATCCTTCGTGCCAACTTCTTTGGCCAGCGTTAGTCCAGCCAGGAGAGCTTCGTACTCCGCTTGGTTGTTGGAGATCGGGAATTCGTATCAAACAGGTTGTTCGATTACGATCCCATTTTGGTTTTCAAGTATCACTCCGGCACTACCGGAGGTGGTGTTAGATGAGCCGTCCATGTGCAACTTCAAAGTTTCGATGGCGGGGTTGCCCAGAGTCATCTCGGCGATGAAGTCTGCCATTGCTTGTGCTTTGATCGCGTTTCGGGATTCGAACCCTATTTGGAATTAGGATAGTTCTATGGACCATGCTAGCATCCTTCCCGTGAGGTCGGGCTTTTGCAGGACTTGCCTGACCGCTTGGTCGGTTCAGACTGTAATGGGGTGAGCTTGGAAGTACTGTCGAAGACGTCGGGAGGCCGTGAAAAGTGTGAAGGTGAGTTTTTCAACTCGAGAGTAGCGTGTCTCCGTGTTTTGGAGGACTTTGCTTATGAACTAGATAGGCCGCTGGGTCTTATTCTCGTCTTCCCGGATAAGCGCTGCCGCAAGTGCCTCTTCTGTTATAGATAGGTATAGGTAGATGACCTCTCCTGTTAGGGGTTTAGCGAGAATGGGTGGTTCTGCTAGTACTTTCTTGAAGTGTTGGAATATCTCTTCGTATTCTGCTTCCCACTTGAAGGGAGTCCCTTTCTTCAGGAGTTTGAAGAAGGGTATCGCCTTCTGGGCCGACGCGCCGAGGAAACGGGATAGGGTGGTTAGTTGGCCGGTCAGTTTTTGGATGTCTTTGAGGTTTTTTGGACTTGCCATTTCGAAGATGGCTCTACACTTCTCGGGGTTTGCCTCTACCCCGCGTTGTGTGATCATGAACCCTAGGAATTTTCGTGCTTCCATTTTGAAGGCACACTTTGTCGGGTTAAGGCGCATTTGGTGCTTCCTCAGGGTGTTCATTACGAGCTCAAGGTCGCTGATGAGTTGCTCTCTGGATTCGGTCTTGGCGAGCATGTCGTCTATGTAGACTTCCAGCTTGGTCCCAAACAGGCTTTGGAATATCTTGTTGACGAGCCTTTGGTAAGTGGCTCCGGCATTTTTCAGGTCGAAGGGCATGACTGTGTAACAGTACGTGCCGTCGGGGGTAATGAAAGCCGTTTTCTCTTTGTTGGTTCGGTGCATGGGTATCTGGATGTACCCGGAGTATGCATCCATGAAGCTGAGGTATTGGTGGCCGAACGCAGCGTTTACCAGCCCGTCGATGTTTGGTAGGGGAAAGGTGTCCTTTGGACAGGCTTTGTTCAAGTCCGTGTAGTCGACGCACATTCGCCACCTTCCGTTGGCTTTCTTGACATACACGACGTTGGCCAACCAGGTCGCATATGGTAGTTCCCGAATGAAGCCTGCCTCGAGGAGGGCCTTAACTTGCTTCCTGACCTCGACGGCTTTGTCAGGTGACATTTTTCGTCTCCTCCGTGTCACAGGTTTGGCTTTAGGGTCCACGGCTAGTCGGTGAGACATTAAATCAGGGTCTATTCCTGGCATGTCGGTGGGGGTGAATGCAAATAGGTTTCTACTTCGTTTTAGGAGGCGTGTAAGCTCTTTCTTAAGGTCGTATGGGAGGTTCCTATTGATGAACATGTACTCCTCTTTGGTTTGCCCTATTTGTAGTTTTTCCATGTCTCCTGGTTCCGGTCTGGGTTGCCCATCTTGTTGGGCATCCAAGTCGGCTAGAAAGATGCCAGCTGCGTCGCGGGATCGTTTCTGCAGAGCCAGGCTGGTGTTGTTGCATTTGACCGCGATTTCCTGGTCTCCGTGGATTGTTCCGATGGAGCCGTCTTTTTGCAATGAAATTCATGAGTAGGAATTTGGTGAAGATGATGGTGGAGAGATCGTTGATTGTTTTTCTTTCGAGGATAACGTTGTAGGCGGTGGAGTCCTGGAGGACCACGAACTCAGATAGGATCGTCTTCCTTTGGTTCCCTGCCCCTATGGTCAGGGGAAGGACGATGGAACCGTCCGACTTGAGGAAGTTGTCTCCGAGTCCAGTTACTCCGTTGCGGTGTGTTTGGAGGCTTTCATTGCGAAGTCCGAGCTTGTCAAAGGCTTCTCTGAAGAGGATGTTAGAATCTGCTCCCATGTCTACCAGTATTCTTCTGACCAGCCCGGTTTCGATCTTTGCCGAGATAACGAAGGGGGCGTCTTCTGCCGAGGTGCCGTATTGGCAGTCCTCGGGAGAGAATGTTATCGCACTTGGTGGTGACTGCTGGGGTTTGGTTTCTAACTGCCAAGATTTTGAGGTCCTTTTTTAGCGCCGATTTCGATTTTCCCGGGGTGTCCTTTCCTGTAATGACGTTCACGATTATGGCCGGGTCTGCCTCTGGGCTTTCCCTGGGGCCTTGTCTCTGTGTTCTAGGGTTGCGTCCTTCTCTCTCTTGTGATATTTCTTTTTCTGTGCGTTTTGGTTCTCTGATGATCTTGGCGAACTCAGGGAGCTTGCCGTCTCGTATAGCTTGTTCCAGGGCGTCTTTTAAGTCGAAACAGTCTTGTGTCCCGTGTCTGTATCCTTGGTGGTAGTTGTAGTATAGGGTTTTGTTGCCGCCCGTTCTTTCCTTGAGTTGTTGGGCCTTCGGGAGGATACCTCGATCTACTTATTGGTGGTATATCTCGGTGATCGGGACTGTTAGAGGGATGTAGTTAGAGAATTTTCTGACTATGGGAGATCGGTTTACGTTTGCTGGTTTGGGATGCTCCTTCTGGTTTTTTCTTGGTGGGGGGGGGTATGTCGAGGTGCTGTGCTGCCGTGCTGCCGTTTATTGGTGGCTACGACTTGACTTACCTCTTCGTCGTTTATGTACTCCTTTGCGACGCCCTGAATCTCGTGCATGGTCCACACCGATCTGGAGGTGGCTTGGCTTCCGTTCTCTGTGTGGCGTCCTTTCTTGGCGGTAACCTGGCTTTCAAGTTCCTGTACTCGAAGGCAGAGGTCTTGGATTATCTGGGCGGCCTTGCCTCCTAGGTTTTCAGGAACCCGTGTTTCAATGACTGCGGGGTCGTTTTCTTTGTTTTGCAGAGGGGTAGTCCGGCGAATAGCGCTTGCTATCCTTCCATGGATGTGGGGCGTAGCTTCTTGGTGTTCGGGAGTTGGGCTCCTCGCTTGGGAGTTATTGCGGTGGCTCGAGGATTGCTCTTCGAATACGTCCGCCATTCCGTTGCGACGCAGTAGGATTCCCATAGATGGCGCCAATGTACTAGAAGCCTCCGGTACGGGTTGTGAGATAGATCGGGACCTTCGGTCAGAACGGCTGCTGGATCGTTGGTGGGAGCAATGGGAGGTAGTACCTGCAAAGACACTCCGACGCTCAAGTCAAAATGGATCTAAGAGGTATAAGATGTGAAGAGTGAATGATGTACTTGGGGAGGCATGAGGTCCCCTTTATAGGTGGAGGTAACTTATCTTATCTTATCTTGTTTGACCAAGATAAGGGAGCTGTTTGAATTTGATTGTTGGTTATGGGATTTAGTGGGCCGATTTTGAGCCTTCTAGATGGGAGGCGACCCGACTCGGGAGTGGGGTCGGGAGGTCGTTTCAAGTGGGGATCCATGGACTAGATTCATAACAGTATGCACAAATAAAATAAATCATTTTGATACTATTATTTTCTGAAAAGAGTTATGCTTTTAGGAATAAAAAAAATATCATTTCTTAACTTGTGTGATAAACTGACAATATATAATTAATATTAATATAAATATTTTTACAATGACAATACATAAAATTTAATTTATTAAATTCTTTGTTTTCTTGAGAAAACAATTTATTTTATAAGACAAGTAAATTTTTAAAAATTTGTGATAAATTTATAGTTTTTTAAGAAAAATATCAAATAAACTTTTGAAATAATTTTCTAGCATACTTATAAGTCCTGAGAAAAAAAGAAAAATATGTTCTTGGGAAAGTTTTGCAATGTACTTATAATTATTGAGGAAAAAATCTTTGGAAAATTGCAATAGTAAACTCATATATCTTTAATAGAAGGAATAATTGGCAATTGTGACCATATTGCAATTCTTTAGAGATATATAAATATAGTATTTAATTTTAAACAAAAAGTTTATTTGATGTTTTATTTTCTTTAAAGATTTATTGCAAAAGTTTTTAAGAACAACTACTTGTCATATTACTGAGAAAAGTAATTAAATAAAGAAATAAAAAGAAAGATTTACTATTTGTATCGTATAAAAATATATTAAAATTTCTATTAGTATAATTTTTTGCTTCAATAAATATATTTAAAACTTAAAATTTGTATATTTATGAAACTTTCTAGATTAATAACATTAATAAATTTAATTTTCATATATTATCAATGTAAAAGAATTTTTTATAGACAATTAATTATATATTATACTTTAATAAAAATAATTAATTTTTAAACCTATTACATAAAAAGATATATAAACGTGTAAATTTAGGATATTTTATATAAAATTAAACTCTAACCTTACTTATTATAGTTAAAAAATTTTATTTTGATTTACTATAAGTGTAAAATAATTTTATATGTGTATTTAATTATATATATCATATTAGTAAAAATAATTATTTTTTATATTAATTATATGAATATCATAAAAAAATAGATGTAATTATACGGTTGTATTTTACACTGTTAATATATCAAAATTAAACTCTACCACTAAATCCATTAGAAAATGAAAAAGTAAAAGGAAAAAACGCATAGCGTGTACGTTATTTCAACTGTTAGGATTTCATTAACAGGAGTCGTGTTGTTTTCTAGGCGCCACATAAATCCATTAAAAATAAATAAATAAAAATTAATGTGCAATTTCGCGGGTTAATGAACATAGATTAATCCGAAACTCTGCGTTTTGATTGGACCACGTCCCTTAACTAAGGAAGAAGAAGAAGTAGAAGAAGTAGAAGAACGCAGGCATAGCCAACCAACTTGGGCTTTTTTCTATGTACACAACCTAACGAACCCTTCCTTCACCTTCAACGCCATTACCAGATTGACAGATTCTCTTTCTCCCTCTCTCCATCATCTCGTGTAATAATGCGAGTTATTTGATTTTCTCGGGAATTTATCTCCGTTTGTTTCCGAGAGAAAGTTTTTACTAAGTGCATCTTTACCTTTAAGGTATACTTACTTAGATCTATAATTTCACTTAATCCAGTGTTCTTAATTCTGTTGTTTTTCATAATCACGTGCTGTATTTGGTGATTAAGCTGCTTCTTGCGGTTAATTGTATTAGTATAAGCTTAATCAGTTATTTCGCATGAAAATTTAGGGTTTTATTAGTTATTATTTTCCTTTTTCAAAGACCATTACTTCGAAGTAGTAGTTAATTTTGTGGTTTTTTATTTCGTACTGTGCTTAATTTTAATGAAGATTCTTGAGCTTAGTTTAGTTGATAAAAATTTGTTAAGTGATTGAAGTTTTCATTTTCGATTTTTTAGAAATGAATCCTCTCTCTTAACTCTTCGGTGAAGGGGAAGGATGATAATTATTATTGGAGTGAGAATTATCGTATACTCTACTCTGCTGAAGTCATTGTTTTTTTCTCTGGCAGGACTGATTGAACTGAAAGGGTAAACTGGTTTGCATGACATTGGCCTTCAGTTACTAAACTATGATGGCCTACACAGGTTCAATGCAGTTGCCTCGTGAAATTAGGCTACACAGTAATAGTGGGATCTGTAGTTTCCATAATGTATGCACTAATGTTATTCATATTTATTTATTTATTTTTTCAAGTGAGAGTCCCTGCAGTTCTCAGGTGTAGAAATGCTGACATTACTTGATTATTGTGTGACAGAATCCAATAGGTATTGGGCGATTACATTTGGTTACCATAAATATTTCACCACGCAGTTGGGTATGGCTTTTGTGGATTAAGAATTTCATGCTTCCTTTCCACTCATTCCCATATTTGATGAATCTATAATTCCTTTTTCTGTTTTTTCAGTTAGGTTCTGACCTTGTCAGCAATACAATTGCTTTTTTACTTGTATTAGATTTTCACTTTCTATTTGTTTTGCATTAGTCAGAAATCTGATTCACGGAGAATTTCTTTTGGAATTAACAGAAGCAGAATTCTTCAGCACGCCATCTTTTCAATAAAGTACACGCCCCAATAAGACATGTGCCTTCCAGATGTAAAGTTTTCATATGTAGGTCTGTCCTAATACCAGGTGGAGGGAGTGGGACTCCACTCATGAAATCTGCTGCTGTATTTTTAACAAGGTTGGCCTCTCTCCTTTTCCTGTTAACTGAGAGATGTTCCACAATTTAGTGACTATATGACTTTCCCATTGGTTGCCTTTGTCATTTTGCCATAAAATTTATGTTTGTTAGGATTTCTGCTCTTTAGTTTTATGCAATAACATTTCACTTTCTCATAATAATTCATGTATGTAATAGTACTATACAATCATGCTTTTGTCACATGGTTATTTTCTCATATCTCCAGATTTTGTTTTCATGTTTGTATTATAGTATAGTCAGCTTGTATTTGTGAAAGCTATATAATTTTATATATCCTAATAGATTGGTAAGATTTTGGACATCATTCTCAATCCAATTTGACTAATCTCTAAACCACCTCATACCACATATTGTCACTCATCTACTAAGTGCAGCTGCATGGCTACACTACCAGCTCTTGCCTCCTCTCACTTTGGCATCTATTAGCTTGTTGAGTGACATGTACTTTCTGGATTAAATTAAAACAGCTGTATGATCTGTTTTTGTTTTTCTCCTTGATGACTCATGGAGGAGATTACAACCAATCTAACTCATTTACTGGCCTACCGAAACTCAAATTAATTAGGATATAAAGTTGTAAGTAATCATTTGCATGATATTGTAATGCATTTAATATGAACTTTTTGTGCTATATCTGGAGGAGGGAATGGATCCTCTCAATTTTTTTTTTATCTCAAGTATTGTTGTCAAGTGTGATGTCTTACGATACAACATTTTCTCTCACATGTTTTTTCTTGGTTCCACTTAAAGAATGCATGGTGAAATATCACACTTGGCAACATCACTTGAGAGAAAAAATTGAAAGGATCCATTTCTATTTGAAGGGCTGGTATCTAATTATTCTAATCTTTTTGGTGCATCGATTTTTTTTTAATCTATCAATTAACGCATTACCTCTATTGCAAAAATTTATGTTTAGATGTTTATGCAGGTCGCAGGAGACTTTAAGTGGGAACCCTGTTTTGCTTCGATTGATCCCAGCACTTGGTATCATTGCCTTTGCTGTTTGTGGCCTTGAACCACTCATACGTCTTGGCAGAGTTCTTATTCTTCAAGTAGTTACCATACATTTTTTTCTAGTTCATCCGTTCTGATTGAATGTTATTGTACCCCGATATTTTTTTCTGATTGATGGCAAATATTTTCAGAGACCTGACAGTACTTGGAAGAAAAGTAGCTCCAGATATATCATGACATCTTACTTCCAGCCCTTGCTATTGTGGACTGGGGCAATGCTCATATGCAGGTTTTTTTCTAGATCAGCAAGTATATTGCACCAGAAGCCCCGTTGGTACTGATTGTAGCTTAATTTTCTCCAGGGCACTAGATCCACTTGTCCTACCATCTGAGGCTAGCCAGGCTGTGAAGCAACGGATGCTGAATTTTGTGAGATCTTTGTCAACAGTGATTTCATTTGCTTACTGTTTATCAAGGTATTTGATTCTTGGAGAAGCATGCATGGAAGAAATTGGAAATGTTTATAAATGGTTTTTCATTTTGATTTATTTACTATTAGTTTATGGTATGACTATAATATATGCTCCTTCCCCTCACCTGCCTTTCACTCTAAAAGGGTAAACTACCAAAAATATACTTGAATAATTTTGTCACTAACAAAAATACATTTGAATTTTTCTATCGACAAAAATGCCCACAAATAATTTAAAAACGCGACAATAATATTCAACATTAAATATGAATTTCTCAAAAAATGCTTTAGAGATTAAATTTTGATGCAATTTTTTGCAAGCATGATTAGAAAAATGAGATATTGTTATTCTTAAAATTTGGTGATTTTTTGCTAAGTATATATTTTTTTGTGATTTTTTAAAAGTATTATTGGTCGTTGACAAAAAAAATCATAAAAAAAATATATACTTAGTGAAAAATCCCCAAATTTTAAAGATAAAAATATCTCATTTTTCTAATCATGCTAGCAAAAAATCACATCAAAATTCAATCTCTAAAGCATTTTTTTGAGAATACTTATTTAATGTTGGACATTTTTGTCACGTTTTTAAATTATTTGAGGGCATTTTTGTCTATAACGAAATTCAAGTGTATTTTTGTCGGCAACAAAATTATTTGGGTACATTTTTTAAGGTTTACCCACTCTAAAATGTCGGGATCTGTTTGCTTTATTAACTTGCTTTTTAGGTGTATTGGGCCCTTCATAGTGTGTAAATTATAACTTTATGTGGTTGTAATTCTTGATTTCAGCTTTATTCAACAAGCACAAAAATTCTTTATGGAGGCAAATGACTCCAGTGATTCAAGAAATGTATGTTCTGTTACATATTGATTTAATACATTTGTCAGTCCTTGCCACTTTAGAATTTCTGTCATTTTTTTTTTTGTAATAATACTGATAGCCTAGTTACATTTTTGTTGTCATTTATAGTTATATTTGTATATTTATATGTCTAAGAAGATCTATGTGATCCATGTCTGGGAAAATTGAAATGTTTTATATTTGAATTCACTTGCTTTCAGTTTACGCGGAGGGTGTTCTAAATAGTATCCTCCTTCATGTTGGATCTTTTAGTGAGTATATTGCAATTGTTAAAGTAACTTATTGGCTTCTCATTTCAAAAAAAAAAAAAAAAAAAAAAAATGACTGACAGGTGGGATTTGACTTTGCTGGGAAAGCTGTATATACTGCTGTATGGGTTGCTGCAGTGTCACTGTTCATGGAGTTGCTAGGTTTCTCCACACAGAGGTGGTTAACTGCTGGTGGTTTGGGCACAGTATTGCTCACTCTTGCAGGTCGCGAGGTAAAGAACTATTTCTTGTAGTAGTGCTGCTAGTATTTGACTCGAGTTATTCATTGCAACTTGTGGATCTCCATAACAGCAAGTCCTCCAAATTCACTATAGCCCGTAGCCCACATTATATAGCCAATTAAGCTGTTCTCTCTCTTGTGCTGCCATTTTAAGTCCATATTTGTGATTGGTCTAGATATTCACAAACTTCTTGTCGAGTATAATGATCCATGCAACTCGGCCGTTTATTATGAATGAGTGGATTCAAACGAAGATTGAAGGATATGAGGTTTCTGGTACAGTTGAGGTTTGTTTCTTTGCCTTGCATAAATTGAACATTTTTATAATACACACACACACACACACACATATATATATATATATATAATGAAATTTTAATTATTTATTTATGTTTGATTAAAATGCCCCTTTTTCTCCCACTACAGCATGTAGGATGGTGGTCACCAACAATTGTGAGAGGTGATGATCGGGAAGCAGTTCATATTCCCAATCATAAGTTCACTGTAAATGTTGTGAGAAATCTGACTCAGAAATCCCATTGGCGCATCAAGAGCTACATTGCTATCAGTCACTTGGATGTTAACAAAATTAATGTTAGCAATCTTAGTTCCCCTCCTACAAACTTGTTCAGGAGTTTCTGATGTGTATTATTTTCCTCTGAAAACTAAGTTTTTCTCTATTCCAATCTACTCATGCAGAATATTGTAGCTGATATGCGGAAGGTTTTGGCCAAAAATCCTCAAGTAGAGCAACAAAAGTTGCATAGAAGGGTGTTTCTGGAGAATGTCAATCCGGAAAATCAGGCTCTTATGGTAAGTGTCGGTGCTGTTCTTCTGCAAGTCTGAAACTTTCTTTTGATGCATGTTTTGATGTTTTCTGCACTGACTGGGGAATTATTTATCTATCAATATTTTTAAGGATTCACTATTATTCTGTGTTTTATCACTGTTCAAGTTTTTCCTTGAGATTAATTGTTTTGTTTTTGTTTTTTCCCTTAATTTATCATTATCTTACAGCCTTTCTTATTGCAGATATTAATATCTTGCTTTGTGAAAACTTCACATTTTGAAGAGTACCTCTGTGTTAAGGTATGACCTAGAGCAATTACCATTACATACAGTTGGAGCAATAAATCGTGTTCTGGTAGTTGTTTTTTAATGTGTAATATCTACAGGAGGCAATTCTCTTGGATCTTCTTAGAGTTGTCACTCACCATCGAGCTCGGCTAGCCACTCCCATCCGTACAGTTCAGAAAATATACAGTGAGGCTGACTCGGAAAATATACCTTTTGGGGACACTATTTTCACTCGATCCAGAGCAGCAGGAAATCGCCCATACCTCCTTATAGAACCGCCATATAAAGTTAATGGTGAGGATAAACCTAAACCTTCAGCTCGTTCGACTCGTCCAAATGAGGAAAAAGATGCCAAAGTTGATGAAACCTTGATGTCTGACCCCAAAGGAGATGAGAATTCAGTGGTGACATCAACCACCTCACCTGGTGTAAGCTCCAAGGATAAATCCAAGACAGCTTCTGAAGCCCAGAGTCAGAATCTGGGTTCTAATGGTTCAGTTGAGAAGACCTCCAAAACCTTGCAGCCCAAAAAGGAAAATGCAAATGCAGGAAAGGGAGCAACAGTTCCCCTATCGAAAAACCTTGCACAAAGTGCTGTGCCCGAAACTTCTCCGGTGACTTCACATGAGTCTAGCAAAGGAGAGACAACTTCTGCTAGTCCTTCACCGTTGAAGCAAGATGAAGAGAAATCTGCTGTGTCCTCACCTTCAATTAGGCCTTCCTTGGAAGATAATATCCTCCTTGGTGTTGCTCTCGAAGGTTCAAAACGAACTCTACCGATCGAGGAAGAAATGACTCCCCTTCCTATCCCTGGAGAGTCGCAAGAATTTGCTGTCCAAAGGAATGGGAGTGGACCTCCTGCTACCAAGGATAAGAAGGATCCTAAGCAGAATGATTAGATTAGTAGCTTAGAAGTTGATATTTTAATACCTGCGTTCTATTGAAATTATGCAGAAAATGATCCAGCTGTCTTTTTTAAAGTTGGAATTATGCATTGTATTCACCCTATATATAATGATGTACATAATAATCAATTCATAATATTGTTAACTATTACCTTCTGAATAATAGTGTTTAGTTTTATGGTTTGTTTCCTACGCAATCATAAGTAGAAAGGGGGATAAAATAAGTATTGTACCATCCACCACTCGCATCTCATTGGTAGCATTTGGTGCAGAGACAAAGACTAATAAAAGACTAAGACTAAGAGACAGAGATTGAAATAAATTTTACTATTCTATTTGGTGCAAAGTGGGAGATAGAAATTGAAATAATAATGAAGCTCTAATTTAATTTGTACAAAAGGTAAAATTGAAATTAATTGATTGAAATGAGGATATTTTAGGTATAAAATGTTATTAAAGTTTCAGTCTTCATCTCTAAAAATTTCAGTTCCCTGTGTCCCCACTTTTTGGAGATACTGAAATTTTAGGGACAGAGACAGAAATTTTAGTACCAGTTTTTGAACCAACAAACATAATACTGAGTCTCAGTCTTTCAGTATCTGTCTTAGTATCTCAAAACAAACGCTACCATTTAGATTATCTGTGTACATATTAGTGTGGAGCTTGTGGCCATCATTTTGTTTGATGCTATGTTTGGAAGGGGAAGCAAGCAAAACCTTTAAATTTGGAATAAGAAATACGGAAAAGTTCATCTAATGTTTTATGTTAGAGAAAAAATAAGTATAAATCGTAATTAATATCAAATCAAGGAAGTTTTCAACATTTATTAGACTTGAACTAAATTTGGTTCAGTTTAAAGGGTGGTCCTCTAATTAAGGGTTGTAACTAAAGGTAAATAATAACTAAGAGGAGACTTCAAATTCAGACGAAAGTATAAAAACGAAGATTTAAATATAAAATAGCTGTCACCAAAAAAAAAAAAAGGAAGCTCCAAACACAATTTATGATAGAATACTTTGAAGACCTTTGATCTATGTAATGAACCTCATCTAATAAACACTTTAGTTTCTTGTTGCATAGAATGAGTCAATCTATTTGAACCAATTAAACATCAGAAAAATTATCTTTTTATATACCTAAACAAGAAATAATTAGTCACATCTGAAACAGCATTAGCAAGTCAGAGGTCACAGACAAAGTTGCCCGTCATTCAGATATAGGGATGGCAAAATTCCCCGAGACGCGGGGATCCCTGCGGGGACTGCCCCGAATGGGGATCCGATTGTGGGGAATTTTCCCCGCGGGGATGGGGATGGGGGACAAAATTCCCCCGAAGCAGGCGCGGGGACCCGAGCGGGGATCCCTGCCCCGTCCCCGCTATTCCCCGAAGTTTATGAATTCCTTGAATTATCCTTAATAGTTTATTTCTCATATATGTTTTTTAGTCATTTCTTACACACACATATATATAGAAACCCAAAACTCCTAATCTTTATTTGCATAACCTCTCTTCAATTCAGAGATCCCTAAAGCTGTCCATACTCCATCCAACCTCTCTGCAGCCACCCCCTCGTCACCCTTCTCACCGCATCGTCACACCTCACCGTGCCATCATTCTTACCGCGTCGTAATTTCTATTTGCGGCGTTCCTTTAAGTAACTCTGCCGTCGTGTCTATTCTCCTCTCTGTTGTCGCGTCTCCCACCTTGTCCGCTGCTTTTTTCTTTGGCTCATCGTTGCGTCTCCCCATTGCGTTATTTCAAAAGAAGTCACCATCGTGTTATTTAGACTTTTTGTATAAAATCTTGCAGTTTTTGTATAAGATAGATACTTGTAGCTCTATTAATATGAAAATTAAAAATTAGTTAGAACTATTATGTAGATGGAGAATGGGGTCCCCGCGGGGAATGGGGCTCCGTGGGGAATGGGGATGGGGAGCAATTTTCCCCCACGGCGGGGAATGGGGCGGGGATGGGGAGTAAATCTGAGGGCGGGGATGGGGAGTAGGGAGGCATCCCCCGCCCCCGCCCTGCCCCATTGACATCCCTATTCAGATAGCACTAGCAATGCTCAATGTTTGTTCAAGTCACATATAATGAGGTCCAAGTTTGATGTATAATGTAAAACGAAAGAAGGCATTCTTTTTCTGATAATGAACATAAAACAAACAATAATTTGCACCAAATTAAAAAAGAAGCAAAAAAAAAAAGATCCCCTTTAGGTAGAATTAGTTTCCAAGTGTGCATTAAGTTCCCATA
The DNA here is from genome assembly GCF_003086295.3 of Arachis hypogaea. Lineage (NCBI taxonomy): Eukaryota > Viridiplantae > Streptophyta > Magnoliopsida > Fabales > Fabaceae > Arachis > Arachis hypogaea. The sequence continues at coordinate 130,665,528 of NC_092052.1, read as the reverse complement.
TCTGTTTGATGCTAATATATTGTTTACTTAACACAATTGATGAAGTGAGACTTTCTTTGAAACTAGTGTCACTCCAAAAAAAATAGTTCCATTTAATCTTTAATAGAATGAATTCTAAAACTCCCAGAGCAACATTACAATTAGAATCGTGTGAGAGGAAATTTCTGTGGAACTTAATAAATCAATAACAACTCGATGTAGCTAACTACATAAAAAACCTCCTCTTCTCATCATTAAGCTTTACACATGCAATCAGGAGCAGGGTATGTATAAATTGATTGCTTCTCTTTTCTTAATCTTATCTGGCCTTGTCTATTTCTATGTCCATCAAGAACTGCGCTCTGAAATTCTGGCCAGCCTATGCTTTTGTTCTGAAATAGCTGCCCCAATAGCCCCATGTTTGGCCTGATAGTCTTCAGATTCATATAAGCACGGTGTCCCACCTACAAATGCATAGGGTGTTCCGTTTAAATAGTAAGATTTATTCTTGATATCTTGTATCAGTTTATGTTTGGTTTCTATTTCCAGTTCTTGTTCTCAGGATTTAGTTAGGAGAAAAAGTGAAAGCAGAATAGAAAAGATTATGTTGCTTTCGGCATTTTCACCTTTTTCCGTTGTAAAATGTTGCTTTTCATATTGACAATGTAAATAGGAAAAAAGAAAAGAAACCAAACAGGCCTTAATAGATCAGATTCAGCTTTGTTTAGGCTCCTTTAAAACTATGAGTAGGTGTGAAATATGATTCTTAGAACTGTTGAATTTCAAATAAAATGCTTTTAACAATAAAAAATGGATCTTACCAGAGCATTGTGCATATTGCCAGGAGAAGCAGAAATGAAGATGTCACTGTGCATGCTCACATAATAATCAACAGCAGCTAATAGTGATGCCTTTCCATTAACCTTGGCCAGTTCCTCAGCGGAGACTAGACTCCTCTTATCTTCCATCAGTGGAAACAATTTGCTTAAAGATGCTATCCTAGCTTCTCCACCATAAACCTGAAAGAAAAGATTGCTATTAGATTATTAATCACCAGCTACATTCTTATGAATATCACAAATGAATTAATTGGTGTTACATAATCACAAGCCATCATACTTTATACGATGTCCACGAACCTTGTGGGAAGCGAGATAAAGCCGTGTTTTATTGTTGAACCCCAAAGCTGCCAGAAGCAATCCGATCTCTTCGGGAGTCAGCGGGCAACGCCCCTGATTTCTTAACTCTTCATCGGTGAATTGAGCTTTCAACACCCTTCCCTGCCAAATCACCTGTCTATACTTAGCTAGAGCAAGTTTCTCAGCTTTACCCCCACCAAAGTCACAAGCTGAATGAGCAGCCATATCCTGCATAGGAAATCTGGATTCAGTCAATGTTGCTGTTACGAAACTAAATAGGAGTGTCAATCTTCTGAGAAAGATGATGAAGAGCAGCAACTGAGATGTGCAGAATTCAAGATGAAACGTGCAGTTTTTTAACACAGTAGTTGATCTAATAGATTATAGATCTCTACAACAAAAATAATCATTTTTGTTCTACTTAAACATGTATAATTGGCTAATATTTTACAATAGCATAAATCATCATTCAAGCACATGCTAGCATGCTTACACACATGCACAAAAGATAGAATAAAATTTGCCTAAAAGCTTGTAGTTACTTTAAAAGGTCGTCATGATAGAAATTAACATATTCATTGTGCATGACAAGTGTACAAAGTGGCTCATCTGCTACTAAAGCTTAGATCATGAATTCGTCATTCAAACACAGCAAGTATAATTACAGAAACAGTAGAAAAAAAATACTTGTGTAATAAGACCATTATATCAATGGTTCTACTTCATAATATAAAGCAATTATTCTGTGTTAGGAAATGGTAAAATGAGCTAGAAATTTAAGAACACTGCTGTATTATCAAAAGTCTTGAGGAGATAATGAGATATCAGTGAGATATGACTGAGGTAAAGGCTAATACCTTGTCAAAACGCAGATGCAACACAATATACTTCCCAATTTGCTGTTTTATAAATTCAACAGTTCCCTCCATCATATAGTCATTCCCCTTTGCTTGGTTGATGCTAGGAGTCTGTCGAAGGCGATGAATGATGGTTTCTCCTAACTCCTTGACATGTGGAACGAAGGTCAATGCTTCAAAGTTGACCTTACAACGGAGACGCTGGATGTCTGATGGCAAGTTGTTGAATGTCAAGCGATGAGAGAAGGGTGCAATAGCAGCAATCCCGTAACTGTATCAACCAGAAAATCTACAACATTTGAAAATAGACATCTATGTAAATAGTATATATGCAAAGAACGCCTCATGGCCTTTGGGGCCTATGTTTTTTCCCCCCTTCCTGTAAGAATACTTTGCATACAATTAGGCTATTGTAGGAAGAACAAAAGCTAAAATCCAATGCATTTAGGATCCTCATTAACATTATAGCCTCAACAAGAAGTTGATATCGTCAAACAAATTTCATCCAAATTAAGCCCCCACCCCGCTCGCGAAGTATTCTTTATCCAAGGTATATCCATGGTTATCAATTTATTATCTATAACAACTAAAAGTGCCAATTAACACACTTGAAATCAATGGTTATCCAAGGTGTCTGCCTAGCAATTGACTTGAAGTGCCAACTAATCAGAATTCTGTGTCTCTAAATGCATCATAATCAAAATATTTTCTTATTTTCTACAAACAAATGAAGTCTTAAAAGTGTATTAAAAACCTGCTGCCTTAGTTAGTATGAAAAACCTAATATTATGCATAGTACTTCATGTCTTCCATTTGGACAAATATCATGAGCTCACCAATACTTGTTTCTAACTGTCTCCATTTTTTCCAGTCGATGAAGCAAACAATAATATTTCACGGGAAACATGTTCTCCAAGCTCAAAATGGAAGTTATGTCTTTATAGCTATCTAGAGAATCACCTACAAATTATATCATAGAATTTCATACTAATCTTCAACATCAAAAGCTTCTTGCAAATGTTGACAATGATAAAAGTAAAAAACTATCGAAGTAAATCAATGACTATAGTAATGGTAGAATGAAAGTTCATTTGTAATGAAAAGAAATGCTATGACAGCATTGGAGGATAAGCAGTTTGCATACCTCTGAAGTACAGGCAAGACATTTTCTATGTACCAGTCAGCAGTGGCTTGAACTGGTGCTGTTTTAATTCTAGTAGCTCTTATGCCTGTGGCATAGTATTGCCTTGTGCTCCATGAATAGTCACTAGGAAGTTCTTTCACAATTGAGATGTCATCACGGAGGACATCAATGAAGTGATCTACATCAAATATATCGGCAAATGAACTGCAGGAAAAAAAACATAATATTCAGGTAAATAGATACATTCCATATTTGAAAATGAAACAAAGAATAAAAAAAAATTGTTGCGAAACAGGCTACTCTATGTATACCTTGAATCTTGCCAAACAGGATTAACTTCAAAATGTGGAACCACCAATGTAACATTCAAAATCTTAGCAACAGCAACAGCATCGCATATCTATCAAAGAAAGCACGTGGGCAAGTGATATAAGAAGAGTGATCAAAGTGTTTAGCCAAATACCATGCTGTTAATGAATAATCAATATACACTAATACTATTCTTCATATCTTTGATGAAATTACATCCTTCCAACACAAAATCATTTACTTACCCCCATCTTCTGCTGGTTCAAACCTCCATCAAGGAAAACCTGGATATAACCCCGAGACTTTTGGGGTAATGCTGCAAAAGAAATTCGAATCAAATATGTAAAATAAGCAACACAGTCCTCATTTCCAAGAGAAACAAACTATCACTGCATAAGAATTTGCAAAATTGAACTCACAAGGTGATTTTGGAGGCTCAATACAACGTTTCCATCCTTGGAATTCCAAAGGAGACCAGAGACTAGTTTGAAGTTCCACAGGCTGAAAAAGAAACAAATAATTGGAAAATTCTCAAACAGATATAAATACACCCAAAAAATTTGGTAAAAAAAGTTAAATGAATCAAATAATGTGAACTATACTCACAGTTTGGCGTTGCAAAGCACCCTCAAGCAAATCCACATGCATAGGCCTTGGAGCATTCCATTCCTGCAGTTGAAAACAATTTTTTTAATTCCATAAAAAAAGGTTCCATATTCAAAATTAAACTTTTCTTTCTTTTTATGGTTATATTTCTAGAAGAAGAAGCGGAAGCTAAAACAAAAACAAATAAAATCGCAAATTCACGATTCTTCTTCCAATACAGATCACAAACAACTGAAATGTATCAAATTGAGGAAATAAAGAAGTGGATTAAAGAGAAAGAAGGGAGTTACAGAGAACATAGAAGGAGAAGCGCGACCCAAAGGTTGGAACAAGTTGGGAAAGAAATAGGGGAAGAGAATAACGGAAACTGCAGCAAGAGCTGATCTTTGAGAGTGGTTGAGTTGATCGAACAAGTGAAGCTTCATTGCCACAGTTACGATTCGATTATTAAGAACACTGAATCATGCAAATGGAGTTTCAGTTATAGTGATTCATGAAATTGAATTATCAATCCATCATCCATGGTTGAAAGGAGGGGGATACCAGAAAAAAAAAAAATATATATATATATATATATATATATATATATATATATATTTGATTTGTGTTTTTATTTTTATTTTTAGAGAAAGTACGAGAAGCTAATAGAATATAAGCTTTTAGGAAAATGATTATTATCCCTAGTACTCGAATGGTTGTACAAATAAGTCATTGTTTTCCTAGCGAGATTATAATATTTTTTATTTTTAAAATTTTATAAAAAAAATAAAAATTTTAAAAATTTTTAATAAAAATAAAAATACGAACCAAACAAACTTAAAAAATAGTGTTCTAAATTATGAAAAGGACTTGGAAGTTAATATTTAATTATTTATAGTAGGGACCGGATTGTAATTTGATTTGGCGATAAAATATAGTAATAAAATGCTTAAGAATTTGGTAATTTTATCAGGATTTAATTTAAATATATAGAGCGTGTAATTTTTTTTTGATATTATCACTTAATCATACTTCACTCCATTAATTATTTTAATTAATTCTTGAGCAAGTATTATTAAGAATTTGATTATTTTTATCTGAATTAGCTAAAATTTTACGAAGAGGGTTGCATTTAAACTCAAAATCTTAGAGAACAAGGGATTTATTATGTTGAATGATTATTATTAAATATATATTTAGGATATTGAGATAAGGATTGCATTGTTAATTGATCCTATAAAAAAAAAATACATTGACATAAAATTTCAGCCATCAATTAATTATTTTTAAGATATATATATATATATATATATTTGATATTTATTAAAAAAATTATTTATAATATTGTAAAAAAATTTGATAATTTATAAATTTGACTATTGTAATAGTTAAGCATTTTACTAAAAATATATAAATATATAATAATGATTTTTTTATGTTTATAAAACGTTTTTATTAAAACCTAAAAGAAATAAAACACATTAAAAATTTTCTTAATTAATTGTTACTTAATTTTTACTATTTTCTATAGTTATTCTCCTTCAAATATATTGTTATAAAATTTCTCTGAGATAAAATATAAATATAACAACAATAAAAACATTTTTAAAAAAATAAATAAAAACTGGGGAGTTTTTTTTTTTTATCTTTCTAAAAGATAGTAACTATTATTATTAAAAATAATAAATGTTTTGGCAGTATATTAAAAAATTTTTAATTGACCTTAATGTTACTTAAGCAATGACGCCTATGCTAGGAAGAATGATAACTGATTTTGGTTGCATCAACCCCGCGAGCATACTAACTAGAATCTCAATTTAACTTTTAAAATTTTTTGATATTACGATTTTAAATGAGTTTATTGATTTTATGAAATTTGTATTAAATTTGACGATTTTACGATTTAAATATTGTTAAGATTTTACGTTTTATGTTTTTTATTAGATCATCTTCAATGAAAAAAAAATTGAATTGTGTCCAGGGATGAAAATAGCTTATGAAAGCTGTCTTTTAAAAGATAGCTTTTTAAAAGCTGCAGCACTTGTGTTTGGTAAAATCAAATTAAAAATGACTTTTAATAAGTACAAGCACCACAATTGTGTTTGGTAAAACAGCTTTTAAAAGTTGAAAAAATTATAATAAACATGTTTATAACAAAAAATAATTTCTTTTTTCAAATTTTTTAAAAATTTATATAATATTTTAAAATAAAATAATGTGAAAATAAAAAATTCATAATAAACATGAATATAATAAATAAATTCTTTTATTTTTTAACTTTAAAATTTTATATAAGTATCATAAAAATTTATTTAATCCTAAACATCATTACTAAAAATACTAAATTACCTAAATTACTATAACCTATTTTTTTCCACCAATCAAACTTGATGCTATATTATTTCGAACCATCTCCATAGTTCCAAGAAATTCATCTCCAACTTTTTCAACTCCATTTTCAGCTTCACCTTCATCACCATATCCATCTTCTTCTTCAAGCTCAACGTCCATCTGATCATATTTTTTAAACTTACGATCACTTGTAGAATAACGTCTAATGTAGTTATGCAGAGCCATTGTTGCAATAACAATTTGAATTTGTTTTTTATAGCTAAAACTAGGCATATCTCGTAAAATTTTTCATCTCTTTTTCCAAACTCCAAATGTACGTTCTATCACGCTTCTAAGTGAAGAATGAGCATAGTTATATATTTCGTAGTATCCAGAAGGTCCATTAACACGACGAAATTCTGGCAAATGATATGTTGCTCCTTTGTATGGTCCTAGATAACCTTTCTTTTCTGGATAGCCTGCATCTACTAAATAGTATTTACCTGTATATTATTAAATGAAAGAAAACATGATAAGAAATTAAATCTATATATGGAGTATATAATTTAATCTTAAAGATTATCAAGTATTACCTGGTGGAGGTTTTGGAAAGTTCAACTCAGATGTACCAATTGCATGTAAAAATACTCTTGTATCATGAGCTGTCCCTTCCCAACCGGCCAAAGCAAAAGTAAATTCCATATCAAAATTACATGCAGCCATAACATTTTGGGTTGGAATTCCTTTTCTACCAATAAATCGAATTTGGTCTTCAGTAGACACAATTACTGGCACATGAGTTCCATCTATAGCACCAATTGCATCCTATAATTAACATGATTAGAATATCAATTTTACAAATACTATAAAACAAATTTAATACCAACACATGCAATGAAAGATAATAATTTTTTTGTAATTATTTATAATACTTTTTAAAATAAATAATATATAAATTACCTTAAAGTGAGGCCAATATCTATCATCATTCCTTAATTTTGTAGGCACTTCTTTAAAATCACGATCCTTTGGTTGTATAATGTCTATGGCCATTTTGCACACAGCTTGTAGCACTTCTTCAAATTTTTGACTTATTGTTTCACCGGAATGTTGAAACCGCTCCTTAGTTGACTTATTTGAGTTTCCACCTCCTAGTACAAATAGGAACATTGCTAGCATTTCTGCAGCACTTATTCTCCTTGAGGCACATAAACCATAGTTTGTTTCTAAATCATAGCATAGTCTTTTGAAAACATCTTTTTCCATCCTAAACATGCTGCAACAACGACTATTATTTCCTTCTAATATCTCTTTAAGCCATTTGTTTCCTGTTTGTGTAGAAGTCATGCATGGTCTTTTATAGATATACTTGTTATAATATTGGAAGACTAAACATACTGTGGAAGTTAAAACTCGATCAAATTCTTCCTCTTCCTCTTCATCATAATCAATTTCCATATTCCAATGCACTGTATAATAACTATATTAAAAGAAAGAACACAAGGATTAAAAAAAATAGAATAATATATCAAGAAATGAAAGTCTTGTAATTTTTATTTGCAATAAAAAAGATCAAATAAAATAAACAAATCCAAGCAAATGAATGTAAATAGCAGACATAACTCATGGTCTATAAAATGAATGTAAAAAAATATTAAAAAAGCTTTGTAAATAAACTGTTCTCCTTCTCCTCTTGGACATTCTTTTCGTTCATTAACCACGCAACTTTGACTTCTTTATGCTTTAAGGCAACGAACAACTCTCTTTTATCTTTATCCAAGAAGAGTCGAGTTGCAAACATATAAATTTGTCCAAGTGGATCTATATCCGGTATAGCATCCAGTTCTTCTATTGCTTGAGTTATACTAGGTCCCAAAGTATCATTTTTATTGGAGCTCCTACGTTCCACAGCCTCACAAAGTCTATCAATTTGGTGTGACAATTTCTGAGCACCTCCAACTTTTTTTGCTTTCTTGTAAGTATTAGCATTAGTGAAATTTTCCCTTTTTCTTTTAATGTTTATAACACTAGACTCAGGCTCTATATCAGAATCCTCACTATCTTCAAGTTGTGTATCTTTCTCAATTGAAGAAGGAACTATTCCGGAAGATGGAGTCCAAGCATCTTCTCCTGTTGCAGCTGTTCTTTGAAACATCCTATCCAATGTTGCCTCAAAATCTGGATGAATCCCTTCTTTTCTAAATTTTTTAGCCTTTGGAATAACCTACATAAAATATTGATACTTAGTACTAATTATATATATATATATATATATATCAATATGTATGCTACTATGCTTACCAAACTAAGCTTAAGAATACTAACCGCTAATTTTTTAGCCCACCACTCTTCACTTGCATCAATTGTCTTTTTAGCAGAATCCCATCCAAGTCCAGTCTCGTTCCCTTTCAATTGCTTTCAATTCTTCCAATCTACTTTCAACTGATCCCATTTGTTTCTCAATTGTTTTCTATTATATTCTTTTCCCGTAGTTTTTGTAAATTCAGCTATCAATTGTTTCCAACCTTTGGTATCAAAATGTGTGCCCGGTTTGCTACCAGCTTCAATACTTTTCACACACAAAGCACAAAAGATATCTACTAGATTTTTGTTCCATTGTGCAATTTCTTTTCCATCATTTTTTTCTTCAGATGTGATCAAATTCATTGTTGTATCCATCAAAACTTATCATATGATAACAAAAAATTATTCCATAAGTTTATACAAAAATTGAAAGATTGAAAACAAAGTAAATCATAAAATTTTAAGTCAGGTATAACTAAATAGTTGTTATGTGTTACATAATAATAAACTTTATAAAATATTATTATCAATTAATAAGACTAATAAACATACAATATTATTCTATTCTAGTAGGCCAATAATAACACAGGAACCAGATATATTATAAAAACAAAAGAATCATAGAATAATTAATTAACATTACTTGAAAAAAAAACACAAGAAACAATAAACTGATAATATGATTCATGAATCAAATTTTGGAGTTCTAATTGAATTAATTAACACTTTATTTTGATACTAACTCAAATTTTAGAGACTAATAATTAACATATTTACTTGATTTATTCTCTGTACTAATATAAATAGATTTTTCATTAGTCAATAATAAAATTTGTATGTAATCCAATGTTAGTACTGGGTACGTTCATTACCCACCTATATATATTGGCTCACCTTTACAGATCACAAAAAATAGGACACTTATCTCAAATAAACTACTCTTATGATTATATATCTATATTTACATATGTATATACATGTTATTATAATTTGGACTAATGTTCATGCAAAAAAATTTTTATGATTGGTTTTCATAAACCATATCAACCTCTTCCCATTTCAAAGAACAGAGAAAAACAAATATAATAGATCTACTGAAAAAATACAAAATTAACGCAAAAAAAATAACATAAATAGATAGAAGTTCATACCTAATATGTGATAGAGATGTATTTGTATTGAAATTTGTGAAGATTAGGTTGAAAAATAAAAAATATATGAAGATTGTATTTTATTATTCTCTCTTATTAATTTCTAGACCCACTTATAAAATTAAAAATGAGAAATTATATTTTATTCTCTCCCATAAAAAAAAATAGAGAGAATCCATTTCCCAACCCTATATCCTTGGAAACTTTGCTATTGACTCTTGTTGTAAAATATGGTTGACTTAAAAAAACAAATGATAATAAAACACTTATTTTTTTTAAAAGAAAATAGAGAATTATTCTCCAAAAAACAAGACAATTTATTTGTGATCCCACTTTAGGCCATGTCATCGCTATTTTCATTTTCATGCTGTGCGAAGCCAAAGCCAGAAACGATAACGTGTGCGCCGACATCGTTTTCAATTCCAATTCCAATGTGTGTGTTTGTTCTTTCGTGCTAAGCTTCAATCTCAAAGAGGACTTAGTTCTGAGGAATATTCCTTCTTCCTTTCCTTTTGTTTCTTCCCTCAAAGCTTGGAATATCGCAAACTCAGAATCATACTTCGTTTGCATCACTCAGGTGTATGTAACTAACTCGCATATCAATTTTCACTTCTCTCTCTATAATCGATGGTTTCATGAACTTAGGTTTACTCATGTTTATTTATTTTATCAAATTTTCTCTTTTTTGAGTAATTTGTTTGGCCTGAAAATATCTCAGCTTATTTTAGACTTTTAATTGCTGATAAAACTGCTAAAGTATGGATCTTTGGATTTTTACCCCCTTTTTTTCTTCCCTTGCAAAAATAAAACAACTATTTTTCTTGTCTGCTAAGGTGGTTATGTTCAACTTTTTTTCTTTCATGCAGTTCTAATTGTCCTTTTTTCTGTTACAGCTGTTTTTCAGATTGAAAGGATAAACTAGTTTGGAACTGTTACTATACGATGTTGTGCTCATTTCATCATCATCACCTTGGGCTTCAGTTCCATTCAACAATGGCCTATTCGGGTTCACATAGGCTACACAGCAATATCGAAAGCTGCGGTTTTTGTCATGTATGTTGTTATTATTTAATTTGATTTAGATTTGATTTGTTTTCTTAAAGAGTTTGCCTTCTTTTAATCTACAATGCTGAGTTTTATTTATTTCTTTACAGAAGCCCATGTGTGCAGATCGATTGTGTTTTGTAAATATCAATCATTCGCCAGAGTGTTTGGTATGACCCTACTGCTTTTGCTTCTTGAAATCTCCTGTGTATGCATATTGTTGGTAGTTTTATTTTTCTGAATTCCTGTTGCCTTCCAGTTTGAGATACTCTCATTCGCGTCACTTCTTCTATACGGTTATTGTACTAGATGTATGCCTTCTTTTGTTCATGGACTAAATTGATGATGAACTTTGTTTGACAGAGGCGGGATTCTTCTGCACTTATCCTATCCAGAGTACATGTCCCACTTAGGCCCTTACGATGTGTTTCGGTGTGCCAGTCCACACTAATACCAGCTGGAGGGTGTGAGGCTCCACTCAGGAATTTGGCTACTATTTCTTTATCAAGGTTCCCCTCTATTTTGTTCCCAGTAATTCAGAGAAAGTTCGACAAATTCATTGAAAACATGTCCATGTGTTTATTTATGGCAACATCACTTTCATATTATGTTATGAACTTGATATTTATGTTGGGCATCTGATGCCACTGAGCTATGGTTCCCTTTGAGAAGTAGTGGGTAGAATTGGGTAATTGATCAAACCCCAAGAATACCTGATTAAAGCTTGAACTTTTGATACTAAGTTCATTTATTATGACAGTTATATACACATGCTGCTTGCATAGAGTTTTATCTAGTGCTGAATTCAGCACATCTCTTCCTTTATCACCTATCTATTGCAGAACACAATCTCTGTGGACATACTTACGTTTTTAATTAATTTATTTTCAAATTAATGTAGGCCACAGTGCACTATATCAGGAAAACCCATTGTACAATTTGTACATCAATTCATCCCTGCCCTTGGTATCATTGGTTTTGCTGTCTGGGGTCTAGAGCCACTTCTGCGCCTGAGCAGGACTCTATTTCTGCAAGTTAGCATCTAATCTTTGTCTAAATTAAATCGAATGCCAGCATTAGTTAACTTCCTGTTTGGTGACATAGTGACATGTTTTCAGAAGACTGACAAAAGTTGGAAGAAAAGTAGTTTGCGTTATTTAATGAAATCTTATCTTCAACCTTTGCTGCTATGGACAGGGGTTATGCTCATATGCAGGTAATCTCATAGTTCAACAGGTATTTTTCTACTGGAAACTTGAAGAACTCTAATGCTATCATAAACTCTTTCAGGGATTTAGATCCATTAGTCTTACCATCAGAAACCAGTCAGGCTGTGAAGCAACGGCTGCTGAGTTTTGTGAGATCCTTGTCAACAGTCCTTACATTTGCTTATTGTTCTTCAAGGTAGATGTTATTTCTCAGAATTATGTCCCACAATTATTGTTATATTAACCAAGTTACTATTATATTGTACCTTTTGTAAGTCAAGCTTCTCTTTCTTGTTTGGTAATGATAGTTGCACACCTTGATTGATGTTCAATTTTTACCCTATTAATTAAATTAAAGTATGGAGAAGATAGAAGGAGGAAAAGTATGTGGGGTTCACATTCAAATCAATGGTGGTGGATTGGGTGTATAAAGTGAAACACCTATCTAGGTGTAGAATTATCATTTTCCTTTCTTGTTATCTGAACTCGAAGTAAAACACAAACTATTATGCAAATTTAAAACATTTAAGATAGTATAGAAGGAAAAATAGGAAGTACAGAGAAATGCTGGGTTCTATCTGCTTGTCATAGATAATTCTATTCTATTTTATTTTGATAATGGTTACACATTTTATTTGATTGATCTTGTTATTTTTTAATAATATTATTCCTATTTATTGTTGCCTTGTAGTTGTAAAATAATTATTTTGGTTCTTTCTATGATGTATTTGGAATCTGGTGTGTTGTTTCAATTATAATCTAATATGCACGTACTACTTCTTTCAGCTTAATTAAGCAAGCACAAAAAAGTTGTATGGAGATGAATGACTCCAGTGATGAAAGGAATGTATGTTTCTTTCTCTTCTCCTTATCATTATTCCATTCTCCACATAACATTTTGCTGCAATAATGATTAGTTATTTTTTGTTTTGAGATCACTTAATTGAAGCTTTAAATTAGTTGTGTTATCAAGTGAAGTTTCAAAGCAGTCAACTATTAGTGAATGAAGATTTGTATGTGACTAAGATTTACACATAACTTTGAGTATGCAGGCTAAACAAAGCAGTGTTGTAGCCTTGTAGGGCATTTTTTCTCAGTTTCATCTTGTCAACTCTTGAGGGCATTCCTCAAGCGTAAACACAAATCTCACTGAAAGTTGTGTGAATGACAGATGAGGATTGATTTTACTGGTAAAGCTTTATATACTGCAATATGGGTAGCTGCTGTGTCACTGTTCATGGAGTTGCTGGGATTCTCCACACAGAAATGGTTGACTGCTGGTGGTTTGGGCACAGTATTGCTTTCGCTTGCAGGTCGTGAGGTACAGTATAGGATCTCCAATACTGTTCATGAGAATCATTAAGCCTATCATTTGCTTTTTGTGGATCATCCTTTATATTAAGTTTAATAAGTCTCTCTTGTTTACTGCTGTTTTAACTTCACTTTCTGTGATGCATTCAGATATTCATGAACTTCCTTTCAAGTATAATGATTCATACAACTCGACCATTTGTTGTGAATGAGCGGATTAAAACAAAGATTAAAGATGATGAGGTTTCTGGTAGAGTTGAGGTTGGTATCTCTTATTCATACATTTTCCCTGTAAGAATAGTTTTTATTATAAATGATATTTTGTTTTCTTATATATTCAATTTTCCAATTTCCATATTTTTTATAGCATGTAGGCTGGTGGTCACCAACAATTGTTAGAGGTGCTGATTGTGAAGCAGTACATATTCCTAACCAGAAGTTGAGTGTAAACATTGTAAGGAATCTTAGTAAGAAATCTCATTGGCGCATCAAGACTCATCTTGCCATCAGTCACTTGGATGTTAACAAGATCAATGTGAGCACTCTTGGATTACTTGCTTTAAAACTTGTTGAGGGACTTTATTTTGGCTATCTCATTGTGTGAAAGCTAAGGTAATCTCTTAACTAAATTTTTTGATGTAGAATATCCTAGCTGATATGCGCAAGGTTTTGGCTAAAAATCCTCAAATAGAGCAGAAAAGATTGCATAGAAGGGTTTTTCTGGAGGATATCAATCCAGAAAATCAGGCTCTTATGGTAGGTACCCTTTTTTTGTGCCCATTGTTTTTTGAAAAATTGAGCTCATAAGTTCATATATACACAATCACTCCCAGGGCTTGGCCCATATAAAAAGCCGCTAAACTGGCGCCCAGGCTAGCCTAACCACTACATAGGTCCTAGCTTTCGGGTGTACTAACACAAGTGAGAGACTAACTATCAGATAATGTCAGACTAGAGCGTCATCAAAAGAATGCCCCTTCTGCTGTCAAACTATCTCTACACGTGGCCGTTCGGAGAATCGCCATGAGGCTCGTCCATCTCCTCATCCTGCTCTATCTCTATCTCAGGATCCTCCTCTTCCTTATCATCCGCAGCTACAACTATACCCTCAGATCCACCAGAAACACTGCTGTCACTGTACAAAACCATTCGCGAGCACAGGTCCGTTCGCGTATATAGGAGCTACCCCACCGTCCGGTAGTGCCGGCTCATCAGGCTGTGGAAAGTCGGGGATCGGCTCAGGGGGAAAATCCCACTCTGGTGGTATCACAGGTATGTAGTCACCAGCTAACTCGGGGACATCAGGAATGATAGGCTCAGGTTCCACCTCATTCAAAGGTTGAGCTGGTATAGGGTGTCCGGGATCATCAGGAAAAGGATGTCCAGGTGCGTCAGGATGTAACCAAGATAAGGGAAAATCGTAAGGAGCATCGGGGTCAAAATGCGGGCTAGACAGAGGATGTTGAAAAGCTTGATTAGGTAACGCATATCGTCTAATACGAGGCTCCAAACCCATAATGAAGTAACTGTGATGTACCGGATCCTCGTAGACGGTGGGGTAGCTCCTATATACGTGAACGGACCTGTGCTCGCGAATGGTTTTGTACATAGTGACAGCAGTGTTTCTGGTGGATCTGAGGGTATAGTTGTAGCTACGGATGATGATGAGGAGGAGGATCCTGAGATAGAGATAGAGCAGGATGAGGAGATGGACGAGCCTCATGGCGATTCTCCGAACGGCCACGTGTAGAGATAGTTTGACAGCAGAAGGGGCATTCTTTTGATGACGCTCTAGTCTGACATTATTTGATAGTTAGTCTCTCACTTGTGTTAGTACACCCGAGAGCTAGGAGCTATGTAGTGGTTAGGCTAGCCTGGGCGCCAGTTTAGCGGCTTTTTATATGGGCCAGGCCCTGGGAGTGTCATGTAAATATTAGCTACGTAGGATGACGAGGATGTAAACTGACTTGATCTTGTGTAAACGCTACATGTTTTGTTATAGTGTACATGATGTATATTATCAACTGTGTTTCTATGTTTCTTTATGCTTCCTTTCTATTTCTCTCAATGTATGCCTTTTTATTTTACCTTGTTATCCGCAACAATATAAAAAAAAAAAAAAGTTACTCGTAAAGCTGGCATCGCTCTAACAAGGAACAGGCTCATATGTTTTCCTTCTGTTTATCTTCAATATATGCTTTTAAAGGCATTTTCAAGGCTTATCTTTAGATGCATCTTGTAACATAATCTAAGGCAAGATGCCCTCAAGGCTCAAGCTTAGGATGAAAAGCTCTGCTTTCCTATGCCTTTTCAAATTTTCAAGTGAATGATCTCCAAGTTAGAAAAGAAACAGTTTCAATTTTTAACTAAATATAAATTGACATATATAGGTAAAGAAGACTTAAATTTTTATCTTAAATAATTTGGGACAGACTATTAAGCAGCTCTGGTTCATATTGCTGAAGACTACTAAATTCTGCTTCACAATCATACATGTATCATAATGCTTATTGAACACCAGTTACGCTCTGAGCAACTTATCAAGTTTCTATTCATTGTATCTTGGGCTTCCTGTTCTTTTTACATCTATTCTTGTAATTTGGATGTTTAAGGCATCTGATTAGTTAGCATTTCTTTCATTGTAACTTTGGAATATGCAGAAATCTATTTTTTGTCTGCCTTACTAATTAATTACAAGTTCTCGATTTTCTCCTTTTTTTCATTTCTCAACTGCCATGGTTTTTTCTGTTACAGATATTAATATCTTGCTTTGTTAAAACTTCACATTCCGAAGAGTACCTTCGTGTTAAGGTGAGTCTTGATTGATTATAGCAGCTGTTGATGCATAAAGCATGATGGTTTAATGGTGGAGACTCACATGCAATTTGTCTTCATGTGAAGTTGACAGTTAAAAACCGTTAGATGATAATTTAGTCAAACATATCAAATCATCTAATAGTTTTCAACTACGAACTTCACATGAAGACAACTGCATGGAGTTTTTACCTAATTTAACATATGTCTATAGATGTTTTGTAATGCAGCTCTTTCAACTCAATTGTAATAGTATTCTCAATCCCTGTTATGCTTTAAAACTCATCTGTAATGGTCTCCAATTAGTTTTACTTCTATGTATTCCTTGATAAGGGGCATTTAGTATCAGTTACGGATAAGTGGCTTACTTAGGTAACTGACAAGCAATTTTTGTAATAAAAACAGGAGGCTATTCTCTTGGATCTTCTCAGAGTTATCGATCATCATGGAGCTCGACTAGCGACCCCCATCCGCACAATTCAGAAGATGTACAGTGTCACTGATTCAGAAGCCGATCCATTTGATGAGAACCTATTCACTCGTTCCAGAGCTAAGGCTAACCGTCCATTCTCATCAAAGGATTCACCTTACAATGTTAAGCCTTCAATTCATTCGAACATTACAAACGAGAAGGATACCAAGTTTGAGGAAACCTTGACATCTGACTTAAAAGTAGATGACGACTTTGCAGGGCCATCAACCTCCACATCCAGTGTAAACTCCAGCAACGAGAAATTTAACCCTTCTGAATCCAAAACCAAGAATATGGATCGTGACAATTCGGTCCAGAAGACATCCAAATCCATGCAGCCCAAGGAAAAAGCAGGAAGTGCAGGAAACAGGACATCACCGGAATTTTTGTTGACTTCCAAGAAGTCAGGCAGAGGAGATGCTACTAATTCTGTTACCTCTTCACCATCAAAGAAAGGTGAAGAAAAAGATAAATCTGGTGGCTCATCATCATCAACTATTCCTTCCTTGAAAGAGAATATTGTTCTTGATGCTGCCTTGCTGGGAGCGAAACGAACACTTGAAATAGACGACAAAATTAGTCCACCTATCGCTGCAGAGCCTCCAGAATTCGCTATCCAACAGAAAGGATGTGAACCTCGTGGAATTAAGGATCACAAGGGTTGTAAGAAGTCTCCTAATGCTAAGCAGAGTGATTAGATGGATAGTCTCCTAATGCTAAACAGAGTGATTAGCTGGATAAGCAGAGTTTAGATGTGTTGTTTTAAACATATAAGAGAGCCTTTTTCCTTGAACTGTGCAAAAATGATGCAGCTGTTATTTTTATGCTGGCATTGTGCATTGTATTCTTTGTACTTGATTCCCCTTATGTAAATAACTGCTGGATTTGCACCCCCAGTTAGAACCTTCTGTATATCATCAAAGCAAAGAAAGCATTTTTGCTTATGAGATACTCCCAGATCGTACCATGAGCTATCAAAAACTCTCATAGAAGCATAAAGTTGTGTTTTCCTAAGGTCAAATGCGATATCAAACCAACCAGACTTTTAGTTTGTACTTTGATTTATTCAACCATTAAAATTTATGGTTAATCAACAAAATTGTTCTCCAGTTGAAAATGTTTAAACCGGAAATTTAGATAGTCATATTGAATATCTTATCACCTATAGTTTTGATCTTTGGTTTCAGAAGGTAATAGAGTTGAAGATTTGTGATTCCTTGCTTCAATGACTGTAGCAACTTGAGCAGCTTTCTTAGCTTTCTGGGGATTTAAGCACAGCCATTGTCTATGGTTTGTTGAATGTATATCTTATAAGGGAATTCTTTTGGTAGTTACTACAAATAGTGTTGCCTCATTCAACTAGACACTGACATTAATAAGTCAAAAGTTATATAAATGCAAGCATTAAGAATGCTTCCAAACCCACCTAGACAGAGAAATTTTTAACGGCCCTTTTCAAACTCATTCTGAATGACAAACTCCTAAATGGTAAACACTAAACACTCACGTTTAAACAGCTTCTGTAGGAGCAGATTTGAACAGAATAGTGCTACATTTTAATTTATAACCAATGAAAGAACAATTACTACAAAACAAACAAACAAACAAAATGTTCCACATTGCATTCAGATTTCCATGTTCCCTGAATAGAACAAAATCATATTGGTTTTCATCCAAAAAAAGAAAAAAGGAACACAGAAAATGTTTTCTGAAACTAACCGCAACTTAAAACCATAACATTTTAACCATCTCAAACCATCCTCCGGGGCCTCCCTCGCTTCCGCGAACCCACACTACCCGAAACATCAACCGCCGCAGGCGCCACCGCAACTGGCACCGGTTGCTGCATGCAATCGGAAGCCACCGTTTGCGGCGCAGCATTTCCATTGGATTTCAAGCTCTCAAAGACAAAACCCATCGGAAAGAAGCCCCAATTGCAATAATACTTCTCCTCACCAGGCACCAACGGCGGCATAGCAGTAACCGCAGCACCGTGAAACGACCTCTCGCAATTGTCGTTTTGGCACCTCAAGCAACACCCCTCGTAAACCCTAGGGTATTCATACATCAAGTAACAGTACGGACACGCCGTCCAGAAGTTCCCCGAATAAGGATCGCTCCCCCTCCGAACCGGAAGCTTCTCCTGCTGAACCGAACCGGAAACATTCCCCTGGGCCCGGTTCAGACTCGCATCGTAGGCGAGTTTTTGGGCCGGGTCCGATAAGACGGACCAGGCGTCGGAAACGAGGGCGAATGCATGCTGGGCGAAGGGGAAGCGGTTCTTGTCAGGGTGGAGGAGGAGGGCGAGCCTGCGGTAGTTGGACCTGATGACGTGGAGGTCTTGAGAGTGTAACACGTCGACTTGGAGTATTTGGTACCACTGCGGGGTGTTATCGGTGGTGGTGGCGTCGGAGATGAGGAGGACGTCGGCGATGGCAAGGATCTGGTCGGAAGTTTCTAGAAGGGGCTCGGTTTCTTGGGCGAGGATGGCGAAGTCTTTGGCGCCGTTGAGGTCGCGGTTCTGTAGAAGCTTCTCTGCGATTCCTATCAGACGTTCAGCTTCTTCTTTGTTGTTGTCGTTGTTCTGCATATTTTTTTTTTCTTAATTATTGCAGTTTCGTTTGGTTAGGTTTGTTGTCTGAGATGGGCCTCAGCCAACTGTCTCGGTTTGAAATGCTAACTAACTCTCTCTTCGGAAAGAAGCACTTTTATTACGCAAATTATTTTTTATATTGGGTGGGGAACAGTATTTTGCAGATTCATTGATGGTAAACGTGTTAATGTCAAATACTCAAATGTAATACTGTTTAACGAGTAATTAGTTAAAATCTGTTTTCAAAATTTTAAAAGTGGAAATTTTAATTAAAAAAAATATACAAAAATATTTTTAAATATTTTAATAGATAAATCAGTTTTCAGTCTATTTTATGACAGAGTAATTACTCAAATCAATCCTCAAAATTTTAAAAAGATATATTTAGTTTTTAAAAAAAATTAATACAAAAATTAATTTCTAACATTTTGTCTGTCAGACATAACAGAATTTTTTATCTATTTTCTGACATAACTCATTAACGAAAAATTTAAATTTGACTTTTTTTTTGTTAACGTAGTTTTTGCACACATTATAAATAAAAAAAATATGTATGTGCCACATAGATGTGTATGTTAAATTTTTGAATTAATTGATAATTTGGTGATCAAATTTATATTCAAGTAAAAATAAAAGAATAACTTTGATTATACTTAATTCCTAGTTATCACATCAAGCTAAATTATATTAAATACAAAAATATTAAATAATTTCAACCTTGATTAGTTTTTTGTAGAATAATCTTTAATAACTTTATTGAACCACTTCTCTAATAATTAATATTTAGATCACTTTTTAATGAAAGACGTATCTAATTTGGAATTAGAGAATACTCAACATAACAAAATAAAACATACAAACAAGAAGACACAAAATTAAATAAACTACAATAATATGGTTTTAATTTAAGAGAATATGAGACTCAGTACATCTATTTTTGTTAGATTTAGAATTATGTATGTAGTGAAGATAGTTCAATAAAAAAAAATTTGAAAAAAATACCATATTAAAAATCAAATAAGTTTAACATAACCTTAAAAGTTAATTTGATTATAATATCTACTAATATTCTTTTTCTAATAAACATTTGAAGAATTTAGTAAGTCATGCAGGAAAATAGACAAGCGACTATTATGTCTAACGGAAAAAATGTTGGGATTGATCTGTGTATTAATTTTTTTGGAACTAAAATATTTACGTATGTTAAATTTTTGAATTAATTGATAATTTGGTGATCAAATTTATATTCAAGTAAAAATAAAAGAATAACTTTGATTATACTTAATTCCTAGTTATCACATCAAGCTAAATTATATTAAATACAAAAATATTAAATAATTTCAACCTTGATTAGTTTTTTGTAGAATAATCTTTAATAACTTTATTGAACCACTTCTCTAATAATTAATATTTAGATCACTTTTTAATGAAAGACGTATCTAATTTGGAATTAGAGAATACTCAACATAACAAAATAAAACATACAAACAAGAAGACACAAAATTAAATAAACTACAATAATATGGTTTTAATTTAAGAGAATATGAGACTCAGTACATCTATTTTTGTTAGATTTAGAATTATGTATGTAGTGAAGATAGTTCAATAAAAAAAAATTTGAAAAAAATACCATATTAAAAATCAAATAAGTTTAACATAACCTTAAAAGTTAATTTGATTATAATATCTACTAATATTCTTTTTCTAATAAACATTTGAAGAATTTAGTAAGTCATGCAGGAAAATAGACAAGCGACTATTATGTCTAACGGAAAAAATGTTGGGATTGATCTGTGTATTAATTTTTTTGGAACTAAAATATTTACGTATGTTAAATTTTTGAATTAATTGATAATTTGGTGATCAAATTTATATTCAAGTAAAAATAAAAGAATAACTTTGATTATACTTAATTCCTAGTTATCACATCAAGCTAAATTATATTAAATACAAAAATATTAAATAATTTCAACCTTGATTAGTTTTTTGTAGAATAATCTTTAATAACTTTATTGAACCACTTCTCTAATAATTAATATTTAGATCACTTTTTAATGAAAGACGTATCTAATTTGGAATTAGAGAATACTCAACATAACAAAATAAAACATACAAACAAGAAGACACAAAATTAAATAAACTACAATAATATGGTTTTAATTTAAGAGAATATGAGACTCAGTACATCTATTTTTGTTAGATTTAGAATTATGTATGTAGTGAAGATAGTTCAATAAAAAAAAATTTGAAAAAAATACCATATTAAAAATCAAATAAGTTTAACATAACCTTAAAAGTTAATTTGATTATAATATCTACTAATATTCTTTTTCTAATAAACATTTGAAGAATTTAGTAAGTCATGCAGGAAAATAGACAAGCGACTATTATGTCTAACGGAAAAAATGTTGGGATTGATCTGTGTATTAATTTTTTTGGAACTAAAATATTTACTTTTAAAATCTTTAGAGACTGATTTGGATAATTACTCTACCGAAAAATGAATTGGGGACTGACGGATTAAAATCTTGAGGATGTTTTTGTATATTAATTTTTTTTAAAGACTAAAATGTCCACTTTTAAATTCCTTAGAGACTGATTTGAATAATTACTCCTATTTAATTTAGAGTGTAAAAACTGAATTTACTTATTTTTGAAGAGTAAAAATCGGACCATATACAATTTATGAATTTCGAAATAAAAAATATTCACAATAAAAAAAAACAGATTCTCTGGTTTAATATTAAAGAATTATTAAAAATCCTCCTACAAAGTAATTGGATGGTCCAATCACATATTTTTATACAAATAAAAATACCTACATAACCAATATAACTAAATTGCACACCAGTCTTTATCCATAATAAAAAAATTGAGCCTTTTTATGATTGTTTCCAATAATAAATGATATAAGGAGATAGGAACAAAAAATAAATAAATTGTTGGAATAAATTAATTTTGTACTTATTAAAGATGAATTTTGGTTGACGAAACTAAAAAAAATTCCAAAAATTTTTGAAAAAAATTCTAAATTGCTCTTTCTAACCTACTTTATCTCAACCCAATTCTAAACTCTTTACAATTTCTCAAATCTTTTCTCATCCAACTCTCATTTCTAACTACTTTCATTATCACTATTGCTGCCTTTTTCATTGCCACAATTGTCATCCTCGCTTTCTCTTTACCACCACCATCGCACAAATGGATTTAATAGTCAAAGGCAATCTCACAAAAAGTAAATAAATAAATAAATAAAGAGAAAATAAGTGGAGGTTCTTCGTAACATTGAGGCGAAGGTGATTATTTAATGCACTAAATAGCTCAAACATTTGACCAAAATTGACAGTACTGTTATGAGAATACAATGCTACATTTGCCACTGTTACCGATAGCCATTCTGACGGTGTATCATGAGGCGAAAGTCATCGAAGCTCAACCATCAATAATAAGGTGAGATGTCACTAACATTTGGTGGCGCACGTTTATATTACTAACTCGCTTTATTACTGATGGACAGACTGTCAATATTATATATACCGCGTTATTATAAATAACAAATTTTTTATATTAACAGCTAGGTCTTCGATAATCTTCAACGAATATAATAATTCAATGATCAGGACTCCCGTGCCGGCGATCTTCATCATCGACTCCATTTGTAGGGATAATGAAGGGAAATTTGTGAGAACCTATGGTTTCCAATAGGATACTAGCAAAGGGAATGAATCGTAAATCGATCTCACGGCACAGCTCTAGAGATTTAGATAATCATGTGTTTTATCGTGTTAACCTTGGTTCAAAGTCTAATCTGCACTCGTTTATCATAGTCTCAATCTCTCGTTAACTATGTCATTGTTTGTTTTAGTAAACAAGCAACAATAAATAGTAAGTACAAAAAATCACAAAGCCCTGAAAATAGAGAATAAACACAGAGAAAATGCGACAACTAGTATGATGCACGTCTATCATACGCAGGTCGTGAACTCACACATCAGTTGACTACCTGCAACCTGACGTTACCGGAGACCAAGTTCGAATATAATTTTTCAACTGTGTACACTCAGCATGCGTATCTCATGGGTGAAACCATGTACATTCGAGATTCTTGGCAATCATCGCAAAGCTTGATTCCACAATATGCTCCCAGTTGAGAAGCAGAACTTATCATAAAAGTGGGCATCCCCACATCATTGCACTATGCAATTGGGACCAAACCACTATTCTTATCAGGTACATACTCAGAATAGGGTACATTCCGAAAACTTAAAGTTAGCTCACCCTTTCTGTCAAACTTGTCACTTTATAAGATCCAATCCGGTCCTTGTCCATTTTCACGAAGGACAAAGCGATCCCTGTCCAAAAAAAAAGGGACACTTCGATCCTCTACCTTTTTATTTTGGGACAATACGGTCCCTCTGATAAAAAATTTATTAAATAATAATAAAAATTAATTTTGTGGGGGTTTTATTTGTATTTTGTGGGGATTTTAAACCCCCACAAAAATCTTTTCAACAATATAACCAATTACTACCATTATTACCATTATCTTTTTCATCCTCTATTATTTTTATTGTGTAACCATACTTTATCATCATCATTATCTCCGCTACCGTCATCATCACCAATACCAATATTATCAATATTAAAATTCTCTTCTTTCATTTCTTATTCGATGTTATTTTTTTCTTTTAAAAGGTATTGTACTATAATTACTTTTTTTTTGTGGCATCATTTTTATCAATGATTTTTCTTCACTTAACCACCATTGATGAAGGAATTTTTTAAAAACAAAGTTATTAATAATTTGTGAAAGTTTAAACCCCACAAAATACAAATAAAACCCCCACAAAACTAATTTTTATTATTATTTAATAATTTTTTTAACAGAGAGACCGTATTGTCCCAAAATAAAAAGGTTGAGGGTCGAAGTGTCCCTTTTTTTTGGACAGGAATCGCTTTGTCCTTCGTGAAAATGGACAAGGACCGGATTGAGTTTTACTCTTATAATTTCACAGTGAACTTTCTCTTTATCTGTGAGAAACATTTTTTGTCCTTAGTCTTTTACATATAAATTTTATGTCATTTTATTCTCTAAGAGACTATTTTGCTCTTAGTCTCTGTAAATATTGACATTTATACCTTTAAATTCTTTTATGTTGACCATAGTGTCTTTTAATCTTGAAAGAATGGACAAAAGTACACATAAAATTTTACATAGTGGACAGATGTACACTCTATTTTTTTTAATGAGTCATGTGTATACACCAATATCAAATTCGTTGGTCATGTCTATCTTTTTATTTTCTGAAAAACTTTTCCGCCAATTGTTGCTGTCACGTGGCACCTTATTTACCATGGTGACATTGTGCACTGTGTGACATGGCTCTTTTGATGATACAATAAAAAATAATTGTCAAATTATTAAATTTATTAAATTAGAATAAAAATTTTTTTACAAGTTACAATGTTTTTTCATTCTCTTCCCTTTCCTCTCAAGAAATCTGTCTTTCTCTTCATTCTCTTCTTTCGTGGTCTTCGTTCTATGAGATTAAAAAGAAATCTTCTCTCTAAACCTTCTTTGCGTCTCTCATAACAGGGATTTGTAAAACCTAAAGTACCAAATATCACAATCTCAACGAAGGAAGAACATACATCATACTTATGCGAGGTTATGGTGGCTCTTTTTCTGCGCCGAAAAATAGAAAGAAGAAGAAGTTCGACTACAACAACAGCAAGTGTCTACATGGACTTGACACAGTGATGCTTGAGTCTGCGACAGAGTAGAACCCAAGAAGATTATTTTTTCATTGTCCGTAATAGGAGGTATGTGATTTCTTGTTATGTTTATGATGATAAATGCTATCCATCTTATGTGAAAATATTGAAATTGCCTTCGAATTCATAAATGCATAAAATTGAATTAAGGTGTGATTATTTTGATTGGGATGATGAAGTTGTTGACATTGAAAAAGATTGGTAAATTCAGGAGCAGAGTGAAAAAAGTAAATAGAAGTTTGTAGAAGAAAGTAAATAGAAGGTCGGAGAAGAGATGAAAAAATATTGCAGAAAATTGATGGAATTAATCAAGAATTGAAGAGTATTAGAAATTGGATTTAGTGTGTATAAAGTTGAGAAGGAAGGAAAGAGAATGAAGAGACGTAATAACTTATAATTTTTTTTATTATTTTAATTTAACAATTATCACTATGCCATCAAAGTGTGAAAATTTATGTATACTTTTATTCATTCTTTCTTTAATCTTTTAAAATGACCATTATGTCCCTTATTCTCTTTACATGATTCATTTTACTTAATTATTTTTATATCCTTCTTTCTTTAAAATTACATATTTATCTTTAATCTTTTATAAAATGACTTTTATGTACTTAATTCATTAATCTTACATCTTTATCCTTTTTTTTATCTTAATTACCATTTTGTCTTCTAATCTTTTTTAAAAAGATTTTTATGTTTCTCTTTCTCAAAATTACTTTTTTACCTTTAATATTTTATGATATGACCATTTTATCTTTTATAATTCAATTCTTACCATATTAACCTCGTACTTTTTTAAAATGACTATTTTACTCTTATTAATTTTTAGTTTTACTATTTGAATTTTATATTTTTTTAAATAATTATTTTGCCCTTCTGTTACATAATTACTCATTTTAATCTTATATTTTATCAAAATAACCAATTTATTCTTAAATTTAACCTAAATGACCATTTTTATCCTTTTTTAGCCATAATTACCATTTTAATCTTATTCTTTTATTTTTATCTTAGTACTTTTTTATATTTATACTTTTATCCCTAAATTTTACTAAAATTATTTATATCCGAAACTTTATCTTAATTATATTTTTCCTTGAATCTTTTATATAATTATATTTTTATCCCTAAGCCTTCTATTTCATGTTTTTAAATCTAATATTTTATTATTTATACTTTTAACCTACTTTTTACTCTAATTTGCATATTCATCATACTTGGTGCATCATACATTTTGTACAGATTTAAATCTTGAGTTTATGACACTTTTAGCCTCTTTCACTCACTTTTTCTTCAATCTTTCGATCTTTTATGTAATTAACTTTAATAACCATCTCCTTAAGAGTTCTTTACTTGATTTTTAACTTTTATAAAATTATAATTTAGCATCAAGAATTTAATCATATTTAGGGGTGAACGTAGATCAGGTCGGATCTGATATGGCCAAAATCTTGCTCCGATCCGCACTAAGTGTAAACCCCACGTAATTAAGGAATAATTAGCCAATAAATTAATTATTAATCCAAAAAATTAGAAAATTAAATTTTTATTGATCCAGAGAGATAGAAATATTAAAAATATGAATTTCGACACTAATTTTAAAGATTTTGATCCAAAATTGGGCCAATGAGCAATGGATCGGATCTTATCCGCAGATCCGCAGTAAATATCTGCATCCGGTCCAAAAATTGCGGATACGATCCGATCCGCAGACTGATTGGATTGGATAGGATCCGATCCGCACCTTTTAAGGATCGGATCGCAGATATCTGCTCTACATCTGCATAAAAGATCCGTGGATCCGCATATCCGCACAATAATGATTAAAAAAAATAAATATATATATGTTAGTTTCTCAGCCACCCTAACTTAACCCTAATCTCACTTCACACTTCTCGCGCACTTCACCCTTCCTTCACGGTGCTGAAACCCCAAATCCCCAATCTCTCACCCCTAATCTCTCACCCATTTAGGCATTCACCCATAGCTGTAACCAATCCAACCATTCACCCTCGACACCAAACCACCCATCGGCAACTTCGTCTTCATCTTCCTGATCACCGTCGGAAGCTACTCGCCGGAGATCTCCTGATGTTCCTCCCTCTTCATGGCATGCTTCTTGTCGGAGCTGTTCCTCGCAAAGTCACGTAGTCAGGTTCATCTCCTTCATCGCGTTCTTGTTGGTCACCATTGCTTCCTCCGTGTTCGTGGTTCGTGGTTCATGGTTCATGATTCTCGCTGGCGTTCTCGTCCCTTGGCTCCCTTGGCTTGACAAGTGACAACCTCCGTTCTCAGTTCTCCGTTCTTAGTTCCAGGAGTCCTCTATTTCCAAAATCAACATCCTCTGCTTTGTTGACTCATTGTTTAGGACTTCAGGTAATTTTTTAATGAGCATCATTTGAATTTTGTGAATAATGCTCTTATTGTTATTGTGTTTTTTAAAGAATTCTGCTCCTGTTATTGTTTATATGAATTATGTGAGATGCTGCTGTTTTAATTTATATTTATACGATTTTATGTAATGATGTGAGATGCTGTTTGTAGAATTGTGTTGCTTGGAATGGCTGATAAGCAAGCAGTTACAAACAATACAAGTGGGTCTGAGGTAGGGAGCATTCCTACTCCACCAAATGTTGCTGCATCGACACCTTCTGACTCAGCAAAGGGAGGGGAATAAGTGACTAATCCAGCCTCAAGTGATGCTCCTTCTACCGAGATAGAGACACAGACAGGCCAACCAGGTAAAAGAAAGGCTAACAGATCCCCTTCTATTGTTTGGGATCACTTTTAAAAAATGCGGAGGAAACTAAGCTCAATGTAAACATTGCTTGAAATTGTTACAATGTCATAGTCGTAGGGATGTCACCTCTAATCTAAAAAAACACATTGGAACTTGTGCAAAGAACCCAGATAATCATGTTGATAAAAAACAAAAAAATTCTTGTGTTCACAAATTCTAATTTAGATGAGCCACAAGCATTGAAGGTAGTAAGTAGACTTTAACCAGGAGCGGTGTAGGCTTTCACTTTGTAAGATGATAATAATTGATGAACTCCCATTTAAGTTCGTAGAAAATACTAGAGTTAGAGACTTTTGTGGTGAGATGCAACCTCAATTTAAAATCCCGAGTCGTGTGACAGTTGCTAGAGATTGTGTGCAATTGTATGTAGAGGAAAAGACCAAACTTAAGTCCCTTTTTTGAACCATCAAATGATTTCTTTAACTACGGGCACTTGGATGTCTGTTTAAAACATGAATTATATGTGTGTAACTGCTCATTATATTGATGATGGATGGACGTTGAATAAAAAAAATATTATCTTTTAACTTGACTGTTGATCATACTGGTGCTACCATAGGAAAAGCGTTAGAGAAGTGCATGAAAGATTGGGGTATTTGGAAGCTTTGTACTGTAACTATAGATAATGCTAGTGCCAACTTTGTTGCTGTGAATACTTTGGTTAAAATTATGTGAGAATGGAATGGTTATACTATGTTGGGTGGGGAATTTGTCCATTTGAGATGTGCTGCCCATATTTTGAACTTAATTGTTTGCGACGGTTTAAAAGATTTAAGCTCTTCTATTGCTAGGATAAGAACTTCCTATAAGTTTGTGAAGTCTTCTCCATCTAGATTAGCAACCTTTAGGAGGTGCGCACTTGAGGCAAACATTACTAGTCGTCAAATAATTATTCTTGATGTGCCAACTAGGTGGAATTCTACCTATATGATGTTGGAAGTGGCTGAAAAGTTTGAAAAGGCATTTGCTCGTCTTGCGAGAAAAAAATGCTCATTTTGAGAGATATGTTGACGATGGGGGGCCTCCTAGTGATGAGGATTGGAGTAGAGCTCGTATTTTCATGCGGTTTTTGTAATTTTTTATCATGCAACTCTTTCATTCTCTAGTTCTTTGAATGTCACTTCAAATACTTTTTTTTCATGTATTGTGTAAGATATTATGCATTTTAAATAAATAGATTGTGAGTAATGATTTGGTGTTGCATGGGATGGCATCAGCTATGAAAGCTAAGTTTGATAAGTATTGGGATGATTCTGATCACCGTTACACTTCTTCTCCTTTGACTTCAAGTGACAAAGTCAATAAACCATCTCTAAATTATCTAGTGCTTGTTGCTATTTTTCTTGATCCCCGTTATAAGTTGGAATATATTCAGTTCACTTTGTCTGAGATGTATGGTGAAGGTGAAAAGTCTTTACGGATCTTCAAAAAATTGAAGGATATCATTGCTAAATTGTTTGAGAATATAGCATATGGTATCCACGCCCCCTGAAGATACTCAAGATACTAGCTTTTTTTCAGATACTACACCAAATCCTAGTTTAAACACGAGTGACAATGATAGCATTATGATTGAAGATCCTATGAGCAAGTGGAAACAAACACAAAGGATAAAGTTAAGTGAGCTCAAGAAGAATGAAATGGATAGATATTTGAAAGATGAAGTGGCGAAAGATTTTAGTGGATTTGATATACTAAAGTGGTGCAGAGGAAAGACTCAGAGGTATCGAGTTCTGTCTTGCATGACTAGAGATATATTAGCCATTCCTGTTTCTACTATGGCATCTGAGTCACTTTTTAGCACCAGAGGTCGTATCCTTGACCCTTATCGTAGTGCTTTGAGTCCCACCACTGTAGAGGATTTAATTTGCACTCAAAATTGGTTAAAGCCTACTAAGATTTTGGTTGAGATTGATAAAGGAGATGATGCAGTTGATTCAAGTATATATTGAATTGGTTCATTTATTTTTCATCATTCTTTATTCTTTATTTTATACTATTGGCTTTGACATATTTTGTTGTTGAATTGAATAGAATTTTCTGGAGTTACTAGTGTTGGAGATCCTGAAGTTCAAAGTCAATTACATCCTCCTGAACCATCTTAGGTATTATAACTAAGTACTTGTATTAGTGTATAATAACTTAGACTTTTTTTTTTCAATTTATTCTAACATGTTTTACTAATTTTTCAATTGGTATTTTTTAAATATACATGGTTGCTGTTGATGGCTGTTGATTTAAGAAGTGATCAACTTGTTTTATTATTGTTTTATTTTAAGTATTTGCAGATTATTTAGACTTTTAGTGTGTTATAGTGTTGCTATTTTATTTTAAATGAGACTTTTAATATTTTAGTGCTTGTTGTCTTCACTTATTATTGGAAGTGTTTGTTGGAATTTTGGTATTATATTTACTTGTTTGTTAGTTTGTATGTTTTAGTTAATAGTTATTATTCATATATTGTATTATATTATTTTTGTTATTTAGGAAAGGTTTGATTAAAATTATTTTAGGAATAAATAGGTTTAAAAGTGTGAAAGAAACATTTTTATTGAATTTTTTTACATAAAAATATGATTAAAAGAGAAAGTTCAATTATGCGGATATATCCGATATCCGATCCGACACTAAAAATGCGGATATCATATCCGATTTGATTCGATCTGCGTACACCTCTACAAACCGGGCCCGTAGCCACACATATAAGTGGCAAGTTCAGCCCCTTTCTTCCCCAAAATGCTTAGGGCACGTTGAAGCAAGGTGGGGGGTGGGAGGGACACAAGAGCAAGAACAAACCCTTGTTCTTCAATTTCAATTCACCATAACTTCGAATCCGGAGCTCCGATTGTCACACCGTCTGTGGCCACGTAACCACCACGTCGAGCTCTACAAAACCCATCCAACAAAATAGTAAGTGCATTGCTATTTCTTGCTCAGCCCTCTTCTCTTAAATTTCAAAAATTTAGAACTTGAATTTGAGAGATTATGTGATTTTGGTGTTTTAGAATAAAATTAGCTTGAGGAATTGTTGAGTTGTGTCACATAGAATCATGGGCAAGGTAAGAATCCTCAAACTCTTTGTGAAATTATTGAATTAGTAAGCTTTGGTGTTGATTATAGTGATGTAATGTGGAAATAGATTGAAATATGTTGGTTTAAAGTACCATTGGTGGTTGAATTGTTGAATTTGGACCTTGGAGGCTGAATTTTCTGTTTGGTATACGTTTGGAGCCTTGTATGGTTGTGGAACGGTGTATTTTGTGGCGTTTCGAGCTTAGGGAGGACTCGGCCAAGGTATGATTTGGTTTCTCGTAGATAATATATAATGTGTCGTGAAAACTTAGGCTAGTTGACCGTAGGATAGGTTGAATATTGTGAACTTGCTAATGTTAGTAGTTTTGGTGAATATTGAGTTTGTTACAAGTTTGTGATGATGATTGATGAGCCTTTGATGATAGTTGATGAGACTTGATGATTTGATTTGTAATTGTTGATATATTGATGATTGTATTGATGAATTGTGTTGCGTGATTTTAGATTGTTGGGATGAGAGCATGAATATTGAAGATTGATATATTGTGGAAGAAATAAAAATAGTATGGAACTATTTTACATATATTTAGTGTTGTCTTGGGAGTGTGAAACCTTGGTTTAGAAATGTGGTTTTGGTAAAATAGAGGTTTGAAGCTTTTTAGTGAAACTTGATTTTTGGACTAATTTCGGTGGGTCATAACTTTGCTTCTGAATCCTTAATTTTTATCCAACTTGTTTCAAATTAAAATTGGGTCCGTAAAGTTTATGACGTTCGAAGAACGGACAAAAAATAATTTTTAACGAAAAAGTTATGTACGTCGGAAGTTTGGTGTGCAAAAGTGATTTCTGCAAAACTAATAGTTTTTTAACATTTTAAAGGGCATGTTTACACGAACACACAGGCGACGCGAACTCTGGGCTCTGCCCAAACATCCCAAATACGCGAGCGTGTGCATGCGCACGCGAATGAGGGAAGTTGACAAGCTCGCATACGCGGGCAGTTCTACGCGATGCAGGACGGCTTCCCTGTTCGAGGGGTTCGTGTACGCGGACAAGAGTCGCGTACGTGAGATGGGCAAAAGACACCCCTGTGTACGCAAAACATGCCATGCGTACGCAGAATCCCTATTTTTGGGAAAAGAGTATTTTTGTGATTTTAACCTATTTTCTAACTTCTAAACCTCTATAGTTACCTTCAAACGTGCCAAATTTAGTTCCTAAACATAGGAAGAGGGGTAAACTTAGAGAAGGAATTAACTTGGCGGTGAAGAAATGCTTTGAAGTAATGATTTTGTGGTTGAGAATGTGCAGAAATGATGATGATGTTATGAATGATGACAGAATTAATAATGAATGATTGATATTGAATTATTACTTGGCTTATGCACTTTCACTTATTTGAGATACGAATTTTTCTGGGTAGATGCAGTGGCTAGCCACCACTCGCTCCAGGTTGAGACTCGATACTCTATCCACCGTAAGTCGCAAGATGTGACTGGGCACTTTAATGCCCGGAAATTCCCCCAATGAGATGGAATTTGATGATTGATATATTATATGCATAGACTATTGGTGATGCGTGCACGAAGAAACTGTCCAGGGTAGCTACCGGACATGTCGTGTTTGGCTATATAACTAGATGATATTATCAGCCATAAGGCATGCATACATCATATCTATTTGTCTATTTTATTTGAGTGTGCATTACTTGGGTTTGCCTAATTGATTAACTATGCCTAAATGCTATATGTTCTACCTGTTGTACTTGCATTCTTTCTGTATTTCTTTGTCTGTATTGTATGTCCATGCAACTGAGAGATTCCTTGTTTGGCAGAAGAGTGATGAAGGTAGTTCCACTGGTGTTTCGGAGGATCGAAGGAGACAGAAAATGAAGTGTTAAGTTAGGTTAGGCTTAGAACATAAACACCTTAGATAACCTACACCATTTATGGATTAGAACAATTCTTTAAGTTTAATTCTGAGTGTCGGAGTTTTAAGATTGCCTTTGACTTTTTCGGGACCTTATATATTATATATGCTGACACCATTACCATACTGAGAACCCCTTGTTCTCATTCCATACATATATTGTAGGTTGAGAGGCACCTTGCTAAACGTCTGGAGTTTTTTGCTGCAAGCGAAGTTGAGATTGCTGTTTATTTTGTTATAATGTTATATATATATATATATATATATATAGACTCTTCTCCATATATGTTTTATGTTTGATCCTCCTAGAAGCTCTTGTGGAGAAATAGGAACTTACTTTATGTATTTTGGGATGTTTTGGGATGTAAGTATATGTATATATATTCTCCAGCTGGCCTTGGTTTCGCAGGTCAAGTCTGGGACTTGATATTCTATATTTTTGATATTCTGCTCCTTATATATACATATATACTTTTCTTCTTATCCAAGTAACCGTTTACGTGAGCAATACACTTTTCATTTTGCAACTTTTTGCTTAAATTTTTCTTCAAGGCTCCTCGATATGATTCTTCCTTCATAGCTATATACGTATGTCTTTTCTTTTAGAGGTTGTAATACCTTACCACCTCTATTTTACGACTTAAGCATAAAGCTCTGTGCGGTAGGGTGTTACACTAAGAGGGTTGGATCGGATCCAATATCCATAGTTTTTAAGTTTGGATCGGATCGAATTTCGGATATATCCACAAAACATAAAAATATTTTGAAAAATTTATTTTTATTAAAAATATCAATAAAATTCTTTTTTTTCCACTCTTTTAAATATGTTTACTCTTAAATATTATTAAACATACTTTTCTTAAATAATAACAATAAAATAATATAATATATATGATAATTATTAATTGATATAAAACATAAAAATAATATTTACTTATTTATTTATTTATTTTTCAGATTCACGGATAAGCGGATATCTACATGGAATTTGTAATCCGATCCTATTAGTGAGCGGATCGGATCGGATCTGATCTAATCCGATAACCTTGCGGATCGGATTAATATCTATAATTTTTGGATCAAATTCAGATAAACATTGCGGATATGCGGGTCAGATCCGATCCATGAACACCCTGATCATATTTGGCCATTGTCAACATCATATATATCCATCTAAAAATTCATATTAAACACTTGCAAAACATATCAATGGCTCATCCATCATCCATTCATCAACATAAACATTCATACTCATCAATCATCATCAAAACAACAATAGAGGTATATTAATCATATATGAAGCATTTTAACTATTCTAACCTTTATCTTTCTTCTTAATCCTTCTAAGTTATTTTCTTAGTCCTTATGATCACCAAAAACCTCTTAAATGAAATTAACACGATTTTTATACGAAGGTCTTATGCCTGAATGGTGTCATATGAAAAAGGAAAAGATTTTTCATCCTTTTGAGCTTGTAATTTGATGTTCTTCTTAGTCCTTTGGAAGTTTCTAGAAATGTCTTGCTATACAAGGAAAGAAATACACGTAATTTTTCTATAGATATGCATAGAGAACCAAATTTATGAAGAGAAGAAAGGACGAAATTCTCTTTAATTACTAACTTTGAGAATTTGGATATGAAAATGAAGAAAAAGATGAAAGGAGTTATATGTTCAAGTTGGTTTCTTGAGAAGACGTCTTAGTCTTGTAAAGATTGAAGATTAAATTATATGAACACAAAACTCTCTAACTTCTCTTTTCCTCTCCTTTAGATTTGGCTATCTTCCTTTTTCTTTTTCTTTTTCTTTCTTTTTGCTTTTTACTCTTAGGTAACTTAGTGAATAATTGTGATGGTGAAATAAAAATGAGAATGGTAAATGGAAGAGAAACCAATGTTAAAAATGAGGGGAGGTAAGGTTGAAATTTTTTTTTCATTTTTTCTTATTTGATGTTATCTCGTTTTTCTTTTTTGACGACCAAGAATAGCAATTTAAACATGTGATGGAATTGAAAAGGGAAAGGTGGCCGAATTATTAGGGAGGAATTTAGATAGAATTTTTAATTTCATTTGCCTTAAATTTGCTATGGATAATCATACAATTTTTTTAAGTTTATTTACCATATGGTGAAATAATTTGTGGTGGAGAAAGAATTGAAAAAGAAAAATGAATGTGAGAATAGAGAAATGTATGGCTATGATTTAATCATAGAGGATAATTATTAAAAGTGGTAATTATTTGATCATTTATTGTTACGGTACCAGATTAGGAAAACAATTATATCAGCACAAATAATATCCGTATTATATGTTATCTTAGCTTTAAATTATTTTTAAAATATTTTGATGAAATTAAACGAATAAAAAAATATTAGTAAAATTTTTTTATTGGATGAATTTGGACTTGGTGGTTAAATGTTATCATTAAAAATCAAAGAGTATTTTTTTATTTTATATAAAAATAATATTTTAATGAGAATATTTTTTTATATAGATCTGCCTTAATAATAATAATAATAATAATAATAATAATAATAATAATAATAATAATAATAATAATAATAATAATAATAGAAGTAATAGGGAAGTGTGGTGCAGGGTTGAGAATTCGTGTGATGCTTTCTAAAAGTTGGGAATTAGGAGTGAAATATATTAGGTTAGGTTAGGTGAGATTAGGGTAAGAGAGGTAGTTTAAAAATTTTAAATAATTTTTAGAATTTGAAATTTTTTTTTATTGAAATTTATCTTTTATGATTATAAAATCAGTTTTTTTTTAGAATAAATTTATCAATATTCTGAATATTCACAGCTAAAAAAGGAATAATTTATAAAATAAAAAGAATTTCTCTTAAATATATATTTACAATTCTCAATGAACATATTAATATTATTTATGACAAACATAAGACATATTGTTTCGGATTTATGTTTATTTAATAATTAGATATATGAAATTCGATGCTGATATTTTTTTATGGTTGAAATATTCTCTACTAGATACAGTGACTAATTTTATGGTTTACTCATAGATATTCTAAATAAATTAGCCAAAAATAATTAAGATTTTTTATGTCGAGAAAAAAAATCAGACTTTCAAGGATTCAAATTATGATTTTGTAAGTAAATTTTATCTACGATTTTACTCACCTTTTAAAAGCATTAAAAAATTCATTTAATAAAAAAATATAAACTTAATATATATATATATATATATATATAAGGCAGGACACAAGGCTCTTGTATGATGCATAAAATAGAAAGATTGAAACAAACATTTCAATATGAGTTGATAATTAGAGAAAGTAAGAAACTTCATACGACTATACTTAATTGAATAAACATTAAAGTAATAATTTAATTAAGTAAAGCGACAACTCCATTTCCCTATCATCAAGGAAAGCCTTTCTTTTCTCTCTACGAAGACTGATATAATGATAGAGAACTGTCCTGTTTACCATTTACATCATTTTTTAGTAGAGAATTCCTTTTAATCCTTATTTTATAATTTTTGTCATAAAAAATAATTTTATATCAATTTTTATATTATAAATAATAAATAAAAATTAAAAATATTTTTTTATTAAATAAAACTAAATTTAGTTTTTATTATGATCTATTTAATTAATTAATTAATTAAAATAATTAAAATTAATGTAGTTATTAATTTTTTAATAATATCACAACAACAACAACAAAGCATTGTCCCACTAAATGGGGTCGGCTACATGAATCAAACAACGCCATTGTATTCTGTCATGTATCATGTCTACAGAGAGACCGTTTACATGTAGATCTCGTTTGACCACCTCATGGATGGTCTTCTTAGGTCTTCCTCTGCCTTTCGCCCTTTGTCCATCTTCCATCTCATCCACCCTCCTGACTGGATGTTCTATCGGTCTTCTTCTCACATGTCCAAACCACCTGAGACGCGATTCAACCATCTTTTCCACAATGGGTGCTACTCCAACTCTCTCCCTTATATCTTCATTCATTATTTTATCCAATCGCGTATGACCACTCATCCATCTCAACATTTTCATCTCTGCCACACTCAGCTTATGTTCGTGCTCCCCTTTAGCCGCCCAACACTCCGTACCATACAGCATAGCCGGTCTTATAGCGGTGCGATAGAATTTACCTTTAAGTTTTTAAGGCACTTTTTTGTCGCATATAAAACCAGATGCACTCCGCCATTTTGACCAACCTGCTTGGATCCTATGATTTACATCATGTTCAATCTCTCCATTATCCTGTATGATGCACTCAAGATACTTAAAACTTTTAACTTTTCGTAGGATGTTTTCTCCAATCTTCACCTCTATATTGGGATTTTCCCTTCTCAAACTGAACTTACATTCCATATATTCCGTCTTGCTACGGCTTATGCGCAGACTATACACTTCTAGAGCTTCTCTCCATAACTCCAACTTCTTGTTTAGGTCTTCCCTTGACTCTCCCATAAGGACGATATCATCGGCAAAAAGCATGCACCATGGCACAGGCTCTTGGATGTGCTCTGTGAGTACTTCCAAGACTAATGTGAAAATGTATGGACTTAAGGATGATCCTTGGTGAAATCCTATACCAATAGGAAATTCCTCTGTCACACCACCTTGAGTCTTCACACTAGTTGTGACCCATCATACATGTCTTTAATTGCCCGAATATATGCGATCCTTACTCTCTTCTTTTCTAAAACCTTCCATAAGACCTCCCTTGGTACCCTATCATACGCTTTTTCCAAATCAATAAACACCATATGTAGATCCCTTTTATTACTACGATACCTCTCCATCATCCTTCTTAATAGGTATATCGCTTCAGTGGTAGATCTGCCTGGCATAAATCCAAATTGGTTCTCTGTTACTGGTGTCTCTTTTCTCAACCTCCGTTCTATCACCCTTTCCCATAACTTCATAGTATGACTCATAAGTTTAATCCTCTATAGTTTTCGCAACTTTGTATATCCCCCTTATTCTTGTAGATAGGTACCAAGGTGCTCTTTCTCCACTCATCAGGCATCTTCTTTGACCTTAAAATCTCATTAAAAAGCATGGTTATCCAGTTGATGCCTTTTTCTCCAAGACCCTTCCAGACTAAAATTTATAAATTAAAAAAAATTCACTATTATAAAAATATTAATATTTTAAAAAATTTAATAACTTTATAAATAACAACAATATACAATATATAATTCAAGTTTAAACTAATTTACAAAATTATTTAATATAAACAAAAAAGCATAGTTAAACTCCATAGTTGAAGACACACATTGTGAAATTGTCATATATGTTCAATTAAGTCTTTTTTCAGTTGTCGATATTGCTACCTATTTTAAGTTGGGCATTTTTTAAAAAAAATTGGTATGGTACAAAATCTTTTTCTCCCAATTAAGATTGTGATAAGTCATTTTGGACATCGTCATACTCTAGGCTTTAAGCAAAATTTTTTGCATAAGTGTCTCTTTTATTTTCAACAATTATATCATGCAATATAATACAAGTTCTCATTATGGTTGCAAACTTTTTCTTTTTCTAAATTCGTGTTGGACCACGTATAATTGCAAAGCGTATTTACAACACTCTAAATGCTCGCTTCACATCTTTTTTTGTCCTTCTTGATATTGTGCAAATAACTTGCGTTTCTTTTCTTACAGCCTGTTTGGAAACCTTTAAATATTCTAATTCCATCAAGAAATGAATTCCTAAAGAAATGGAATTCAATTCCATAGTTTGGAACAACTAACTCATTTAATGAGATAGAATTGAATTCCATTGTTTAGAATGACTTGTTGATGAATTACATTATTTCTCTAAGACATTTTTACCCCTCAATAAATATTAAGTATAATTTTATTTATCAATTAAATTAGATAATATAATTATATAAATCACTTATAATTTGATCAAGAATTTAATCAGCAATTTCATCAACAATGAGCAACTACAATACATTGATAGCAAAATTCACTTATAGCAGCAGCAACATTAGCACTAAATCAACAATAACACATTGATCAACGATAAAAATCAAAACATAAATAGCAAAAAAAAAATAGCAGAGGCAGATGCGGAGCAGAACGGAGGAGAAGAGAGGCGCAGTGGAGGAGGCAGCGGAGCAGAAAAGTAAGGAGGCGGCGGCGGCGGAGTAGAAGCAGAAGCAGAAAAAAGAGGAAACCGCCGTGGAGAAGAAGCAAAAGCAGAGAGAACGCCGCAGCGGAGCAGAGTCACGGCAGGTCAAACTTACAACCGACGGATCAGAGCACGCAGAAGTCAGAGAGGAGATGCAACGTGCGACAGCAGTGAGCTTCGATTGAGTCCAGTGAAGAAGAAGAAGACGAAAAGCAGAAGAGATATGGAATATTATAATTTGGACAGGGATATTTTTTATATTGCACAGTTTAAGTGAGATTTAGGTGAGAATTGATTTTGAAATCAGATCAAAGTAGGTCTGATTTGTAAATGGGGGTAAAATGAGAATTGGAATTCTCACCGAAATTCAACTTCATGTTTTTTTTCTATTCCAAAGCAAGGAATAGAATTCAATTCATCTATGATTTCAAATCAGATGCATTCCAAACAGGCTGTTATGGTTTTTATATTAATTTGACAAATATAGCCCATTCGGGATAAATACCTTGCTATACAAGGAAAGAAACATGCATAATTTCTCCATGAATATGCATAGAGAACCAAATTTATGAAGAGAAGAAAGAAGGAAATTCTCTTTACTAACCTTGAGAATTTTGATGTGAAAATGAAGAAGAAGATGGGAGTTGTATGATCAAGTTAGTTTTTTGAGAAGACATCTTAGTCTTGTGAAGATTGAAGATGAAATTGTATGAACACAAAGCTCTCTAACTTCTCTTTTCCTCTCCTTTAGG
Source organism: Arachis hypogaea (assembly GCF_003086295.3). Lineage (NCBI taxonomy): Eukaryota > Viridiplantae > Streptophyta > Magnoliopsida > Fabales > Fabaceae > Arachis > Arachis hypogaea. Next base: position 130,625,869 of record NC_092052.1, on the reverse strand, counting down.
TTTAGCTATTTCTCTTTCTTTCTTTTTATTTTCACTCTTAGGTAACTTGGTGAATAATTGTGATAGTGAGATAAAAATGAGAATGGTAAGTAAAAGAAAAACCAACCTTAAAAATGAAAACAGATAAGGTTGAAATATTTTTTTCACTTTTTCTTATTTGATATTATCTCATTTTTCTTTCTTTCTAACCAAGAATAACAATTTAATCATATGATGGAATTAAGGTGACTAAATTTTTAGGGAAGAATTTGGATAAAATTTTTAATACATTTGCCTTAAATTTGTCATGGATAATCATACAATTTTTTTAAGTTTATTCACCACATGATAAAATAATTTGTGATGGAGAAAGAATTAAAAAAGGAAAATAAATGTGAGAATAGAGAAATGTGTGGCTATAATTTAATTTTAGAGGATAATTATCAAAAATGGTAATTATTTGATCATTTATTTTTACTGTATCAAATTAGAAAAACAATTATACTAGTACAAATAATATCGGTATCATATGTTATCTTAGCTTTAAAATATCTCTAAAATATTTTTGTAAAGTTAAATAGATCAAGAAATAACGGTAAAAATTATTTATTAGATGAATTTAGATATGATAATTAAATGTCATCATTAAAAACTAAAAAGTATTTTTTTGTCTTATATAAAAATAATATTCTAATGAGAATATTTTTTTATATGGGTCTACCTCATTAAAACGAAGTAAATTGTGATTCTTGACTTTCACAAATTTCAGTCGCAAAAAGTTTAGAAAATTGTTCTATGAAAATCGGATTTTTACAACAACAACAACAATAATAAAAAAGTGTGGTGCAGGATTGAGAATTCGTGTGATGCTTTTTAAGAATTGAGAATTAAGGATGAAATATGTTAGGTTAGGTTAGTTTAGATTAGGTTAAGAAAGGTAGTTTAAAAATTTAAAATAATTTTTTTGAGTTTAGATTTTTTTTTTTCTGTCGAAATCCATCTTATGAATATAAAGTCAGTTTTTTTTTATAAATAAATTTATCAACATTCTAAATATTCACGCCTAAAAAAAAAGTAATTTATAAAATAAAGAATTTCTCTTAAATATATATTTCCAATTGTCAATGAACATATTATTTATGACAAAGATAAGACATTGTTTCGGAGTTATGTTTATTTAATAATTAGATATATGAAATTCAATGCTTACATTTTTTTTATGATTGAAATATTCTCTATTAGATGCAGTGACTAATTTTATGGTTTACTTATAAACATTCTAAATAAATTGGCCAAAAATTAAGATTTTTTTGTTGTTGAGAAAAAAAATCAAACTTTTAAGGATTTAAATCATGATTTTATAAGTAAATTTTAGGGTTAAATATGATTTTTGTTTTTAAGATATAGGTTAAAAATTTTTGCGTTTCTAACCTTTTTTTGCATACAAAATCGTCCCTAAAGTTTAAGTTGATTTTAAAATCGTTCTTACTTTAGAGACCAAGATCATATGAAAGTAGCCGGCAGAAGTGGAGACAGAAGTAGATTGTAGACAACTTCTTCTTTTTCTTCTCTTCTTTTCTTTTTCCTGTACAGGTGCAAAAATACTCTTTTTTTTATTTTTTTTATTTTATAATTTTTTTGTTTTGAATAATTTGGTCTAAAATTTAATATTTAAATAAAAAGAACGATTTTAAAATTTAATTTTAAGTCTTAGGGACGATTTTATAATTAAAAAAAATTAAAAACTAACAAATTTTTAGTATGCACTTTAAGAACAAAAATCATACTTTAAGATTAAATTTTATCTACGATTTTGCTCACCTTTTAAAAGCATTAAAAATTTCATTTATTAAAACTTATATATATATATATATATGGGCAATTTATGTAAATAAAATGATTGAGGAAAACGTTTACGCAAATACAACATTGGCAATTTCTAGATGCAAATGCAACAAACGCAACTATATATAATCCGCTACACCCTGCAGCGGAATTTAATTGCACGTAATCCGCTATAGGGTCTCGCGGATTACGTTGAGTGCGAGGTTACACATAAACCGCTACACCCTGTAGCGGTTTATGACTAGATTGCGTTTATGTATAATCTGCTACACCATGTAGCGGATTATGTGTATAGTGGTGTTTTTATGTTAGGGTTTTAAACCCATGATGCATTTAGCACGAATTGATACAAAATACAATCGTCATTCGCAGTAACTCGTACAAAAATACTACAGGTATAATTATACATAACTAATACAGATATAACTGTCACAAGTCGTTAACCCTAACAGAAAATAAATCAGTCATAATTCATACATGGATAACTGTCAGAAATTAAGAGAGTCGGACGCTACTGCTGGTCACCGTCAACATCATGGTCGCCTCCGAATGGACCAAGTAGGTGCGAGCCTGTGCCACATCGAGTCGGTCGCCTAACCCTAGCCGCTCGTCGATCTCCCGGCGGAGCCTCCTGTGCCGCAACTCCAAATGCAGATGGTGGCGTCCCCCCCATCCCGAACCAAGTGTCGTACGGGCTGCCTGCGGGCTCATTCAGGTCGACCGGGAGCTGGGTCTCGGAACCTGGGTCTCAGGCATATCCGCTGGCTGTGGCCTATACTCTGTAGGGTCTGAAGGACCGCTTGGGATCGGGCTCTGGTACTGATGAATGTCGTCACCCCGTATGATCTCAGCAAAATCCGCATAGAACTGGGGTCCACCCAACTGATCGTCCAAATCCATGGTGAAAGAAGTGGTAGCAAGATCGGCTAACAGCTGTGTGCTACACCCATGTAGTACCTGAGAGCTAGAGACGTGGGTAAAAGGTGTACCACCCATAGTAGCCTCCGCGGTGCCACCAGCATGAGTGTCTGTATGGTGCTGACGGGACGATCCTGCCTCATCATCGTGGTGGACGGGAGGTGCTCCTCCACCACGAGCAACTCGTCGTCTAGCAGAAGATCGACGAAGGCGATGATCTGCCTGGCCTCCGTCATCACCAGCAACGTGCTCCTCCTGCATCATGTCGTCTAGCCAGCGCCAGTCGCGATCAGTGGCACGTGTGCCGATGCATCGTCTCCGCTCCAAACGTCTGTTATCCGGCATATCGGACGCTGGAACTCTAGTCGGCGCCTGCGAAGATCCTCTGAGTATAGCATCGTCCAGAACCTGGGTCGGCCTGGGGTCGGCGAAAGCAACTCCTGGTGAAAGATCCTATGTGCAACTCGGTGCCACCAGTCCAGGTACTCAGGGGATGGACCAGGATCAGGATACAACCGCCGTTCATCCTCCATTCTTCCAAACCACTCAAATATTTCAAAATTTCTCTCCCTTTTCTCTACTTTCTCTCTCTAACTTTTTCCAAAATACATCAACTGATTTTCGCTACAGCCTCACGCGGTATATATAGCCACACTACTATACACATAATCCGCTACAGGGCGTAGCGGATTATGTGTAACCTCGTACTCAATGTAATCCGCGAACCCTATAGCGGATTACGTGCAATTAAATTCCGCTGCAGGTGTAGCGAATTATATATAATTGCATTTGTTGTATTTACGTCTGGAAATTGACAATGTTATATTTGCGTAAACGTTTTCCTCAATCATTTTATTTGCGTAAATTGCCCTGTATATATATACTTTATACAAGGCATGACAGACACAAGGCTCTTGTATAATGCATAAAATAGAAAGATTCGGAAACAAACATTTCACTGAGTTGATAATTAGAGAAAGTAAGAAACTTCATACGACTATACCTAATTGAATAAACAAAGTAATTAAATAATCTAAGTAAGTAAAGCGATCACTCCCTTCCCTATCAATCTATCATCAAGGAAAGCCTCTCTTTTCTCTCTACGAAGACTAAGGACATTAATGATGGGGAACTGTTTTATTTACCATTTAATTATTTTTAGTAGAAACTCATTTCAATTTTATTTTATAATTTATTTGTTATAAAAATATAATTTACATCAATTTTTGTTCTATAAATAATAAATAAAAACTTAAAATATCTCTCTTTTTATTAAAAAAACTAAATTTAATTTTTATTATAATTTTATTAATTAATTAATTAAAATAATTAAAATTAATATAATTATTAATTTTTTTAATAATATTACTAAATTTATAAATTAAAAAATAATTCACTATTATAAAAATATTAATATTCCAAAAAAAGTAATAACTTCATAAATAATAACAATACACAATATATAATTCAAGTTTAAATTAATTTGCAAAATTATTTAATATAAAGAAAATCATAGTTAAACTATATAGTTAATGACACACATTGTAAAATTATCATATGTGTTTAAATTAAATCCTCTTTTCGTTGTCGATGCTGCTGTCTATTCTGAAGTTAGACATTTCTTTAGAAAAATTGATAGTACGGTGCAAATCTTCCTCTTTCAACTGAGGTTGTGATAAGTCATTTTCGACATCGTTATACTCTAGCTTGAGCAAAATTTTTACATAAGTATTTCTCATTTTAACATTTATTAGTAATATAATACAAGCTTCATTATTTGCAAATTTTGCTTTTTCCAAATCGCGATGGACCACGTATAATTACAAAGCGTGCTTGCACACTCCGAATGCCGCTCTACGTCTTTTTTTGTCCTTTCGTATCGTGCAAATAACTTGCATTTTTTCCTTGTGACTTTGATATTGATTGACAAATGTGGCACGTTTGGGATAAATACCATCCGCTAAATAGATATCATGTATATTATTACATTAATAGTATAATTTACCTCCGAAGCACGATCATTTAGAATATCGTCGAATACTGGTAAATGATCTAACACGTTGATATCATTATTTGAATTAGAAACTCCAAAAAATGCATATCATATCCAAAGGTCTGAAGATGCTACAACCTCAGTACTATAATTGCAACCCCACAATAACCACTCATGTAATACTTTCTACTCTTTGGACATTTTTTCACATTATCAATGCAAGCAGTCGATACTACCAACATCTAGGAAAGCCACGAGCCTCCACCATTATAGTAGGCGTTGTACATCATTTGAATTTGATTTTCGCAAGTATTCATCATCGACACTGAAATGACACCTTCAACAAATTTTTTCAAGCATTTAATTATAGTGCTCCCGCTTATGTGCACATAACACAACGATCAGCTGTTATGCCATACGCTAACATCCAATGCAGTAGTGTATTTTGCAGTGGTGACAGCCTCTTCTCCAATAGAACGACCCTGTGGAAAAATATACATTTGAGAGGTGTCTACTATCCGAAGAAACACAGTATTCTCATTTAAACTTTCGTCGAAAATGTCAGATTAAACGGTCTGCATTCTTGAAGAGTAATCTTCGAAAGGATGACTTCGCTGACTATCTCGATGCCTCTTTTAACAGTCTATCAGATTAGAA